>NC_090442.1:197996228-199210395 GCF_031143425.1 Pleurodeles waltl
GCCTAAACAACCAAGAAGAAACCATCTTTAAAGGGAATCTCAACCTCACTCCAGAAGCACGAGTCCCCACCACTCTGCACCCGACGCCCTTGTCCAGAGAAACCAACGCTGCGGAGAGGACCCCCAGGAGACTAAAACGACGTGTCTACCCTGAGACAACCTCTCTGCACCCCCACGATGACGCCTGCAGAAAGAATCCGGAGGACCCCCCCTGACCGCGACTGCCTGGTGAAAAGAAACCCGACACCTGGAAGAAGCACTGCACACCTGCAGCCCCCAGGCCCGTGAAGAACCAACCACCAGTGCAGCAGTGACCAGCAGGTGGCCCTCACCCATGCCCAGTCTGTGGCAGGCCAGAGAAGCCTACCTGTGCCCTGCCTGCAACACTTGAGTGACCCCCGGGTCCCTCCATTGATTTCTATCACAAAACCGACACCTTGTTTGCCCACTGGTGCAGTGGGCAAACAAGGTGTCGGTTTTGTGATAAAAATCAATGGAGGGGTCCGGGGGTCACTCAGATGTCCGCCCATGTGCTGCTGAGGATGTATTTTGTGTGCCTACTTGGGACCCCCCGCAGCGCTCTACAAAACACCCCTGGTCTGCTCCCCAAGGACACAGGTACTTACCTGCTAGCAGGCTGGAACCGGAGCACCCCCTGTCTCCATAGGAGCCTATGTTATTTGGTCCCCTCTGACCTCTGCACCTGACCGGCCCTGTGTTGCTGGTGCTGGGTGTTCGGGGTTGACTTGAACCCCCAACGGTGGGCTGCCTATGGCCCAGAGACTGAACTTGTAAGTGCTTTACTTACCTCAAAAACTAACCTGTACCTACTTCCCCCAGGAACTGTTCAATTTTGCACTGTGTCCACTTTTAAAATAGCTTATTGCCATTTTATTCCAATCTGTGTACATTACTGTTTTGATTCAAAGTTCTATCTATAAATATGCAAAGTACCTTACATTGAACGTGCTTACCTGCAATTTGAATCTTGTGGTTCTAAAATAAATTAAGAAAATAATATTTTTCTATATAAAAAAACTATTGGCCTGGAGTTAAGTCATTGAGTGTGTGTTCTCATTTATTGCCTGTGTGTGTGTGTACAACAAATGCTTAACACTACCCTCTGATAAGCCTAACTGCTCAACCACACTACCACAAATATAGCATTAGTATTATCTATTATTGCCTCTGTCAAGCCTCTTGGGGAACCCCTGGACTCCGTGCACACTATCTCTCACTTTGAACACCTTCGAAACAGTAATTGTTCGAGAGCCAGGAAAAACCGTAAGCGTCGAAGGCGCGGAAAAAAGGGAACTGACGTCAGCACGCCGGCGAGGAATTCTTATCGCCACGATGACGTCAGACGGAGTCGCGTGCGGAGCCATGCAATTGTGATGTCCTCGTCGACGTGAAGAGCTAGGAAGAATGCTGGTGCATTGGGAGAATTCATAAGGTGAGGAATCCACAAGTAGTTGTTTGTATCCATCAGAAAGTACTCCTCATACCGCCTGATTTTTCACCTTGATGTAGATACTAAACTATTCACGGGCATTGGGCTGTATGCCTTGGCCTGTAGATGGAAGGCCTTACTAACCCAGACTGAGTGAGCGGAGAGGATGTAGTGACAACACCAAACATCTCCTGTACCTCCTATATAAGATATTCCATTCCAGCATACTCATGGTCCTTCTACCTATTGATGCAGAAAAGGTGTACGGAAAAGGGTTTAATTACCAGTGGCAGAGAGAGGGCTGGGTATCCTGCATCTCACCCACTATTACATAGTAGCCCAATTATGATATATGGAGGAGTGGTCCCGATCGCTCACGGAGAAACACTGGTGCTTTATGGACCAAGTATTGCTGGAATCCACATATGGAAAGTGCCCTGACTGCCTAAGCTAAACCCCCTCCCCCATACTCTCGGATATCTACAATTTCATACACCAACCAGTGGACACCACCAAATCACACATACAGAGAAAGTGAGAGGAGGATTTGGAACGCTAGTTTACTTCCAAAGAATGGTGTGAGATTCTGAATACGGCACAGATCTCACTCAGTGCAGCTGGCACAGAGGCGTTGCTGAAGGTCATGCATTATTAGTACTACACGCCAAAGAGGGTAACGAAATGGAGGCTCGATAGTAGAGAGACATGATGGCGCGACTTCGGTTACACAGGCACTCTAACGCAACTCCCCTAGTGCAGTCTTAAACTTAAGCAATACTGGGACGAGGTCCTGAGAGACGTCAATGAGATTTTTGGCATCGATATCCCAGCCTTTCCCAGCTACAGCCTCCTGGGTCTCTCAAATCTGCTAACTTACCCGTTGTACTCTCCTAAGAAGAAAGATGTCACAATGGCACTGTGTGCAGGCAAGCAAGCCATCACTTCCGGGTGAAGCACTATCTCTCCACCTTCTCACTCCGATTGGTTGCATCACCTATGGGATATTATAGGCATGGAAACACTGCATCACTTGAGAGCAAACTGATGGTCCTCAGGCTTAGGCAACAGGAGCCTGAAGACATCCAATGAGATGGGGCGGGACCAGTCCAATTCCAACGAGCTACACTACTCACATCACTGACCCCTCAACCTGATGAAGCACCTCCTGCACGGAGAATACACTCCCTTTTCCTCAGTTCTTATTCCGTTACAGACCTCCTCCTCCACCCACATCCCTGGCCAGGAAGTCCAACTCCACATCCTAACCCTCCCCCTTAGCCTCTCCTCCCTCCCCCCCCCCCCCACACCCACTTCCACCCACTCCTACAGTGTTATGCACCTCACCAGCCTTCAGATGTGAGTGTAAGCTGTAAATGTTTATAACTAATAAAAAGATTTAAACCATAAAATGCGAAGTAGCTCTGTACTGGTTGCTTGTACTGCTTCTCAATGATTGATAAACTGGCAGGAGCGTAGTAGGATTTTGCATAGAGACTAAACCCTTCCTCCCAAAGGAAGTCCAATATGGGAAGAGATCTGGTACTTCTTTGGGTCTTTTCCTTAAAATCAAAAAGGAAATAGGTTTTCTCCACAGATGTGGGTGGTAAACTAAAATGCTCAGATGCTTTCCCTGTAAGAGCATGAAACCTCCCAATGTCATCTGGTTGAATGTCTTTCGGCTTACTATCTGGACTTGCAGCCCAGGTATCACAAAGTCATTCCAGCCAGGGTGGCAAGTGGTGTTTTAGGGTGCATATGGGTTTTTGGGTGCTAAGTGTTTTTTTCAGGGTTGAGAATGTGTATGATTTTTGGGTGTTGAGGTTGTTTAGGGTTCTTTGGGTCGGAATGGTATTTTTAGGTTTCAGGGTGGTTATGGGATTTTGGATGGTAAGAATATTTTTAGATTTATTGGTGAGTATGGGTTTTTGGGTGCTTAGTGTCTTTTTACGGTTTAGGGTGGGTATGGGTTTTGGGGAGGTAAGGAGTTTTTAGGGCTGGTATGGGTTTTTGTATGGCAAGGGTATTTTTAGCGTGGTTATGTTTTTTTGGGGTAGTCTTTTTTAGGGTTTAAGGTGGGTATGGTTTTTGAGTGATAACGTGTTTTTTAGGGTTTAGGGTGGTTAAGGGTTTTTGGATGGTAAGGGGGGGTTTTAGGTACAGGGTGGAATGGGTTTTTGTGGGGGCAATGGTTTTTGGATTTAGACACACACACACTACATTTACAAGTAATCTTTTACCACGCACATGCCTTTACCAAACATGCTTCCATAACTAAATTTTCGTTGTAAAGGCATGCTTGGCAAAGGTATATTAGTGTAAAAAATTACTGTTGTAAAGACATGCGCTGTAATGTTGCGGTCGTTGTAATGACATGTGTTGTTCGATCAGACAACCCTCCACTATCCATGTAATCCAGAACTTACAGGGTCCCTGTTGGACCTGGTAGGTATCATCTGAAGTAGTCATGTCACCATCAGTGTTAGCAGATAACCTAGTGGGCGAACATAAGTTCTTCTTCAGCTTCTTATTATCCTCAGGACTTTGTTTTAGAAAGCTTGGTGAGACTGAAGCTGAAGCCACTGGCAGTAGATTGGATAGATTTGGGGTTGATACATCAGAACCTGGCCTTGGACTTGAGGATGTTGGTACTCTATGATAAATATCCTTGACCATTTCTTGGAGATTGAACACCTCTAAAAGGATCTGTACCATTTGCCACAGACGGGCCAGCTCTGCTAGAATCCTCCTCTCTAAAACTAAACACTATGGGACCTGATTAGCTTGATACAGTGAAAAGCTACTGTGTTATGTCTTTAGGAACCTGGGAATGATTGTTGGGTGGCCAGAAAACAACACCTGGCACTTGTTGTGCCTGCTGAGCAGGCAGAGAATGTACAGACAAAATCCCAGGAAAGTGTCTGCACAACAAGTGACAGTACAGTGCGTTTCAAAGCAATGAAACAAAAGAAAAATGTGCAATGTACGACACTGCAGAGAAGAAACAACACAATTACTAAAGAGCTAAGAAATGAGGCAGAACTAAAGTGAGTCCATGAATGGGCTTCATGCAGGGTCACACGGGGTTGACGTCATCTTGAACCCAAATTGTTGATTGCAGAGTGATGTAGGAAGTGGAAGTGGGTATAAGTGTAGGAAGATGTTTTGGAGGCAGATGGTGTGCCACAAAATATGGAGGATGTGGACATTAATGACAGGGACATGATGGCGGTTTACATGTTTACAAGTTGACATGTTAATGTTTTGATTCATTGATGCTCACGATTCAGGAAGAGGTGAAAAACGAGGAAATGATGTGTACAGATGATTACTGCTGATCATTATGATGTAACTGTTACGAACTGTACTGTACAATACACTGCAAAAACTTGAATAAAGAACTATATAAAAAAATGAATAGAGAAGCTCATCAATGCTGCCAACGTCGATGGGTATTTTGTCAATGATTAAACAGCACCAGGCTGTGCTGTCAACTGGTGGTGATGAAAGACCTGCTGTCGACTATGATGAGGTAAAATTTCTCAGCGACGGTTTCTCAGTTGTCGTCGACAAAGATATTGTAGCAGACAACCTCCCTTGTTCTTGGTCTTTCGGTCTTGCTGTTTCTGCCTAAATAAACATTTTTAGTCCGAGAACCTTCGCCTGACTCCGCTCTTCTCTTTACCTTATCCACTAAAATAGCAAAACCCATTCTTCTTTCTCGAGTCTCTGAGGAAAAAGTAAGGCAAAAGTCACATTGTTTAGGATTATGGCTGAGATGAATGCAGGACAGACATTTTGAATTTGGATCATCCATGTAGATATTTTTTTTCCCACATGCTTACTTGCCCTGAAGAGAGATTTCATCTCATCCCGTTCTGCCATGTTGAAGAAATAAAACTGTATGAAGTTGAAGTTCCCAAAGAAAAGTCTGAGTAGAGAGCTTCTTCAAAGGGTTCTTCGCCTCACTGTGACATGCAGTAGAAGAATCTGACAATGGGAGGCCTCTGGCAATGGGACACCTGAATGATCTGGCTTCTGATTGGCTGTCATCTGAGTCATGCATAATAATGTTAAGGACTATTGTAAACTGTAACGCTATTGAGTTTAAAGCATAAACTGCTATGTTAACATTGTTATCGAGGGGTCCCAGTCTGGCAATGGGGAATAATTCAAGCATATGAATCTATGAAAGATCCAATACTGGAGAACCATTTAATTCTAAACTGCCATTTCTTCAACTGACGGCATTCATTATTTATAAAACGCCTTATTTCCATCTCCCATCAGTATTTTGTGTTAACCAATTTGTTACTTGTTGATGCAGGACACCGTTTCCATCTAGGGTTCTGAATCACATCCTGCAAGGAAGCCAACTGAGTGCAAGATGCACACCTTTCTCAGTCCAGTCATATGTGGATGTTAGAAGTGTGTGAAGGAAAAAGAAGCACAAATATGCCAATACACAGGGCACCTGGATATTGTATTGTCAAACATGCTAAAAGATAACCATGGGCAAGGAAGAAAAGTCGTTTTGTGGTTATAATTCCCAAAAAGTTTTTTTTTAAGCCAAGCTTTTTCAATCTCTGCTTTCAAAGGTATAGAAAAAAATGAATAGCAATAGATGGATCAACTGGGAATGATGACCAAGAAATCCAGGCAGCAGAATACCATTGTACCACCAATAATGCAAACGCAGACCACACCACAACATCACATGGCTCAAGGCACCAAATTTCCTAATACAGGAGTTACAATAGTAACTTCTGGCCGTCAAGGTAACGGATTATGTTTCGGTGAAGGTCTGTATAATTCATAATCAGTTTCAGTAATAGTAATCAAAGTGAGTACATTTAGCCCTAATACTTTAAGCGTGGGTATTTAAAATTTCAAAAAAATCATTGTCTTTTTTGCTCACCGACTACATAAGAAAAAAATCAAGTGTTGACAATATGGATGAGGACTTAAGGAGATACATAACACTGAGTAGAGAGCAAGGACTGCCTTAATCAGCAAAACCGTATGCAGTTTAACAAAACTGTGGAGGACTGACAAAGTAGAAACACAGTCAGATGTACTGCAGAGTCATTTGGAAGGGACAGAGGATTGCAGAGAGAAACTAAATCAGATTTTGAAACACAGAAACTAAATCCTGACATTACAGAAGTGTTGAGGGCTTGACTGCAAACTATAAACATCAATGGAAAATGTTTTAACACAAGCCTCATCCTTCAAAGATCAGGCATAGTAGGAGGCCATGTCCCTCACTCAAGACTATTATTATTATGATTATTATTATTGTTATTATATATATATTTTTTAAAGAGGCCAAATCGTTAATATTTAGTAGAATTTTACAAATACATAGCCAAAAACATATTGTAGGTTTTAACACAAATTCTTAAGAGAAAATCATGAAATCTTCACTCCTTCAACAGCTATCGTAATAACTGGTACATTATATCTCTACAGCAAAGCATGTGCCTGTAAGAAAATTATGTGCCTCTCATTCAATGGGCCTGAGAGGGTCAGATGAGTGATCTCCTTGGGGAGGACCTGGCCTGGCAGTTCGGGCTGGACTGTTCCCCTGGGGAACAGGGTGAAGACTGATTTGCATATGGCTGGGTCCAAACTGGAACGGCATGGCAAGCAAAAAAACAGATGGACTAAACCCAGATCTGAGACTGGGAGTGAATGTTTGATTTGCTCTGCATTCCGTCCATCATCTGTTGTTTTTGCATTTGTCGCCCCAAGTGGGAAGGGTATGCCCAGACGTGGGTCCCGTGCTTGCTATGCCACCAGGTTCAAGCTAACCTGGCTGAAGAAGGGTGATACCCTGAAACAGGTCCCAGGATGCTTTTTTTCTGGTCCAGGGAGGACCTGGCCTGGCAGTTTGGGCTGGACTGTGGACTGTTCCCATGGGAAACAGGGTCAAGACTGATTTGCATATGGCTGGATCCGAACTGGAATGGCATGGCAAGCAAAAAAACTGATGCATTAAACCCAGATCCGTGACTGGGGTGAATGTTTGATTTGCTCTGCATTCCGTCCATCATCTGTTGTTTTTGCAACAGCTGCCCCAGAAACTCATGCAAATCAACTGTTTCTGTTTATTGCATATTAGCATCTTCCTCTCTTCACAGAGACTTGACAGAGAGAGTCACACAAGTTTATGGCTATGGAACCGCAGTCAGGCAAACACTTACACAATAGAACATGAACAAGTAAGCGGTAAAAAGGCACTTTTGCACAAAGGAAAGAGCATTATAAATAACATATTATGGGGTTCCAAAACAAAGCATACTGTATAAGGAAAAAAACATCTATTTGGGAAATTCAATTTTTTCTGTCAAGGGTCTTTAACATGTCTCTGGGTTACTATAAATGTAGGAAATGTTATCCCATAACCCTCTAAAAATACCCAAGTTCTGTCTTTGGTGGACACAGCGACCTAATCTTGTCGACTTGGTATCCATACACTTTCCCTCCCCCCAAATTCTCCAATCTCTTCCATTCTGTTATTATCCTTCCAGGGTGACTTACTAACCAATGCGTCATTGCAATAAGGACTGCTGTCTCATCTGTAGGCAAAGGTATCTCGTCCCAAAAATTGTTTTCTTAACTTGGACTACTTACAAGAAGAAAATAAGTGTTTTATTGTTTATAGGCATTTCACCACACTTCGTGCAGGTGGAATTTGTCAATAGTAGATTCTGATTCAACTGTTGTGTCCACAATAAGGAAACTGATAAACAAGTCATTTTTAATTTAACAACAGGACTCAGAAAAAAACTACACACACAAACCACAAAGTGGTATAATCCGTTTAGAGGTAATAAAGTAATAAAAGAGGAATTAAATCAATCCTCTCATGTGCTGTACAACATTTTAATTGAAAGGAAAATAACATAAGTTGTTCCTTCACCTCAGTCTGCAGAATGGCAGCTCTCTGCTCTTTGGCTGTGAGGGATTCCTTCAGCACCTCAATATGCTGCTTGCTGTCTGAGAACTGGTTAGTGAGGGTCTCAAGCTTTGTCTGCAACGCCAGAAGTTCTGTATCCTTCCGCGAAAGTTCTTGTTTAACTTGACCAATCTGGAGAGAAACCGAAACACCACACAAACGCGAAGATCAGATACTTCAAAAACATTTTAAAAGGCATTTGACTCAGTCATTTACACACAACCTATAATCTGTCAATTTTCCAAACAGCTATCATTTCCTCTACACAAGTGCTTCAACTACAATAATTTAGAACTTTTGACGTACTCCATTTAGAGTGTTGTTTTGAGAACTCTCCAAGCAGAGGAAAGGTGAGACAGGCTGTTCGTGAAGTAATACCGTAACTGAGACAACATTCCCAAGTCCTTAAGGACCAGGAGGTCGCGCTCACCATAGTTCTTTACATTTACACAGGGAGCTGCATCCACAACATCGCTTAGCTGATATCAAATATTTATATGGTCACCTGTGCTTTCAGAAGTTTACATCCTGGCAGTGTCCTTATTTCTTGGTATAAGAGCATGCTAATATGCTATCAGAATAGGTTTGCACATAATCTTGCTCCTAGTTATTTAATTATGATGGTGATTTCAATTTAGAGATAGAATGCAAACTTGTATCATCCTTCACTAAACAAACCTTAGGTCTCTGGGAAGAAGAACATGTTTGGGTTGGTGAAATGTTATCAGCGTCTTCGCTTTATTTACCACATATACATAAACTGAATGGTACAAATGCTCCATAATTAATATTCGTTGAAATTAACTGTAAATGAGTTACCCCAATACTATTTATAGCTTAACTTGGAACTTGTAGTTAAACGTGGAAAACTTGTTACCATTATATTAAACTGCTAACAAACCAAATTATCCAGGTAAAATTCTGCCACCTGAAAAAAATATCTTGTTAAGGAAACAGAGTAAGAAAAAACTCTCTTACAAAAGTAATAAAGCCAATATAATATCTTCAGGCAGGTCTGTAATTTTGGAAATATCTTTGGAAAAGGTTTTGGTAAAATAGCATTGAAGGAAGCTGAAAATCTAGTTATTTGGTACTTATAATTAGGCTCAGTGCTTACCTTTTACAACGTCAGCAGGCACTGTGCCATTACAAATCTACTGTAATACAATATTACAGTGAAGTAGCAAATACGATCTTTAAAGTAGACCTCTCTTAACAGCCTATACCATTCTTTTCAATTACTGCAGCAGTGTTAGGCACGAAGAGCTGCTGTTCCCTAGTTTATCATTTTATTCAGCTTCTCATGATACCCTTCTTATTAATCCTCTTCATCTTTAAGAATTACGCCGGGCAGTTTTGAGAAAAGCTTTCAGTGACAGGTATTATTTTTGCTACTGTGAAATTCATCTCATTTCTTTGTCGAAAACAATAGGAGCCTGCAGAACTTGCAGTGGCCTTCTGGCATCTAGCTGAACTTGGTGTACCTTCGCTGTAACTGCAAGGCCTTAAGAAAAGATAGAATAACGAGTGTACATGACAAACTGTTGTTATGCTTCACTAGCTGATTGCATTAGTCAATATCTACAAATAGTCAAATGCTTGATGTTGACTAATGTCTGTAAGGTACCTTTACCGGGTGTGCCCTGATTGGCTGTGTATCTTTGTGCAACATGTACTAAATCCTATTATAAAAAAACAGTTTCAAACTTCTGTATTTTTAGCAAGTCCAAGAGGCAATACGCTCCATGCTTTGCCACAACAATCAATGTCAGTGATGTTGAGAAGAAAGTAGAACACTTTCGTGAATAACACAGACCTCTATGTAGACGCAAGCAGTGGTCTTTACAAAGAAGCTGCTGATCTTTAACACCTACTCATGATTGACACTGAAGGGGCAGTTTATATACAACTAAGTCAAGAACACTGCACTCAATTACTGGTCCTGAGGGAGACAAGTGTGTGCCTTATACTTTGCAAACCACTCCTGAAGGTGCATCTTAAGAAATTATTGCAATTTAACTACCGCCGAAATAGTCCAGAATCCCAGATCCAGATGTTGAAAGTCTCCTCTCGGACCTCTGAATAACTATAATCCATTGCCCTTGGTAGATGCCAATTCAAAACTACTCCTTAAAGATAAAGAGCACATTATAGTGGTAACATGCTCAATGTAAGTCTTAAGCTCATTTGCTACTGATCAATTGAAGGTGGATATTAAAAGAGGACAGCGACTGTCATGAACAAGCTCTTCTACAATACCAAATAACGTGCACGTTTTTCAACCCTGCATTACGGGGAATCAAAATGTTTTTGACTCTTTTCAAGGCGGGCTCCCCCGAACAGAGAAAAGCACTGTGTTGTTGTGCTTCGGAGACAACAGTGCAAGGCAGCTGATACAAACAGTGTTAGTGAATTAAAACACTTGAACCAGATAGTCACTTTTGATAACTTCAACTATACTCAACCTGTTTGGCAATGTTCTCTTTTCAGTTGGTCAAGGCAACTTTTACAATGCTTCGGGGGCTCAGCCTGGTGCCCATCCTATACAATTTCTCTATATACCCCTGGCAGCCTGTTTTGTTTCCTCAGGCTTCCAATTTTAAGAACGCAAGTTACAAGTCTTGTAACCATAAGACTACGTTTAGCTTTTGAGGCATCAAAACCTGGGGCTATAGTCAAGATCATGGAAAAAAGCAGATGCAGCAGCCATCTTTCTCTCCTGGTGGTGCCACAGCTAAAAACCACTACAGTTTTCCCTCCAGCAAACTGTTAAACCAGGATTCAATATTCCCCTCCCAGCTGGAGTTATTTTACTTCACGCCAGTGGTCCTTTCAGGTTACGATCCCAATGTTTGAGAAAAAGCCTCTTTTCCAGCCTGGGTGGTAAAGACTTTTGGGTCTAGTGGCTTGGTACGTCCTGCTGTTACGCAGTCCAGGGAGCCTTGGACTCCGAACTGGCCCAACACTGATAACACCTATCAGACAACGGCCGCATTTTTGATGAAGTTGCGCAGGAGCTTCAGTGCTGGGCGGCACAACAATCTGACTTGAGTGAGGTTGTTCTCCTTTCCACATCCGGGGCTCACAGAGATAATGGATGCATTATTCCTGGGCTGCTTGAAGGGGCAGCAACTGATCAGAGGCCTCTGGTCTGTGGTGGAACAGCTCCATCATATCAATTTTCAGGAGCTGTGGGGTGTTCGACTGGGGCAAAGGCCTCTCTGCCCTCCACCATGGGAAAGGTAGAAAAGGATCGGATAGAGAACAAGACTGCAGTGTGGTACAGCAGCAAGCATGTGTGGGATCATGTGTTCTTTGTTTGGAGGCTCTGATGTTTTGACAGTGGTCAGCCCTTCACAGGATTTCCCTATCTGTCAATCACCTTGCAGTATCCATTAACACAAAGACAGACTAACTGAATAGGCTTCCATCATGCCAACAACAAATGGTGTCTGCACTGGTGGTGGCGGTTTAGGATCTCTTAACTTGGTGGGGAGCTCTTTTAGAAGATCTATTCCCACATCTAAAAATACACACTGTCCTGCCTGCAGTGCTCTGGAGTTTGCTCCCTGAGGTTCCCTGAAGATGAGTTTGATCTTAGGTGGGACCCCAGACTATTCTACACCTTACCACCTCTGCAGCTGATCCCAAGAAAGACAGACAGCATAGAGCACAGTTCATTCTGATTTCCTCAGACTTTGGCACAAAGGGTTTGGTACTCCAAACGTATGAACCTATTTGCTCTGAGCTTCGACCCGCTTGTTGGGAGGGTCTGCTATATCAGCAATAGGGCAGAGTATTCCATCTGAACCTCCACAATCCACATAGCCATGCATGGGGATTGAGCAGAACCAGCTGAGAGGCTTTGATCTGTCACCACAAGTGGTTGATGTCATTTTGGCTTATTACTGTCCTACAAAATCCATTTATTTAAGACCTTGGGTAGAATTTGTCACATGGTATGAGGAAAGCAAGCTGACCTTCTACAGGCGAAGCAGTCGGATGTTCTAGTTATGCTGTTAGCTGGGAAAGGCTTTGCTGGTATTCATTTTTGTCCGTCCTTTCAGCTTTCCTTCATTTACCTGATCAGTCCTATGTATTCAAGTTACTCACTGTGATGCATTTCTTAAAGGGGCTTGTGCATATGTTTCCCCTTGTCCCGTTTATTATGCCACAGAGGGACCATAATTTAGTATTGACCTTCTTGATGTGTGTTCTTAGTTTCTACATTCATAGGACCTATGATCAGCTGTTTATTAAGCAGTGTGAAGAAGGGAAGAGAAGTCCCTGCTGGAAAACCATGCCCTAATGGATAGTACTTGACCAAAAGTACCCTCTTGATGACCTAAATCCATATTTCACCAGGCCAAAAAGCAAAAACACCATTTTACCTTGGGGTGTCCAAGTTTTGGACAGCTGCAAAGCAGCAGCATGGGCATGTGTCCATACTTTCTCCAGACTCTACTAATATATTGATTCTCAAGTCTGCAGAAAGGGTCATTTTGTCTGCTTGTTTCTCCAGGACTTCCTGGTGTAAAGTTTACTCCTAAGACCCATCTCCTTCGAGGTGCTTTTGTTCTGAGTCACAATATGTGGGTTCCGTGGTTATAAGTATTCATCAAGAAAGTTACTTATCTTCGGTAAGATTCCTGACCATCCACTTCCTACCCGTTTTGTGGAGTGAACTTTCAGTAGTTAATAGGGTTCCAAGTTAGGTCTTGCACAGCAAAATCAGAAAGTTTCATTTAGTTTTGCATAAAGAATGTGTAGGTGTCAAGTACTAGTGTAGGCTTTGAAGACGAGAAAACACATTCATTGGTGGTGTTATATCCATACCTTATGTCTTCAGTCTCTTTATGGTGCTCATTCCTGTTTCTATTTTTGAGAACATTCTCCATGTCAACCATAAAGAAAGCGTCATACCATTCTTGCAATAATCGTTTTCCTGATGCTCATCAGTGGGAAGACTAAATTATGTTAGAAATATATTTGTGTACCACTCAGACACACAAAGGATTTTATGACATTGCTTGTAGAAGGGTACAGCTACAGATCAGGTTTCTTTACCAGGTGTGTTGTGAAAATTTACATTTTCATGCTTTTTGGAGAAACTTCAGAGGCTCTTCATTTACCAGAAAGGAGGTAGAAGAGTATTACTGTATATAGCTGGTATAGAAAAACAACAGTGGGGGGGGGGGGGGGTCCAAAATTGCTTTCAAATGAAAAGTTGACAACTCACAGAGACACAATGTGGAATATAGTACAAGGTTTGTGGTAACATACAACCTGTTCCTTGCTTATACTCTGGGCTGCTGCTTTGGCCACTAAGGCCATAAAAAACAATCATCTATTAATTACACTGAGGCCAGCAATGATAGCTTCTGGCGCATCGGACCTACAAGGTCCAATTGAACACAGTGGCCCCTAGTGCATGCAACCAAGGCATTTTAACTGCTGAATGGAGAGAAAATGTCATGGTGAAATACTGCATAGACATGGAGATAACCAGTGTAATCAGGTGAAGAATTACAGACCGCCCAGTAATTCCTCACTTCTGAGGGTGCGCCTCATAATACTGACACTCTCCGTATCAGGGATAGGGGGAAGGGCCAGGCCAGTTTGAGGGATTTGTTTGTAGGTGTAAAAAGGGCCGTACCTTTTTGAACTGACTACATTAACTTCTCATGTAGTACACTGAAAAAAGGGGTAAAGAAGTAGGAGGCAGAGGGGAAACCTTTTACTAAATATCAGGATGAGTGAAAAAAGACGAGGCATTTCTGTAAATGATACTGGTTGCCAGATGACGTTATTTTTAATAAAAAGGAAAACTGCAGACTATTCTGGTCAAAATGTTTCTACAAAGACCACATGCAGAACCTCTTCCATGTGATGGTGTACAAAGTACTGAAGCTAAACCTCATTTAAAATGCCCATGAAGTCAAGGAGCAGCCTCGTTGACCATGATTGTTATTCAGAAATCAAGCAGTCTAATTTAGCAATTGAAGGCTGTCGTGGTTGATACAGTACGCCACTATGGAGGAAGATCCAGTCTGAATTGCAAAGTTATTTGTGCTTGTTCCAATAGATGAAGCAAGGTTGGGCAGAATAACTTGTAGAACCTATTGTGAGTAAACATGGTCATCTTCATCCTTTTTTTTTTAGGTCTCGCCTGCACAGCTCAAGCCATGTGCTGGGGGATGTGCTGTTTACAATTCAGTGGGCTTAACTCTGCCCTCAGCATTCCATTATTTGTTCTCGTTGACACTTTCTTTTGCAATCTGTTAATTGCTTAGCTCATTTAGGCTTCACTTCCTTTGTGTTAGCTCCTCCCTGATCATGTACCAAGAATGTGTGATATTCTTTGTTTGTGTTCTTCCTCGTTTTTTTTTTGCAACACATAATTTTTTTCTTATTTTATAAGTGTTTCTGTATTGTTCCTGCACATGCAATGCGCTTTCCAACTTTTAACGTCTTGGATGCTGAGGACATGTTGGAGCCATCCATTACAGCAGTGCCCAGGTGCTGTGGACAGCTCCAAAGGCACGAAGTCCCTGAAGTGTGCTCTTTTTACTAATTTCAGCACATGGTCACCCCACCAGGAGGCAGCCATCACCACGCTGCACACGGTCTTCTGTCGAGCAGGACGTGGGGTTGGCAGCAGATCTCCAAACAGAGGCAGCCAACCCCACATCGCACGCAGTCTTTGGTCATGCATGGCATGAGGTTAGCCTCAGAGTCGGTCTTGCAGTAAGGCCCTGCTTACAACTCCCAGCAGGCAGCCAACCGCACTCCGTGCTCTTCTTTTGGCAGTGCGCAGCAGGGGGTTGACCACAGGGATAGGCCTGCCACCAAAGTTGTGTAGCAAACCCCAAGCATGTTGCATACCCCACTAAAAGCACAGTCTTCGGCCTGCACAGTGTAAGGTTGGCTTTCAGGCCCCAGAGATCCCACTCCCTTTGGCCAAAACATATATATTGAGGAGAGGGTGGTATGCAGCCCCCTCCCCAACCATTAAGTTGCTGCGGGGGACCCCATCCCCCAATGTCGGCTCCAATACAAAGAGGAGGGGGGACATCTGTGGCCTCCTCCCCAAGCCTCCAAAGGCCCTGGGTACCCTCTCCCCTGGGGCCAAATACAATTAAACAGGGGAGAAGGGTATGCAGGCCCCCTCCCCACATCTTCTTGGGCCCTGGGGTCCCATCACCAAAACAAAATGTAAGCGGAGGGCGCATGCAAACCCTCCATAGACCCCATGGAGCGCATCCTACAGGATCTTTTGTTTGAAAAGGGACAGCATGGCACAGCCCTCCTCTCCGGGCCTTATCAGGCTCAATGTGCCCCATCCCCTGGGGCCAAAGCCAATTAAAAAGTGGAGGGAGCATGCAGCCCCTCTCTCTGAGCTTTTTTGGGCCCCAGGGACCCCATGACACAGGGCTTAGTTAAATTAAAAGAGGAAGGGGCATGCATCTTGCCCTCCCCAAGCCTTATTAGGCCCTAGGGACCCCATCACATGATACCAAATAATAAAGGGAGGGTGAGTACAGCCCCCCTTCCTGAGTTTAATTAGGTCCCGCATGAACAAAATGTAAATAGAAGGGGAGAGGGCTGCAGCCGCTCCGAGTGCCTTATTAGGCCCGAGGATCTTGGACTAATGTGGTCCGGGGGCTCAAAGAGTGTACAGGAGGTGGGCCTCATCGCCCCACCCCTTTATTATTTTATTACCTCATGCCCCCAGTACCTGGCACCCCAGAGGGACATATTTGTAACAAACACAGCATCAAGTCTTGGGGGTCAGAGTATGCCCACCATGCCCTCTTTTCTTTTGTAAGGCATTGTGTGGCGGAGGGTTGGCTGCCAAATGTGGCTAGTCCCTGTGGCCAACCCTCTTTGGCCGTGCGCGGCATTCTGTGCTTATAGGGGGCTGGCAGTAACTATAACCTGTGCCCTAAGGTACCCACCCATACAGGGCTGATTACTCCACATATTACATTACTCATGACATCTTTGGTAACTTCATTGATAATATCAACAGCAAAATTATTGAGGAGAAAACTGTGCATGGCAGGGGTGTGAGTTAAAGTTATCATAGGGCACAAGTTATAGTTAACTGAGATAACCATAATTATAACTGCTGGATTTCTATGGTTGTGTGAGTAAAATGTGAACCTAAGCGTAACGACCCCATAACCTTTGTTTTTTTCAGTGGATGTATACACACACACACACACACACACACATATAAACACACACAGAGGCATACAAACATATAGTTACATACATACACACCACCATATGTTCCAGTGGCGGTTGCCGTGGGGAGTTATAGGTAGGATCGTGTTTCCACAGGAAATGCTTTTTTGTGTTGCTAAAAACTTTGAGGCCATCTGACAAATCTTTGACACTTTCCAAACAAGTGCTACTTTTTGACTAGTTTATGCATGGGAAGTTTGGGTCTGATCCATCAATCAGGGGCAGAGAAAAAGGGTGGTACCAAAACGTTTTCTATAGCAACTTTAGACGCAGCGACAGCCAAACAGCTGAATGGATTTACATCAAATTAGGCAGAAAGATAGATCTCGGAACAGAAAGAGTGCTTTTTGTGATTTGCTGTAAATCCATTCAGTAGTCTTTGAGCAATTAATGCTCAAAAACTTTGTATAGCTTATGCCACAGAGGATCTGTGAGTCAAAAGATCTCAAGCTGAGATAGGACTGGCTGTCATCTCATCAACAAGGATGTGGTGGCCGTCATCTTAGGTCTCGGGACTCAGTCCTGAGGACCACATCCCCTAGGGCCACATGACACTAATAAGGGGAGGGGGCAGTGGAACCACCGTCCATGAGCCTTACTCAGTCCTTGGGGACCCTATGTCCCTGTGCTGGGTCACACACACTGATCTGGAGAGCCCACTCCTTGGGGAAATCGTAGTTTTCCTGCCAGCATTAGCGCAGGCAGGAAAACATATGTCAGCTCCCACCCGGCAGGAGCATTTTTAAAGCTCCTGCTGGGAAGGGCCAGACATGCCTTCCCTTCCTGCAGGAGTGTGGGCAGGGTAGGCATATCTGCTCTCACTCAGAGAGAGCTTTAAAAATGCCCCCACCTGGTTGAAGCAGACTTCTGTTTACCTCCCTGATGGGAGCAAAATAAAGAAATAAATACCTAAAAATAAAAAAAGCTGCTCCAGCCCTGTGGTAGAAATGCTATTTATCTGAGAACTATAACTGGGCAATTTTGGTGGGCTGAGTTTAAAATGTCACATTGCCACTGAAATATAAAAGCTACTGGCAATTGCCAGTCGGTAGTTATAGTTAGGACCATGTTTCCATTGAAAAAGAGTTTTTAGGTTGGGCGCGCAAACCTTCTGGCCTGTTGTAATCTGTGCTTTTAACCACCCCCACAGCACGCCCATCACTATCACTCATTCATGGGCTTGCCTTTCAAAAATCCTTTGTTATTATTGGTAAATGCTTTACGTTTGTAAAGGGCTGAAGAGATCTACAGAGCTCTGATTGACTACCAACCCTTCAACCAGGAAGTGTTGGCACCCATTTTGAGACAAGTCTGAAAAATAAACGTTAAAAACATGAGGGGATAGGGTACCTTTAACCAACTAGCCTTGGTGCATGAGTCCCCTAGGGACAGGCCCCCGCCAAGGCTAAAAAAGAATAAAAAATAAAAAAGTGACAAAAATTGCCAGTATTCACAAATTTTGCTGCAATTTTTCTTCCTTAAAGCTGTCTCTACACTTGCTTTTATTTTTGCCCCTGGATGGGCCAGGTCATGGCAGCATTGCCGTAGAATAAAAGGGGAGTCGCACGAGGCCCCCCTACTAGGGCTTATTAAAGCCCCAGGGACCACCATCTCCCGTGGGCACTGGTTATTAATTATGATTGGGGTGTCAGTGTGCCACCCCCGCGCCTGGGGGACTGCCACCTCCCCAGGGCCAAATGTTAATAAATTAAGGCAGGGTGGGGCGAGTCAGGACGTGCGGCCACCACCTCCCCGGCAAAACATGAAATTAATACGGGAGGGGGGAGCCAGCACAACACAACTGACAGCTCCCAACCCACACTGAAGGTTGAGGGTACTAGTAGAGGTGTGTCTGTGGTCATTTCCCAGCTTGAATTTCTTTTCAACTCCAAATGTTTAAGGTACATACTGAAAGGTGATCTCACCCTTTTTAATTGACAAAAGCATTTTTTTTTTCAATTTTTCCTAAAATATCTCATTCTAAGCGTATCACCCATCAAATCTAGGAAAACTCTCTGGCTGGTAATAGGGGACTGGCCGCAAGGCCTGACCACAGCAGATCTGCATAAAGAGCTCTTAAGACACACTGATATCTGTGACATGCATTCTATGCCACATCTGGAACACATTTAGATAAAAAAATTATTAATTTGCATCAAGATTCCTTAAAGTGCATCAGACTACGTGCAATACATCAACATATCTGTCTATCATAAAGTCCAAGTGTGCAGGTGAGTTCTTAAAGTGCAACGTCAAATACTGTGTAATACTGTCTATTACACACCTTGAGCACATCTCCTGCGACTGCTTACCTATTTGGAAAGATATTTAACACTTGCAAGGTGTCTAAATTAAGTGCAAATCTGCATTAGAAAGTCATCAAATTGTGTGCACTACATCAACATTATATGTCTATAATATGGTACAAGTAGGTTCTAAAGTGCAGAAGATCTTTTTGTGTAATATTTACTATTACGTACCTTGAACACATCTCCTGCAGGTACTCATGTATTTGGAGCATTCACAAAGTGCATTGGGTATTAGGGTTTATCCACATACATAGTATCCTAGTATTTCACACATTCTATATATCCACTATACTTCTCTAATTTAGTAAAGTACAAGAAGAAATGTAATTTCTACATATAAATATATATCAGTGTGAAAATTACCAGGGTCACCCTAAAGTGCAAGTGCCAGTTTAAAACACTGTACTTTTGTATGACAATTGTGCTGAATCACATTCTAATAAACATGAGAATAGAGCAAACAGACATGTAAATATGGGTTCTTTTGATCAAACCATTAAACGTTTGTCAGGAAAAGTTTGAGGAAATGTAACTATACTCCAAAGGGGGAGCGTACTCTAATAGAATCCCAAAACAATGAGATTTCCTCGAATGGGGCTAATGTTATTGATTGACATGAAGTTCTGTATCAGCGTTCAAACCCCAAGGGTGTTCAGTCCCAATGCATACAATCATTATGGATTCAAGTCTCCTCAGCATTATTTCTCTGTTTCCGCCTCCTGGTGGTTTAGCAACATGTTGTATGCTATATTATTTCATTCCTTCTGTGTTGCCATCATTCACCTTCTATTTATGTTTTGCAGCCGAACAGCAGAGGTCTTTGTTTTTGCTGGCATGCAAATGTTGTAGTATAGGCACGTTTAGCTTATTAATGGTGTGTCCTACATATGAGCCCACAGCAACATTCAATCGTATAAATCACGTTCTGTTTCAAAGGTGATCCTCTCCTTTATCACCTTCTTCTGTCCATCCTGAAATTCAAAGTGGGCTCCATTTTGACCATATAGGCACAACTTACATTTCTGGCACTTCCAAAGCCCTTTAGCCAGCCAGTTAGAAGCTCTTACCATCTTAGAACTTGCGTACTCCTAATTCCTTACCAATCGATCACCTATTGATGCTGTTTTTCTATAGGTGTACATGAGGTGTTCCAGCAATATTTTTCTAAAGGTTTCATCTAATTTTTGAATTTTCCAGTTCTGTTTTAAAAGATCCCCGATTTCAAAATTTGCTAAGTTGTAGTCCATTATATACCTAGGATTGTGTCTTTGCAGTTTTTCATTTTTGAGACAAGAAGATTCTCCCTTTTCTTATTCCTGGCTTTATTTAGGGCATCGTCTAGAACTTGTACAGGGTTACAGTGTATCTCCTCACTTGAAATCTGCAATACATTTCTGCTGCATGGTTTTCAAATGCCTCTTCTTCTCAACAGTTACATATTGCTCTGAGGAACACCCTATAGGGGACAATCCACTTCAACGCCCTTGGGTGACCACTACTTCCAAGTAATGTACTTTTACAGCTGGTGCTCTTCCTATGGATCCTGGTTCAGATTTTGTAATTCTTAATGTAAACACTATTATCCAGGTAGTTGATCTTGGTCTCACTGTTCTCATATGTAAACTTCAGATTTTGAGAATTATTTGTTATGGCTTGTTCTTGTTCTCTTCAGTCCATACTGTCTCCGCTTCCCAGAGGCCCACAGTCATGTTCACATATTGTGGACGCAAATTCCATCCCCTGCATTTCCTTGTTTCTGAAGGAAATAGCAGCCATTAAGAAGGTACACATTGTGATGGACACAGTAGGACACCATATCCAACAGCATGATGGAATGCTCCATCCAACTACCTGATCTGGACCTTAGAAAATACAAGCTTGAAGCCTATCATTATGTTGGATTGATGTGTATAACAAAACCACATCAATGGTGGTCATTAGGCAGGCAACCTTCCAGGGGATCCCATGTATCCTAGTCAGAAAGTCCACTGAGTGCCTGAGATACGATAAACAATTTGTTAAGTATAGAAAAAGAAAGATTTCAAGGAACCTGGTGGTGTTCTCAAGGAGTGAGCCAATCGAATTCATGACTGGTCTCCATGGAGGTTTTGACATATCCTTATGCAGCGTTGGCAAAAAATAAATAGTTGGTGTAGATATCTGTATTCATCATCTAGGAGATTTCTCTCATACCAATACTTTTGATGGTACTCATGTAAAAATGTGTTTGTTGGGTGCACTTCCATAGTGTTCTCTTTTATTTAGCTGTCTGTTTGCTTCCAATATATATTTGTCGCTATCCATTATCACAATATTGCCTCCTTTGTCAGAGGGTTTGATTATGCTATTCTGATCCTGTTGAAGATCACTGAGAGTATTCCAACTGTCGTAGGTCATGTTGGTCCTTACCAATTTATTGTTACTTATTGTTTTGTTCTTTCCATTTTATCTTATTCAATTGTACAATCATTAATTCTTGGAACAGTTCCACTTTATTTCCCGCAGGAATTTGGGGCCAGAATTTCAACCTTTGTTTACATTTACTTTTGCTGTCTCATCAGTGGGAATCCCCATATATTCACAGAGTTTCAGATCTGAAAGATCGTTAAATATACCCTATTACGCACTTGCTTCTCCTTCCCACTTTAACTCACTTTAACTCAGAAAGCGACGTCAGATGTGTTAGATCAGCAGTTGTTAATATAGAAGGTGATCCCAAAATGTTGTCTTTTCCAGATGACTCTGTTGTGAGAAGAGTAATTTTAACTTTAATTTTCTGGAAAACTTGTACCAACCAATACGGGGATTGGCTAGATGTATAGTTATTCTGAACAGAATGACAATCACTTATTTAGCAGGTTTATATGATGTCCTTCCAAATTCCTACTTGACAAATGTATTACTAGATTGTTGTATGTGTCACTATCTCCTACTGTTTCTTTCCTCTTCCTGCTTCTTTTGGATCTCCTTGTCCTAATCTTCTTGGTGGTGCACTTCCTCCACTTGGGGCTCCATTGCCCCCTCTCCTTGTGGTCATCTTATATAGCCTCATCTCCCACTAAAGTCCGATCTGGGCATTCAGGTTGTGGGGACCTCGTCCCCATCTCCACGCTGGAAGGGAGTGTCTCCAGATCCATCTTCTTTTCCATTCTGTGTCTATTGCAGTGTGTATGTGTGTGTATTTACATATATCCATCTATATCTAGATAGATGCCGACTGCAGTAGGCAGTTCTAGTTGGGATGAACTTTTCTCAAAGACTAAGTTAATAATTTTGGCGTTGATTGACAAATCTTTACAAATTTTTCCAAACTAGTTTGCCACTCACTTTAGGTGATTTGTGGAAAGTTTTGGGGTGGTTTATTAAGTGGTGGTGGAGGGGGGTTTGAGAAAAGGGGGGGAGGGGGGGCTAAAATGCTATTCCCATGCAAGGTCAATGGGGATTTTACAATTTTTAGACCCAGCTGCAGCCCGAACTGCTGAACAGAATTACACCAAATTAGGCAGAAACCTACATCAAGGTCCAGAAAGAGCCTTTTTTGGAATCTGGTATAAATTTGTTTAGTAGGTTCGGAGTTAATAAACGAAAAACGTCTAGATATCTAGGGACACAGAGATCTGTGGGTATTCGCAGATCCTAACTCAAAAACTAGGCCCTAATTGGCTGGCCCCACCTGAAAGGAAATTTGCGGCAGCCATTTTGTTTCTCGGCTGGTCCCAAGAGAGAAATTATAAATAAAATAAACAAGAAGAAAAACCACATTATGGTCAGGATGGAGGGCTCTCTGAGGGACTTCCCCTTATGGGCAAAAAATTTCCCCAATGTTTTTTAGGCAATCCATGGATCCGCTGATGTACTGCGGTCCTCAGCCCAAACCCCTAGTGAAAAACGGTGACGGATCTGTATACTAATGAAAAAAGTATGCAGCCACTCGCATAGCAAACCCCTGCTGTGCACGGCCAAAGGCTGTGCACGACTGTGGTTGTATTAACATGTGGAAATGATATATTACATTACATTAAAAAAACACAAATTCACTGAAAAAGAAAAATTAAAGGAACATTATAGTTAATGCTTGTTTCAGTGAAGCCCCCGGATAGGCCACGTCCCCAGGACATGTCTAATTTTGAATGTGGTGGTTGGGTGTATTTCTATGATTTTGTATGTTTGAAATGTGAGCCTAACTATAACGTCCCTGTAAACTGTGTTTTTTTCAGACATATAACAGCCCCTCCGACTAAGAGAGGACACCTGCCCTGAATAGAAGAGAAATGGGAGCACACAAGGACACATCTGATCCAGGTACACCACCTCCAGATATATCCTGGCCTGATCAAAATCATCTGCTCCTGGTCCTGATGCATTTCCTTAGAATGTGAGAAGTTAAAGGATTAAGTAAAACAAGCCTGTGATTGCTTAATCTTGTAATCAACAATACACTGTAAAACTAATGTGAACTGAATATTGATTGAATGATAAAATGACTTATTTTTCTCTTTTTCTTATCTATGTCCTTTTGTATTTGAAGAAATCTTGTAAACATCTGGGAAGCAACTACTTTACAAAATTGTCATAAAATGTGTGTTGGTAATTCTCACGTTTTTGGAATTAATATCATTTGATTGGGGCTTTTTGATTCCTCATACATAACTGGAAACCATATTTGAGCACTAAGTATGCTCTTAGATAAGTATTGTTAACAAAAGACAATTATTAACTAATCTTATCGGGTTGTATACTCACGTTATGCATTTCAATGAGTAGTATTAGGGTTGGTGCACTAGAACTGAGACCCTTCTCATGTTGATCAAGATAGGCCTCAAGAACTATATTGCCCATGCACTATGGTGAGTCAGATTTTATCAGGGCAAACTAAGGGACTACAGGCCTGGCCTGGTGAGAGATCTCAAATTGGAAAAGAACAGGTGTTCTGATCATTCAGAAAGGTCAAATGTCAGTTTACCTCTTCTTACAAATTACAGTTTATTTTAGTCTGGAGACTGGTGTCTACAGAATTCTTTAGCTTGGCAGTCAGAGAAAGACAAGTACCATGAACTATCTGTGCCCTGCTGGGGTATAGGCAGTGTGAAATAAAGAGCATGAGATTATAGTTTTTTTTTTATAACAGTTAAATATCTTCTAAATGAACTGCACAAATATGTCAAAGTATAGGTAGCTAGGAAAGCACCTTTTGTAATTCTGAAGTGCAATGGAAACACATATTTTAACAGGATCAAAACAAATACACATTTTTTACTTGGTGATGTGCAAATGAATTATTTGCTGAAACCCAATTTCCACACATTGTGTGTATGTTACAGAGTTTTATCAATAAAAGTGCATGTCAGTGGGAACGTTTGTGGCTAATTCAATGGAAATGTGCAGTCTGCAAATTACAGTGTACTAGCAAAACATGCTTTGGTAACATTTTTTTAAATGGAGAGTTTTTAAACATGAACTAAAAAAACATTCCTGCCCCCACCCTGATGATAATGCTATGAGTAAACTAAGAAGCAAATCTGGGGCCATGTGTACCCTATATCTGGGCTAAATTTGTATTATATAGGGAGCAAATGTTTAGTCTATTAAATCAAACAAAATACTTAACTCACATTGAAGTTGCCTCGTGATAATCAAGAAAAGGGCAATTTGGTGAAATAAAATATTTGCCTAGTATCACACATTTTGAGAGCAGTTTATGGGTCTAGCCATTAAAGTATAGTTCAATAGATTATTCAGGTAACTAGAATTGCAGGTCTGGTATCATTAAGATTTTGAGGCTTGTAAGGATGACAGCCCTTTCTCTTCGCCAAGGCACCAACCTGACAAACAGGGGTCTCGAACGGTGGCACAGAAGGCGATGGTTCAGAAGAGTCAGCATTGGACAGAGTGACAGCCCGCTTTGGTCACAAGGATACACCAGGTTGACAGCCCTTGATCTTCACCATATCTGGCATATGTGGATGGAGAACCGCAGCACAGAGGCCGATGGCCCGATCAGTGTGGTGGTCCTGACTGTAGGGGATCTAACAGTTTGCTTCAGGGATACACTGAACAGGGTCCACACTGGACCTCACTCCCACCAGGCACTATCCTCACTTGTCTTCTGGTTGCAGTGGCAGGCAGACGCTGGTGCTCTAGGCTGAATGATATCCCCAGGAGAACTAGCAGACCTTGGTCCCAGCCCTGGCCACAACAAACAAAAATCACGCTGAGCAACTAGTCGCTGATGTACAACTCTAGTTTGACAACTTTGGGAAGCCCAAGCTCCCCTTTTCATAATTTGTTTCCAGACGCAGACATGATTTAGAGTTTTAGTCTTTCAAGTTACGGGTGTTGGGGATGCCCACTTTGAAGTGCCCACTCCTCTGTCCAGTCTTTAGTCAAGGAAACAGCCTGTCACAGCAGGAGGAACTCCAAGCTTGACATCCCCACAACACAGGCCATGGGAGTGTCTAGAGGATCATACCTGGATGTCAACCTCACTGATATATGCCTACCAAAGGGTTACAAAGGTCCCAGCATTGGTCTCTATAATTCCCTGCCTCTGCAGTGTTTCCCTTATCAGCCCCATCATCTAACAATGTGTCTAGGACTCACTGACCAGTAACGTTTCCAGAGCCAAAGAACACCTTTAAAATGCACAAGAGAAGCTGTCTTTCCCTTACTCCTGCTCTAAGGAATGCAGGTAATCCACAAATTTGTTTGGGATGGCTCCTCCACATCTTTCTAAGGCCTTGAGTTTCCAATAAGGAATCCACAGCCCTTCATGTACTGTACCACACACAGTTGCACATACATTACAGTACACACGCATGCTGCACACCTAGCCAAGGCTGAATGTTGCCTCATGTTTAAGGTAAATAACTGCAGTCCTTAGACAGGGAAGTGGGACTCTGAATCTCGCAAAGACAATACTGGAGTGCTGATCATACGAACAGTCAACATACTATTTGTGGTGTGTCACATTTCACTTTGTGATCGTACATTCATTCATTTATTTATTGGGGTTGGTAAGTATACCAACCGGTATAAACATTGCATGTAAACCTTCCCCCTCCCCCAAGAAGCCTTGGACTGCTCAACCCTTGCTACCACTGAGAGTCAAGTGCTAAATGGGTAGCACTTGGCCCAGTAACCCAAAAGTCTATAATAGGTAGGGCCCCAGGACATCAGGAGTATTAAAAAAAACTTCAACCCCCTGGGTTGGGCAAAGTAGCTTCTGCTTGTCATGTGGCCCTCTAAAAGGGGGCCTGTCCCTGCCAGCTTCTGTAAGTGTGCCTTCAACCTTCTAGGGAGGTGTCTTATTACAAAATAAGGATTCTTTTGAAGCAAAGGAAATCCCACGGGGGCACTGTTGTATCTACCATGGTAATGCTTCTCTCATTTGGCTTGTCACTCTTCTGGGGCCGTCTAATGATCCTCGTATTTGTATCCTTGCATTTAATCCTTGTATTTGTATCCTATTGTCAGTAGCACTCCTTTTGAAATAGCCCCATGTGAAGGTGGCTATGCGGGATTAAAAGATGCAGAAGGATTACCAGTCCTAAAATAGATTTGAAGATTTGGACAGGGACTACTTTTTCTTTTTATATGCTGCTGGCCATCACAGTAAGTGTTCCAAACTCTTTGGATGAAAAGGTATTGTGTACCATTAAGTCTAGTATTGCCCCTAAAACCTGTATAATTCTGCAAAGGTTAAGGATATTGTCTTCTTGTTTAGATAAACACTATTTTGTTGAAGAGCTGTAATTAGTCTCTGGTCGATACTCTTGTGGCTTTGAGATAATTTCTCTTGGCTAGCCAATTGTCTAGATAAGGGAAAATCTGGCGGCTTTGCTTTCTCAGATGAGTTGCTTGGGAAAATCCTCAAGGAGTCCAAACAGCAGGACTTTGAACTGACAGTGGTGAACAGCCACATAAAATCTCAGGAATGTGTGATGACTGGGATGGATTGTTGTATAAACACACACTTCCATTTGGTCCAGAGAGGTCATGTAACCGCCTTGTTGGAGCAGTTGAATAACTTCTAGTAAAGTGACTATGTAAAGTGCTTCTTTCTTTAGATTTTTTAGTTTCAAAATTGGCCTCCATTCTCCTTATTTCTTTTCTATTAGGAAAAGGAGAAAAATAGGCCTAAATTTAGCTGGGATTTTGGAACTTGTTCTACTGCATCTTTCTGCAATGTAATGCAAATTTCTGCTTGTAACAGACTAAGAAGTTGATGGACCCACTGGTGGGAGATCTAGGTGGTGGTTTCCGAATGAATTGGTGTGTAGCCAAATCATATAATGTCCAATATGCAGAAATTAGATGTATCATCAGCCTATTGTCCAAAAAAATTAGATTTTCATGGATTCTGACAGCATGTCTGTTGGGCTGACTGGTAAGGTTGTTAATCCCTCTCAAAGAAAACTAGTCCATTCCCTATGCTCCTACAAGGGCTGAGGTTGTTTTTGTTGTAGGACACCTAAAGGTCTTGCTGTGTTTGTATGTCTGGTTCGGCTCACATGAGAGCTGCTTCATCTATATGCCACCCAAAGAGAGAATATCTCTGTCATATGACAGGTCTATCATTCTACTTTTTATCTCTTGTCTAAAACAGGTGGGACGAAGCCAGCCAACCTTTGCTGAGCAAGACAGCAGCACAGGCTAATTGTCTTCATCCTGTTGATAAATGTCCTTTGCAGTATTTATGATTGCCGAAGAGGTTTTCTCCCCTTCAACAAGAATTACTTTTGCTTTGACCTTCTTACCACTGGACTGGTAATCAAGATATGGCCCAATATATGACTACATCAGACAGTCATATTGTGCAAAAATTGCTAGAGCGTGGTTTGTCCTGATTGATGTTGCTAATGAAAATAGTTTACAATATTGTTGAGCCTTCTGATCTCTCTGTAGGGCGGCACAGACAGTGCATGGAGGATTTCCTGATCATGACTGGGCTGCCTGCATTATCACTGACTGCACTAGGGCGAAACAAGAAAAATGGACCATTTTCGAGTGCCCTATATATTTTGTCCAATCTAAGAATTACCTCCGCTACTGTGGCTGGTGTTGTCATTTCTTTTAGTCTTTTAGGCAAAAGTGCTCAATGATTGGTATTTTGTTGTTTTTATTATAGATCTAATACAGTAAACAGTTGTTTTTCTTTATTGGCTCTGGCAAATTGAATCTAGTGGATGACCTTTGGATGAGATTGTGGAAACCCCCAATGTCATCTGGACCTGAATCCACTATAGGAGGCGTGACAACATCTGAAATGGATGCTATGTAGCCATTCAATTCCGAGCCAGTACACTGTGGAGTGACTGGATGCATGTGACCTTCGTCTTAGTTATCATTCGAGTATGGGGCGCTGTGGCTGGTGGATTACATGGAGTTACCATACGGAAAAGCTTTGCCAAAGGTGTTGAAGGTATTTGTATTATAGGAATGTGGACAGGTGTGCATGGTGTGCTTGGCCTTGTGTGAGGCCTTGACTGAGGCTTCGACTGAGGTTTTGGAGGCTGGATTGCAGGACTGAAATCAACACAATAGCTTTGGAACATTTGATGCACAAATCTGACTAATGCAATGGGAACCTTGAACATTGCTTCCTCTGATGTCTGATAGAAGGATGATATCAATTTTGCCAAGTTTCATCATAGTTTTCAAAAGGTTAGTAAGAACCTCTGGCAATAGGATCTTGAGGGTGAGTAGTGTCAGCTGAACAGACATCTTTCCATCTCCCTGTATTCTTCTTCATCCAGGCTGTGATATTTGATCATTAATAGTGTTTGACCCTTTGAAGGTTCACAAGGTCAGCCATCATCTTCACCACGTTCCCCAGAACCTTCCGTATCCAAAAGTCTTTGCGGCGAGCATGGAGATACCTTAGGAGGTGACATGTTTTCCGGCTTTCAAAGGCACTGGCAATCCTTTTTCTGAGATGAGGGTAATTTTGAGAGATTTTCTTTTGTGATAGGTTAAGTTTGAGGACGGGGCCTTCTTTGAAGTAATTATTGTCATTACCGTCATTGACTGCATTGTCATGGCCAAGCTGGTGTTGCCTTTGAAACGGTCAACAAAGGTGTCATTATAGTAGCTGTTGTTGCCATCTATAGCAATCTTGATGATGAGGATTTCTCATTGGACAAACTTGCTGACTGGAATTCCGGTTTCCTGGATGATGATGGTCTCGTCGACAACGTTTTCATCAACTGAGATGCTGGTCTTGTCAACAATGACATCGTTCACTTTGAATTTGAAATAGTATGCTAGGAGGTTTTTCTGGGGGGCGTGGCCAAGATTGCGGCGTGAACGGATACGTCTGAAGGGTCTCTGCCTGTTGGGCCCGGAAAACAGCATAGCGTCCCCGGACCCCCATCTCGACCGCTCCTTCGGAGCTCTGTCGCGACCGGGGAGCTGAGGAGAGTGGTCCGAAGCTGAGGCAGAGCCGGCGAAGGGGCTGCTACGAGCTGGGCCACTGGAGAGGCCCGAGACACGTGGGCCACGCTGCCTGGTGGGGACGGGGTCTCCGGCCCACACGCGATGAGAGACAAGCCGGGGGGCCAAAGAACCAGCAATCGGCGGACTGGGCCGCGGAGGTAACGGGTTGGGGGGCAGAGTCTGGATTGTAAGGCTGCGGCGCGCAACACCGGCCCCCCCAGCCTCTGAAACATCAGCGACCCTGGTTGCAGGCCCCTGGGGGTCCCAAAGAGGATAGGTGGGGAAAGCTGAGCCCCCTCCATCCCCCTTGATATATTGGCTGTCGGCGGTCACGGTGACCTGGTGAGCAGCGCAGTGGGAGGCGAGGACTCGGCGGGGTCGATCAGCCCGCAGTGGTGCTCAGCATTGGAGCGCATCGGAGGAGGTTGCCTTCCTACGAGAGCTAGTGTGGGTCCCCATCGGGGGCTGTGAGGGCCGATGGCTTTCATCAAATCAAAGCGAGATCAGTCGGTCCGGGAGATGCTGACTAGATCCCATCCATAGCAGAGCAAACACGCCGAAACACAAGGGCTTGCAGACAAGGGAGATAGGGAGGACGACGGGGCAGCACAAGTTACAAAAGGATTCCTCATATCCTTATTCAACTCTCTGAGGACGAATCTTCAGGAGCTACGAAGTGATTTCTCCCAGGAGATGCGGGAGTTGCGTGCTGATCTCACCTCATTAGGGGAAAGAGTGTCCGGCATGGAGGACAATGAGATATCCAGAGGTGACGAAGTCAAACAACTCCAACAAGAGATTATTCGCTTGCGCGAACGACAGGAGCAACTGCAGAAAGCGTCCGAGGATCTGGAAAATCGTTCCCGTCGCCACAATATACGCATTAGGGGGGCTCCTCATGGGGCTGACGGGGACAACATCAGAGAGTATGCTACGCTTTGTTTCGCTCACTCCTGGGCCTAGAGAGTAAGCAGGAGATCAGGGAACTGGGGTGCAGCCTAGCATGTGTCCACAATTTCGTGACCAAAGAAGGTATTCTCCAAAAGGCGCAGAATCAACCCAAGATCCATTTTAGGGGGCACACCTTGCTGCTCTATCAGGACCTCTTTCTACTTACATTGCAGAAGCGTAGAGAATTTAAGCCCATCACAGACTACCTCCGGGCTAACGCCACATCTTACAGTTGGGGCCACCTCTTCCGACTTATATTCCGCTGGGCTGACCAGACACGGCTGGTGAAATCGCCTTACGAGGCCCGACGGATCCGAAACCTGGAGGGGGCCAAGAACGGGGCGAAGTCCCCCAGGGGTTGGGGGGGGAGGGGCCCCAGAGAGTCGCCCTGGCTGGAGACGGAAGGAACGGAAACGAAGACCACCACGACCATCATCCACGGAGAGACCTCTCAAGAGACAATCTGTTCTGAATAGCATTGTTGCTAGCGCTGCCCATAGTCGCCGTCTGCTGCCAGATGTCGATGGGGACATCCGTGGGCCGTCCTGAAAGCCTGGAGGTGACGGGCACTTACGCGGGGCACTCCAACTCTATGAGATAACCCCGAACCTGGTTCGAAACCTCGATTTTTCCTGGACTTCCTATTGAGGACTTAATCGTTGTTAGATGTGCACCTGTTGTGCCGTTCTGTTAGTAACAGTATGCTCCCCCCGCAAGAAATGCCTTTTGGCACACATACCCATAAACCACCACATAGACACATCATCTAGGGCTGCCTTCATGTCCGGAGTACTCACAGTACACGGATACCACAGCTTTAAACCCCACATCCATACACTTGACACTTAAGTGCCTAAGCCTCAATGTCCGAGTCCTTAATAATCCCTCAATAAGATTGGCGATTCTCTCCTATCTTGAGTGGTCAGAGAGCCATATATGCCTACTACAAGAGACACATCTGCTGGCCAAAGACACATACTGTATGCGCTCCAAATGGTTCCCTCAACAATACTGGTCTTCAGCTCCCATTAAACACGGAGGGGTGGCGATCTTGGTTTCTAAAACATTCCCAGTGGAATTCCTCAACAAGATTCATGAGATAAAGGGCAGATATTTAGCTTACAGAGTGTGAATAGATTCATTCCATCACACAATAGCTAACATTTATGCACCTAATACACAACAACAGGCATTCATGGCGCAGGCTCTCTCTTCGACACTCACCACCCCGACAGAGCTATACTCGTGGGAGTGGACTTCAACCTGGTTATGGATGACGACCTAGATCGGTCAGGGCAACGAAATGGGCAGACGGGGGCTCTTACTCCAGCAGATAGATGATATCTGGCAGAAGGCTCACCCAAGCCTTCGAGACTATTCGTTTTACTCAGCTGCCACAAAGACTTATACACGCACAGACTATTTTCTGGCTTCTTCTGAATTCCAATCGCAGGTCCAGGAGACCACAGTAGAGCCCTGTGCTCTGGCTTACCACCCCCCTATAATGTTAACAGCCCGACTCAATCTCAACCGAGCTCCGAGTCCTGGTTGGTGTTTGCGGGATAAGATATTGCAATCACAGAGTGCAGTAGACGCGCTGAGACAGACGATTACAGATTACCTTAGCCGAAATGATGATGGGCATATCCTTCCGACGACACTCTGGGAAGTGCTTAAAGTAGTACGTGGAGAGGTGATTTCGCTCTTGACAAGGGAAAACAAGGCCCGGAGAGAACAGAGGATGTCGTTAGAACAGAGGGTGGCTGTACTGGAACGCTCCCACAAACACGCGGGAGCTCCAAGAGTTTGGAGTGAACTGGAGAAAAACAGTGTCCAATTGAAACTATTAGACTGGGATCGGGCCGAGTATGCTATAGCACGGCTCAAACATAAATACTATATAGGGGGCAATCGCTGAGGGAAGTTACTTGCCCACAAACTAAGGGCACAACTCCACGCTAACACCATCAAGATGGTGCGCTCCCCCTCTCGGGGAGAGGCGTGCACTGATATGCAAATTGCGGAAGCGTTTTCTGAATTCTACAGAGAGTTATCCGCGGCAGACACCGAGATCCCCCTTGATCCCTAAGCATATCTCACTGACTGCACAATCACTCCAGTCTTAGAAAAGGATGCAGCTCTCCATGACAAACCAATCCTAATAGAAGAAGTGATTTCGGCCATTTCCCGTCTGAAGGTCGGGAAGTCGCCAGGACCGGATGGCTACACCCCCCTTTTCTATACAACGTTCTGTCCTGAGCTGGCCCCAATACTCACACGACTCTTCAATTCATTCACATAGACCAAAACTCTCGCTCCCAGCATGCTAGATGCGATTGTCACACTAATTCACAAGCCCGGAAAGGACATGGAGGAATGTGGCTCGTACCGGCCCATCTCCCTTCTAAACATAGATGCCAAGCTGTTCTCTAGCATCTTAGCGCAACGCCTCAACCCTCACATGCTGGGGATTATTGACCCGGATCAGGCGAGTTTTATACCCCACCGACAGTCTGGAGACAACACGAAGCGACTTTTACATCTTATAGACAAAACACACAGATCGCGCAAGGAGGCACTCCTCCTTAGTATTGACACGGAGAAGGCGTTTGACAGAGTGCATTGGCCTTATCTCTAACAGGTGTTCGAGCGTTTCGGGGTTGGTCCGATACTTCTGAACTGGATAAAATGTGTTTATCAAGAACCCAAAGCAGTGGTTCAAGTCAGTGGCACGTTGTCAAGGCCATTTCCGATAAGGCGAGGAACGAGACAGGTCTGTCCGCTTTCCCCGCTTCTATTTGCTCTCTACATGGAGCCTTTGGCACAGAGACTGCGGGCCAATCCCCTTATAACGGGCATTAAATTTGGGGGCGACTACCACCTTCTTAGCCTCTATGCAGATGATGTGATCCTTACTCTGTTGGAACCCATGGTCTCAGTCCTGGCGCTCACTGACGCTCTACATACATTTGGTTCCACTTCAGGCTTCAAAGTAAACACACAGAAATCGCACATTCTGAACCTGTCGGTCCTCCCTGAGCACGAGGGTGAACTGCACTCTAAATTCCCCTTTGTCTGGACATCCTTGCATGTCCAGTACCAAAATTTATATTGGACTGGAAATCTGCACGCATCTCGGGCCACACACTGTACCTTCCTAAGAGTGAAGGGGGGCTTGCGTTCGCATGCCTCTTGAAATATCAAGCGGCTCAGTTACATTTCATGCTGGAGTGGAGTCGCCCGCTCACTGAGAAACAATGGTGTTTCATGGACCAAGCTGTCGCGAGGTCCCATATTTGAAGGAGCCCTGGCTGCGGCGCAGACACAGAGCGACGGGGTTATACTCTTCCCCTATCACTAGCGCGACCTTCCGGGTCTGGGACACGGTGGCGACCAGAAGCGGTTTGACGACCTTTCCCTCCCCTATGACTCCGATTTGCGCGAATCCCCACTTCACCCCCGGCCTGAAATCCGAGGGCTTTCAGCAATGGCATGACAGGGGATGCAGGAGGGTGGGGAGCCTATTCGACACAGGTGGCATTATACCCTTTAAACGCCTAAAAGAAGCATATGGACTCACAGAAGCAGACCGACTGACATATTATCAAGTTAGACACTGGGTGCTCCAACCACGGTCAAGCCCCTAGTATCGAGACCGCTCACGGCATTCGAGAAGTGGTTAGTGACCAAAAATAGACAAGTGGCTGATTTCCAAAATCTATAAGCACCTTCAAACAGCCACACCATCTCCCAAAACTAAGGGACAGAAAAGATGGGAGACTGAGTTGGAGAGAGACCTAACAGAGGAGGAATGGGAAGGAATACACTACAGGACACATCACACAGCCCATAACATACCAGGGATAGAAACAGCTTATAAGTTCTCAACATATTGGTACTCTACCCCTGCGAGAAAACACGTGTGGGATCCCACTAAATCTGAACTTTGTTGGAGGGGGTGTGGAAACACGGGCACACTTATACACCTGCTATGGCACTGTCCCAGCTGAAACGATACTGGAGTAATATCCTAGACAAAATAGAGTATTCCACACAGAGATTCCCAACATTCACTATTCTGGGCTTGCCCAACCCTCTTACCTTCCCCCTCAGCTCTTTGAGAGGACGGCAGATCGCCCTTGCCCTCAACGCGGTTCAGCAGACGATACTAGCCCTGTGGGGCACGGACAAGATTCCGAGCTACACATCATGGCTCCACAAACTCTGGTTCATTCTAGCGATGGAGAAATTATCGCTGGCGACTGAAAAGCGAGCAGAAGAAATGGCCGCATTGTGGAGACCCTTTATACAGATTCTGTCTGCTGAATTTAATGAACTTACTTGCCCTGCATATTTAAAGACCCTGCGTCTGCTGCAGGACAGGTGATTCTCACATGGGTAGTCAGAGCCACCCGTCTGGGATCTGGATCCTGGAGAAGGCGGACAGCTAGTCTGAGTGCTTGTGGGAGTGGAAATAAGAGAATTTCGGCGTGACAACAGGAGGGAGCTGCTTCTTTTTTTTTTCCTGCCAATTGTTTTTGTTGACTGTTAACTGATTGGTACTACTATATATGAGATAAAGACTACAGCAGCTCTCTCTGCCAAAATCCATATTAAATTGTATGAAGGGAGAGTCACCAACGCTGCCGGCCTGTAAGGTTACAGGCGTATAGCTGTATACCATGTTCCTTTCTCTCTTTCTTTAATTCAAAATATAAATAAACAGATTTGATCCGTAAGTGGTTTTCCTGGAAATGGATGGCTCTGAAGATAGATTTCAGGCTTACTTTGAAGAAGTTAATTAAGTTAGCACCACTATATCCACTACATCACTCACCTTCTCTTACACATTTTGTGTATGATTTTCTTAGAGGTTCCTAAGACGTTGAGGATTTTTGTTCAGAAGGTTTAAAAGTGGTCAAAGGGAGAATGCATTCTTTTTTGCTTTTACCAGATAATTTTGAGGCACCTTCATATTCCTCTTCAGAGATTTGAGTTTCTCTTGAACTAGAATTTTAGAGCCATAACAAAAGTCTAGATTCTTGATCTTTTAGGGGTTTTGTTGAAAAAGTTTGCCATATCTTACAACTATTAGCCATGTTGTCAGGAAACAAGCAATATATGCAGTCCTTGAGGGGATCTTCAGAATGAACTCTTTTCCTGCCACAGGTACCATGGTCTAAAAATACCTTTTTGAGAGGATTCAGCTGCATCTGATCTTAAATATGACAGATATATTCTCAGTAAAACAGAAACAAGCAGAGGTAGCCCACTTGACTGACTGGCTGAGTAGAGCTCAAGGGCCTTCTTTCACACACAACTGGCAGAGGAAATCTGAGCATGGTGACTTGGAGAGGGAAGGGTGAAGAGTGTGCTGGATGCTGAACTTTGGATCTTTTAAAATGGTTTGAATAGGCTACTTCTGTGACTATGTCAAAGCTTTTTGCCTTTCGTTAACAATGTACTGCTCTTCTCTCTATGTTTACCCTGGGAATCCTAGCTCAATGACTAACGATTCAAGCATGTGAAACTATCAAAAAATCACTTTTGGAGAACAAAAAGAATACAATTGGAAAAACAGTTTTTAAATGAAATCTCTAGGGATTCATTAAACAAGAGGGGGGAATAATGTATGCAGGACAGCTTCTAGTGAATGTTCTATGGGACATTATGCAGAGAAATTCCAAGTGAGAAGATAGGCAAGTCACAATGACATGTTATATTTTGACTGAGCTACAGCAAATCCAGATGCCTATTTTTGCCAGAAAAAGTATTAAAAATCTGACAGGTTGTGAAATGGGTGAATTGGCAAAGGACAAAAGACCAACAAAGCAGATGCTACAAGGGCATGGCTTCCCTTCAAACAAATAAAACTAACTTTTTAGTCTCGTCTCAAAGAGAAGATGGGATTGTTACTACAATGCTTGGACACCTGCTTCATATTCATCTCTCCTGACGGGAGTGCCACAAGAATCATGTCTGCTCCCTCAGGGTCTACACAGAGGAAGCCACAGCAAACACACCCAGTCGCCTATAACCAATGCAGCAAATGGGGGTGCCATGCTTTCCTGTGTGCAGAGTGTGGATTATGTTTGAGTAATGCTGCACAATAATGGTAAATGATGCCACTGCACAGCCTACTCCACTGTAGGGTCTGTACTCTAAAAACACAGGTGAAAAGGTGCTTAAACGTTAATGCAAAAGCTCATACTTTAAATGTGACCATTCCACAGTGACAATCAGAAAATGAAAACAAGACCTTGGTGCTTCACCTATGAATAGAAATACTTTTATTTCATGCTGGTACTTTTAGCATGGTGTAAGACATCTAGGTGGTTTAAAAATACCAGACACCAAGTTAAGAACTTATATGTCAGTAGGACTTCCACTGAGTTATTAGCAATGTATAGCAATGGCAAGAAAGAGCCCACCATAACACGCATGTACTATGTCAGAAAACACAACACGCATGTACTATGTCAGAAAGCACAAGTCATCATTTGTGCAGCACAAAGGTCTCATTTTCATAAGAACGACAGTGCACGCCATTGTTAAGGAGCCTCAAAAGTGTTCAAAGCTTTTTGTTCTGCCGCTCAACAGTACATCCATTTGATGGCCTCTTAAAGGATGGTAGCCATGTCAAGCTTTTTGAAGGAGAGCAGCAATAGGAGCAGGTTCAACTGGTTAGTGAGTTAGTACTGGTGATACTTAAAGCAGCAGTGCATAAGTAGAGTGAATTATTTGATCCCTCCCAGAAAGCCCCAGCATTAGCAGGCCACCTCGGTGCATGCGCCACACTCTTAGAGAGAAGTCTTACGACATAGACCTCAGTCTGGAGAACTGATGCTTTTCTTTTCAGTTCCTCTCCTTGAGCTTCCTTCGCACTTAGTTCCTCTTTGAGTTGTTCTACCTGTTACAACATTTATTGACGTTATTGTTTGACAGGTGACAAGTGGTACATAATTTCAGAGAACAGAGCACAACATAAATTGAATCAAACACTTTTTTCCTCTTGTATAGCTGCACAACGAGAAGGTGACACCAAAACAGCTAGTTTCAAGTAAATTATCTGAGAATGTGCTTTCCAAAGAAAAAATAGAGCAACAAATATGTTAAAACCTAAGTTATCTTACCACAGCACAGAACAAAGACTGAGAATAAAGAGATCCAGGAAACTGAAGTTACAGTGAAAGGCTTGCTGATCCAAATTTTAAACACAAACTTGATTTAGAGCGGGAAGTTAATGACCAGATGTTTGTTTCATTAAGTGGAGCAATAGTAGACAAAGAGAGGAATTGTTTTTTCTCCCAATTTAGGGATGCAATCTCCAGGGAGAAACGGAAGTAGAACAGAGGAATCCAAGAATGTATAGAACATGCATGCACGGGGTGAATGAATCAAAGCACTTTAAGAAGAATTTCTGAGCTTCATCAGGAAGGATTGGAATAAGCATAAAGACCCATACAAATTGTAAAAGTGCATAATGAAGAGAGTTTGTACACCGCATTTATGAGGTATGTGCACTGCACAAACAAGGACAAAAGGCAGAGGATCACTGTACAACTTTAAAGGCAAACGGTGAAGGAAGCTTGGAGATGGGCTGTTATACTCTTGAGAAGTAGTGTCCTTTAAAGAGATGAGTCATCTGCTCTATTCTAAATTGGAGCAAGGTGAAGTTATGGATATAGAGGTGGTGCTCAAATCCTGGGTGCATACGGTCATGTTGCCAAGGTTTTTGTCCTTTTGCATTACTTTGTGTCTAGACTGATCGTGTCTTAGTTGTGGGTGTGCAAAGAGATACTAGATGACACGAGTCTGTCAGGCATTGCAGGCATGGGTGTCAGTCACAATAATAGCAAAAGAGCAACTTCAGAAACAGCCACAGGCAGAGCACTTTTGAGAAACAAAGATAAGCAAGGTTGAGATCAGACTGAAAGGACAAACAGAAAAGAGATTATAAAAGGGAAAAGCACAAACAGTGGTAAATAGAATAGGGCTAAAGAATCCATGGAGTAAGTGTGTTTGTGTCAAGAATTGGTGATGCCTGTTTCAAAAGCCATTAAACATTTTGTTGGGAGAGTCTTCTATGCCCATCTATTTGGTTTCTAGAAAATACTTTTTTTCCCAATTCCTAAACAGTACCAGAGCGGACATACCATTTTTGGATAGTCATTAAAAAATACTTTGGTCACAAAAATAACAGATTCCATACCTGACCTAAAAACTGATTGTTTTTTTCAAACTCAACAACACTGTTAGCCAAGCATAGTTATTTACACAATTAGGCTGCATTATTTCAGCGCAAATAAAGGAACACATACTCACTCATGCTTTACAACAGAAGTTATTTAGTCCTGGGTCACACTGACCAGCAATCCCTGACAGTGCTCTATAAGGATTCTGAAACTCTTCAGGTAGAGTCACTCCTAGGGTTGAAAAGTATGGAAGGCAGGACAACAGATCTCACTCTGACACTAGGTAGCGCAATAGTTTCACTTGACATCCACACTTTCAGTTCAGCTGAGCACTTCGGAAGTGTTAAAAGAAGAATCTACATTCGCGATGGAGCAAATGACTGACAATGTTCAGGCTCATTCTTTTAGACTGCAGAGCCGTTCTAGTCTCGTTGTACAATATTAATAACTGTTGCATGCTCATTAAATTTGAGCTGGTCCACAATCCCTTGAAGTCTCAGACTCCCCCTTGTAGACATTGTCAAATGGCTCCACTGATTGGGATGACTACGCCAGGCGAAGGAATCCAATCTTGGATTTCTCATACCAGTTACCCCTCAGTTTCTCCAACGGGCTTATCATCTACAAGGTACCTCAACACAAGAATTTAGGAACTCAGGGGTTTTGCTTTTGTCGGACCACTTGGAACCTGACTTAGTAGCGGAAACATCTGTAAACCTATTCTCTGGGTTATGGACAGAGAAAAAAAGACAAACTTACACTGTGAAATTTGGCAGTTTAGACTTCGATTCCTTCTCCCTACTGTAAGTGAAACAGCAGGTTAGCACAGCAGCAGCTAGGAAGATTCTCTCCCCCCCCCCCCAATAGAGGTCACTAAAATCAGAGCGCCACAAAAGGCAGTCTGTTACTGCGATTCTGAACTTTCACCAATGCTAGCATAGGTGGAAAATCCTGTCACGATCAGGCTTTGACAGTCATTTATCCTGAACTTGGTGATGAAGCATTGATGAAGATATTTTGGAGTGCAGCCTCTACCCTGCATACCTTCATTAAGATCAAGGGATTGTCTCAGCATTAATGGTCTCCTGAAAAGACTAACTACTCAATTGGACCTGACTGAGGCATTAGTTAGGTTGGGGGCCTCGGAAAGATATGGTTAAGAGCATAGCTCCAAAGCAAAAACAACAAGTGATGGACGGAATGCTGAACATTGTCAAACACTCACCCCCAGTCATAGATCTGGGTTTAATCCATCGTTCTTTTGCTCACCATGCCACCCCAGTTTGGACCCAGCCATAAGCAAATCAGTCTTGACCCTGTTCCTCATGGGAACAGTCCAGACCGAACTGCCAAGCCAGGTCCTCACTGGACCGGAAACAAGCATCCTGGGACCGGTTTCGGGGTTTCACCCCTCATCAGCCAGGCTAGCTTGTATCCAGTGGCATGGGAAGCACGGGACCCACGTCTGGGCATACCCTTCCCACTTAGGGCGACAAAGCAAAAACAACAAGTGATGGACGGAATGCTGAACATTGTCAAACACTCACCCCCAGTCAGTTCTTTTGCTCACCATGCCACCCCAGTTTGGACCCAGCCATATGCAAATCAGTCTTGACCCTGTTCCTCATGGGAACAGTCCAGACCGAACTGCCAAGCCAGGTCCTCACTGGACCGGAAACAAGCATTCTGGGACCGGTTTCGGGGTTTCACCCCTCATCAGCCAGGCTAGCTTGTATCCAGTGGCATGGGAAGCACGGGACCCACGTCTGGGCATACCCTTCCCACTTAGGGCGACAAAGCAAAAACAACAAGTGATGGACAGAATGCTGAACATTGTCAAACACTCACCCCCAGTCATAGATCTGGGTTTAATCCATCGTTCTTTTGCTCACCATGCCACCCCAGTTTGGACCCAGCCATATGCAAATCAGTCTTGACCCTGTTCCTCATGGGAACAGTCCAGACCGAACTGCCAAGCCAGGTCCTCACTGGACCGGAAACAAGCATCCTGGGACCGGTTTCGGGGTTTCACCCCTCATCAGCCAGGCTAGCTTGTATCCAGTGGCATGGGAAGCACGGGACCCACGTCTGGGCATACCCTTCCCAATTAGGGCGACAAAGCAAAAACAACAAGTGATGGACGGAATGCTGAACATTGTCAAACACTCACCCCTAGTCATAGATCTGGGTTTAATCCATCGTTCTTTTGCTCACCATGCCACCCCAGTTTGGACCCAGCCATATGCAAATCAGTCTTGACCCTGTTCCTCATGGGAACAGTCCAGACCGAACTGCCAAGCCAGGTCCTCACTGGACCGGAAACAAGCATCCTGGGACTGGTTTCGGGGTTTCACCCCTCATCAGCCAGGCTAGCTTGTATCCAGTGGCATGGGAAGCACGGGACCCACGTCTGGGCATACCCTTCCCACTTAGGGAGACAAAGCAAAAACAACAAGTGATGGACGGAATGCTGAACATTGTCAAACACTCACCCCCAGTCATAGATCTGGGTTTAATCCATCGTTCTTTTGCTCACCATGCCACCCCAGTTTGGACCCAGCCATATGCAAATCAGTCTTGACCCTGTTCCTCATGGGAACAGTCCAGACCGAACTGCCAAGCCAGGTCCTCACTGGACCGGAACAAGCATCCTGGGACCGGTTTCGGGGTTTCACCCCTCATCAGCCAGGCTAGCTTGTATCCAGTGGCATGGGAAGCACGGGACCCACGTCTGGGCATACCCTTCCCACTTGGGGCGACAAAGCAAAAACAACAAGTGATGGAATGAATGCTGAACATTGTCAAACACTCACCCCCAGTCATAGATCTGGGTTTAATCCATTGTTCTTTTGCTCACCATGCCACCCCAGTTTGGACCCAGCCATATGCAAATCAGTCTTGACCCTGTTCCTCATGGGAGCAGTCCAGACCGAACTGCATAGCTCCTCCAACACTCCATCTCTTCACTGGTCCTTCATAATGATGGTGAAACTAGACAACTCTGGAGGGCCACAGACCCCTAACTCAGCTGTGGCTGATAAATGCTGTTGACAAAACACCTTTGACCCAAAAAACAGAGAAAAACAAATGTGACATCACAAAGACACAACACTTATTTCGGATCAAGTCACACTAAGCACATCCGGGACAGAAAGCAGGGCCTCCACCAGCTGAGAAAATTGAGGAAAAAAATTGAATTAAATTAAAATATATCACTAACCACAAAATCAATGGAAAATAGAATGCATTGTGGAAAATGTTTAAAAAGTCATACAAAGTAAATGGATGCATTTAAAACACATCAAAGGGCAACGCTGTGTGTTTTGGGACGCTTCTCACAGAGCTACAAAATAGAACTTAAGGGCCGTCAGTGTGGTGCATGCAGAATCGGCTGGTTGAAATGAGCGTGCACATATTCCTCCTATCGGGTCGAATATGTCTATGGAACCAACTGTCTGTCATTTTTCTTTTTCAAAAAGGAGATATTTAATTGTATTTCCATGACAATGTCAAAGATATAAATATTTATTCATAAAACAATTCAATCAATTGACAATTAAAATATGTAAATAACAGTCTTTCCTACCGAAAAACATATTTAAAATGTATTCACTCGTCATTTAAGACCAGTCTAAACGGGACTTTTTGTATCAGCTTTAAATGAGTTGCCAGTGTTTCCAGAGTGTTCAACTTGAACGAAGTTATCAATGCATCAGAACGACTTTGTGTCTAGTTAGGGCTCAATTTTTTTTTCCATCCCGTCAGGAATAGAAGGTAATTTAAAATGAGTTGTATAACACTAAATGTACCCCCTAAATAACACGTACAGTTACCACCACTCACCTTCATTTTCCTCAAACTGTAATTTTTCATGCAGGTTTGATTCAAATTTTTAATTTTAGAATTATTTTATTCGGAATAAATGTTTTCAAAAACATTTATAACATTTAAAAAAATGTTCTGCCATACCATCTAAGGGCAGAGATTATCCAGCACAACGCATTCACTGTTAGGTCATGAAATGAACTACCGTGGTGCAAATTAGTCATTCTACGAATCTGAGATTCCTTTTGTCACCTAAAGGCAGCAATCTTGGCATCTAATATTTACTCCTGTGGTTTCAATGTCACATATAAAGGTACCAGCCTTTTCTTCTATAATGTGCACATTAACCTATGAAGTCAACTGAAGAGCAGTGAGACTACATTAAGAAGCTGGCTACTCACTATGTTCCAAATAATACGAATACATCTGAAAATGTAAATCCAGAGCTTAATTTGTAAACCTACCTCAGTGCGGCCGGCCAGGGATTTTCTCAAAAACACACCACCAAATATCAACCCCACTCAGCCTTGACTCCACCTCATAACTATTTTTTTACACCACTCTAAATCTCTTTATCTCACTCCTGCAAGTTTACTTTCATCCCTTTCTTCCCTCCTCACTGCTTCCCTATTTATCTCTTTCTCTCCCAACCATCCTACAAACAAACGGAGCTATTGAGAGGAATTCCACGCCTGCCCGATTCTAAAGGTGAGAACCTAAATGTTGTTGCAACTTAAAAAAAGTGGATGTCATCTTGAAAGTGGATGTCATCAAGAACGTATCAGCAAATGACAACTCCTGGCAGGTACTCCTACAGTTTAGTATGGCTGCAGTCTACTAATATTGTCCCTCTTTCTGATTCTGAATTCCAACAGTAATGCTCTAGGTCCCCTCATGACCCTAGCCAGCCAAAATGGTTTACAAGGGGTGGATCATTTGGTCACACTTGCACTGATAAACCTGACCAACAGTTCCAGGGGGCAAACTACTGCTAAGGATCCATCTCATTAGCAGGGAATCTAGGTAACTTAAAAATATATCACTCTACAGTTCATAGTACAGATATGCGAGTGAGAGGTTTGTTTCCATTCTTCATCCACACATTAACTAATAATATCCTGGGGACCCTACAACAAATCCGTGGCAGGACAGGAAAAAACTATGAAGTTATTGTGGTTACAATAGTGGATAGGATTAGGATGATAATACATTGGACTGTGGGGGGTTACCAAGTTACCTTGATATTTCAGGTGTCTTTAACAAACTTCCTCCTGCTCCAGAATTTGCCGAAAATTGAGACAAATGATATGGTTCATAAACGGACTGTTTCATTCTTAGAAACGTGTTATCCGTGCATAGCAATTCCACACTTCCGGGAATTTCTCTGGCCAGTTGCAAGTTTCTGCCTTTCTGCATTTATCTCATTTTTACTTTAGATTGCTTAATGCCATTCATTCATGTGGGCTCAGCTTCTTTATTTAGGTAGACATCACTCATCTGGTCCTTAGTTTATAGAATCTGTTGAATGTTAAAGAATCAAGAACAAGCCCCACCCTGCACGCAGACGACAAGATGTCAGCCAAATCATTTCAATTAAATCCATCAGCTCTGGGAATCCTCTATGAAACCAGCTCTGCTTTGTGATAGGCTGCCTTTGCTCAACTTTCATGTGCAAATGCCTTGAGCAAAGAACATCAAAACCACTCTATATTGTATGTAGACCAAATGTTAACTTCATCTTCGCTGTAACCTTTTCTTCTTTTCTGTGTAATCTTAGTCGATACAGGTCCATTTTCTTCAGTGTCTACTGCAACACTGTGTACCTCAGATAAACATAATTTACTATTAATAAGCACCACTGCACGAACAGAATACTGTTGAGAATTAGAAAACATGAACATTGCACCAAGCTAGCATTACCTGCACTAAAACCTGGTCCACATGTTTATCGAGTTTAAATCCCATTTTACACATAGAACGTTTCATAATCACATGGGTCCTATCATCAGGGAAAAATATATTTGGGACACATCTAAGTAAGTGGACCATGGACTGTACTGTACCCTTTAGCCATCGAGACATGATGTATCAACGTTCATCTAGATTATAGGCTGCTGTCTTCAGGAGGACTCCATCTTTTCACAAACACCTGGAAGGTGATTGTCTCAAATCTCGTAGAAACCTAAAGCAAAGCTCTTCAAACAGGAAGATTCTACCTGAATGCTAAGCTCTTAAAAAGATGGTTACCACCACATGGTTTTGGAATAAAAGGTAATAGAGAGAAAATGAGAATTGCCAGTGACCTCTGTTAATGAAAAATCATGATTCAACCTTGGAACCAAGGATGAAAGATAAATAGTCAAGATACAGGTGTGGTTTGTAATGATAAAGTATGAGCTTCATAAACGAGAAAATAACGGAAATACAAACTGTTCTATGGCAGAAATTGCATGCTAAATTTCAACTTAATTTTCTTTTTTTGTGTATGTTAAGATTTTTGTGAGGCCCTATAATTTGGATTTGGCCAGGCACGATCAACCTTAGGTTTGTTTAGTTATCAGAGAATGAAAACTGATCCATCAGAACTAGTCTGAGTTTTGTAGTTTCATGATAGGTTAAGGAATCGTACAGGTTTGTCACCATCCAGAGCTTCTGTCACAGAGCAATGCGCAAGTCCTTTGGGTGAAAGATGTTCCTACACTGAGGGCAGTAGGGTTGATATTAAGGGGTAAGCTATTTGCTTCACAACAGCAAGCTGTTTGCTTTCTTGTCAGTCTTCAAAGTGTAAAAAAACAATGTCAAGCACAATAATGGTTTCTTGAATATGCAGCAACAGTTTCCACACAATGCCAAGCTGCTGCTGCTCATACCAGGTATGGGAGCACTGGATGAAAAGTTTAATAAACAAAGAGACATAGCGTGACAATCATCATTAAGGATTTTTAGTGATATAATGTACTTGAAAACTTCAAATTCTCACAGAACACATTTATGGATAGGGTGCAACTCCACATCGGAATTTTAAGAAGCACTCACAGGAACAAAGCTGCCCTAATGCAGGTTCCCATCCCCTTTCATGGGTACAGTAATTGTTTAAGGTGAGTCATACAGGTGGAACAAGGGGAGAAGACTCCTCAATTAATTTCACAATCACAATGTCATTAACTATTGAACTAAGCTCCCTTGAACCTTTGTTTAAAAAAGTGAAGTAGTGCCTCAAGTGAAGTTACCTTGTTCTTCATGAATTTGGAATGGCTTCGGTATACCTCCATCTGCTTCATCTCCTCCTCCCTCTCCTCTGTGCTTAGTGCCCCATTAGACTTTAGCATTTGGATCTCCTCCTCCATATCGCGGAGGCCACGCTCCATAGACGTAATCTTTGAGTCCTGCAAATGACCAAAATTTCGATTAAGGGTTCTTTCATCTGTATAACTGTGGGTGCATACACCAAGGCCCAAGAATGATTTTTATAAAACTAATTTAGGTCCTCAGATCACTGGCAGCAATCTGTTTCCCCCACATGTGTATGGTGCAATTATGATGGGAAACAGGGATTTAAAATTTCTGATTTTTTCCCCCCCAGTTATCAATTCCTGCATCACTAAACCAGATTAAAAGATACAGGTGCAACTATTCTTAATGCAAAATTTATATACCATGATTTTTTTTTAGTTCTGCATCTAGCATAGCATTAATGAACATTCTAGAGTGCAATATCGTGAAAATTTCTTGCCTCCCTGGTTATGCGTGCCAACCATGCAGGAATTAGCAAGTTATAAAAAAAAATCCTTCTTAATGTTACGAGCTACACACACTAAAACTGTAGGTTTGTTGAATGTGCTAAGTAATTTTGGTTACAAGGTTTAGCAGCAAAAAGATCTGCGAGGGTGACGCTCTTTATTATTACATTTCACAGCTTCCGAAGAGGAGAAAACAGTCCATTATTTCAGTTAGTGCCCTCTTCCTAAAGGGAGAGGATTGGTGAGCGTAGCCTACAAATTTCATTACACGTTCAAATAAAGTGTAGTAATATTTTTAAGAAACAGAATCTGATTAAGCTGTATATCCCAGCGAATACCCGTTGCCCTCTCAAAGAAATGTATTCTCTCTCACGGCCCAAAGAGCAGTCAAAAACAAATAATGAGAGAAAAAAAGGTTACGTCTAAGCTCTGATAACCAAATTTGGTGACAATGCAATTTATAGCTTTTTTTTAAGGTGAGAGATGGAAAAAGGTTGTTCTTTTGTTGCTATTCGGGATCGAAAAGCCAACAGAATACACTACTAAAGCAATTTTACGAGTGAGTCGAACAAATTATCAACGTAACTGTTACACTGCCACCTAGTGGTGGGGACTTGAAACGATTTCAAACACTTTTCTTTCAGGACTGGGCGAACAGGCATCACATGTGCTTGCCTTATGACTTTTCCCTTCTATTACAAAGTCATTTTAACCCTTTTGCTGTTAGGCATTTCCCCCTATAATGTTAAGCCCCTTTTTGGCCATTTGAGGTAGTTTGAACATAGGTTTCCATAACTTTTTATTTTTCCTCATAAGGTATCCATACAAAATGTGGGTCCAGTTTTTATCAACATCCTGGGGATTCTAAGACGCACAGGGTTTGTGGACTGCCCTAGAAGGGACCAAGACAATAGCCAAAATATAGCTAATTTTTTTTTAAGTAGGAAAAAAGTGCTCGACAATAGAAGTGTCTGATTCTTTCCTACAAATGGCATCAACCAATGGTTTGCTGTGCTAAAGTTCCCTCCTTTCCAGCATTCAGGAACAGGTAGCGCTGAATCAAAAAAAACTATTTTTGATAACTACAGAGTTGGCATTTTTCAAAAAGGTAGTCCATTTTTTCCTAATTTTTGTAATTTCATTCAAAGTTCCAGTTTGTGGTAGAAACCTATGTGAAACCCACAGAGGATCCCGGAAAGCTATTGATTTCTGAGAAGTAGAACATTCTGAAATTAGCAAGGTAGCATTTGTGTAGATCCTTTAAGTTTTTCCTAAAGAAACTAACTCTTAAAATAAAAGTATTAAAAATGAGTAGAACAAAAACATTTCTGTGATGAAGAGTTCTGGAATCTGTGGGGAGCCACACATTTTCTATCACCTAGCAATTCCCCCATGTCTCTAAAAAAAAATTGCACCTCACTTCTATGGGTAGGACTAGTGACTGTGACAGGAAAGGCCCCAATAGGCAACATAGAGTTATCATATTTTTCTACTGAGAACATATTTTCCTCACATTTCTGTAATGGAAAGCTCTGACATCTGCGGGAAGCCACACATTTCCTATAACCTAGCATTTTCCCATGTGGTTAGGCATAGTGCCAGAGAAAGAAGAGGCCCCCAAATGCAACATGGACACATCACATTTTTCCACTGTAAACTGAGGTGTTTTTCTGTAATGTAGATAGCTGTGGATTTTGTGTTGTAGCCTTAGAAAGGCTAGCAAACCTACACTCTTTGAAAACTAGACTACTAGGGGAGTCCAGAGTGGTGTGCCTTGCTTGGATCACCAGAATGTTTATTTACCAATTGTGCCCTGCTTACCTCAAACTTAGCCTAAAATCATTTATTTCCCTTGCATTTCTGAGACAAATTTCCACAATATGCGGGGAATTGAAAAAATACAAACCACTAAGTGTTCCTCCACTAGTGCTGATAAAAACGTTACCCTACTTGTGTGGCTGAGTCTAATGGCCACAACAGGCAAACATCAAACAAGGATCAATGGGAGTCCTACAGAGCGCATCTCATTGACTCAAGTTTGATTTGTTCCTTTTGGGGGCACTAGGCGCCACCACACAAACAAGATGCTATTTTTATGCGGACAAGAGGGTAAACGCTGGGTGGTAGGAATTTTGTGGATCCCTGTGGTTTCCAGAAGTTTACGTCACAGAAATGCAAAGAAAATGGGTGATTTTGGTAAAAGTTTGAGATTTGAAGGGCATTGCAGGAAAGAACATTTTGTGGAATCCACACGTGGCAAACCAACCTGAACTCCCCAGGATGTCTAGTTTTCATAAATGCCTGAGCTTGGTAAGTTTCCCCAGGTGGCAGCTGACCTGAACCTGATAAATGCATCTATTCAGCACAGAAGTAAAACAGTATTAGGAGTAAGCCCTATTTAGTTACTCACATGAAAAATAACCCAAACGGAACAAAATGTCTCCACTTGGCATAGGGATGAGGATGCTTTAGTTCCCAAAGGACAGAAAGACTCTTTTGCCCATTCTTGGGTAGGAGCATTGGCACAATGCCAGAGTAGGTAGCTGCAGCATTTTATTTTGTTCTGGTGCCATGTTGAAATCCCTGGTGCTTACTGGCCTTTCTGCCCCCCTGGGGCAGTATTTGTGTAAACACCCGCAACCCCCCACTCCCAAGCAGCAGAATGACTGATGCAGCTATTCTCTGGTGAGAGCATGGCGTGATGCCTGGGTGAGCTGCATTCCACAAAAAAGGGCTTACCCAGGCGTCATGCAAAGCTTCCACCCCAGAAAATATGCATCTTTCCTTCTGCCCCCCAGGGGAGTTGATTCAGAGTGTTTAACTAAAATGTGAGACTGACTGGGGAGTAAAATCTCCCACATTTGCCCCCAGGAGGGCAGAAGTAATATTTTGGATTTTTGTGAATATAGGGGGCTCGGCCTGGTATAATGGATGGCTGCCCCCAACACTTGATATATGTTAAAGAAATTCCCTGGGGTCTAGTGAGCATCCTGACCCCCTGGTGGCAGATTGGGGAGCAAATTAATTCCCAGATATCCACCACCAAGAGGGCAGAAAGACTTTTGGATTGGTTTTTTTTTCCCCGAGGAGAAGGCTCAGTCCGATTTATAGGATGGCCACCTCCACCCCTTGACATATGAAAAAACATGTGTGTGTGTGCGCGTGTGTGCGGCTGGGGAGGGGAAGGGGGGCAGGGTCTGGTTTCATAAATAATAAATCAGTCTTGGTTGCGGGGGGAGCTCTTCCCTAGCAGCCAAGGCTAAACATACAAAAAGGAAATCCCTTTGATGCAAAGGGCTCAGGTGGGACATTTGCTCACTGATGGAAAACACACAGGAGGTCAAGAGTACAGCTATAGTCCACAGGTGGTGTGCGCCCTGACTGCAGCAAGCACACCTTGAACAGCCAGTCATTGAGATATCGGAATACAGGTAGTCCCAACCTTCAGAGATGACCAATGAGTCCTTCCATCGCTTTGATGAGGACACAGAGTCAATGTGGGCCAATAAGCAGTACAGCAAAGTGGAAGTGTTCCAACTCCACTGTAAACAGCAGGGAAAGTCTGTGGGACTGCAGGACACATGTATCTTGCAAGTCCAAGAACACCAGCCATTCCCTAGCATTCTGAAGTAGTCCTTTCTCAGAAGGCTTTCAATGATCCGTTATAGGCCTGAGGGATACGTTCTTCTTGGGCATGAGGAAGTAGCACTCCTCACCTCTCTCGAAGTTCTGCTCTCTTTTGGTCTTTGACCAGCAGGAGGTTGACATTCTTCATCTGGACTGAGGTATGATATGCTGAATTTTGTTGGTCTGCACCGGAAAAATCTAAGCAGCTTGGTTGCCGCTTCAGCATGGGAGGAGTATGTAGATGAATGCTGCCCCTGGTGGCAAGAATGGGTTTGACTGCCTCTGCCTCAAATAGGTTGGGCTGGTTGCTGCGCCAGCTAAGACACTGACGTTGCCTGTAAGCTAGAAATCTGGAGTGACCCCTAAATCTTCTGTATTGCTGATGGAAATTGGGGCTGGCAACAAAAAAAACAAAAGGTTGTGAAGCGGTGCATTTATCATTAAATGGCTCAAGCGCAGAGATAACCTTTTCCCCAAAAAGACAAGATCTGTCTTATAAGCATGTCGATGATAGACACCTGGATATCCCCAGATAATCCAGGTGCCTACCATCCATTGTGTTGGTGCTGATAGACAGGTTTACGCAATCCATGGTGTCTAAGAAATCACACAGTAATTATTTTATGAATCATTTACATCCAAATTCTTTGGGCAAGAGACACCCAGAGGTCTTCCGAGACTTCTGGCAATTCTTTCAATCATACGCAGTTGTTAATCTAGCCCCTCTGCTACTCTGTTCACTTCTACTGTAAAGGAGACACTTTCTGCTGCTGGTGTCCAGGTGGTGAGACTACTTGTGTCAGTGGAGGTGTTTGGCCACCAGCATTGTGTAGGTGTAGGTAAAAGAAAAGGAAAGTCCTTCATCAGTGTAATGGGGAGAGGGGTCGCTTTCACACATCCTTGTCATAGTCAGAAAAATTTGTAGACATTGGACCGAGACAGACTTGGAACCAAATAGGGCCTGCACCCTCTGGTAACACTCGTATTATCAAAGAGGCTGAGGATCTAGTTTAATTACCACTGACTATGCCCTGTTAATCTAATAGCTGGACATAGGCCGGGTGCATGGCGTTATTGGTCAGAGATTGAATCTTGCACCTGCAGAGTAAGCATTCGCATTGGTGTGGACTTTGAAGTTGGAGAGGAAACCTGGACTGCCATCAGTACAGGCTCAGAAGCTGCAGGGGAGTGCCAGAAAATGCTGGGGGACAGTCAGCCAGTGTAAATCTGACTCAAACCCACTGCGACTCCTTGGGGCAGGAAGGCGCGCCAGAAGGAGCTGGGAACAACTGAAAGGTCTGCACCCCTAGCCTCCATGAAGGTCGTAATTTGCTGCAGGGTTGGCAACAGACCAGGGATTTCATAGTGTGCGAGGATCAACAGTGTCACCAGACTGGATTCAAAAGATGTTGGAGGTGAGAAACCATCCGATTATCACCATTCAAGTGTCATTATCTCAACTGAATTAGAGTATCAGGATGCAGTTAACCACTTTTCCATGCCTTAACAAGCTCTGCTATATTCCAGGAAAATATTCATGATGGCTCACTTCTTGGAAGAATAGTTGACAGATGTATGTTTTTGCCAAGACTCTAAGGTGTCAGCAAGGAGGCATCAATAGTTCGAAAGAGCCCATGAACTAACTAACAGAGGCACCATAAACGTGGAGTTCTCCTACTGTAACATCACAGCTCTTTCCTATTCTCAACTTTGAGTGTAAATTTAACAGCAACTGAAAATGTGAAAGACAGAGAAATCATCAGGCATCCTAGACAAACAGTTTTCAAATAACCTTCTTGTCAAACTAAGGTTTGCTCTGGATGGAAGTTTCAGCAGCATATTGTTGTCAGAATGCCCTATGAGGTAATCTGCAAACTTGCCTGATATGTCTCTAAAAGGTACATGTCTATATAACAGCACTGATTCCACCTTATCCACAAGAAAGCGAGCCCAGACACCAGGATGCTGGGACCTATGCAGAGTGAAGCAAAGGCATGAAGAAATCCATAAAACAATCGTGGCTTTAACAGCCACTTAATTGTGGAGGCTACCAGCATCTAAATAAATATGTTTTATTTAACTATTAATTTCTCATTGAGGTTTCCTCAGTCTGACAACAGCTTTCTTACAGGTTCGGTTCCAAAGGAAACACATCTTTTATTTGCCTTTGCTCCGCCTCTGCTCATGTCCTCAGATTTCGAACCATTCCATAATCAGCCAGTAAGCCGGGCTTCCTCTCCTAAGGTCTGGGCAGACTCCCTCTCTTTCTCAAGCGTGAATCCAAATGACAGATGTGTCAGAAACAGCTTAAAGCCTCCTCTAATATGGCGTGTCCAAGACTCACTCTAGAGATGATTGTTGCTTTATATAAATCTTTGTCAGCTTGATAATCACCCTTAGCATGGCCAGTACCATGATGAGTACCCAAGAGGCTAAGGGGAAAGATGCATCAGGCTTGTCAGATGTCTACTGATGCCCTCAATTGTGGAGGACTACACAGACATGTTCCGACAGGCCTAAGCTGCAATTTTCTACGTACCTCCCTTTTCAGGCAGATAAGGACAGTCTCATCCACCAAGCATCTGAGTGATGTGATTTTCTTCAACAGTGGGAATAGAAGAATCTCAGACATTTACTCAAATACTGAGTTCTGGGTGAGCCTTCCTAACATCCAGCAGAATGTGTAGAATGTTTGGATAGATGCATAAGTGTGTAAAAGCTAGCTCCTCAGGAACTATGCTATAAGTTAACCAATGGAAGGGAGGAGTGAATCACTCTCCCTCACTCAAGGACAGAAGGTCTCTCCATTGCAGTACAAATGGGATCACTCTGAAGAAAATGGAGAAACAGAACTAACCTCTCTACACAACTAAAGAAGACATCATGAAAATGAGCACCCATTGTGGGCTATCCCTGATCTTCTACAGTAGCCTATGGATTAAAGCAGTCAGAGGAAAGGCATATTCGAGTTCCCTTTTAAGTTCAATACCACACAGCTTCCTAGGAATTTGAGGCCATGCTAATTCTGGAGGCAAAATTATTGTGAACAGTGTTCAGATGAGTGGCATACGTATCTATGACTGGATGAAGTCAGGACACTTGAGTACGTCTTTAAACACTTAAAGAACACACTGCCACTTGTGTGGAAGATGGGAGCAATGTATTTAGGCAAGTCCATTCTGGGAATGTCTATGATTGAATTATTAGATACTACCAAGGGCATGCTGTGCTGTAAGTACCATTTACAGATGTCTACCCTCAGCCGGCCGAAGTGCAGAGAGCTTTATCACATTGCTTCATTTCACAGAAGAGGGTTGTGGCAGCAACTAGGTGAATTATACCCTTGGAAGGATTTATGGGCTAGAAAGCTTGCCTTCCGACAAATGTATGCAGCAGGTGGATGAGTGTTATTTGTCCCCCAGGACAATGATGAAAAGTTCCCCCCCCAATAAACTCCTCCCCTAAACCCTTGTGTTGATTGTGACTGTAATCTGTAGATGGAGCAGGCGAGGAGGAGGAAAATGCATCACAGCAAAATGTAGTAAAGAAGGACTGGGGTGGGTTTGGAGTGAGGGACAATGGAAAGCCATGAAGACCAATAATTAAGTTTAAGCATTTAATGTCAACAGCCTGGATAAGTGTGATTAACTCTTACCAGCCATAGATCTACTGATGAGAATAGAATCTATACTTCCCTCAGAACCAATTAGAATGCATTATATAACGCTAACAGAATGAACAAAATAAAGGTTTCATAAATTGTTAAAGACACACATTACAACACATCCCCACCCTTTCAACCCAATAAATAAACACAGAGGGTGCACAAAACCCCAAACAAAATAATACTTCTAACAAATAAAGCTCTTGAGAAAAAGAAAAAAAAACATGATAATATCTTGTGCTCCAAAACAAGTAAGAGTTCATAGCCTCTGTAGGTAGCCTTCTAAATAACGAGGCAGTCTGCAAAATCTCTGACGACGTACCACATGTTCACACAAAAGGGATACATTATTTCTGCACTCACATCCCCACAACCATTTTCATGCCTTAGCATACAACCAGCAGAATTTTCTATCAATTCTGCATTATCCATTAACATGAAACTGCTGATACCTTCTTGACTGTGTTGCTTCATGTCATTGTCAATATACCCTCTCTGATAAAAGGCCCCCTTGCGACAATTTCATTTATTACCATTAACCTATTCGATGTGCCTCTAGTGCACCTCCTTCACTTTGAATGGGCCACAAAATTTAGATAAGCCCCAACTCACTCTATCATGCTTCACTTTCACCCACTCTCCCTCTTTGATGATCCTTTTTGTCACGCCACTCAACTTATCCTCCTTTACCTCATTACCACAATTTAACAACCATGCTGGGGTCAATTTTGTGCCTGGCTTCCTTACTCTCATACTTTCAAAAGGTGATATTTTGGTCACTCCATTCTCCGTAGTAACAATAGGCCTACACCATGTTATTTACCATCCCTCCATGTCACCCCTCCCTGAATCACCATCAATGCTGCTCCTTTAATCCATTGTTCGGCCCTCTCCACCATCCCATTGGCTAGGGGCTTGTACAGTGCAGTGCGATGATGCTTTATACCACACCTTTCCAAATACGATCTACCCTCCTGTCAAGTGAGTTAAGTATCATTACCTGTGATAAGTAGCTGGGGAAAGCCTTCCTCTTGAGACACCCTGTCCAAACCTTCAAACGGTACACCTATTGGTCACCTCTTTCAAAAACCTAATTAACCATTTGGAAAGTACATCCACTATGATCAACGCATTCATGCCTTCACCCCTCACACCTTTGATGGGGCCTATGAAGTACTAATACAACAGAACTCACAGTTTACCTGGATTCTCAATATGACCCAGCACAGCTGCACTCCTGTTTTCAGTCTTGTTTCACTCTCTTTGCAACTATCAGACTTTTCCACCTAGGATGTGATCTAGTGATCCATCCCTGGCCATCAGAAAACATCCCTTGTTCTTTTTTGACACAGAATTTGTACTAGATGTCCCTCATGGGCTATGTTAATAATTTTCTCCTTCAATCCCTCAGGTGGGACAAATGTAACATTTGTAAGGAGTACCTCCTAGCCATATAGAGTCAATTCATCTAACACCTTTAAAAAAGGCCTCACAGGAGCAGAAACTGTAGTCTCCCTCCGTCTTCCTCCTACTACCATATGTTTTACATCTTTTAATACAAGGTCAGATTACATACACCTTCCTCACGCATTCTCAGTAAACGCTCCACCCACACCATTGCTCCTTCTTGCTCCTTGGCCAAAGTTAGTGCCATCTAATGACAATTGCGAAAGACACTCCGCTTGAGCATTCCACCAGCCTGGAATGTTCTCAACCTTGTATTTGTATTTTTGTAATCTAAACTCTAATCTCTCCAGCCTCACAGTTCTTTTCCTACTCCTCCTGGAGTCAGAACTTTGATCAAAGACTTGTGACCTGTGCAAACAGAGAAATTCAAACCCCACAAAAATGTTGTGAAGTACTCAACACTCCATGCTGCAGCCATTGCCTCACGCTCTATGACAGTAGTTCCATTCATTGTCAGTTAAAGAACGTAAGTGCCACAGTTCTCTCCACTCCTGCATGCAACTGGGACAATACAGCACCCACAACAAATGCACTAGCATTCACTGTTTCAACTGAATATCGAATGGTGTTAATATTCCTGCCTCATATACTTCCCTATTTATATTATCAAAGGCATTTTGCTGTTCCTTGCCCCACACAAATGTGCACCCCTCCCTCAACAACAGTGTCATGCTTTCTGTTTTCTCTGCAAGATTGTTCAGAAACTTTGAATAATATTAAATCAGTTCCATAAAGGATCGCAATGATCCTCATCGTGGGGTGCGGGTACTAATCTGATGGACCCAAGTAAATCTTCCTTATGCTTGACACCCTCGGTGAGTCCAGCCTCACACAGCCTATACAATACCAACCAAAAGGCACGATTATCCTCTTGTACAGTTTCCTGAATACCAAGATATAATTGTGCAAAATAATTAACTTACTACAGGCCCTTGAACACTTCAGTCATCATGCACTGAAAGAAGCTTGCAGTGGAGGATAACCAAAAGGGCATTCTTGTAAATTGAAACATGCCCGCCTCCGTAATAATGGCTGTCAAGTTCTTTGCTCCCTTTTGCAAATGGATTTGGTTGTACGCACTCTTACGATCAAGTTTGAAGAAACATTTTCCAACTTTGAGCAGTAAAAGTAGCTCATTGATCTATGGTATGGTGAATGAGTGTCACAATTTTCTGTAATTCCACACAAAATCTCAGTCTACCTCATTTTTGTTTGTTTATTTTTTTTAGTTATTACCTTGGGCGAGGCCCAACTACTGGAATCCACGGGCTCAATAATACCTTCTTTCACCATACCTTCCAACATTTACTACACTCCTCAAAACCACAGGCACCCTTCTCTGGAATGGTACCCTATTTTGACAATATACTCAGGACATAGCCTTTCAATCGACATAATTTGTTCTCAAACACATTGCTCACATCATTCAGTATCTCCTCAAATTACATCTCGCCCACCACTATAACCTGACAAGAAGCAAGCCCTTTTTTGAACAGGATACTCAACAACAAGGCTTTCTTCATTTCTTGCTAAAATCCTGACCATCTAAAGCAATCAGATTGTTTTCAAAAAGGTCAATCTAGTCTTCCCACTGGATAGCTGGTTGATCGTGATGGGATAAAAATGCAGGAGGAATAACAATTAAAGAGGATGCCATTCTGAGCTGGCTGTATAAACATATATGTTTGAGAGATACAACATTGTTATTTATTGAGTATAAACCACTTTCCAATGGAAGAAAACGATTTCTTCTCATTTTCAAGGTGCATTCCACTTATAACCACAAGGTCATAGTGATCCATTGCCATGCCCCCAATCAGCAAGATACATTCCTCATGAACATGTCCACAGTGAGCATATTTGGCGATTGTGCAAGCTTGGAGGTAAGATTAACTTTAGCATGTAGGTTTACAAATTAATCCATTCAGGCCTTGTGTCATGGTTGTGAACGAATGCATGTGAGCCGTCACATTTGAGCTTGCTCACCACACGCTGCCTCACAATGATAGATACATGTGTGTTCTGTGTTGAGCTTGTGCACGTCGCATCTCTCAGAGCTTGAGCAATCATTAATATCAGTGACGTGATGTGGCCCCAGTAATGCAAAAATCACTCACACCCACCAGCTTTATATTGTTCTCTGGATCTCAGGCGTAGGTCCTTGAGTTGCCTCCTCCTTGGTATTCGCTTGTCTGACCACTACTACTCAGTGCCCATTTGAGATCAGTGGTCACCACCTAGGCTGCTGTGGCTGACAAATTGACCACAAAATGCAGTAATGGAAAGCCACAAAGTCCAATAATAAAGTTTAAGCATTTAATGTCAACAAAATGAAAACTCTTGATTCCCCTCTTGCCAGCCATACATCAGATGATAAGAATAGAATCTACGTTTTCTTCAGAACACATTCAGAATGCAGAACATAACTCTAATAGAATGAATGAATAAAGGTTCCATAACTTTTGCAGACACAGATTACAACACATTGATTATCTAGTAGTTGGGTCAAAGTGTTGTGCCAGATAAAGTTGCAGAAACTGCATCAGGAGCTTGGTATTGATGACCACATCTAAGAAGGATGCTCATATTCCAGAAAGGTTTTGGACTCACAAAACTGCCATGCTTTTATCACTGAGGAAGTAATCCACATATGAAGGTCAACATTAACCTCTCTATAGACATATATACCATTTGCTGGTATGTCATATCCTCTCCTGCCATGTCCTTGCCAGTATTTCTATGCAGACAGTTTCCTTGTCAACATAAGGTTAACCCTTGATTAAACATTTTAGCAATTAGCAGTGCATGGCAAGGGTACAGGTTATAGTTACCTTAGGGCAAAAGTAATATTTTCTTGAAAGAACTATAATTGCTGAATTTCTATGGTTGTGTGCATGCAGCCAACCCCACACTGTGGGTCTGTGAGTGGGTGTGTGAGTGGTTTTGTGGTCAGTGAATAGGTTTGTGAGTGGCTGTGGGGGTGTGTAAGTGGGTGAGTGGGTGTGTTGTTGGTTGAGTGGGCCTGTGACTGGGTGTGGTAGTGGTTTTGTGAGTCTGAGTGTGTGAATGGGTGGGTGAGTGAGTGTATTTTTGTTTAACTCGGCCCTGGATCTGTGAATCCATTGTGGCTTCATGGTGGAGGGTGTGTGTGTGGGGGGTGCGGGTTAGATAAGGATGGGTTTAGAGGCTGAGAGCCTCAGATGATCCATGGATCCTCAGAAGACCAAAAAACAATTTTTGGCCAATTTCTTGCCCATGAAGGGTCCCTCATAGACCCTTCTATCAGTCCCAAGGCGACAGGGTACCTATACCTTGAAGCCTTCCATCACTTGACTTTTATTCCCCCACCATCCCAGACCGGAGTCCTGATACACAAAATGGCAACCACAGCGTTTCTCTCAGTTTGCAGCGAGCCAACCACGGCACTCCTGTTGGCATGTGGATCTGCGGATTCACCCCAGTGGATCTGCGTCTCCAGATATACATAAATCTTTTTTCTTTAAAAACTCAAAAACTACTGAAAAGATTTACACCAAATTACAAAAAGAGGTCTTGGTGAACTAACATCTAACTTTCTGCCATATTTGATGTAATTCCATTTGGCGGTTTAGGCTGTAGTCATTCCTCAAATCCTTATGGAAAACTGCATGGGTGTTGGAAACGGACCTTTTTGCAGGGTTATCTCCAAACATTGTTCCTTCTTCCTCCTATTTTTTCAGATCTGTTTTGCTGGTTTATGGTCTCTGCGAACTTTACCACTGCAGATCAGTGCTAATGTGCAAGTGCTCCCTGTGTAAATTGTATTGGTGATTGGTTTATCCATGAATGGTGTTTCTGATTTACTAGTAAGTCTCTAGTAAAGTGCACTGTGTGTGCCTGGGGCATGTAAATCAAATGCTACTAGTAGGCCTGCAGCACTGACTGTACCACCCACATGAGTAGCCCTGTAAACATGTCGCAGACCTGCCACTGCAGAGTCTTTGTGTGTAGGTTTGCACTGCCAATTTAAAACCTTCCCTTTTACTACATTTAAGTCACCCTCCCTAAGGTAGGTCCCAAGTAGCCCCAGGGGCAGGGTGCAGTGTACTTAAAAGGTAGGACACATGTATCGTTGTGCTGTAGATGTCCTGCAAGTGAAATACTGCCAAATTCGTTTTTCACTATTGCAAGGCCTATCTATCCCATAAGTTAACATGGGGATTGCCTTTAAATATCTTTTAAGTACAGTTGTCCATTAGGAGCAGATAGAGAGTTGAAGTTTGTGATCTCTGAACTCACAATTTAAAAATACACATTTTGGAAAAGTTGGTTGTTAGATTGCCTGTTTGAAAATGCCACTTTTAGAAAGTGGACATTTTCTTGTTAAATCATTCTGTGCCTCTGCTTGGCTGCTGAATACACGTCTGGGTCAGACACACAGTTGGGCTACTTGTGAATTAACACTAGACAGTGACACAAAGGGGGCTGGGGTGTGTCCTGCATATCCTGATGAGTCTTCTGGGCTACAGTGCGAGGGAGAAGCAAACAACTGTACTTGAAAGGGCAGTGCCGGCCCTCACACAATACAGACTGACTCCCTGGTGTGCATGTGGGGCAGGGCAAGGAAGAGGGACGGTCTTGTGCACTACAAAGACTTTCCTTTGAAGGTTGCCTACTTAAAAGGCAGAAATGAGTATAAGTATAGGACTTCTGACCCCACAACTTCAGAATACTTCTGGATCAAGAGGAACCTCTGCTAAAGTGAAGAGCTGAAAGAGGAGTACTGCTCCTTTGCTGAGTGTGCTTTGTTGGGTTGGCCTGCAGTTGCTGCTTCTGCCTTAAAGAGGACAAAGACTGACTTTGCTGTGTATCCTACTTGTTAAGTTTCTCCAAGGGCTTGAAGTTAAGATTTCCTCCTGTTGGAAGTCTCAGGGATATTAAAGACTTCAGGTTCATCTGTCTACAGCATTGGGAACTGTGTGTTTTGTGCTGCAACAGAAGAAAAAGAACCACAATGCCAGTTAACAACATCGCTGCCTGCACCATGGCCTGACTACACCGCACACAGCTGTGCCCTGCTTTGCACTGCATCCCTGGTCTCACCCACACCGTCACTGAGCCGCTGCTTGCACTTTGGCATGTGGGCCCTGCACTCTGCATCGCTTTGCTCACACCGCACTCTGGGTATCCCCGACAACAACACTACGCTGACACCAATGCAGCAGCCTGCACAGTGGCATCAGGGCACTGCTCGTGAGGTACACCAAGCACTGTCCGGTCCTGCACCGCAGTCCCAGCCCCCCGACACTAGCGCCATTGTCTCCAGCACCATCAACAAACGCCTTGATTTATACCACAACCCGTGGGTGCCACACGGCGCCCGCCCCGCATTGTACCGCCGCCTTGAACCTACCAATGACAGAGATTCATCAACAACGATTCCGCTGTCTGCACCACTACCTGGAGACACTGCACGTCGCACCACCCTGCTTGACACCGCATCCCTGGTCTCACTCTACACCGCAAGATGCCGTCACGGAGCTACTGCCTGCACCATAACCTGTGGGCACTGCAAGTCACATCGTCTCGCTCTGCACCGCAGCTCGGACGCCATCAATGCCAGAGCTTCTGACTTCGCCATCAGCCCGGAGTTCGATCTGCAACACGTGTGTCTGCAAGGGCCCGACGACCCCTGCATGACCTCCAGAACCGATGCCTGCCGACACCAGCGACGCCGCACTCCACATCTCATTCTGAGGATCACAACAACCTACATTTCCAAGGTACTGTTTGCAGGTCTCCCCAACACCGTACCCGGCTCGCGAATCCGCAGTCGTTCACGACGCGTGACAGCCCCAGATGGAGCTATGGACTTCAAGGAACTGTGTTTTTAAGTAATTATTGCTAAATTCATATCTTTCTTACTGTATGCTGTTTTTTTTCTCATTTTGGTCTTGTTTTACCCAGATAAATATTGGCTATTATTCTAAAACTGGTGTGGTGTAATTTTGTAATGTTTTCACTGTATTACTGTGTGTTATGTGCAAATGCTTTACATATTGCTTCCGAGATAAGCCTGACTGCTCGTGCCAAGCTACCAAGAGTGTGAGAGCAGGGGTTATCTGAGCTAGGTATCCCCCTTACCCTGACTAGAGTGAGGGTCCCCACTTGGACAGTGTGTAAACTGACTGCCAACTAAAGACCCCATTTCTAACAATGGGGAAAACACGTTTCGGGATCCCCCACTTTATCTCAGCCCCCAGATGACGAATCAATAGAAACTTTCCAGAGAGCAGCTTAAGTGAGTGGCAAAATAGTTTTTAAAATGTTGTGAAGATTCGTCAAACAGCGCCAAAGTAATTAGCAAAACAAAAAAAACTTTTCCTGTGGAAACTAGGTTCTAAAAACTATAGCTACCTACTGGAGATTATATATATATATATATATATGGAAAATGTCACTTACCCAGTGTACATCTGTTCGTGGCAAGAGACGCTGCAGATTCACATGCTGTGCATATCCCGCCATCTAGTGTTGGGCTCGGAGGTGTTACAAGTTGTTTTTCTTCGAAGAAGTCTTTTCGAGTCACGAGATCGAGGGACTCCTCCCCTTTCGGTTTCATTGCGCATGGGCGTCGACTCCATCTTAGATTGTTTTCCCCGCAGAGGGTGAGGTAGGAGTTGTGTATATAGTAATAGTGCCCATGCAATGGAGTAAGTATGTATGTACATAATGTGTCTAAAAGTAAATATTTACAATTTTACAAATGTACAAGTTTATTTTTATCAACTTATAACGGCTACAGGCTCTCGGGGAGGTGGGAGGGCGCATGTGAATCTGCAGCGTCTCATGCCACGAACAGATGTACACTAGGTAAGTGACATTTTCCGTTTGATGGCATGTGTAGCTGCAGATACAAATGCTGTGCATAGACTAGTAAGCAGTTATCTCCCCAAAAGCGGTGGTTGAGCCTGTAGGAGTTGAAGTTGTTTGAAATAATGTTTGTAATACTGCCAGTCCTACTGTGGCTTGTTGTGTTGTTAACACATCCACACAGTAATGTTTAGTGAATGTATGAGGCGTAGACCATGTGGCTGCCTTACAGATTTCTGTCATTGGTATATTTCCTAGAAATGCCATGGTGGTGCCTTTCTTTCTAGTGGAGTGTGCCTTTGGTGTAATAGGCAGTTCTCTTTTTGCTTTAACATAACAGGTTTGAATACACTTAACTATCCATCTGGCAATGCCTTGTTTGGATATTGGATTTCCTGCATGAGGTTTTTGAAAAGCTACAAACAATTGTTTTGTTTTGCGAAATTGTTTGGTTTTATCAATGTAATACATTAGTGCTCTTTATATGTCTAATGTATGTAATGCTCTTTCAGCTACAGAGTCTGGTTCTGGAAAAAATACAGGGAGTTCCACTGTTTGATTTAAGTGGAACGGTGATATAACTTTTGGTAAAAATTTGGGATTTGTGCGTAGAACCACTTTATGTTTGTGTATTTGTATAAAGGGTTCCTGTATGGTAAACGCTTGTATTTCACTTACTCTTCTAAGAGATGTGATCGCTATTAGGAAGGCTACTTTCCATGTTAAGTATTGCATCTCACAAGAGTGCATGGGTTCAAATGGTGGACCCATGAGTCGTGTTAATACAATATTGAGGTTCCACGAAGGAACTGGTGGTGTTCTTGGGGGAATGATTCTTTTTAGACCCGCCATAAATGCTTTTATGACTGGGATTCTAAATAGTGATGTAGAATGTGTAATTTGTAGATAGGCAGAAATTGCTGTGAGATGTATTTTAATGGATGAAAAAGCTAACTTAGACTTTTGTAAGTGTAGTAAGTAGCTTACAATGTTTTCTGTGGACGCATGTAATGGTTGAATTTGATTATTAGGACAGTAATAAATAGTTTCCATTTATTTGCGTAGCAATGTCTTATAGTAGGTTTTCTAGCCTGTTTGATGACCTCCATGCATTCTTGTGTACGGTTTAGATGTCCAAATTCTAAGACTTCAGGAGCCAGATTTCTAGATTGAGCGATGCTGGATTTGGGTGTCTGATATGTTGTTTGTGTTGAGTTAACATATCTGGTCTGTTTGGTAGCTTGATATGAGGCACTACTGACAGGTCTAGTAGTGTTGTGTACCATGGTTGGCGTGCCGGAGTTTGTTTTGACTCAATTTGTTTACTAGATACGGAAGGAGTGGGTAAGGGGGAAAAGCGTAAGCAAATATCCCTGACCAACTCATCCATAACGCATTGCCCTTAGAGTGAGGGTGTGGGTACCTAGATGCAAAGGTTTGGCATTTTGCGTTTTCTTTTGTTGCGAATAGGTCTATTTGCGGTGTTCCCCAGTTTTGGAAGTAGGACTGTAGTATCTGGGGATGAATTTCCCTTTCGTGGATCTGTTGGTGATCTCGACTGAGATTGTCGGCTAACTGGTTTTGAATTCCTGGTATGTACTGTGCTATTAGGCGAATGTGATTGTGAATTGCCCAATGCCAAATCTTTTGTGCTAAGAGACACAGCTGTGATGAGTGTGTCCCCTCCCTGTTTGTTTAGGTAATACATTGTTGTCATGTTGTCTGTTTTGACAAGAATGTGTTTGTGGGCTATTAGTGGTTGAAATGCTTTCAATGCTAGAAACACTGCTAGTAGTTCTAGTTGATATATATGAAGTTGTTTTTGCTGAGTGTCCCATTGTCCCTGGATGCTGTGTTGGTTGAGGTGTGCTCCCCACCCTACCATGGAAGCATCTGTTGTGATTAAGTATTGAGGCACTGGGTCTTGGAAAGGCCGCCCTTGATTTAAATTTATAGGATTTCACCATTGAAGCGAGGTGTGTGTTTGGCGGTCTATCAACACTAGATCTTGAAGTTGACCCTGTGCTTGTGTCCATTGTGTTGCTAGACACTGCTGTAAGGGCCGCATGTGTAATCTTGCGTTTGGGACAATGGCTATGCATGAAGACATAAGGCCTAGAAGTTTCATCACTAATTTTACCCGATATTGTTGGTTTGGGTGCATGCTTTGTATTATGTTTTGAAATGCTTGTACCCTTTGTGGACTTGGAGTGGCAATCCCTTTGTTTGTGTTGATTGTTGCTCCTAAGTATTGTTGTATTTGACACGGTTGTAAGTGTGATTTTAGGTAGTTTATTGAGAACACTAGTTTGTGAAGGGTTTCTCTATGACGTATTTTGTGTGTTGAAGACACTGTTTCTGAGTGTTGGTTTTTATTAACCAATCGTCTAGATACGGGAATACATGTATGTGCTGTCTTCTGATATGTGCAGCTACTACTGCTAGGTGTTTTGTAAATACACTTGGTGCTGTTGTTATCCCGAATGGTAACACTTTGAATTGGGAATGTACTCCTTGGATTACAACCCTTAAGTATTTCCTGTGTGAAGGATGTATGGGTATATGGAAGTAAGCATCCTTGAGGTCTAATGTTGACATGTAGTCTTGTTTTTTGAGCAAGGGAATCACGTCTTTAAGTGTTACCATGTGAAAGTGATCTGATTTGATGTAAAGATTTAGTGTTCTGAGATCTAAGATGGGTCTTAGAGATTTGTCCTTTTTTGGTATTGGAAAATACAGGGAATAAACACCTGTTCCTTTCTGATGGTTGGGTACTAGTTCTATTGCCTCTTTTTGTAACAACGCTTGGACTTCTAGTTGTAATAGATCCAAGTGCCGTTTGGACATGTTGTGTGTTCTTGGAGGCACATTTGGTGGCAATTGTAGGAATTCTATGCAATAACCATGTTGGATAATGGCTAGGACCCACGAGTCCGTAGTTATTTCTTCCCAATTTTTTTAATAATCTGTGAGTCTCCCCCCACTGGTGTTATGTGTTGGGGATTTGTGACATTGAAGTCACTGTTTAGTTTGTGGGGTCTTTGGGCTTTGGAATTTCCCTCTGGTTTTAGGGAACTGTCCACCTCTATATTGTCCCCGAAAACATCCTCTTTGATACTGGCCCTGGTATGTGGGTCTGGCCTGTGAGGTGGAGGGTTCTGTGCTTTGGGCTCGAAACCCCCCTCTAAAGTGTGGCTTCCTAAAGGTGCCTCTGCTCTATGGGGAGTAGAGCGCGCCCATGGCTTTGGCCGTGTCAGTGTCCTTCTTAGCTTCTCTATAGCTGTATCCACCTCCGGCCCAAACAACTGTTGTCCATTAAAGGGCATATTAAGCACAGCCTGCTGGATCTCTGGCTTAAATCCGGAGGTGCGTAGCCATGCGCGTCTCCGAATAGTGACCGCTGTGTTTACAGTTCTGGCAGATGTGTCCGCTGCGTCCATTGCCGATCGTATCTGGTTGTTGGAGATACTTTGGCCCTCTTCCACCACTTGCTGTGCACGCTCTTGAAACTCCTTGGGAAGATGTTCAATAAAATGCTGCATTTCATCCCAATGAGCCCTGTCATATCTTGCCAATAAAGCCTGTGAATTGCCAATGCGCCATTGATTGGCTGCCTGTGCTGCAACCCTTTTCCCTGCTGCATCAAACTTTTGACTTTTTTGGGGATGCACCACCCCCCGACAAAGAGTCTGTGAGTTTGCCCTTTTGCGGGCTGCGCCTACTACCACTGAGTCAGGTGTTAGTTGTTGCGTGATGTACACAGGGTCCGTAGGGGGAGGCTTGTACCTCTTTTCCACCCTAGGTGTAATGGCTCTGCATTTGACAGGGTCTTGAAACACTTGTTTTGCGTGTTTTAACATCCCTGGTAACATCGGCAGACTCTGGTACTGGCTGTGTGTTGATGACAAAGTATTGAATAAAAAGTCATCCTCAATAGGTTCAGCATGCAGTGCTACATTGTGAAAAGTAGCTGCTCTGGACACCACCTGCATGTAAGCAGTACTGTCTTCTGGTGGTGATGGTCTTGCCGGGTAGCAATCCGGACTATTGTCAGATACTGGTGCATCGTATAGATCCCATACATCTGGGTCATCCTGGCTCATCCCTGTGTGCGTTGGAGATTGCATCATTGGGGGTGTTGCAATTGGTGACAGTTGCGGTGAGTGCTGTGGCGATGGTTGTGGCGAAAAATATGGTGGAATATTTTCTTTAGCCACTTTTGCTTTTGGCTGTTTATCTGTTTCTTGGAAAGCAAGTTTCATTTTCATTTTAATAGGGGGAAGAGTTCTTATTTTCCCTGTGTCTTTTTGAATATGGAGCCTTCTTTGTGTATAGTCTGGTTCTCCCAGCTCTAATTCTTGTCCAAATTTATGGCCTTGTAGTTGAGATGAAAGGCCTTGTTCTTCGGAATAGGAGCTCTGTTTCAGCTCCGATGCTGGGTGTTTCGGCACCAAAACTTTTTCCGCAGTCTTTTTCGGCTCCGAAGCCACCTTTTTCGGTTTCAGGGTGCCGATCTCTCGGTGCCGACTTTGGTCGGAGACGGTATCTCGGTGTCGAGTTTGGTCAGAGCCAGAATCTCGGTGCCGAGTATGGTCTGTGCCGGTATCTCGACCGGAGTCGGATGTCTTCGACACGTGTATGCCCTTTTTTCGGTGCAGATGGTTGGTTACCGCATTTACGGGTTAAGCCATGGCCTGCCGGCGGTGGCGTCCCGTAGGCTTTCATTATTTTGGTGTGAGTTTTGGCCGGGGCAGTTTTACTCACGGTTTTCGCCGGCTGCTCACTTTCGGCCTCGTCCGAGTCTGGAATGGAGAAAGTCTCCTCTTCTTCGACGTTGTGGTGTCCTGACGGCGTCGACGCCATTTGAAGCCTTCGAGCTCTCCGGTCCCGTAGCGTCTTTTTCGACTGAAATGCCCGACGGGCCTCGCAGGTATCCTCTTTGTGTTCGGGTGACAAACACAAATTACAGACCAAATTACTGGTCTGTGTAAGGATACTTATTGTGACATTCAGGGCAGAAGCGGAATGGGGTACGTTCCATGAGCCTTCAAGACGCACGCAGTCGGGCCGACCAGGCCCCGCCGGGGAATGGAAGCCCCGAAGGGCTACCAGAGCTCTTCTTTTATTCGGTGTCGATCTGCTATAACTAACCCGATACCGAACGCAAACAATACCGTCGAGTTTTCCGAGATTTAACTAACTTTCCGAACCGAAACATGGAGCGAAGAGGAACACGTTCGAACCCGATGGCGGAAAGAAAACAATCTAAGATGGAGTCGACCCCCATGCGCAATGGAGCCGAAAGGGGAGGAGTCCCTCGATCTCGTGACTCGAAAAGACTTCTTCAAAGAAAAACAACTTGTAACACTCCGAGCCCAACACTAGATGGCGGGATATGCACAGCATGTGTATCTGCAGCTACACATGCCATTGAACATATATATTCAGCGCACATTAACATCCGAACAATGAGGGCCTCTGAGGGAAACAAGGTTCGGGTAATTTTGAATGAGCAGATCCGCTAATAAACTGGATGCTTTTAATTCATTTTGAACGCCGATTGATATTGTGCACTATTAAATATGACAGGAGGCCTTTACCTTGGGGGAGGAGTCAAGCATGCGAAGCAATGTGCGGGAAATGTAATGCTTTGCGGTTTCATTTCTGTCTTACTTCTTTATACTCATTACAGAGCAAACATGTGGAAACTGGTGATAAGGTGGATATTGAACATTTATTGCCAAAAAGATAATAAACTTAGAAAATATAAAACTATTTGTACCCAGTGGTTCTGACAGTGGTGGCCCGTCCTTTAGGGCGGAGGGGCCACGCCCCCTCCAAACCCCACCCCACACCTTTTGCCTCTCATGAAGAGTGTCTGTCAGGCTGAACAAAGGTCAGCCTGACAGACACTCTCCATGTTCAGCTCAGGCAGCCAGGAGCAGACATGTGCGATTTGCGCAGACTCTTGGCTGCCTGTGCTGAACTTTGCTGGGCTGAGGAGGTCACAGCTCCTATGGGCGTGACCTCCTCGGCTCAAAGGTGCCTCAAGACCCTCCCCTGGGTGACGAGGAAAGCGTCACCAATTGACACTCTCCCTGGACGCATCAGATTTAAGCCCTGAAGTGCCCAGGGCGAGTGTCAATCAGTGACACTTTGTCACAGAGTGGGGTGGGGTCAGCAGTCTCACAGACCCCATCCCACTCTGTGAAGAGGCTGGGACTGCTGCCTTCCAGCAGTCCCAACCCTCCTGGGACCTGGAGGCTGAAGGTAAGTGTGTATGTGTGTGATGTTTTAAATTGAATGTTTGGTGCACACGTGCATGTTTGAGTGTTATGAGTCTTGTTAATGGATGTGCGTGTGTGAAATAATGAGTGTGTGCGATCTTTTAAAATGAATGTTTGGTGCGTGCGTGCATGTTTTAATGGTATGAATGTTGTTAATGGATGTGTGTCTGTGTGTGTCTGTGTGTGTCTGTGTATGTGTGTGTCTCTCCCGCCCGCCCCCCTCCCTCCTAAAGCTGCCGGCCGCCACTGGGTTCTGAATAGCAAAGGTGACATACATTGTAAAAGTCTAGCGCTGATGCCACTGGCACAAAAACGTTCCCCTTTTTCCAAGCGAAAACTAGACAACCGACTTTACACAGCTTTGAACATTGCTCGGCTACCACAAAAGGATGTAAAACGGGATGTACCATATGGGGTAAAAGGTTGAAAGTTCTAAATATAAACAAAATCAAAGGACAAAAAAGGCTCAAGCCACAAATGTGAAAAACCCCATCACTGAAGGAAATAGACAAATGATAACTGTCTCAAACGAATTCATAAAGCCATTTTACATTTGCAAAGAAACAAAGACTTTTCTATACCGCTATATCTTAAATGCTGTTTTAAGCTGATCCCGGAGCAAAAGGGCAATATTCTATTGCTAGTTCTTCCACTCAACACATTTAAAAAAAATCGAGAAAAGGGGTGCTGCAAGACTCACAGCCACTAGATGGCGGCATAGCCTTAAATGGAATGTGCTGAATTATTATTTCACAAGAACTTTAATACAAGTAAACTCCGAAGACTAGAACGGCCTGGCACGCTCAATTCAAACATTCATCTTGAGTCAATTAAAAATGTAACTGTACGCAAAACAGGGCAGGGAATTACCCAACACTGAACTCTTCGTTATCCCTACAGGGAGTAATCCGTGTTAACAAATAGCGCACAGATACTGGAGAACTTTCGAAATGAGCACCAGTGAATTTAGTAATATGAGAGTTTACCAGGTTATGGTAATCTGGGATCCCCTGGTAGAAAGGCAGACCCTGTTAACAATGTAAAACATATCACTTCCAATTTAACCATTCAACATGAACCTGACCATTCGTGAACCTATCCAGATTCTGCAGCCTGGGGACACTTGGTGTCTTCTCACAGTGAGAGTTGGGTCAACTTGTCTGACAATACGGCAAGAACAGGGGTCTTGGGCACCCTTAGTACAGTGCGCGGCCTGTTTTTGTGGATGTGGTGTACGTTGCTTGCGTGTGGTTGTTTTCATCCGCCAGTCCACTTTTGATTTGGCCGCAGCCAAAGGTCACAACGAGAGCACTGGTGTACAGGAGAATGAAAGCAGAAGCACGGTGGTAATAACGTCAGAAAGTCAGACGTCGGATGAAACAAAAAACTCAATCCCATAGTGCTGATGTTTGTATTTCAGGTCCACGCGAATCCACTTTTAGTACCGAAAGAAGCGTTTCACTCCCGAGAACCCCAGAGTTCTGGGAGCTATTGTAGCAGCACCAACTATACAGAGATTTCTATACTCCACACCTTGCTGTATTCTACTACAGAATGTACATATTTTCCCTTTACGACCACAGAACAAAGAACGCACAGCTGTATGAACACCTGCTGAGCAAACTGGAGCTGCGAGAAAACAGGTATGTCCCGGGTTTGCTTGCTTTTGGTATCCCGAGAGGCCCGATCAGGTCGCAACCGGTCTTCGGCTGCTCGTGTTCTGGTTCAGGAAGGACCTGGCCCGCCTGTTCAGGCCGGACTGTTCCTACTGGAGCAGAACCAAGGCAGAGCTGCATATGCCAAGGACTAATCTGAGGTGGCATGGTGGAATAAGGAACGATGGTACCTCGAGCGACTGTCAAGGCTGGACAAATTGTGAGCATTTCTCACATACCGTTTTGTGAGTTTGTTGTAATCTATTTTACTATAAAGAGAAAGATGTTAAATTAACCAATTGTTATCCAATGACCCCCGAAACAATTTAAAAACCAGAAAAGTTTAAGGGTTAAGACTCTGACATGAACTCTAGGACAGAGTTCTTTAGGACTTCTGGTAAAACAAGGCAGGCCTTGTCTTTATAACGCGAGTGTCGAGTTGTTGGCTCAAACATATCTTATGGTCTCTCAAAACAATACATTAATTTCTGTGTTTTCAATTTTATAAATGGTAATTTGTTTTTCAAATACTTTTCATCCAGAAAAGTGTGAACAGAATTTAAAAAGAATAAGCAAGTGTTGGTATGTAATGGTAAACTTTTATCAAGGCTTATTTATTTTGCACCGGATTCCGCCATTTGTTCCTATGTAGTAGCCGGGCAGCATTCTTAGTGCCAACAGGACTGTCACCACCAATGCTAAGTACAAGAGAAAGCTGCAAGAACAGCAGTCCTTAACAGGGGGGACACTAGAAGCTTTCCTGATCAGTATTCCCCCTCCATCGGCTCTAGTATAGGGCTAACGATTACCCCCCTCCCCAAGAGGGAAAAACATTGTCGTTTTAGTGGAGATGCAGTTTTAGTTCAAGACAAGGTGTTGGACCATCATTAGAGTTTCCTTAGCATACTGTCCTTTTGTTGCATATGCCCCAACATATTCTTTTAACATGCTTCCAAAATCCAGCAGCTTCAGAAATCCCAACCCGTGACAGGCGAAGAAGCTAAGCCATCTTTGTGAGTGTAAGAACCAATCACAGTTCCGAAAGTGAAACTCACTTGTGTATGCCAACAGTAGTGAACCTAACCAGCACAGGTAGATCTTCAAGGCAAGCCACAGCTCACACGCTGTAGTGGAGCTTAAAATAAACTCTGCTGCAATAGATGTCAACGACGTGCCAGTGAATAACCATGCAAAAACAACCATTTATGCTTTTGTTGCCCTAGGTGTGCCGGGTATACCCATACGTGGGTCCCGGTCTCACTATGCCACTGGATTAAAGTTAAACTGGCTGATTAAGGGTGATAGCCTGAAACCGGTCCCAGGATGCTAGATATTGGTCCAGGGAGGACCTGTCCTGGCAGTTCGGGCTGGACTGTTCCCATGGGGAACAGAGTGAAGACTGATTTGCATATGGCTGGGTCAAAACTGTGGTTGCTTAGTGAGCAAAAGAATTCATGGATTAAACTCAGATCTGTGACTGGGGCTGAATGTTGGACTGGTTCTGCATTCTGTCCATCATTTGTGTTTGCCAGTGAATAGTTATGACTGAGGCATTAACCATTGGTCGGTGGTCATCACACTCAAAGTTTAAGATGAACTGAATTGTAAGGAGTATGACAATTCTTGAATACTCCACAGAAGAGACAGAGGTCTGCTCTAGGAACAACAACATATGGTAGGAATTCCAAGACAAGCTGAAAGTCTAAATATTCACATTTATTTCAAGAAATAGCCCACCAAGGTATTTGGCCTGAAGGGAAAATTTACGTTATTCTCCTAGCAGCAGGCACCTATACCCCAGTGTCGTTGCTCCCACCTGGAACATCAACACACCTTGTCATTGAAGCATTCTGCCATTGGCAAATGACTGTGTCATGGTTTTTTACCCAACAGTACAGAAGATCATCTGATGGCATTCAGAAGAAAACACATGCATTAGGACTTAAGTACATGCTGTTGTAATTGGTCAAACTGAAGGTGAAGATTGAAGAACTAATGCACTTCTGGTACAAAATCAGTGTAGGAGATACGTGGCCAAGGTGCAAATGGAGTTGGCTGCTTTTTGAGCAGCTCTAGCTCCCGTGGCTCAAGCGCACAGAGATCCTGACCCGCCTCTGGCTCGGTTCTGTCCGTACTTATTTGGACTGGGCTGAGGGAGACCTACAGTCGGGGCCGCACATCAGCAGCCCAGAGATTTTGCAGAGTTGGTACTCCAGACAGAAGAACACCAGGGGTGACTGCACCCAAGATGGCTGGACGGACCAGACACGACAGTTGAGAAGACCACAGCGCAGTGAGGGATTGGTTTCTCCATAAGTGGGGCCCCAGCATGGTGTCCCCCTGATGTAGAGTGGTGGCGGTATGGGACTCATAGCCTGCACAAGGTAAACCTCGTGAATTGAGTGATCATGGCCTACAGCACCAACCCAGCAAAGAGAGCCCAGTGGGGTCTAGGAGGGCTGGGCACCCAGAGAACATCGGCCTGGGTCCCTCTATTGAAAAGGAGGATGCGGGGGTAGGGTCCTCCTAGACTGCAACATAGTGGTATTGGCCCTGGAGGAATTTTTGTATGAGGGCACCAGTGTTTCACACCCTGATCACGGAGTGCGGGGCCTAGACAGCAATGCGCAGCTGCTATTTGCAACTTAGATGGTGCCTTGGGCCGAGGGAGGGATCAGCGGTACTCTTTTGGTACAGAGGGGAGTCTTGCGAGGCCCCGGGGTAACAGAGAATCAGACCTTGAAATAGGATCACAATATGGAAGTGTTGCTGTTACTGTTTGTGCACCAAGGAATATCAAAGACACGACTGCAAAGGTTACACCTGCTGCTTCACAACATACTCCAATAGCGCTACAGCTTAATGCTCTTCAAAAGGCTGTGTAACTCATAACAGAAACACCAATATGCAGAACGCCCTCACTGCCATTAAAGAGTGTTCTAGGCCAGTGGTTCCGAACCTGTGGTCCGGGGACCCCTGAGGGTCCGTGAAGTCTGCTCAGGGGGTCCGCGACTGCTTAGAAAATTATATAATATTAACGGATTAGGCCCCCATCTTTTAGTAATTACTCACTTGGGGTCCCTGGATTCCAATAATGATTCAGTGGGGGTCCCTGGGTTCCAGTAATGATAAAGTGGGGGTCCACAGAAGTCAAAAGGTAGGGAACCACTGTTCTAGGCTATAAATTCGAAACAGGGCCTCCCACTTCTCAGTGACTTCCCTGGAGGGGGGTCCACTTTTCCTGTGAACTTAATTCGGCCGGACTGTGATAGTGGGTCACTTCTGTGCACTTGCAACTGGGATGCTGGCTCGGTACGTGTGTGTGTGTGTGTGTGTGTGTGAGGCGGGGGGGGGAGGGCCTGTGGAGGGAGTGTTTGTGCCCAAGGTGCCACATTAAAACTGTGAATTGGGCCTAAGTGGCACGTGGAGCCTCTGGGTTTAATACAAGATTTTATTTGAGAGTTTGAGGTACAGCCACAGGCCACGCCCTGCCCAAATAAGGACTCTGTGTTATACTGAGTTAACATATCAGGGCGATGGACATACCATGTATTCGAAGACCGTGCTGAGTTTATGTTACATGGTCTGCAGTGATACTGGGATGCCAGGATGAAGAGGGAACCCTTCATGACCCTGGCAGGGTACAGAAAAACTAGGGATGGGTACTATAAGCCATTAGATGACGCAACAAATCCTTAGATAGCCCACTTGGAATGTGAATAATCTGGGGAACAAGATCAAAAGGGGGTTGGTGGCTAAGTCCCTGGCAATGTACACAGCAGATATTGTCTTTCTGCAGGGAACAGGCATGTGAGGAACAAAAGGGGCAGTGCTGGCAAGAGGGAAGCATTCAGTGCTTGGTCACACGGTCTACTCCAGTGCAAGGGGATGGCGATACTAATTAAGAAAGCACTGGCTTTTCATGTGCGCAGGAGCTGGGTGGATGATTTGGGACGCTGGCAAGCAGTGCAGGACAACTGGGAGGGTGAGCTGGTTGCCCTGGTTAATATCTGTGTTCCTCCCAGGCTGCAGGCAGATACACTGACACACTTGGGTAGACTGTTGCTGAGATCCCCCGGGCCACCACCATAGGAGAGGAAACTTCAATACGGTGTTGGATGCTTGCCTGGATAGGACCCCAACTCGGTCAGTCCCACCGGGTCGGCGCTGGGAAACGAGATAACTTAATTCAGACATTAGGTATGGGTGATGTGTGGGGAATGCCTCATGGTGCCCGCAGGCTGTGCTGAAGTGGAACAGGACTTTAAGTGCCTGGAAGAAGAGAATGCATGGTATCTGTCTGAGACTCAGCTCACCGGCCTTCGGCGTAAGGTGGAGGAACACAGCTCCCTGGTTACTGCCGTGGTAAAATGTGATTATATGATACAAGCAAAGCATTTACATGAAGTGGGCGATAAAGTCAGGGAAAGTGTTAGCATGGCTCAGCATGAGGGAGCAGAGTAGATGTCCGGTACGGGGGATCCCGGGCCCTGATGGTGGACTAGTCGTGTGCTCAGAAGCCATCGCTGAGACAGTGGCAGTCTACCTGTAGAATTTCTAGGGAGATATATGCACTCCTTCTCATCAGACCTAAATTTGTTTAAGACTGCTCATTCAGAAAACTGGGAAGTTTAACTCTTGATGAGGTGCAGAGGGATTGATCCAATTACCATCAGAGAAACAGCCGGGCCCAAACAGGCTGCTAGCAGAATTTTTCAGGAAACTGTCTGGCAAGGTGACTCCACACCTCCACAAACTGTTTGAAGAGGCGTATCGGAAGGGTGCCCTCCGTAGGGAGTTTAATCTGGCGACTGTAGTATTAGACTTGAAGGCAGGGAAAACGTTGGATTGCCCAATATCCCAACTTAAGTCTGATGCCAAGATACTCTACGAGATGTTGGCAAACTGTCTGCGGGGAGTGATTCTGGAATTGGTAAACCTGGACCAGAATGGTCTTATGCCCCAGGCATATACTAGACTCAACCTACACCGCATGCATAACACTGCGGCGGCCAGGGGAGATGGGACTCCTGCTGGCAGTGATGTCTGTAGACGCAATTGAAGCGTTTGATACTGCGAAGAGGACCTTTTTGTTTGAGAATATGCGGAAGTTGGGCTTTGATCTAAAATTTTTGTGATTGGTTTTCCTCCTATATAGGTCACCAAGAACCCAGGTTGAAGTGGATGATATTCTTTCCTGGAAGTTTCCCATTGCCCTAGGCAAGAGACAGAGCTCCTCCGGTCACCCATGTTGTTTGCCCTGGTGACAAGGCACTGACATAGTGGATTAGGGTGAACACACAATTATGAGGCTGGTGATGGAGTGGGAGGCACATGGGAAAAGAGGATATCCCTCAAAATTGTCGATATGCATTTGTACTTTTCAGAGTAAGAATTGTCTTTGGCCAGGGTGGAGGAGATCTATACAATTAATGGGAAATACTCAGGGCTACGTACCAACTGGGAGAAATTCCTCATATTCCTGATGGGGACCAAGGAGATATGGGTGATCTCTCCATGCCCCTTAAGGTGGTGTGGGATCTCTTTTGTTACCTAGGTCTCTGGATCTCCGTGAATGGTATTACTCACTACGTGGGTAACTTGGCCCCCCTTCTACAAAGATTGAAAACTGACGTCTCCCATTAAAAGGCGCTTCCGCTATCCCTGCTGGATAGCGCTGCACTGTTCAAGATGATCATACATTTTGCAGAACAGTCCCCATTCTGGGCCAGCTGCATTCTTTTGGAAAATCAATGGCCATGTGAGGACCCTGTTTTGGTTGAATGGGCTGCCACGTGTGGCTCTCCACACCCTCCAGAGATCCACATATGAAGGGGGAAAAGCCCTTCCAGATAACTGCAGGTATTATGAAGCAGCTCACGTTAGTATTGTCAATGAGTGGGCATATGCGGCATTGGAATACAACAGCTTATTGGCACGATGGTGAAACACTATGTGCCCTAGGGTATCTCCATGTGCTTTTTGATGGCAGGATTAGCCTGAGCGCCCTAGCAGCGACTAAAGTGGTGGCTTTGGTTTGGTGTTCCCTACTGAGGTAAATGAAGTGGGATAAGAGAATGCCCCCCCCCCTCCTCCCAAAATCCTTTTCTGGGATGTATGAGGCTGGGGCTGTATCATCTCTGCAGGGATTTAGGAGGTGAACCATTATTGGCCTCTCCCGGCTGGGTGAGGTGCCAACGGCATGATCCTGTTTGCCTACCTCAGACAGGAATACAAGATGGTGCTCTTACAGCTCTTCAAATACTATCAGCTAAGGCACAACCTGCAGGCACAAATAGCCCTGGATGAGGAAACCATGGAAGAATTCCCCCTTGAGAGATGGTTATTAGACAGCAATAAGAAGGCCAAAGCAATTTCCCTTACATATAGATTACTTATTAACAATACAAAGGGGGAGTTAACACATTTAAGCCAAAGATGGCAGGTGGATGTAGGGGAGTTGGGTGATGAGGACTGGCAGGAGGCACTACAGTTTACCAGAGAGGTGGCTATACGAGGTTTTGCCTGACTCAATTTAAGATCCTCCACAGAATATCCTATACTAGGATATTCCTGTGCAAGGTAGACCAAGCTGTGGGTGACACATCCTTGAGAGCGTCTGGCCAGCGGGGGTCCTTTCTGCATATAATGTGGGACTGCCCAAAATCCACACATTTTGGTAGGGGTGCGAAATCATCTTGAAAAACCCACTAGACTGCCCATAGAGCGCCAGGCCTCGATGTTGCTGGGGGTGTGGGGAGCCTCTGATCTTAACATCCAATGAGAAGATTTGGGGGAATCTTGGCTTTCTGGTGGCAAAAAGGGAAATTGTGCATACATGGGGGAGAGCAGAGAGCCCATAGTTGGGCGCCAGAACACAGGAGATGGATGTGTGTCTTGTCAGAGAGAAGTTGGTGTATGAGGGTAGGGGTTTGCTCCAATAAGTTCGAGAGTGTGTGTGGGGCGGTTGGTCTGTGGGTTTGTAAGGAGTGGGAACTGTGAAAACGTCTACAGCGCCTGCTGTGGTTTGTGCATGACAATGAAGCAGTGGTAACACATTCGCTCATCTGGAATGGACTACCTAATGCATGATGCTCTCGTGCGAAACTGTAACCTTGTCCGAATATGGGGCTCTGTATCCACAGGCAGGAGTGGGGGATGTTTAGGCGGACTAGATCGGGTATCACTGCGTAGTTTTATTTTTGTCCCAGTTGACTTGTGTATGTTTTAGAAAGACCAATAAAATACAGTTAAAAAAAAAAATCAGCGTAGGACTACATTGGTGAATGGGATAAAGACAGACATGGAGAGACCTGACTTCCTGATAAACAACAGGGAGGACAAAGGACTATGCGGATTATCACACCATAAAGGTGAAGTGGAACAGACAAATGTATAGCTAAGGTCAATGGCCCGAGATGAGGAGATCACCATCTGATCCACAGTGACTGCAATGTGCATTCACGCATAGTTCTCACACTGGTGTCTCAATGTGGAAGGAAGTGCAGTGTTTGCAGTTTGCTTACTGGTAGACACAAGTTCAGATTTCATCCCTGGATATAAAAGGCATATATTTTGCCCTGTATATATTTTAAGCTCTCCCCAATAGGCACCATAATGCGCAGCTACTCATTTCTTAGGTGGTGTAAGTTGTTACTGAGTGGCAATAGCCGATGCCTTTATTTTCAGTATTGTACAACAATGTATTACATTTATTGTGTCTTTTGATAGTATGCTTCTACTTAATAGATTTATGTATTCATTTAAATAGATGGTTCTTACAAAAAAGCATAATTGCTTTTAGGTTTTGACGTGTGTGCAAGGGAATTATCACTGCATTCTTTCATATCAAGATCACAAGGAAATTATTTTTCTCAAAATAAACAGCTCAGAAACTATATAATAGATGTTAACAGCTCTCTCGGAGAGTGGGGTCAGGAATGAGACATTCCAGACACCAGAGAAGCACAGCTCAAGTGTGAGCATCCAGTGCCAACTGCGACTGATTGTCTCATAAGATACTTTACAAAAAAAAAAAGACGGCTTGTCCTTGTCTAAAAACTGCAAACTGAGCCTACAAACTGGGAAACCTATGAAGTACAGATACCAATGTCTGCTTATTCTGTTGAAATACTGACCCACATCATAACAATGCTTACGGATTAGGCATGTAAGGATTCTTAAACATGCACCTTACATATGTATTGCTAATGTTAATATTAACATTGTTTGCTACCTCTACAACGCAAATGATTTCTGCAATTATTTTGTTGTATTTATTTGGCACTAAATTTGACGTACAATAAAGCCTTTAACAATAACCATGGGGATTTCCAAATGTGCGTGTACTCTTGTGGCAACAGGCCACCCTAACTCACACAAACAACAACTAAATATGGCCGACAGTCTCGGGCACTGCTGCTTGCTCAATATGCATGATCTCCAGGTAAGTTAAGGGAGATGAATGGATCATAACCTGTCGGTCCCCTTAGATCTTATTCGGTAATTTGGTCCACACTTGGGGTTGCCAAAGATCCACAAATGGTCTGCCAGGGCATGCTTAAGTAATTCTTGGGGAAAAAAGGTAACAACTCTTTGTACTAATAAAAAATGTATTTTTAAGCAATGCCCTTGAAACTATTTTATTGACAGTTTATCTTAAGGTAATACAAAAAATGTCAGCAATTCCTTCTGGAGAGATGAAGAAAACAAGCAACACCCAACATTGCATCAATCTCTATCCAAAGTACAGGACCCATTAATTGCAGTGTACTGAAGAAACATCACTGACTCACTCACCCTCACCTCTAACCCCCACCCCACTGATCATTCTAATCCACATGAACTAAAATTCAAAGGTTTCCTGCCACTAAAATAACCAAGACAAAAAGTTAAATTACACCAGAGACAATCCCAGATTACCTTCACCGAAAAACATAAATCTCTGACCCACAGCTCAGCAAACGCTTTCTTCAATAGCACACACTTAAATGGCTTACAACTTCCAATAATCCCCAATCTTCACATCCATATTCTTGCCTACAGCTCTGGACAATGCCAACCAAACAGCTCCTCAAATCAGAATATTGTACCCTCACATGCACAGAGTGGGGATATCCTGGACCCAGGAAACTCGCAATGTCTATATGGCCTTTGAATATGTCAGATCTGCATACTACAATGAGAATATATTTTTGTATAGCAGGGCTTGGGAGATGCGGACACTGGTGAGGTAGGAGAGGTAGCCTTTCCAAACAGTCTCAGGTGAGCAGAGTTGTGGAATTTAATATAATATCTACTTGTCCAAGGGAAGGTATGTTTCAGAAAACCACTTGGCCTGTAAATAAATCCACTTGTTGTTGAAATGAAAAAGTACAAAAGTTTGCCAGGAGGACTACTTTCAGGCCCAGTTTTATATACTCATGTCAAATTCTGAAACTCGTAAACCGTCATCAGTGAAAGGAGCACTTCTGTCACATTCCCTAATAATATACTGCTTCTCAAACATTTCATAGTATGCCACAATAATTTGGGCTCTTTAAACGGGAGATGGCTACATACAATGTAAATGGTAAATCCAGCACAGGCCAGCAAGGAAAACCTTTCCTTGCCCACACAGTGGCACTCGTTTCACATAAGGAAATTGAACAGATCGGGTTTGTGCCCAAGTGAAACTTGGTGACCACACCTTATTTAATCTTAAAATGCAGCCCATTCATACCTCCAGGCCAAGACAAGCAAATTTGTTGATGCCACAATTAGGTTCCAAATTTTGAGTGTCTCACTACCCATCTCCTCGATTCACTGTCCCTCCTCAATTCCACCCACCAAACACAATCATACTGCAGGTCTCAAACAACGCACATCTCCAAATTAAAACTTGCCTGTTATCTGAGCATTGTCATTTAAACCAAATACATAACCAAACAATGAATGTAAGAAGAGAACATACAGGCGATCCTGCAAGGTGGGCTGGGGACTCCTGCAGAGTGGAGGGGTATGGCCACCATATAATGTATTAAGAAGGCATGACATGCATCATGAACAATTAAGATGGCCTCTGGGAATCCACAGTTAGACAGATCTCCCAACATGAGCAGCTTGGTTAGACAAAACTATATGGCTCATATTCTCAGTAAATTTTCCACCACTGTATGGTTCTGTCATGTACTATCATTGTCATCAATGTCCAGGCTTTCTGAAACTCTTGGAAAACTATACCAAGTATTTTTTACATTCAACTGTGCACGGTACACCAGTTCAACAGTTTAACAAATAAAAATCTGAAATGATTAGACTGTGAGGTTTTAAAACGGGGCCGAGCCCCCACATCTCACTGCCTGAAAAATTCAGTCTGTCACAACAGTTAAGTAACCTTGTAATTACAGCACACAGACAGCCTCACAGAGTAAGTCACAGACCCTTCGATTTTAAGACACTTCTGAGCCAGTCTTTATTGACTAGTCGCCCTGGGGCTCTCTGCATTTTTGTGTACACCTAGAAAGTGTGTATTATTTCTGCTGGAGCGCCCCTCAGCATTCTGAGATCTTTGCAGAATGCAGCGATTTTATGCAGGCTTACAATTGCCTCGCCTCACTCCTAACATCATGTTCGGCTGTGCCATCTCAGTATGTAGCAAACTCACCTCGGTACACATTATGTCTACTTGTCGTTCTAGTGCAGTGTGGACTTGCAGACAGGCAGCATAAATTTGCTACGGGTGGGCTCAGAGTCCTTCTCACCTGCATGATTAATTATGGGTTCTCTGGAAGTATCTCTATTGTTAACTACTTATGACAAGTTGGTTAATACATATTTGTGGAGGTTTGAAGCCTCTAGCCATGCCCATGGTCCCACCTCTCCAGGCACAGCACCAGACTCATAAGTTCAAGTCATCTGGTGAGGTGAGGGCTGAGAGGTGGGTTGAAACATGACACAGGAATTGACAAAGGTGCCCCAGAGCCAGAACCTTTGCCAAACACTGCTCTGCGTGGAACAGCCTACTGCAAAAACAGAGCGAAACACCAATGTTCCTAAGATCGAGCCAGCTATTCGGGATAATATGCAATGGGCGAGTTGGGAATTCACAAACTAGGTAGCCACCTTGTTGCCAGCCCGCTCAGGCAACCATTGTGTCTAATTGTTGAACATGCAATAAATACTACAATGACCATTGTTCTGGTATCTGTTTCAGTGTGCACTGTGTCATGTTAAATTCTAAAGCATTATAACACGTTGTATGCGGATGTGGTTTCAGTCACATAAAATTCAACAAAAAAAAAAAAACACAAGGACGACCGAATATAAAAAAATAAACCTTTCATTTGTGCGACTCAGACAGCAGCTATTCCAGCATTTTTGACAATGAAAAAAAACAGAACACAATAATCTGTTCCAATATCAGCATCTACACACTGCATGCAAAAATATACACATTTGCATTTTTCCGGGCAGATTTTTTTTTTTTAAACTGCATATAATTTTTGAAAAGTCGCCATGACTTAAGTATGTGGATTTAAATGTACACTTCTTTAGAGTTTATTCTGAAAATTCAGAAGGGACCAAATATAAACAATTAGTCTTCAATCTCCTTGAACAAAGTCGTAACTTGATTACTTTCTCTACTAAAACTGCATTCAAAACTCTGTTAACCTTGCAGCCAAATAAGGCAGCTACTGTCTGCAATCCTTTCCAATCACTCTCTAGTGCTCAGATTCCCTTACCTTCATCTCAATTACAGTATGGAGAGCTTTCGTCTTCGCCGAATCTGGAGCGTTTTCAAACCTGCGATGCATCTCCTGAAACAAGAGAAAAAGGAGGATAAGCAAGCAAACAAAAAAAACTGCAAACTAACAATCAAGGCCGTCAGCTAAAGCAAAGCGAAATATTGACAGCCATTTGTCTTTGTATACATATAGTGGAAGTGCTGTCCCAACTTGTTTTAAACAAAAATAAACCTCATATCTCACTCAGTGCATGCCTAAAACTAAAGCTTCCGTGTCCAACAGAAAGAGAAGGTTACCATCAAGCCCTCAGCACATACAATTGTTTTTAGGCAGACATTACTGGTGCTCGAAAAGCTGGGTACTCACTCTAAGTGGAGATGAAGCCACCGCTACGTGTCTAGACTATGATGTATAGCCCGAGTGTGCACCCGCTACAACACTGTCCCTCTGCTGCGAGCCCTTCCTCTAGAGTAGCAACCACCTAGTTACAATCAAGACAACGCGCTCCCCAATGAGATTCGAGCGATGTCTGAAATAACTTATGTGCATGATGCTCAGTGAAAAACACAGTGATGGAAACTACAACTTTGAATGAGGCTGGGAGGATGGAGTCGGTAAAGGAACGAAACAAAAGTAAACTGAGCTTCGAGGGAAGGTAGAGAACTACTTCATGTGAAGAAGGAACGACACAAGTCTCTATTTAAAACAATCAAGAGAACATGGCATGGCCGGCTGCTAACTACACCAATGACTTACATTGTGTGATTATGAAATATGTTATGACATACAAAAAAAGAAAAGTCTGGTCAGATATTCCTGGTGGTAGAGAATCAGTCCACATATTTTTGACTTTTGTGTAATTCCTCCTCATGCTCATCTTCATCTCTATAAACTGACCTTCAGTCAGAGGTTTAAGTGGAATGAGAAAGGTGTGCAAAGACGTGCAAGGATCAAGCTTCACTTAAGGCGTGGTTGAAGTCTTACCCACAAGGTGTAGTCACAAATGACTAGGGGTGTATCCAAATACATGCGGCCAAGAATCAGATTATACATGAAATCACCAAAACAGCTATAGAGCATCCTCATCCAGAATCATAAAAAAAACAAACTTAAGTGCTAAATCCTCTGAGGCAACGTGGTCCGCAGCATCACCTACGAAAATGAGTGCACTCACGCACCAACATATCCCAGAATTACTTAAAACATCTCAACAAATAAAAACAATCCAAGCTACTCTGTCCGGCACTGTAGAATATCGATCACTAGAGTTGGTGTAAACAGTCAGTGCTAGAAAATACTTACCAATTATCTGAATTGCAGATCTGCTGTTGTGGTTAAGCAATAACAGATCACCTGGAGGCAAAAGTCTCTATCAAGAGTACACTGATGAGGAAGTTAGTGAATATTCCAGTATGTGCCTACAGGCAATCTGCATTTTCTCGGTGCGATCACCCCCAATGTATCTCCCTTTTCTTTACTCTATTTTATTGCTAGTTTTTAGCCTCTGTACACTGGGGCACTGCTGCTTAATGTCCAGCATATGCCTCGAATTCATCGTTCCTCTGGGTCATACTGCATGGTGCAGAAATATACCCTATTACTGTAGTGTGAAATATGCAGTGAAATTTGTCAAAATAACCATTCTGAATGGATTAAAGTCAGTTTTAGTTTTAACCCACTCAGAATGTTTATTTTGGTATTTAATTATTAGTAAACCACTACCATGCAAGTCTTGCAGATCACAGGGTAGCCTATGTGGTATTTAAAAGGGTGGGCATGTAGAAAATTAATGCCACCATGTCCAGTGACAAGGCCCTTCAAGCAATTTTTACTGAGGAAGGACTAGCTGTCCCAAGTAGAAGGCCATGGTACAGATCAAAATAACATTACTGTATCTCAGGAACTGGAACCGATAGAAAAATAATTAAACCACTATTTTCAATAGTTATTATAAATGCAATTCAATGGTGAAGTCGGATTTTTAATAAAAAATAACGAAAAGTAAGTCAGCTCTCAGTTTATGTTCAGCCTGAGGAAAGGTGTAAAAGGGGTGTGAAATGCAACCAGAAGCAAACAATAGGCTGACGTGAATGGGTGCATATGGCTCCTCTGACCATAACACAATGTGAAGGGTTCAGGCTGCAGATATCCTTTGCATACTACAGTGTCAAATCTACTTTAGAGGTCCGGTGAGCCATATCACCCTTTGGCACACTTGGAGACGCGGGCACGGGATACCAATAGACTTCAATTTAACCAAACCGGATTAACAAGGAGTCAAGGCACTTTAACTAATCTTATGGCCGTGGGTCTAATACTCAGTAGAGCAAAAACCACCAGTACCCCTCTCTATATGTGCTCTGTTGACCTCAAGACAGCGTTTGACTGTGTCCCGCACAATAGGCTATGGATCAAACTTCAACAAAGGGAAATGCCGCCTAATACCCTGCGTGCGATCAGGCTGCTGTACTCAGATATGTGGGTTAAGATAAAGATCGGAGATGGTACGCACCTGTCAAGGGGAGTGAAATCATCAACCGGCCTAAAACAAGGCTGTGTTCTAGCACCTCTCCTATTTAACTTACATATTGCAGACTTTGACAAAACTGGGTGGGCAGATAACTCATGCTCCAAGCCTGGGTCGTCAGCAACTTTCAAACATTCTATATGCTGATGACTTGTTACTTCTTAGCAATTCCAGAATAGGCCTACTGTGGCTATTAAATTGCCTCAAATCATATGCAGAGAATAACAAATTGGAAATAAACCTGAAAAAAACAAACAACAGTGAGCTCATGTAATTGTCCATCTCAAATAAGCGCAAATGGCACCTTAGCAGAAACATAATTGGTGAAGCATCGACCTACATCTATCTAGGAGTAAAAATAGATGCAAGAGCTACTTATGCACCTCAAAGAGCGGCAATTAGGGGAAAGGCCTGAGCACTTCATGCCTTCACAACACTGGCAAGATCCATTTGAGGACATAACTGGAAGCCACTGGTAACAGTAATGAAAGCCAAACTACTACCAACTCTTGCGAATGGAACAGAAATGATAGGTGCTGAGGCCAGCCCCCTTGATAAAATCATGATAAGAATTTATAAGCAAACCTTCCGGCTACCCAGTTTGGCATCATTCGCCCAAGTCACGCTGAAGTTCTCATTAACTTAACAGTCACTCGCCAGACCTGCAGCCTACATTAAGTGCTGCCACAAATTGTGATCAGCCACCGAAGGCACACTGGCCAATCTAGTCTGGTCCAAAATTAATCTGCAACAGGGGAACTGTGAACACAAAAAATATTGTGAAAACAGCATGGGATGCACAAGCTGGGTGACCTTTGGAATGCAAGTATATGTGAACAAGCCTTTAAAATAGCAGTAAATCAATCTATTAAAATGAAAAGCTGGACGAGTGACAAAGAAAAGGTGCTGAAGCGGTCACACGGGTGGCTGGTCTTGAAGTCTTATGCTGCTCCAAGTAAGTCACCCCTTCTGGAAGCCAACTCCCATTGGAGGATAAAGCAGAGTCTGCTGGCATTAAGACATGGTGATATTCCAACATTAGATTTCCTCCCAAAGTGGAGGGATGATAGCCAAAGAGAATACAAGAAATGCCACCTACGTTATCAGGCAGATTAAACTTTGCAGCACATTATGTGTATCTGTCCCGCTCTAACAATATAGCAAAGAGGTTTGCTGAGAAAATAATTTAACAACCTAGGGTTCAGGAGTTGTAGGTCAGCGCAGGTGGAGTCACTAGACCCAAAGAACACAATGCTGAATATTAGATTGGTTCAGTTCCTCAATATTTTTCAATCCCTGGTCAAGGCAGATACTCAGATGCAGGTGGGATAAGAAGAACACACCTGGCAAATACTCCTTGTAGGTATTATTGATCATGGTGGGCTGCTTGGGACGGTTGTAGGACACAACCATGCATGCATAAACAATGCAGTCAGAACCACGACCATGTATTTAGAACACATGCCTTTACAACAAATTTTGTGGTAAAAGCATGTTTGGTAAAGGAATATGCTTGGTAAATCACACACATCTCTGTGCCCCTCCCACCCCCGATACCCCAGTCTTGCAATTCTCCCCAGCCCTTAAAACTGCCCTGAGCCCTAAACCTCCCACCCAGCCCCACTTACCTCTCCCGATTCTTCCTCTTCTCTTCTTCTCTGCCCAGCCACACAGCTAGACCGCACACCGTTCTCTGCCTTAACCATGCATAGGAGTGGCTTAGGCATGTGCGTGGTTAAGCCAGAGAACGGGAGAGTCCTGGTTTAGGCAAGCGTTGTTATGCTTGTGGGGAAACAGCACGCATTGTTAAGGCAGTTTCCCGCTAGGGACAATCTCTATGGCTGCTTTATTTCCCATCAGTTTTGGCCACTTTACAATTTATGTTAAATCTGTTTATTGCAGCCATAGTATCTCTGCATTAAAGACTGCTGTCCAAAAGTTACCCTGGTTAAATATCAGCTCTTTTTTTCACAAATCTGCACATTGTTTCGGCTTTTCTGGTTTTAGATATCAATGATTGGCGCTGTCGCACTTTAGGTTAGACATTTCTATTGTAGCCCCCAGCAACTTTGCATCAAAAATAGATGCTCAATTGTTGTTCTGGTTAAATATCAGCATTTTCTTATTGCCTACTGTAGTCCTAGTATTTCTGTATCAAAGAGTGTTGCTCAAATGTTAGTCTGGTTAAATATCAGCACCTTTTCTGCAAATCTGCACATTGCTTAGGTCCCTCTGGTCTTAGATATCAATTTTCGGCACTTTAGCCATGGGATAAATTTGTTTATTGCAGCTTTAGCAACTTTGCACTAAAAACAGATGTCCAAATGTTACCTTGGTTAAACGCTAGCAGTTTCTCTGCAAATGTGCACGCTATTCAGCCCTTCCCTGTATTAGACAGTGCACACCGTTTTGCACCTTATGCTAGTCCTTCTTACTGTTAACTTAAATGTTATGCAGGTTAAATATCAGCATCTTTTTTTTCAAATTTGCACATTGCGCAGGTCCCTCCGGTCTTAGATATCAATGTTTGGCACTTTGGCATTAGGTTAAATCTGTTAATTGCAGCCTTCTGAACTTTGCAGTAAAAACGATGTCCAGATTTTACTCTAGTTAAACAACAGCACTTTCTCTGCAAATCTGAACACCTTCTAGTCCTTCCTTGTTTTAGATGGTTTGTGCATGTTTGCACCTGATGAACGAGTTACTTACCTTCGGTAACGACTTTTCTGGTGGATACATTAGCTACCTGTGGATTCCTCACCTCATGAATACTCCCATGGCGCCAGCATTCGACGGAAATCTTCTTACTAGTCTCTGCACGTCGACGAGGACGTCACTGTCTCGCACGCGACGCCGTCTGACGTCATACAGGCAATAAGAGGTCCTCGACGACGTGCAGACGTCAGTACCAATCATTTTTTACGTGCATGAGAACAACCAGGCCACGCAATGAAAGAGCAAGGCAACATCCATTATATTGTAAAATACACCACATTGTATGAATAACTGTAAATCTTTTTATGTACATATATATATATAAAACTCTCTCTTTTAAAATATATACACACACCAAGTATATACCATATACACATATATATATACAAATATATTATATATATACATCTATTGCACCCTCAAGGACCAAGAGGAGCGCACTCGAGGATTACTTGGCAAGACCATAAAGGCAACGGGGAGGCGGGTGGGACCGTGAGGAATCCACAGGTAGCTAATGTATCCACCAGAAAAGTCGTTACCGAAGGTAAGTAACTCGTTCTTCTGATGGATACAACTACCTGTGGATTCCTCACCTCATGAATAGAGTCCCAAAGCAGTACCACGCCCGGCGGTGGGTGCCTAAATGGTCAAACCAAGAAATCCTGCAGCACTGACCGTGCAAAATGGCCGTCCCTTCTAACCTCAGAATCTAAACAGTAATGTTTTGCAAAAGTGTGAAGGGACGACCAAGTTGCGGCCTTGCAGATGTCGACCACAGGAACACCTCTGGCTAAGGCCGAAGTGGCCGACTTAGCTCTGGTGGAATGAGCTCTAATGCCCTCAGGAGGATCCTTCTTTGCCAAAGAGTAACATATTTTAATGCAAAGAACAACCCACCTGGATAGTGTTCTCTTGTGGACTGCCTTTCCTCTCCTCTTGCCCACGTATCCAATAAACAGCTGATCCTCCAGCCTGAAATCCCTTGTTCTATCGATAAAGAAGCTCAACGCTCTCTTTGGGTCCAGACGGTGCAGTCTTTCTTCCTCTTTGGAAGGATGAGGCGGAGGATAGAACGTGGACAAAGTAATTGCCTGAGCCAAATGGAAGGGTGAAACAACCTTCGGGAGGAAAGCAGCCTTGGTCCTCAACACCACCTTATCCCCATAAAAAGTTGTATAAGGGGGTTTTACTGATAAGGCCTGCAACTCACTCACTCTCCTTGCTGATGTTATAGCTATCAGGAAGACTGTTTTTAAAACCAAATACCTCAAGGGGCAAGAATGCATAGGTTCAAAAGGGGACCCCATAAGGAAAGTCAGGACTAAGGACAAATCCCATTGCGGCATAACAAATGGCTTTGGAGGATATTGATTTAGAAGACCTTTCAAGAATCTGATAACAATAGGGGATTTAAATAAAGATGGTTGGTCTGGAAGACATATGAAGGCTGACAAGGCCGATAAATAACCTTTAATGGTAGCCACTGCACAACCTTTTTGCGCCAGAGAGAGAGCAAAAGACAAAATGTCCGATAGATGAGCATGTAAGGGATCAATCTGCCTCTCTCCACACCACGCAACAAATTTAGACCACCTATTAGCGTAGATAGATTTAGTGGAGTGTCGCCTGGCCGCTAATATAACATCCACTACCTCAGGCGGGAGAGAGAAGGAACTCAGGTTGCCCCGTTCAATCTCCAGGCATGTAGGTGCAGACTCTGGAGGTTGGGGTGTAGAACCTGCCCCTGCGACTGTGAGAGGAGGTCTGCCCTGAAAGGGAGACGGAGCGGCGGGCACGTTGAGAGTTGGAGAAGGTCGGAGTACCACACCCTCCTTGGCCAATCCGGAGCTATTAAGATTACTAGAGCCCGGTCTTGGCGAATCTTCCTCAATACTCGAGGAATCAAGGGTATGGGAGGAAACGCGTAAAGCAACTGGCCGCACCAGGTCATTTGAAACGCGTCCCCCAACGCTTCCTGCATCGGATACTGAAGGCTGCAGAACAACGGACAATGCGCGTTCTCTCGAGTGGCGAACAGATCTACCCGAGGAAACCCCCACTTCTGGAAGATTAAACGGACTTGATCTGGATGGAGACGCCACTCGTGGTCTGCCGAGAAGTGGCGACTGAGACTGTCCGCACGCACGTTTAAAACTCCGGCCAGATGGTTTGCTATCAAGCAAATCCGATGGTCCTTTGCCCAGGACCATAGTCGAAGAGCTTCTCTGCAGAGAAGGTACGACCCCACTCCTCCCTGCTTGTTTATGTACCACATCGTGGTAGTATTGTCCGTTAGGACCTGTACCGACTGACCACGAAGGGAAGGGAGGAAGGCCTTGAGAGCCAGACGTACAGCCCGTAACTCTAACAGATTGATGTGAAAAATCTGTTCCTCTGGAGACCAAAGACCTTTGATCTCCAGATCCCCCAGATGAGCTCCCCACCCTAGAGTGGAAGCATCCGTTATGACTGTTGTCACTGGTGGCGACTGCTGGAACGGCTTTCCTTGTGAAAGATTGTTGCTTGCAATCCACCACTTCAAATCCACAGCAGCATCTCTGGAGATCTTGACAGTACCCTCTAGATCCCCTCTGTGTTGAGACCACTGCCTTCGGAGGCACCACTGAAGAGCCCTCATGTGCCAGCGAGCATGCGTGACCAACAGAATGCAGGAGGCAAAAAGACCGAGCAGACGAAGGACCTTGAGGACTGGAACTACCGCTCCATTTCGAAACATTGGAACCAAATCCTGAATATCTTGAATCCGCTGAGGCGGAGGAAAGGCCCGACCCAATGTTGTATCCAGTACTGCCCCTATGAACAGGAGGCGCTGAGAGGGCTCTAGGTGAGATTTGGGCTCGTTCACCGAAAAGCCCAGGTCGAACAACAACTGGGTTGTTGACTGCAGATGACGCAAAACAAGCTCCGGGGACTTGGCTTTGATTAACCAATCGTCCAAGTAAGGGAATACTGCTATCCCCTTCCTTCTGAGCTCTGCCGCAACCACCGACATCACCTTCGTGAAGACTCGAGGTGCTGAAGTAAGACCAAACGGAAGGACCGCAAACTGGTAGTGTTGCGATCCCACCACAAACCGGAGATACTTCCTGTGTGACTTGAGTATCGGGATATGAAAGTAAGCATCCTGCAAGTCGACAGACACCATCCAGTCTTCCATGTTCAACGCCAAAAGCACCTGTGCTAGGGTCAGCATCTTGAACTTTTCCTGCTTGAGGAACCAATTCAAGATCCTCAGGTCCAGAATTGGTCTCAAACTACCATCCTTCTTGGGAATCAGGAAATACCTTGAGTAAACTCCTTGACCCCTTTCCTGCTCCGGGACCAACTCCACCGCGCCCTTTAAAAGGAGGACTTCTACCTCCTGTTCTAGCAACAGGAGGTGTTCTTGTGAACAATACGAAGGGCGGGGCGGGATGAGGGGCGGAAACTCCCGAAAGGGAAGGGTGTAGCCTTTTTCCACAACACTGAGAACCCAAGTGTCCGACGTAACAGTCTCCCATTTGGTGAGAAAATGCTGTAATCTTCCCCCTACAGGAGAGGAGTGAGTGGGAAATGGTGGAAGCCTAAGGCTGCTTCCCCTGCTGCACCCCGCCAGAGGATGAGGAAGAGGCAGAGTGCTGCTGAGAAGCTCCCCTGGTGCGGACCCTACCCCTCCCCCTAAAAGATCTATAGGGATGGGAAGAGGCAGGTTGCTGATATCTTCCCCGAAAGGAAGAGGAGGAAGAGCCACGCCCAAATCCACGAAACCTCCTGAAGAATCTGGAAGAGGCCGTGGAAGAAGGAGCTTGGAGTCCCAGCGACTTAGCCGTGGCCCTGCTCTCCTTAAACCGTTCCAAGGCCGAATCAGCCTTAGCCCCAAACAGTTTGTCCCCATCAAACGGGAGATCCAACAATGTGGACTGTACATCTGCCGAAAAGCCCGAGTTACGGAGCCAGGCCTGTCTCCTTTCCACCACAGTTGTGCCCATTGCTCTGGCTACCGAGTCGGTGGTATCCAGTCCCGTCTGGATAATTTGGGTCGCAGCAGCCTGAGCATCAGAGACAAGATCCAAAAGACCCTGGGGAAGCTCTGTAAACGAAGAGGAGATGTCATCCATCAGAGCATGAATATACCTCCCCAGGATACAGGTTGCATTGGTGGCTTTTAAAGCCAGACTGCAGGACGAAAAAATCTTCTTCGACTGCGCCTCCAGCTTTTTTGAATCTCTGTCCCCCGGCACCGTCGGAAAAGAACCAGGCGCTGACTTGGACGAACAGGAGGCCTGCACAACCAAGCTCTCCGGCGTAGGGTGCCTAGATAGGAAACCAGGATCAGTTGGAGCCGTCCGATACCTCCTGGCCACGGCTCTGTGAACTGCTGGGGAAGATGCCGGCTTCTTCCACACCTCTAAAACCGGATCCAGCAGAGCGTCATTAAAAGGTAATAGAGGCTCCGCCGCGGCTGAGGCCGGATGCAACACCTCTGTCAAAAGGTTTTGTTTCGCCTCCACCACCGGCAAAGGCAGGTCCAAAAAACTAGCTGCCTTCCGTACCACTGTATGAAAGGAAGCAGCTTCCTCGGTATATTCCCCCGGGGACGAAAGGTCCCACTCAGGGGAAGTGTCCAGCCCACTGGCCGACTCCAGTCCACGCAGCCCATCACCCGAGTCCTCTAGCTCTCCTTCCTCTAGGGCTCGTTGGTACTCCTGCTCCTCTAGTACCCAGAGAGCACGCCTCCTTGAATGCAGTCGTTGCTCAATCCGCGGAGTCGACAATACCTCCGCCGAAGTCGGAGATCGGCGCCGATCTTCCGAAGCCACCGACGCCGCATCCGGCGCCACAGGTAACTTCGGCGCTGACTGAAGAGCAGATGAAACGGATGGACCCACCGGAGTCACAGGCCGAAATCTCGACGTCGACGGGATGGAAATCCCTGGGGCCAATCCGTCCGAAGCCATCGGAGCGGCCACCGGCGCCGACACTGGCGCCGAGCCCACGTTCCCAAACGGGAGAAAGGGCATAAAGGGTGCCGGCCGAAGAGGCGCAGGATCACCCAAAGAAAAGGCCAAAGGCCCAGCCGGAGCACCCCCTGGAGCCATCTGTTGGAAGATGGCATACATCGCATTCAAGAATGCGGAACTATCGGCTCCAGGGGTGGGAAAAGCCGGATACTGGGGTGCCTGACTCGGAGGCGACCCCGACGCCGGCCTCGGCGTCTGCGCCGGAGAAAACACTTGAGGCTCCAATACCTCAATCACCGACGCCTGTCCAGGCGAAGTTGGAGACGCCGGAGAGAGCAACGGCGTCGAAGGATGCGGCGTCACCGTGGGGCTGACCTCCCATGTCCTCCGGCGCCGATCCGGAGACCTGGAACGAGCCTCCCTTGAATGACGCCGAGATTCTCTACGGCGCCGGGAGTCTCGATGACGCCGATGTCTTGGAGAAGACTTTTTCTTGTGATGCTTCTCCTTTGACTTGGCCATAAACAGCTTCGCCTCGCGTTCTTTAAGGGCCTTCGGATTCATGTGCTGACACGAATCACAAGTCGAGACGTCGTGGTCGGAGCTCAAACACCAAAGGCAATCGGAATGAGGATCCGTCACCGACATCTTGCCTCCACACTCACGACAAGGCTTAAATCCAGACTTTCTCTGCGACATTATTTCCACAGAGAAAGAGTACGCAGCAAGATATACACTGTAACCGCAAGAGTAACAGTTGCTCCCTCGAAGATAACCGTTTCGAATGCACGGAAAAAAGGGAACTGACGTCTGCACGTCGTCGAGGACCTCTTATTGCCTGTATGACGTCAGACGGCGTCGCGTGCGAGACAGTGACGTCCTCGTCGACGTGCAGAGACTAGTAAGAAGATTTCCGTCGAATGCTGGCGCCATGGGAGTATTCATGAGGTGAGGAATCCACAGGTAGTTGTATCCATCAGAAGCTAGTTTTTCTTGCTGTTGGCTTAGAAAACCCTGTATCAATGACTGCCTCTATGTGAGAAAGAATTATTTTTCATGATTGACAATTTGACTTCTAATTTATTGGTTTTGTATGTTTTAATCATTGTTTATGGTTTTTATTGACTAATACACATATTTACCTATTTATTTACCCTTTTGGCACACACGAAAGGGAGAGAACAGGATGTAAAGACAGTTTTTTGTATTCTCTGTCTCTGGTTGTTGAGAGACCCTGCTTTTCTCCTACCAAACCTCTGCCTCTGTATTTGTTGTGGGTAAACTGGACTTGAGTGTTAGGTGTGGGAGGACACTAGGATTACCACAGTACACTTCACAAACAAACACCCAAGCCCTTAGTGGCTAATTTGAGTGCAGAAGACAAACTTCATCATTTTGGAAAGGCCCTAACACATGGCATTTTGGGCCTGTTGGCAGTAAAGCAAACAGGAACTACTGAAAAAAGTGGGTTGTGTTGGCCCCAGGAACTTTCACCGTATTGGTTAGGGAGTGCCCATGAGTCGCTCCTCCCACTAGCTGATACCAGCCATAAATGTGTCACTTCCAGGCACCCAATTCTGGACCTGTGTAAGAAAAGAAGAGGACTGGACCTGTTGTCTGTGACCCGAGAGGGGACCTGAGGTACTGGGCCTTGCGTCCCTTGTACCCAGGAAAAAGAAGTGGGCTCCAAGGGTCAGTTGGCTGACCTGTGTGGCTCTAGAGACATCACAAGCTGTAAGAGGCCTATTTCCTAAAGAACCCAGCTGACTGGACTATCTACTGGCCTCTACCGGACACCCTGAGTCTCCCCCTCTGAGGTACTGAGGGCTTTAAAAGTGTACTCATGTGACTGAGACATAAAAGACTAAGGCAGAAGGCTAACTCTTTGATTGTGAAGAACCTGATTGGTGCATCTGACAGTAGCTCTATTGCATCCAACTTGAAATTGTGTTTAGACTATAACTGATGCCGAACGCTTTCTGATGCTATTTCTACTTTAAACTTTAAAAATTCATATACCCAGATACTCTTATTGGCTTTTTGTCATTTTGGTGCCATTTTGTTTACTAAATTTTACTGTATTTTCATAATTCAATTTTCTCGGCATTTTAACTTTATTACTGTTTCGGTACTGCATATACTTCACACATTAGCCAAGTTACACCTGTGTGCTCTATGCCATAGCTATCAAGGATCTGAGTTCAGGTTAGCTTAGTGACTTAGAGGACTCACTCTGACAAAGGTTATTACTAGTCCCTGAAGTGGGTATTTGCTCACCCCAAATAATCTAATTTATTACAGTGCATATAACCGAAATATACACTGCATTTGCACCACTCCCTTCTCCTCACGGAACCCCAATCCCTTTGCCGCTTCACAAACATCTACACTTTACGAGCGGCATTCATTGACTGTTATTCCCAGTCTCTGTTATGAGATTATGACTGTAATCTACATGGTGATACTAACAGTTGTTGATGCTAAATAGGAACTATCCAATGGAGCATTTCCGTGATGATTTTTCACTTAATATATTTTGATGTTTTGGGAAAACAACAGAGTAAAAGGTTTCCTTCTCTTCATTTGGTTGCAATATTGAAAAGATCTGGCCTACAGTACATCTAACACCAAATATCCTGTCCTTCTCGTCTTGAAATTTCTGTTCCAATTAAAATGATATTCTCTTTACAGAACAGCCTTTTGCCTTGTTTTGTTAGAGCTATTGCAATTAAACTGCAGGATACTAGCAGGATTTCACCTGTAGAAAGTCTTTTTAGGTCTTGACCACCAGGCAGCTTTGAGCTGTGTAGGTAAAAGCCCCAAGTACAATACCAAATATTTACAGCAGTCTTAGAGTTCACCCACTGCATAGACAGGTTGGTTTTACTTGTCACATATTTGCCTGCTTCTTATTACATTGATTGCCTTCCTCTTCTTGGGTTTGTCCCTCCTTTGGAGCCTACCCTCTTTACTATCCTTTTAATTGGTTGACTTGTATCCTTTGTATGCTCACATTTAGGGACCTGGTTTATTATTATTTATTCAGGACCCCATGAAAGTGCATGTGTATTCCTTGACCCCTCCCATGACGGCCCACCCGGTCTGTTGTTCCCCACCCCTCCCAGCTTGTCCAAACTTAGAAAAGTAGGAAATAAATTAAAAACAGCTTTTAAATATTGCACAAATGCTCAGTCCTTGGCACACAGGAGCTTTTATGATCCAGGGGGAATGGCTGGCTGCTGCACTCACACAGCTGTCATTTGAAGCAGAAGATGTAGTTAGCATGACTGAAAACATATCTCTTCGCCTGCAGCCTATAAATATACTACCTCAGCTAATCCAGAGGAGCAAATGCATGACTATGCAGGTGTACTGTGGAAAGTAAATGGCAAGCATTTTCCTTGAAACCTCAATTTTTTTAAAAATGTGATTCTGATTTTCCTGAGTAAAAAACATTTGAAAAATTAACCAACCCATTTATAAAAATTGAACATATTGAATTCAGTGTACAGTTCAGCGATATCTTAAGACGCATGTTTGCTTTATCTCTGCTATTTTCAAATGCTTTTCTCCTTTTATGTTTTTTTAAACAATGCTTTGCAAACAAGCACTGGCATAGCAAATTGTTTGGTGTTAATGAAGTTGTGACAGGTTGGCTTTGCCAATGCATGTTTAACTAGGTGTCTCCTTTAGCATTATGATATCAATGTTCCCAGTGCTGTCACTACAACAGCACCTTTCTTGTCGGGCTTTGAGTATTTAAAGTTGAAATGTTAGTATTACTAATTTCCAATTAAAGAGTGAAGCCAATGTTTATTGTCAGGGATACATTAGGAGCACAAGGAGGCACATCAGAGATAGTTGCTTGTTTTGAATACATGACAAATAATGAATCTGAACATTTTGAAACAGACGTTAACTGCACTTCAAAAGCATCCTACTCCTCAAACCTGCACCCTACAATAAAAACAATAAGAAAACAAACTACAAGTAAACTATTCAATGTAGGTATTATATTCTACTATAAAAATGTTCAAAAACATTAAAATTGGCAGCATAATTGTACACCAAGAGAAAAACATGAAGTAGCCTTCAGTATATCTTCACAGGCCCTGGCAAGTTACCTCCTGTTATCCCTAGGACATGTTTACATGATCAGGTGAAAGAGGCAGTGCATGTGTTATCACCATGTTTTCGACAAATTGACCATTCCAAAATGTTCATGTTCAGAGATTCAGAGTAACACACCAACCACCAGTAACCTTCAGCAGAAAATGTGTCATATAGCTCCTTCTCATGTCTTTGTGTCATATGTTAAGCAGCATGCTGTTCTCTGTTAGTCCAGTGTTTCCACTATTCCTTTGTCTCCTCTCCACCTCTAGTTTCAGAATCACCGTCCCTACTGAGATGAGGATCTGATGGGTTGCGAATCAGCGTTGAAATAACTCATGAAGTGACAGTCTGAGGATTGTCAGTGTAGAAAAATAGAGCTGAAAGGTAAACCCTTATCTACAGGGAATGTTGTCCTTCTTGACATGTGCTGAAATTTCTTTGAATTCCCTTCTTTTGAAGCAGACAGATGCAGAAATATCCAGGAAGATCACGACTGTCACCCTTAAAGTGAAGAATATCCAATTTCCTGGCCACTTTCCTTATTGCCTTATTGACTAGGAAATATTGTACTGTGGTGAGTCCATCCAGAGTTAGTTTCTTGTACTGTTAGAATTTCGAGAAGACTGAGTATGGACTAATATGATTTCTTGGTTTTCTGGAAACTTTGTTATATGGCAGGGAAAAAAATCTCAAACATGCCCTAATTTAGAATTAGATCTCTCTACGATGATTACACAAATTGTTACATTATGATGTGAGCGATTTAGACTATCTTTTTTTAATCCAACATGATCCTTTTCACCAGTTCTTTCCAATCGAGTGACTGATTTTCCAGTATAGCTCCATGTGACTTATAAGTTTCTACCTTCTGAAGAGCCTGATCAAGCTCAAACATAGCCATGATGAAATCCTGCCTAAAAGCTGCCATATCTTTTTTGATTTTGAGGACTAAAGTTGACTGTCACCTCTTAACTAAATGGACTGGGAGGGGTCTTCATCTAATAGTGCTCTGGTCGCTCCCAACTCAGAGAGGATTGATTCCATTTAGTCTTTATCTGATCTCTAGCCAGCAAGTACTTTTTTAACTGATGGTGTTTCTAGCACTTTTGGCACAAACCATCCTGTGCTTATGCCCACTTGTCTATCTAAGAAACTGAAATGGATTTATTCCTAAAGTCTCACACGCCAGATTGGCCGGAAGAAAATCACTTGAAGCTCACCGCTAGGTTGACTCTTAATTTTCTTTCCATAGATCGATAAAGCAGGCCAGACTTCCTTTTCCACAAACAACAGACCGCTAATATTCTCAATCTCAAAGCTCTAATAGCAGACTGAAATCAGTACTTTACCTTCCTGCACTCCTCCTGAGTGGCAGCCATCTCAGCTGTAGGGCCTCCCTTCAGTCCCTAATGAGCAGTATTTATTATTCCACCTCTGGCACTTCTTGTTCGTTTCCTCAATTTCCCATTTAATTCTTCATCATCAGTCGTCATTGCCAGTAGATGCCCCCTCCTGCCCCTCCCTCCTCAAATCTTATCCCAGGCAGCTGGGGTGCGATTATTGCCTCATCATTCCCTCAGCAGGCCAACCAACAGCTATTAGGCAAAGCAAAGGCTACACATTGCAGGTGCTTGCTAACAACTGACCAACTTTAGTTTTATTCGTCCCAAACAGCCCTTGCTCAGGATAACACTACCTGTGTCTCCCAACTAAACTAGCATTTAAAGGAGGATTTTTTTTTCTCCTACACAGACTCGAACAACTGTTACCGCTCATCTACTGCACTTAGCCTCAATGGGACGAGTCAGCCATCTAGTGGGACAGTTTCGCTTTTAGGCTCGTACGTTGGGCATTACTTTGGTTGAGAAATGTTCAAGACTGTCTTCACTTCATTCTTATAAATTTCTGATCTTATCACCTACATTCTTTCTGCATTGTGTGTCGGTAGGTACACAAGACAAAAATTAATACACTAAAAGGACAACTAGTCTCATGTTGTGGTAAGCACCAAGAGGTCAGCATTCACCGATGCCATCACCAACAAGCACGTCTAGCTATCATACAACATCAAGCTCTCCAATGCTGAACACAATATACACAACCATGACACCAAAAGGCTTGAAACAAACTATTGCAAAAAAAAAAAAAAATATATATATATATATATATATATATATATATATATATATATATATATATATATATAATCCTTCTCAGGCTATGCACCAAGGATCAAGATCACCATCCTAAGATATTTACAACAAACACAATCACTCCTCCATTTTAGGAAGAAGTTGAAAACACTCTTTCCAACTTACACCCAGTCAGAAAATAACCACAGAGGCTGCTTGCCCACACAAAGACCAACAAAGAGAACCCTCCTGCTTTAAGTGACATATGCACATCTGTAGAACTACGCTGCTCTTGCCCAGAGCTATACAGCTTTGCAGTTGGGTTCGAGACCTGTAAATACACATGCATACAAACACACATACATACCTCAAAGCACTATGACTGATACAGCTTATTTTTCATAAGAAAAGTATGAGACTGGTCAGAAATTAGAACTCAATTTATGCTGTGTTCAACTTTTACCAATGCTGGTCTGGATGAGCGTGGCCACTAAAAGCCACGTTGTTACTCAGCTTTAAATTGTTCAATTTGATTCTATAATTTAAAATAACTGATCTGTTTTACTGCTTACTTAAACAAATTGCGTTCTTGCCACATATAAAGCCTTCCAGTAATGCCTTCCAATAGGCTGGGTTATAAAATGCAACACAGTACATACTGTTCATTTGTTTGTTTCAAGGAACGGATGAAACTCTCGCAAGAGCAGGAGAAAATTCTGAGATACATGTGCATGAAGCTTGTTAAAAGAAACAGGCATTTGCAATGCAAAAGGTCTCACATTTTCTTGAGTTAGACCTATTGGCATTGTAAATTCATAACTGGACTTTTCTTGCCACATAAATTGGCCAACTCTGCCTCATAATTTCGTCTTTTCCTGCCATATAATTCCAGTAGACAAGCACTTAACTAAAGCACTTCCATTTACCTTCTTTATCCGAAATAAACCTTTGGCATTAAAGTGTAATGCTAAAAAAAAAACATAATAAAAATATAATTTGGGACAGATTGGTGAAAGGAAAGAGGGAGTCAGGAGTAAAGATGGAGGACAAGTGTCATTTTCGGTAGGAAAATACAGCAGTAATTAGAGTTAAGTGAGGTCCATAGGTCTCTGGGCCCGGTGCTGCTACACCTGTTGCTCCATTGATAACTATGTCTCAGGAGAGAAAGCAGATGGGACAGAAAAAGAAAAGCGAAAGGAATACAACAGACAAAAGGAAGAAAGAGAAGGGGTTGCAAAGAAATGAAAGAAGGGAAAGAAAGAATGAGAAAACGAAAACACAACAAACAGAAGAAATAAAGCAAACGTGTGAGAAAAAAGAAAAAGAGAAGGAAGCTACCGAACAAAAGATAAAGAGGAAAAATAATGAAAAGTGTGAAAAGAAAGAGAAAAATGAATATTAGAGAAAAACAGAGATGATGAGAGAAACAAGCAGTGAAAGAACCAGGGAACGTATGTACTGACATTTCCCACAGACACAGAATGGGAAAACCACTCTGACACTTTGGGTCCCGACAAGTAACTCGTGGCTTCCACATACAGACAGGTCCCGACAAGTAACTTGTGGCTTCCACATACAGGCGGGAAAAAGAGGGATTTGCAGTAAACCGTGAATTGACGGATAAAGATAAGAAAAACACCAGAGGAAGGAAGAAAGATTTTTTAAAAAAAGGTAAAGGACGCATACTGAGTCAAAGGAAAGCACAAACAAAAAAGAAAGAATGAAGGGAAGAGAAAAAACAGTGAAAGACTGAACGCCTGATGAAGAAAACAGAAAGGAACAAGATAATGAAAGAAATAGGCAAGTTTTTGCGAGTTTGAAAGAGGAGGTAGCAACAGGATCAGGTGGGAAAAAAGGAGAGGAGTAGAAATAAACAGTTGAAAGAGAGCAAAACTGTTAATAAGAGGATTTTAAGAGCTGAAAAGAGTAAAGTGGAAGAGAAAGAAAACATTGAGAGTAAAAAGAGTAAAGGAAAGAACTGAGTGAGATAGGTGAAACGGATCGTCCTAAATAAAGGTGGCAGTTAAGGATAGATTTAAACAGAAGTCAGAGTGTGGAACATCAGGGGTTGCTGCAGAACAGCAGGAGGTATATTAACAGGGTTGTATGTGAACCCCAATACAGCAATATTGGGACACTTTAGATCATGATTTGGGGTATAGACAGAGCTGTGTCCCAGCCCAGTGCTGAAATAACAGAAAGGCAGCCAGTGAGAAATTAGAATGGGAGCCCTATGTAATTCCTTGTATTGGAATAATGGGGCACTGCAAGTTAGGGCTGAGGTACACTGACAGAGCTGTATGTGGGCTGCAGTACTGGAATAGTAACGGGCACACAAGGTCAGAAGTGAGGTATATTAATGGAGCTATGTGTGGAACCTAGTATTGGTGTGCCAGTGTTGCAGAGTGTTAGCCTGGAGGTGCCCTGGTGAAGCTATGAGTGGGGCCCAAATATGGGAGTGGCATAGTCTCTGAACCACAGAAGCAGGAGTCCTGAAGGGCATGTGCGTGAGCCTTAGTACTGAGAAGAAATGTGCACTGAATTTTAGAACTGATGGATTCTGGCGGAGCTGTGGTGGTTCCCATCAACAGTGGCGTTGGATGTTAGAATTGAGGTGTACTGGTTGAGATGTACTTTGCTCTTTTGGGTCCAATATCACTTGGCAGTGAGACTGACTATTAGAATTGAGCTGCTGTAATGGAACTGTATGTGAGCGGGTTCTCAGTATAGGAAAGGAAGTGATATCGCTGGGGTAGAACTGAGGTGCACTAAAGAAGCTGTGCCCAAGGCTCAAGTACTGGAACAACAAAGTGTACTGACTGCAGAACTGAGGTCCTCTAGCAGACAGCATGTGTGGGGTTGTGGCACAGCTGAGGGCTTGGAGTGTGTGAACTGTGGTGCACTGATGGAGCTGTGCCCAAGGTCCCAATACTGGAACAGCAGGGTGTACTGACTGCAAGAACTGAGGTGGTCTGGCAGACACAGCGTGTGTGGGGTTCCTGGCACTGGCACAGCTGAGGGCTTGGAGTGTGTGAACTGAGGTGCACTGATGGAGCTGCGGGTGGGATCCCAGTATGGAGCCAAAGTAGGCACTGTCTTTAAGGATTACAGAGCCCTGGTAGAGCTAGGTGCCTAGGTTATAAGCAATTACAAGCAATCCTCCACCCCTGCTCTCAGCACACAGACAGGCACACTTGGTAAAGAAAATCCAAGCCAAGGAAGGGCGCAAGCAAGGCAGCTGAGAGAGGGTGCAGAGAGCCCACAAAGACCAAATGTAACCAAGATAATAGCCCGATTTATAGCCTTATTTACAGCTAAGCTCAGGGAAAGAATGCTCTGCAAATGAAAAGGGAAGCCTCCCTGGACAGGAGCAGGAAACAAAGCAAAATAAAAGCCCCCTACAGAACAGATAAACAGGACAAAGCGTAATTATACAGTAGTTGGTCCCTGCTCCCACACAGAAGGAGGGACAATGAGGCATGACTGACCACTAGCAAGCAAGGAATGACATTCAAACTAACAAATGAAACAGCTGTAAGCCCACAGAAGTAGTATACTTAAAAGTATACAATAGGTCGTTCACTTACGCTCGACCTAACAAAAGAATCACTTACTATTACTACTCAGCTATTGCTAACTAAGCAGTGTTGCATATACTGAGAGCATTGATCACTCAACTGCAAGACAGACCTCACGAATGTAGGGCACTCTTTAGCACTATGACGTTTGCTGCTTCAGTGCTAATGTCAATCCTCTCAAGAAACAAATAAGACACCATGTGCACTAAATACAACTACAAGAAGGTATAGCAATAGAGGAGAGCAGCTTAAACCCTGCTTCCAAGACAGAAAATTCCTGAGAGACTTCAATGTAACATCCAAGCAGAGGTCTAGAAGATGCCACTGCCTACCCAAAAGACAAGATCTAAATACATATTGAGGCCCTCCATAAAGTCTACAGCTAGTAATCGAGGGTAATGAAAAAGGTTCAGAATTAATGAATAAAGTGATACAGCTCTCAGTGGCCATAGTCCTCCAAAGTCATCTTGCAGGCATGTCGAGGTGACCTTAGAAGTGCACAGTTCCTTCAGCAAAATGAATGCTTAATAGAACATTATAGGCAGTTCTTCAATGTTGCTTAATCTTACCTCCACAATAAGAAGGTATTACAATCTAGACAATTCTCTTCATGCAGCAATTTTGGCATGGGAGGCTGCTGTGTGGTTCACAAGCATCTAAACAAAATAGAATGGCCCAGTGTTATTGCCACGGCCGTGGGTACACCAGCAAAAGTTCCAATAAAGTCTTCAGGAATGTCTGAATACTCAATTTCAATATGCCAATTTGTTTTTACAATTTTAACCGTTTAAATTTCTTGAAAGTTGATTAAAACTGATTCTACATCTATGATTTCTGCCCAATTGTTTATTTGGATCCTGTATACTACAAAGGATTCCTGTGATCAAGCAAACCAAAAAATGCATAAGCAATAAATCAGAAACAGTAACGCAGAACTTGTGATCCATAATCCATCCCCTATGAAGTGTAAACACTGAAGGTTATCCTTGGCTTTAAACAACCGGTATACAGTTCAGCAACCTCTTTTTTTTTTTTTACTTGAATGTGCAGCTTGGACTGCTGTTTTTAGCTACAAGTGACCACCTTCCTAAAAGTTCCTGGGTTAAATAAAGCCATTTTCCTTTAAAACTACTAGCAGTATTTGGGCAATATCATTATCCCATCAAGGGTTACCTGTGGCAGATGGTGATTCCTATCCCTGAACAAGTCTCCCTGTTACATGTGACTGAGGTACATGACAAATTTATTATTAGAGGAGTGCGAATTACTCTTATTATGCGAAATTAAAATCCATCTTTTGCATTTATTAGAGGTGTGCAAAATATGCCAATTACACAAAATGCAAATCAATCATTTGGTTGTATTTTAGTGCAAAAGTGCGTCCTTGTGTCAATCTGTGCCACAGGCATGCATTTAAACAGCAACACAAACGGCAGCTCGCACACTGCTTTTCCTGTCCATTCGCAGAACATTTTACCACAAATTGCACCATTTGAGGAACTTTTTTTTTCTTTTTTTTAATTGTAAATGACACAATTATGTGAAGTGGCATAATTTGAGAATTTAGCATATGAAGCATAACACGAAACTAACCACAATTATACCTCTAATTAAAATTTTGCTCAAGCCTAATTTTTACATGCACAGGTTAAACTTTTCTGCACAATTCCTCTCTCAGACTGCAACTCACTACCACACAAAATTCCATCCTACCACCAAAATGAAAGTAAAAACTCTGGAATTGTAGGCATGAACTGGGAGCACAGATTGATACATATGTCAAGATGGTGCATTAGCGAGATTTCTAAGTTTCATTCATGTTTATGCAAATATAGCAAGCACTGGAAATTCTGATTAATGTCCAGTAGTATAGCTACATGCACAGACCAGAAAAATAACGGATGAACTTGTATGGTTTCAATCAACCTGACATTTGATAAGGTAAAGTAAAGATTCTCACTGCTGACTTAGGTCCCCCTTGCTTCTAGACTCGTTAGCTGTGGAAGCTGAAGGCAAGGGATGAAAAATGTTTTGCAAGGTTGAAACATTTGAAAGAGGAGCAAGGTGTGAATGCTTGGCACCCAAGCTCTGGCTTCCATGCATCAGAATTCCTTTACCCAGCCCTCCTTTCCCATTTGTACCTAATAGTGGGCAATGGGTTGTTGACTTGAGGAGGAATATATAGTCATGTGAATACATATCCAAAGTCTATGAGTGGTATACTTACAGAATATATGGTCAACGAGTACAAGATTCACTACGAAAATATATTATTCCTATATTAAGCGCCGCTTCCTGCTACTAGCTGTTAACAGTGATGAGTTAAGAGGTAGGAATGATAAATTACTGGACCTGAAGCTGATAATCTGAGCACAATGTCTACAGAAGAAAAGAGGAGTGCCTATTTTGAAGATTCTATCTTATGACACTAAAATGCAGCTGCACTGTGCATATGGATGACTCAAATGGTGTTCTAATTTCAGCATAGCATTCCAGAATATAGGAAAGAACCTATGTAGCAGTGGGGATTTTTTTCAGTAGTCCTCGGTCAAGCAGGGGTATTGGTCTATAAATGTAATAATTTGAGCTTTTAACATTTGTTGCCCTGGTCTTATCCTACTTGCACCCTCAAATGAACACCAAGTACACCTCTTTACCACCTGATAATCAGAGTAACTATGCAGAGTGGTCAAGGCCTACTTAGGGAGGTGGAGTGGGGGTAGAAACTCAGAACTCAAAGAAGCACATGATAAAGTCAATAAATGATTGTCCTAAAAAATACTTTAATCATGGTACAGCTAAATACTCTGCACAAAATGCGAAGGACAAAGAAAATGCCATTATGCCTGGAGAGGGAAGTCATCCAGTCATAAAAGCAGGTTACTTCAATGGTCTTACACATGCTAGATCAGTATGAAATACATGGGAAGAGAACACTTAGGAGGCAATGAGAAAGGTCTTCAGTTTTTTCCTGAAGCAATGCAGAGTGGAAACAGATCTTAAAGCCCGATGTAACAATATTCATGGAGTTTCTACCAGAGAAAGATTTACGTGTAAGAGGAACGTGGTTGGCACTTGTGACAGAAGTAGCCAAGGTGGGTTATGTCTTCTAAGCCTAGTTTTAGGGACTGAGGGCTATTTTCCATTACGAAAATTGTGAACAATACACAGTGACTTGAAAATGATTGTTTTATGGACTGGGACCCAGTGGAGTTCAAGACGAAATGGACTTAGTGGAAGAACAGCGAGAGGTTTGTGCAACTGCTTATGCTACATAGCTCTAGATTACCTGCAATTTGTGTAACTAATGCTTAGATATCTCAGAATATAGCAAGTTGCCATAATCAAAACAAAAGCCAGTAATAACTAACACCATCGTTTTGCAAATGTCAAAGGTCAAAGAGAGGATAGGTTTAAGCCTGAGGAGAATCAAAGATTAGGAGGATATTAGAGAAGATATTTTTAAATAAAGATTCAGTTTGGCGTCAATCTTAACCCCTAAAGTTTTTACAGAGGTTTGACAGTCTGGACGTGGACCTAGGTCAGAAGGCTCAGTATCAGCATGTCAAGGATCAAGATAATTTCCAATGACCAGGATCTCTTGTTTATTTAGATTGAACTTCAATCGGTTGGCATTGATCCAGTTCCTGATGGCATTAAGACAGTTTGGTAACGATGACAAAAATTATCTGTTTTCGTACCCCGAAAAATAAGCTGGGTGTCATCATAAAAAAAAGAGTAAAAATTAAATAAAAAAAAATAAAAAAGAACAACCTGTTTTGCTCAAGATGGTTAGAAGGGGCATAATGTATATGTTTAATCAGTAAGGAGAACAGGCCGATCGCTGAGGAACTCAAGTTTGTACTAAAGAGGGAGCCGCGCTTTATTTCCCAATACAGATTTTCTGATTTCTTCCTGAAAGAAAAGACTTGAACCAGTTGAGTGTTCACCCATCAATGCCTCAGTTAAAGTGAGCAACCAAGATCTGTGGTCCGTTCTTATTAAGGATGCTGACAAATCCATCAAAATCCCAACACTAGTGCAGCCGTTGTCAAGCACAGCTGTTAAAACTAAGTCAATGCTACCGTTTGATCTGAACAATACTTGCTAGTCATCTAACATATGGTTGGAGTCTAGATAATAGAAAAACTGTTAAAACTGTTTATATTAGGTCTATAATTGGGTGGGTTGTCCAGGTCAAGAGTTTTTTTTCTTTTTTACTAGCAGTTTAACTATATGTAGCTTTTGCTCTGCAGGAACTATACAATCTTTCAACAATAAGTTGATTACCTTGCAGCTCGATGAAATTACGCCAGGAATTTCCTGATGAAGTACCTTTAAGGGGAGCACATCGAGGGGAGAACCCAATTTGCATGAATAATGACCAAGGGAATCTAGCCTAGGCAGGGTACTTGAAATTGATTAAATTACAAGAGGTGATGGGTGGGCCTCCTCACTGGTGAAAGGTGAGGGGAAAGTGACTTACCATCAGGAAGCAATGGAGTATCAATAGCCTCATGGATAGATTTCAGTTTAGAGTAAAAAAAAAAAAAAAAAAGAAATCGCAATTTGGTTACAGGAGGAGAGTTAGTTTCGGTCATGGAGGTAGGAGTGTCTGTTAACTCATTTGGAACCAGATCTCCTTCTGTTTCTTAAGGGCATTAGGAGTGCAGCCTGAGTAGAAAAATGACTGGGCATCTTTAATAGCCAATTTGTGTAACTGAAGCCTCAGTATGAATACTAATTTTAATATAGGATCGTAGTGCTTGTTTCAGGGCGTTTTTTTCCTGGAGTATAATATGAGCCCCTTGCTGCCTTAGATATTGCCATGCCATACATTGTTTCCTCAGTGAATTAAGGCCTCTCACAATGAGTGTTGTGAACTTAAATGTAGGTTATATTACCTCATCACTGATGGGGCTACCGCCCTTTTCATGTGCTTAGACTAGCACCACACCTTGGGAGTTACCTCCAAAACCTAGCTGAACAAACTGTAAAACAAACTTCCCACTGTGGAAGTGGGAACCCCCAGAATGACCATGCTAAGGGTATCCTGAAATCGTTCCAACACTTTTTTACGAAAAATCATAGGTGTGTATGCATGGTAATTGTTAGGTTGAGTCATGTGGCGAGTGTGTTAACACTATCCCCTGCAACACCCCCGTAACTGTGTGTCCCAGCTCAAAATTACACCTTCCAATGCATGTGAGCTACGTGTGTGTGTGTATAGCTCCCTCAATAGCCCAATGCATGCTTTATATATACTTGGTTTCACAAGGCACTTCCACCGTAAAAGCCCGTCCCTTATTTGCATTGTGTCTCACTCTTAGTGCACATTAGCCTTCAAATACCCATGCCGCAGCAAGGTGGGAGATCCGGGGTGCGAGGGTTTTTGTCCCAATCATTTTCTTGATTCCACTATCTTTTCGAGGTGGCTTTTTCTCACAGAGTGGTTGCACCTTTGTGCGTTTTCACCTTTCCTCTAAGGCGCAGGTGCGTATGGATGCCATTTATTTCTTCTTTGCGCTCCCCCTGTGGGCCCAAGATAGCTCGGCCCTCTGCTGGTGTTTTATTAGTCTTGTCAAGTACCTTCAAAGCGAATACTTTTCTCGATCCGGCCACCACTACCGCATTTGTCTCTTATTGAGTTCTACTATGACATTTCCATATTCTCCTCCTCTTGCTAGTGTTGCAGCTGAGAAATCATAGAAAAGAGCAATCTCGTCTTCGCAAAAGCTGATTTTGTGTTTATTTACATGGTATTTCTGTGAAAAGGGGGAGAGTTTAAGCACAATATCTCACGTTTTTGCCTTTGTTTCTGCTTTTTACTGTCCCACTCTGTGCACTCTCTCCACCCCTTCTTGGTGGACCGCATCCTCTTGAAGTATGCTTCTCAACAGTCCCATTACAAACTTAAACATGTCTTCTCCTTCTATTTCCCCTTTCAGATTACGAATGGATTCGTTGTCATGTCGTAACATGTTTTACAGATCTTCACATTGGGCCATAATCCAGCTTGTTTGTGATTCAAGATGATAGTGGCTGCAGAAAGTTTGCTCCGCATCTGTTGAGTTTAGCATAAACTTCACATTAGTGCCCACCTGGTGTCTTGTGTGCGAGCCAAAGCAGAGCCTGGAGTCACAAGGTATTTGTATAAATCTGCTTATATACCTTTTCCAAATCAGGCCCCAAGATATGGGGCTCAATCTGTTTTGCGAGTGCGTGAATCGTCCCTTAAGTAGGTTGCTCTATTACAGGTAGGTGTTCCTTTTTAGACCTGACATCCTTAGTGTGGTATTCCCCGCTAAACTCATTGTTGCTGGCATTAGGACTCATTACATTTTACCCCTGCTAACCAGTGGTAACATGCTTGTGCCCTCTTCCTACAACATGATAAAAATTGGCCTACATCCCACATTGGCACACTTAATTTACTTCTAAGCTCCTAGTAAATAGTACTACATGCACCCAAGGCTTATAAATTAATTGCTACGAGTGGAATGTGCTACCCATTGTACCACCCACTAAAGTAGCAATGCAAAACATGCCTCAAGCCTGCCAATGCAGGCTGTAGTGCAGTTTTAAATTGCCATTTCGAATTGGCAAATAAACCCTTTCCAGGGTTAAACCTTCCTTTTAATATGTATAAGCCACCCCTACGATAGGCCGTAAAGGCTCATAGTGCAGGGTGCAAGGTATTTAAGAAGTAAGAAATGTGGGTTTAACTTTAACATGCCCAGGCAGTGAAAAACTCTTAGTCATTTTGGCTATCATTCCCATATACTATTACTTACCTTATTACACTTAAGTGCTAACTTCAGTTATTTTAATTTTACATCCTCTTTAATAAGTTGGCATTTTTCTGCCTAAGCCAAATGTGACTTACTATCCGTGTCCAGGGTGTATTTCTTCCAGGGTCGGACACAAAAGAGGCTTAGGTGTGGAGGGGGGGTGGTCTTCCTGATAGATGGCTAAGGAGGAGTTGTGTCCTGCCTAGATAACATGTAAAAGGGCCCTGCCTACAACACACACAAAGGAACCCAACACCAGGCCTAGAAGGTCTGGAGCCAGGACCAGGGGAAGGTTTTGGGGTTATGGGGTTATGTCATGGAATTCCCCCACACAAAGGTTGACTCCAGGTATAAAACGGCCACCATCAGAACACTCCTGGACCAGTGGAAGATTCAGAAGGCTTCCCTGCTGCCTTGAACCCAGGCTCCCTGTGTATAGTGCAGCACTGTCCCCTCTAGGGGCATCTGGGTGCTGAGAGTGCTGTGGTCTTGGTCGAAAAGCCAGGTCTTGAGTTTCCTTCTGAAGTCTGTCAGGAAGGGTGCTGTTCAGAGATGGAGGGACAGGTCATTCCAGGTCTTGGCGGTGATGTAGCAGAAGGAGCAGCCCCCGCTGTGGCTGCAATGGATGCGAGGGGATGTGTGCAAGGGCAAGTGAGGAGCTCAGGTGTCTAGAGGGTAGGTAGAAATTCAGTCGATAGTTGATGTAGGCCGGTCCTTGATCGTCTAGAGCTTTGTAGGCATTCGTGAGGATCTTGAACTGGCATCTCTTATGGATGGGGAGCCAGTGGAGGTTTCTGAGGTTGGGGGTGAGGGGTATGAGTCTGTCTGGGGAGGTCTAGGATACAGATACAGAGGTTTTGGGCTCCTCATGACCATGAAGTGACCCCATTGCAAATAGAATCGACAGCTTGCAATGACTGCCAATGCAAAGCTAAAGCAGGACCTGCTTCTTGTGCTGAAAGTGACTGTCCATGATGACTGGCAACTAAAGACCTACACTACATGCTGACAGCAATAGCCTGTGATAACCGCAGATGCAAAGCTCCAGATCTTTGTTACAACAGTGTCTGTCCACAATGCCTGACCTGCTCCTCACATGAACAACCTCCTTGAAGCCAATGTGAACAGCAGCTCTTTGTGCAGACTTGTGAAAATAATTCTTCAGCTGGACAAATTTGGTCCCTGTTTTCGACCCACATTCCATCGTGGTTGGCCTAAACTTGTGACTTTTCCCTGGCCAAGCACGACCAGATAACAGAGTGGCACTTTGTGCTAGGTGTTATTTTCACCTAAACTTTAAAAACTCATATCTCCAGTTCTACTGGTAGGATTTTTGTCATTTTGGTGTATTTTTTTACATATTACTCTAGGTTTCGGTTGGGATTGTGTTGTGTTTTCACTTTATTACTGTTTGAATGCTGCATAAATACTTTACACATTGCTTCCTAGTTAAGCCTGAGTGTTTTTGTGCCAGGATACCAAAGGGTTAAGCACAGGTTTATTTAGTAACTTTTATTGTTTACCCTGACAAGGATTATGTTTGCTATTTGAGTGGTGCTCCCCCACACCTCTCAACTAATAACCCATTTTTTTACAGTAGTGCTTCAGATGCTGTATCAAACGTAGTCCAGCATGCTTATCTCTTATGTTGTGGAGGAGGGAGTGATGTTGGGGGAAGGGGTTTTGGGCCTGTGGAAGTCATCTTCAATAGATGTCTGCTCCTATACTCGCCTTTGTGCTGTGCCGCATTGCAAGGTTTCTTTCTGCTAGGATCAGCTCATGGGGGATAGTGAGCTCTTCACAAACTCTTCACTGCACTCTCTGGAATCACACACATTAGCGACACCAGTGTCAGCACTGGGTAACGCCCAAAGCTTAGGGACAGTTTCACAGGAGTGGAACCCTGTTCGAAGTCTCTTAGTCTGCCGCCATCTTGCCTGGAAGTCTTTATCTTCTTTTTAAATCACATCAGGTTTAATTTATGGGGAACCTGAACTAGACACAAGACTCTGACACGCAACATCTGAATTTTCAGACATAAGCCTAAAAACCAATATAGCTTATGGTGCTTATCAAATGATGAATTTAAGTTATAAGGAAGAACGATCAATGTAGGGCGGTGATGACAAGCTCTGGTAGTTGATTTTGGGACGAAAAGACATAAGCAGAAAAATATCTCTCTCTTCTTAACCTTCATACAGTTCAAAGCACTGAACTGATCTCAGAGTTAAATAAGCTAATTTCACTTGACTGTCTTAAACATCTTTGTTTTTTGTTTTCAAAGTGAGCACTTTGGAAACAGAAAATGTATTTGACAATCTAAACAAATGTTTTAAAAAAAATTATACATTATGCAGGTCATTCTAAGAAGAATGAACACCCATCAAACCATAGCAAAAGGGGAAAGTGGTCTAATTCCATCTGCCCCTACAGAGTTCGCAGAAGAACATGAAACAAACCTCACTGGCAAGAACTCCCTCAGAATAGGATTATGGTTGACACATTCGAAGCGGACATACCGTTTTTTAGTTACATGAAATGCATGCTCACGTTGCTGGGGAGCTCAAGTAATTTAGAAAAAGAAAACTTCACCATCCACATTTTTTTTTTTATTATAGTCATTCTTTATTTGCAGGATTAATTAAAACTACTGCAATGGCATTTGGAATAGATATAAGAAAAGTTTTAATCAAATGTGCAAAATAGGAGACAATGCATAAAACAATTTTTTGTATATGACATGCTAGTATTAAAAAAACGACATTGCTTCCAGTTAAGTCATGTGTGATTAAGACAGTAAAGGATATGTAACGATAAATGCATCTTTTGTCAGCTAATAATCTTAAAAACTAGATTACTACTCTCCTCGTATGCCAATGTTAAAATAATGTATGTCTTCGTGCGCAGTGCAATAAGATGAAATTCAGTTGACAGTAAAAAAAAAAAAAAAATTTGAAAACTAGGGGTTTAAAAACTTGCCAGCAAGTTCGTAACAATCCCCAATGATAAAGAAAGCCAGTCAAAAAAGGTACTGGGAGGTTATAGCTTGGATGCTTGTCGGCAGGCCCATGGCAGCCCCTGTAACGGGAAAATAGCAGTAGATGTGCAAAGTAAGCAACAGTGTTAAAATTATGAGTCCCGTTTAGGCACTGATAAGATCACATCATGTTCTTCCAGGGGTTCTGCTTGTTTCAAGTTAACAGGGAAGTATGAACCGTGAAACCAGCGTTGAGAAGTTAGACAATAAAACCAACTCTAGGAGGTCGCAGCACCTATCTACAATCAGTGTGAACAATACCCAACTATATATTTAAAGAATAAAACTCCTTTATGACAGTGAAGTAAGCACATCATGTTCTCTTTAAAATCATGCCTATTTAAAAGTACCCACTGCGTGAGATTCAACAGGATAGAAAACTTACATTGAACAGTTAGACGCATGAATGTCCCGTCATATTCGTAGCAAACCCCCTCTTAATAAAGGGCAGTGGTAATTTCCTGCCACGGGGCGGGTAACTGATAAAATGCATAAAGTGCCATAGTGCCATTAGTTTGTGGCAACCCGAACTTAAACTGCTTCACCAACCCCTTCCGGCTGTCTGCTATGATTTCCGGATGTGACCTTGCTGTTTACCATCTTTTCAGCTACGGTCAGGAATCTTACAAAGCGACGGTTTAACTGTACGTCTTCACCTGCGAAACACGCTTTTACCACCTGCCTGCAAGTATGGAAACCTTTATGACTGACGAGAGGTTGCAACAATGCTCTGCTTTCACACAACATATACGTAGCAGATGAATTATATCTTCTTTCTCCAACCCGCAGACGGTGCCAGGATGTTACCAAAGGACGCTTCCATGGACCAGTGGAGGGAAGGATGCTAAGAAGATACCTTAGATAGTTCTCCTTAGTGGTTTTAGTAAACCCCATGCCTAGATAAGGTTGAGGTGCTGCTTTGATGCAACTGTGCAGGGTAAAGCATCCATGTGACCACCCCAACAGCAATTCTTTATCCTCTGCCAGGTGAAACTTGTTTGATGGTTTTGTTAACTGTTTAAATCTGTCCTGTGCACCCGACGCCTCCCAGAGACCACGCAGACCCCTCTGATCAATTGTCTTGCAGATAGTCTTGCTGCGCTTTCTCACAAGTCAATAGTTCGGCCTATAAGTGAGCACTTAGAGTCCTTGGGCTCTGCTCTCTTGATCTTATGCCATCATTTGATATAAGCACCTCTTTGAGGGAACCCTTGCTTCTCCGTACCGAATTATGGTCTTAATTGGGCTGGTAATGTGTATCTAGGTAGGCTGATGATCACTCTTAGCACAGCGGTTACAATACCCTCTAAGGTGGACGCATCTCTCCCCCTCTGACTCTCTTCCTTAGGTGATTGAACCAGTGCAGAGAAGCATGACCCAGCAACTTTGTTCTTTGATATCTTTTAGCACTACTGCTGTTGCTAGACCTCTCCTTTTAGGGTTTCCTTCTGGGCAGTGAGTGAGCCCTTGCTGTTGATTAGAACTCCAATATATTTGTATTCATGGACTATCTCAAGCTGTTGTTTTGCCAGCTACAAGCACTGTACTCCTGTCACCTTTCTTAAATTCAACTGCATGACTTTGGTCTTCTCCAGATTATACACCCAAGCCATTTTCGACTGAATAGCTTTGTGTAGTGTCTAACAGGTGCTGAAGGCAATCAGATTTCAGCTGGTACGTATTAAATCGTCAGCTTATATTAAATTAGAAAGGACAAGGCCGCCCATCATTGGGGCTTGAGAGTTGCAGTTGTCCAGCCTGGATGATAGATCTGACATAAATAGACTGAAAAGGGTTCGGGTTAAAATGCGGCCCTGTTCCAGCCCATCTGTGGTTTGGGATCCTTCTTGAAAGGTGATCTGTCACCAGCTTCACTTGTACCCAGGTATCCGTATGTAAGAGTATTAGTTAGTCCAGTAGGGGTGATGGGATCTTCCATTTGGCAAGTTTCCGCCACAATTTGCGTCTGTCAATGCAGTCAAAAGCTTATAGAAGATCAATCAAACACACAGAGTGGCAGTTTGGCTGCTATTGCAGCGTCAAGCAGGAGAGAGCGAGAGTTAGAATACTGGTGGAAATTCCTGTATGCTTACTAACGCCTGTTTGATTAAGAGGAGTAACTGCCTTGTTCTTCACCCATGATGACAGTTCTCCTAGGATGACGCCAATGTAGTATTTGGGGTCATTGTCTAACGGGGCTATCAACCTACATTTTTTTGCCACGTTCTTATTGCCCATTTTATAAATTGGAAAGAGGATTGAGGCCCTTCTAGACGCTGGGGATTGTCTCCGTTTGTAAGATTTGCTCAAAGGCTGGTTTTAATAGTTACATCCAGTAATCACTGGTCTAGTTTAAACAGGACTGGGGGGACCCAGTTTGCGCCTGGCACCCCCTCCCTTCTGCCTTTGGCAATCCTCTTTGAAATGTGTTTGGCCAAGACTGTAATTATGCATGTTGCCTGATTGTTCCAGGTGTCAGGAGCTCTCTCCATCTATATGACCTGATCTGATTCATATTTGCTTTGCCATTGAGATTACTGTTAAAATGATCTGAAAGGACACTTGCCCAAACCTCTTCCATCAGATGTGAGCTGACTCCATGTACTGTAAGATTTTGTACCATGTTGATTGTGCACCAGGATCGTGCGCTGTTATTACTCTTTATGTCATAAAGAAGTTTGGCCCATTACAACTCTGACTCTTTTTAGTTTCCAGGTTAGCTTTTTCCTAGCTGTCTGTCTCAGCTCCTTTTGGACACTGGTGCCCGGGCAGTGTTGGTAAAGCTTCTGTAGTGTTTTGTTTATTGCCTTCTTGTGGAACCAGATTTGAATATTCTGTGAGCAAGATGCTCTCCCATGACGAAGTTCTGTTGTCCTTAGTCGTGGCTCTTCTCTTGATGAGCGAACTACCCCTAGAGCTTTTGTGAAGCTTTCCCAGCCAGCTCTGGCATTTAATTCCTTCATTTGATTGCCTTGCAGGAGGGCAGCAGATTTTCAAGATGATGAGTTTTGCATTTAATCCTTTTGTTATTTACTGTATGTATGGAGCTAGGCCCCTTTACTGGCGGGGTTGGCATTAAGATGGGCAGTCAGTGTAATTTGTTATGGGAGGTGGTCACTGTTGTCCTTTGTCCCCAGGTGATAGTCCGCAATTTTGTCAAACAAAGGAAGGGTTACAAAAGTATAATCTACTGTTGTGCTCGTTGCTGCTGAGTGCTATGTGGCAGCTGGTGGGCGGTACCCTAGCAACCGGCCACTTAGTGCATGAAAGCTAAGATGTTCAAAGTCTTCTAGTAGTTTCTTGGCTACCTTAGTTTGCCTTCCCCAATTGTTCCCATTCTGTGGAGGAATATTCCACACAAATGGTTGGCATCCCAGAGTTGTGTTCATCTGTAGTACCCAAGGGGTGCAGGTTAAAGTCACCAGTTATTATGAAATATGATGTTTACTCCTCTGTTAGTAACCCAGTTAGTTCCCCTCTCAACAAGTTTACACCCTTGTCTTTACTTTGTGGATGAAGATATATGTTTATTAACATCAACTGCAAATCTTTTTTGATGCTTTTAACGGTCAAGCTGAGAGCTTGTACTTTATTAGTCAATGGCAATTTAGAGTCCAGATCCTTGGCCACATTGATGCTTGTAATGGATGTGTATACTGCAAATCCTCCCGATGTGACTAGAAGCCTTCTAAATAAAATGGTTGATCTAACCAGATCTCTTGTAACATTGACAAGGTCAAAGGATTGCAGATATAGCAGCAGCTGCGGATCAGTTTTTTTATTTTTATTTCCCAGAACATTTATGTTTCAAGAGCATAAAAGTATGTCATTTTTGACAGTTGATGAAGGTTTCTTGTTAAGTCAGGGGTTGCTGCTCTGAGCGTTTATTGTGCTGGCTGACCAGCACCAGTTTTGTGGTACTGAAGTTCTATTCTCAGTTGGAGTCAATCCTGTCAAACTGGTTTCTCTTTGTGATTTGTTGATGTGCTTCCTGCCCCCCTTAGGACAGAGTATGTGCGTACTGTGGCGTACTCAAGGTGGGGTCCTGGGTGATGATGTGCGTGGCTAGCAAAGGCTCCGGATATCCCGGCTCTTAATAAGACAGCAACCTGATTCTTGCTCATCCAAGACCTTCTTAGCTATTCCAAGTGATGCACAGATTGTTTTTGTTGCCTCATTCCCTACATGATTATTGTATTCCACAAATTCTATGGACTTCAGATTGTGTGATCTTGGATCCTCAAGTCTGCTAATAGATGAAAGCAGTCGTAAGATGTTACCCCTGTTTAGACTGTCAGCTCGGCCTTTAGACTTCTATTCCTGTAAAAACAGGGTAGTGCATGGTTTTGGCTGCTACTGCAGCCTTCTGGAGGCTTTTGTATGTTGTGGGGTTCTCCCAGAATGTTAGCGGTCCAGTGAGATTATCTGTTTATGTAATGAAGGCTCGGACTGCTTCCAGGGGTTAGGAAGCGGCCCTCTTGAGAGGCGGCCTCCTCCCCCAGGAAGCTGTCCCTGGCTCTAGCATCCAAGATAAGTTTGTTCATGCACATCTTCTCCTTCTCTGAGCATTGGTCCTTCATCAGTTGTCATGCTGCCCGTGGAGCCCTGGTTAGATTCATTTGGTGTGTCTATTTTAGCTTTTACTTTAGTTTCTGTTTGCCCCTAGCACTAGCCCGCTAGATGTTGGGATTGTAGAACCAATTTGAAAGTAGGACATTGTTTCGGTCTTCTTTTTCCTGACCTTCCTTCTCTGTTTTCTTTGTTGCTTTGAGTCTACTGGAGCAGTAGGCTCAATGTCATCCCACACACACACACACACACACACACACCAGAGATGAGGTAAGCTGCCCTTAGTGATCCAGAAAAGTACCACCCAGCTCCTTCTGCAGGTTCTCATCTTGAGTACTGTCATTACCGTACTGAGTCTGTTCTCTTGAGATTTCACAGCCATTTGGTAGACTGCTGGATCTGACGAGGACGGCAGCCTGGAAGGCTGCCATTGTGGGTTTAGTTGTTTTCTTAATGTCCGTCAGAAGGTCCTCCATCGCAGATGGTAGTGTTTGCAGTTTCTCTACAATTGCAACACAGGTGCAGATTGTTTGTGTAAGCTGCGTCTGATTGGGTATGTCTTAACAATTTGTTTAAATCAGCCAATTTAACATCAATATTTAAGACATAGGTGGCCAGTAAATTGAGAAGTGACAGTAGAATGACCATTTTATCTAATATTGCATTGTGTTAACGGTCAGTTGCGTGGTGCTCAGTAATGATGTCCATATGTTATCTGACCCGATTTGTTTATCCTTATTCGTGTCATTCTTGGGCATCTTGCAGTTTTTCTCCAGAGATAAATCAAGGGTGTATAAAGCTACCAATTCTTCCCATTCCTGTGTTGTGAGATAGAAGATATCGCAGTCCGTGACCTGTGTATCTGGCCTGAGTGACATTAGGTCATTATTGGAAGTGCCGTGAGGGGCTTTGCTGGGAGATACAGATGTGGCCAATTGAAGAGCACCAATTTTGCATCCTAACGGGGGTTTGTTTTACTTCAGGGTACAAAGGGGCAGTATATATCTGCATTGTTCCTAAGGTGGAGAGCTCAGCGGTGGTTTAGGAGATTGACTCAGCTTCCGTATGAAGTATGAAAGATACTTGAGGCACTATCGGTGAATTCCTACTTGTTATTATGATGGGCGAGTCATCGGTGCTCGTGTGGACATTATGAGCTCCTTAGGTGTGTAGGGGGCAAGTCTGAGAGGAGATCCCTCAAGTTAATCGACCTTGGGTTCCTTATTTAAGCTGCTGCAATTGCTAATTGATGACATCCCCACCTTGCCAGTTATCACATCCTCTGAATTCGCCTTGGCATCAGGCACAGTTATTTCCTTGGGGTCTGCCGTGCTCTCTTTCCTTATGGACTTCTCTAGACCAAGGTGGCCTCCATCGCCCTTCACTTCTATTATAGTAATTGCACTCTTTTCATTTTTGTTTGCAATCCTTTCATATACCACATTGTGCTGATCTACTATTACTGGTTGTAATGAGGATAGGAGTCAATTCATTCCTTTGTTGCTTGAGCAAAGCACAGACCCAGAATATTTTACAAAGGAAAACTTAGTAAATATCTTTGGTTGGAACCATGAAGTTGTGGCGGATTGCACGGCAACTAGCCTGGAGTGATGAGGTGAGGCTAAAAGGCCTTTATCTACCTGAGCTTTTTCTTTTTTGGTTACTTTGCTCATCTCTTTACAGTTCCTTTTCTTTTTGTTCATTTTAGATGAGGTCTGCTGTCTCACTATACCAGTTCTCATATTGGTTAGCTTGTCCCTTGCCTTTTCTTTTGTGTGCCTCCTTTTTCGTATGTTGCAGTTATCTGTGTCTTCCCCTCCTACAAGGCCAGTATTAGTTAAACCGCTATCAGTGTTGCAGTTTGTCAACTGACCTCTTGTAAATGATTGGATGACTAAATTAGTGCAATATTTCAATATTTCCTAATACTCGGCGATAATGAGTTGTAACTGCTCCTATGCTGCCGCTCCCAAATGCTGGGGATAGTGTTACGGAGATGTTGCTCTCTTGCTGCTGATGCTTAGTGCTTCTTGGTATGTGGTCGCTACTTGAGCCCTCCTCACGTCTTCTTTCCACTAGAGCAGCTTACTCCATGCCTCAGCCCTTAGTAGGAGTGGTTGAGGGATTGTTGCAGGGTCGTTACAGAGGTATCGGAATGCTGTTACAGGAAGCTGATGAGAAGCAGCAGCAGTGGCAACAAGCAGGGAGTAGCGGTGAAGCAAGCAGCACCACAACCTAGAGTGGCTGCTTCTGCCACACACCATTCGTTACCCTCTAGCAGTGGTAGCCCTACTGGCCGCTGCACTAGGATGCTTGTGGTAGACCAGCAATGTCTAAAGCACAAGATGGACTCTGCAGTGTATGCTTTACCCTTGCTGACTTTTTCCGTGCACAGAATCCTTCAGTAATCTTCTCTGGGGCCTGAAGCTCCGCTACAGCATTGCTGTGATTACACAGGCGTTTTTAAGAGGCCGCCAGGCCCCCTTCCACCAGCGCCGCCTCACCCTGCCTACATGGTAATGCTCTCCAGCTGAGTACAGAGGAGGGTGAGCACGCTGCAGTTGTCAACAATGTTGGTCTATATGTTGGTCGGTAGTGAGTGGGTGAATGAGGCTTTAAGTTCATTCCTGGCAGGTCCTTGTTTACACCAGCAAGCAAGTTGGTCGTAGCAGGGCTGGAGCGGTTTGTAGAATTCTGGCTGCCAGATGGGGATTGAGAGTGGGCCAGTGTGCTGCAGTACCACGCAAGAGGAGGGGATGGGGACTTAGCACCTGCTGCCCAACGTAAGCTGCTCCGCAAGGTGGGGAGCTGTGCTGCAGATCAGCGCCCCAGAGCCCCTACCTTGACTCCCCACTCAGCGCCCGCTGCTGTCGCAAAAGTCGATGCACCACTCACTGCATCCAGACCAAACTACTGTGCCTCAATACGTGCAGGCTCTGCCATCCACCATCTTCTGGGTCTTTCCCTTGCAGGGACCAGCACCAGGGAGAAGCCCAGGGGCCTGGCCGCCAAGCCAGCAGTCCACCTCACGAAGAGCCCGCCACCAGCTGTGAAGAGCAGGCTGGCCATGCCAGGTAAAGCTGGCAGCCGAGCAGCACCCAGACACCAGAGTCTGAATAAAAAAAATAGAGTGGTAACCAGACCCTCCAAAGCATGTGCACCACTCTGGGTTGTTCCGAGCAGCACTATGCCTAGCTACGCTTGACCGCACCACTCTACTCCAGTCCTCACCAATCCTCGTCAAGCCATGCTAGGCTCTGCGAAGAGGCAGAGGGGACCAGTTCTGGAGCAGAATGTGGAGGCCAGGGAGCCTCTGTGTGGTAAGAAGTGGTGGTGCAGAAGCCTCACAGAACCAGCACGTTACCCGAGAGCAATAGCTAGTCTACAAATGAGATAGTGGCAAGGTAACTTTTTTGTTTTTTTTAATCTCCCCAAGCATGTGAAGTCAAGATAAAGAAACTAAAATGCACATTAGACACAGATGCCAGCTTGCCACGATAACTCGCTTGAAGCAGCTGGCATGCACATCTATGTGCCACCTCCTGCTAAAACAGGGATACAGCACACTGAGAACCAGATTCCAACACAGATGGCTAAAATGACTGCCAATTCTAGGTTCACTCTGGTTTTCACTAATACCTTAAATCTGCTAATTAAGCCCATGGATAGAAAAAACAAGATATTGAATGTCTATTCAGCTTGACATTTAGCCAAGAAGACGTTTAAGCTTCTTGTCAGAATTTAGTACTGGTGGGTACAGAATGCACGGTTCTAGGCTCTTAAAACCCCAGACTGAATTGCAACGTAATGGAATAGTTTGGGGGTCTAAAAGTGACCTTCTAAGGTTGTTTTAAATATATAGTTTGTAGGTGTACGACAAATGATTTCAGTAATGTACATAGAAGCATTTAAAAGGATACTTCTATAGGTCTCTGCTAAGATTGCTTGAGCAGCATAATGCAATTTTCTAGAGCCAAGATGTTACGGAATGACAGTTTCATTCTTTAAAAGGTTACATTCCGTTATTCACAAGCCGAGACATATGGATTAGTTTTGCTAGAAAAATCTTGCAGTACTACTCTTGGAATATGACCCAACACAAACAGATAATAAGTAAAATAAATAAATAAATAAAATAGTGAACACAATAACACAACAAATCTAACTGCAGGGAAACACCCTTAACAACGCGTCCTTAAGGATGCAGGCGTTTCCCACACAAGCGTAACCACGCTTACCTGAACAACACATGTCTTTTTCTGTGCCTTAACCACGCATGTGCTCAACTAAACAAATGCGTGCTTAAGGCAGAGAAACAGCCATGCGATGTTTGGGAGAGGACGCGGAGGACGCAGTGAGGTAAGTGGGGAAGGGGTGGGGGATGAACTAAGGGATTAAGGTGGGGGTTGGGACAATTTTTATTTTTTTTTATTTTTTTTTAAAGGGGCTGGGGCATCTGGGTCTTTTTATTTAAGGGATTAGGGGGGGGGGGGGAGTCTGGGTTTTTTGTTATTGTTTTGTTAGGGGTGGGGGTTAGGTAACTTATTTTATTTAGGGCGCGGGTGGGGTAGTATATTTTTAAAGGGGGAGATAAGGTTTAAGGAAGGGCGGGAGGACAGAGGAGGAGGAATGATCAGGAGAGGACCCGGTGAGTTAAGTGGGGTTGGGGCAGGGTTGGTGGGTAGTTTTTAGCGGTGGGGGTGGATTTAGGACTTAGGGTGGGGGGGTACTTTTGTTTTGAGGGGCAGGGGTGGAGGGGTCGGGATATATATTTTTTGTGGGGGGGTTGGAGTAATTTAGTTTTATGGGGCAGGGGTGGAGGGGTTGGGTTAGAAATATATATATATATATATATATATATATATATATATATATATATATATATATATATATATATATATATATATATATATATATTAGGGCTTAAAGTGGGTGGGGGTCGGGGTAGTTTACTTATTGGCGGAAGGTTTTAGGGCTCCGGGTGGGGGGGGTGTCAGGGCAGTTTAGTTTTCAGGGGTGGGGTAGTTTTTTTTTTGCTCAGTGCAGGTGAGGGGTTCGGGGTAGTTGACGTTTTAGGGGTGAGGGGTCAGGTTTTTTTTTTTTTAGGGGCTCAGGGCGGGTGGGGGGTAGTTTAGTTATATGGGGCAGGGGTGGGGTGTCAGGGTAATTTTTTTTTTTTTACGGTTCCGGGCGAATGGGGGTCGGGGAACTTTAATTTATAGGGGCGGGGTGGGGGTTAGGATAGTATTTTCTTTTAGGGCTCAGTCAAGCTAGGTTAGGTATTAGGGGTGGGGGTAGTTTTGGGCCTCAGGGAGGGTGGGGGATGCATGACAGAACCATGCATGCCTTTACTAGGCCTGCTTTACAACAAAATCCGTGGTAAAGGCATGCAATGAAACGAAGCGGTCGTGGTTCCAACCACGTTGTTAAGGCATCTGTTGTTCTGGCATGCATGACATACAATCCCAATTGCAGTATGTCGATCAATTCCTGTTTTGAACAATTATGGAGCTTGGTCTCTACTCATACAACCCCCTCGAGGTAACTAAATATATGGTGTAATCGAACTGCACTGAGACTTTATTTGCCATAAGGACTTTCAATCTGCTCAAAAATAAACAAAAGAAAGCACATGAGTCTGAAAAAAACTGAACGTTAAGGGACAGACTAATAATGATTAATACTAATTAAGATATTGAAACGTTAACTGCAACTTACCCTTTTCCAGCGTAGTTATTTTTGTAACCAATAACCTGTTACAGTGTCTCTACAGCATTGTCATTGTTCATAAATTTAAATTTTGCTACTTATTCCCCACAGACAGACTAGAATTTCAGAATAATTTTATCATAGCACTATTTCTTTTGTAATTCATTCAGTCTTTGTGCCTTTTTAGATCCATGTACTGACGGTGCAGCTGTCAAAAAGACTTGATGCTAACACACATTGTTTGGACTCCGAACTAGATCTCAATGCACAGATAGAATGCCTGGGGATTTGGGGAGATCAGACACTACCAAAGTATGCTTTGTTGTTTTGTAATGTTGCAATGATGGTAGCCTGTACAGATATAGCTCAACGGTGGAGCAGTCCAACATTGCCACCGGTGTAATAATGGGCACAAAATATGGACTAGTGATTTAAACAGAGAAACAGTGTACCAAGCACGTGGCTACCTCAGGAAAGCTACCCTGGGAAATTTGAGAAAGTTTGGAACCCCTGGAAAGACCAGAGGGATCACGATTCATTTAAAACCAATAGACTGAATAAGATGCTCCAACACAAAAATGCGAACTTCAACATGGTAAAATACGTGTTCAAGACTTAGCATGATGCCCCAAATGGCCAAATATGTTGGCCCTCGCCCTTGAGCTGACAGTATGTGAATAGCTACGTTAGTTGATACCACACGAACATGAGGTCATCTGTATATGTTGTTACTATAAGAAAACAAGAAAAAAAATAGACACATATTGGGCTTGGAGTCCACCAGTTTCAACCACTGGCTGTCTTCAATCATCCTCTTTCAGTCACTGGTTTCAAACATTGACATTCACGTCTTGGCTCAGCCCAGTGGAATATTCATTTTTGGACTTTCATACCAGACAGCACAAGCTGCCTATTTGCAAAAAACTACTGTGAACTTACAGTGGCCTTAGAGTCTTTATATGTATTTTCACTCTAATTAGTTTGCTTATTATTTGTCATCTTGTGTAGGCTTGCCTCCCTGTTCTGCGTTTGTCCCTTCCCTGAAGTTTAGCTTCTTTACTTAAGTCCTTCCACTGCTTCACCCCTGCTGCTGCCACCTTTACCCGGTCATGTTTTTTATTTATTTATTTTTTAATAGTTAATTATTTTGGGGGGTTTTCTAGGCGGACCAGGCATCAAATTGCTGCCAGTTGGTCCACTTTAAAACCACTTTTGTGCTAATTTTATTTCTCTTTAAAAAAAAATGTCATTCATATCCTTTTGTAGACACACATGTAATACAGCAACTGTGGCTCTACAAAATGATCAGGCTGCACAGCCAGATCACAGTTTTTTTTGTTTTTTTTGTTTTTAACTTTGCACTATGCCGCACAGCATGGCTAAAAAATATTGGCAAACCTAATGGGTCCCAAGGGCGAGAGCTATTGGCTTTGCCGATGCTTGTTCACCTAATGATATTGGCTGTATGAAGGTATTCTTCCGGCTCCTCGAGTGCACTGGACCTGAGAGGTAGTAATTAACAACTATAGCACACTCTATACACTCCTGCTGTTCAGGCATGTGCTTTGCTCTAAAGTGTACTGCTCTATGCATTAGCACATACAACCCAACATCCAAGCATGCTCACTTCCTTGCAGTCTCCACGACACTCAGAACCTCAGAAATACCGTGCTGTAATTTAGCAAAATCCATTATTGTCCCTTTCATGTTTTTTCCTGGGCTAAATTACTGCATTAGTCGCCGTTTACAAACTTGGAATGCAGGATAAAATACAGAAGCAGTATCATCACATCCGATTGTTGTACATTTGTTAAACAGAGGAATAGTTTAGGTGTTCTCGACTGCGGCACAACTCTGAGTACCAAGCTATGGTGCAAAGAGTTTTTTGTCGGATACACGGGGACTCGGTGTGAAGGATAACTGGTCAGATGACTTTTGGATTTTAAGGAAGGTCACAATTACATCTTGGAAATATACCAACACTGAAGACGGACATTATTTCTACATCTCCAGCACTGGGCATTTTGTGGATTCATAGTATTCACGGAATAGTGTATTAAGCAGTGTGTATCAGAAACTGAAACAAAAAAGACCAAAACTCTTTCTGAAAAGATTATTCAGCAACGACTTGTAGACTTTCATCTTAGCTATAGGTTCAGCCTTTATGTGCTGGATTTGTAGCTGCCCGCCGCTTCTGGTATACTGGTCACGGGTGGTGGGAGAGCACAGCAAAGTGCTGGGAGAAACATCCCTCTGGGGCTCAAATACGTTTGCTGGGGGTCCCGGTGGATGTAGATGTCCCCAGGGCGAAGCTCCTCTTTTGTAACTTGGGGCTAGTGATGGCCAAGCGTGACATAGCACATCACTAGGCGTGCTCTTGCAGTCTGGACCTTGGGGGAACGGAAGACTAGGATGGATCTCTACATGACGGCTGAATAAATACAAGTAGAGGTTGTCCACAGACAGTTTTCTAGGTTTTGGGGATTTGGTTGAAACACTTACATACAGTTTCCAACAGATGTGGTGGACTCTTACTTGATTTTAAATCTTATTGTGCACTGTATTGTCGGTCTACCAATCAATGTATTTTATCCTACTTATACAATGTATTGTCGCCATACGCTTGCCCTGTGTGGAAGGTCGCCCGTGTAACTTTCCTCCTCCATTGTTGTGTGTTTGTTATGCATGCAAGATTGTGCCTCTATTTCGGTTTGTTATGCACAATCAAATAAAGATATTCTATTAAAAAAAAAAAACTTGATATGGTTTGATTACTGAAATCACACACCAATGCCCTTGTTATCGCTGTGGCAACCTGTTGCGATGTCGTTTTAGCAAGAAGAGCTGCCCTTGTCTATTTTAGTTCTTGTAAAGACAGTGCAGGTTCATCCTGAGTCAACAGCACTTGAATAAGGCCAAAACATGATACGACTTCAGTGGGCATAGCTTGGCCTTTTCTGCATTAGATTAAGCAATGAAAAGTAGACAGACATCTTAGGTCTTATATTTATCTGGAAAATAAAGAATCATATGTAATGTAATGTAAATTCGTACTTGTAAAGCGCACTCCGACCCGGAGGTATCGAGGCGCTGAACGCATACCGCTGTGGAACCCCTCCTGGCTTTCCCTGTAAGATGCCCAGTCCTGGGCAACCCCCAAGGTGAAGCCAGGCATCCCAGCGCTGTTGGGGCCGTTGTGGAGATTAAGCAAGCTATTGCCCAGAGTTGCAGAGTGAGACCCATGAGTTAGTTTTGGCACTGAGGTGAGAAATATCCTGTCCAGGGAAATTGAGCCCAAGAACCGCTGAGGCGGGAATTGAACACTGGTCCCAGGCCAGATCTCTGCATCAGGGTCTGCCTCTCTAACCATTGTGCCACACTTCTCTATTAGAAGCAAACAATTGGAAAATGCAAAGCTTTTGGTGCGGTTGAAAGGATTAACATTTGCCTATTTAATTAATGGTTAAGGTGTGTACTTGGCTGAGGCAGAGATTCGTGTTTCAACTTATCGATTTTGTAGAAGGTTTTCTTATTGCTAAGGCTTATAATTCACACGCATTACAGAATAGTACTACTTTTATATCTCATGCCTTGGCCAGTTGCCAAATTGGTAAAAAGGACTATAAAGTGCCCTAGACCTGGATTCGACTATGAACCTCATTCTTGAGTATGGCTTGACTGACTTTGCCAACATAAAAAAGTATTAGGCAAAGACTCTTAACTGTTTCCTCTGTTTGAATTAATAGCAGATCAAAGGTATTCCACATTGGTCAAAGAGGCAAGAAAAATAAGATTTTCACGATTGTCATGAAAACCTGGCACATATCATTTACTCCTACAGTCACTGCCAGTAGAGAAGAATGTCCATACAGATTGAGGTTACATGTACATTTTCAGCAGCCGTCCACTAAATTAAAATATACTGGAACTTGATAAAGCTATAGTTGCCTGCATCCATACAGAATCTCACGTTTTTTTGTGAAATGCAGAGGATTGTTCTACGTTTAAAAATATAGGAAAACCCTACGTGGTAATTATACAACCGTTCCCTACTCTTTCTTCATAAATGATCTGGTTCTGCTTGAAGCTGGTGGCAAGACGAACCATTTCCTCCAAATGAAAGGCTTTACTTAAATAATTTTGAAGGAGTCAAGTGCAAGGGGCCCTTCAAATGCATAGGCCCCAACCTGTATCTATATGTAACTAGCTGCTTTCTCTAGCCTTCTAGCTTTTTTTCTGACACATAAACCTTTACTCAGAAGCAAGCTGTTCACAATTCTTTTTTAAGGCTGTTGAAAATTGAAAGCTATTAAAAAGCTATTTTAGGAAAGGAGGAGATAGTACTTAAAGATCTTGCAGTGAACACTACTTTCCTGGATATTTCTAGTGCATTGTGAGAAAAGTGTTTTGGCACACAAAGCTGATCTATTAGCATGATTTGGATATCAGTGTGAAAATAAAATTCGCATAGACAAATAGGATTATTCAAATAGAGACATTCAATGTCCTAACAGTGTTGTGTGCAATGTTCTTATTCAGTTATATTGTTTTAACAGTAATGCTTCAACAGCATATGGAGTAGGAACTGTAGAAGCCTGTCAAAGTTGTCCTGGTTATGAAGGTTGTAGCTGATATTACAAAGGCTGTGTAATTTTATTTCTAAGATATGATTTACCACCTTATGATTCCCAAGCCGAGACCTTTTTGACTATGTCAAAAGCAGCTTCCCTTTGTTCAAGTATTAAAGCTATGTGGGCTGAAGCCTTCCAACACAATACAAAACAGAAGGCGTCTCTGCTCTGCTACAATTTGGTACTTTAAATGTAGAACAATAACAAATGTGTTGTATCAAGTGAAAAAAAAAAAAATATATCAAAATATGGTTTAATGACACGTTCATGGTTATAGTTATAAAGGTTTTGTAAATAGAAGTAATCTTTCATATCACTGCAGGACAATGTTAAGCTGGATATAAAGGATGAATATATCAATTTACGTCGGGAGCAAAGAGTTTATCACTAAGCCTCACTTGAGGGCTAGAGATTATTTCAAACCACTCATATGATCTCGAAGAAAGTGATACTGGGAGTGGCGCTTGAGTACTGGCCAAAGACATGCTGAGAGGGCATCTAGAAGTGGTAGTACAATAGAATAAGATTACATTTATGGTGACTTTGCCACCTGGTTCCACAAATTCTCCAATAACTAATCCGCGAGTATGGTGACACCCTCTGCGATTTCTACTGGTACTAAAAAGAGCTTATTGCTTATGTCAAGATATGAAAGTGTACATCAAACACCGGCATGATGCCTACTCCAGGTCAAACGCATGCCCTATCAAGAACACTTCTATAACTGAAGAGTCAATCAGTGTTTTGAGTTTTAGCTGATGGCTAAGACTTTTCCAGGAGATGTGAAAAATGTGTCTGCTTAGCTTCAACTCAGTCAATAACTTGATAACAATATAATATGCTGTACAGTTGATATACAGTTAGGACTTGAAATTTACTAAAGCGCCTAGCAAAAAGTAACAGTTCCCTAAAAAGTCTTACGCATGTCAAGTTTCAGGTCACAGAAGGTCAGGGGTTTAGTAGTGTGTGCATCAAATTGGCCGGAATCAGATTTAGACCATGGTGTGCCTGACTGAAGAGATTTGGTGCACGAGGTCCATCAGATTCCATTTAAAAACTCGCTGGCAGTGGAGAAAGACTGCCCCATCTTCCTAATACAGACATTAGTGACTGTAAGGCAAGTCTTTCCTTGATACCTTAATCATTATGAGAAATTGAAAAGGATAAAACATTTACTGAGCCAATGAGTGGGTTGATGGTCTTTGACAGGGTTTGGTAAAATAAACATAGTCAATTGCACTTGTACCAAGCTAGCTTGTTAGCAGCCACCATGACAATCGTGTTTCAGAAAGACAGGCATGGTTAGGAAAAGACGTGCTCAGAAAACAGGCACTCAATTTTTAACAGTGAGGGGGCAGGTGAGCAAACCCTCACTCTACTTAAATGACAGGATATCTACACTCTCAAAAATAAATACAGTCCTTCTGAAGAAGGTATAGGAAGCTTCACAATCAGTCTTGGAATGCCAGTCTGGATCCCATCAAGGCGCTGTATTCAGGTTACCTTGAAGTTCTAAGGATACCCTTAGTGGGGGTAAGAAGAAAAGTCATACTGAGCCCCCCTCTCCAATTTAACAGCAACCTGTCCCACTTCCTCAGACAACCACCACACCTGGATATAAACTGCTCACAGCTGGAGATCAGATTAGTCTTAAAACATGTAGATGCCTGGAATCCCTAGGCATCGTAAGATATCTTGATGAAGTTACCAAACACAAAGGAGGTAAAGGATACTGCTTAGGCTGCTTTATTTGTTGGCACCCCCACAATGGATAAGACCATCAGCACCATACTGTGGGTTACGGTCCACACATATTTCTTATGCTATTTAACACATTTGTGAGTAGGAAGTGTCCCTTGATTAGTTCAGAAGAGGGTTTTAGTATAGGATATGATATTTAGAATATTACCCTTTCAGGGTCTGACCCTGCTCCCTGGAAGCAAATAAAGTTTTAGTTCTAACAAGTTAATGTTCAGTTAATGTTCAGGGATGACTGACCTGTCCCACAAAGGTATGAAGGAAAGACCGTTGAAGCGAGTCCCTCCGACTTTAGATCTGATAAATCTTTCAGGACAATTTACTGCTACAGAAGTTGTAAATGGCATTCAACCAGCAGTCTGGAAGCATAGGCTGAATTTCACAGAGTTTGCACAATAGGTGGATTGACTAGGATGGGTTTGCCTGTGCGGACAGGCAACTGATGCCAGAGCTTTTCTAAGGGAGCTGCACGGACTGCAAATGTTACATTGCAAGGGGCGCTCACATTTCTACTCTGTGGTACCATTAGGTAGACAAAACATTTTTCCAGCTAGCGGTCCACTGATGATGAATGCACTTTACAGGGGAAAAAAAATAATTTGCCTACCTTGAGTCCAGAACGTCTAGGCCTCTTTTTTTTGTGGGTATCTGAGAGGACTCTGGGTAGTTCACTGAGAATCCAAGCTACACCAGTGTCTTGATAGATGCAGGTAGGCTGCACTATATTATGTCCCTTGATAAGGCAATTGTGCAAACAAGGTCAACAGTGGCCCCTTTAAAATCACAAGACCAAGGTTCAAGGCAAAAAAACAGAGGCTATGCAAGCCATAAGACTGTGTCAAGTCGTGGTAGTTTGGTTTCCCACAATGAAGCACAGGCACATCCTGTAGAATGGTTACATGCAAACAAGCATCTTGCAAATTCACTTGACAAAGGCAGTTGCTTGTGTGATGGCGGAAGTTATCATCTTGAACTTCAGCAGGGGAAGTAAATGAGACTGAGGAGTTTGACGAAAGGTAGACAGCCATCCATCATACGTCCTTTAAGGGAAGTAGCGGTAATAATTTCCCAGCCCTCTTTTCAAGGGTGGGACTGGCTCTATTCCCACAAAAAGCCTTGACAATCTACTACAAGATCCTCAGAGACAACTAAGACAGACGTGGACTGAATGGAGGTGGAATAACTACCTACACCAATCAAGCAAAGGAGAACGGCGAGCCCCAGAAAGTGTACCAGAGAATTATTACCCTCAGTTGAGGCCTGAATGTGCACCTATTACACATAGGGTGAACTTTCTCTGTTTACACCATGGCGCACATGGAGTAAGTGCACCCTAATACATTGAATGAGCTGCCCTGGGGGCAGCTGGAAACTCACGCTGCCCTGTGGGCAGCGCATTCAAGTGAAAAACAGAGCGGTTTTGAAGCAGCCTTTCCATGTTTCAATGCGCAGGTGGCAACTCAGCTGCATTTTTAAGGGGAATTAGAAATCCCCTTGCAGGCGTGTGCAGTGAGTGACTGCACCTGCCTGTAAGGGGATGCCCTCCAGAGGGCTGCCATCACAGGGCACACTGAAAGTGTGCCACCTGACAACTTCTTTGCTTGTGCGCTTGCAAACTTAATGTATCACAGGTGCACAGGCAAATGGACTCCCTCATTTGCATGGGGCCACATCACCATGCAAATGAGGGAACACCCTCTGGTGATAGCTCTGCTGTATATGTGCAACTAGCATTATCTGTATTACACAAAGGGCCACACAAGCTACTGCTGCCCTTTCTGTAATACCAGAGTGCCCCAGGGGCACTCTGTATAATACAGCCCCTTGACTTTCTGTAAATCTCCTCTTTCTGGACTGGGGACAGGCTGAGAAAGAGGTAATAGCAGATGGTTTCCAAGAGCAAAAGGAGTCTCCAGCCTTAAGATGCACTATACAATTTAGTCATACCATGCCCTTTTTGTACTAATGAAGGACAGTCAGTCTGTGCTGATTCAGGCTCCTTCTCTCTGCCCACTGAGCTCTACTGCCTCTTACTTTGCTTCTATCTACCCCTCTTCCCTTGAACTTCTCTTGATTCCTATTCATCCCAGTTATATTTCTTGTCCAGCTACAGCAATTCCACTCTTTCATACTGCTTTCCTTATATAATGTAAGACCTAGAAATCACGGTCCATTTTCTGTCAAGTGATTCTATACCTCTTGGTGCAAGAGTGCTACACAACACTGTTACACTAATAAACTGGAGTAGCCAAGGCTGTTGCCAGCACATAGATTAATTCACTGGGCACCAGGGTACAATTGTCTCAATGGACTGAGTTGCAAAGGTTTTCACGAGCACAGAAATGTACTGCTTTTCTAGGTAAAGGTTCTCATTCTCACAAATTTCACTGTCCAGGCTGAGGTCACAGAGCCACGCTCCAAGTCAAGATTGAAGAATTCTAGCTCAGGCCTGATCTGGCAGTGCAGTCTATAATGTACCAATGGCACCGAAGAGCCCGCAGGAAACCCAGTGGTAAGTCAGAGAGAATTTGCACAGAACAATCCAGCAGTACCTTCTTGGACGTCTCAATCTGGCCCTGCGATGTGCCACTAGAAGGTAAGCCTGACAACAAACATTTGGGTTTCCTATGGCTTTATAGAGACACTCTCAAGCTAAGCCTTGGGATGGACACAGTGACTAAGTTGGTGTCCCCCAAACTTACTTTCAAAAAAGCTAAAGGGAACGTGGTCCCATTTCTCGCAGATCGAGGTAGATTTGCAAGGAAACAATTTAACTATGCATCAGCAGCACTCACTACTCTTCGGCATTAGCTGCAAGGATGGAATGACTTCAGTATTCAAATAGACGCAATGCCACACTGAGGAACATACTGTGTACTCTACAAGTAATTAAACAACACTTCAAGTATGAAAACAACAGGAGAAATTCTCATAATTTAATTTTGCCCTGAAGAAGTCAGTGAGGACGAAATGCATTGGATTCTATGACTGGAAGAGAAAGATATGCTTGTTAATAAATCAGTTAACAAAAGGAAGTCTTGGAGTCTGTGCCACTGATATTTTGATACTCAACTTTATATTCTGGACTGGTTAGAGGCTTCATGTGGGTGTGGAGTCTTCAAGCTTATTAATCAATCCCTGGATTGTATCCGGATTCTGGAACCTATGAGGGATGCATTCCAAGACTCCAGCACCGTTTTTCATGAATAGTGATAGACATTTACTAAGTGGAGGAGTGTGGTTTCTACAGTCTCAGCCCTCTGGAGTTGTTTATTGACTTAAGTGGAGACAAAACTTTGAGTAAGATTAAATTTAGGTAGGAAAAAGTAAAGATGAATCTATAAAAGGTCACCAGTTACAAATGTCACATCTATAAATGGGGTGGCGGGGGCATAGGGGTGGGGGGTAGGTTAATGGTATGCATGGCTCCTTATCTAGGATATTCTGTGTCACTTCCAGTCAAAATTACAGTCGCTTGACAGACATCCTTTTATAGTTTTTAAAAACAAAAACATACACATACAGTCTGGTCTTTCGAAGAATGTCTGTTGGACCCGTTAGTCTCAGAGTGGCCTTCTCCCCCAACTTTTCGTCGTCCTCATCTATTTTTCTGACCTCCTTTATGCTGGTATTAGGACTCTGTGCAACTCGCCACTGCTAACGAGTGAGAAAGTGCCTGTGCTCTCCCCCCAAAACTTGGTAATAGTGGCATATCCCAAAATGGCATATTTAATTATAAGTCCCTAGTAAAGTGCACTACATGTGCCCAGGGCCTGCCTGTAAATTAAATGCTACAAGTGGGCCTGCAGCACTGATTGTGACACTCACTTAAGTAGCCTTTAAACATGTCCCAGGCCTGCCACTGCAGAGCCTGTGTGTGCAGTTTGGAACTGCCATTTCGACCTGGTTAGGTAAACTTCTTGCCAGGCCTAAACTTTCCTTTTTAATGCACATAAGGCACCACTAGGGTGGGCCCTGGACATCCCAGAAGGCAGGGTGCAAAGTAGGACATGTACTTTTAAGTTTTACATGTCCTGCTAGTGAAAAACCTGTAAATTCAGTTTTCACTGCTGCAAGGCCAATCTCTCCCACCGGATAACATTGAAGTTGCATTATTACATTTTATAGGTGTAATAGCCAAATCAAAAGCGATAACTCCTTCAAGTTTGGTGTCTCTGGATTCACATTTTAAAATCCTAACTTATGGTGAATCTGGATTTTAAATTGCAATTCTGAAAACTGCACTTTTAGAAAGTTGCATTTTCTTGCCTTGGCCATTAGGTGCCTGCGGCCTGTCTCTGGTCACATGACTGGGTGTAGTCAGCAGTCAGGCTTTGTGTATTCCTTCTTGACAGTCACACATAATGGAAGCATAGGTGTGACTTAATGGGGCAGCTAGGGCAGGATGGGAGGGAGGAGCTGCACACAGCCTCACTAACACCCGAGTAGACTGTGTACCGTCCACACAAAGACCTTAACGGCCCTGTTTTATCACTCCAGCCAGCTTGGAGCCAGAGGCAGGGAAATCCTTGTACTTCAAAGCCACTATCTAGAAGTTTTTCCCATCTTCCAGAATAAGGGCACCAGGGTATAAATACTGAAACTCAGACACCACCACTTCAGTATACTTCTGAACCTGTGGATACTCTGCAGGAGGAACAACTGCTGTGCCGCTACAAGGACTGGCACTCTGCTGAACTGCTGCTTTGCTGTGATGACGTACTGACTGTTGCCCTCTTGCCTGGGTGAGAAAGACTGGGTCTGCATCTCTTGAACCCAGAGTGGCTGCAAGGGCTAGTTGGCCAGCCTAATCTGAAGTCTCAGGGACGTAATAGGTTTTCAGCACCCTTGCAGTTAGGCTCTGCCATATGTGAGTCTACCCTGCCACGTGGTGTCACCCTAGTCCTGGGCCCTTGGAAGTGGGCCTAAGGTGCTTACCAGTAGAACCAACACACTGCCTCTGCTAAGTGGTGCATCACCAAGCAGAACCAGCACATCTCCTCTATGGATCGGTGTGCTCTCAGGCAGAACAGACGCATTGTCGGTACTGCGTGAATTGGTCCCCACGTGGTGACTTGCATCGCCTCTGCAGTACTTGGTACAGAGGCATCACTCGGAAGGTATATCACAACCATGGCCCAGGTCCTCACATCTCTCATTGATTGCTGCCTTGATGACCAGGACAGACTCCACATCGCAGCGCCTCAGAACCAACACCTCACTAGCTGCGTGCGCATCCCAGACACTGGACTTTGCATCGCAAGCCCTGTCAACAGGACCCTCGACTAGGACGCAACAGGACCGTGTGTCACAGCTTTCCCGCATCTCAGAGCAGACGCATCACTTCAGCTGCTATGCACATCTGCAACGCAACTCCACGCAACAGTCTGCAACCAGGATTTAAGGTACTTTGCTCAGCTGGCCTAACTGGGTCCCTGTAGCCAGCCCACACTCCATTGCAGTTGGCCTCAACTTGTGACTGCCTCAGTGCAACCAGATATCCCCAGTTGGTGTTATATGCTTTTAGGTGCTATTTTCACCTAAATATTTAAAATTCAATATCTCCAGTTCTACCGATTGGTGTTTTGTCATTTTGGTCTCATTTATTAAAACCTACTTTATTTTTCTAACACTTTTGTGGTGTTTCACTGGGTTACTGTTTGAAGTGTTGCACTAATACTTTACATATTGCATTCAAGTTAACCCTGACTGCTCTGTGCCAAGCTACCAGGGGGGTTCAGCATAGGTCAATCTGGTGTTTGCCTGTGTCTCATCCTGACAAGGATTGTGGTTACTGCTTGACTAGAGCTCACATCCAAGTCGACCAACAACCAAATGCCTTACAATGAACACATAAGGAGTCTTCAGGATCAGGCCTTCACTAGAATATATTATTCAATCCTGAATATCAAACTTAATAAATGAAGAATTCTTCCTTCTCCAGACATTACCCATGCCACTCACAATCCCCTGCATCTACTATTCAAAACACCCATACAATTTAAACAGTAGATCACAATTGCTTATATGGGTGAGTTTCACTGGAGGTACTTTTATGTTAGACAAATCTATGACAGAGCAGAGACTAAATAAATTTACCATGGTCACATCAATCATTCAAGTGTGGATGCTTGGTGTAATATCTCTGCTCCCGATGCCTGCAACAGCCTTATATACTGCTGCCTCACTCAATTAAGTCAAAATAATGACTAAAGTGTCATTTGATACAAAAATGACCTGCAATGACTGCATAGTGTATCACAGTCAAGTTAAACGATCTCCCCAATATCAGATGGTTGAAGATGAAAAGGTGTTAGGCTCCCAACACACAATCATACAAAAATCAGAGACACTCAAGATACTACAGATTTTTATTAAATGAATAGAGGTGCTTACCAAATGTCACAGAATAAGAGATGATAAAGAGGTGTGAGCTCAATTTTTTGTGTTGTAATTGGTTATTCATAATACAGAAGAGGAACAGAAAACAAACTTCAGCAGACACCATACAATGGTGGCCTGCAAGAGTCAATGGGCACATGGAAGCACATGATCAAGATTCAGCCCCGGGGAGGCAAAAGCAAAGCAAAACACAAATGATGGACGGAATGCGGAACCAATCAAACATTCACCCCAGTCACAGATCTGGGTTTAATCCATCGTTCTTTTGCTCACCATGCCACCCCAGTTTAGACCCAGCCATGGGAACAGTCCAGCCTGAACTGCCAGGCCAAGTCCTCCCTGGACCGGAAACAAGCATCCTGGGACTGGTATCAGGGTTTCACCCATCATCAGCCAGGCTAGCTTGAATCCAGTGGCATAGTGAGCCTGGGACCCACGTATGGGCATACCTGGCGCACATATGGCAGCAAAAGCAAAGCAAAACACAAATGATGGACGGAATGTGGAACCAATCAAACATTCACCCCCAGTCACAGATATGGGTTTAATCCATCGTTCTTTCGCTCACCATGCCACCCCAGTTTAGACCCAGCCATATGCAAATCAGTCTTGACCCTGTTCCTCATGGGAACAGTGCAGCCCGAACTGGGGAGGGACAGCAATAGAGTGTGGGAGGGGCAAAGGAGAAAAAGAGGGAAGAATGAAGAGAAGAGTGGGGGGAGAAAAAATTAAGAGGGGGGAGGAGTGGATAAGGGACTCATAACTCGTGACGCTTATAAGGGAGGGTGATGAGAAGAACCAAGTAGAGGTAGCCTACTGATGATGGCCACCCTGAGCATGGCGCTTGGAGTCGGCGCTGGAGCATGAGGGATCACAGGAATCCAAGGTCTCGGTCAGACGTCCCAACAGCAATCAGCTGTCGTCGTTCTGCAAGAAGGTCGCCTAGATGTGGAGAAACGTTTTGCCTTAACTTGCAGGTTATAAATGATCAGATTGTGCGAGGCCATCAAACATTCCTGCAAGCCATGCCTCTGTGTAGGCAGGAGGGGGAAGGCACCAGGGCCTGAGAACACAATTCTTTGAAGCTGCCAGTGCCGTATGGAGCAGCCAACATTCATGGTGGGACAGTACAGGAAAGTCTGTGGAGTCATGAAGTAGGATCAGAGGGCACGCAAGAGGCACAACGATCACAAATGTCTTGCTTAACATGTAGCCAACGGCCCCTAAAATGGACAAACTGCTAGGCAATCGCACAGAATATGCACCAGGTTGCAGCATGCGGCAAGGCAATGCCAATAGTTGGAGTGGGGTAGGATCCCTGCTGCCCAGAGCCTTGCCAGGATCCAGTGCCAATCCTGCAGCATCTTAAAGAGGCAGAACTTCATGAGGGCCTGGACAAACTAAGTCTGTTTATTTAACTGAGCTCTTTCTGATCTTAGGCAAATGCTTTAAATCAGTATTAATTTGTGTATCTTGAACCCCTCTCATAATACTAACCTAATCATAAGACAGAACCTTACGTGTGAAGCCTATTAGACCCATTATTTCACTCAGTGCTTTGACTTGCATTCACCCACAATTGGTTCATTTTAATATAAAGGATCTTCCTTCAATGTTAAGTTGCTGGGAGTCTAAAGTCAGGGGGAGAGCAATGGTGGCAGACGTAGGCAATGTAGCAGCTGATGGTTTCAAAGGTCTTGCACCAAACATCTAATTCAGAGACAATTGCCTTGTGGAATCCTGAAGATTTGGAGGGCAGCATCTTGGAGGCACTGTACACTGGCATAGGTGAGGTTGAACTAGTGCTCTGGGTGGCTTGCTGCACAGGATGACCTTCCAATAGTCAGCCATGATGCTGTAGAATTTGTCTCCTTTGTCCGATGATACAAACTCTTGCTAAGTGTATGTGCAGAGTGGCCATACTGTGGAGGTGACACCAAATTGCGCAGAGAAGTATGTTAGACGCCAGATTAAAAAGCAGATGTAAGGACTAGCAGAGCCACATGCCTAAGCAGAGACTATGCTAACAACAACTGTCAATAGCTGTCAAATCAGCGCAGCTGTTGAGATTTTAAGGCACAATGGTTCATTTTTCATATATAAGCATAAATATATGGTTTTAGTTTGTGTGAGAATAATCATTATACCTTGAACATCTGGGAGATAGATGAATGTTGCTCATCTTTTGGTTCACTGTAGTGTGTCACTTTGTGTAAAAAAAATACTCCTAATCTCCATCCGTACTCCCTTTCAAATAGGATGTATCAATCAACAGCCATGTAGTTCCTCAGTTTGTGCAGGGTAGATTAAAATGGGGATGGACAATGATTTGGCAGGGAGAAAGCAGGTGATAACCAACATTGATAAGTCATACATGGTTTCTTCTTCTATTATTAGAGGGTGAATATAGATTATCAAAGGTTTGCTGGAAAGTTCAAAATCATAACCTGGCAAAATTGGTAAAGCTCGGCCCATAGGTACCAGAGTTATCAGAGGCACTATAATGGTCAAAGTACTCAAGGTTTCCCCTCAATAAGCTGCCTGAAGTAGGATGATACAAAGCATATCAACAAATATTCTTGTCATTTATCACAGGAAAATGCATCCTTATACAGCATGAATAATTTAGGCATGTTAATAGGACTGAACAGCGTAAACCAACTCTGAACCATCTGTCTCTTTTACCGATCAGGGGCAAGGAAAACCAGTCTGCTGTACTATAAATAACAATACCAGTGTCATTATCTTAAGACACAGTCGTCAACTGAAATTTGCTTCATAACATACCATATCTCGGTTGATCCTCAGGTTCAGTCTGTGTCATTAGGTGTAAGGAATTCACAACATGCAGTGCACCCAGAGAAGGCACAGGCGCTAAAGAGCGCAGATAAACAGTTGTAATGAAATTTCCAGCTCATGCCCCTAGCTAACTAGTGCACCAAGAGACTTAATAAACATGTCAGAGATAGTCCTAGCAGGGCTAGGATTGGTTAATAGATCAAAACTAGCAGTACCTGAGTAATACCGTTAGGTGGAGGGGGCCGGTAATCACAAGCTACATAAGGGTGAATCTGAAGATAGTTAGGATGGATAGAGGACAATGCAGGAAACCACTGGTTATCAATATTACCTCTGATTTCATTTAAGAACAGAGTAAGCCTAATAAATAAGGTGTGATGCCGGCCTACATCTAATCTAGTATACAGTATTGTGCTAATGTCAAACACTATTTCATAGGTCTACTGGGTTTACAAGTAAGACTCTGGGGACACCTGCAAGAAAGAGAACAGAAAGGCAACACAATTCTTGTGTATCCTCTGTCTGGATGCTGATCAACCCTGCTTTGTCGTACTAGATTTCTAACTCTGGTCTTTACATATAACACTGGGGGTAACACTTGAAAGGAAGGGAAACAGGATACCAAAACAATTCTTGGGTATCTACTGTCTAGTTGCTGGAAAACACTACTTTTGTTATATCAGACTTCTGCCTCTGTTTGTTGGGGGAGTACAGTAGATGCTTCTAACAGGATTTTAGTGTTACATTTGGTAGGATACTACAATTACCATAGAAACTTCCCACACGCATCTCCAGGCCTCAGAACCCAATTTCCAAAGTTTAGTACAGCTGAAGACTTTGGTCATCTTAAAAAGGCCCAAGTATGTAGGGCTGTGGTCCTAAGAGCTGCTACCCCCTTGTTTAGGGTGTGCCTATGAGCCATTCCCACCTGTAAGCTTGTTCAAGGCATAAATGTCTCCAAGTACCCACCTGAGAAAACTACTGGACCTGAGAAAAATATGAACAGGCTGAATATGATGTATGTGACCTGAGATGAGCCCTGAAGCACTAGACCTGCTTTCTCCCAAACACAAAACAAAAAGTGGACTCCAAGTGAAATAAGGATAGCCTGCTGTTCAAGCTACAAGGATACAGCAAGTCATAAGAGGCCTTTCTTGTAACTGCCCAGCTGATCAGTGACAATTGGACTGGACCCTGCTGCTGGCCTCTGCTTAACATCCTGTCTTGGGAGCTTTAGAAGTGTACTCCTTTGGTGAACTGTGTCCTAAAGGAATAAAGTCAGAAGGTAACATTTCTGACCAGGACAAATTTGGTGGCTGTATCTGCCCGCACTACATCGTGTTCAGCATGCAATTGTGCATGTGCCCCAGTCTACTGCGACAACTGACTATCATTGGTACTATATTCTTTTGGCACTATTCCCACTTAAAACTGTATGTCTCTGGTTCTCTTTATTGGATTTCTGTAATTTTGCTTATTAAATTTTATGCAATGGTTGTAATTCGGTTTGGGATATTTATTGTTTTGCATTTCGTTTTCATTCCTGTTGTGGTACTTTGTGCAATACCTACCAGTGGGATGAGCTCAGGTTAATTTAGTGACTATGAGGGTTCACCCTGACAAGGGTAGTGATTATTTTTTGAGGTGGGAGTGCCCCTCCCAAATAATAATCAGATTTGTTACAATCAAGCACTGACAAAGAAAATCAAAATAGACTGAACATCTGAATGGTTGATTCAGAAAGACATCAATGTCTAAACACAGTGCTTTATTGTTTCTTATTAAGAGTGAAGGTTGGTGGTGAGTTTGAGAAGTGAGGGTCACAAACCCCATAAAATAAATTCTATGGTAAAGGGGCCCTGTAGGATTAATATGGAAACTATCAGCAGCATGTTGTCAAAGTCTGGCTGCATGTTCGGTGGCAATTAAGGAAGGGTAACATCACTTGGTCAGAATGGGGTACTGATGGAGAAAGCCTAAGAGCAAATTGTAATAAAATGGTCAACATCTCCTGTAGAAATAATTATTATTATGGTTTTAGCTAGAGGCCAATACCATGGGGCCTCTCTAACCCTCATGTATGCAGAACATGTACCTTGGGTACGGCTGGCAGTCTGCAGTTCGGGGCTAAACTAGCTATTAGAACATTAATGATTCAAAATTGCTGCTCAGGTTGTGGCAGTGGTCCCAAATGAGACATTCTACTTTTAATTCCAGCTTATACAGCCATTAGGAAAAGGAGAATTGTCATAATTTTACTGTTTATTAGCATTCAGAACACCAGAAATTACATGATTTTCTTATTGCCCCTCCCCCACAACCCCTCCAAATACCATAAAATAACAGTCAAGTTTCTCTGAGATGCATCAACAGCGAAAAGGAAGCTACAAATCTATCAAGGTCCATGTCGGATTGCTGAAATGCAGTTAAGTGTTTTAAACATGAGGTAAAGTTTTATAATCTAATGTATTAGTCCACTTCTCATTTTTGTTCCTTGAGGTGCTTTTTCTTGGTTTATGTGTATTATTTTTATATAGATTGTGCAAAAGAGGTCTGTTAACCCCTTCTGTGCCGCGGCCGTAGTGGTTACGTCCTGCGGCACAGTGCTGCTGTGCCGAGGACGTAACCACTACGTCCTCGGCACACAGCCCAGAGGGAGCGCTCTCGCTCCCTCTGTGTGCTTCCCCCCACCCCCTCAAAGTCAGGGATGGAAGGGGAAGCCCTTCCCCTCCCACCCCCGACTCCCCCAACCCCCCCTGTGACGTCAGCGTGCGCTGATTAGTCACAGGGTCTCCCCCATCGCGCTGGAAGCAGAGCTTCCAGTGCGATTGAAAGAGAAATGCTTTTGCATTTCTCTTTCAATCCCATGGGGGAGGCCCCGAGAGGCTTCAAAGGGAAGGAAATGTATTTCCTTCCCTTTGAAGTCTCTCACAGGGTTTCAAAAGCCGGATTGCTTGCAATCCGGCTTTTTGAAACCCCACTAGACACCAGGGATTTTTTTTTTTTTTGGATGAAACTGTCAAAAGGGAGCGACCCCCAGGGGTGGCAGAAACCTCTAGGCACCAGGGAGCTTTTTTTTTTCTTTTTTTTTTTGTGATGTTTTCTTTTTTTTTAGGTGGGGAGCGACCCCTTAGGCAAGGGTCGCTCCCCTAGGGGGCAATATATATTTAGGCCATTTCTGCCCCCCTTGGGGGCAGATTGGCCCATATTGATGAGGCCAATCTGCCCCCAAAGGGGGCAGAAACCATTAGACACCAGGGAGTTTTTTTTTTCCTGCAAATTTTACGCAACAGGAGCGACCCCTTGGGCAAGGGTCGCTCCCAGGGGGGGCATTTTTTTGGGAAGGCCTTTTCTGCCCCCCCCCCCTGGGGGCAGATCGGCCTATTATTAGGCCGATCTGCCCCCAGGGGGGGGGCAGAAACCTCTAGGCACCAGGGATCATTTCTTTTTTTTTTTCTTTTTGTTATGTTTTCTGTTTTTTTTAGGTGGGGAGCGACCCCTTAGGCAAGGGTCGCTCCCCTAGGGGGCAAATTATATTTAGGCCATTTCTGCCCCCCTTGGGGGCAGATCGGCCGATTTTAGGTCAATCTGCCCCCAAGGGGGGCAGAAACCACTAGGCACCAGGGATCTTTTTTTTGCGCCGTCACGCAAGGGGAGCGGGGTGGGGGTGAGAGGGGAGGTAGGGGGGGGGCAAAATTATTTTAGGCCATCTCTGCCCCCCCTGGGGGCAGATCGGCCTATTGGTATTAGGCCGATCTACCCCCAGGGGGGGGGGCAGAAACCTGTAGGCGCCAGGGCAAATTTTTTTTGTATGTTTGTTTTTATAGAGATGGGGAGCGACCCATCAGGCAAGGGTCGCTCCCCTGGGGGGCAAACTGTATTTAGACCATTTCTGCCCCCCTTGGGGGCAGATTGGTCGATTTTAGGTCAATCTGCCCCAAGGGGGCAGAAACCACTAGGAGCCAGGGCAAATTTTTTTTGTGTGTTTTTTTTTTTTGTATGTTGGTTTTTTTTTTTTTTAGAGATGGGGAGCGACCCATCAGGCAAGGGTCGCTCCCCTGGGGGGCAAACTGTATTTAGACCTTGGGGGCAGATTGGTCGATTTTAGGTCAATCTGCCCCAAGGGGGCAGAAACCACTAGGCACCGGGGATTTGTTTTTTGGCGCCAATGTCATGCAGGGGGAGCGACCCCGTAGGCAAGGTCGCTCCCGGGGGGGCTGGGGGTTCGGGGGGCAAATTTATTTTAGGCCATTTCTGCTCCCCCTGGGGGCAGAAATCTGTAGGCGCCAGGGCAATTTTTTTTTGTGTGTTTCTTTTTTTTTGTATGTTTGTTTTTTTAGAGATGGGGAGCGACCCATCAGGCAAGGGTCGCTCCCCTGGGGGGCAAACTGTATTTAGACCATTTCTGCCCCCCTTGGGGGCAGATTGGTCGATTTTAGGTCAATCTGCCCCAAGGGGGCGGAAACCACTACGCACTGGGGATTTGTTTTTTGGCGCCAATGTCACGCAGGGGGAGCGACCCCGTAGGCAAGGGTCGCTCCTGGGCAGGGGGGGTTTGGGGGGTGGGGGTTCAAATTTATTTTAGTGCATTTCCCCACCCCCCTGAGGCCGGCTGAGCTAGAGGCCAAAATCCACAGGTAGGCACTTTGCAAAAAACACCTCTGTTTTCTGTGAAAAAATATGTTGTGTCCACGTTGTGTTTTGGGCCATTTCCTTTCGTGGGCGCTAGGCCTACCCACACAAGTGAGGTACCATTTTTATGGAGAGACTTAGGGGAACGCTGGGTGGAAGGAAATTTGTGGCTCCTCCCAGATTCCAGAACTTTCTGTCACCGAAATGAGAGGAAAAATTTGGCCAAATTTTGATGTTTGCAAAGGATTCTGGGTAACAGAACCTGGTCAGAGCCCCGCAAATCACCCCATCTTGGATTCCCCTAGGTCTCTAGTTTTCAAAAATGCGCTGGTTTGCTAGGTTTCCCCAGGTGCCGGCTGAGCTAGAGGCCAAAATCCACAGGTAGGCACTTTGCAAAAAACACCTCTGTTTTCCTTCAAAAATGTGGCTGTGTCCACGTTGCGCTTTGGGGCGTTTCCTGTCGCGGGCGCTAGGCCTACCCACACAAGTGAGGTATCATTTTTATCGGGAGACATGGGGGAACGCTGGGTGGAAGGAAATTTGTGGCTCCTCTCAGATTCCAGAACTTTCTGCCACAGAAATGTGAGGAACATGTGTTTTTTTTAGCCAAATTTTGAGGTTTGCAAAGGATTCTGGGTAACAGAACCTGGTCCGAGCCACACAAGTCACCCCATCTTGGATTCCCCTAGGTCTCTAGTTTTCAGAAAAGCACAGGTTTGGTAGGTTTCCCTAGGTGGCGGCTGAGCTACAGGCCAAAATCTACAGGTAGGCACTTTGCAAAAAACACCTCTGTTTTCCTTCAAAAATTTGGCTGTGTCCACGTTGCGCTTTGGGGCGTTTCCTGTCGCGGGCGCTAGGCCTACCCACACAAGTGAGGTATCATTTTTATCGGGAGACGTGGGGGAACGCTGGGTGGAAGGAAATTTGTGGCTCCTCTCAGATTCCAGAACTTTCTGCCACAGAAATGTGAGGAACATGTGTTTTTTTTAGCCAAATTTTGAGGTTTGCAAAGGATTCTGGGTAACAGAACCTGGTCCGAGCCACACAAGTCACCCCATCTTGGATTCCCCTAGGTCTCTAGTTTTCAGAAATGCACAGGTTTGGTAGGTTTCCCTAGGTGGCGGCTGAGCTACAGGCCAAAATCTACAGGTAGGCACTTTGCAAAAAACACCTCTGTTTTCCTTCAAAAATTTGGCTGTGTCCACGTTGCGCTTTGGGGCGTTTCCTGTCGCGGGCGCTAGGCCTACCCACACAAGTGAGGTATCATTTTTATCGGGAGACGTGGGGGAACGCTGGGTGGAAGGAAATTTGTGGCTCCTCTCAGATTCCAGAACTTTCTGCCACAGAAATGTGAGGAACATGTGTTTTTTTTAGCCAAATTTTGAGGTTTGCAAAGGATTCTGGGTAACAGAACCTGGTCCGAGCCACACAAGTCACCCCATCTTGGATTCCCCTAGGTCTCTAGTTTTCAGAAATGCACAGGTTTGGTAGGTTTCCCTAGGTGGCGGCTGAGCTACAGGCCAAAATCTACAGGTAGGCACTTTGCAAAAAACACCTCTGTTTTCCTTCAAAAATTTGGCTGTGTCCACGTTGCGCTTTGGGGCATATCTTGTTGCGGGCGCTAGGCCTACCCACACAAGTGAGGTATCATTTTTATCGGGAGACTTGGGGGAACGCTGGGTGGAAGGAAATTTGTGGCTCCTCTCAGATTCCAGAACTTTCTGCCACAGAAATGTGAGGAACATGTGTTTTTTTTAGCCAAATTTTGAGGTTTGCAAAGGATTCTGGGTAACAGAACCTGGTCCGAGCCACACAAGTCACCCCATCTTGGATTCCCCTAGGTCTCTAGTTTTCAGAAAAGCACAGGTTTGGTAGGTTTCCCTAGGTGGCGGCTGAGCTACAGGCCAAAATCTACAGGTAGGCACTTTGCAAAAAACACCTCTGTTTTCCTTCAAAAATTTGGCTGTGTCCGCGTTGCGCTTTGGGGCGTTTCCTGTCACGGGCGCTAGGCCTACCCACACAAGTGAGGTATCATTTTTATCGGGAGACGTGGGGGAACGCTGGGTGGAAGGAAATTTGTGGCTCCTCTCAGATTCCAGAACTTTCTGCCACAGAAATGTGAGGAACATGTGTTTTTTTTAGCCAAATTTTGAGGTTTGCAAAGGATTCTGGGTAACAGAACCTGGTCCGAGCCACACAAGTCACCCCATCTTGGATTCCCCTAGGTCTCTAGTTTTCAGAAATGCACAGGTTTGGTAGGTTTCCCTAGGTGGCGGCTGAGCTACAGGCCAAAATCTACAGGTAGGCACTTTGCAAAAAACACCTCTGTTTTCCTTCAAAAATTTGGCTGTGTCCACGTTGCGCTTTGGGGCGTTTCCTGTCGCGGGCGCTAGGCCTACCCACACAAGTGAGGTATCATTTTTATCGGGAGACGTGGGGGAACGCTGGGTGGAAGGAAATTTGTGGCTCCTCTCAGATTCCAGAACTTTCTGCCACAGAAATGTGAGGAACATGTGTTTTTTTAGCCAAATTTTGAGGTTTGCAAAGGATTCTGGGTAACAGAACCTGGTCCGAGCCACACAAGTCACCCCATCTGGGATTCCCCTAGGTCTCTAGTTTTCAGAAAAGCACAGGTTTGGTAGGTTTCCCTAGGTGGCGGCTGAGCTACAGGCCAAAATCTACAGGTAGGCACTTTGCAAAAAACACCTCTGTTTTCCTTCAAAAATTTGGCTGTGTCCACGTTGAGCTTTGGGGCATATCTTGTCGCGGGCGCTAGGCCTACCAACACAAGTGAGGTATCATTTTTATCGGGAGACTTGGGGGAACATAGAATAGCAAAACAAGTGTTATTGCCCCTTGTCTTTCTCTACATTTTTCCCTTCCAAATGTAAGACAGTGTGTAAAAAAGACGTCTATTTGAGAAATGCCCTGTAATTCACATGCTAGTATGGGCACCCCGGAATTCAGAGATGTGCAAATAACCACTGCTTCTCAACACCTTATCTTGTGCCCATTTTGGAAATACAAAGGTTTTCTTGATAGCTATTTTTTACTCTTTATATTTCAGCAAATGAATTGCTGTATACCCGGGATAGAATGAAAACCCACTGCAGGGTGCAGGTCATTTATTGGCTCTGGGTACCTAGAGTTCTTGATGAACCTACAAGCCCTATATATCCCCGCAACCAGAAGAGTCCAGCAGACATAACGGTATATTGCTTTCGAAAATCTGACATTGCAGGAAAAAGTTACAGAGTAAAACTTAGAGAAAAATTTATGTTTTTTTCACCTCAATTTCAATATTTTTCTTTTTCAGTTGTTATTTTTTGTAGGAAACCCTTGTAGGATCTACACAAATTACCCCTTGCTAAATTCAGAATTTTGTCTACTTTTCAGAAATGTTGCGGTTTCTGGGATCCAGCGTTGGTTTCATGCCCATTTCTGTCACTGACTGGAAGGAGGCTGAAAGCACGAAAAATCGCTAAAATGGGGTATGTCCCTGTAAAATGCCAAAATTGTGTTGAAAAATTGGGTTTTCTGATTCAAGTCTGCCTGTTCCTGAAAGCTGGGAAGCTGGTGATTTTTATCACCGCAAACCCTTTGTTGATGGCCCTTTTCAGGGAAAAAACCACAAGCCTTCTTCTGCAGCCCATTTTTCCAATTGTTTTTAAAAAAACGAAATTTTCACTGTTTTTTGGCTAATTTCTTGGCCTCCTTCTGGGGAACCCACAAAGTCTGGGTACCTCTAGAATCCCTAGGATGTTGGAAAAAAAGGACGCAAATTTGGCGTGGGTAGCTTACGTGAACAAAAAGTTATGAGGGCCTAAGTGCGAACTGCTCCAAATAGCCAAAAAAAGGCTCGGCACAGGAGGGGGAAAAGGCCTGGCAGCGAAGGGGTTAATCTGAAAGTTTTGTTATTTTTTTGTCAACCTACATACAAACCTATACATAAAATCTTTATATCATTTTCAAGGTAAAATGTAATTAGTCCGTGCACTTTCCCAAAAGCTATACATTAATCCAATTAAAATTCAGCACACTGGGCTTTATCTCACCATCCCTGTGTATAATAAATATTTCCTTGCAAGACTAAGCAGAAGTTTATTGGTAGGGGGCTCTCATTCGGAGCACTTTTTATATACCAGTAACAATATCTTGTCTTCTACATAATTTCAAATAGGGGTGCTAACGACACAGAACACATATTTTAATTGCTAGAATATAACCACTACCGTACGTAAGGGCAACCAGCCTTAGATGTCGTAATACTTTTAATGAAACCCTTGAATGGACACTGGACTGGACGAATCATGATGAATTTACTGCCTTCTTGTAGGAGCAGGACTGAACATAACTGGGCCACGTAACAACAGCATGATTGTTCGGATATATATACTGGTCCCTTGTTCCTAGGATCATTTACACGATATTATCTTTCAAAATATACTGACATGACCTCACAAGCCTTTTTGGCCCGGTTACTTATTCATTCTTGATCATTTCTTGTATGTACTCTTCAGTAAATCAAGCTCCAATTTAGAAACTAATTTTCCATCCCTTAAAAAGCAATGTCTTTCGATTTAAGGATGTTTCAGCATTCGAAATAAAAATAAGACTCTCTTGACAGGAGTTCAAAGAATGCTCACTTATTAAAACTGCAGGGAACAAGCTGCTTCGGAAGCGTTCAAGGAGTGCATCAGCCAAGCAATATAAAATAGGAACCATGACTCTTAAAATACAAGAGAACTTCTCATAAGGCGCTTACAATTTTATAAACCAAGTGAAAACGTGATTAAACAATTGTACTGTGAATCTCGTCACTGATCTTACAAACGGCCATAATGATGTGAGCCAGATAAAGTAAACAAATTATAATCATTTCGACAGCTTTAAAAGAAGCATGCTAAACGGTGTACACATGTATTCTCAATATTATACCAACATGTTGCACACAGCCCAGCTACATCTATTTTGAACCTATGTCACAATGAATGACCTTATCAATCCAGGCTTATTTATTCATAATAGCGAGTTCAAACAAGGCGGAAGAAAAGACAATGCATCAACAACAACTTTTTTATGTCCAATGCTAACCTGCTCCACAATCTAATCTAGTGCATGGACCTATGGGATATAAATGATCGACCAGTTAGTGTTCAAAAGCAATGCTTCCAATGTTTCCAAAGAGCAATGTTTTTGGTAAATGTATCAAAACCACTTACCTAGCTACTGACACACCTAAGAGCAATTCTGTGATACATTCAGCACATTGATCAAATGTCTACCATAAGCCACAAGCATTGCATTTAATTTATTCATTGAGGAGTTTTGTACAGTACTACACATTTTATTCTGGCTACCTTAGCGTGTATGGCCGAACAACATCTTTTCTTCTGCCTCGACTTCTTTCAGTTACCAAACACTAGTCGTCGTAGTTTAACAACGGCTCAATGTTCAGCTAAGCCCCAACTTACAGGGCTTCCATCTTGACAGCAGATTCAAATTGAAGAGATACCCTGATGGTAAAGGTATAGTGTCTATGTCAAACTTCTTGAGGTTGCATATTATCTCTGAGGAACTCTCCATGTAATTGTAGTGGGTACAATTTAGTGCGTAGGTGACAGATTGATCTCCCTTGGCACACTTGGCAGGAATGAATTCTAACATAGTTTGTCCCTTTCTCCTCATTCAAAGCCACAGCTGAAACATCGAGCGAGCCACTGCCTGGTCTTTCTACCTCCTACATGGCAACTTGGATATCTGCCACATTCCTCTACGGTATGAGAACTCAAAAAATAAATCCCAAAGTGTGCTCATTATTTCAAAATGTCCATTCACAACAAGTAGGAACCATCTTAAATAAAGACAGCAGATGATCGACTTTCCTTTGGAAAAGGAAACACAACATTATGACTGTGAGAAAGTAGCCTCTTTCTAGCCTTGTTACCCCCACTTTTGGCCTGTTTGTGAGTGTATGTCAGGGTGTTTGTCACTGTTTTCACTGTCTCACTGGGATCCTGATAGCCAGGCCCCAGTGCTCATAGTGAAAACACTATGTTTTCAGTATGGTTGTTATGTGTCACTGGGATCCTGCTGGTCAGGACCCCAGTGCTCATAGGTTTGTGGCCTATATGTATGTGTCACTGGGACCCTGTCACACAGGGCCCCAGTGCTCATAGGTGTGCATGTACATGTTCCCTGTGTGGTGCCTAACTGTCTCACTGAGGCTCTGCTAACCAGAACCTCAGTGGTTATGCTCTCTCATTACTTTCAAATTGTCACTAACAGGCTAGTGACCATTTTTACCAATTTACATTGGCTTACTGGAACACCCTTATAATTCCCTAGTATATGGTACTGAGGTACCCAGGGTATTGGGGTTCCAGGAGATCCCTATGGGCTGCAGCATTTCTTTTGCCACCCATAGGGAGCTCTGACAATTCTTACACAGGCCTGCCACTGCAGCCTGAGTGAAATAACGTCCACGTTATTTCACAGCCATTTTACACTGCACTTAAGTAACTTATAAGTCACCTATATGTCTAACCTTTACCTGGTAAAGGTTAGGTGCAAAGTTACTTAGTGTGAGGGCACCCTGGCACTAGCCAAGGTGCCCCCACATTGTTCAGAGCCAATTCCCTGAACTTTGTGAGTGCGGGGACACCATTACACGCGTGCACTACATATAGGTCACTACCTATATGTAGCTTCACAATGGTAACTCCGAATATGGCCATGTAACATGTCTATGATCATGGAATTGGCCCCTCTAGGCCATCCTGGCATAGTTGGCACAATCCCATGATCCCAGTGGTCTGTAGCACAGACCCTGGTACTGCCAAACTGCCCTTCCTGGGGTTTCACTGCAGCTGCTGCTGCTGCCAACCCCTCAGACAGGCATCTGCCCTCCTGGGGTCCAGCCAGGCCTGGCCCAGGATGGCAGAACAAAGAACTTCCTCTGAGAGAGGGTGTGACACCCTCTCCCTTTGGAAAATGGTGTGAAGGCAGGGGAGGAGTAGCCTCCCCCAGCCTCTGGAAATGCTTTCTTGGGCACAGATGTGCCCAATTCTGCATAAGCCAGTCTACACCGGTTCAGGGACCCCTTAGCCCCTGCTCTGGCGCGAAACTGGACAAAGGAAAGGGGAGTGACCACTCCCCTGACCTGCACCTCCCCTGGGAGGTGCCCAGAGCTCCTCCAGTGTGCTCCAGACCTCTGCCATTTTGGAAACAGAGGTGCTGCTGGCACACTGGACTGCTCTGAGTGGCCAGTGCCACCAGGTGACGTCATAGACTCCTGCTGATAGGCTCCTTCAGGTGTTAGTAGCCTATCCTCTCTCCTAGGTAGCCAAACCCTCTTTTCTGGCTATTTAGGGTCTCTGTCTCTGGGGAAACTTTAGATAACAAATGCAAGAGCTCATCCGAGTTCCTCTGCATCTCCCTCTTCACCTTCTGATAAGGAAACGACTGCTGACCGCGCTGGAAGCCTGCAAACCTGCAACATAGTAGCAAAGATGACTACTGCAACTCTGTAACGCTGATCCTGCCGCCTTCTCGACTGTTTTCCTGCTTGTGCATGCTGTGGGGGTAGCCTGCCTCCTCTCTGCACCAGAAGCTCCGAAGAAATCTCCCGTAGGTCGACGGAATCTTCCCCCTGCAACCGCAGGCACCAAAAAGCTGCATTACCGGTCCCTTGGGTCTCCTCTCAGCACGACGAGCGAGGTCCCTCGAATCCAGCGACTCTGTCCAAGTGACCCCCACAGTCCAGTGACTCTTCAGCCCAAGTTTGGTGGAGGTAAGTCCTTGCCTCACCTCGCTGGGCTGCATTGCTGGGAACCGCGACTTTGCAGCTACTCCGGCCCCTGTGCACTTCCGGCGGAAATCCTTTGTGCACAGCCAAGCCTGGGTCCACGGCACTCTAACCTGCATTGCACGACTTTCTAAGTTGGTCTCCGGCGACGTGGGACTCCTTTGTGCAACTTCGGCGAGCACCGTTTCACGCATCCTCGTAGTGCCTGTTTCTGGCACTTCTCCGGGTGCTACCTGCTTCAGTGAGGGCTCTTTGTCTTGCTCGACGTCCCCTCTCTCTTCAGGTCCAATGTGCGACCTCCTGGTCCCTCCTGGGCCCCGGCAGCGTCCAAAAACGCCAAACACACGATTTGCGACTAGCAAGGCTTGTTGGCGTCCTTCCGGCGGGAAAACACTTCTGCACGACTCTCCAAGGCGAGAGGGATCCGTCCACCAAAGGGGAAGTCTCTAGCCCTTTTCGTTCCTGCAGAAACCTCAGCTTCTTCTGTCCCGTCGAAGCTTCTTTGCACCCGCAGCTGGCATTTCCTGGGCATCTGCCCATCTCCGACTTGCTTGTGACTTTTGGACTTGGTCCCCTTGTTCCACAGGTACCCTAGATTGGAAATCCACAGTTGTTGCATTGCTGGTTCGTGTCTTTCCTGCATTATTCCTCTAACACGACTTCTTTGTCCTTAGGGGAACTTTAGTGCACTTTGCACTCACTTTTCAGGGTCTTGGGGAGGGTTATTTTTCTAACTCTCACTATTTTCTAATAGTCCCAGCGACCCTCTACAAGGTCACATAGGTTTGGGGTCCATTCGTGGTTCGCATTCCACTTTTGGAGTATATGGTTTGTGTTGCCCCTATCCCTATGTTTCCCCATTGCATCCTATTGTAACTATACATTGTTTGCACTGTTTTCTAAGACTATACTGCATATTTTTGCTATTGTGTATATATATCTTGTGTATATTTCCTATCCTCTCACTGAGGGTACACTCTAAGATACTTTGGCATATTGTCATAAAAATAAAGTACCTTTATTTTTAGTATAACTGTGTATTGTGTTTTCTTATGATATTGTGCATATGACACTAAGTGGTACTGTAGTAGCTTCACACGTCTCCTAGTTCAGCCTAAGCTGCTCTGCTAAGCTACCATTATCTATCAGCCTAAGCTGCTAGACACCCTATACACTAATAAGGGATAACTGGGCCTGGTGCAAGGTGCAAGTACCCCTTGGTACTCACTACAAGCCAGTCCAGCCTCCTACAATGACTTCATGGAAATGGATACATTTAAACCGAAGCTTAAAAAACAATTACATCTGAAATCAATTGTTAATTAAAATAGGAATAAAAGAGGCAATCCGTGCTCGGGGATGCTGGTCTAAACTTACAGAAATACTCGCATACATCTTGGGACAGGAGAGCACAACCTTTTTAGTCAAATGTACTGCAGAGTGCCAAAATTCTAAATGCGGTTTCCTGTTTTTCCCCCCTCAGACTGCATTTTTAGAAAGTAAAGTGTAATTCATGGACAGGTGTTCCAGGGTCCTGATTTAGGCGCAGCTTTCTGACGTTATGAATATCAAAGATGATCTGACACAGAATCTTACTTGAATAATGGGTAACAACTACACGATCGAATTAGCACAAGACTTACACGTTTTAACATGTAAAGGTATGACAATTCTATATAATATGGCAAATTAACATTTTTCCAAAGCAAGAAGTATCAATGGAGCATGTCCTTAGCAAGTAGAGATCTATACCTTTCTAGAATGATTCGCATTTCTACTAAGGCACTTGCTCCTATAAAACGGTGACCCTTAAGCAGCAGTCTCCGCACTAGAGTGTGCTGCCATCTTCTCTCTGCACAGCCCTCCACCGCTCAGGATGATGGCCATCTAGACTGGCCATAAACTCAGATCATAAATAATGGTGTATTTAATAGACCGGTACATACAAATTATGAGAAAAATTAGGTCACAACACCTGCCTGATCTCTCAGGCATTTGAATAAAAAAAGTGTACGCTCAAAACTCGGTTAGTTAGTAAATATGAATGAATACAATAAAATGCTAAAAGTGTCTCTTTAGAATTTTTTTTTTTTTTTTTGCTGCACTAGGAAATGCTTCGAGTCATTTAATTTTAACTAGAACTTTGTTTTCTTCATTTCATTGCATGTATTTTATTTACAGCAGGAATCAGCTTTACAATAATCCTTGGCAGCTTGTGGTTTTCATCAACTCCCCCTTGCAGGAAAGGCGGCAGTCTCCATAGCAACAGCAGTGAAACCATTTATCATAGCAGGCAAGAATTTTTCAGGCTTCCTTATCACAGGTAAAAAAGCAGCTCTTCCCTCCTGGGCTTCTTTCCAGCCTTGAACTCTCGAGGCCAAAATGATTAGAAAGTTATGACCAAACGAACAAACCCACACTATCTTTTTTCAGTCGGTGCAAGATATGCTGGATCATTCTGAATTTAGCTCTAAATAGATCACATAACTCAATAAATGTGAAGATCCAACTCCCTGTTAAAGCCAGGAGTCAGAGCAGGGTACCTAAAATCATTTGTTCATCTCCTGGGATGAAGCATATGTATGCCCTATAAATGCAACTTGGCAAGCATGCTTCATAAAATTCGTTACCAGGTGCCAAGGTATCAACAAAGTTTTGCCATTTCGAAGGTTTTTATGTTTTTGGGAAATGTATTTACTATCAGCACGGCATAAGAATAGACAAATCCACAACGGAATTTCCAACATATTCCTGAATCATATACATTAACAATCTAGGACCAAATTGCAGCAAAGAGGTGGTACCCCAACACATTATGAGAAGGATGACAGATGGGTATTGTAGGAAGCTGACTGTATACACTACAACAAAGTGAGATATAGTGCGCACAAAGTCCAGGGGCTCCCCAGAGACTTAACAGAGGCTAAAACAGATAATACTAATGTTCTCTTTTGTGGTAGTGTGGTCGAGCAGTTAGGCTTATCAGAGGGTAGTGCGAAGAGTTTGTTGTACACACAGAAAATAGAAGAAGCACACACTCAATGACTTAACTCCAGACCAATGTTTTTTATATAGTAAAATGAAAATGTCACTTACCCAGTGTACATCTGTTCGTGGCATCAGTCGCTGAAGATTCACATGTTGTGCATAGCCCGCCATCTGGTGTTGGGTCGGAGTGTTACAAGTTGTTTTTCTTCGAAGAAGTCTTTCGAGTCACGGGACCGAGGGACTCCTCCTCTTTGTCTCCATTGCGCATGGGCGTCGACTCCATCTTCGATTGTTTTCCCCGCAGAGGGTGTGGTAGGAGTTGTTTGTTAGTAATAGTGCCCATGCAATGGAGTGAATAAGTATGTACCTAACTAAGACTGAATATATTTACAAATGTACAAAGTTGAAGCTAACTTCCAAACGGCTACAGGCTCCCGGGGAGGTGGGTGGGCACATGTGAATCTTCAGCGACTGATGCCACGAACAGATGTACACTGGGTAAGTGACATTTTCAGTTCGATGGCATCTGTCGCTGTAGATACACATGTTGTGCATAGACTAGTAAGCAGTTATCTCCCCAAAAGCGGTGGCTCAGCCTGTAGGAGTGGAAGTAGTCTGAAATAAGGTTCTTAGTACGGCTTGACCTACTGTGGCTTGTTGTGCTGATAGCACGTCTACACAGTAGTGCTTGGTAAATGTGTGAGGCGTAGACCATGTGGCTGCCTTACATATTTTGTGCATTGGAATATTCCCTAGGAAGGCCATGGTAGCGCCTTTCTTTCTGGTTGAGTGTGCCCTTGGTGTAATGGGCAGTTGTCTTTTTGCTTTAAGGTAGCAGATTTGGATGCACTTAACTATCCATCTCGCTATACCCTGTTTCGAGATTGGGTTTCCTGCGTGAGGTTTTTGAAATGCAATAAACAGTTGTTTAGTTTTCCTGATGTTTTTAGTTCTGTCGATGTAGTACATTAGTGCTCTTTTGACGTCTAATGTATGTAGTGCCCTTTCAGCTATGGAATCTGGCTGTGGGAAGAACACTGGTAGCTCTACCGTTTGATTTAGGTGGAACGGTGAAATAACCTTTGGCAAAAATTTAGGATTGGTCCTTAGGACTACTTTATTTTTGTGTAGTTGGATAAAAGGTTCTTGTATTGTAAACGCCTGAATTGCACTTACTCTTCTTAGAGATGTGATGGCGATTTGAAATGCAACTTTCCAGGTTAGGAATTGTATTTCGCAAGAGTGCATAGGTTCAAAGGGTGGACCCATGAGTCTGGTTAAGACGATGTTAAGGTTCCATGAAGGAACGGGTGGTGTCCTTGGTGGTATAATTCTTTTGAGGCCTTCCATAAATGCTTTAATAACAGGTATCCTAAATAGTGAAGTTGAATGGGTAATCTGCAGGTATGCAGATATTGCTGCTAGGTGTATCTTAATGGAAGAGAAGGCCAGGTTCGTTTTTTGTAAGTGTAGTAAGTAACCCACTACATCTTTTGGAGATGCGTGTAATGGTTGAATTTGATTATGATGGCAATAGCAAACAAATCTTTTCCATTTGCTTGCATAGCAGTGTCTAGTGGATGGTCTTCTGGCTTGCTTTCTGACTTCCATACATTCTTGTGTGAGGTTTAAGTGTCCGAATTCTAGGATTTCAGGAGCCAGATGCTAGATTCAGCGATGCTGGGTTTGGATGCCTGATCTGTTGGTTGTGTTGCGTTAACAGATCTGGCCAGTTGGGCAACTTGACGTGGGGTACTACTGATAGGTCTAGCAGTGTTGTGTACCATGGTTGCCTTGCCCATGTTGGTGCTATCAGTATGAGTTTGAGTTTGTTTTGACTCAATTTGTTTACTAGATATGGAAGGAGAGGGAGAGGGGGAAAAGCGTACGCAAATATCCCTGACCAGTTCATCCATAGGGCATTGCCTTGAGACTGCCTGTGTGGGTATCTGGATGCGAAGTTTTGGCATTTTGCGTTCTCCTTTGTTGCAAATAAGTCTATTTTAGGTGTTCCCCCACGTTTGAAGTAAGTGTTTAGAATTTGGGGGTGAATTTCCCACTCGTGGACCTGTTGGTGATCTCGAGAGAGATTGTCTGCAAGCTGATTCTGGATCCCTGGAATAAACTGTGCTATTAGGCGAATGTGGTTGTGAATTGCCCATTGCCATATTTATTGTGCCAGCAGGCACAGCTGTGTCGAGTGTGTCCCCCCCTGTTTGTTTAGATAATACATTGTTGTCATGTTGTCTGTTTTGACAAGAATGTATTTGTGAGTTATGAGTGGTTGAAATGCTTTTAATGCTTGGAAAACTGCTAGTAGTTCGAGGTGATTTATATGCAGCTTTTTTTGATGTATGTCCCATTGTCCTTGTATGCTGTGGTGCCTGAGGTGTGCTCCCCACCCTGTCATGGAAGCATCTGTTGTTATCACGTATTGTGGCACTGGGTCTTGGAAAGGCCGCCCTTTGTTTAAATTTATGTTGTTCCACCATAGAAGCGAGAGGTATGTTAGGCGGTCTATCAACACCAGATCTAGAAGCTGACCCTGTGCTTGAGACCATTGTGATGCTAGGCACTGTTGTAAGGGCCGCATGTGCAACCGTGCGTGTGGGACAATGGCTATGCATGAGGACATCATGCCTAGTAGTCGTAATATCATCTTCGCTTGTATTTTTTGTGTTGGATACATGCGCTGTATAATCTTTTGGAAATTTTGAACCCTTTGTGGACTTGGAGTGGCTATCCCCTTTGTTGTATCTATTGTGGCACCTAGGTATTGCTGTACCTTGCACGGCAGAATGTGTGATTTTGCATAGTTGATGGTGAAACTGAGTTTGTAGAGGGTTTGCATGACTTGATCTGTGTGGTGCGAGCACCTTGTCAGTGAGTCGGTCTTGATTAGCCAGTCGTCTAGATACGGGAATACGTGTATTTGCTGCCTTCTGATGTGTGCAGCCACTACTGCTAGGCACTTTGTGAAGACTCTTGGTGCAGTTGTTAAACCGAAGGGCAATACTTTGAATTGGTAATGTATTCCCTTGAATACGAACCTTAGGTATTTCCTGTGCGACGGATGTATTGGTATGTGGAAATACGCGTCTTTGAGATCTAAGGTTGTCATGTAGTCCTGTTGCTTTAGCAATGGTAACACTTCTTGTAGCGTGACCATGTGAAAGTGTTCTGATTTGATGTAGGTGTTTAGTGTTCTGAGGTCTAGGATTGGTCTCAGTGTTTTGTCCTTTTTTGGTATTAGGAAGTGCAGGGAATAAACTACTGTGTTTATTTGTGTCTTTGGTACTAGTTCTATTGCGTTCTTTTGCAATAATGCTTGAACTTCTATTTCCAGAAGGTCTGAATGTTGTTTTGATAAATTCTGTGCTTTTGGTGGTATGTTTGGAGGGATTTGCAGAAATTCTATGCAATAACCATGTTGGATAATTGCTAAGACCCAAGTGTCTGTAGTTATTTCCTCCCATGCTTGGTAATACTGACCTATTCTTCCCCCCACTGGTGTTGTGTGGAGGGGATGAGTGACATGTGAGTCACTGTTTGGTTGTAGGGGTTTTGGGGCTTTGAAATTTTCCCCTATTCCTAGGGAATTGTCCTCTGTATTGGCCCCGAAAGCCTCCCCTTTGGTACTGTCCCTGGTAGCTGGACGGTGTGGCCTGTGAGGTGCTGGCTTGTGTGGCTTGACCCCGAAACCCCCCTCTAAAGGATGTTTTGCGTAAGGTGCTGTAAGTGCCTCTGCTCTGCGGGGAGTAGAGTGCGCCCATGGCTTTAGCAGGGTCAGTGTCCTTTTTGAGTTTTTCAATCGCCGTGTCCACTTCTGGTCCGAAAAGTTGTTTCTCATTGAATGGCATATTGAGCACTGCCTGCTGAATCTCTGGTTTAAAACCAGACGTTCGTAGCCATGCGTGCCTTCTGATAGTCACAGATGTGTTAATTGTTCTTGCAGCTGTGTCCGCTGCATCCATAGAGGAGCGTATCTGATTATTAGATATGTTCTGTCCTTCCTCAACCACCTGTTTCGCCCTCTTTTGTAGCTCTTTGGGTAGATGCTCAATGAGGTGTTGCATCTCGTCCCAATGGGCTCTGTCATGGCGCGCAAGTAGTGCTTGAGAGTTAGCGATGCGCCACTGGTTTGCAGCTTGTACTGCGACTCTCTTTCCGGCTGCATCGAACTTGCGGCTCTCTTTATCTGGGGGCGGTGCATGCCCAGATGTGTGGGAGTTGGCTCTCTTGCGAGCTGCTCCTACTACAACGGAATCTGGTGGCAGCTGTGAGCTGATGAAAACAGGGTCTGTGGGAGGTGCTTTATATTTCTTTTCCACTCTTGGTGTTATTGCTCTACTCTTGACCGGCTCCTTGAAGATTTCCTTTGCGTGCCGAAGCATTCCTGGGAGCATAGGCAGGCTTTGGTAGGAGCTATGGGTGGAGGAGAGCGTGTTGAATAAGAAGTCATCCTCGACTGGTTCCGAGTGTAGGGACACGTTGTGGAACTCTGCTGCCCTAGCCACCACTTGTGAGTATGCTGTGCTATCTTCCGGTGGTGAGGGCTTTGTAGGGTACGCCTCTGGACTGTTGTCCGACACTGGGGCGTCGTATAAGTCCCAAGCGTCTTGGTCCTGATCACCTTGGCTCATGGTGGTGTGAGCCGGGGAATGTGATGGAGTTTGTGCCGGTGAAACGTTAGTTACAGGTGGAGGAGAGGGTGGCGGAGTTACCCTTTGAGAGGGTGGCGGAGTTACCTTTTTCACCATTTTTGTTTGTAGTGCTTGATCTGATTGAAACTCCAGTCTCCTTTTTCTCCTAATAGGGGGAAGGGTGCTTATTTTCCCTGTTCCTTCCTGTATAAAAATACGTTTCTGAGTGTGGTCCACTTCGGTGGATTGCAACTCTTCCTCAAATCTATGCTTTCGCATCTGAGAGGACAGTGATTGCTCCTCTGAATAGGAACCGGTAGGTGGGTCGGTTGCGGGTTGTTTTTGCACCGAAACCCTGTCTGTACTCTTTTTCGGCTCCGAAGTGACCTTCTTTTTCGGAGTCGAACCCTCTCGGTGTCGATCTTCCTCGGTGCCGCTGTCTCTGCGTCGAGCAGTTTCGGCTCCGATATCTTGGCGTCGATGTTTTTCAGCAGCACTTTCTCGGTCCCGAGAAGGCTGTGCGCCGGTGTCTCGACCGGAGTCGGACGATCTCGGCACCATTTCGGCCTTTTTCGGGGCCGATGGTCGGTCACCGAATTTATGGGTCGAGCCATGGCCTGGTGGCAGTGGCGTCCCCTGGGCCTTGTCACTTTTCTTGTGTGCTGGCTTCGACGTCTTACTCACAGTTTTTTGGTCGTTGAATTCTTCGGAGTCCGAATCATTGATCGAGAAGGTTTCTTCTTCCTCTTGTTCCTCGAACTCTCGGTGAGCTGTCGGCGTGGACGCCATCTGCAGTCTTCTGGCTCGACGGTCACGGAGTGTTTTTCGGGACCGGAACGCACGACAGGCCTCGCAAGTCTCTTCACTGTGCTCAGGCGACAGGCACAGGTTACAGACCAAATGTTGGTCTGTATACGGGTATTTGTTGTGGCATTTAGGACAGAAACGTAACGGGGTCCGTTCCATCAGCGTTGTTTTACACGCGGTCGGGCCGACCAGGCCCCGAAGGGGGATCGAAAACTACCCCGAAGGGTACCGGAGCTCTTCACTCTTCAATTCGGTGTCGATTCTAACTAAGCCGATCCCGAACGCAACAATACCGACGTAATTTGTCCGATATTTAGCTAACTTTCCGTTCCGAAACCCGGAGCGAAAGGAACACGTCCGAACCCGATGGCGGAAAGAAAACAATCGAAGATGGAGTCGATGCCCATGCGCCATGGAGACAAAGAGGAGGAGTCCCTCGGTCCCGTGACTCGAAAGACTTCTTCGAAGAAAAACAACTTGTAACACTCCGACCCAACACCAGATGGCGGGCTATGCACAACATGTGTATCTACAGCGACAGATGCCATCGAACATATATTTTCTTAATTTATTTTTAGAACCACAAGATTTAAGTTGCAGGTAAGTACCTTAAAAGTTTCGTATTTCACACAGGTATCAACAGTACTTTGTTTGAAATAGGTAAGTAATACGGTTTTTGAATTATTGGCAATAATCTGTTTTAAAAATGGACACTTAGTACAATTTTCAGAAACAGTTCCTGGGGGTAGAAATGTTAAATCGTTTTACAGGTAAGTACAACACTTACAGTTTCAGTCTCCAGGTTTTAGGAAGTTAACCCCAAACACCCACCACCAGCAACACGGGGCTGGTCGGTGCAGAGGTCCAAGTTGAGCAAATTTATCGTGAGCTCCTATGGAGACAGGGGATACTCTGAATCAGGCCTGCCTGCAGGTAAGCACACGCGGCTCAGAGGGCAGACCAGAGGGGATTAGAAGAGCACTGAAGGGGCCACAAGTAGGCACCAAACATAGACCCTCAGCAGCACAGGGGCAGCCGGGTGCAAACAGGATGTCGGGTTTTCAATGCTGGTCTATGAGAAGATCCCGGGGGCCACTCAGAGGCTGCAGGCGAGGTCCAGGGGAGTGTCCTGGGCACACCACCAGTTGGACAGGGAGGAGGGCCGTCTGCTGAATGTAGAAGCACCCGGGGTCAGGTTTTCCAAGGCCTGGGGGCTGCGGGTGCAGTGTGTCTTTAGGAGTCAGATATCTTCATCCAGAGCTTTATGGTCAGGAGGTCCATCGGGATTCCCTCTGCAGGCGTCATCGTGGAGGGGTGGAGAGGTAAACCCACGGTGGACACTTGCTTGCAATCACCTGGGGACCCTCTCTTGCTGGGTGAACCATGTGGACACAGGCCGTGGGCATCAGGTGCACAGGGGTCAAGACTCACGCATCCGGAGTGAGGTGGGAGTCCTTGGTTGTAGGTTTTCTTTAGACAGAGCCGCTATTCTCTAGAGTTCTTGCTCCTCTTCGGTTCCGGGCAGTCCTCTGGAGTTGGACAGAGGTCGCTGGTCCTGCTGCATGCGTCACTGGTCTTCTGCAGGTTCTTTGAAGCAGGAGGCAGGCCGGTAGATCTGGGGCCAAAGCAGTTGTCTTCCTTCTTCTCTGCTGGGGGTTTCAGCTTAGCCGCCCTTCTTCTTGTTAGGTCTCCAGGAATCTGGGGAGCTGGGTTCAGAGAGGCCCTTAAATCCTAGATTTAGGGGTGTTTTAGGGGTCAGACTGCAGTAGCCAATGACTACTGTCCCTGAGGGTGGCTACACCCTCCTTGTTCTCACTCCCTTTGGGGAGGGAGGCACAAATCTAATCCTATTGGTCCCAGTCCTCCAAACCACAATGGAGGATTTTGCAGGGAGGGGGTCACATCAGCTCTAGACACCTTTGGGGTGGGGTCCTGACTGAGGTGGTCACTTCTCCCTGTTTTCTCTAATTTTCTCGCACGACTTGCCGCCAAACGTGGGGTTTTGTCTGGGGGGAGGGGGTGGGCATCTCCACTAGCTGGAGTGCCTTGGGGCACTGTAACCAGAGATTAAGCCTTTGAGGCTCACCGCCAGGTGTTACAGTTCCTATAGGGGGGAGGTGAGAAGCACCTCCACCCAGGACAGACTTTTGTTTCTGACCACAGAGTGCACAAGGGCACTCACCCCATGTGGTCAGAAACTTGTCTGAAAGTGGCAGGCTGGCACAAACCGGTCAGTCCTACACTAGCAGTTTGGTTAACATTTCTATGTTGCCCCATATGTGCATTTTTCAATAAATCCCACACTGGCTCATTGTGGGTTTATTGTGCTGAGAAGGTTGATACCAAACTTCCCAGTATTCACTGAAGCCATTATAAAGCTGTGGAGTTCGTAATGACAAACTCCCAGACCATATACTCAATATGGCTAACCTACACTTACAATGTTTAAGAATGGAGTTGGCATATTGCTCATGTAGATATGCCCTCACCTGTGGTATAGTGCACCCTGCCTTAGGTCTGTAAGGACTGCTAAAGGGGTGACTTACCTATGCCACAGGCAGTGATTTGTGGGCATGGAACCCTGAGAGGGGTGTCATGTCGACTTTGTCTTTTTCTCCTCATCTGCACACACAAGCTGCAAGGCAGTGTGTACGTGCTTGGTGAGGGGTCACCTAGGGTGGCATAATGCATGCTACATGACCCCTGTCCTGCCCTAAGACCAGGCACCACTCTGCACGCTGAGCAGCTCTACCAAACTGCCCTTGTGTCCCCGACCCCGCCCTCGCTGCTGCCGCGAGTTCAAGGCCCTCCACCACCCGCAGACACCAGCCTGCGCCTCATCCCTGGTGTCTAGTGGTTTGCTGTAAGTATAATTGTGTGTGTCTTGTTCTCCGTTTTATTGCTTTCTGTGCCGTTTTTCTGTGCCTCTTGGTTTTATTGCCTTTTCCTTGGTTTCTGCCCGTTTTACTGTTTACTGTCTGTTCTTCCATGTTTTTGCAGCTCCAATCTACCCGGTCCCGCCGATGTGTCACCTGCGGCCCCACCCCCCTGGCACCCACATTCGCCACCACCTCCCACCTGCTCCTCCCTCCCACCTCCCCTTCTTAATGGCAGCACCTGCACAGCACAGAGTGACCCCTGACCTGCCTTAAGGCCAAGCACCACTCTTCACGCTGAGCAGCTCCAAACTGCCCTTGTGTCCCCGACCCCGCCCTCGCAGCTGCCGCAAGATCGAGGCCCTCCACCACCGCAGGCACGCGCCTGCGCCTCATCCCTGGTGTCTAGTGGTTTGCCATAAGTATAATTGTGTGTGTCTTGTTCTCCGTTTTATTGCTTTCTGTGCCGTTTTTCTGTGCCTCTTGGTTTTATTGCCTTTTCCTTTGTTTCTGCCCATTTTACTGTTTACTGTCTGCTCTTGCCTGTTTTTACCGCTCCAATCTCCCCGGTCCCGCCGCTGCGTCCCCTGCACCCCACCCCCCCTCATGCCCCCATTCGCCACCACCTCCCGCCTACCAGCTGCTCCTCCCTCCCACCTCCCCTTAATGGCGGCTGCTGCGCAGCGGGCGCGCAGGAGGGGCGCCAGAGGCAATCCCGTCTGCGCCCGTCCGCACCCAGCGCGGTCCCCCTGCCCCCGCACCTCCCACGCCACCTCAGAACTCCTCGCGCTCAACCCCGGCCGTCCCACTGCCTGAGTCCAGGCCTCCCCCAGGCACACCCAGAGACCTTTTACCTGCCGCTCATGCCACTTCACCTGCGATCAAGCCACCAAGCCCACAACAACGCCTGCCACCCCAACCATCTCAGCTGCATCCTCCTCAACACCCGCTCCGTCCACAAGCACGCCATCGAACTCTGGGACCTGCTCACATCAGCCTCCCCTGACATCGCCTTCCTCACGGAAACATGGATGACCCCCTCATCAGAATCAGATATCGCCGTAGCCATCCCTGAGGGCTACAAGATCACCCGAAGAGACCGTACCAACAAACCAGGTGGAGGAATCACCATAGTCCACAGAAGCTACATCAGGATCTCAACCGACACACACAACGCCCTAGATGCCGCAGAACAACTGCACTTCCAGATACACATCAACGCCAACACCACCCTGAGAGGAACCCTCGTCTACAGACCGCCAGGCCCCCACCCTCAATTCTGCGATGCCACTGCCGACACAATCAGCTCCCACGCGCTCGCCTCCACGGACTACATGCTCCTCGGCAACCTGAATTTCCACCTGGAGAACACCAGCGACTGCAACTCCTCTGCCCTACTGGACAACCTTGCCAACCTCGGCCTCAAGCAACTGGTCACCTCGGCCACCTACTTAGCCGGGCACACATTCGATGCAATCTTCTCCTCCAGCAGCCACATCACCTTCACTTACAGCACCGAACTCCATTGGACCGACCACCGTTGTGTTAATTTTTCCTTCCTGAAGCCCACCACCAACAGCATCGGATCCCTCACCGCAAGTAGAACAAGATCTCCAACCTCGCCCAAACCCTACCACCCAAAACCAACGACCCCAACACTGCCGCCCTCAACCACAAACAATGGCTCGACGACTGCGCCAACACCCTCGCTCCACTCAAGTGTAGCCATTATGGAACTGTGGAGTTCGTGTTTGACAAACTCCCAGACCACATACTCTTATGGCTACCCTGCACTTACAATGTCTAAGGTTTTGCTTAGACACTGTAGGGGCATAGTGCTCATTCACCTATGCCCTCACCTGTGGTATAGTGCACCCTGCCTTAGGGCTGTAAGGCCTGCTAGAGGGGTGACTTACCTATGCCACAGGCAGTGTGAGGTTGGCATGGCACTCTGAGGGGAGTGCCACGTCGACTTAGTAATTTTCTCCCCACCAGCACACACAAGCTGTGAGGCAGTGTGCATGTGCTGAGTGAGGGGTGCCCAGGGTGGCATAAGACATGCTGCAGCCCTTAGAGACCTTCCCTGGCATCAGGGCCCTTGGTACCAGGGTTACCAGTTACAAGGGACTTACCTGAGTGCCAGGGTTGTGCCAATTGTGGAGACAAAAGTACAGTTTAGGGAAAGAACACTGGTGCTGGGGCCTGGTTTAGCAGGGTCCCAGCACACTTTCAAATTATAACTTAGCATCAACAAAGGCAAAGGCCACCCCACTCACAAGACCTCTGCGACTCCCTCGCCACATTCTTTCACCGCAAGATGACAGACATACATGAAAGTTTTGGAGCACCGTCCCCCACCACCACTGCCAAGGTCGACCCCATCGCACCCTGCTGCACCAAAGTACTGAGCACCTGGACCCCACCAACGATGAGGAAACCACCAAAACCATGAGCACCATCCACTCCGGCTCCCCCACTGACCCCTGCCCTCACCACGTCTTCAATAAGACCAGCCAAATCATTGCGCCCCAGCTCCGGACCATCATCAATCGCTCCTTCGAGACCACGATCTTCCCGGACAGCCGGAAACACGCCGAAGTCAATGCCTTGCTCAAAAAGCCCAAAGCAGACCCCGAAGACCTAAAAAACTACTGAGCTATCTCCCTACTCCCCTTTCCCTGCGAAGGTCATCGAGAAGATAGTCAACAACCAACTTTCCCGCTTCCTGGAGGACAACAGTCTACTCGACGTCTTCCAGTCTGGATTCCAAAAAAAACACAGCACCAAGACCGCCCTTATCGCCTGCACTGACAATATCGGGACCAAACTCGACAAAGGTCAAACCGTTGCCCTCATCCTCCTTGACCTTTCCGCTGCCTTCGACACAGTCTGTCACAACACCCATCGCACACGCCTCTTCGACGCCGGAATTCGCCACAGAGCCCTGAACTGGCTCACCTTCTTCCTCTCTGGAAGAACACAAAGAGTTTGCCTCTCCCCGTTCCGGTCATAGGCCACCAAGACCATCTGTGGAGTCCCCCAGGGATCCTCACCCAGCCCCACCCTCTTCAATGTCTACATGGCTCCACTAGCCAACATCGTTCGGTCCCACGGCCTCAACATCATCTCCTACGCAGATGACACTCAGCTCATCCTTTCTCTCACGAAGGGCCCCGCTACCACCAAGAACAATCTCAACACCGGACTTCTCGCCATCGCCAACTAGATGAAAGCAAGCCACCTCAAGCTGAATTCAGAAAAGACCGAGATCATCATCTTCGGCCGCCACAGGTCAGCATGGGACGACTCCTGGTGGCCTGCCACTCTAGGGTCGCCCCCAACACCCACCACCCAACCTCGGTTTCCTACTGGACTCTTCGCTCTCCATGACCCAGCAAGTCAACGCCATCTTGTCCTCATGCTTCAACACCCTTCAAATGCTCCGCAAGACCTTCAGGTGGATTCCCATGGAAACCAGAAGAACGGTCACCCACGCCCTCGTCAGCAGCAGACTGACTACGACAATGCCCTCTTCGGGGGAACAACGGCCAAGCTCCAGAAAAAACCCCAGTGCATCCAGAACGCCTCAGCAGGTCTCATCCTCAACCTCCCTCGCCATGAACACATCTCAGCCCACCTCAGAGACCTCCACTAGCTACCCGTCAACAAAAGGATTGTCTTGAAAATCCACGCTCACAAAGCTCTCCACGACACCGGACTTGCCTACCTCAAAGATCGTCTCAACTTCCACAACCCGAGACGCCAGCTCCGCTCCGCCAACCTCGCCCTCGCAACAGTCCCCCGCATACACCGTACCACAACCGGCGGCAGATCCTTCTCCCACCTCGCCGCCAAAACCTGTAACTCCCTCCCCGCCAACCTACGTATGACCCAGGAGCTCCTGACATTCAGGAAGCGCCTCAAGACCTGGCTCTTCTAGCAGTATCATCTCCCCCTCCCCCTCCCCGTGAGTGCCTTGAAACCCTTTCGGGTGAGTAGCGTGCTTAACAGATTATTGATTGATTGATTTAGAGACACAGGGCCTTTGGCACCATGAGTACCATGAGTACCTTTTACAAAGGACTTAACTGTGTGTCAGGGTTGTGCCAATTTTGGATATAAAGGTATAGTTACTGAGGTTGGTGCCACTTTCAATCAAAGATGGCATCAACACTGTGGGGGATAACCATGCCAACAGTGGCACTTTCCTATAGGTATTGAACTTAAGTGCCAGTGGGGGAGGGTCAGAGAAACTGAAGGTGCACAGCCATCTGCAGCAGAGCAAAGGGGGGCACCCAGCGAGCGAAAGGGAGAGGGTGGAGAGGAACCACAGTGCCTGCTTCACTACCCAATTGGTATTTCCTATCTATTTTTTTCCCTGCATAGATTACACTTACACAGTTGCAGCCAGGATCATCCAATTTCTACCTCAAAAGTGGGTGAGGGATTTGAACCTGCCATGGACTCACTAGGATTAATTGCAGAGTCTGCACTTCCAATGTCTTCAGATCTTGTTGTGGACTCGGGAGAGCCCCGGCCTGAATGTCTTCCTCCCACCACCCCCTAGTTCTGCCCCAACATGTCTATCAGTGACCCACACACCTCCAGGTCTCCTTTAGTGTGTTCATCCAGTCTTACTGACCCTCCTGAGCCTACACTCCTCTGCCACTGCCCACTCCGACAGATCTGACCTCCATTTACTTGCAGTCCGAGATGCTTCATATTTCATTTTACCACCTTTTTTTGGCTTGTATAGACTTTGGCAGTGGGAGAAGTCCCAGTAGACAATGACGTAATGATAGCTCTATTGTTACCACTTACATCCTCTATGTCCTCCCAGAAGGAGTTCAGTACACTGCACATTAATTTACCATGTGCAAAATCTGCAGTCTAGACCCGGAACCTTCTGCAGCCAGCGTCACAGGCAGGGTAAATTATGTGCAAACACAGTGGAGTCAAAAACGCTCTGTATAAGAAAATTATTCTGTCAGCTTAAATCTGGCACTGCTTGCAACTTCCTGAACAAGTGTTCTGGCATGCCTCCATTCTTCCCTCAGTCAAAGGAGAATCTATTTACCCGTTCCATTTGTCTCTCAGTGTCGTCAAGTCTGTTAGCCTATCGTCTTTTAGGACAATGTGTAGCTGGGAGATAATACCTCTAGTGGATCCAGAGTCTAACATTACCATCAATACGTTTGATTCACTGGTGCATCAGGAAATGTCGGCCAAATTTCCCTTACCGTCCAGACTATAGGTGCGTCCTGCAGAAACTGACCCAGATCAATTCTCAAGTGTCTTCCTACCTCTTCAAATTCATATTCAAGCACAGATCTTCTGCTTCTTGACATTCCCTCTCTACCCAACGTGTGACGACCATCAAATTTTGCATCTGTGCAAATAGGCACAACCACCAAATGGGGAGGAGTTTGGCATAATGTGTCCGTCTCAGAATGCATGTAGCCACCGTCTCCTGTGCTTGAGCAACGCTGTGAGACTATAAAAGAGGTAACAGCAGGAAGTCTGCGCCCCCTCATGAGTAGGCTGGGGAGGTTGTCGATTATGACTGATCCCTCCAGCAGCGATTTTTTTCCATATGGAAACAGCCTTGCACCACAAAGCCGCACACTGCAGCAGGCTGGCTAGATAATATAATTTAAGGTCTGGGAGACCCAGGCCTCCCTCAGTCAGATCCAACTTGAGGATCTCCAGGCGAACCCTACTGTGCATTCCTGCCCACACCAATGAGATCAGCAATCTATTAAGGCTGTGGAATAGAGAGTGCGGCAGAATGTAGAATTAATTCTGCATAGTGTACAGGCACCGAGACAACAAGACCATCTTACTTAATGCTACGCTTCCCATTACTGAGAGTGGTAATGTGTTCCAAAACCGAACCAACGCCATAAGTCCACTGAGCACCCTCCCCAAATTTAGATCTTACAACTGGTACAGGCCGTGTGCTATTTGCATTCCTGAGAGCGCTCCCGTTCGTCTCATACAGATACCACACGCGTTACATTCCCCACCTGTATTCCCCATTCATGCAATTCAGCTTTTAAGTGTATTGCCAAGAGCTCCATTGCAAGTACAAAGAGAAACTGAAACAACAGGCACCCCCACCTAGTCGTTCTCTCCACAGGGAACGCGGTGTACATGACTCACCCTGTTCGCACCCTTACTCTAGGTTCCACAGAGAGTTGGATCCATGATAAAAAGCCCAGAACCACCCCTACCCGCTGAAGCACCTCCCACAGGTATTCCCAGGATAAGATATTGAATGCTTTTTCGATGTCTATGTTGACCAGCGCTGCGCTCATCGTCACGTCACAGGGTCGCATGTGTAACATGGGATAACCTACACAGATTCATATGAGTGCCTCTCCAAGGCATAAATCCGCACTGATCTCAATGTACTATGTGTGCAATCACCCTGCTCAATCGTGACATCAGTACTTTTGCATTATCTTAACTTCCACACTGAGCATAGACACTGGTATGTATGATTCAGGCTCCCTGGGATCCTTCCTTGGTTTTAGGAGCATGATTATTAATGCCTCGCACATATCTAATGGCAAAGTGCTGATGGCCTGCGCCTCTCTGAGGGTCTCCAACAGATATTTAGAAGGTTAAACAAAAAAAATGCTTCAAGGAGAAATTACGCAATAAGTAGTAGGTAAAGCACGTTTACTGTGCCACCTTTAAGGGAGCAAAGTGGCAAGCTAAACCAACAAGCTTGAATGAAATGTCAAAACAATTTTACACTGTTTCTACAATCCTACTGTGCCCAAACATCGCACATTACTATATGTAACCAATACCTTAGTCAGCTATTTCTTTGAAAATTGTCCATTGAAATTTCAGTTTGCTTCATGACCATGTTTGTTTTGGTAGACTGCAATAGGTTGTGCAGAGATGTTTTTGCAACATTACTGCTGAGTCACTCTCCTTGAGCTCCTCAATTTACAGGTCAGCCTGTTGCGTGTGCATTAATACATGTTTGCTTTATCAGCATCCTACTGAAAGGGTATGTTATGGCAACATTCTATTGAGAGGGTTAGTTATTAACATGTTATACAGAAGGCTGAAATGAAGAAGGCAAAATGTTTTACCTACAGATTAATTTTGTTACTCAATGTTCACTACTATACAGAACAGAAAGCCCAAGGTGTTTTATAGGAAAGGACTTACTACTTAAGATGTACGAAGTTCTTCTTATACACCTGATAACATTCAATTGAACATAAGGTACTAGATTTTGTTTATTTTGATCATCAATTATTATAGGAATTGAGAAGATTGATTATACAAGGGCCGTTGTTTATTCAGAGTTCATTATTAATAAGGTTAATGAAAAAGCTGCCTTGTACATACTTTGACATCAGTTGAGGGAGATGTGTTCCACTCTGCCTGCTGGGCACTTCTAGCCTCCACTGCTCCAAGTTACTCGATGTAGAGTCTGGGGTAAGAGTGAATTTAATGGGAAGGTTGGTAGAATTTTTATTTATTAGTACTTTCTCTTCACATTTTCATATTTTCTCTCTACTTCGGTCTATCGTCATTTCCAGTGCTAGTCAGCCACAATCCCTGGCAGCTATATCCACTAGGATTATGTAGTTCATATATCAATTCAACGACTTTCAAATTATGTGGCAATCATGGTAGAAGATAGGTCATTTTCAAACCAATGTAATACTCAATATGACCCGGTTATTTGCCACTCTCTTAAAAATCCATGAGTTATCTGCTAACACCTTAAACCACGCATTAACTTAACCATAAAATTAAAACTTTCTCTCTAAACAACAAGGTATGAAACTGTAAAAGAGCCTAAACTAGTGCCATAAATTGAAGGAGATCTTGATTTTTCTACAAGAGACACAGAGACACAAATTGGTGTAGGGGAATCAATTCAGGTGAGCTATAGGTAGGTAGATTAGTTTGCTTGCTCTCCTGCACCCACAAAAAACAAACAAATAGCCTACCAACATTGATCTAAGAGCTCAGGAATAAAGATCTCAATCCCAGAAAACAAAAAGGAAGGCAGATGACTCCTTATGAGGCTCAAGAAAGGGGCTCTAAATATTTACAACCCAGCAGCATATACCCAGACTTCTAGGTATAAGTAAATACAAAATCTTTCACAACTACAACAAAGGGTAGTAATAATTACAGTATGTAATTTTTATCTTCAATGAGATAGCATTCTGGATAGAATTTCTATCTGTGAATTCAGGCCAAATAGATTGTGTAAACCAATAATCAACCTTTGTACGTCCCATTACCCCAAAACCATATGGAGGCTTCACAATTCAACTACTATTCTAGCCTGCCCCATTCATTCTCCAGGATCTATCACATTCTGGTGAACAGTGCTTACATTCTGAACACCTGAGTATACACCTCTGTCTATAAAAATCTTTAAATGTGTCTATCTCAATAATTCTAGAAACTCAATAAAGAATGATCTTCACTGATGACAGCTAATAGCCATAACAATACAATTAATCAAAATGTGCTAAAAAATGTTGACAAGTTTATGAGAAAAATAAGCATTCCAAACAAATAACTGGGCACGGATCATTGGCTCATTAAAGGCTGTTTCTTAGACTACTGGATAGGGGTACTTCAGCCAAGGACGCTACTACCGGTAAGCACCAACTCAGTAGAACATGCTTGTATTATAGCGTCCCATCCACATTGTGAAGTACCAGAGGACCTCTGTTAGCTCCTCTCCTTCTGCTACCTGGTTGCCCAGAGATAATGTTTTTGAAGATCACATGCTCCAGCCCAGGGAGTTAATTCATTTTAATATGTTCCAACTGTTCACTATAACGTGATAATCACAGGAGCAATTCAACAGCATCAAGGTGACAATGTTGTTCTTTACCTCGCCATCTCTTTCACGCCTTTGAAAGAACTCATCTGGTTTTTATTCAATTAGCTCTCTGTGTTTATTTGCGCAAGAGTCCTTTTCCATCTAATCAGAAACATTTTGATCATGAAGGGGTTCTTGGACACCCCTCTCGCTTGCCAATAATGCCAGTGAATTTGAAGTAGGTGTAGTTCATGCAGACCCATACATTGCAAGCTGGATATTTTCTTCCTATCTTCAGCACAACCAGGGAGAAAAGATTTTGCCTCTGGCCTTAAGATGGTGGTGGTGGTTTATTGGCTCAACATCCCCAATGAAGGACCGTCAGACAGGTACATGGATGGTTGATTACAACTCCTGCAACTATCTTCCGGAATTCTATTTTTGCTTAGATTTTCTGCCGCTGGTTCCAACTTGGGAACTTCTCCTTGTTTTCCCTGCTTTTTTACTCAATACTTACAATGGGATATATTCTGTGATGTCCCTAATCAGTCTTGTTTAGATTAGCTCGGAGTTTAACTTCCTTACATGCTTGTAGGCGTTCTCCTGATTCAAGTGCGTGGTTTGTCACAAAAAAAGCTCCTAACTGGGATTAACAATCAGATTATACTTGTAATGGCACTGCATGTTTTTTTTTGTCCTTTATTTTTTTTAGAAGTTTGTAAGTTAATTTTTTCAAATTAGGAGTTTATTATTAAGGCACTGCTGCTTCTTTTGCTATGGAGTAGCTTGGTTTAAGGATTCCTCGGCTGGGGTGCTTTTGGTTCCTCACAGGCTGCGTTCTCTAGGAGAGAGGGGGAGGTGATTGCAGGGCAAGAATCATTGCGCCAGTGATGGCATTTGGCTTTGCTGGACTTTAGTTACTATGTGGGCCAGGTTGAGATCCAGACTTTTAGAGAAAAAGGATTAAGGGCTAGGTGGGTCGCTGGCTACCTCTTTATTGGTTATTTCTACAAACTTAATGTCAGAAATAACAGTGGCACTGCATGATACTGCTGTTTCAACCTTTTTGTCATTTTGCAATATCCCATTCTGGATATTCTCATGTGTGGAGGACTAGGAATGGGGGTAAAAGAGCAAGTTGCTTTAATATCTGTGATGTCTCAACTTCGAATAACGATTTTTCTCAGCACAGCATTTAAACAGGTGTTGTCCTTAAATATTTGGGGGCTGGTGGTGTTTGTGAAGTGCTGAGAAATGCTGGAGATCATTCCTTCGAAACTGAATTTTCAAACTTAGCTTTTCATAAAAGCATGAAATGGGAACTCAACCTAGCAGACATTCCTGACAGGTCCCCTCCATGGCTACTGATTGAGCAAGATTTGATCTGCCTATCCACTGAGCTTGAAATCAATAATTACTATGAGAGATACTGTGACAAAATGTTCATCAAACATATTTAATAACACTATCTCAGTACCTGGCATGCTTGACAGCAAACGTCCTAATAAAATTAAGTATTTCAAGCACAACCAACAAGTAAATCTATAACGTAAAACATTATTTGGGAAAAGGTGGGGCTCAAAGTGGATTGTACTTCTTACATATCTTGGACTTCAGGTTTTCTTCACTCCCCTTCGCTGGTCCCCAAACTAAACATAGTTTATTAGCATAATCTCCAGAAAATCGTTAACAGATTTTGAACAGACTTCAGGACTGGATAGCGGAGAAACATTTAATTTCTGATCTCCTAGCAGGATTTCATCACAGCATAAGTACCACTGATTACATATTTTGCCACACTGCTTTATACTAGAATTACATTACCATAAACCATGATCACCTTTACATTGCATGTCATATTGGGAAACAGCCTAGTACCAAGAGCCTTCCTACAGAAGGACCTCAAGTCACTGGGGTTTAACTGATAACAGCTTGCTGGTTGTAACTGCTGGCATGAGGACAATTATGTACAGTTTAAATAGGGCAGCTATGGAGAATTAATCAAGCGCATTCCAATCTTGAAAGTGGTAAGGCAAGGTTGTGTCCTCACCCCCACATTATATTCCTTATGGAGTATGTCGATCTATTACAGGACTGTGTCAATAATTTCCCCTGAACGTGCAGGTCTTAAAATACCCAATATCATGTCCGCTGCAAATAATTTTTTGATCTCCGGAACACCAATGGGTCTACAATCACTACTAAACAAGTTTAATGCAGTTTGCGTCGAGCGGGGACTAGAGATTAACCCAGCAAATACAAAACATATGTGTTTCAATCTCCACAGGAAATTTAAGGTTGTCCTGGATAGGGTTGGACATTTTCATTACTTAGGCTTGAAATCATCTCAAACATTGTCCTGGACTCCACAAGTTACAAAGAGACAGATGGTATTTATCCACAGAGAAACGTCAGTACTGAAAATGTATAAAGTGACCTAATGCAGGGCTGTCTCACCTGCATTTTGAAGTTCATTGTGCCAAGAGTTTGGGTGGTTCTCTTCATGAGTTGAAAATTTGGGGTTATAGTAAAGTGTCTTTATTTTAAAAAAAACAGGAAACAATTTGAGATTACTGTTCGATTTTCCACAAAATGCACCTCTTACCCCCATATAAATCGATCTGGCTCTACGTTGAATGGTTCACATAGGAAACCTGAGATTGTTCCTATATTGGTTACGCAACTGGTCAGTACCAGAACTTGAGGTTTACAGACAGACGCTGGACTAACTGGCAAAGGTATACCACAAAATGCTTAGGGGTTGTCAAAAACTGGGTACTCTTGTAGTGTCTAAATTATCTTTGGGCTAATTCTAGCCCTGTGTTAGGTGAATATAAAGGTGAGTAAAAGTAAATATTGGGCTTATGTGATAGATGGTTGGTTGGTTGGTTTGCAGAAGGTAAGGGAGCTGGATTGTATGACATATATCTTGTCTTTCAAGTGTTCACTGAAGCTTGAAAAATACTTACAATACTGAGCCCTCTATGGCAAGGAACTTGCGCCTCAAATGCAAGGAAGAATCTCCAGGAAACATGTGTAGGCACTAGAAGGATTATGTTTCTTACTCTATAAGCATCGGTTTGATGCATGTAGTGCTGCAGATTTGCATGCTCTGCATACTCATGGCATCTACAGTTGGGTTTGGACTATTGTAACTTCTTTTTCTTAGAAGTCTTTCAACCCACGAGTGTCACAACTCCTCCTCTCGTAGTGAATGCGCATGGGCACCAATTCCATTGTTAGATTGTTTTCTGCACAATGGGTGAGAATAGTTAAGGAGAATGACTGAAACAATACCTGTAGTATAAATATTCTGTAAATTGGAGGCATCTGCAGTAAACACTGGTTTCCAGGGAGGCATATGGGTGCATCTGAATCTACAGCACTAAATGCAATGAACAGATGCTGATAGGGTAAGTAACTTAACAGCATGTGTGGCTGTAGATACATATGCTCTGCATCAACTGGTGGCTATTAAGTTGATGGTGCTTAGGTCTGAAACAGACAGCTTAACCAACTCTAGTTTGTTGCCCTGCAAGAATATCCAGACAATAATGCTTTATAAAGGTGTGTGGAGTTGACCCTGTAGCTACTTTACTTAAGTCGACTACAAGTATGTTCCCAAACCAGGCATGGTGGCGGCCTGTTTGAGGGTGAAGTGTGGCATGAGGTGGGTAGGTAAGGTCCTTCTAGCTTTAAGGTAACAAATGTTGATGTATTTAACAATCCATTTGGCCATTCTTGCCTTCATATGTGGGTCTACTTTATGAGGCTGTGCAAAGTCAGCAAAGAACTGTTGTGTCACATGTAAGCATTTGGTCCTATCTATATAATACATGCGAGCACGACTACGTCAAGTGTATTGACTGAGCTACAGAGTCAGGCCATGGAAAGAAGACTGGAAGATCAATTGTTTAGTTAAGTTGTATTGAGGAGACCACCTTAAGCTGGATCTTGGAGTTGGTCATATGAACCACCCTGTGATGGGTCGCTCCATTCCGACCCACACAGTTCTCTTACTTGTGCTGACTCTGCCCCACACGACCTGGTGCATACTGTAGACCCCGGCGATTTGATTGGTCGCTTATGGCAACCGCGGGACCAACTGCGGGTTAAAAGCGGAGCGTCAAAGAGAGTGAGGGAAGCGAGAGGGAGTGGAGACATACGAGTGACAAAGGAGGAACAAGAGGACGAGGAACCCACCATCGAGGAGGAGGACGGCCGGAAGACGGAGCCGAAGGGAGCTGGAGTACCACAGAGGAGACTTGGAGACAGCTGGCCCGGGGAGCCCGCTTCTACGCCGCCACGCTTCCGGAGAAGTGTGGCCTCTCCAGGTACGGAGACGGAAGCGGGGAAGGGAGGCGGGAGGTGAGAGGAGCGGGGAAGAGGAGGGGAAAGAAGGGAGAAAAGGAGAGGGTGAACGGGCACTTGTGATGGTGAGCACTGCGGGGAAAAGGGGACGGGGCAAGAAAACAATAGCAGGCATTCAGATACAGAAAAGAAAGGGAAGAGAAATATAGGAAATACGATACCAAGAAGATAGAGCGTACACAGGAAGAGATTTACGATTAAGTACACTAAAACGAATAAACGAGAGAAAGAGAGAGAGAGAAAAAAAAGAAGAAGAAAGACGGAAAACAGTACATAAGCAAGAAGCGCAGGACGCAAGGAAACAGGCAGGAAGGGAGTCTGGCAGGAGAATCAGAAGAGGGACAACACAAGCGAAAAGAAGTAAGACAATAAGAAGACAGCGGAGAGAGGGCCAAAGAGAGTGAGAGAGAAAAGGGAAAGACGAGAACAGTTAAGCCTTAACAAGCCTCCCCACTTACCGTATCTATTTATTTTCTTGTTTCCATGCTCCCCGCGAGGCCTGGGAAGAAAGAAGAAGGACGAGCCAAGAGGACCTACTGCTATTTCATAAACTTTGTACATATTACTCATCGTATAAACTGTTTCAAGAACCAATAAAAGACAGTTCTTTGAAACCACGATATTGCTATTCAGCGTCATAAATTTGCCATCCTCGCACACACCCTTTCGTTATGGACCTAGAAAAAGGTTCCTGTAGTGTGAGGGCCTGTAGCTCACTAATATGCCTAATGGATGTTACGGCCACCAGGAAGGCGACCTTCCAGGAGAGAAATTGCAAGGTGCAAGAATGCAGTGGTCTGAAGAGAGGTCCCCATGAGTCTGGTGAGGACAATATTGCTGGGTCAGGTGGCACCCAAGATGGTATGATTTTGAAGGCTCATAATTAAGGTCTCAATAATAGGAATCGTAAAGAGTGAGGAATGCTTCTTGTTCTGTAGATATATGCAGCGATATCAGCAAGTTGCAGCTGAATCAAGGTGTAGGCTAATCCTCATTTTTGCACATGTAGAAGGGAGCAAATGATGTCTTGTACTATAAGCATGAGAGTTTATGAGGCTCAGGCTACAGTAGTGGACAAACTGTTTCCACTTAGCAGCACAAAGGTGCATGTGGTAGGTCTATGGGCTTCTTTTGGTTTGGCCACACACTCTTGAGGTAAGTTAACCAAACCCTAAGACCTCTGAAGCCAGATCGTTATGTTGAGCTACATGGGGTCAAGGTGTCTGACCCTTCCTGGATTTTGAGTAAGAAGGTCTGGCCTGTTTAGGAGCTTCTTGTGTGGGGAGATGGACATCTCTAGAAGGGCTGATAACCATAGCTGTCTGGCCCACGTGGGAACTACCAGGATGAGGGTGAGAGATATTTGCTCCACTTTCACCACCACGTACACTAGAAGTGGGAGAGAAGGAAAAGCATATGCAAAGATTCCTGACCAGTTCATCAACAGAGCATTGCCCCATGGACCAGGAGTGTGAAAACCTAGAGTCAAAGTTTGGGCATTTTGCTTTTTCACATGTGGCAAAGAGGTCTATGTCTTGGGGGGAGGGGGGAGGATAAAAGTAAGGCAGTGGGACTTGTGGGTGATGTTCCCACTCCTGGATTTGCTGCCGCATCCTGCTGAGAGGGTTTGCAAAGTTGTTGTCCATCCCTAGGAGATACTCCACCACTCTGTGGTGGGTTGCCCAATGCCAATTTCGTTGTGCAAGTGTTCACAATTGAGGAGCGTGTGTTCTGCCTTTTTTTGTAGGTAATGTAGGTAAAACAGTGGTTATGTTGTTGATTCGCACAAGGACCACTATGCCCCGAATATCCTGGAGAAAGTTATAAGGGCCAGGCGTATGGCTAAAAGTTCCAGATGGTTGATGTTGAGACCCCATGGTCAGAGACCCTGAACAGTCATGCAGTTCAGATGCACTCCCACTCAGGAAGTGATGCAGCCACCACTGTAGAGAGTGATGAATCAACAATAGATCTACACAGTGACCATCTGCTTGTGATTACTGATTTGAAAAACACTCCTGGAGCGAGTGCATAAGGAGCCTTGCGTGAGGGACTATGGCTATTTATGAGACCATAATATCCAGGAGAGACATTACTGTTTGAAAGGGGAGAAGACAGAGTGGCGAAAAAAAGAGGTGGCAGCTGCTAGAATGTTGTACACTTCGGGTGTTCAGGTAAGCTATGCCAAAGACTGCATTTAGGACTGAACCAAGGAATGGTTGGACCTGAAGTGACTCAAGGTATAACTTGGTGGCAGTGACTCTGCACCCCAAGCTGTGTACAAGTGAAACTGAAGCTGGATGTGTGCTACGTAGTCTTATCTGCTTGTATTTTTGAACAGCCAGTCTTCTAGGTAGATTAAGACTTGAGTTTCTTCCCTTCGAGATGGGCAGCTACCACTGATAGACATCTGGTGAAACATTTGGTGAAAACCCTTTGGAGCTGTGGTGACTTTGGAGGGTAACACTTGGTAGTGTTGACCACTTATCATGAAGTGCATGTAGTGTAGAAAAGCTGGAGAGACTGGGATGTGAACACAGGTATTTTTCAGATCTAATGTAGCCATAAAATAGCCTTACTACAGCTGGCACGCTATAGGGTGACCTTGTGGAAATGTTCTGACAGGATTTATCTGTTGAGAGGCCTGATTTTGAGGACTGGCATGAGGAAGTCATCCTTTTTGGGGATTAGGAAGTACAGAAAGTAGATTCCTTTGCCCCAGTTTCGAAAGGACACTGCCTCTATGGTCCCTTTGAGAAAGAGTGCCTGAACCTCCTCTTGCGTAGGGTAAGATGTTATGGACTGGAGTGGGATGTTTGGTGGGGTTGAATTAAACTCAGTGCAGTAGCCGTGCTCAGTGATGGATAGAACCCACTGATATGTGCTAATCTCGTCTCAGTGGGGAAAAAAATAAACCCTGGATTTCCCATCCCCAACCGCGCCACCAATCTAACGTGTAGTGTGATCTGAGGGATGCAGAGCAAGTCAGTTCTTGGAGTTTCCCTTGGCAGGAATGCCTCTCCCCTGACCCTTGGAGCTGTTACCTCTGAAGGAAGCCCACGCATAACCTCTACCTCCTTGTTGGTGGTATCTCTATCGCTGTTATTGATAAGACTGGGCAGGTTCTGGGGAAGTGACCTTGGACCCATCCCTCGTTTGTTGCCTCCAAAAGGAAACCCTGGCAGAAGGAATTTTGCTTGATTTTATTAACCTATGGGCTAAACATGTGTAAAGGGAAGGGTGATGTTGGACCTCTGCTTGTCTCTTTTTTCAAGCCGGCTAGGAGTGACAGCAGAAGACGACAGATATTCACTACCTGGGCAGCTGTATCATCTGAATCCAAGGCACACCTAATGTGACGTTAGAAATTGCTTTCCCTTCCTAAATGATGTCCTCCCCTTTTTTGCAATATTGGTCAGGGAGATACTGGAGTAGGGTTTCCATCTCTTCCCACTGTGCCCATCATAATGAGACAGCAGGCACAATTAACTGGCAATGCACCATTGAGTGGCGGCACCAACCGCTATCCTCTTCCTAACAGCATTGATTGGTTTACTCTCCTTGTGAGGAGAGGGGGCGTCACCTGTGGCCCAGTCTTCTGCTCTATTCCAGGCAGTGGAAACAACAGGTAACCCAGAGGATCTGACCCCTAATATAAAGTGGACCTGACGGTACTGGCTTGAAATTGTTTTCAGTGCTGGGCATTACTACCCAGGATTTCACATGTTCCTTCACAATCGTAGGGAAAGATTTTAACATCCTCATGAGCACAGGGAAATATTGGAGGGAGCATTTAGTTCTGGAGAGCATCTCCATAAGAAAGTCCTGGTTACTGTGTATATCCACCTTCTGGTAGGCAGCTGCACATTTTGTGATGCCATGGTATGCAGTGGTGTCGTCTGGAGGGGAAGGCCAAACAGGAACATGGTCAAGGTCAGGGTCACTGGAGGATCCAGTAATGGTCCTCCCAAGGATCATCAGTGGGGTGTGGATAGACTGGGGCAGTAAAGTCCTCTGCTAAAGAGTAGAGGCTAAGGTGAGAGAGAATGACTCCGGAACCCCCCCAGGAGGGATTTGAGGGAGTCCCATGAGGTGAGGAAGGTGTTGTCAGAGGCAGAAGAGGAGGTGATGGAGGGACAGGGGGGGGGGGGCCTGGAGAGAGAAGCAGGGCCATCAGCCTCTGGGGGTCAATGTCCAGAACTGGAGCATCCTCAAAGGCGAGTCAGAGCTTTTTTCGGCAAAGTCTTTTCAGAAGTGGAGTTCTTGCCTGGGTGTGGGTGATTGATAATGCGCCGCTGCCTTTCATCCTGCTCCTGTTTCGAGAATAGTACTTTCCTCAGAATCGACATTTTTGGCACATACCTTGGTTTCGTCCTCGACAGAGGAGACACACTTCCAAGACTTTAGCATCAACATGTTGGTTTGGACAAGTGATCTGCTGGAAGGATCCTGTCTTGGGTCAGACCCCTTGCTTCTGTGTCGACTGTAGCTTGAGGGCAGTGTCACCTGGGAGAGGCAGTGGCTTATGCATGAGGCTCAACACTCCCGCCAGAGAGGCGGTACTCAGCTTCAACATGTAGCCACTTCTGTCTTAAAAGAGATTTGGGTGTTGACTTTACTCATGCATCTCCGCATGGTATTCAGATAAGGTCTGGGGTCGAAAAGATGTCCCTCAGACGCCTATTCCTCCTCTTTAACTACTTCTTCCTCAGGCACCAAGGAGTCGGATCCGATGATCTCAGGGCTGGATTTGTGGGCTGGAATGTCAGGTAAAGCGCTAAACTCCGCCTCTTCAGCATCAAGCTTGTCTTCCTTGCTGCACATGCCCAGAATCCGAGAGCATGGTCACTATTGTTGTGTGGTGGGCCCGCTGCCTGTGTCTCTGCTGCTGAAGAGTCTCTTTGCTGAATGCCGAGCTAGAGTTGCAGCGGCCTCATCGTGCTCTGGAGGGAGACACAGATTACAGCTGACATGGAGGTCAGCCCAGGGAAACTTTCAGTGGAACTGGCAGCATCTATTGAAAGGCATCTGTTGCATTACCTTCTGCATGTCATCATTCTCTGTTGTCAGTAAGTAGAATGCATAGCTCTGAAGAGTGAGGGCACACCAAGGACCGGAGAACCGGTTCGTACATGACAATCTCTGGGGCATTTCAAGAAAGAAGGTCAAACAAACTGAAAAGTATACCCGGAGACAGAAGAAACAGTCAGCATCAAACACATTGAGACTGAGAGTAGTGTGCATACATGTCTGAAGCAAATGGCAGGTAAAGAATCTAACAATGGAGTCTGTGCCAATGCATTTTCACTACAAGATGAGTAGTAACCAAGACCTCAAGACTTAAAAGACATCTTCAAAAACACGTTTCAACAGTTTGAGACCAAAACTAGATGGTAGGAGTACGGAGAGCATGTGTATCTACAGCCACACATGCTACAAACATATCTTTACTTAAGGGAAGTAACTTTTTCTTCTCATGGATACATCCTCTTGAAGGTATCTCGCCTAACAAATGAGTTCCATAGAAACAGGTCCCAAGGAGGTGGGATTGAGAAGTATCAATTAACTACGAACTCTGCACAGCACAGCCCTGGAACAGTATCATTCCCAGAAAGTTTACGCTGTGAGGCAGTAATGCTTAGATAAAGTATGAAAGTATGGCCAAGTGGCTACCCGGCAGACGTCAGTAACATGGATACTTCTGATGAGAGCAGAGTGACAGCCATGGGCCCAGCAGAGTGGGTAAAAAGGGTCTTCCTTGACAAAGGCATAACAGATCTTGAAACAGAAGAGGACCAAAGTAAAATGGTGACTGTCATTATTCGTAGCTCCAAAAAGGCCACAAAGAGCTGGGAAATCACTATGTATTGTCAACTGTGGATTGTGCAATTTGAAGCTGCAAGCCTTTAGCATACAATTAATGTTATCGCTTCTCCTCTTTGGTGGAATGAGGAGGATGGAAGATAAATTTAACAGTAATGTACTGATCCATGTGAAAAGCAGAAAACATTTTTCTGTAGAAAAGATGGACAAGTGCAAAGAATCAACTTATCTAGGTAGAATGCAGTGAATGGTCGAACATAAATGTCCTGAAGTTACTGATCTAATGGCTGAAGTAATTGCCATCAAGAAATCAGTCTTCAGAATAAGAAGTTGAAACTTGCAACTGTACATGGACTCTAATAGGGATTTCATGATGATATTAACACAAGGGTCAAATCCAACTGAGGAACACTGAACGGAGTTGGAGGGGACAAGAACAGTAAAACGTTAAGAAAGCTCACTACTGGTGGCAACTTTAAACAATTAAGGCTTGTCAAAGAGCCATGAAGGGGGACAGAACAGTCAAATAATCTTTACCAGGACCCAATCATCGATTTTGCTGAACAAACAACAGCATGAAATGAAGATCATCGTAAAGGAGAGTAAGAAATGGATGTTCCAGCTAACACCAAAGAACAAACTTGTTCCAGGAAACCACAAATGTTTTTGCGTTAGGTTTCCTACCTGCCTAGATGACATCTGCAACATCATACTAGGCAAAATGATTCTAGCAGCACTGCTCAATCTCCACACATGGGGATTTTGGTGGTACACCTGCTGCAAGAGTGTGTTCAGCCCTTGAAGAAGAGGGAGAGGATAGCAAATATTTAGAGCCAACAGATCAGCATTCCCGATTCTACTTACTCCATCGAGCCCATAAGAATCAGCCTTGCTTCATCTGTACACACCTTCTGCAAAACAGTCAACATATGGGAAATCAGTGTGAATGGTTACAGCAGGCTCCGTGAGAGGTGACCCATAAGGCATGCCCAAGAAAACCATTCCAAGGTAAGTGAATGGCACAAAACTGAGGACACTTCATGGTCTAGTCCAAAGCTGGAGAAAGCCACATATGGACACCTCAATTGGAAGCAAATCAAGTCAGTCACTTCAGGGTGAAATTCACACACATGGCGCTCCATAGGCAAGATGGCTGAGAACATCCACTCTGCCCCTGAGCAAGCCTGCAATGTGTTCAGCCAAAAGGAAAATCCTCCATTGGGAAGCCTACTGCCACAGAATGAATTTAATTCCAACACAAAGACTACAACTCCATTCAGCCTAGTCTGTTAATGTGGTGGACAGTGGTGGTGGTGTCAAACATTATTTGAATGATACTTTAAGATTCTGAAGGGAAAGACACCTTCATGGCAAATTGCAGTGCCCACAGATCCAGCACGTTTATGTGCAGACATTGCTCATACGTGGACAAAAGGCCTCAAGGGGTCATGCTGCCCAGATGGCACCCCAGCCAAGCAATAAGGCAACCATGACTTTTGTAGGCTGTATTTATGGAGGGCTGCAGGAATGACTCACCTGTACGCTGGAGGGACACATTCACCAGTGCATATCTGAATGAACAGGCGCTAAGCGCTGCATCAAAGTCAAGAGGCTCTCTTGGAGCTGGAGTCACTGCTTTTTCAGGGACCAATGAATGGCACTCATTCGCCCCCCAGCTCATGGTACCAACAGGATGCATAAGACTACTAAAGCTACTAGGCGCAGGACATGCAGAACAAAGACCCATGGCTGAGTCAGAAAAGTCTGCCTCATCTCCCTAATATTTAAAATCCTTAGAGAAGGAAAAACATTAGGTAATAGCGTGCTGAAGATGTTCTTTGACCAGCATCAGAGACTGAGCCAGTTGTCAAAGCACAGTAACACATTGACTCCTGACATCCCCAGTGAAGCCACTATACCTGCAGTTTTCAGGCCAAATGGTAGTGCCATGATTTGACAAAAATAGGACCCCAAGCTCAAGTAACAACTGTGGAGAGGAATGGAAGATGAAAGTGGGCGATCTGAAGATCCAGGCAATCCCCACATTGAGTTCCACCAGAATGTGGCTATAGGGCCATATGTTGAACTTGTCCTGCCTAATAAACATGTTCAGAAATCCAACTTTTTGGGAGCCAGGAAGTGTAACGGGAGCAGACTCCCATGCACACATCTATGACCCATATGTTTAGCAGGGCAACAATTTCTACCTTCAAAATCTAAGTATGACTCAAAACTCATGTTTTGGAGTAAGAGGAAGGCCCATCGATCCGTTCCTGGTTTACGAACCAGTGTCAGTGGTACCACCTCGACGTTCCCTGAAGCTGGTTCCAACGTCGACATTACCGATGCCGCCTGCGCATCACCTTGACTACTTTTTATGCACCCTCACATCCTTCTAAGGAGGAGGAGAGACTTCACCACCTGGAATTGACATGATACCTTGATAGTGCCAAAGAGTTCCGGGTGGATAATCAAGGCTTTGTTGAGTATGTGGGTGCGAAGAAAGTTCAGGCAGTGCAGAACAGAACTATCTCTAGATGGGTCATTCTCTGCATTAAAATGTGCTACGCATTAGGTAAAAAGCAACCCCGTAGGGGGTAAACATCAACAACGTGTTCAATGCAAAGCTATGCATTGACCATGCTGCATATGTGTTTTTAGGACAGGGTTGGGGTAATATTTAAGAACAAGGCGGGGTAGGTTTTAGGGTTCAGGTTGGGAAGGGGGGGGGTCAAAGTAGTTTTTAGAACAGGTTAAGTTTTAGGGTGGGGGTTTGGGGTGCTTTTTAGGGTGGGGTAGGTTTTAGGACAGGGCAGGGTAGCTTTTAGGACCGGGCAGGGTAGGTTTTAAGGTTTACAGCAGGGTAGTTTTTAGGACAGGGCGGTGTAGGTTTTAGGGTTTAAGGCGGGGGTCGTGGTAATTTTTAGGACAGAGTAGGGTAGTTTTTAGGACAGGTAGGGGGAGCTTTTAGGGTTTGGGGTGGGGATCAGAGTAGTTTCAGGACACAGCAGAGTATGTTTTAGGTCTCAGGGCAGGGGTTTGGGGTCATTTTTAGGACAGGGAGGGGTAGTTTTTAGAACAGAGCAGGTTTTACCGTTTACGACTGGGAGTCAGGGGTAGTTTTTGGCACAGGGTGGGTAGGTTTGAGGACAGGGCAGGGTAGCTTTTAGGGTTTGGGGTCGGAGTGGTTTTTGGAAAAGGCAGAGTAGGTTTTAGGGTGGGGTAGTTTTTAGGATAGGGCAGGATCGTTTTGAGGACAAGATAAGGTTTTAGGGTTTAGAGCGGAGAAGGGGGTGGGGTAGTTTTTAGGACAGGGCAGGGTAGGTTTTAGGGCAGGTTAGGGCAGGGGGTTAGGGCTCCAGGCAGGGGCAGTTTCAAGGGCTTGGGCGGGTGGAGTATGATGTCAGGTGTAGGGGGCATGGCGGGAGAGAATTTCCAACACATGTTCCTTTACCAAACATGCTTTTACAACGAAATTCGTTGTAAAGGCATGCGTGGTAAAGGCATGCATGGTGAAGGCATGAATGGTGACAGTATGTGTGGTAAAGACAAGGTCATTGTAGAGTCCATGTTGTAAAAGCATTTGTGCTATAAGCATGCATTGTTCCATCATACATCCCCCATAGGGTTTGCGCGCTCACTCTCCCAGAGCAACAGTTGCAACCACTGCGTTAGCATGTGAAGTTCCAGTCCGCATGAGGCAGCATTGTGGGCATCCTTGCACACATTAACTAAACACTAATGCCTTGACTGTCAGGTCCAACGGGACGGGTACTTGCTGGTTCAGACTTGCAGGACTTCCTAGTAGGATCCTGGTCCACACACACTCTTTCGGGGATGGTATTTGCTTGGATATCTATTCTCAGGTAAGAAAATCTGCAACTAGAAGTCTGTATCAGATGAACAAGTTACTTACCTTTGGTAACATCTTATCTGGTAGAGGCATTCTAGTTGCAGATTTCTTACCAACCCACCCATCCTCCCCACTCCGAAAACTGATTTCTAGGGACAGGGACTTCCCTTTCAGGGCCCTAGTTTTGTCACACAAGTGGTCAGTGTTCTTCATGGCTCCGCGCTACTGGTGTGGAAAGTCATGAAAAGAAACGGATGTTAGCCTGCCAGTTCAAGCCTATATAGGTCCCGCAACATCATATCAGGCATGCACAACGCCAACGATGGACATGGAGCTGACTGACACCACCTGACGGTGTGCAGGGGTTCTGTTTGAGGACAATCTCTGGATCTGGACTGACGCCTGGGAGAAATTCTAAGGTAAGGAATCTGCAACTAGAATATGTCTCTACTAGATAAGGCGTTACCAAAGGTAAACAACTTGTTCTTCTACCACATTTCCTGTTTTTAATTATCTGTGTTTATCACAGCTTGCTTGTAATAACTCCAGACCAGACATGTAGACTAACACCACTGACAGTCTTTACTATGCCAGGAGGCATTCTCAAGACATGAACTCTGCATACTCTACCAAATGTCAGGTAAGCTCCTAATACATGTAACTAAAAGTTAAAGAAAAACTCCAGCCAATCCAGCTAACCCAACTGAGTGAAAATATTTGCAGAAATGTGAAAAGGATTTTGAATCTGGTACCTTTGTCATGATAACGTAGATATATTATTGAAGAAGGACTATAATATTTGTAACCAATTTCCAAGCGATCAGTTGTAAGAGAGAAAACATTCAAGATATAGTCCTTATAGTGAAGTCCTTAAAGACAGAAATATTGAATTCTAAAAACTGCAGGTATACATACACCAGCTTCTCAGTAACTAGGCTCTCAACCTCCAAAATAGGGATGGATATGGAACAAGATCATCTTGTTAAACAAGGTTAAGAACTTGAGAGGGATACAGAAATAAATCGTTGGGTGCAGTTACAGGTAATTGAACCAAATCGGTCTAGGTCTTAATTTCACAAGGATCATCTCCAACTAGATATAACTGTTTGTCTTTTGGAGAAGTGGTGAATGAGAAGAGTTGCCGCTACCCCCAGAGGAATTCTCCGGAGCAATCCTGACTGAATTGTTTCCTGCTCTAATGTGTAAAAAGTGTTGTACACTAACTGTAGGCTTTCTGGTGTCTCTACTGGCAAGTATGCAAGCTAATAATATAGGTGCACTTGGTGCAGATGGAGATGGGAAACCATGACAAGGCTCCTTCGTGACAGAGCGTGAGGCTGGATGGGAGGCACCTGTATCGAAAATGTCAAACTCTATGGCACTCCTCAGGAATTACTCCGGTTTTGCGAATGCTCCTTTTTAATGCAACTATGACAGTCAATATATTCGCCCCTGCCCCCTAATTCAATACCTAAAATTTGTACTAGAGCGGCAACAAGAAAGATGCTTACTGGGAAAAATTGGCTCAAGTTTGCTAGGCTTAAAGAGGGATCTAGAGCAAAACCTAACGCCATTCTTTTACTTTATAACCAGGATATTCACAAGGCAAGAAGATTTGGGATCCCCTACAAAAGCACCAGTGATCATTTTGGACACAAAACTGCGGGACAAAGTTTCAAAGTACAAGCTTTTGAAAATGTTCTCAACACCTACTGATCCTGAAAGACCACTACTCGTTCAATGCAGAAACACAGCAGTCATGACACCAGTTTTGTGCTTCTCACAGGCTTGGTCATCTGTTAAGACAGCAGAGGAAACTAGTGCACCCATCTGTGAGTAAGCCGTAGATAACTGATCCCAATACCGGCGGGTGCTCCTAGGCTTTCATCCTTCTGAAAACAATAAGATGACTAACAATGATGTGGGTAAAACACCCCACAACTGGACCCCAGTAAATAGGAAAATGTTAGAATGAGCTACGTAAGTGTAGTAATTATGCTGAAGAAAACAAGGGTTTTCAACAACAAGTAAGTTCAGACCTTGTATTCTATGTCAGACAAAATTCCCTGAGCAAGCATGCCTGTGCATACACATTAAGCTTGCAATGGATCTTGAGTTAATTGTGGTATTCACCAAAAATTTCTTAATTTAGAACTGTTGAAAGGATACATTTAGGAGCTTGATATCCAGGATCTTGTGCTGCTGTTAGGGGGAAAAGGTCTGCAAACCTTTCTAAATTACCCCAATTCTGTAAGTTATCAAATGGCATGGCTATGTAAGAATAAACATTTCTCAGATTGAGCAGCATTCCAATAATTTCTCTCTGGTTGTAACAGCAGGCTTAGAGGACAATATCGTGTTCAGAGCTTGCAGAACATTTTGAAAGCATGCTTAAGCTGCTTGCTAGGTGAGGTAGATCCTAATCAACCTTGTAAAACCAGTGACTATGTGCATATCAACTACTGAATGGAAAAGAGGCTGAATATGGTCATGGGTGGAGATATGACTTTTTTTATTTGCATGACTAGGACCGTCTGAAAAGAGTAACATAATATGGATTTTTCTTAAGTATCCTTAATTTCCTTCACCTTATTAGTTACAAGTTCTTTTGAATCTGGATTCTGATCCTACTCACTTAAAATGGAAGATGTGGCCAAAGGACTACGGTACTCGACTGAGCAGCTGGCAAGGGTCTTAAAGAACGAAATGTATTCACAGTGTTGAAGCCTTAAACAGAGGTCTAAGAAACCGAACACAGGGCAATAGAAATCAGTTAGCAAGCAGGGAGGATGGGTGGGCAGTAAGGGATCTGCAACTAGAATATGTCTCTAACAGGTATTTCGTTAACCAAGCTAAGTAACTTGCACAACTGATAGAGACTTCTAGTTGCAGATTCCTTACCTTAGAATAGATACCCAAGCAATGCCATCCTCGGACGTGGGCTGGGAGCAAAAGATCATACAGAAGTCCTCCAGGACTGAACGACCAAAGTAGCCGTTCAAACGGACCTGACTGTCCAGGCAGTTTTGTTTAGACAACGTGTGCAGGGATGCCCAAGTAGCTGCCTGGCAGATAGCCAGGACAGGAACTCTGCATGCTAACACAGTGGAAACAGCAGTTGCTCTGGTGGAATGAGCATGCAAGCCCTCAGGGGGTTGCTTCTTGGCCAAAGCATAGCACATTTTGATGCAAAGAAGTAGCCATCGAGAGATGGTACATTTTTGCACCACCTTCCATTTTTTCGCACCCACATACCCGACAAAGAGTTGATCGTCCACCTGGAAATCTTTAGTACGATTGAGATAGAACATCAACGCCCTTTTTTGGTCCAGACGGTGGAGTCTCTCCTCCTCAAGAGAAGGATGCAGGGGTGCCTAGAAAGTAGGTAGGGTGATAGACTGGCCTACTTAAAAAGGCGTAACCACCTGTGGAAGGAAGGAAGCTTTAGTGCCCAACACCACTTTGTCAGGGTGCACAGACAAGTATGGAGGTTTAGACGAAAGGGCTTGAAGCTCACTCACCCTGCGAGCAGAGGTGATGGCAACAAGACAACAGTTTTGAAGGTGAGGAGCCATAAGGGACAATTGTGCATCTGCTCAAAGGGAGTACACATTAAATAAGTAAGGACAAGATTGAGGTCCCACTGAGGAATGATAAATGGAGTGGGAGGAAATACATGGATGAGACCTTTTAGGAATCTACTCACAATAGGGGATTTAAAGAGTGAGGGCTGATCAGGTAACCTAAGGAAAGCAGAAAAGGCAGATAAATATCCTATAGGGGTGCCCAAAGCAGAGTCCTGTTGGGCCAAAGAAAGAATGAACAAAAGAACCTTGGATAGAGGGGCAGAGAGGGGATCAACAGATTTGTTGGTGCACCATGCCACAAATTTATTCCAACGACAGGCACATACAGGTTTGGTGTAGGGACGTCTGGCTGCCAAGATAACATCGCAGACTTCGGGTGGAAGATCAAAAGTCGTCAACTGTCGCCGCTCAATCTCCACACATGAAGGCGGAGGATGGACAGTATCGGGTGAAGAACCGTCCCCTGTTGCTGTGACAGAAGATCCGCCCAAAGAGGCAGTCTGAGTGGAGGATCGATGGACATGCTCAATAGTTCTGATTACCACTCTCCGTGCCCAGTCAGGAGCCACCAAGATGACTTGGGCCTGGTCGTTACTGATCTTCTTGAGAACTCTGGGCAGAAGTAGTATAGACGGAGAGGCGGAAAGGAGGCCGGAATTCCACTCAAGACGAAAAGCGCCTCTGAGCGAGTGCCATCTTGGAAACCCCCAACGCACAAAACAGCAGACATTGTGAGTTCTCTGCGGAGGCAAACAGATCTAACCAAGACTCTCCCAACTGCTGAAAGAGACCTTGAGCCACCTCCGGATGGAGACGCCATTCGTGACCGGCTGTGCGTTGACGGCTGAGTTCGTCCCCTCTGGTATTGAGAGAATGCTGAACCACCAGGGTAATGCACTGATGGTTCAGCCATGTCCAGAGGTGTAGTGCCTCCCGACAAAGGGTCTAGGACCCTACTCCGCCCTGTTTGTTGCAGTACCACATGGCGGTAGTATTGTCCATGAACACCTGCACTACATTCCCTTTGAAAGAAGGAAGAAATGCTTTCAACGCAAGCCTGATCGTCCGAAGCGCCAGAAGATTGATATGGAGCCCAGACTCCGTCTGAGACCAGAGGCCTCAGATCTCCGCCTCTCCCATGTGGCCACCCCAACCCAGAAGTGACACATCTGTCACTATAGATAGATCTGGTTGGGGAAGGGAGAGGGCTCTGCTATGGACCCAATGTGGATTTGAAAGCCACCACTGCAGGTCTTTCACAGTCCCCTCCGAGATCTGGACCATGTTGGAGAGATTCCCCTGATGCTGCGCCCACTGGAACTTCTAGTCCAACTGCAGAGCCCGCATGTGCCATCTGGCATGTCACTAGCAGGGTGCAGGAGGCCTCAGAGTCAGCCTCACCGAAACACAAGATAGAGGCTAAAAGATCAGAATCATAGCCTGAATATCTTGGACTCGTTTTTCAGGAGGATAAGCCCCAAACTGCACTGTGTCCAGAACAGCTCAGATGAAGGGGAGTGTCTGAGAGGGAGTCAGGTGTGACTTTGGCATGTTTATTGTGAACCCTAGTGTGTGCAGGAGGTTCGCCATAGTCTGAAGTTGGGCAACGACTTTCTGGGGCGAGTCCGCCTTCAACAGCCAGACAACAAGGTAGGGGAAGACTGATACCCCTAACCTGCACAGATGAGCTGCAACCACCACCATCACTTTCGTGAACACCCAAGGGGCACTGTTAAGGCCGAAGGGGAGAACGGTAAACTGAAAGTGCTCGTGACCTACCACGAATCGTAGGTAACATCTGTGGGCAGGCAGGATGAGATGTGGAAATAAGTGTCCTTCAAGTCCAAAGCTACCATCCAGTCTCCTGGGTCCAAGGCAGACAGAACCTGAGCCAGGGTGAGCATTTTGAATTTCTCCTTCTTAAGGAAGTAGTTTAGGTCCCGAAGGTCTAGGATAGGACGTAAGCCCTTGTCCTTTTTCAGCACCAGAAAGTAGCGTGAATAACAACCACGACCTACTTCGGGCACAGGGACTTTTCTCTATAGCTCCCTTGGCCAAGAGAGCTGCAGCTTTCTGGCGGAGAAGCACCAAAAGATCCTCTGGGAGGTGGCCAAGGGATGGAGGCATGGCTGGTGGAGCAGATTCAAAATGATCTGCAAAACCCACCTGTCCGTAGTGATGGATTCCCAGTGGGGCAGGTGATGGCGAATCCTGCTGCCAACTGGATGGGATTGAGGGGACGGACTAGGAGGATTTGGAGGCTGCAGCGGGGGCAGAGGTGGACTGGGCAGACCTGTGTTTCCCTGTCCCGTGCCCTCATGGGATTCCGCATCAACGGCCATGCAGCGGCTGGACAGCATGGGTGGCACGGTGGCTGGGAAAAGGACGCGACATGGAGCCCCTTCCGTGGCCACAAAAAGGGCGAAAAGTGGACTGCGGGGGCAAGGGGCAGAGGAAAGACCAATGGACCAAGCCGTTGCACGGGAACCCTTGAATCCCTCCAAGACAAGCCCACTTTGTCTCCAAAGAGACGGGAACCATCAAAGGGCATGTCCATGAGGGGCTGTTGGACATACGCAGAAAAATCAGAAGTACGCAACCAGGCGTGGTGTCTCAAGGCCACCGTCGTAGCAACCGATCTGCCCAGAGAATCGGTCGTGTCCAGCCCACAACGGATTGTGAACTTCGCCACATCTCTCCCATCGTTGACAGCTTGGGAGACGATAGAACTGGCCTCCTCCGATATCTGCAGCAGGACTTGCGCAACCGTACCCCACAAAGAGTGGGTATAGCAGCCCAAAAGGCATGCAGTGTTCACAGACTGCAGCGCGAGACTGGAGGAAGAAAACAACTCCTTACCAAATTGTTCCAGCCTTTTTGATTCCCTATGCGGGGTTGGGGAAAGGAATGCACCTGAAGAAGAGAAAGCCTGAATGACAAGACTCTCAGGTGTGGGGTGTTGGGACAGGAAATTAGGGTCGTTCGGAGCGGGTCAATGGCGGTGTGCGATAGTCCTATTCACAGAAGCCCGTGTGTTGGGTTTGGACAAAGTACCCAAAAGGACATCAATGAGGGCTTCATTGAATGGCAAAAGGGGATCGGATGTGGAAGCCCCTGGCTGAAGCACCTCAGTCAGGAGATTGGACCTGACCTCTACAGTAGGAAGCTCAAGGACCTCAGCTGCCCTACTGACCACCATACCATAAGTTGCTCACTCTGCCGTAGCCACGGTAGGAGGAGACAGTATGCCAGCGCCTGGAGAAGTATACAGAACACTGGGGTTGCCCAATTCCTGTGCCCAGTCCAAAGGTGGGTCATCTTGGTATTCATAAGGATCCAGGGACCCCTCCAATCCTTCCCCAAATTTGTACCCATAGCAAAAAGGTCAGAATCCGAACTGGGGTGAATAGGCCCCATCGAAGACAAAGGTGGCGTCACTCTGACTCAGAGTCGATGGGGATAAGGATTGGGTCGGCGTCGATAGTAGGCACTACTGACGGTGGGAGCGTCGACAATCGACCCAGCGCCGGGGTAGATCTCAATGGTGCAACCGGTGCCGGTGTGGATCCGGAGGGGATCTCGGTGGCCGGAGTCAAAGCTGCCGGTGCGGAACCCGAAGGCCCCTTAACCAATCCCCTTGGGCCCGAAGGTGGCGTAACGGGGACAGTCCACCCAAAGATGAGGCGCATGGCCTCATAGAATTCTTAAGTTGGGCGGAGTCAGAGTGATGGTACTTCTTCAAAGACTTACTTTTCTTACCTGCATCTGAAGATTTTGAAGACGACGAATGGTGATGGCTCCGAGAACGGTCTCGAGACCATCCTCTCGATCGAGACCGGGACTTATGCGGAGTCAAGTGCCGGGGCACCATGAGTTTGAGGGACCACTCCCTCAAGGCCTTTGGGTGCATGGCCCGACACTCTGAGCACGACTTCGGGACGTGGTCATGCTCGAGACACCACAAACAAACCCAATGTGGATCAGTCACCGACATCATGTGGTGACAGTCCTCACACGGCTTGAAACCGGTCTTCGGGGACATCCTCGAGGCAACAAATATCTCACTAGAAAAATCTACAAAACTGTCGGTCAAAAAGAGACCAGGGTAGCTCTCTCCAGATCAGCGGGTTGCGTAGAAAGAAAAGAACTGACGTCACTGCACAAAGGCGGCGTCTATGTACTACTCCCGACGTCATTATGGCGACTAAGATGCCAACGACGCCCGCAGAGTTGACCTACGCCACATACTGACGCGCAAGGGTATTGCTCGAAGAAAAATCTCCAGATCTAGTCTGAAGCCTGGGGGAAATTCTGAGGTAAGGAACCTGCAACTAGAAGTCTCTATCAGATATGAAATCTTCAATATACTTTTCAAGATGAACACAAACACCACATAGTTACTGGATAATCTTTTTGACTGCTGCACTATCACCTTTTAGCCATTGACTATTTCCTCCCTCTTGCAAAATGATGTGATGACGACATTCAGCAATGTCATACCTAAGTATTACCAAAAAAGAAGTACCAGGACTCTGGAGGGATATGAACTCAACCACTGATGGAATGGTATTGGCACAGCCCAATCAACATTTATATGACACTGCCGCCACCAGAACACAAACCGTCCTGGTCTTCTTGATCAGTGAGTCACCCCCGCCCCCGGAGGGGGTGCGGCTATAGAGATTGGGACATTTTGGAGGAGCGACTGCACTGCGACCTGCCCGATGGGTACACCCCTCGTATCCCTGTCAACTGGTGCGGACTGCGCTGGTACAGAGGGTATGCTGCAGTTCGTGGCAAGCGGGCCTGGCCTTCCTAGAGTCGGCCCAGTGAGACATATGCTCCTCAATGCTCTAACCTACACCTTGCAACTACTAGGAGAGCAGAGCAAAATAATTGGTTCTGGGATGGCGGGCCTTGTAGACTGGCATTGTACGACACCCCCTTCAGGCTTGGTCATTGGAGCATTGGCCCCAGTCATTGGTGACCCACTTTCGGTCCTGGCCTATGTGACCCCCTTAACACTTCAAAGGCAATGGGTAAAGGACAGCCTAAACAGTGGAAGCTTGCTGTTGACAAGCAGAAAAACACCTCAACATAACGCACCCACGATGTCTGAGACGGGGGCAAGCAGGGTCAAAGACTCCGATATATCCATCAATGCCACTGTAATAATGATGGAGTTGCGTGATGGTTTCAAGGCCAACAACGCCAGGTTTGACTAAATAGCTAGCCGTCTTGACTGGATGGGGAAGCACCTTGATTGACATGATATGCGAATGGCACACACAAAGGGCCGAATATCAAAATAGAGGATACTACCACCAAAACGGCCAAGAGGTTAGAGATACTGGAATCCTGCCTGCACACAGTTGCCATAAAAAATGAAGACCTCGAAGCTCGGGGCAGACGCAACAATATTTGTATTCTGGGAGTGGCTGAAACGCCAAATACAGGGCGCATGGTCCTCTTTGTCGAACATCTGCTCAGAGTTGTTTGACCATGCTAGCTGAACCCCCATGTTCGTGGTGGAATGTGTGCACAGATGGCTCATGGCATGACCTGTGTCGGGAGCCGTCCCGTGACCGATTGTTGCACGTCTTCTAAACTACAAGGACTGTGACACGGCACTCCGCCTGGCCCGAGAAAAGACTCCTCTGCAATATAAAGGAGCCACAATTTCCATTTACCCGGACTCCACAATGGCGGCACAGGAGGCCAGGCAGACGTTTCAGGATGCTAAGGCCGCCCTTCAGGGTCTGGGTCTCTCATATGGCACGATATATCCCGCCAGACTCAGAGTCGATGTCCAGGGCAAGACGCATCCCTTCGATAAGGCGGTAGAGGTACTTGACTTTTGCAAGAAACATACCAAGGAGAAACCGCCTTCAGCCCACTCCTTGCCACAACAATCCCCAACACATACCTCAGGGACATCCAGCCAAGGCATGTTTCGGAGACATACTACAGCCCAGTCCCCAAAGGGCTACAACATTTCTACCCCGCCAGCTGTGGAGCCTGCTTGCTATGTGCGCATCATGGCACTGCTCCTAATTGCCTCTCCCCCAGGAGCACTGTGAAGTCTGGTCGGAATTTAAGACTCCTCAACAATGGATACACTGCTTAAACATAACAAAGCGACAAGGGGACCACTCGCTGGTGCGTTGCCACTCATCCATGGTTTATACCACACTATGGGGGTCATTCCGACCCTGGCGGTCATGGACCGCCAGGGCCGGGGACCGCGGATGCACCGCCAACACGCTGGCGGTGCATCCAGGCCAATTCTGAAAAGGAAAACCGGCGGTTTCCCGCCGGTTTTCCCCTGGCCTGAGGAATCGCCATGGGGATTCCGACCCCCTTACCGCCAGCCTGGTTCTGGCGGTTTTGCCCGCCAGAACCTGGCTGGCGGTAACGGGTGTCGTGGGGCCCCCTAACAGGGCCCCACCAAGATTTTCAGTGTCTGCATAGCAGACACTGAAAATCACGACGGGTGCAACTGCACCCGTCGCACCCTTTCCACTCCGCCGGCTCCATTCGGAGCCAGCATCCTCGTGGAAGGGGGTTTCCCACTGGGCGGGCGGGCGGCCTTCTGGCGGTCGCCCGCCCGCCCAGCGGGAAACTCAGAATTACCGCGGCGGTCTTTTGACCGCGCAACGGTATTCTGACGGCGGGACTTTGGCGGGCGGCGGATGACCCCCTATATGTTGTAATGGGGTTATTCTGTTTTTGTTTTAATAAGGGAGCCGCTTTGCACTTTTCGCCAGGTGTGGGTGGGGGGATATGGGACATTTGGAATATAGGTAGTCCTGACACTGTTAGACTGTTGTCATTTTGTTTTAGGTGCACGCACAGGAGATGCAATGGGACTCTTTCACCTCAAATCGATGACTGTTACACAGACCACAGGGCAACCGACTCTAAATGTTACTTTCATGTCCTGGAATATTAGGGGTTTAAACAACCCGTGCAAGGGAAACAAGTTCTACAATATTTAACTAGACATGGCGCACTGGTCGCTTTCCTGCAGGAGACTCATTCATCACCTTTTTCTAGCTGTACATTTGCTAAACAGTGGGGGCCTCACCGATATTTCTCAAACTACAGCTCATACTCCTGAGGGATCTGCATACTAATCCATAAAACTTTACCCTTTCATCATCCGCACACTACTGCAGACACGCAGGGCGGAGTCCTCCTGGTGCCAGGCATACTAACGGGCCATAGGATCGCACTACTCAAGATTTATGCCCCTAATGTGGACACCCCAGGTTTATTTTACACACTTCAAATGTACATGGATAACCCATGGACCACTTGATAATTGGGGAAGACTTCAATCTTCTCCAGGATATACGCCTGGACACCACATCCCTACATCCCGCTAATAAAACCCAATCCCTGAAAGTTTTACGCGATATACGCCACATCCACTCACTGTGGGACCCTTGGTGGCTATCGCCCACTGCCGCGCTGATCTACACATTCTATTACACACCTCATGATACCTGGTCTTGCATTGATTTTTGTCTCATGTCACCACAGACAAGGCCCTGGCACCATTCTGTCTCCCACCTCCCTCAAAACCTCTAAGATCACTCTCCAGTCCGATTCGACCTATGCATTCCCTGCGCTGACTATATGGGGCGTCCATGGCACTTCCCCGCTATGGCCCTGCAAGACTAGGTATTTAGTTTGGACCTCCACTCTTATAGAATACTTTGCCATTAACGGGGCTTCGGTTACATCCAAAGCAACATTGTGTGAGGCGTTCAAGGAATACATCAGAGGGATTACTATTGCTTGCCCAAGCCAAATTGTTGGATGAATTCCGGGAGCTGGGGGAACGTGAGGCCAGGTTCCTGGGTAAATATGCCAGGCCACGTCAGTATGGTGAGGGCGAAAGTCCAAGCTGCACCTTGGCATGCTTTATACGGCCTCCCAGGTTGATTTCTTATTTCCCTGAACGATTGGAGCCCAGCGGCTCGAGGATCTCAACGACCTCCGAGGTAAAGACACTACTATTTAATTATCACAAGCAACTTTACACCACCCGCGTCCAGGGCCGCACACCTGAGATGCTGCAGTATCTGAAGGAGGTGGCCATGGTGTGGCTGAGCTCGGCACAGCAGCAGTATATAAGCAAGCCCTTCACAGCTGAGGAGGTGATGCTGGACATTGATTCATTAAACGGTTCTAAGGCTCTAGGCACGGACAGGTTTACTGGTGTCTTTTATAAGGCATACAAGCACATCCTGGCCCTCCCCCTTCTGGACATGTACCAGGAGGCCATGGACGAGGAAGTGCTCCTGCCCACACTTCGGAAGGCTGTGGTCACTTTATTACATCCAGACCAGGACCCCACCCTATGTGCTTCATACCGACCGTTGTCACTTTTGAATTTTGATAATAAAATTCTGGCAAAGATGGTGGCTAACCAGCCGTCTACTGCTGGACCAGATAATCTCACCAGCTCAATAGGGTGTACAATGTTTGCGTCCCTTCATAGAGTTTTCCCCTAAAATCCCGGCCACGGTTGCCCTACTAGACGTGGAGAAGGCCTTTGATTCATTTGAATGGCCTTTCTTAGAGGCCACTCTCCGTAAGCTTGGCATGCACCGTTTTTTTTCCTGCTTAATCATGCTGCTGTACTCCTACTGCTCATATTCGAGTTAATGTAACATTGTCACATGTCTTTTACATCACTTGGGGAAACTCAGCAGGGGTGCCCCCTATCACCCCTCTTCTTCATAATTGCTGTGGATCCTCTCATACGACACCTTCAGGCAAAACACATACACAGATACCGGACCCCTACTGGTCTCCTTATATGCGGATGTCATCCTCTTGTTTCTCCGTCACAAAAATGAGTCCGATGAGATTGCTCGGTTTGGCGCTTTCTCTGGATTACGGATTAACTGGCACAAATTCTAAGATATTCCTCCTCACAGACCCTGCGTGCATTGGGAGGCACTGACACTTCTGTATGAATGTGGGGGTTTTGGGGTTCCCCATTTTCAGTTATTCAGCTGCCCAATGCCCCTACGTGAACTATTGGTATCATCCAGATGTTCGGTTACCATATGCTATACCGGAAAGGGATATTGTGTTCCCTACCCGCTTACAATTGCTGCTCCCATCTGACCACCCACTGGATCCTACAGACATCCAGCGGTTGGCCTTGGCACCATCTGGCTCGCCTTCTCTCTTGCAGCTTGCTATACTCAGTGGCAGTCCCACTAGGTAACAATACTTGGCTCCCCCTTATAGCGGAAAAACTGGTGCAACATACGCTTTGCTCTATTCAGCTTTCTACTATAGGTGACCACTTACCATACGATCATGTATTCTCACGAACGGAGGATAGTCGCTTTGAATCAACCACGTACATGGATCATTTTGTCCTCTGCCGTTTTCAGAGCACACTGTCGGCACTTTTGCCTTCTTACCCAGAGGCACGCTCGGACTTCCCCACCCCTCACACTAATTATAACAGCAGACTCCAGTGCTGGTTTAAGTTCCAAGTTGTACCGCGCATGCCTTGAGCTTCTCCCAATTCAGGATCGAAGGCTGCGGGAGGCCGGGGAGGCAGACTTGGGGCATCAGCTGTCCGATAAGATATCGTACGAATGTTGTTCCCAAACATGCACAGCACCTCTCTATCACAGGCACAAGATTTTACACTATAAATGTCTCCGTAGAATCTAGGTAACACCCAGTGCCCTAGTAAAAATAGACCCCTCTCTATCATCTGCATGTCTGAAATGTAAAGTGGAAAATGCAGATTTTGCTCATTTAACATGGACATGCGGCGGAGTGGCGGAATACTGGAGGAACGTTTTCAATACATTGACGTAGATGGTGTGCACCTCTGTTACTCCTGACTCCCGGATGGTGCTGCTGGGATATGTGGAGAAAATTGCTAAACCTCTTCAACGCTTTGCAGCCATAGCCCTTCTCCTGGCAAGGCCTGGAATAGCTCTACACTTGGGTTTCCAGGACACTGCCGGCGTGGGCATGGCTTCAGAGCCTCATTTACTGTGAAACAACTATCGAGATATATGCCTCTCTGCAGCTTCACATCTAAATAACATCTGGCAGCCTCTGAGGGACCATTTGTCGACCCTTAATAACACTGAGCTGTCCGGCAATACTGCCTATGAACACTCTTCTGCCCAGGAAGTGCGGCTATCTGAGACGGAGGCCTCGAAGCATTTTGACTCGGACCTCTCAATGACAATGGTACATAATGTGCATCATCCTTCAACAATTCACACCGGCCCTTTACATGAGACGCTTATGTGATGTATAGACTAGTATGTGTATATTTCTCGAAATAGGATTGATTAATGGCATATGTCTATTTCTGCTGGGTGCACAGTTTGTTACCTTATTTTTTCTTGGTTCAAAAACGTAATAAAAATAATTTAAAAAAAACATTCTTATGGCTTTTAATGCAGGACGAGTGAGCAATTAGAGTTCAGCACTTTATCAGGTCATCTTGCACACCGAGTTTTCACACTAAGAGATAGTCACAGGTGTTTGCTCCCAGAGGGTTTACTTTCACACTGGCACAAAGAGGTAATGCTGAAACGAGTAGCACACAGGTCCTGAGTTTGTCATACCAAGATGTGACAATGTCCTGTCACAAAGTCAGTGCTCTTCTACAGTACTGGCCGTACGTTCGACATCAGCAGAGGTATCCCCGCTGATCACGGATGGATTCCGGAGTAGAATGGGCAGGAATTCAATGGATGAAAACATTTGCAAACCACAAAAGCGTTGTCAAAATCATCTACCAAATACCTTGCCACCATATAGACGTCTTTAAGTTGGTCTTTATTAAATATTATGAAGAGGCATTTCTTTTTGCGCAGCCAATCAAAAATGGCAAGCCGAATCCAAAATGACAAGTCGAAAGGCAAAACCGAAAAACACCATAGGTAGTGCCCAAATGTTCTTCCAGGCATTCCAGATATAAGCACAAAAAAAGAACAATTGGATATGAGTGAGGAATGCATATTTAAGAGGGGCTGCACACCCTGATCGCCCACCTAAAATGTAGGCTGGAGCACGTTCTCTGAGGAAGCCATTTATGGTTCTTCATTTGGTGTACACAATTCACAATCCTATAGGAACGAGGAAGGACAAAAACGGAGAAGATGGCGGTGTTGTCTGGCAAAGCTCTAAACACTAGTCCACTGAAGGAATATTAATGGAGTGGCCTTTTTGAGTGATTTATTTTCCTTTTTATCATGGTGCTACTAGGTGTACTCCACAGGGAGAATGACACACCCACGCCACGTGAAAGGAAATGCCAGAGTAAGGATGTGTTGGACCATTCAACCACATATGAAGTGTTATGAACTTGAGCGAGGTGTTAAAGTCTTGCTGAGCCCTGGGCCTGCCAATGCTTTAACTGGCCCAGGGTGGGGCCTACAATGTGGAATTTAGAGCATGCATTTAGATATGAACCCAAGCAATGATCCGCTGTCCCTTTAATTAAAAAATATATATAAATATATTGTAAACTGACCTTCCATGAGGTTTTATGCTGGATGCTGTACAGAAGGGATTATCAGGACTACTACTGTGTAATGCTGTGCTTTTACAAACCATTCGTCTGATTCCATTCTGTGTCCATTTGTGCTACAATGTTCACCTTAGGGGTGTAAAAGGTTTGATTTACGGGTGCCAATTCCCTTTTGAAATGCACAAAATGTGAATTTGCATTCTTAACTACTGCTTCACATATAATATTCCACTATTCAAGTGTGATATGTGGGAGTAAATCTGTTCCAAGGGAAATGCAGTAGGCATTCCAGGGTGGGAATGCCATGAAATGTGTTTAACATCTACACACCTGTATGTCTGTGTGTATTTGTGTGTGCACCATACGAAGCTGAACTTTTACTCCTGTCAAGGACAGGAGGAAATCCCTATCCAGAGTTGGCAATGGAACAGAATTCCCTCAAAGTGTTGGTGTGGGTTGTACAGGAAGACATTTCTCTACTTAAAAGAATTACCCATGTGTAGCAGTTTAGGCATGAGTACTAGTTAAAAGCTGCAAGTTTTTTTAGCGTCTTAATGTTCATACTAATATATGAGAACACTAAAAATTAATAAATTACACCCAATCTTAGGTGAAAACCTATGGGCGAAGATTTATATAATGTTTTGTGAATTTGCCTCCCTCTTATGTTTGGCACAGGTAATTGTCATTTGACTTGTTCATGTTGACTGACAGGCCCACTAATAGTAAGTGAGGTTGCATCTTAAAGAGGACAGATGTGACACAACGCCTTTGTCAGTTACCTGTCACTAGAGAACCCCTTTGCACCTAAGCATCTACTAGTGCTACAATAATCATGAAATTGACTTGCTTACATTTTCCAGTTATTAACCAAGTTTCCGACTAATGCTGGCGCATTGGGAAGATCCATAACGTGAGGAATCCACTGGTAGTTGTATCCATCAGAAACTTAATTTTCCCCAAAACTGATGGAGAAGGCAGAGATCCAATATGTCTGTTCTCCCTTCTTAATCCCTAGAGTTAACATCATAATGTTCTTGTGGTTTCAGCTCATCCTTCTGCTTTTTTGTGAGCATTTATAACACTTATTTTTTAAGCTTTCTGCGTTATAGTGCAGCGTGTACCATTTCAGAAAGGACTGCACCTGTTTTTTTTTTTTTTTTAGTGTGCAGGCCTTTCCATTGACCAAAACATTTTTTTTTTTGTTTTAAAAAAAATAATTTTACAGTGTTCAGCTTTGTCCACTTTCCAAACCTACATCATTTAACAGAAACAAATAAAATAACTAAATATATTCAGAAATAAAAGTACAATTTCATCTAAAAAGAACTCGGAAAATAACTCAAACATCCTTCTGAAAACCAAACGCAGTTAATGTACCATGAACTCAGAAAACCAGCGTAAAAAAATAGTTTCCGTTTTTTTTCTGTTTGTTGGGTTTATTTAAAGGCCAAATCGTTTAGAAAAAAAAAACACAGAGGAAGAGAGTTAAACGAGTGGGAAACTGTCCTCCCTCTATGGAAGCTCTGGTTTGCAAAAAGCCAGAATCGCAAACCGCAATCTGAATAAAAAAAATTACACTGCCAAGATCCCAGTGAACTGGCGAGCAGCTCCTACACATAAACTGCATAACATAAAAGACGGAGCAAGAGAGTCCTGAGTCAAAGAGCACATGTAGCACCTCAGTCATACCAGACTACAAATAATGGGAACTACATTTTAGCCCACTTCACTATAGAAATGTGAAGTCTTTAATGAGCAGATACAACAGACCTTGAGGAAACTGAATACACATATGCAAGAAAACTACTAACCTCTCGAAGCATATTAGCTTCCTTCTCCTTCTGATCCAAAAGACTCTCTAGGTGATGGACATGCATTTCAGCCTCAGCCAGTCGCCTGGTTCTTTCATGGTCTTCTTCTGTGGCTTTGGATGACAGTCCCTTACTCTGCAACATCTCAAGAAGCTTTTTGATGGATTCATCACGAGCATTTAGCGTCTGTTTTTGTGTCTCAATGCGCAGCTCCATCTCTTCCAATGTCTTCCGCAGCAGGAAAAGTTCCTTGGCCTGGCGCTCATGCTCAGCATGAAGCCTTTGGAAATTCTCCTCTGTGAGATCTGCCACAAAGGGCTCATTAGTCCTGCTGCCACTATCCTGTTGAAAGAGCTGGTTCAGGTCCCGCTGAATCCGTAATTCATCCTGAAGAGCTTGAATGGTCATCTGCAAGTGCTAGAATCAAAGAAGAAATAATAAGTAATAAGTAATAAGAATAATACGATTAAATCAATTTAAGCAAGCTATACAAATTCCAACACTCAAAGAGTACTGGGTAAGAAGGCATGATTAAATACAGAAGGACCAAGACAAAGAACACAGAACAAGTAAATAATAAACAAAATAAAAGCTCTTATTAGGTGGTGTCTGGCTGGATGAAAGTGAGTATCTAAAACACACTAGTTTAAATGCTTAAGAGAACTAGAAAAGGAGCCACATCATAAGAACCGTTCAGATCCGCAGGATTAGTTGGTGAAAGTAAGCTAAAGAGAGCTGTATGGTGACATTATATATTGTAAATATTTGCCTACCTCATGCCAGAGTGGCCACCTGCTTGCTTGCGCTATGCTGGAGTAGCCACATGCTACTCAAGGAACCTGTGATGCCATAAGCCAAGTTGGCACTCTCATCTACCAGCTCTTATTTACAAGAATACTTCCTATCATGTTGAGAATAGATCCAGAAGGAGCAGGTTACTTTTGCCCTGCTTGGAAGAAATAAACCCAAGGCAGGAAATTGCTTCATTGTTCAGGAGACTAAAGTAATCTGATTTAGGGGGATATCGTTTGGTAGTTCGACATCACGTGTATCATATTAACTTCTACTGAATGTGAAAACAGCACACATATGCTTTTTCGGTACGAATTTTCTCTGTTGCAGTGTCAGAAAAACTCAACAACAAAGGGTATTACTTGAGCACATATGGGAGAGTAAAATCACATTTGTGAAAGAGGAAACCCAGATTTCCCACAATGACAGACTGCTATTTCATGGCGGACTGGTTGGTCACTGATCTAGTGGGGACAAGTTGCAACACTTTAAATTTTGGATTTCTTTTTATTGGGGAGAGTGAGCTACTGGTGCGGATTTTAAAATGGCCTGCAATTCCAGAGACTGTCTTAGCCCATCCTCATGCTCAAAAACAATCCTTTTGGAGCGTTCTACCCAGTAGGTTCTGGTGCCAGGTGGCCCAGGATGATCTAGTCACCAAAACAAGACCACGTGAGGCTCACAGCAGGGTTGGACTGCTGATTTTAATCAGGGGGAGTCCCCACATGGGCAAACTGCTTCTCCTGGTATACAGGGGGCTGATGGCAGCCCCAACAGGCAAATCTCAGCCTTCCTCGACTTCAAGGAGTGCTCTCTGGCACCCCACTTGTACTGCATGTCTTGCTGCTTTTCTATAGCCCATTAGGCCACTGGTACTGTTCCTAGAAAAATCATCAGTACAGTTCTACCTACAGTATGTTTTTCTAGCTACTTTCTAAGGCTCTGACTTCATAGACTGAAACATGGGTTGGAGACCTAGCTGATGTAACAACTGTGAAAAATATGTTTTTTTAATTCAAATTCCTACAAGGGAAGATTGAGACCACTAGAATGGTGGCCCTTGAAAAGCCAGGCTGCAACCCAGATGGCGAAACACTAGCCTGAGTCAGGACTTTAGTATCTCCAGAATTAGGCTGATTCCATTAACATATTTTTTGTTTCCACTTAAACATCCAATGATTTAAAAAAATATTTGCAGGTACCAGAGTGTTTTATCAACTAACCAAGTCCACCAAAGGGATGACAGATAACACATGATGGAGCTACTTGGCCAATGCACTTGCGGTTTTAGACACCTTAATGAAAAGTGGCTTAAATGCGTGGTCACAAAATAGTAACAAACAAAAAAACACTAGTACATCCCTTTAATGAAGCCTTGCGACTGTTGCACCCAAACAGAACTTAGATGATAAATGGTGCATTAAACAAGGAATGAAGAAGCTCTCCACCCTCACAAAAACACCTCGATATCACCTTGTAAGCGGCTTATGGATTCCAAAACTTGAAAATGAACATTAAGACTTACTGAAAATAACAGTTAGCAAGCCACAGTCAAAACCTCTAACTGAATGCAATGTAGCAACTGAATTCTATAGCATTTCTCTGAAGGTTCAGACTTTTTTTTGACATCTTAATTTTGATACCTTAATCTTCGTTTGGCATAGAAGCCTAAATCTAATGTACACATCTACTTTCTTTGGTGGATTTTAGGAGCACCCCTTCTGTTTACATTGGCTATTTTGAGGACTTCACAAAGAATTTGAGGAACCTCCTTGACCATCTTAAATTTAATCATGGCTATTGACAGGTATCAAAATGGGTGAAAAATTGAAACTCCTTACTATTTAACTTTTTAGAATGGGTGGAACATGACATGTACTTTCAATTTCACAATAAATAAATCGACAAACAGAGGTTTGAGGTAATAATTTAGGAGACATTGTATTGTGATAACTATCTGCTATCCTAGCATCAAACTCTTGGAACCTAGGGGGTCATTATGACTTCAGCGGACGGAAAAGACCACCCACAGAAGTCCCAACGGGTAGGTTGCTGCCAGTGCGGCCGCCTCCCTGCTGGCCCCATTACGAGTGTCCCACTGGCCCAGCGGGAAATGGCCTACAGCATTGTCGCCAGCGGCAATGCTGTAGTGAGTAGGGTGCACCACCTTCCATCACAATGTTCACTGTCTGCAAAACAGACAGTGAACTTTGCGACGGCGCTGGCCAGGGAGGCCCCAGCACTGCCCATGCTGAGGCATGGGCCCCCATGGGGCACCCTGCACCCCGTCTCCACCATCCTTTACATGGCAGTGTTAACACCATGTAACCGCTGGCGGAGAGGTGGGTCATAATCCCCAGGGTGGCGCTGCCCTGGCGGATGAGGACCGATGGCACCACTAAACCCTCCTGTGGAGAAAAACTGGCAGTCTGACAGAGACGCTACCACTGCGGTAGCAATGTGACAGTCGGACCAGCAACCACGTCCCTGTCGGCCGGTAGACCACCAGGGTCATAATGAGGGCCCTTGTGTTTGAGGGATAAGCTTGACTAAGGTTTTGTTGGTAGTACTATCTATGCTGCAGGAGGACAGCATAGGTGGTCAAGGCTAAGAAGGTAACTTAGTGGCAACTTTCTTGCCAATTTACCATACAGCAGCAGATGATGTAGGGATAGCATGGTCAGTATATGTGTCAGATGTACATCAGCTTAAGCAAGCAAAGGAAGGGATAGACTTCACCATTATCTAAGAAAAATCTTTTATATTTTCTGTTGTTGCTATTCATCTGTCTAGACAGACCAGTTGTTCGAATACTTGATCCTGGAGCAGAACCAATCCTCTGTTTACTTATGGGTACTTAGATGAACCAGGGCAGTATCACAAGAAGTCACAACTCTTCCTTAGTTCAACTGTGTAGATTTAAACTAAATTTGGAACTAAAGTTGGCACTAAAATGTGTTTATGCAATTAGGTTTGTTGGATTATTTAAAACGTTGATTGCTGGGGTACCTTCAGAACTCTTTGTTCGCTTAGCTGATACACTAAGGCACTCAGCAAACAACAATAACATTTCAAGCCCTAACAATGCTGAATATTGCGAGACCTCATAATGCTTGCACAATACCAAAAGACAACTCTTTAAAGGGCAACCATCCTCATCTGTTCCCTGTAATGCTTTGAAACAGCTTCAGAGCACTATTACATGTTTCACAAAAACGCAATATATACTGGTCTCGCCTTAGGAGCCATCTATGCAACCAAAAGTGAGGGTTTGAGAGCTGGATGCACAGACCATGTCACAGAAAGCTCTGGGGCGGCTAGGGAAATACAAAAGCATTCAGTGGATACTGCCATCCTCCGACAGTGCTCTGGCTTCTAAAGGAGATCAGAAGCTCTAAACCCGTCACTCTTGCAATTGCCCCAGAAATGGAATTATTCATTAGGGAAAGTATCGCATCAGAGGTCTGATCACAGACATTTTGAGTGCAGCCATATCGTCCGCTTATGGATTTAGGATTTTCAACGCTGCCAGAACTGTATTTCTCTAACTGTCACCCCTTCACCAATCTTTTAGTTCTACCTCCTTTCCTGCCCTGCTAGTATTGTTTAACCCCTAATATTTCCCTACAAACAAACATATTCAACAGACAAATTCAACTACCTAAAAGCACTGCGGCTCCACCTGGTGAGATACAATTAAACTATCAATCTGAGTAAACTAACTCAGTCCACATGGTTACACTCTAATTCACTGTAATCATGTCCTAGCCTTCTTCTCGCCTGGTCTTGTCTCTTTGATCCATCTGCCTACTCACAGGCAGTGCTTTTATGCTGCTATTGAGTGGCATAAAGCACTATACAAATAAAACATAGAACATAACTATCTGGGATGTTATGTCTTTCAATGTTATCCCTATCCCCAAAAGTGCAATTTCAAACAAGCATGGCTGATGCTCCTTGGTACTCGTTTTACGCAGCTTTTGTCAGCTGGCACGAACGCTTGTCATTGGCATATTTCCTGGCTTCTCGCAATGCAAGCTTTAAAATGATGTGTACTTCTGTGCACTTTTCCTCGTGCTATAAAAAGTCAGGCTCTACCAAGAGGAGCAAGGGGGTGCATTGTCAGGCAGTTACAGAGGTTAGCAGTTATTGCATTCTGTAATGGCACAGGAGAATAAGCCTGCATCCTTTTGCTGAGATGCCGGCGCAAGGTGAGAGGTACACCCTTGTGGTGTTACTCTGTCTCCTGCCAAAGATCAAAGATGATCAGGATGTTCCAAGGTAAATAGAGCAGCAGACGACCCTGTACTCAACTTGCATATATGGAGTGGGTAATCACAGAAAGCCAGACTTATGCTCAGCTGTGCATATTCTATTTTATCAATTCACTGACCTCTGTGCCACAGCAGGAGGTTTTAAAACGTTTTTCGGATTTTGTTTCTGGGATTTGTCTTGCCAGGTTTGTGATTTTCTAATTAGCAATCCACTTACTCCACAGCACAGCACACCCCATTATCATTTTAACATCTGGCATAAGATCCTAACAATGTGGAAAGAAAGCATTTTACAAGGAACTCAGGACTTGTATTGCCCTTACTAACTAGGTGCAAAACCAGTCCAGTTCAGGTTGGACTGTTCCGAGTGAAGCAGGGTCAAGACTGATCTCTGCATATAATTGAGTTCAAACTTAGGAAACATGGAGTGCAAAATAACGAAGGATTGGGATGCGGTGTTCGGAATAAATTATGTCAAAATTTTCTAATACAGTAATCATTAGACATGGTAAAAGCTGAATTGGAATCATGATTCAAGTACGGGGGATACGTGTTAAAAATTGCAAGATGGTTTCTTTGGCTGAAGTTGATGACATCTTGTTTATATAGGACTGACTTAAAATCCCGTGAAGCAGTGTGATGACGAATCTTCAAAGCCTGAGTTGAAGAGGTCGTCTTTGAGGCGTTCTATGCAAATTTTAGTAGACAAGTGAGTATAAGGGACAAATGTAAGTAATAGCTAGAAATATGACTTTGGTTTTTGCATACTTGCATAGCCAACAATATTTCATCACAGGATAAGTAAGCAATGTGCTGGAACAAACGAGATTAATGGATTTCGCCACACTTAGTAAGAGACAACTGGAAAAATATTTATCATTTATTCTGCCTAAAACATCATTTCTTAGTGTCAGTGGCTGGCATGTGCTCTATTATTTAGGAGTAAGTTAGAAACTTTGAATCCATAATTATTTTTCATGTGATGTATGGAGTCGTATTATGATTATTGGCCCAGTCAAAATTAAACCATTAAACAAATGATGGATATGAGGACTTTTCTAACTGTAGAACATTAGAAACTTACAAGGCAATAAACAAATGATCAGAAAGATTGAAGAGGTCATGTGTGTTAGCCCTGCATATTTCAACATGATGATGAGTATCTTTCTGTGTGTTTTGTTTTAAGGCATCTGTAATATGTTGTGAGCAAGCCTACACTCACAAATAATATATCCCTAGTGTAGGATAGAGGTTTGCTGCCTCCCAAACTGGCAAAAAAATAACTTATTAATTTGTGTTATGTGCTTGCATAAACTATTGAGTTGTGTGGGAACATTTATCATTGATTATAGCAAAAGATACACAGCTGTCCGGACGGAGGACATAGGATGTAGTTGAATCTACTGCAACATTGTGTCAATTCTTTTTACAAAGTTTACTGTTATCAGACTCATCACCAGGATTTCAGGTGACAGATGACCTCTTCTGGCATGAGGGATTCAAGCATCAAACTGTCAGTTTCAATGGGAGAAGTGAGCATGAGTGGGATACGAGTGTGTGTGTGTAATGAGAATGTAAAGATATATATTCAATTGTTGTTTCCTACTTTGAGAAGAAATATTTTTGGTTGAGTGAATATATATTTTTCAAGTTTTGATTAAAAAATGTTTTTAGCTATGTGAGTGACAAACTGGGCGTGAAACCTCTTGTAGAATTACTGTTTAAGTCCAATAAGGACCCTAACAACCTTAAACGTGAATTACATAATAAAAGATTGGTGGAGAGAGCTACTTACATGTAGAAGATCATAAGTGATACCCCACCTGTCACCAAGAAGTGCCATCCCCGTTATAACAGTTAATTCAGTATGATACCTACAAATTTGCTAATGAGATCAGTTTTATCACCTTATACAGTTACAGCTATCACTGTGTAGTTATGGTTCAGCAAAACCTTCCACTGAAAAGGATTTTTTTTTAATGCACCTATAACTTTGGCCTCCAGAGATGGATCTGCCACATAACTGGGACTCAGAATATGCAGCTACGGTCCTACATGGCAATTTTGCTGCACTTCCATGCCCAGGAATAAAATATGAAAGGAGAATCAAATAATACCTTTTTTATTTTAGCTTGCATTAAAACATTTGCTTATAGCTAAATCAAGAACTACCAAGTGGATTTATGTCAAAGTAAGCAAGAATATAGAACGTTAAAACCTCCATTTGAGACTTTAGTGTAAATCTGTAGTTTTTGAGGTATTTGCCATTGAAAAGGTGAAGGGTGCACTTGAAATGGTAAAACTTTTGACTAGTTTGTCAACTTTATTTGCTTATAACTTCTGCAGTATTTAATGAACATGCATGAAATTTGGCCGGTAGTTAGTATGGTGAGATTAATGTTGGGATTTTCAAAATTCAGGCAGATCAAATGGAGAAATCAGTTTGGCAGCATTGAATGGATGTGCATGAACAGCGGCAGGAAGTTAGCACATTTGGCCTACTTCTGGTATTTTCAAATATGTCCAGATCTTGAAGCTAGTTAAAAAGGGAGTGAACGATGGGAAAAAAGTGTTCACAAAAATCTGGCAGACGTTTTACAGGATTATCTTTCTATGGTTTATGAAGATTTGTGCCAATCCACAATGAGGGATACACTTAAAAGGGGGAAGTGGTAAAGTTAAAAAGGAAGGCCAAAACATTTTTGATCTGCAAACAACGTTTACACCGTCTAATGAATCTGCACAAAAACACAGTTACGTTGAGGTTCAGCGACCACAAAACATTACAAAAACCTACGCAATTTGCCCTTATGGTGTGCAACAACACACATCTTAATTCATACCCTCCGCCATGCTCAAGACACCTCATAGCCAATGGGAAGTGTATACGAAAAATAAAAAGCCATTTACAAAAAGCAAACATGACAGATGCAAGTTATTCATGTACCTTGTGTGTTGCACACAACAACTAGCACGTCATGGCTTTCTGTTTTATGTGTTCCCTGAACAATAACTAGGTTTTAGCTGTTTTTTTTTTCTCGAGAATATTACTTTACACAGTGGAGCCAAAACATACGTATGAACAAGCTTCTGTTGAAGAAATTAAATAACACTGATAAGGTTTAGCATATGTTGAAGGAGTTTGTTCTACAATCATGTCTACTACATGACGACGAGATTAAAACAAAATGGATCTAAGCCCCAGTCAGCATTCCAGGGTGCTCCACTACTCAGGCCATAAAATAAAGATAATATTAACAGTGAAAGGCAATATTTAAAAAACTGTACAAAACGCAATGGTTCTGGGTCACAGATAATGAGGTAGAAATGGTGATAATCTCGGACCACAATGATAGCTACACTGTTCCGGCTAGGGCCAGCACATGTCAGCAGAAGCGGTCATGCCTTGGTAACCTGACTTCAGTCGAAGCATGAATAAGGCATGCAGCTTTCTGCCTCTGGCAGCCAAGCAAATCACCAACAAACCATGCCAGGAGCTAGCTATTCTGACTCAGCTCCACGTCCATATACCCGACTGCCTTCTTGTCAGATCAATATTGACAATAGCCCATTTTACATTTATCTTGCTACTCAAGGGCTGCTCTGAAATTGAACCTCAAGTAAGCATTACAATTACACTGCACGTCGGTCAGACGTCCCAGTATCTAAATGTCAGGGTTGAAAAATACAACAAACATTTGTATCGGAGAAAACGAATCTATTACTTCAATCTTTCCCTTCAGGACAGAGGTACAATCTGAACAAATATTAATTCCAAGAAAGCTGAAGTTATTGCCCTTTCACAGTTCCCCGATTGTTTCTGATGCCCTCATGCAACACATCCTTAATGCACAATAGCATAAAATATGCAAAGATCATATAGCCCTCAGACATGAAGACTTTGCTGCGACAGCCTGATGTTTTTATACACAGAGATGAAGTTGATAATAACTGGTAGCTATACAGTTTGTCATTAGACTCCTTCTGTAAATGCACTGACTCAGTCCTGATGTCCTTTGTTGCCTACAATAGGGCTCTGGCATAGATCTACAAGGTTTGGCTTTCCCACCCACCAGTACCCATACTTATTTTGGCGCACCAACTCTTGAGCGTGAAAGTCCAGATTATTGTAGCCCCACTTGACATATCTGTCAGTCTGGTGTCTGTGCTTTCTGAGTTACTAACATTCAAGTAAAGGTATCAGCACACAGTGGTAATTCACTCCCAATAATGTTCTTTGGAGTAGTACATACAATTACTGTACTAAGATAAGGCGCTTGTATATGTTTAGAAGTGTTTTTTCAACCATCTCATCCTGTTGCTTAGTACTGGAGTAATAACCACACAGAATATAATTAGAACCGCACAAATGCACAACACTAAGATCGAGAATAATATGATCATTTCTAACATGACTAGAAGGTTATTAGCAGCTTAACACCATGAAGACTACATGCACTACACAATGAGAGCATGGAGAAGTTAACTTGCCTCTAAGGTTTCATGGGATTCAGCGCTCTGTACACATGTTCACAGTTGGGATCTGTAATTATCAGACTTCGGCAGGGAGAGAATGTACCTTCTGAAGAAAATAACACATCAGCTAGGCTCACCTCCTCTCTGATACTGACTGTCGGTATAAGGATGGATGTTACTGCAGTATAGCAGGACCTCTGCAATAACCTGGGATGAAGGATCTCTCTCCCACACTAACTTTTGCCCTACCTTGGTGGACTTTCCATTAATCCTAAGCATAACAGGCATGTCACCTTTTGCACATTCATTGTCAGGCCCTGAAATGTAGATGTCAAGAAACCTGACATTTTCAAAATGGAGTCTGGCATTGGGATCTTTACGACACCATCTGAGATTATCTAAAAATGGCAATATAGAACAAGCATTTGCAATGCAATAGGTCACGCATTTGCTTGAGTTAGAGCTATTAGCGTTGTAAACTCCTAACCGGACTATTCTTGCCACATAAACTGATTATAAAAAGTAAAACAGTTTCACATATGCGAGTCAACGATCGTCATGAGTGTAAAAGAGACACAGAAAAGGAAACAGAAGTTTGCTCGCAGTGAAATGTACCAGCAAAACTGCAATCATCCATGTAACCAGCAAAAGTAGAATTAGACATTTAACAGGGTCAATGTCATGCAAAACCCTCGACTACTGCCCAGCAAGATCGCGCTGAGTAGGAAATAAAAAGAAATAGTGCAGAAGCAATCGGAAAACCCAGAGCCTCATATGTTTTCAGTAGTTTACCGTTGCTGTGGAGGAGGGCTGGACACCGGAAAAGGCATGACGTATGCATGCCTTCCATTAATGAAATCAAGTGAATTTTAAAAGGCAAACCCACAAACCAACTAAACTGATGGGTGTGGTTAAAAGCCCACACAGAGATTACAACAGGGGCCAGAGCGCTTACGCACGCTCGACCCTAAAAATGAAGTGGCAGCATCACTACTATTGCCAGATCAATCAGTTACCTTTGGCACTGCCCACTACCAGGCTCTACTACTTAGACAAGTAAAGAAAGATATTCAAGTGACTATTCTAAACTGAATGTCCTCCTAGCACCAAGTCACAACTCTACCTCCATTCACATCAACCTCTTTCAACAAACAAATGCAAAAAGAACAGATGATGGACGGAATGCAGAGCAAATCAAACATTCACCTCCAGTCACAAAGATCTCGGTTTAATCCATCGTTTTTTTGTTCACCACGCCACCCCAGGTTGGACCCAGCCATATGCAAATCAGTCTTGACCCTGTTCCTCATGTGAACAGTCCAGCCCTAACTGCCAAGCCAGGTCCTCCCTGGACTGGAAACAAGCATCCTAGGACCGGTTTCAGGGTATCACCCTTCATCATCTAGGCTAGCTTGAATCCAGTGGCGCAGTGAGCACGGGACCCACGTCTGGGCATACCCTTCCAACTTGGGGCGACAAATGCAAAAAGAACAGATGATGGACGGAATGCAGAGCAAATCAAACATTCACCCCCAGTCACAGAGATCTGGGTTTAATCCATCGTTTTTTTGCTCACCACGCCACCCCAGGATGGACCCAGTCCACCAGCAAAAAAAACAAGCCGGGTGCAGAGATGCAGTAAGGCGTTGGGTGCCCAATGGTTTCCTATGGGAGTTTGATCCCGTGACAGAACAGGCTGCGGGCTCTGGCTAGGAAGACAGCCGAGGACAACAACGGGTAGGCAGCAGGCTTGGGGTGCTCAGGGATGGAGGTGCACCTTTGGCCCACTTCTCCTGTGCCCAGGGGCGACGGATGCAGGGGTGTCTTTAGGCATAAGGTTTTCATGTCCAAGAACACTCACAGTCAGGGGTACCTACCGTGTGTGTTGAGGCTGCAGGGGTTGTCAGGGTGTTCAGCAGGGACGGACCCAGGATGGACTCGAGCTCTTAGGAGCCGAGGGACATCGCTGGCACCAGTGACCCACCTCAGATGGGGTCAGGGGTCAGGGGTCATGGGTGAAGTGGTTGCAGTAACTGTCGGATTGTCTTTCTCCACAAGGATGGGGGAGAGTGGGGCCGGCATGCAGAGGCTGCAGGCGTCTCATGAGAGTCCAAGATGGGTGAGATCACACTGAACTCGGTCGCTGGGCAGCTGGAGACCTGGGTTGGCACCATCAGTTGGCTTCACCTTGGGTTGAGGACGTTGGGTGCAGTGGTGACTTCTGGTGTCTGGTTTCCGGGGTCCAGCAGCAGCTGACTCTTTTCTTTGGAGTTTTTTGATGCAGGACGAGTCCGGTGCCCTAAGGAGACTTGAGTCTTTATTGGCTTTACGAGTTGGCTTCCTTTGCAGGGTCCTTTGAGGTCAGCAGGCAGGCTGGAAGGGCTGCTTGTCCTCGTCTGCAACTCTACTTTGTCTGGGTCTTCTTACGTTGTTGAATTCTAGGGTTCAGGGGTGCCACCTAAATACTCAATTTAATGGCATTACAGGGAGTGCCAGGCAGTAACCAATGGTCTGACCACCTTAAGGGTGACTACACCATACTAATGACCACTTCCGCTGGGAAATGGGCATAAACCTAACCCTAGTGGCCTAATTCCGTCCACAAAAGATGGCAGAATTAAAAAAGTAGTGTCCAATTCAGCTTGTCCACCTTAGGAGTGGGACTTGGATGAAGTGGGCACACCTTCCAATTTAACTAATTTTCCTGTCTGTGCTGCAGCCAAAACGAGGGCGGCAGGACAGGGGGGTTGGTCATCTCCACCATCTGGAGAAACCTGGGTTGCATTACATAGGCAGCAAAGCCTTTGAAGCTCCCTGCCCTGGAATGTCGATCCTGCCTGTGAGAGAAGGTCACACTTCTGCCCTGGGCAGGCCTTTGTCTCAGGCCCTCGAGAGCGCTGGCTCTCACCTTGGGGGGCCAGAGACGCATCTGTGGTGGCTGAACTGGTCAGTACCAGTCAGTCAACACACTAGTAGCTAGGTTTTTAGGGGGCACCACTAAAGTGCCCTACATGTGCATGTACTAATAAACCCTTCACTGGGGTCAGTGAGGGTTCATTATTCTGAGATTTTTGATACCATACATACCAGGATTCAGAGAAGCCATCATGTAGCTGGGGAACTTGTAATGAACAGTGTCCAGCAGGTGCATTTAAAACGGCTTCCCTGTGCACTTGCTATGTCTCAGAATCGACAGATATATGCCCCCAGCCTCAGGGGTGACTTACACCTGACACATGCAGTGATCGGGGGCCTGGCACACAGGGCTGTGTGCTCAGTCAAGTTTTCAATTAAGCCTGCACCAACACACGCAGTCTACAATGGCAGCACTGGTGTGAGTTTGGTCCCTGAGGGTGGCATAATTGGTGCTGCAGCCCTCAGAGACCTTCTTTAGTACTCAAGGCCCTAGGTATCAGTGGTATCATTTACTAGGGACTTACAATGGTAGCTAATGAGTTTGCCAACTGTGCCAAACAACTGTGCAGTTTTTGGGGAAAGAGATCTGGCACTGGGGATCTGGTTTGCCGGGACCCAGTGCACTAACAGTCAAAGCCACATCAGAAACCAGACAAAAAGTGGGAACTAACCATGTCAAAAAGGCTGCTTTCCTACACCCAGGAACAACATTAAAAAATGGCCTAATTGAGAACTATACAGCTAAAAAAGTGGCCAATGTTTGCGAATGTAGGCAGTTTTCAACTTGTAAAGTGTTTTGCAAGGTTGCATGGATTTTAGCCTCGCAGCAGGCAATGTTTGTGTTAATATCAGGGAAATCAACAGAAAAAAAACAGTCAAGCAGACCATAAAACAGGCCCACAAACAGCCAAAAGACAGGCCAATACACAGACCTATCATACAAGCCCATCAGGCACTGCCTGATTGTCCACAGGCCAGTCCGACATTGAAAATATTCACTTAGAGTAATAGCCAGTTAATAAAATTAAGTATTACAACAACTGAAAAACCAATTGATAATTTCTGCAATGACACTGCAGTAAGCAATCTTCCAGTGTTTGTCAGACAAGATTTTTTTTTCATCTAGCCATATAAGTCAGAAAATTCTTGTCCATTGATGGCCGCAAATAGTGCCATTTCAACTATTTTTTGTTGCCGTCACACCTGGGTGACCAGTATGTGCAATTACAATGATCTTAATTTGCAAATTATTAGGTTGTACAAATAAATATTGCTGAGTAACCATACCGCTGTCTACTGCTAGTACTGAAGTAAACTGTTGGAATGAAACCATTGTCCAGACCATACTTCTCACATACCCTCTGCAAAGATGGTTGATCACCTTCAAAAGCGCTAATCCATTCTTGCTCAGAAATGCTTCCCAAACATGTTTAGACAGCATAAATGATTGCAACCACACATTGTGGTCAACTCTTTCCACTTCTACCTTTTCATCATCCACTGGCATCCAAGATGGACAGTCTGCTCTCACCCTTTTCCCTCCCTTCAAATGAAAACTATACTCCTGGAGCCTAGAAACTAACCTAACCACCATTGAAGGTATTTTTCCCTTACCATTGCCACTTATCAAATATACCACTGGATTATGATCAGGGACTAAATCAAATCTATGAACCGACAAATAATCCTTAAACTTTCCATCATACAAAAGTTGACAAGAACCCCTCTTTCTATGATGCTATATTTCTTTTACAGTCCCTTGAGAGGCCAAGAAAGAAAGCTTAAATTTTTCTCCTTTTTGTCATGCCACTGTGCCAACAAAGTACCCAATCCAAATGAGTTGACATACACCATCACAGAAAATATGGCACTGCTGTCAAACAATTCCAATAATTGAGTATGGCTAATCATCTTCAATCAATCGTGGAATTTGTAAAGCACGGCTAATCACATTGGAGGGTATCCAGGCGCAGTTAGTGGTTGCTGCAAACTGATAGCTACTCGTCAAACAGCCCGGTTTTGAGCTTCTTCCTGAAGATGAGGAGAGCAGGGGTGTTACGTATGCAGGGGGGTAGGGTGTTCCAGATCTTGGATCCGCGGTAGGAGAAGGAGCGCCCACAGTAGCGGCTGCGACGGAGTCTGGGGAATTGCGCGAGGGCGGAGGAGCCGAGTTACCTGGTGGAAGGAGAGTCTGTGGTTGATGAGACTGGGTCCAATGTTATGGAAGGATTTGTATGTGAAGGTGAGAACCTTGAATTTGCACCTCTTGTGTACGGGCAACCAGTGAAGATTTCTGAGGTAGGGGGTGAAGCAGGTCCACCTGGGAAGGTCCAGAAAGAGCCTTATTGCTGCGTCCTGGGTGGTCTGGAGGTGGAGGAGGAGCTGGGCAGGAAGTCCGATGTAGAGGGCATTTCCGTAGTCTCATCTGCAGGTGATGATGGCTTGTGTTACCGTCTTTCTGGTGTAGATCAGGATCCATTTGAAGATCTTACGCAGTAGGCGTGGAAACTGTTGGAAGCCACTGTGTTTATCTGTCGTTTGAAGATGAGTTTGCTGTTAATGATGATGCCAAAGTTGCGGGCATGGTCAGTCGGAGTGTGGGGTTGTCAGAGTGTGGAGGGCCACCAAGAGACACCCCCGGGCGAGGGGTTGTTTCCAAAGATCATCACTTCTGACTTGTCCGAGTTCAGTTTCAGGCAATTGGGGTCTCATCCATTCGGCAACGTGACACCTGGTATTGCGGAAGTTATCTCTGGGGGTGGCGTGATCTTCTGGAAGGGAGAGAATGAGTTGGGTGTTGGCTGCTTATGAGATGATATGGAGTCTGTAGGAGCAAACAATCTTGGCTAATGGTGTCACATAAGTGTTGAAAAGTGTGGGGCTAAGAGAGAAAAACTGGGAGACGCCACATATGGTGCTCTTGGATTCCAATGTGAACGGTGGGAGGCGGATTCTCTGGGAGTGTCCCGTGAGAAATGCGTGGATCCATTCAAGAGAGTCTGTTTCGGATCCCGATGAGGTAGAGTCTGAAGGTGAGGTTGTAGGTGGGAGATGGCACAGACTCAAATGCATCATCTTTTTCCTTGTCACACACAAAATGTTCTTTATTCTGCTACAATTTTTCTCAAAGGTGCATCAACTCATGCATACTCTTGTAAAACATGCATTATAAACACTTAGGTTTGAAACAACCTAAGAAAACAATTACCTCTCGATAAGGGGTACTATGAATAGCATTTAACAAATCTGCATTATGCCTAATGCCATAATCAAAACTGTGTGTCCTAAGCAACCCAACCCACTTTGCAAAACATTAGTGTTTTCATAGGACACAGTCCTGCTTCTCACTCAAAATCCACAATCGATTTTGGTAGTATCACATTGCATTCTTGAATGGTCCCCAATTAATCAAGATGACATCTGGAAACACTTGGACTCCCTTGACAGCTTTAAATAATACATCAATTTCTAAAAGACACTAGCTGTGGAAACCAATCCAAAGGGATTCACAAACGTAGTCAAGTCCTTAAACAACCCATACAATGACACCTGATGGATAAGCATATTTGAGAGTTATTATGGAAAAATAAGCAAAATGTTTGTCTCCCCCAACTGCCGCCAACATATCAAGTACGCTTGGCAGAGTATGACAGTCTACATAGATGTTTGCATTGACCAAACATAAATCGGCACATAAGAACAAGTTACATACCTTCAGTAACATGCTTTGTGGTGAATACGCTATCTAACTGCAGAGTCCTCACCTTCTGAATATTCCATAGGCATCAGACTGGATCTGTACTTTTTCAAAGCAGTGCTTCCACAAACCACTAGGTAGTGTTGTGGCTCTGCGTTGGCCTCGTTCCGCCCCTGAAGTGCCAGAGCAAAGCCACATGTAAGAACCACTCCAGCAAGCCAACATCAGTTTATTAGACTTTTTCTGCTCCTTGAACACAGAGCTCAAGACAATTGGCAGTACCAATGTGTAGATCTGTAATTTAGGATACGTATAGATGATAAAAAAAGAGACCACTTCACAGAATAGAAAGGTGGGAGGGCAGTGAGGCATTTGCATTTAGATAGAGTATCCTCTACGAAGAGCTATACCGAAAGTAGTTAACTTGTTCTTCTACTCTGTGGAAAGGGCTCATACCAAACGTCCAGCGGGTCCCAATAGGCAAAATGCTTTTCCTGTCAGATCTGGGTGTTGAGGCAGAATTGCTTTGTGAACATGTGCATTGATACCCACCTTGCGGCATGGCAGATGTCAAGAACAGGCACTCTGGCTGCCAATGCAGTGGTGATGATCTTGGCCTTGGTAGAATGAGCCCACAGACCTTCCAGAGGCTGCTTTTTAGCCACTGTGTTGCAGAGCCTAATGCAGTGGACTGTCTACCTCAAAGTCCTTTTCTGCAGTGCTTTATCTTTATTTGACCTCAGAGAATCCACAAAATGTTGATCATCCACGTAATGGTCTTTGGTGTGATTTATGTAGAAGCGTAAAGCTCTTTTGGGGTCCAGTCGAAGGAATCTCTCTTCCTCTTCAAGGGGTAAAGTGGATCAAAGATTGTTGAGAGGGTGATGGATTGCCAAATGTGAAAAGCAGACAAAACTTTTAGCAAGAAGGCTACCCTGGTCCTCAGCAAATGTTTGTACGGAACAAAGGTGGTGTAACTTGAGACTGGAGTTCACTCGCACAGCAAGCTTAAGTGATTGAGACAAGGAAGGCAGTCTTCTATGTCGGAAGATACCACAAGCATCAGCTCAGAGGGAGCACACAAATGTCGGGACCAAACTAAGGTTCCACTGCGGCATCACAAATAGTATGGGAGGGAATATGTGTGTTAAACCTTTAATGCATCACAACAAGTGATTTGAAAATGGATGGTTGGTCCAGTAAATGCAGTAAGACTGAAAGGCCTGATAGATAACCTTTAATAATGCCCATTGCATGGACTTGCTGGGCCAAAGCCATATCAAATATTACAATTTCCAGCAGCATGTCTTCTAAAATGTCTCTGCTGCAGACTCCACACCAGGTCACAAAATTGTCCCAGTGGCCAGCATGAGTAGACTTTGTGGAAGAGCTCTAAGCAGCCAAGATGACATCCACAACTTTGAATTGCAAATCAAAACCTGCCAACTGACACTGCTCAGTCTCCATACATGGAGGTGTAGATTGCACAGGTTCCAGCAGAGAACCCTGCCCTGCTGTGGCAACAGATCGGAGGGTAGATACACATGTTCAGAGATTCCAGGTACCACATTCTCATGGCCCAATCACAGTCTACTAACGTGGGGTCTGTTGTTTCTGATTTTCTTTGGAACTTTGGGTAGAAGAGGAAGTGGAGGGAAGGCATACAGGAGCCCCATGTTCCATCCAAGTTGAACTGCATCTCTTATAGAGGACGTTCACTAAAGCTCCAACACGCAAAGGTCCTTGGTAGCGTATAAAAGATCTAGCCAGGGTTCTTCCCATTTGTAGAAGAGGCTGTGAGAACCTGTACTAGCCGGCCCTTGACTGGCATTAGGAAGGCCTTCAACAGTAGGCTAATGGCCCGCAACTCCAACAGTATAATCTGGAGGCAGTTTTTTTGCAGAGACCAGAGTCCTCTGATGCCCACCTCTCCCAGATTACCTTCCCCCACACAGCAGTGATGCATTAATCACCACATTCACCTCAAGGTGGGGACGGAAGTGGAGGGTGCTGCAGGTCAGACTGCAGTCAAGCAACTACCACTGCAAATCTTGTACAGTCTCCTCCAAAACTTGGATGACATCCAACAAGATTTCTTGGTGTCAGGCCCACTGCGACCTCGGATCCCTGAGACCTCAGATCCCATTTCAGAGGCCCCACATGGCAACTGGCAAAGTGGCCATGAAGGAGACATGAGGCAGACAGGCCAAGGAGCATCAGAGCTGCTCTCAGCAAGATCCAGAATGGAGGCTTAAATATTGAGATAACAGACTGTCTAACCCATTGTGACAGAGGAAAGGCCCTGAGAGGAAAAGCTCCTATAAAAGAAAAGTGTCTGCAAAGGAGTTAGGTGTGACTTGGGATTATTGATGGAGAACCCCAATGATGTTGGGAGGTTTTCCACTGTCTGGAGTTGGTCTATGACTGACGGTGGCAAGCCTGCCTTTAAAAGCCTGTTGTTGAGATGGGGGAAACTGGTATTCCCCAACATCTGAAGATGTAAGGCAAAACCAAAGGGAGATTGGTATGGCCAGAGGAGAATACATCAAACAGCAAATGTTCTTGGCCTACCTTGAACCGTCGGTGTCTGTGGGACTGCACGGCAAGCATTTGAAGAAAGAAGGCCTCCTGTAGGTCAAATACTACCATCCAATTGCCTGGACCCACAGTAGGTGGAACCTGGAACAGTGTGAGCATTTTGATTGTTGTCCTTCCATAGGGAGGCATTCAGAGGGTGAAGATCTAAAATAGGATCAAAACCTCCATCCTTTGGCGCAGGGAAACAGCAGAAGTAACACGTTATCTCAATGTCTGATTCTGGAACCCTCCTGATAGACCCTTTAAACAGTAGAACTCACATCTCTTGCAGTAAAATTGATAGGTGCACCTCTGTAAGCCAGGCTGATGTGGGAGGAAGCCATGGTGGGTAAAGTAAGGAACAGAAGGGCACAGCCCTGATGGACAATCTGAAATGTAGGAGAAAATTCTGGAACCTGCCTCCCAAAGGGTGGCTGTGTGCTGTTAAGGAAAAGTAAAGCAGCTTGGAGGCAGATGCTGCAGAAGAGAGGGACTCAGAGGATTGATGCCCCTGGTGACCTTCTCAATGCCTGCCTCAGGGGCCAGGGGTGGTTGCCTGGTGTTATCTATGCATCACCCCTCTGGCATAGCCTCAGAAGAGCCAAAACTGATGAGGGGGTTGTCTGGAAGGACTGTATGGCCCAAAGAATGTGTCATGGCCCAGATTTACTTGAATCATTCTGAGCCAGAATTAGCTTTTCCACCACATAGGTAGGAACCATCACAATCAATATCAATAAGGGTATCCGCACATCTCCAAAATAAAAGCCTATGGATCACATCTATGCATGACAATGAAAAAACACACTACTGCCGACTGCTCGCCCGAGCAATATGTAATGTCCAGCACAGAACTAGGTACATCCTGATCATCCTGAATGATTTGACTCACGGAAGCCCTAAAATCTTCTGTGACGTTCAGGTCCTGGTCTTCGCCTGAAGGCAGCTACAAATGTAGCAGCAGTATCATCAAAAACATAACAGAGGAGCTACTGAACATTCTTTGCAATGAACTCTGCTTCCAAATGGAGGATTTTATGCTGACCCATCACTTTACTTGATGCACACAATCACTATCATTGTAAAAGAAACATTTAGTACAGAAGGAACTGCAAGCAGTGAGCAGTTCACGAAGTAAAATATGATAAAATGAAAAGGCTGGGGTTTCAAGGAAGCACATAGCTTGTATGCCAAAGCTTTCCTTAAAAGCGCAGTGTGAGAACAAATATTTAACGGGGGCAGGAAGAGAGGAGAGGGAATAATGGAACATAATGGCAAGTAGTTTGTGCATAAAACTACCTCAAGGCTTCTCGAAAGTGCCTTAAGGGGACAGGACTGAGACGGGAACATTCTGGCAAGTTGAGTACTTATTTAATCCATGTGCCACCCTAAGGATGTTGCAAAGTGCTCCGCAGGGAACAGATGAAGGAATGCGAGTAGGGTGAAGTGTAATCCTTCATACGAAACAATATAAATCCATCTTTTTTCTTTTCCTCTCTCTATACTTATATATATATATATATGAAAAATTTCACTTACCCAGTGTACATCGGTTCGTGGCATGAGACGCTGCAGATTCACATGCTGTGCACATCCCGCCATCTAGTGTTGGGCTCGGAGTGTTACAAGTTGTTTTTCTTCGAAGAAGTCTTTTCGAGTCACGAGATCGAGGGACTCCTCCCCCTTTCGGCTCCATTGCGCATGGGCGTCAACTCCATCTTAGATTGTTTTCCCCGCAGAGGGTGAGGTAGGCATTGTGTATATAGTAATAGTGCCCATGCAATGGAGTAAATATGTATGTACATAATGTGGTTTAAAGTGATATATTTACAATTTTACAAATGTTCAAGATCAACTTAACAACGGCTACAGGCTCCCGGGGAGGTGGGAGGGCGCATGTGAATCTGCAGCGTCTCATGCCACGAACAGATGTACACTGAGTAAGTGACATTTTCCATTCGATGGCATGCGTAGCTGCAGATACACATGCTTTGCATAGACTAGTAAGCAGTTATCTCCCCAAAAGCGGTGGCTCAGCCTGTAGGAGTTGAAGTTGTTTGAAATAAAGTTCGTAGTACTGCTTGTCCTACTATGGCTTGCTGTGTTGTTAACACATCCACGCAGTAATGCTTGGTAAACGTATGAGGCGTAGACCATGTGGCTGTCTTGCATATTTCGGTCATTGGTATGTTTCCTAGAAAGGCCATGGTAGCACCTTTCTTTCTAGTTGAGTGTGCCTTTGGTGTTACAGGCAGTTTTCTTTTTGCTTTGATATAGCAGGTTTGTATGCATTTAACTATCCACCTGGCAATGCCTTGTTTGGATATTGGATTCCCTGTATGAGGTTTTTGGAAAGCAACAAACAATTGTTTTGTTTTGCGAATTTGTTTGGTTCTATCAATGTAGTACATTAGTGCCCTTTTGATGTCTAATGTATGTAATGCTCTCTCAGCTACAGAATCTGGTTCTGGAAAGAACACTGGTAGTTCCACTGTTTGATTTAAGTGGAACGGTGATATGACTTTAGATAAGAACTTAGGATTTGTTCTCAGAACTACCTTATGCTTGTGTATCTGAATAAAGGGTTCTTGTATGGTAAATGCTTGTATTTCACTTACTCTTCTTAGAGATGTGATAGCAATTAGAAATGCTACTTTCCATGTTAAGTATTGTATCTCACATGAGTGCATGGGTTCAAAAGGTGGACCCATGAGTCGTGTTAAGACAATGTTGAGGTTCCACAAAGGAACTGGTGGTGCTCTTGGTTGGATAATTCTTTTCAGACCCTCCATAAATGCTTTTATGACTGGGATCCTGAATAATGAAGTTGAGTGCGTAATTTGCAGATAAGCTGAAATTTCGGTGAGATGTATCTTAATGGATGAAAAAGCTAACTTTGATTTTTGTAAGTGTAGTAGGTAGCTTACAATGTGTTTAGCAGATGCGTGTAATGGTTGAATTTGATTATTATGGCAGTAATAAACAAATCTTTTCCACTTATTTGCATAGCAATGTCTTGTGGTTGGTTTTCTAGCTTGTTTTATGACCTCCATACATTCCTGTGTAAGGTCTAGATGTCCGAATTCTAAGACTTCAGGAGCCAAATTGCTAGATTCAGTGATGCTGGATTTGGGTGTCTGATCTGTTGTTTGTGTTGAGTTAATAGATCTGGTTTGTTTGGCAGCTTGATATGAGGCACTACTGAGAGGTCTAGTAGTGTTGTGTACCAAGGTTGTCGTGCCCAAGTTGGTGCTATTAGTATGAGTTTGAGTTTGTTTTGACTTAATTTGTTTACTAGATATGGAAGGAGTGGGAGAAGAGGAAAAGCGTATGCAAATATCCCTGACCAACTCATCCATAACGCATTGACCTGAGACTGAGCCTGTGGGTACCTGGATGCGAAGTTTTGGCATTTTGCGTTTTCTTTTGTTGCAAATAGATCTATTTGCGGTGTTCCCCATCTTTGGAAGTAAGTCTTTAGTATTTGGGGATAAATTTCCCATTCGTGGATCTGTTGGTGATCCCGAGAGAGATTGTCTGCCAACTGGTTCTGAATTCCTGGTATGAACTGCGCTATTAGGCGAATGTGGTTGTGAATCGCCCAATGCCATAGTTTCTGTGCCAAGAGACACAACTGCGTTGAGTGTGTTCCTCCCTGTTTGTTCAGATAATACATTGTTGTCATGTTGTCTGTTTTGACAAGAATGTGTTTGTGGGTTATTATAGGTTGAAATGCTTTCAGCGCTAGAAATACTGCTAGTAGTTCTAAGTGATTTACGTGAAACTGTATCTGCTGATTGTCCCATTGTCCTTGGATGCTGTGTTGGTTGAGGTGCGCTCCCCACCCTATCATGGAAGCATTTGTTGTGATTACGAATTGAGGCACTGGGTCTTGAAAAGGCCACCCTATTTTTAAATTTATAGTGTTCCACCATTGAAGCGAGGTGTATGTTTGGCGGTCTATCAACACTAGATCTTGAAGTTGACCCTGTGCTTGTGACCATTGTGATGCTAGGCACTGTTGTAAGGGCCGCATGTGTAATCTTGCGTTTGGGACAATGGCTATGCATGAGGACATCATGCCTAGTAATTTCATCACTAATTTTACCTGTAACTTTTGTTTTGGGTGCATGGCTTGTATTACGTTTTGAAATGCCTGTACCCTTTGGGGACTTGGAGTGGCAATCCCTTTTGTTGTGTTGATTGTTGCTCCTAAGTATTGTATTTGGCACGGCTGTAGGTGTGATTTGTTGTAGTTGAGTGAGAAACCTAGCTTTTGAAGGGTTTCTATGACATACTTTGTGTGTTGTGAACACCGTTCTTGCGTATTGGTTTTGATTAACCAATCGTCTAGGTATGGGAACATATGTATTTGCTGCCTTCTGATATGAGCAGCCACTACTGTCAGGCATTTTGTAAAAACTCTTGGCGCTGTTGTTATCCCGAATGGCAACACTTTGAACTGGTAATGTACCCCTTGGAATACAAACCTTAAATACTTTCTGTGGGAAGGATGTATAGGTATATGGAAATATGCATCCTTGAGGTCTAGTGTTGTCATGTAGTCTTGTTGTTTGAGCAATGGGATCACGTCTTGCAGTGTCACCATGTGAAAGTGATCTGATTTGATGTAGATGTTTAATGTTCTGAGATCTAATATAGGTCTTAGAGTTTTGTCTTTTTTGGGTATGAGAAAGTACAGGGAGTAAACTCCTGTTCCTCTCTGGTGAATTGGTACTAGCTCTATTGCATCTTTTTGCAACAACGCTTGGATCTCCAGTTGTAAAAGATCTGTGTGTTGTTTGGACATGTTGTGTGTTTTCGGTGGGACATTTGGAGGGAATTGTAGAAATTCTATGCAATAACCATGCTGGATAATGGCTAAGACCCACGTGTCTGTTGTTATTTCTTTCCATTTTTTGCAGAACTTGGTCAGTCTCCCCCCCACTGGTGTTACGTGTTGGGGATTTGAGACGTTGAAGTCACTGTTTATTTTGTGGAGTTTTGGGACTCTGGAACTTCCCTCTACTCTTTGGGAACTGCCCCCCTCTGTATTGTCCCCGAAAACTTCCCCGCTGATATTGACTCTGATAAGTGGGCCTTGTTTGTGAGGTTGAGGCTTCTGTGCTCTGTCCCCGAAACCTCCCTCGAAACTGTGTTTTCCGAAAAGTGCCTCTGCTCTGTGGGGAGTAGAGTGAGCCCATGGCTTTGGCCGTATCTGTGTCCTTTTTAAGTTTTTCGATAGCAGTGTCCACCTCCGGCCCAAACAACTGCTGTCCGTTAAATGGCATATTCAGCACAGCTTGTTGTATTTCTGGCTTGAATCCTGATGTACGCAGCCATGCGTGTCTCCGTATGGTCACTGCTGTATTTACAGTCCTAGCAGCTGTGTCAGCTGCATCCATTGCTGACCGTATCTGATTTTTAGAGATACTCTGTCCTTTTTCCACCACTTGTTGTGCTCTCTTTTGGAACTCTTTGGGTAGGTGTTCTATGAAATGTTGCATTTCGTCCCAATGAGCCCTATCATATCTAGCCAGCAAGGCCTGTGAGTTGGCAATGCGCCATTGGTTGGCTGCTTGTGCCGCAACCCTTTTCCCCGCAGCGTCAAACTTGCGACTTTCCTTGTCTGGAGGTGGTGCGTCTCCTGAAGTGTGTGAGTTCGCCCTTTTGCGAGCTGCCCCTACTACCACTGAGTCTGGTGTTAATTGCTGCGTGATGTACACAGGGTCTGTTGGTGGCGGTTTGTATTTTTTCTCCACCCTTGGAGTAATGGCCCTGCCCTTCACAGGCTCCTGAAACACCTGTTTGAAGTGTTTCAGCATTCCCGGTAGCATAGGGAGACTGATACTGGCTATGTGTGGACGACAGTGTATTAAATAGAAAGTCATCTTCTATAGGTTCTGCGTGCAAGGTGACATTATGAAACGCAGCTGCTCTTGACACCACCTGTGTGTAGGCAGTACTGTCCTCAGGTGGTGAGGGTCTCGCTGGATAACAGTCGGGACTGTTATCTGATACAGGCGCATCATAAAGATCCCATGCGTCGGGGTCATCTTGACTCATTCCTGTATGAGTTGGAGACTGCATCATTGGTGGAGTGGCTACCGGTGATGGTTGTGGTGAGCGTTGTGGAGATGGTGGCGGAGTTACTTGTCTTGCCACCTTTGCTTGTGGTTGCTTGTCTTTTTCTTGGAAGGCAAGTTTCCTTTTAATTCGAATTGGAGGGAGAGTACTGATCTTCCCTGTGTCTTTTTGAGTGTGGAGCCTCCTTTGAGTGTAATCTGGCTCCCCTGCCTCTAGTTCCTGTCCAAGTCTGTGTCCTTGCATCTGTGAGTACAGGCCCTGTTCTTCGGTGTAGGAACTCGATTTCGGCTCCGAGGCCGGATGTTTCGGTATGGAAACCTTTTCGGTGGTCTTTTTCGGCTCCGAAGACACTTTTTTGCCTTTCAGCGTACTGATCTCTCAGTGCCGACTCATTTCGGTGCTGCCGTCTCGGTGTCGAGATTGCTCTGACCCGGTGTAGAGTCTGTTCTGTGCCGGTATCTCGACCGGAGTCGGATGATTTCGACACATGCATGCCCTTTTTCGGTGCCGATGGTCGGTCACCTATTTTTCGGGTTAAGCCATGGCCTGCTGGCGGTGGCGTCCCCTGGGCTTTAGTGAGTTTTCTGTGAGTTTTGTGTTGTGACGTCTTACTCACGGTTTTCGGCGTCTGTTCGGCTTCGACCTCGTCTGAGTCCGAATCCGCGATGGAGAAGGTTTCTTCTTCTTCTTCCAAGTGTTGTTGTCCTGCCGGCGCCGATGCCATTTGTAGTCTTCTTGCTCTTCGGTCTCTTAACGTCTTCCTCGACCGAAACGCTCGGCAGGCCTCACAGGTATCCTCTTTGTGTTCTGGAGACAAACACAAATTACAGACCAAATGCTGATCTGTATAAGGATACTTGTTGTGACATTCGGGGCAGAAGCGGAATGGGGTCCATTCCATTAGCCTTGAAGACGCACGCGGTCGGGCCGACCAGGCCCCGCCGGGGAATCGAAAACCCCGAAAGGCCACCGGAGCTCTTCCAAATTCGGTGTCGATCTGTTGTAACTAACCAGATACCAAACGCAAACAATACCGTCAAATTTTCCGAGATTTAACTAACTTTCCGAACCGAAACGCGGAGCGAAAAAGGAACCCGTCCGAACCCGATGGCAGAAAGAAAACAATCTAAGATGGAGTCGACGCCCAATGGAGCCGAAAGGGGAGGAGTCCCTCGATCTCGTGACTCGAAAAGATTTCTTCGAAGAAAAACAACTTGTAACACTCCGAGCCCAACACTAGATGGCGGGATGTGCACAGCATGTGTATCTGCAGCTACACATGCCATTGAACATATATATTTATATATATATATATATATATATATATATATATATATATATATATAAATAAAAACCTTCTTCCCCATTCTGCTACACATTTTAGACTTTGAAGTAAGTAGTCTTGGGGCACCATAAGCAGTATACAAATACCTAAAGCCATAATGTTCTCCTCTTCTAGACAGCTCTAACTTTCCCCCACCTTATTTTCCCTTGCTTGCTTGGAAGCAGCCTGCATACTTAGTAAACTAACATCCAAAATGCTGTAATCCTCCCCGTTTCTCTCTCCTCTTTCTCCCTCTCTTCTGCCACGTTCTTCCCATTTCTGTTCTCTTGAAGTACTTGGAAGCAGCTTAAAGATTTTTATAGATGGTATACAAACTTCTAAAATGCTGTGACGTTCCCTTATTCCGCCTCCTTCCAATGACAAAGATATAAATATTGATTTATACCGCGCATAAAACTGAGGTTTTAATCACTTAGCAAGTGCTTACAATTTTGACAGATGGGGTAATGGAGGCACATGCTTACTAAAAAGTCAAGCTTTCACGGGGTACTCTGTGTTCTTGCAATGTTACAATGGCAAAATCAGTTTTATCATGAAATACAAAGCCCTGGTTTTCACCTTTATCTGTGATGTCAGGACTGCTTGAAGCGATGCCTTACATAACCTAAAATATGTATAACAGCACAAGGGATACATACAGTGGGTATGTTACAACATCTAGTAGTTGGGTAGGAGCATTTGTTAAAATAAAATAAAATAAAATGGGGTGTATTTTTATTGGCTTGATTTCAATACAGGTCTATAGGCTGAAGTGCCTTGCAAGACTCAGCCTTACTGTGTTGAGGGAAGAAAAACCCTTAAGCGTTGGCAACCATTTACCCAACTGACATGTTTACTGCTGTTGAGGATTGGACTCAACATGCGTTTCTTGTCCATGAGCCATCGAAGCTGAATCACGTCATGCTCTAGGAATTGTACATAAGACTACTTTCAATGAGGAGCTTGTGGTCAATATGAGAAAAATTCTGATTAATATATTGGATACACAGAACCTGTGGATGGAAAGCATGAGGCGATATCCTAGTTCCGATGCCCAAATACTCAGGAACTTTGTGTGAACTTGTTTTTTGGCTGTTGGGCTTTTTTCCAAAATGTAGAAATAGAAAAGTGAGATATTGCCTCAGTGTCTTTTGCGTCATGTTGGATGAAAGGGGATTAGCAAAGAAACCTCATGCATATTTCCATCAATTGGTCACATGCAATCAGGTCTGAATTGCGAGCCAATTGTTACAAGCAGGCTGTGATGTGTAGGCCCAAACTTATAATGTGAAAGTGAAACTCCATACCCAAGCATTCTTAGTAGAACTGGCTGGAAAAAAAATCTGCATTCAGTTACAAGCAGTGCTTTAAATGGGCCGGTACTCTCCGGTACTGAGTACCGGCACTTTTTTATTTTGAGAGGGAGAGTACCGGCATATCTCAAGAAAAACGTAATACTTTTAATTGGAGAGTACCGGCACTTCTCAGAAACAAGCAGGTACTCTGATAGAGAGTACCTGCACTTCTATTTTTCCATTTAAAGCACTGGTTACAAGTCTCCTTCATGACACGGAGCAACATATAAGACATTATAATACAGTTTAACTCGTAGCACAAAACGCAGCTTATCACATTAATCAGTACTGGTAAACACAGAGGCTCGTTTCAGTCCCAGTCCCAGGCATCATCATGCTATCCCACAATCACGTAGGGACACTATTCATCTGGAAGAGAGATGTGTGACTAATAACTACAACTAATGAACGCTTATTACAACACTGGAATGTATGAGACGCCACTTAACAAAATGGGTAGCATAGGGCAAATACTGCCTAGTTTAGGCCCTATGATTCGAAATGCTGTCTGTCTTTTTCCTGGTTTCATTTTCAACTTTCTAGTCACTGTAGGTGAATTGTTCCAATATCATTTTTGCCCTCTTGCCTCCCTCCCGCTGGAAGCCGAACTCCAGGAGAAGGCATTAACAGCCGACATAGTCCTCTGTAGCAGACTATGTAGTGCTACACTACAACAGCAGAGTGTTGGGGATTCCACTGGAGGTGGTGCAGTGGCAAACGGCTGATACTGACTGTGTCTGCTTTTACTCCAACGTGGCATTCTTGGTCTTTTCTCACACTTTCATTTAGAATAAGTTATCCTCCGTTTATAACTCTTAGTGAGGAGCACTTAAGGGCCAGGAAAACACTCAAGGGTAAGATATAATGCTATATTATGTTACTGTTCGGTGAAACAAAATCAAAAACAAGCATTTACAAATTCAATATGCCAGTGCTTGACCAGCACGCCCCCCCCCCCCCACCCCTCTCCCCCTCCAAACATGTGCGATAAGTAAAATAGCGGTACACTAGCCCAGTTACTGAAGTGCACTGCTTTTCAGGCAGCCATGCACATGAGCAGGGAAAATGCCACTGCTCACAGTGCAAAATGAAAATATTTGAATATTTGAACAGGCCAATAGATTAAGAGGGCTGACCGAAAGCACCTGTAAGTATGCATGTATGTTTTTCAATGAAAACAAAGGGCTAACAAAAGCGGTATTTAAGCTGGGCCTAAAAAGCGTGTGTCAAACACCATTCGTATTGAAAATCACAAATGTAACGTTTCTGATTCCTTTGCGGGTGATGAATGCTCTAAGAAGTCCAATGAGGAAAGATCTAAAGGTGAGCAGCAAGGTGATACAAAACTAGTGGCTACAAAAGTTGCATAAATCGTGTGCTTCGTATTAGTCGGTGACTTTTTTTTTTTTTAACAGCTAATTATTGGCGGCAGAAACTGCCAGTTGAAGGAGGAAATGATGCCGTGTTCAACCAACAATGACAGACTCAATAGGGCAAACAAAAAACAAAGTAAAGGACATGCGACAATTCCACTGGCCCTGCCTTGAGCATCTCTGTCCTTTTTATAGACCAGGGTGCTTATAAAATCTGTATCCTAGAAATGTCCAGACGAAGACTCTTTGAAGTAGAAGCTGCAGAAAGAAATGCTTCGGGGCAGAAGTGGACAAGTATGCGAAATGACAGTCTGATAATGACATAGGAAACCATCTAAGCATAACGAATACTGCAATATGTACGTGTTGGAGAAGCAAACGGTATCAAAGCCACCCATCATACTGGCCAGATTTAAAACATTCTAACTACAGACTTGCACAGTTATAATGCCAGCACTCCGCAAACTCTTGGACTAGGAAACATCCCTTCAGGGTCTCCATGCCGCCTCATAGATTTCCCCAACAGGTACTACTTGGCAGTCTCTGGATAAACTCACAGCATTTGTTTATTTACATGTTCTTTCTATAATACATAGCAGGGCTCATGGGCATCAGAGTGCTGTACCCTCACTTTTCACTGCTACCGGTTTCCCAAACGCACTAATTAACTGAAAACCACGCACTTAAAGGGAACGCTCAATAATGTCCAAGGAGATTACTAACAATTCATTAGATCAAATATTCATTACAGTCCAATAAACAAGCAATTGCTCCTGTCAGTCCATCAAAAGGCTGGAGTCACAGTATGTACCCAAAATGATTTTATTTGTATTCTTTAAACATCGCAATCCAGCCCAGCCAATGTGTTTCATCCGGAAGCGGACTTCATCGGTATATTATCCACCGGTTCAGTCGGCTTTCAGTCTGATTCGGCTTGTGGCTGTTCACCCACTGGAGGCTCGGTATTTCATGTGCAAAGTATGATGCAACAGTGGTATAAACATTTTCTTGACAGCTGGGACTTCTGTTGTACACCCAATCACACTCAAAGGTTTCTCAGCATTTACCCTCATTGTATGTGCCTACAAGGTTCCACCGCAAAGGAAGAGTTTGATGTTGGTGACAGACAGCACAGCCACAGAGTTTGAGAGCACAGAGACCTTGGAGGCCATAATAGCTCTGTTCTGAAAATCACTTTTGAACTCATACTGACCACTCAACGAACAGACTTGTTCAATAAAGATAAAACATGAAGTCTCCAAACATCACAAGGCAGCTCAAGAAAGTTCTAATGCCAATGAATGATCCATTAAAATAAGATAGTCAAGGTTTTCTCACCTTAGAACACCCTATTTAATCATCGTATCTGACAGACAGTGTGGTAATAATACAGTATGGCTTGCAAAATAGATGGCAAATCAAAAAGAAACCCTTACTATAGAGCAATCAGTGCAGTAGTATAATAACACAACAGATGTCGGCACAACCCTACCAGCTCACCAGCAGTACTTCACTAAAACCCAACCGGTAAAGGTGATTTGTGGAAGCCTTGCATGGACTCTGAAAGCCCTTCATAGAAATCACAGTGGAAATAAGCCTTACCATTTTCTCTCCACATAAAAGTCTCTTATACATAGGCAAAAACAGATGCAGAACAGTTTACAATACATTTATTGAAAGGACTGCAATTTACGATAAAAGGCCTGAGCTGCAATGATTAGGATAATAAGGAGTAACAAAGTTAGGAGTGTGAAAATCAGAGATGTAAGTATAAACAACCCCAACATATTTGTAATAACATGAATACACAATTCCAACCTAAAAAGTTAAATCTCTAGCCCGTAAGTGAGAGCACGGAGATGTAAGCCAAATATGTTCATACAGTGTCCATGAGAAGCACACCCCACCCCGTTACCTTAGTAAAAGGTCAGGCCGCCAGTCTCCTGATCAGGATCCGTGGAGACACAAAGGCTGAAGTCTACTGAAAACCGGCATGTAGCATGGATGGAAATTCTGCCGGGAAGCCCCTCTAATGTCCTTTGTCTTACAGGATGTCTTTATAGGGGACATGTTTATGTTCATGCACAGAAGCCTGATGCGGGTATGTACCTAAGCGCTCAACTGTTTACGCAGTTTTGGGGCTGGCAAAACAAAATATTGCTCTGTGTGCTTCGCATGCTGTGCTTGTGATCCTGAAGAAAAGAACATGATGCAAAGTATGTCATCCATAGCACTGATGATAATGCTTTTGCCGAATAGCAGTTAATAATGGAATTAAAATAGTGCCACTAAAGAAGCAATAATAAAATGAATTAAACTGAATACAGAAATACACAGCATCAACACTGGATAAAAGGGCACAGGACACAAGCCTAAGCTAAGCTATCACTGATCCCAAGCGACTAACTAAAATTGTCCCAAGACACAAATGTTAGATTGAAGCACATACAACTTACCTATCTACTTCACACATTCCTCACCCCAGAACGCCTGGCGCACATGTACCCTGTCACCTCAGACACCTGCCCCGCTGTCTAGTCAGCGGGGCGGATTTTGTACACATGTTGTGGAACTGTTCTCACCTCAAATCCTATTGGGGGAGGTGGCAGGGTTCCTATATGATGCCCTGGGCACCTGGGTCCAACGGGTGGAGCTCCATTGTTTTCTGGGGGTCACTATCCGCACAGCTGTATGTATATCTGTCAACAAATTTCTAGATTTGACCTTGGTTCCCCCACCTCCTACCCTGCTCTGCCTATAAGCTCTCTGACCTTCGCCCGGGCATTTTTGCAGAACAGATGGCATTATACGCAACTAGGTCAAGAGACTTGGCCCCAACCCAACCCTTAACAGGCAGCGTTACTTGGAGCAAGCAGAGCAAGTGGAGGCCGCCTTGATATTCACCCCACCACTCACGGCATCAGGGTGCCAGCAACAGGCATATGCAGTCGCCTCCATGCAGTTGCATACCACTGCCTCCACAGAGCGGAGTAGATCCAAGAGGGCCCCATGGCTACCCCGATACAGATTCACATCAAATCTAGCCTTACTTTGCTCAGTGTTAGGAGCCCTGCTCTCTGTCCCTCCCCTCCTCACATCACACAGCCAGCTAGACACATGGCTGACTGCAAACGACCGCACAGCACAGCTGAACTTCTTGTATTCTGTTTCAAACATGTTCTTATTTATGGTTATTTCTGCCTCTGCAACACATTCAGTATTGTTGGTATAATAAACCCTCCATGACTGCAATGGCTCTGAAATATATACCTGTGCTCACTGTACAACGATATGTTTTGCCTCAAACTTGTTAGCTGAATATATAGCAGTGCAAACAGATTCACACATATTTGGTATGTACCCACCTTGCAAATAAAGAATATGTCAATGAAGACATTGGGAAAAAAAAAAAATCAACCAAGAGGTTTCAATGAAATATTGTTAGAAAAAAAAAAAAAAAAACTTTTGCTTTCACATAGTGATTGTTCTTAAGAATGTATATTTAATAAAGTTGTACAGTACAGAGTAAATATCACTACTACCAAAGACAATAGCACACAGACCAACATAAAAAAAAAATCTTTCCAACCAAACCAGAATCTACAGAAGATTTCAAATATGCTACTACCATAGTGACACCCTTTAATCAGGAAGCAGACTATAAATGTACCAATTCCACTAACAGCAATACAGATAATACCAGAGCGTGTCAAGGGATCATGCTCATGATAAGCAAGATTTTGCCCCAAAACGTAACATGGACACATCACATTTTTACACTGAAAACTCCTGCATTTTTTTGGCAACGAGCCTAGTTGTTGATTTTGAGCTCTAGCTGAGCTGGCACCTAAGAAAACCTACCAAGCCTGCGTTTTTGGTCCTCGGCTAGGCAATCGTCTGGGGAAACCTAGCAAACCCAGAAATTTCTGAAAACTAGACACCCGACGGAGTCCAAAGAGGTGTGACTTGTGTGGATCCCCCAGCATTTTCTTACCCAGAGTCCCCGGCAAACGTCAAAGTTAGCTTAAACAAAAATCACATTTTCCTCACATTTCTGTGTGGGATCACTGCACCAGCACAGATTTCCTGCCACGCAGCATTCTCCTCGTCTCCTGATAAAAATGATACCTTACTTGTTGTAGAGGAGGGCCAAGTGCCTGTGACAGAGAAGGGCCAAAAACATGTAGAAATTGAGGGAGGAAGAAGAGGTCAGACTAATTTAATACATCTATGTCACATAATTCCAATGGCCCTGCCCGTAAGCATATTGTAATAGAATGCATGTCCAGAGGGACATGCTGTTACAGTCTGTTTGAAAGCAATGCTCTCACGTCTATCATTCTGTTCATCTCAGGAATGTGTTTGCAGTGTAATTTACTAAACAATGGAGAGATGTCCATAGAGCATTGCTGACAAAGCCTTGTCAGTGGCTAAAGCATAGGTCGGACCTTCCGGACTTAAAATTGTGAGTCAGGTGAAATGTTTAAGAGGGTGATCCCATTAGGGTGACTAAACAAACAATTTTTGTAGTGTTAAAAGATTTAAAAAGTTGATGACCCCAATATATTCTATAGAGACATTTCTTTGTTAGGTGGGTGGGTACCAGTTAAAAGAAGGTGATATCACCAAATGTGGGTGAATTGAGAGAGGTGCAGCATGTCCTGCAGGTTTCCAACGGTTATGTTCATTATTGACTATTTGTAGGAGACTCTGCAAAAGTGTCGCTTGCTGAATTACTTCCAGTCAACAATGTCAAAATAGTTGGATGACATCACTGATGTAATTAGAGATTTTATAAGTGAGGTCATCAATGATGCCGTTTAACGTGTCTCGACTGATGTAATTTCTGGTATCAAACATTATTGAGGGTGCATGTTACAGTTAGTTCACTTAAATACAAATGGCAAATTGCAGTAGTTTTTAATTGTAAGTTTGGGTGCCATTTCAACACCCAATTATAATCTCACTTTTGGGGTTTTTCTAGGTACATTGTAGCGCTTTTTGATCATGTCTTTTTTTTAACCTCAACTTTATTTTTATCGGTCACCTTGTTCTGCTGTACAAATCAGAGGCTGGCCACAGGCATCATCTTCATCTACCTATGGTTTTTTCTGAACCACTTTCAAATTGTTTTTACTGCATGGCTAGTGATGCAAGTTACGGGGTGTGTCGCTAACGATAACTGGAAAATTTCAGTGGTTTGACAAGCTGAGTTTGAGGAACTTACCTCATGTTTTAACTGTGTTTTTTCACTGAATGTTTCTGTTTTTTCATGATGTACTTTTATTTTTAGTATTTTTATTGGTATTTTAGAAACTGAAAAAACACACCTTAGTACACAGTTGGCCTTGAGTGGTTTGTGCACACAACCAAATCTTCTTTGCTCCAAAGTTTCCTTCCCGCACTCCCAGTCTCATCAACTTGGGTGCACCCAGCAATGTTGGGGTATGTTTTGAGCCCCTTCAGTGTCTGTCAACTGCCCCTCGTGCCGCCTAAACCATAGTCCATTTCTTGGGGCAGCACCTGCCCTCAAATACTGTCTTTTCTGCGAGCATGCACCAGTCCATATCTCTGAACCATTCTTCATGTGTAGGGGGGGGGGATCCTCCACCCCCATGTGCAAGCAATACTGCACTTTGCTACCACCAGGCCCAGTGCGATCCAGCTTTTTTGGTGTGTTGTGGTCGATTCCTTACCTACTATGATAAGTTGAGCTCTCTTTGATGTGCCCTTAGTCCCCAACATGCATGTCATGCCGCCCAGTACCGACTGCTAGTATATTTCTATTACTGGGCATTCCCAAAGGATATGGGAGAAGGATCTCACCTTCTTACAGCCAATAGGCACAGCTTTTTTGTTGCTCCTCCCATTTTTGTAGTGTAGACCTGGAGTAGTATGCCCTGTGTAATATATGGAGTTGTAGAAAGCGGAACCCCACTTGTATTGCCACTATCCTCTGACTCTTTAATGCCACCTCCCATTCTCCCTCCTGAGACAGTCCAGAATGGCCTCCTTTAGCATTTGGAACTATCTCTGAATTGCCAACTATGTTCTTGTAGAGGAAGATTAGGGGCTCTGCCACCCTCCTCTAGGGACACGGTGTCATGGATCTCCATCCCAGAGGTGATGTAGGATTGTAGTGATTTTCTGACCTGAAGGTAGTGCAAGATTTCGTTTTTGGCAAAAGTGGGGCCATTTCCCCCCCTCCCCCTCACCAACCACAGGTCTCCCAGTTTCGAGATACCAACTGTGTGCCAGCCAGAGTCCTTCAAGGTTCCCCAAGACCCTGAGGTGTTGACTGTGCCTCAGTGGCACCTCTGCGTGAGTTTCCCCTTCCAGACCAGATACAATGTGACCTCCTGCCAGACTGATGCACAGTTCTGGTGTGCGGGGGTAGGTCGCCAAGGGCCATTTGTCCATATAATGCTGCAGGGTAGCCTCTTGCTCCCCAATATATGTCTATCCTATCTCAATGCCGTTTCTGATTGGTCCAAGAAGGCCCAGTCATTTTTGATGGTCAGCTGGGCTACCCAATAGTATCTGCAGATATCTGGAAGGGCTATTACCCCCTCCCAGTATACTCCTGTTAGTTTCTTCATAGCTATCTGGGAAGGTCCACCATCCCACAGTAATAGCGGTTTCTTTCCTTCTAGCGTCTTGAATAATTGTGGCAGGACCTAGTAGGGTGTGTTTTGGTGTACACAGAGAAATCAGCGAAGGGCTGTTATTTGAAAAATCATGCTCTTCCGATTAGTGGTAAATTTTGCCAATGAGGGGCATCCTGTCTGAATCGATCATGGGGTGGGTACAGGTTCATGCTAGGAATTCATTTGGATTGTTGGTGAAGTATATAATTAAATATTTATATGGCCTCTCACTATATGCCTTTTGCAGTGTCAGAACCACCGACTCATCCCCCATCAGGGATTTGCTTCAATTTATGGTCTAACCGGTGTATTTATTGAAGTTGTGCATGATCTGCATTAGCACCTCTTGGAAGTTGACCTACCAGTCTCGCCTCCTTACACACACCTAATGGGTGGGGTGAGATTGTTTGGCTAGTCATTTGTATAGCTCTATGGGGAGCTTGTTCGGGCACATAGCGTTCCCAGATTGTAACTGTCCTATTGTTGCTGTTCTATCTTCTGCTGCTATATCACCCTCCATTTCTGGCCTATCTTCCAGTGTAAGTTCAGTCAGTTTAAAGTCCCATTGCATCTGCCTCGGTTGTAGATGGGTATATCTTGGAAAAGTGTCTGGCAAATTAATCTGCTACAGTGGAGCTCTACTTGAGTATTTCCTCTGCACTTTTGATTTCAGGGAACCAATTGCCCATGCGGTCACTGTGTTGCTCCTCACCCATGAAGGCACCCCTAAGGTGCTACTCACTACTGTCTCAAGGGTGAATCTTAGAAATGAAGCTTTGTACCTCCTGCAGCCTGTTTGGTTTTGTGAATCCCTCAGGGTGACTTCTTTGCCCAAAAACGTGACTAATACACCTTTGGTTTATGTGTGGATCAGCACAATTGGGGAACTCCCTTCTCCCCAAACACCCCCCTTGTCCAGAGTGGGCCTGCTTTCCTGTAGTTGCATTACCAGACTTGAAGCGCTTCAGCTTGTTCTCCACTCGTGGCATGGCAGAGAGCTCACAAAAGAGCTCCCTCTCAGTGTCTGGGGCTTACCGCAATGATGGTACACAGTTTGTTGCTTGGGGAATCAGTGTATGGTCTTGGATGGGCTTCCTCTTTATCTGTTCTTCCCACCCGGGGGGCTGCGAGTCCTTCAAGCTTCCTCTTTCCTTCTGCTGGATGCTTAGTCTCTGACAGGCCGCTATGGGCAGCCTGGTGTGTCACACCTGGGTGCCGAGTCGCAGAGCGGGCCCACCCCATTAGTCTCTGTGGCCCCAGTCCCACCTCAACTGCAATATTGATTTTGCCGCACCTGGCAGCTTTTTCTGGCAGTGTCTCTCAGTTTTGGGCTTTGTCGCCGCAACCTCAGGGTAGGTTAATACCTGCAGGCCAAACATGTTTAAGGCTGTGAAATGGGGTACAAGTATTAAACTGATTGACATTCTTGATATATAATACAATGACTGCACTAAGAAGGAACCGGGGGGGTTGGGCAAAGAATTGATTTTACAGCACACGTTGCAGGATTGTGTGTACCCATACACGTAAGTAGATAGGTTTCTAATTGCTACTCGGTAAATTCTGTTATTTTAAAGTTTACTTGATTGCTTTTAGACACTTGCACTTTCTGCTTTATACATACAGTTAGGGCTCATGCTCTGTGCCCCGCACAGTCAGGCTTCAGAAATAATCTCAATACGGAGATGGCACCTGTTAAAGTCACCAATGATATCCCTGCACCCGAGGTCACTGGAGGCACAACGGTGCTGGTGCTCCTAAACTTGTGAGGCGCATTTGATACCATTACATATTCCATATTCTTAGAATGGTTGACAGGCCTAGGGATAATAGGGATAATGCTAAAATGGGTTTCCTCTTTATTTTTTTTAATAACTATTTGCCTAGGTGACTTTTGCTCCTCATCCAAATCCACCAAGGTTGGAGTGCCTCATGGTTCTGCACTAAGCCCCACATCTCTTTATCATTCCCCTGGCAAAATTGACAGATTCCTACAGTTGTTTTTAATTCTTCACCTACACGGACAATATGTATAGGTATATCAAGACTAAACTGTGCTTCTGAACAATTTTCGGACTGCATGGTGGGAATTTCTGAAAGGGTGCCAGAGAATTCTCACATCTAATGGGGGACAAAACACAAGTGCTATTTTTTTTTTTAAATCAGTCCTTAAGGCCCTCTTCTGTGGGGTCCCTTCCAACACCTGTTGGATGATGTGATGAGTACTACTTCTGTAGCCCTGGAACAAGATGTCAATATATTTAGGATCACAATCGGACGACCTCTGGTTTAAAAAAAAATTTTTACAAGTTTAATCTCTTTATACAAGTTCTTTTATAAAAATTCATTCGGCCACAACCCTTTCTTTCGCTTCCTCCATATTTGCACGTCTCATTACGAAGAAATCTCCTTGGAGGTCGTACATGGGCTATATAAATAATAAAAATCAAGCTTACTGACTTTGTCAAGACTTCATCACAATCATAAAATAGGAAATATATTAATGGTCTATACACATGTCATTCAACTGTTTAAAACTAGCATAATTTCCCTAAAAGTATTAAAAGCAATTACTCACTATTATCCTTAGCAATATCAAACAAAGTTTTCACATTCCAATTAACCTATGCATTAGCCTTCTTTTCAGGTGCTGCAAAACAGTCTTTAACCCTACAACAATATTTACAAAATACAGCAACAAAACTAAACAGACAGGCTTTAAAAACACTTACAGTAAGGTAAAACATTTACTAGGGTCATACATTCAAGACCCTGGGAGACATCCAAAGACTTTATAATTATCATCAAGGGTTCTTGGAAAACTCACCACTACTCCTAGGTGCAAACTTACAAATACAAAATGTGTGTCTGGTGCCCCTGCTCTTCTAGAGACAGACAGACACACACACACACACACCCAATATACCAATATGTCTGTCCTCTGTTTTGCAAGAGATCTTAAATGTGTCAATAAGTACCAACTAATCATGTTACCTACACTTGTGTTACAATATATATTTGATTTTCTAATCTTTCTGATCCAATGTTGAATTTCTATACTATAAACGCATCTGATTTTCTGAATGTCACAGGGACTACGAGGCCACTAGGCTATTACCTCATATAGTCCTGACTGTTGTAGCAGCGTCTGCCTCACAATGGATGCAATTGCAAGACAGGCAAAAAAAAGCCACAAGACATTAACCCTGTTGTCTGCCACAGATCATAAACCGTTCACGAATCTAGTGGGATGAGACAGTGAACAAATGGCATTTTTCTGGACTGTCGGTACCTAACGACCTCATTCCCCTTGCCTGGTAGGATGCAAAGCCAGCTGCGTTCCTTCAGTTGCCTGCAAGCCTTCATGAGCAGCTTCATGAATCCCGATGTCTGCTGCGGTGCTGGCCCAGCTCTGTGACTCCAGTACACTAGTCTGCTACGGGTCATAACTGGGCATGAATCGCTCTGGATTCGCGGGGCACAAAGCCAGCTTTCCTCCTAACTCGACAAGCTGACAAAAACGAGCAAATTACTAAACATTTCAAACGAGCAAAGTGTCTTATCAGCAATTGTAAACCAACAGTGGGCTCAGATCATATTTTAGAGAGACACATATTCAAGCCAAACTTCCAGCTAGGACACCAGTCACAAAAGACACTGCGATTGTCCCTACAAATGAAAACCCTTTTCAATGGTACCCAAGCACAGGGGTACATAAGCACCGGGACATCGTGATTAGCTCTGCAAATGAAAACCCTATTGAGATGCACCCAAGCACGGGGCCTATCCGGCACTTCTTTCGAGGCCCCGGGAGCCTTTTATGCTGGGTCTGCATCACATGCTGTGAAACTCATGGCTTGCTGATAGCCAGTGATTTTAAACAAAGTTAAGTATGAAAAACAATCTCAGTCCTGCAAACGCTGAGCTCCTGAGCAAAGTTCACGGTCAGGGATATTTTGTTAGTTATGGGGTTTCTATGGGGAGAACACAATAACGCAGTGGGGACTTCCGTTCACGTTTCAAAATTATAACTGGGATTCTAGCAAGACTGAGCACCTTTCAAAAGACGTAGGGCTCACAGGAAAACTGTACTCTATTCCAGCATCAAACAATTAACATCACAAAAACAGGAGCACTGAAAACGGAATTCAGCTTTTTAACTGTGCTGTACAACTGCCCCGTCACAAAGATGCAGCGAGAAACAGAAGATGAGGCCATGGAAAGACCCTGCACATTAAAAGAAGGGAAACACAAAGGGGGAAGGAAAACGCCAGGCAAGGTTTTAGGCTCAGTTTAAGTTCGTTACAAAGGCTGCGTTGTTATTTTCGGTAAACTTGAATGTCACGCTCCCACCAAACACTTTGAGAATGCTAGGGACAGTCCTTATTGACTATATTTTGTGCAAAATCAAAAGTGTTCCTTGGTCGATGCTGCTCCTTATAATTAATCCATAAATGATGTGTAATCATTTCAAGCGGGCAGGACCGACGGGCAAGGAATATATATATGGAAAGTGGAATCCCAGCACAGTGCTAGACCTGACTGCATCACCAAAATGGCTAGCTTCAACAGAGGCACTTAGGGATCCCTCCAGTCCAGTCCAGTCCAGTCCAGTCCAGTCAAGGCATGTAAACGTCCCGTGAACAAGCAGTGATCCTAGGGTGGTGTCTGCGTGCATGGTGAGGAGCAGTTAGTGTGCGTCGGTGGGGAGAGCCCCTACAAGGAAGCTTTTAAATACAATACGGATGAGCGAGAAGCGGACCTTGTGAACTACGAGCATCACGCAAGCTACAAGACAGAAGAGAGGGCATGGACAACGAGGAGAGACATGATGCGAACAAAGGAAGCCATATCATACAGACTATAATAGGCTAGACTACCCATCTGCCCAGGACCGAACCCGTAAATCGGAGCATCTTGGATTCGGACCACTCTTAGAACGAATGGGATTGACCAAATCAAATATCATACATAATGATCAGCATTATCAGTGTTTAAACAGTAGGAATTAGTGTGAGGAGAAAAAAAAAAAAAAAAAAACAGTGCAATGGAGAGGAGGTCACTGGTGCCAGAAATAGGAAAAAGCAAAAAAACCTTGAACCTGGTCCAAGAGTGGATATATCGAAATGAACGGCTTTTAAGGGGATTTTAAGAAATGACTAAGGAAGCCAGGGGAAGGTATAATACAATAAACAGCAATATAGACTAAACTATGATAACCCCTTTATCAGTAAGAACTGAACATCATGAAGTCTTTAGTCGTTCCTGGAAAGCTGTTTACCAATTAGTATCACTGGCCACAGGAACCACATATAGAGGGCAAAATTTCACTAAACTTGTATTCCATTAAAGAATTTCAATAGCACCTTGTATCCCTGACGAGGCTGCGAAGCACCCGATTTGCATAGTGTACTTGGGCATCTTTTGGTAGTATGTGCTGATAATGTATTGAAATGTATGGCCAAATGATGCTGCTGGGTGAGGTGAGTAAGTTTTAAGACCTGCTTCAAACATGGTGCGTTAAACATCACTGGACATAACTATAGGGTACAGAGTCCGCTACTACCCACAGTTGCAAATATTTACTATTTCTATTTGCATTGTATGGGCGTGAAGAGCCAGGTCTTTGAGGTCTGAAACTCTGGTTGATTGTCAATTCTTCTTACTCTTGCTGAAATCCCATTCCATCACTTAGGAGTCTGAACAAAGATGATGCTTCCACCAGTTTGGAACTTCCAGAAAGACAAGATTATCACAAGAGGCTCCAACCTACTCTCTAGTAGTCTTGTTTGGAGGTAGGAGTAAAGATTATGCTGAATAGAGAGTAGACCAATTCCATGGATTGCTCCATGTGTGATGCACATTGCTTCAAAGGTGATACATCTAGCCACAAGCAGCTAGTCCAAGGATATAATAAATGGTGAGATTACATATATCAAATGTTTGCATTCTTTATATTCTGTGTATTGCCAAGTAGGAAGAGATGGCTCTGAAGTATAATCCAGTCACAGTCGAGGCAGGAAAGCACTAAAGCAATAATCGTTTGAAGTTTTTATTTATAGGAAGTGCAAGCAAGAATTTGCTGCAGACATCACCTTACATAGTCTTTGTTTGGAAGCTTTGTTTACGTGGGATACAAAAGAGACATTGGAATCCATAATTACACCTACATTGCTCACTTCTCCCATATGATATAGTGGTGGAACAAATTGTTGAGTTAGGTGGTGAAACAGTAATATCTGGTTCATGTGGCACCTGTGAGTGCGTCAGTTTTTAACATGTTCATCTCCAACTGGTTTGAGAGCAATAGGCAACCACTTGAGAGAAAACTGATGGGGCAGGAGTTAAGATGATAATGCATGGCATCAACAATGCTCACGCCTAACTGAACTCAATACTAATGCGTTTGGCTTGTTGCTCGAAGCTTAGCCAATCAATTACTCATCACACATGCACTCTGGAATTTATCTATTAATTTGTGCAGCCCCTTATCATCCACTCACCGACTCATTACTACAGTCATTCACTTACCTATGCACAATAATGGATTCTTCCGGCTCCAAAGGAATATATCAAAAGCCTGGGGATTTGGCTGGATCCATCGCTTAAGATGGACCATTACGCTAAGCATATATCAGCTACTTGCTTCGGTCTCCTCAGACTTTTAAGGAAGGTCCTGCATATTCTCCCTGCAATTGCTAAAAAGCTCATTGTTCAAGCTTTAATTATCTCCAGACTAGATTATGGAAATAGCTTATTTTCTGGGTCTCCCGCATATGTCAAAAATAAACTAAAAAGGGTCCAAAATGCGGCAGCCCGGCTCTTATTAGATATTCCCAGAAGAAATTTGGTAAAGGCTGGACTCAAACAACTACACTGGCTACCTGTGAAGCAACGCATTAATTTTAAGGTTCTATGCTGTATTCACAGATCCCTCTATAACAAGGGCCCCCAGATACTGAGGACCCTCACTTCTTTTTACAAGCCTTTTTACAAGCTCAGATCAGCCTCAGGGGCCCTTGCCAACCTCCGCAGCATAAAAAAATCTAGATGGGGAGGTGCCACTCTTGCATACTTAAGGGCCAAGTTGTGGAACTCCCTTCCTATTGCTCTTCGCAGGATAACCAATGAATATAATTTCCAGAAATCCCTAAAAACTTGGCTGTTGTAGGTGCTGGTTCCGCTCTCACTATCCGTGCTGGTTCTTTGTCCTTTAGCGCTGGGAAGCCTGTTGGTAGCCACGCGCTTTATAAATAATATAACATAACAATAAGAACACATATGAGCTCAAAAAGCACATGCAAGATGAATTAAAAGATAAATAGACAAAAGAGAAAAAAAACACTGCTGTCTAAATGTGCCGAGCATATACTCACAATAAAACAATAAGTAAAACATTAAACATCTGACTGGTCAGTCATCTGGGAATGGTATTGAGTTCAGTAAAGTACAATGCTGAACTAATTCAACAATGTGGGAGTGTTGTTTCTAAACGTGGTGGAAATCTTGGAAAGTTAAAACAATGGTTCACTACTTAAAGTACATTGTGAGATAGCTACTTGCTTTAGAACCAGAGGCTGTATGGGATGCACCACACTAAAAGGCATTCCAACAGCCCCACTATATTCTTCAGAGAGCTGCCAGGCGCTAATAAAACAAAACAAAAAAACTTTTTTTTTTTTTTTTTTTTTTTTTTTAAAGGAGAAGAAAAAACTAAAAGATAAATGGAATACTGCACACCAACCCGGCATTCCTATCACTTAATCAAACTCATTCGTAGACAGATGTTCACATGTGATCAAACAAAATGTAATTACTCACAAAGCAATGAAGCCCAAGCTAAAGTACTGACTCACTGACTTGCCTTTTCTGGTTGCACAGAAGGAAGCAAAATGTGATGTACACCCAAGCAGCTCAATGGCTGAAGAAAGCTGAGTTAAAACCCTTCTATGTATCTAGTATCTATTTTATTTTTTATTTTTTTTAAACAATTTTTCTAATAATAGCCTGGTTCGCTGCTAAAGCTGTCGGGTAAGGAATAACAAGTATTTTAATAACTGTAGAACTAAATGCTACTCATAAAATTAAACATAAGTACAGCATTACGTGTCAAAATAATGTACCATTTGTCATGAGTGGACCTAACAAAGATTCTCACAAAAGCACACATTTTTCCTCTGAGTTTGTCAAAGGGTGTAACCAATGCCCAACCCTTGCCTACAAAGGTAATCTGTGAGAAACCCATGCATGCAGCCTGTGCTACAGTGTAATAACTGTGCAACCTTATTGGCCAAATAATAGCTTTAACACACTACTCGCATAACGAAGTCACGCCTATTGCCTTTGCCCTATATTTTTATAATAAACAGCTCACGTCTATGGCATCTGGCATAGCTTTTCCCAATGCACCAATGAGGTTTAGAGCCTGGAGCAATTGTTTGCCACCAAGGCAGGCCTGTTGTATTTACCAAAACAAGCAATTGAAAAGCACTCTTTTTCAGTAGAAGCACATAACGTCTGTACAATCAAATGATGAAAGGGAGGAGGATCACATTGTTGGTGACGCCAGGGCCACCCAGCAGTGCTTGTAAGCTCTCTTCAGTTGATCCCTGCGCTTTCAAGCCAGAGCTAAAAAGAAGATTGGAGAGGTGCGAGTGGCCTCATCCAACAAGATGAAAACAAGCAGTAGATAGTCACAGAGGAGGACAATGTGTCCAAACTTGGTGATACAGACAGATACTAAATTAAATGCATTTTTTTGCACCTCCAAGCTCCTGATATATACATGGTCCAGTTAATAATAAGATGAAGAACAATAAGTGAGTAAGGCAGAATGTAATGATGTGATGAATGACAGGGAAGACACGAGGAAACTCGGACGCCAACTTTGTAATTTAGGACTCCAGCCTCAGAACAAGGAGTGGGAAAGGAGGAATAAGCAGGTAGTTCATCATACAATAGGTGACTAGAGAATTACCTTTTGGAAGTAATTAAGGGTAATGAGTTTTAAAAGACAAAAATGGTGAGGTGTTGCACCAAAATGGGAGGCAAGGGAAAACACATGTAGCTATTGTGAGTCGAAACTAAAAGGGTAGTGGAGTTGGAGTGCTTGTTAAAAAGAATTTCTGTCAGACTCCTAATTGCCCCTTTACTCTCCTCTTTACATCATGGGCAATACTGATATTTGGTGAGTGATTCGTATGATGCATTCTGCACCTTTATGGTATTTTCCTTATAAAAAACATGAACTAGTGGAGAGATGCTTCTAGGTAAGGAAAGAAAGACGGTAGGTTGTTCGGTTTCCAAGAAATGGGTCAGAAGGACAACGAAGGGTTGATGGAGGATTGGGAAAACAATTAGCAACCGCTGGTTTTGGCCGAGAGATCACAGCGATTCCGGCCAATGACAATGTGACAGCTAGGCTTGAAAAGAGTACGCCCTGAATTGCAAACAGCCTATAAAATAAGGTAAATAAGATATGCTCATGACGTGTTACAAGGAACAACTTCTACAGGCTTCTATTTCAGGGAAACAATATTGGTGAGTACCCAAAGTTGATTTCCTGATATAGCCTATGTCAGTCATATTGCACCTTGGCTTGACAGATGTAGAGATTGTGCTTAAAAATATTAACCACCAGCCCATGGCACTGGAAGATGTTTGGCTAGTTGGCCATCCTACGCAGGGTGCATTCACATTCTACTTTTCAATACTCCTCTCTCATTCTCTTGTGTTAATTATTTTCTTCTGCCACACATAGAGAGGAGCATGATCAGTAGAGCACAGAGTTTACCCAGAGGCATCTTAGATCACTTCCATATACGTAGGAAACTGGTACAGCCAAAGGCAAATTATAGCAGAAATGTGGCAGCATTATGGACTCTACCTGAGGGAAGTGGCGTACTGGTTAATATAAACCAAAGGATACTTTAGAAGAACCACAACAGGCTTCGGCTTGCAGGCCTGTGCCCTTTTACCTAGATTTACATGCTCTGTTTTATTATTCACTTGTATTCATTTTAGGAGTACTTGCAGTTCTTGCATTTTTAGGAAATGTTTTTATTTTATAATCAGTTGCCATTCCGTGAAAGCATCATTATCAGTAATATACGTATTGGATGATCATCATGCCCCTTTGCTTCACGTTAGACAAGAACAGAATGTGAACGTCAGGCATTTTGTTATAATATTGCTGATCCAAGTTTGCACACACACTCTGAGACCAAGGTCATTAGAGGGGGTTCCACCCAGGATATTCCATCCATACTGCACGTCACTTTGCAGCAAACTGCAGCCTTTATGTCTCTACACAGCCTGATTTGGAGACTGGAGGCTGACCTTGTTCTAATGTAACAGGGATTGGGGCGCTTCTCATGGATGTGGCTTGGGCTGATTAGGTTTATCATGGCTTGCTCTCTTTATGGTAGACTATACACTTTAGCTCATGTATTCTATTGGAGATTGCAATCTTTTCAATAAATGCATTGATACTTGTTCTGCATCTTCTTTCTTGCCTCTGTGTTTAAGAGACTCATTTCTAACAGGAGAAAATGGTAAGACTTGTAGCACCACGATTTTCCTGAGAGGATCTCAGAGTCCATGCACTAGGCTGCCAGAAAATCACCTTTGCTGTTTGTATTTAGGTGAGGTGTTGATAGAAAGCTGGAAGGTTTGGGTAAACAGCTGCCAACTGTTGTGAGAGTGACTTAGTTGCCTACATTCAGAGGTGCTGCCACCCCTACTCCAACGATCTTGTAAAGATACAAGGGTCCGTACGACATGGCACCACTAACGATTGTGTAGGCACTAATTTACGAGTCTCCTGAGTATTTCTGTCTCACACACACACTGAGGTACTCTAAAGTACCATTATACAGAGACGTCCGTTGTATTAGGGACAATTCTCCTTAGCTGAATAGGGAGTACCTATCTAGACTGCAGGTTGTTCAAACTTGAACCTTAAAAAGGATATATTACCCCGTTGGTGTTCCCAACTCCGAAACCCTCTCCTCAACATGGCAAACGCCATAAGCATCGCAGAAAACTGGAGACAAGTTTCTTCTTGCTAATGGCTTAACTGACGATGGTGGTGAAGTTACATTTGTTGTGAAAGCTCATGAAGCATACCAAATAGAAACATTTTATTCTTGGGTCACCTTCCCTGAACTTAATGACAATTCACACACATTCCAAACTGACATAACAGCAAACGCACCACAGCGATATCGAGCTTATCAACACTTAGAAATACCACTTTCTTACCAAGAACACTAAAACTGGTTCAATGGCACCCTTCCACATGTAGTACAACCCAGTGAGATTAGGTTGTTTAAGAAGTGAGAGACCAATGGGGCCCACGTTTGCCACGTACACACCACATCCCAAAGTATAGGCTATGCAAGTAGCTAACATACGTGCACTTTACAATCAGCTAGTAGCAATATGCAGACTATTACAGTTTGTACATCAACCCACAGAGGGCTGCTCCAGCTATCCATCATTTGGCAGTGACAGGAATTAATTCTCAAACAGTACACTCAATAATGGGCAAGGCACCAACAGTATGGGAAAAGATTCCGTTCTAGATAGCACAAAAAACAAATCAGCTGGAAGCAGCGTTTCACCATACGGGATCCCAAGATAAACATAGAATTCTCACTGTGTGCTTGTCTTTCGGAATAGTTACCTCAGTAGAGGATGGCGTAATTCGGGGTACAGTCTTTGCCGCAATATACAGCACCACAAATGCTACCCCGACATTTACAAATTTGCTGGACGTGTTAAAACAAATTCAAAATGAACATGGGCCAGCCCCGGCTCTGGACTTGGGGATGAAACGGATGCCTAAATTCAACACAGGCTCCTCAATACAATTAAGCAATATTCAAGGGGAAGCTGCAGCTTTGGCCATTCGCCAATGGCTCAGTGAGATTTCTCAACAGAACCAGGAGCACGAGCTGCCAAAAGATTATCTCCAAGACCTACACTAGTATAGGTCAGGCTAGCCTTGGGCCCAGACCAACTAAACCACAAATTCAGAGTACCACCCCTAAGGAAGGAACTAAACAAGCACAAGAGGTTTCTAAAAAACACTGGGAGAAACAAAAACAGAACAAGGACAAAAGAAGTCAGAGAGCAGATTCTCCGCATCCGGAGACCTTTGAACGAAGATATACTCCGAAATACAGAAACTTTAAAAACTCCTGATAGATATCAATATACTGATACAAGTCCCTCTCGTTCCTTTCAGGACACTCCAGATAAACGAAGTGAGAGTGGACGAGTCAGAACACCATACTGACTACGCGAAGCAGAAGAAGGACTCGCAATGTTCCTCAGAAGCTTACGCTAAAAAGGAGGATAAATCTCCCCCCAAAAAAGCCCCAATTTAAAAAGAAAAAGGTGGCAGCAATTTCCATGAAACATGCTAGCAATATTGAGAACACTGATAGAGAACAGGACGTGGGCAGCGACTCTGCTGGACAGCGTGGCAGAAGTCACAATTTGTTGTAGAGTCTTCTAGATCATCTGGATGTGACAGCAACTAATGAATTTCTAGTCAGAGATGGCGGACAGGCACGTCTCCCCACTGGACAGGGTTTATGAAATGAACATCAAAATTGAGGGAGTCTAGAGGGTACTATTGAAGTTATCTTATGGGAAACACTCAATGGCGATGTTCTTTTGGCAGAAAAACACAGGCACCTGAATTTGTCCGCAAGCTCCCACATGGGGAAGATGTAATTTTGCCTTCTCTCTCGGTCTTGGCTTCAGATGCAGTAAAGGAAGTATAAGCAGCTGATTGGGCTTTAGCGCAGGCTCCCATGCTACACCGCAACCAAGTGGGATGGGGTAAAGAATCTCCCAACCACGTAATACCTCTTAGGTCCACACCCCATCCTCAACATCCAATTAAACACATACCTAAAGCTCCAGTGAAAGAGATTCACGCACAACTTGAGTACCAGGTAGTAACTGAACCCTTTATCACTGCAATGAATAACCTGTTATTTCCCACTGCAAAACCAGACCATTCACATAGAATAATCACAGATTACAGACATTTAAACAGTCACACACGCACATATGCAAAACAAAATGCACACAGCACTAATTAACAGTGTAGTGCGTAAAACATTCTAAACAACTTTGGATATTTCCAATGTTTTTTCCTGCCAAAAGCTAGCGCCTGAAAGTTGGGATTTTAGCACCTTTAGCGCATTAGGCTCATAGCGGCACTTTTGTTGTTTGCCTCAGGGGTATAAGAACAGCCCAGGGTTGTTTTTAGCCCGTGTAACATCAATATTACATGATATTGACCCAGAGATGTTGACCTTTATGGATGATATTTATCTCAAGGACGACAACCTCAACATTCATCTTGCCAGGAATGATCGAATCGTTCTTGGATTCGCTGCCCACAGCTATAAATTAAATTTCAAGAAAAGAAAAATTGCTTTTCTCAGTGTCCTATTACTGGGATACGAGTTATCAGATGAAGGCAAGAGTTAGGCCCCACACTTTCAAGAGAATAGTGACAAAACCATCAAAAAAGTTCAGTCATTGCTGAGTTTCTTCAACTCTGGCAGAAGACACACACCTGACTATGCACAGTGCATAAAACCTCTTTACCACTTAATTTGTCCAGATGTTTCAAACAAACATTGGACACTCAAACATACAGGAATACTCAGAAAGCTTCAGCAGGATATGCTAGAAGCTAAACATTTACACACACCCAACAACAACAAAAACTTGGTCATCAGAATTATTACTGGCGCCATCGGTTTCACCTAAGTCACTTTCAATGAGGGTGACACCGTACCCATAGCATACAAATCTCATTTGTATTCAAATGCAGAACAATGTTTTACACCCACAGAAATGATACTAACTGCTGTGCAGATGGCTGCCATAAAAGGAGAGGTCACTAGCCCAAGGGAAACGCATTATTGTCATTACCCTGGTACCATCCTTGGAAGCTGTTACCAAAGCAAGCGTTCCTAACGCTAAAGCTTTGCAGCCACACTGGATTCAGTGGGCAAACTCCCTGACTGCTAATGATGTTGATTACATTTTTGACCCAAAATTACAAACACAAGAGTTTCTTCAATATAAGCAGGAGTACCCCACACCTATTAACATACTACCACTTGATCAGTACCAAACTATAATTTACACTGATGGTTCCGCACAACCAGATGTAGGCACTAAACATCAGAGGCAGAGCTTAAGGCTCTACTCGTGGCACTGGAACATATGGATCCGGAACAGCCCACACTAACTGTGTGATTCGTATTACTGTGTCCAGTCCTTCAATGATTATCTCAATCACTGGCGTTTAAACGGGTTCAGAGACTCTGAGGGAAACACCATTGAACACAGAATGTTTTGGGGGAGGATAGCTGATCCTAAGGACAGACTACCAGATGCTCATGTAGTACATATATTGGCCCACCAACGTGTAGGAGTACACTTTGCAGGAAATACTATGGGCGATGAAGCAGCCAACTCTGCAAAATATGCATACAGTGTTGGTGCTCAGAAAGCTGCACTTGCAACCAATTCCAGTGGTGTGAAATAGTGTGATCCCCAACCAAGATCAGAGACCAGGTCTTACCACAGCAGCGCATGAGGGTGTCACTTCTGCTCACTCAGGCGTGGCAGCCACAGTTTCTCTTTTGCAAAAACGCTTTTGGTTTCCAGGTCTATGCAAACAGACCAAGAAATAGGTCCTTCGTTTTGACACATGCCAACAAACAAAAGGATCTACCATTAAATGCCCAACACAGACATCCCTCTTAATGTCAAACAGACCACTACCATGTATGCACCTGGACCACTGTGGTCCTTTACAACCGGATGATACAACCTTTACAACCTGATGATACAAATACATCTTAGCCACTGTGGACTCCTGTTCTAGATTTGTGTGGGTATAGCCACAACAGTCGGCTGATGCTCGAATTGTTATTAAAGATTTGCAGGTCTTTATCGGTGCTTACAGCATTCCACTCAGACCAGGAACCTGCTTTTCAGTGCATTTAGGGACACCATGAGGATGATGGGTGTTGAACTCCATTACTTTTATCCATACCATTCAGAGGGTAATTTGGTTGTGGAGAGGAGGAATCAAGACCTAAAGCAATCCTTAACAGCGAGAGTATTAGCTTCAAGTCGTAGAAGGCTCCATCACCTATACGGGGTCAAGAGAGCATTAAATAATCTGCCCAGAAGGTCCTTTGGAGGTTGCACCCCTTGTGAGGTGTTTTTCAGAATACCTATGTATGTCCCAGATCTTGATGTCCCTGGAGTGATGGTGGCAGACATCATTTGAGATGAATGTACAGGTTGATGTTTTTCAGGAGCTACAACAATCTTGAGCTGACAATTCATTCGCCCTAACTGCCACCTCGGGAATAAGGGATTTGACAACAACATCTACCGGCTGGATTCCTAAAGTTGGAGACTTAGTTTGTGAAAAGACTGCCGTGAAGGAGGAGTTAGCCCAACCTACAGAGCACCGGATACAGCCCTGGGAATAAATTGTACCAGAACTGTCACTTTACCACCACTACCTGGTTCCAAGTGAAACAGATTTATCTCTATTGATGCCAAATTGCACAATGTGTCCAGTCCTGCACAGTAGACCACAAGGTCCCTTGGGTAGTACACCGCCCCCCCTCACTACCCAACAGGACATACTTCTATAAGCGTCAAACGTTTCTACAAGCACCAATTTGTACAATAATGATACAATTGCCTCTTCGAGCATATGTATTTAGAATATTAACGGCTGATGTTATTACACCTGGTGTTGTTTTCGATGACTCTGATGTTAAAACAGTTGATTCTATGCTTGCTGAGCTGGACTACTACACTGTTTTTGAAAGAGAAGATGTGTATATGAACACAGGGAATGTTGGGGAAATGTCCTGTTACAACCATTTGGAACATTACTTTTGCATACAGCTAGTAAACCAAGATCAGTTTTCAATTACACACAATGGGGACATTGTTCAACTCCACCTGTGTGTTTCACTGTGAAGGACACTAGAAAAGCGAAGTCATATTATTTTAAATTATCACCTTCCAGAATAAGGAAAATATTGCTAACTGACACAAAACCGATCTATTCAGGCTATGTTTCACGACTTGCTATTGAAGGTTATGAGTACTGGAAGAACACTGTTGATGTGAAAAGTGTGTGGGGAACAAAAGATTGGCTGATACAGAGTAGGAAAGTCTTGATTAAAGCATGCCTTATTTCCTTGCAAATATTTTTAAATGTAACAGTTCAACAAGCATGGTGCTTGGGGTTACCAAAAATAAAAGAAATGAACACGCCCAGTATCCCCACGCCAGCTAAATTTCACAATTGGGAAACCCTTTTAAATGTAACTGAAGATCAACTAACGGCTTTGGTTCAGAATGGTACCTTTAACTCCTCACTTTCAAGTCCTGGCAGGTGGTTATTGTGTCCAAAAGATACAAACAGTGGCCAAACATGTTTTGTTAACTCCTCGGGGGTTTCAAAGCCAGCCAGCCAGACCCTCACTTTGTTTAGGTGGAATACTCGGGTATTGTTATCACATGCAGTGCGAATAAACGGTGCTAACAATTGTTACGTTTCTCCACCTTAGCAGCTGTAAATCAACATCTTAGTCTCCTTTCTGGGGAAATACACTTACAAGATTTCTTGTTAGGATCCATCAATCAATCAATCAGTGAATTTGTGGAGCGCGACTAGTCACCTGCTAGGGTCTCAAGGCACTTTGGGGGGTGGGGGCAAGAGAACAGTTGTGGATGATCAGTTTGGTGGGGGGGGGACCTGGGGGAGGTCAGCCGAAGAGCCAGGTTTTGAGGTCTTTTCTGAATTGCGATAGAGTGGGAGATCTTCTGAGGTGGATGGGGAGGAAGTCCCAGGTCTTGGCAGCGTGGTGTGAGAAGGATCTTCCTCCAGCTGTGGTCGTCTGGATGTGTAGAATGGAGGCGAGGGCAAGGTCGGAGGAGCGGAGCTGTCTGGTGGGCGTGAAGAAGAGGAGTCTGCGGTTGAGGTATTCTGGTCCAGTGTTGTGAAGGGCTTTGTAGGCGTGCGTGAGAAGCTTGAATGTTATTCTCTTGTCTATTGAGAGCCAGTGCAGGTCTCTCAGTAGGGCGGAGGTGAGGCTTTTCTGTACCTTGGTGGGGGTTCCGACGTAGAGTGTAGAGTGCATTGCCGTAGTCTAGGTGGCTGCTGACGAGGGGCTGGGTGACTTTTTTTCTGGATTCAGTTGGGATCCATTTGAAGATCTCCCAGTGCATATGCATGGTGTGGAAGCAGGCAGAAGAGACTGCGCTGACTTGACGGTTCATTGAGAGTGCTGAGCCCAGGATGAAGCAGAGGTTGCGGATGTGGTCGGTAGGGGCCAGAGTGCTACCGAGTGCAGTGGGCCACCACGAGTCATCCCAGTCGGAGAGGTTGCTGCTGATGGGGAGGACTTCCATTTTGTTAGGATTTAGCTTGAGGCAGCTATCCTTCATCCAGGTGGCGACTGCCTTCATTCTATTGTGGAGGTTGGCTTTGGCTGTGTCGTTGGTGAGGGAGATGATTAGCTGTGTGTCGCCAGCCACGTAGAGGTTGAAGAGAGTGGGGCTCAGAGAGGAGCCTTGCGGGACACTGCAGTTGTTCTTGGTGGCCTCTGAGTAGAAGGGCAAGAGTCTGACTTTTTGGGTCCTGTCGGTGAGGAAGGAGGTGATCCATTCTAGTGCCCTGTCGCGGATGCCAGCGTCATGGAGACAAGTCCGTAGAGTGTGGTGGGAGATGGTATCGAAGGTGGCTGACAGGTCGAGGAGGTTGAGAGCTGCAGTTTCACCACTGTCTAGGAGGATGCAAATGTCATCTGTCGCAGTGAGGACGGCGACCTCAGTGCGGTGGTTGCTCCGGATGTGTTTGGCGAGTTGTCTGCGGACAGCTTTTTCGATGACTTTCGCTGGGAAGGGGAGAAGAGAGATGGGCCAGAAGTTCTTGAGGTCATCTGGGTCTGCGGTGGGTTTCTTCAGTAAGGGGTTGATTTCGGTGTGTTTCCAGATTTCAGGGAAGGTGGCGGTTTCGAAGGAGCAGCTGATGATGTGCCAGGAGTTTGAGAGCGATGGTGCTGCCTGCTTTGTTGAAGATGTGGTGGGGGCAGGGGTCGGAGGGTGAGCCGGGATGGTTGGTGTTCATGATATTGAGGGTTTCTTCGTCTGAGATGTTGGACCGACAGAGTAGGTGGCAGGGGTTTGGAGGAGCTTCGGTGATGGTTATGACGGTGGCGGGCGTGGGTTGGTCCTGAGCCTGGAAGCTAACATAGATGTTTGATATACTGCAGTGGAGAGGTTGTTGAAGAGTTCTTGGGAGGGGGGATGCCCGTGAAGTTCGCTTCGGGGTTGGTCAGTTCGCTAATGATCGCGAAGAGCTCTTTGCTGTTGTGTGTGCCGTTTTTGATGCATTCCTGGAAGGCATTCCTCTTGGTGCTCCCGAGGATGCCACACTCAAAATGTTTCCTTAATGTCATATATAATCAGATTTGGAAGCTTTCTCAAATGGAAGCTGCTGCACATTTAAGGCAGATAGATAAGGAAAACATGGAAAAGGCTTCAGTTGTTGGTGATAATGGCATGAACACTCTGTCCAACAGAATTTACACCTTTAATAATATTGTGTCCTCGGTGTAGGAAGATGCCACTGTTGGCATGGTCACCCCCCCACTTTTTGCCTAGTGTTGATGCCAGCTTTGATTGGAAGTGTGCTGGGACCATGCTAACCAGGCCCCATCACCAGTGTTCTTTCCCTAAAACTGTACCTTTGTTTCTACAATTGGCACAGCCCTGGGACACAGTTAAGCCCTTGTAAAAGGTACCCCTGGTAGCAAGGGCCCTGTGTTCACAACTCCCCCTGCAAGAACTGTAGCACCTGGCAGTGAGCCTCAAAGGCTCAAGCCTGGTGTTACAGTGCCCCAGGCCACTCCTGCCTGATATCCCCATCCACCCTGGACAAGCCCCCACTTTTGGCGGCAAGTCCTGAGGGATAATGAGAAAAACAAGGAGGAGTCACCCCCTCAGCTAGGACCACCTCTAAGGTGTCCAGAGCTAAAGTGACCCCCTCCTTGAGAAATCCTCCATCTTGCTTTGGAGGATTAGGACCAATAGGGATAAGGATGTGCCCCCCTCCCCAGAGGGAGTGGGCACAAGGAGGGTGTAGCCACCCTCAGGGACAGTAGCCATTGGCTACTGCCCCTGACCCTAACACGTCCCTAAATTTAATATTTAGGCGCGACCCTGAACCCAGCTCTGCAGATTCCTAATGACCTCAAGAAAGGACTGCTGAGCTGAAAACCCCGGAGAGAAGACAAGGAGACAACAACTGACTCTGCCCCAGCCCTTTCGGCCCGTCGCCCACTTCAAAAAGCTGCAAGAGAAGCAGCAACGTGTTCTGCAGGACCAGCGACCACTGAAAAGCCTCTAGGGGACTGCCTGCATCATCGAGGATCAAGAAACTCCAGTGGACAGCGGACCTGTCCAAAAATAAGACAAAGAAACCATCTTTAAAGAGACTCTCACCTCACTCCAGAAGTATGAGTCCCACCACTCTGCACCCGACGCCCCCGGCCCATGTCCAGAGAAACCAACTAGCCAGAGATAATCCCCAGACAACTCAGACTATGTGTCCACCCTGGGCTGACCTCTCTACACCCCCACGACGAAACCTGCAGAGGGAATCCCGAGAACCCTCCTGACTGTGACTGCCCGGGACGAAGATATCCATCGCCTGGAGAAGCACTGCACCTGCAGCCCCCAGGCTCGAGAGAAACTGACCACCTGTGCAGCAACGACCAGCAGGTGGCACTCACCCTTGCCCAGTAGGTGGATTGCACGAGACGCCCCCCCTGTGCCCTGCCTGCATCACCTAAGTGACCCCCAGGTCCCTCCATAGAGGACTATTGAGAACCTGACGCTCTGTTTGCACACTGCACCCAGCAGCCCCATGCCACTGAGGGTGTGATTTTTGTGCCTACTTGGGGCCCCTCCAGTACTTCTCCAAACCCCCTTGGTCTGCCCTCTGACGACGCGGGTATTTACCTGCAAGCAGACTGGAACCGGAGTAACCCCTGTCTCCATAGGGGCCCACGTTATTTTAGGTCCTGTTTGAACTCTGCACCTAACCAGCCCTGTGATGCCGTTGCTGGGAGTTTGGGGTTATCTTGAACTCCCAACGGTGGGCTACCTATGCCCCTGAGATGGAACCCGTAAGTTTGTTACTTACCTCATAAACTGTACTTTACTTACCTTCCCCAGGAACTGTTGAAAATTGTAGTGTCCACTTTTAAAACAGCTTTTAGCCATTTTAAAGAAAACTGTGTACACTGTTGAGTCCATTCAAATTTTTAAGTATTACTGTGCAAAGTACCTTTCATTTAATGTACTTACCTGCTAAATGAATCTTGTGGTTCTAGAAATAAATGAACAAAAGAATATTTTTCTATATAAAAAAAAAAACTATTGGCCTGGAGTTAAGTCACTGAGTGTGTTTTCACTTATTGCTTGTGTGTGTACAACAAATGCTTAACACTATCCTCTGATAAGCCTAACTGCTCAACCACACTACCACAAATAAAGCATTAGTATTAGATATTATTGCCTCTGTCAAGTCTCTTGGGGAACCCCTGGACTCTGTGCACACTATATTTCATTTTGATACAGTATACACAGAACCAGCTTCCTACAATCGGCAATTGACATCATTCAGAATGACATGTCCTTGTTACACCAAGGGCAGAGGAGTCAACTGCATTCCATAATGCAGTTAGGTCGGACATTGCAAGTTTTGAAAAATGGTTGCGTGCCCTGGAACCACAAACAGTAGCAAATTATTTGCAGCTTTTAATTTATCCGGGAAACAACAGACAATTGCAAAAAAGAAACTAGTTACACCACGCTCAACACTGAAAAGTTAGAAGAGTTGTCTTTTACCGTGGCAGAAATTCCCTCAGCAGTATGGATGACACATGGAGTTATAAATCTGCCCATTTCCACCTTTTGTTTCACAAACTGTTGGAAACATTTTGCTGAAGGAAGATATCAGCAGCTAGGAGATAGTTACATACACAAGGTGTGGAAGTTGCCTTTCGATTTCAAATGTTTGAACGGCGAAACAGGGGTCTTTCTGAGCAGAAGCAAATGTGAGACTACTGTTAGTCATTCTATGATTTGTAAGCAGGTGTCCTTGCACAGCCTTTGCAATGCGTAGGTGCCAACTTGGCAGGCCATCTGAAGGGTCCTCCCATCCCTTCGATTCAACCAGTATTACAGATACTTCCAAATGGAAATTATTTAATTCTGAATGACGAAAGCTGCTGCGGTATGAAGCCTGGAATTTCCTATGTCACTTCGGTTTCTCAAATGGTAACTTGTTGCAGCCATATTTTATTCCCCACACACAAGGAATAAGAGTAGTGGAATTGTGGCCCCACATTGCTACTTCTAATGTAAACTTTGACAAGCTCAGCAGCCCTATTGTTTCAAAAACAAGTGACCCTGACATCAGCCAGAGAGACATAAGATCTCTAGGTAGCAAGGTCACCACCTGGGATACAGTCCCTATTAAATACCTATTTCCCCAAGCACTTTGGGGAATTAGTTGGCAGAATTTTCAACACCTCTAGCGCAGAACGAATTGGACACCTTTTTAAGGCTGTCAGTTCTGGGCTTGTCAGCACCTCCCAGACCGTGTTTGGAGCCATACCTTCAGCCATACACTCACTCTTTGAGTGTTTCTGGTGGATTCCCAGTTACTTGGCATTAATTGCAATATTACTGCTATAATTTTTCTACGCAGTAGCTGCCCTATTTCAGCCAAGTGAAGTGATGGAGCGACCACTGAACCACCTGTGTTGTGACTGCACAATGCAGTACTTCAGAGCATGCTTGCAGGAGGAGCTGGAGCACTATTGGTCATGGACATTCAGACCAATCCTAACCTGTGTGCAGCCAGTTTTCCACTATATTTGGTGTACCTTCAAATGCGCACCAATAGTGTGTCTTGTCATGCAGCCTGTGTCTCCTGTGGGCAAGGATCTGTTAATGTTCTCAATGAGGGTTCACTCACAGTCATGCCCCAGGAGACTGAGGTTGATTCGCAAGGCATCTTATGAGCCACCGCTTGTGGATTTGCTGGAACCAATGACATCAGGCACGAAAGACGTTGAATCCTTTATCACCTGCAGAAGTGGAGTCCTTTCTGGTCTGTCTCCACTGAAGACATTGGAGACCTTTTGCAAGACCATGATTACTGTTGATTTGGCCATTGGCTTTTTCTAAAAAGTATAAATTGTGACACCAAAATACCTTTCAGTTCGGCCTGTCTGCTGGCCTGCTTTGCTTGTCACTGGTGACACTATATCTCTTATGTCTGATTTTAAATTTGCTTTTAGAATTTAGTTTAGAACATTTTTAGTTTTTGGATTTCGCATCCTTGTTTCGTCAATAGGGGAGGGTGTTGTGGATCCATTTTAGTTTCCTTGGGTATAAGAGTTTAGCTTGGCTTCAGCTTGCAAGGCTGGGCCCTTTTACCTAGATTATCAATGCCCGCACAACACCCATAGCTGGGTGTCCAGCGCCTACTTAAAGGCTCACGCTAACCAAGACAGAATTTCTTTTATTTGCTAAGCACAACAAACAAGAAGTAATTACATTAGCCTAGGAGGCTTAGAACCATAACTTTCACTTCATGTCAAGTTACCTGGATTCATCCTGGACACCAATCACACAAAAAAGCAAAAAAATAAATAAAAAAAAGCAAGGCAAAGCAGGCCTAGTTCCAGCTGTTTTCTACCGAAAGTGAAATTGTTTCTTCCAGAAAGACTTCAGAATTGCTGTTTAAGTGTTTGTATACTAGCATCTGATAGGAATAACATCCTGCTCAATGACTTCAAACTGTGCCCCTTAAGCTCATCCTACATGCCACATGACATAACCCTCAGCCTGATGGCACTCCATTGGCTTCCCTCGATGGCCAGAATCAAAACCAGCTGCACCATTTACAAACCGATCACAACCAGTATCATCACTTATCGTGCTGATAAGCTCATCTCTGCTGGTGTTTGCCACCCACACCCAGGACACCATTAGACTGTAGACTAAGAAGGGTGAAAGATTAAAAAAACAAGGCAACAGGCCTTTTCCATCTATGCACTCAAGATCTCAAACAAGGACCACCTCAATGCTTCTCCAGTTTGGAAGGAGTTGAAGATTCACCTCTTTAAAGAACACCACCTACATTACAATGCATTAACAGTTCACTAACCAGCTACCTCTCCTATCATTTGTTGACATAATGCTTGTCTTTGGCCCTCTACAGTGCACCACTGCCTTTTGGCTAGGTTTGTGCAACAGAAAACATACATACCTAAGTACTATATCCATCACTGAGAAGATGGCCAACCGTTTGATGATCTTCATTTCAAAATGTCAGTGAGTTCCATTAAAGACTCTTTTTCAAATACCTATACTATTCTTCCACATGGTGAAGAGTGAGCTGGGCAGCTTTCTATGGGAAGAGGAGAGCATCAAGAATGTTGTGGATAAACTGTACAGGTCTAAGTAGCATGGAAGAATGGGTATGCTGAATATCCAATACTACTGTGTGGAAGCATAAGTGAAGTGCTTATGTGTTAGATGTGCTTTCTGTGGCAGGGTCTGCAGTTAGCTTGGAAAGATATTAGATGCAATATAGTGCAATGTTAAATGGAACATTAGCACTGGCCACATATGGTGCTGCAAACCAAGTAAACAGCAATGATCATCTTTAGGGGAAGGGAGGTGGGGGGAAAATGGGACTGCTTTTATAGAATAGTACATCGAATTCCTAGGTATTACAAGAGCAAATCAAACCGAAATGGTCATCTTTAATATGCATAACGTTCAAAATAGACATCCCCGAAAAGTTGGTGAATTTTGTGAAACAACAGTAGTTAAAAACTATTTGGAAATGGATGTCATAAAAGAGTACTAAAAACAGAATTTTAAATCAAGGTTAGTGGAAATTTTGGGGGATGGTGAATTAAGACTATTGCGAAATTGTCCAACACATGGAGGAATAGAAGGATGGCTTACAAAAACTTCTGAGAGATGTACAAGGACTGTTGAAAAGCTATATTCCCTATTTCAAGGGGGTAGCCAGTATCATTTTCCTTCAGGAGAAGTATTTTTGACCACATTTTAACAAGAGTCACTGTATCAATTAAGGTCTTAACTCCATCTAAAGCAAAAGGTTGATGGATGAGCAGGAATAGCTTTGCAAAGATTAATGCACTGATGGACTCTTCACTTCAAGTTATATCTGGGGCAGTGTTGCTCTACATAGAGACTAAAAAGAATGATTATGCTCACGGCCGGACTGGGAACCAGAAGTAGCCCTGGCAAATTTGGCCTTACCATCCCCCATACTACACACAGCAAGCAGGCACGAAGAGGGGGTGCTTCGGAGGGTTCACTATGCAAGTCCACATTAACTAAAATGTGTAATGTTTGCACCACTGTGATGCCGTCACAGCGCACCATCGCTCTATCCTATAAAAAGTACTACACAGCAGCAGCCCCGTCCTTACGTGCAGGCAGGCCATGCCCCCCTAAACACACACACACACACACACACACACTTTTCTATCATGCACAGGAAAGATTAGCCTGACAAGGACTCTATATTCAGGCGGCCAGGCGCTATACATGACCTAAATGCACAGGAGTTCATATCACATGGAGAGAGGACGACACGAGGATAATACATGGGAATAGGACTTATCATGGTCCTATGAACATACATAGTTTTCTTAAAGATTTGAAACGTGGATTTACTTACCTAGTCAATGATACGGAATTAACTACCATTGGATAACGTCTCTTGACGGTCACCTTACTTATCACCGTAGCACAGCTCACCTTTTCGTTACGGATCGTAATACATAGGAACCTATCACTTCATACTGTCGGTCTTGAAAAGGTCATTGTGTGACGAAACACGTGTTGGCATTGGAACTACTATACATGGATCACATGGACTGTACCATGGAATAGGACTGTGTTTTGTAATTAGTTCAACCCAAATTAACTAAATTGTTAAATAATTTTTGGATACAAATAAACCTCAGAGGTCACAAAGAAAAGGAATAAGACCTTGCTGCATTCTTATTCTGCACTAAAGTCTGCGTTCTATGTATCACCATATATTGTTTGGATTACTTAACTTGCCGTATACATTTGGGACAGAGTGCTGTGGTTCTTATCAAAAAAAAGATTGACATGTGATGTATCCCTGTGATACAATACAATTATTGTCTTATGGTAGTAGGCCAATTGGGTCACATAGCACCACCAAGTACTTTCTTATCTTCACGTTCAGACACTTGTAGGATGTGCATTTGTGCTACCATTACTACCATTTCTGTTTGATGTTCATGTTTATGCTACAATTACTGACCTCCACTGGTCCTTTTAAAGGGCAAATTGTATATTAGCAAAAAACTCACCTAAAGTATTAAATCTTGGCCCCTTAAATAATTATCCCACAACAAAAGATGGAAAAATTAGTCCCATTAGCAGACATTCTGGCTAAAGAAATACAATGCAGGAAGATGAGGCCTTTTTTTCAGACTTAACCGGGATCTGCTGAGCTGTGGGTTTATTATAAAAGTGCCTGTAATACATTCCGGAGCAAAATGGCCTTGCATAACATTTTTTGTTTGCATTTTACAGTAGGGTCGTAACAAGTGTCAGCGCAGTCTTAGATTGCCCCTGCTCCACCAGGTTGCTAATACTCACCTTTTTCTTATATTTCAATGTGAAAGTAGTGAGTGAAATCAGAAAGTTCTGAAGATTCTTCTTCTGCTCTGCGACTTCACCTGGCAGCCAGTCGGCTTACACTTCTCAAGAAATGTTAACAAATGCAGGCTGGTAAGCTGAATTGGGCTGATATTGCTTTATTTGTGCAAGGGTATTTCACTGCTCGGACAAAAACAAGTTTTTGTAATAATAGTCTGAGCTGAGCTGCCTTCGGATGCTGCCTCTCCTATGGCGTACTTTTATGTTGAAGCAACTGCTGGCTACCCAGGTCTGATTCGACCACCTCCCCCTGTAGACTTTTGAAAAAACTGACCTCCACCTCTCCAGCCTTCTTGTGAAACTCCCGATGCCTGGTACGACCAGTCCAGCCCTGGTTATGATAATCATCCAAAAAAAAAACAGAAACCTCTAGTCTGGCAAATACGTAATTCTGGTTCCTTGAAAGCTGGTACCCTGCAATGTGCTGTGAAGGCCATCCACAGTGAGCTTTCAGATTAAACTCCTTTTAATATGAAACACTGGTATGAGATCAGACAGAATGTGGGTTGAGTAATAGAGATTTCCAGTGTAAAATGAATGCTGGGAACCAGAGAGACTGGTGAAAATATTCTGAACTTGTCAGGCAAATCACTGATTTATATTAGCTAGGACATTCTAAGGAATAAGAAAAAGTTAAAGGACAGAATTTATACTGCTAAAAATGAACTCCATTGGCAAATGTGAGTTACAACCAGGAATTCTCATTGATGTAAGCACCCTGAATAGCCAATGTACCCAAATAAAGACTATTTGCTAAACAATAATATTCTGGGTCATGGTACAACAAGAATCCAGATTTATAATTATCCAATTGGGGTAATTATGGGAAGTGGAATCAAAAGGCATGGGGTAGAAGGCCTGGCATGACTCTGGAGTCACAGAAATGTATCAAAATAGCAATGGCTATCATTTATCAAAACATTTTGCTGCCATTTTTTGCCTCTTAACCTCTTAGCTGCTGGGCCTTCCCCAACCCCCCCCCCCCCGTGCTGAGCCCTTTTTTGGCTATTTGGGGTAGTTCGCGCTTAGGCCTTCATAACTTTTTGTCCACATAAGCTAACCACAGAAGGCTTGTGGTTTTTTTCCCTGAAAATGCCATCAACAAAGGTTTCTGGTGCTGAAATCACCATCTTCCCACCTTTCAGGATCGGGCAGACTTGAATCAGAAAACCACTTTTTTCAACACAAATTTGGCATTTTACTGGGACATACCCCATTTTTACTATTTTTGGTGCTTTCACCCTCCTTCTAGTTAGTGACAGGAATGGGTGTGAAACCAATGCTGGATCCCGGAAAGCCAAACATTTCTGAAAACTAAACACAATTCTGAATTCAGCAAGGGGTCATTTGTGTAGATCCTACAAGGTTTTCCTACAGAAAATAACAGCTGAAATAAAAAAATATTGAAACTGAGCTGAAAACAACAGCCATTTTTCTTTATGTTTTACTCTGTAACTTTTTCCTGCGATGTCAGATTTTTTAAAGCAATATACCGTTATGTCTGCTGGACTCTTCTGGTTGCGGTGATATAAAGGGCTTGTAGGTTCATGAAGAACCCTAGGTACCCAGAGCCAATAAATGAGCTGCACCCTGCAGTTGGTTTTCATTCTATACTGGGTATACAGCAATACATTTGCTGAAATATGAAGAGTGAAAAATAGGTATCAAGAAAACCTTTGTGTTTCCAAAATAGGCTCAAGATAAGGTTTTGAGGAGAAGTGGTTATTTGCACATCTCTGAATTCCGGGGTGCCCATACTAAAATGTGAATTGCAGGGCATTTCTCAAATAGATGTCTTTTTTTACACACACTCTTATATTTGGAAGGAAAAAATGTAGAGAAAGATAAGGGGCAGGAAACACTTTCAGAAGGCCTCGTAAGAAAGGGGAGAGTCTCCCCTTTCTTACGAGGCCTTCCCGAACGTGGGGAAGGCCGTTTTCCCCCATTAGAGCAGGAAGCGGCCGCAAGGCTGCTTCCTGCTCCGATGGGGAAAGCAACATTGTTACGTCAGCGCGCCACATCACAAAGGGGCGGGTGGTGGGCGGGGGGGAGACACGGAAGAGCTTCCGTTTCTCCCTGGGACCCAAAATAAAATAAAAAATCCTCGGGTGCCCCCTCCCTGGTGTCGGCCACTGGTCGTGACCCGCACCAGGGAGGTAGTGCGGGCGTCGGGGAAGGGAATGGCACAGTGGAGAGCAACGCTGGTGACTATTGGTTGAGTGTGCAGGCTTCTTGGTGCTATGGCGTATATGTATTGGGGGGGGGGGGCTGCTGTGCTAATCATGTTGGCGAGGCCTTAATGATGGATATATGTGCTTCCCCAAATGTGGTGATGTCTTTCTGCCGGGGGATGAGCCCACGGCTTTCCAGGTGGGTCCAGCCACCAGTGATTCAGGGGGGTCTTTCGTCGTTTTTGGCTTCTAGCCTGGACACCAATACGCCCCAGGTCTCACAGCCCGCCCGCCGCAGTCCCCTACGAGCTAAATTTGTTAATACCTGAGGCTCAGCGCGAGCCCAGCGTAGCGTGTGGGCAAGCCAGGCTTTTAAGTCAGGTGTGTTGTGAGCCTTCCAGTTCATAGCTATCAATCTTTTGTACATTACATACGCTAGATCCACAAATCTATGCAGGTGTTTATTTCTTTTCGACCTGGTCCTTAGTCCGAGTAGACAGGATTTGGGATTCGCGTCCAGGTTGAGCCCCGTGATTTCCGCTAGGGCCGCGGCCGCAGAATAGAGCTCAAAATCTGGGGCGCCCAGTCCACCCATTGCTACCGGATAGTGCAGCGTGGTAAGTGCAACCCGCCTTCTGCCCTCACCCCACACCAGCTGCAACAAGATGGAGTTCAAGCCGACAAAAAAGCTTTTGGGGATATTGATTGGCAGGGCCGCAAAATAATACAACAGTCTAGGTAATATCAACATGTTTGCTATAGCTACTTTACCCAGTGGTGAGAGTGGTAACCTGTTCCAGAAGCGTATTGAGCTCTTAACCGAAGACATCGCTTTCCCCAAATTTCCATCCCTTAGATCTTCCGCCTTGTGATAGACGTTGATCCCTAGGTATTTAAATGTGTCAAAGCACCATTTTAAGTGGCCTGATGGGGCGCTCTCCTGCCTCGCAGGGGGCCAGCTGGCTAGTGGGAATATACAGGATTTCCCCCAGTTAACTATTAGACCAGATACCCTTCCGAACTCGGAGAGTAGCGACATCACTGGGGCCAGCGAATCCTCCACTCTGCGTATGTATATCAAGGCATCATCTGCGTATAGTGATATGGAGTGGAGAATGCCGTTCCTTGACACCCCCCATTCTTCTTTTTTGGCCCGGACGCGTACAGCTAGTGGTTCCATCGCTAAAGCAAACAGGAGGGGGGAGAGGGGGCAGCCCTGTCTTGTTCCCCTGCTAATCGGAAAGGTTTCTGATATTACTCCTCCCGTCTTTACCCTAGCCTGTGGGGCAGTGTACAGAATACGTACCCAGTTTATGAATTTCGGACCAATACCCAATAACTGCATGGTGGCAAACAGGAAGTCCCATTCTAATGTATCAAACGCTTTTTCTATGTCAAGCGATATCACCACTTCCTCGAGTGCGGTCGGGGAGGTATCTCCCATCACACTGAGCAGCCTCCGGATATTTAGGAAGGTGTTACGTTTCGGGATGAAACCATTCTGGTCATCATGTACCAGGATATGCATGTAGGGCGCTAGTCTATTAGCCAGGATTTTGCCAAGTATCTTACAGTCTAGGTTCAATAGTGAGAGAGGTCTGTAAGACCTGACGTCCGTGGGGTCACGCCCCTGCTTTGGAAGGACCACTATCATTGCCTCTCTCATTGAGGGGGGCAGGATGCCGTTGTTCTCTGCTTCTTCAAACGTTTTTAGGAGATGTGTGTTAAGGTGTGTCGCAAAAGTAGAGTAGTATTCTGATGGCAGGCCGTCTGTGCCTGGGGCTTTATTCCTAGGTAGTTGTTCGAGGGCCTTATTGAGTTCCCTAATGTGATGGGGGCTTCTAGTGTCTCTCTGTCGACGTGCATTAATTGGGGCAGAGGGGAGTCTGCTAGAAAGGACACAAGCTGTTGGATGGTGCTTGATGTGCTTTTGGTGTATAATTGTGTGTAATATTCCCTGAACGCCTCATTTATATTGGCCTGCGTGTTAGCTATTACGCCTGCGCCTGTTCCTATTGCCCCTATTGGAGGGCACCGCCGGTCCTCCCGCAGCAGCCACGTGAGCAGCCTACCAGATCTGTCGCTTTCCGACTGTAGCCTAGCCACGTGGTGTCTGTGGTCGTGGAGACGTAATGTGGCATCAGCCTTTGCATGTTCCGCGCGCGTTTCCTTCAGAGCCGTATATGGCGTTTCATTGTGAGCGACCGCGTTTTCTAGTACTCTTAATTTCTTCTCCAGCTTGCTAACCTCTGCGTGGAGTGTGCGCCTCACCCCCCATGTAGCGGAAATACAATATCCACGGATCACTACTTTGTGTGCGTCCCACTCCATTGCTCTTGATTTTGTGGTGCCGGTGTTTAGTACCCAGTACTGTTTTAGCGCTGTTCTCAGTGAGTCTGTGAATGCAGGGTCATATAATGCTTCCGCTTGTAGCCTCCATGTTGGAATAGCCTGGCGCTTCCTGCCCCAGTCCAAGGCTATATTAAGCGGTGAGTGATCTGATAGTGTCTTGGCTAGATATTCTGTTCCGCTAATCCCTGTGCAAATCTCCTGAGTGCCCCGCATCAAATCTATCCTAGTGTGTACCTTATGTGGTGCTGAGTAAAATGAATACTCCCTGTGTCGTGGGTGTTTCATGCGCCATATATCATGAAGGCTCATGTTACTAGCCCATGTCGATAGTGGGCAGCTAAGGTGTCTATTGACTATTGAATGTGTGGGGGGGTTTGACCTGTCTAATGCTGGATCTGGCGTGCAATTAAAGTCTCTTCCCCATATGGCGGGTGCTTCGGGGTTCGTTAATAACGCTGGAGTGAGTGTACTCAGGAACTCAGGCAGTGCGCTGTTGGGAGCGTATACCCCTATAATTGACAATTGTTTGCCGTCCAGTTTACCCTCCACCACCACATACCTGCCCTCGTGGTCTATCTTGTGCGATGTTTGAGTGAAGGGGACACTTCCTGCTATCCATATGAGTACCCCCCTCGCGAAGGATGAGTAGGATGTGCCCACTATCTGACCTCCCCACTTACTACGTAGATCCTGCAGGTCTGGATCCCGCAAGTGAGTCTCCTGTAGGATTGCAATATGTGTACCATGGCGTTTGAGTCGTGTGTGCACCCTGGCCCTCTTGGCCGGTGTCCCCAGTCCCCTGACGTTCCAGGTGATTATGTCATATTTGTATGTGCTATGGGTTATGGATTGGGCCATATTCTGTTTGTGAATGTATGTCTTGCTCCCCAGAACCCGGGAAGCCCCATTGGGTCCCCACCGCCCCCGCGGACGGGCCCCACGCCGCCGGGCATTTGTCCAGAGTTGTGAGCAGACCGGTAGTGCACGAACTAATAATTACCCTCTTTCCCTCCCCAACTGGATCCCAACCCCAACTATGAACTTGAAACAGGCTACACACCCATGGTGGGTGCAGGCTAAGGCGTATCCATATGGATAACTGCGGGGGAGCAATAATACTATCCAGATGCGGCTCATTTTAGGGGCTCGCATCCTTCTGCAGACAAGGGTCCGCAATTAGCTTGGGGCGCTCCCAGGGCACGGCCCTCCACCCATCCCCCCTCCGCTCCGCGCCGCCAGCCGCGCACAATATGAATAAAGGAGTTATCTCCAGGAGCAAACGCATAAGGATACAGAAGTTCAGGTGCTGCGATCCCCTATTTCAGGAGAAAATAGCAAAGTTCAGATCTGTACTCCGGCTGTGGCGGTTGGACCCCCCTAAGGGGACAGTTCAGTGGTTTTTGTTCAGAGTGCGTCTGCGGACCTGGGGGTGAGCTCCGGGCCTCTCAATGCCTCCGTTAATGTAGAGTTCGAGCTGAACGAGTCCGAGTCCGAGCCCTCCGCTGGATGGGACCTTAGCGCCTCAAATGAGTTTTGAGTTAGTAGGGGAGTTTCTTTTAGGGCCCTGGCTCTCTCCTCTGCAGCCTGTTCCTCCGTGGGTTGACCCCTGGCGTGCCTCTTAGATCGTTTCCTGGGTTTCGTCGTTGACCAGTTCTCGTCAGCACCAGATGCCTCGCGTGGTTGGACGAAGACTTTGGCATGCATCCACGTCCAGGCATCTTCCGGAGAGGTGAACACATGGGTGCGATCATCTGTTATTACACGAAGTTTAGCGGGGAACATTAATGCGTATTTTATGTCATACTCCCGGAGGCGTTGTTTGACCTGGGTGAAGGAATTGCGTTGCCTTTGCACTTCCTGAGTGAAGTCTGGATAAGCATGAACAGTTGAATCCTCATACCTGTATGGACCTTTGCTGCGGAACTGTTGAAGTATAGTATCCCGGTCTCTGAAGTTTAGGAACCTAGCTATCAGTGGCCTCGGAGGTTGGCCGGGGGGCGTCCGGGGATTCTGTATGCTCTTTCCACTGAAAAGAATTTGGATGGAGTTCCATTCAAGACCTCTTTAATTAACCAGTGTTCCAGCAGGAGCTCTGAGCTTTGATCCAGAGATTTTTCTGGAAAACCGAGAAACCGTATGTTGCTGCGGCGGGATCTGCCCTCCGCCTCCTCCGCTCTTCTCAACAGTGACTTAACTTCTGCGTCTAGGCGGAGAATTTGTTTTTGATTATCCGCTACCGTGGGGGCCAGTTCACTTAGCGCCGCCTCCGTTGTCTTCATTTTATCAGATAGTTTGCCATGGTCTACTCTGAGGATGTTCAGATCTTGCGATACCGTGTCTATCCTGGTTTCCAGTGAAGTTTTAGTGTCCATGATTGCTTGGACTAACTCTGAAGTTATCACTTGAAACTGGCTGCTATGTGAGGGGTACTTTAAAGGTCCTGTAGACTTTAAAGCTCCAAGATGGTTAAATTCTTGAGGTACAATAAAGGGTTGAGGAAATGACAGAGCAATTTTGTCACGGTTACATATAGCTTGTACTTGTACAGTAGTTCATCCATTGAAAATAAAATCCTTATCTTTAGACTTACAGTACTGAGAAACTTAAATTACAGAGCTATCAGGTTTTCCGGGTCCATAGGTGTCATAGACCCAGTCCAGGTTTTTCCTCGGATTCTCGTACCTGCACTACTGCATGGATCATTATGTATAGTGAACTACAAGTACATAAAGAGCAAACCTGTACAGGATGAGCTACTCCCACAGAGACCTCAGATTAAGTAAGACCTATAACATAAACCATATCACCTTAAATAGGTTGTATAATTCATAGAAGTAGCTTGCAGAGCGATCCAGAGTAGCAGGCCCATAATGATGCATCATTTCTAGAGCCTGTATAACCTCTGATTTATTCAGGAGGATGTACACTTTCTCCATCCCTCTAAAAAGGACTATTACACAAACCTTGGTTTTTAAGGCAACATGACTTCAGCTGTAGGATTTTGGAGAATAGGTCAGGTTGTCAATCATGTAACAAATACGAACTTACGATGGCAGGAGGAGGATTAGGTTGCTGGCAAAGGTATTTGTTGTCCAGATGTCTCATACAAATCTTAAACTATTTTGATAAAATGTGAAACAGAACCACCTAATAGGACTCTATCTTTGCGTGAGACTCTTATAAATGAAGGTCACCAATGTGGACTTCAACAAGATACCTTGCAAAGCTTCATGAAAACAGAAAGACTATTTGTCGGTTTGTGTAGCACTTGCAATAGGGCAAAAAAAATAGCAAATAAACAATATACCTTTAGAGTGTTCTATGGAAAAGGACCGAGGATGAGTAACAAGCCTAGGGATGTATGATATTAAAAACCACTGGCCCAAATATGTGCAGTGTGTCAGGTGCACATTTTCAACAACTTTGGAGTAACAGAAGCCGAACAACTCTAGTGTTGACGGGGCTAACTGTGGAAGGAGTGTCCTGGCATTTAAGTGCTATGATAATCATCACCATCATCTTAAATATATCAGGTCTCATCTGAATCAGTTCATTGGCGAAGAACCCTACTAATGAAGAGAAGACAATTAAGATGAAAACTACATTGCTAGAAATGTAGTGGTCTTAAACAGAGAAGCTGGAACTGGTACTAGAGAAGCAAGCATGTTTCTTTTCTATATCTTTCCTGATACTAGTGCAAGTTACTATTTTTTTTGCAAATTCATAACACTACATACTGATTTTATAGTTACCAAACTCAATGGCACTTTGTTTATGTTATCAACTTTTAAAAGCATGGGAGACCGAACTATGACAAAATGGTGGACTGGCTGAATGATCGTATCTGCATCTGGTCCCAGTTACCTTTATCTGTAGTGGGCAGAATTGCCATTGCTAGGATGGTCGTTGTCCTCTAGTTCCTCTACCGGTTTATAAATATTCCCATCCCCTCACTTGAGACTTACTCAGGTGACTTTGATCAAATTTAGCTCTGGTGTGGGCTGGCAGGCACCCTCGTGTTATGTGGTTAACACTGACCCTTCCATTTTCGCAGGGCGACTTGGGTGCCCCAATATGGAATTATATTTCTACTGCACACAGGCCCAGTTCGCCCACTTCTGGCTTTTTCCCACGCTCATCCGACCACATACAGTTATAGTGGGGAACAGCTCGTTAGCTGCTGCTCTCTATTTACAGGGGCAGCTCCTTCGCAATGGCGAAGGAGCATCCCCCAACTGGCTGGGCCAGCAGCTGAAAAATAAAACAATATTTTAATATTGTTTTATTTTTCAGATGCTAGATCAGCCAGCTTCTGCAGGGAGAGGCAGGGCTGGTCCATGGGAGGGGGGATGAGTAGCAGTGGAGTCAGTGCACTAAGTGCGCATGTCATTTTGGACGGCCGTCTTAGGCTGGCCAAACTGACATGCACACTTAGGTTTCTCCAACCCGGTTGTGCAACACAGGCAAGCTGAAAAAACTACATAAACCCCAGTGCACTGTCTGAGCGGCAGACCAAGCAGCTTAGACCAATCCTGACACTGCACCAGGATTGTGGGGAGCCTGTGCTGGTGTCTCAGGGACTGCTGAGACACCAACACCATCAAGGGAAGAGGATTGAAGTGGATCTCGAGAGATTTGGAGAGTTATAACCATTTGAGCAGTTTATCCAACTACACAGCATTTCAGACGATCCCTCTCACACATCGCTGGACATTTTACTGTATCACCAACTCTGCTTATTATTGCACACCTTCTACACCTCCTCTCCGAAGCCTCCCCCCACTCTGCATGCGCTGAATATAATCCTCACAGTGTCATCATATGGTAGGCTTATCACCCACCTTTATGCCATAATGCAACAGAAGGCCCCAGTGACTCTTCAGAGAGCTCAGGCCGCCTGGGAAGTTGACACAGCCCCTACCCTCACTGCGGAACAATGTCAGTATTGCTGTGCCCAATCCAAACCACTCTCCCCCGATTACAGACTCGGATTAATTCATTTTAACTTACTTCACCAAACATATCATGCACCAGCTCTACTGCAAAGACTAGGCTTGGCAGATGAGGGGTAGTGCTTGCAATGCGCAATTCCTACAGCCACTTTTTTATACCTCAAGTGGAACTATCCTGTTGTGGCAGGATTCTTGTCAGATGTATATATAGCTGTAACTTCTATTCCTGGACATGGCCCGCAAAAAAATCACCTCTGGTTGCCCTACTGGGCTATGTAAAGGAGGCAGCCCCTGTGACTAGAGAATAGCCATGCACTGAGATACACGTCAGGCACCTATGGGGGTGGCAACCTCCAGAACCTTTTCCTACTTCAAAGCTGGCACCAAGTATAAATATTGAACCCTCAGGCCCATCTCTTCAGGACACCTTTGGACTTGTAGAAGACTCAGAAGGACTGCTGTGCTGCTCTGCTGCAAGAAGGACTCTTACTCTGGTGCCCTGTTACATGCTTGGAAAGGACTGAACATGCAACCTTAGCTGTGGTCCAAGCAGAACAGACGCAACACAACGCATCACCTCGTAGTTCCGGATCGGACTTGCCGCTGCATAACACTTACCATCAACTCCTCAGAACCACCGCTGTGCGACGCATCCTCGGCCCAGGACATCTCATTGCAGCTCATCTGAACCACAGCTGCATGGTGCATCTTACACGTGGGATCTTGAAAAACTCAACAACCAGGATTTAAGGTACTTTGTTCGGTGGGCTTACCTCGGTCGCTGTATCCTTCACGCCCTCCATTTTAGCTGGCCTGAACTTGTGACTATGTCCCTTTCCGGTACAACCAGATAACCATGGTTGGTGCTTTGAGGCAGTATTTTCACTTAAATCTTTAAAACAATCCACATTAATAAATGAATGGTGAGAGTACAGTCAGAATAGGAATGAGCAACTACAATGTAGAGGTGTTTATTCACAGAGATATAGTTAGTGTGCGCCTCAGAAACAAGGTTTAGTGTGCGATTACTGTATTGTATAGTTTTAGAAAAAGAACATAGCTGTGAAGAACTGGCAGAAATCAGCCACTGTGCATCAAAAATAAGGACGGAAATTACACTCATATTTAAAGAAAGTTGACTTTAGTATAAATATAAAACAATAACATAAGGGGTCATTAAATACATAAAGAGAGATGGACATTGTAGGAGTTCATTTAGGAGGTTACAGTTGCTAGGCATAGCTTGTGCACTGAGTACTGGTTGCTAACTAGATATCCCAAAGCGAATAGAAAGCAAAAATCTATATTACCAGCTTATGGGCAGCACAGGACAGTCTGGTTGATTCATCACCAAGGCACAAGATTGGCACAATAGTGTTTTACACAAACAGTGTTGTGAGAAATGTACAGCTAGAAGTGGGGGATAAGAAGAAATGAGCAAGCAATCCAGTGAGTTCGGAAGGGGGGGGATTAGGAAGGAGGAATTTTAAGGGAGCCTCTTTGGGACAACTGCCTGAGAAATAAGAGGTAATAAGAAGAATAGAAGCAAGGAGTGTTTGAGGACATGTTGAGTAATCTGACAAGACACAAAAAGGAAAAAAGAACATTAGAGGGATGCAAAGACTACTAATCAAGTAAGCTGAAATGCTAGGGAAGATCTGACAGGAGGAAGAATGGACTACAATCTTTGAGGAGATAACTGGATAGAAATAGGAGAGAGAAGAATCAATGAAAGGCAGAGAGAGGCGACAGCCAAGGTGACTGCAGAAGACAGTGGTCAGGAAACAATGTGAATGGGTATGTCAACAGGGCTGGAGAGGAGAATGGGCAAAAAGCAAAGCGATTAGAAGAGTCACTGAGGACTGGAGGTGTGCGTGGAATAATTTAGGGATATATATTTTTAAAACTCTCCTTACAGGGATCTACAATTGCCTTTTAGCCAGTTAGGTTATGTTATGTACAGCACCTCAACCCATTTAAGGTTTTTGCTTTATAAACGTCTTAAATAAAATTAAAATCAAATAGAACAACATGTTTGTACTATACATGCTTGCCAATCTGCTTCCAACTGATAAAACTCAACTGCCTACAAATAGAAGAAGCACAGACTTAAATAAACGACACTGATAAAATGTGGAAGACTCTGAGGGACAGGTGGTCCCTGTTTCAGTGCAAGATAATTCAAAGGTTAAGCCTAAGAAGCATCTTAAACAGAGACTTTGCCATGTGATTACAAAAATGCAGACACTGACAACTATGCCATTTAGAAGAATGTGTGTCGTTAATGACCGAAAATATATTACATGAAAAATATTTCTAGTTAGCAGTCGGTTTGCACCCTGTTCATGTAGGTATCCTCACTCTAGACCCAACTCAGATAACCCCTGTCCACCTCTTTGGTAGTTTGGCATGAACAGTCGGGCTTATTTCAAGCAATGTGTAAAGCATTTGCACATTACACAAAGTAAAACAGTGAAACAGTGAAACAGTGAAAAAGCGACAAACGAACACCACACCAGTTTTTTAAAAATAGTCAATATTTATCTGTGTAAAACAAGACCAAAACGAGAAAAATCCAACATACATTAACAAAGATATGAATTTTGCAAGAATTCACTTACAAATACAGTTCTTTAAAGTAGCTCCGTCTAGGGCTATCACAGTGTCGTGAACAGCAAATCGAACAGTTCAGGTCAGCCGCGGTGTCGTGGACCAGCTACGGTGTTGGGAAGACCTCCAAACAGTACCTTGGAAATGTAGGGTGTTGGGATCCTCGTGTTGCAGCCCGGAGTGCAAAGTTGCTGGCGTTGGTTCCGGGGGTCATTGGGCCCTTGAAGTCAAATTTGTTGCAGATCGAACTCCGGGCTGATGGCGAAGTCAGGAGCACTGGCATTGATGGCTTCTGGGCTGCAGTGCGAAGCAGGATGATGCGGTGACCGCAGGTCACGGTGGGGACAGTGGCTCGGTGATGGTGTTACGGCATCGGCGAGACCAGGGCTGCGGTGTGAAGCGGTGCGGTGTGACATGTGGTGTCTCTAGGTCACGTTGCAGGCGGCAGAGTTGCTGCTGAAGGGCTGTCTGCAGTAGGCCCAAGGCGGCGGAGCAGGCTCCATGCAGTACCCACGGGTCACAGTGCAGGCAGGGGCATCTGTTGACGATGCTGGAGTCGATTGCGCTGTTGTTGGTGGACCGAGGCTGCAGTGCGGGACGGGACGGTGAGTTGTGTACCTCACGAATGGTGCCCTAAGGCCACAGTGCAGGCAGCGTCATCAGTGTCAGCATGGAGCGTTGTCAGGGATGCTAAGGCTGCAGTGTGAGCAAGGCGATGCAGAGTGTGTGGCCCACAGGTCACCCTACAAGCAGCAGCTCGGTGGCGGCATCAGGCGGCGGTGAGACCAGAGTTGGAGCGCGACATTGGGCATGGTTCCGTGTGGCGTTGTCAGGTCACGGTGCAGTCAGCGGCGTTGCAGTGGTTTTTTCTGTTGCAGCACAAAACACAGTTCCCCATGCTGCAGGCAGATGAAGATGAAGTCTTTGATATCCCCGAGACTTCCAACAGGAGGCATACTCTACTCCAAGCCCTTGGAGAAACTTCACAAGCAGGATACAAACCAAATTTCAGTTTTTGCCCTCTAGGTCAGAAGCAGCAACTGAAGGCCAACCCGGCAAAGCACACACAGCAAAGGGGCAGTACTCCTCCTCCCGCTCTTCTCCTTGGCAGAGGTGCCACTTGATCCAGAAGTTTTCTAAATGTCTGGCGTTTTGGGTCCACTACTTATACCCCTTTCTGCCTTTGAAGTAGGCAAACTTCAAAGGAAAGTCTCTGTTGTTGACAAGATCTTGTCTTGCCAAGGCCTGGTCCCACACACATACCAGAGGGTTGGAGACTGCACTGTGAGAGGACAGGCACAGTCCTCTCAGGTGTGTCAGCTACCTACTCTTGCCCAGAAGACACACCAGGATGTGCAGGCTACACCCCAGCTCCCTTTGTGTCACTGTCTAGAGGGAATTCACAACAGCCCAACTGTCAGTCAGACCCAGACGTGGAATACACAAGCAGGCAGAGGCACACAAGGGTTAAGCAAGAAAATGGCATTTTCAAACTGGCAATTTAAAAACCAACTTTACCAAAATGTGTATTTTTAAATTGTGAGTTCAGAGACCCCAAACTCCAAATTTCCATCTGCTCACAATGGGAAACTGCACTTAAAAATATTTAAAGGCAGTCCCCATGTTAACCTATGAGAGAGATAGGCCTTGCAACAGTGAAAAACAAATTTGGCAGTATTTCACTGTCAGGACATGTAAAACACAGCATTACATTTCCTGCCTTTGGCATATACTGCACAATGCCCATGGAGCTACCTAGGGCCTATCCTAGGGGTGCCTTACATGTATACAAAGGGACAGTTTGGGCCTGGCAAGTGGGTTCACTTCCCAGGTGGAATTAACAGTTTAAAACAGCACATACAGACACTGCAGGGGCAGGTCTGAGCCTTGTTTACAGGGCTACTCATGTGGGTGGCACAATCAGTGCTGTAGGCCCACTAGTAGCATTTGGTTTACAGGCCCTGGGCACCTCTAGTGCACTTTACTCCGGACGTACTAGTAAATCAAATATGCCAATCAGTGATAAACCAATCGCCCATACAATTTACACAGAGAGCATTTGCGCTTTAGCCCTGGTCAGCAATGGTAAAGTGCCCAGAGTCATAAAGCCAGCAGAAACTGGTCATAAAAAAAACAGGAGGAAGAAGGTAAAAAGTTTAGGGATGACCCTTCAAAAAGGGCCAGGTTTAACAGCGTGCCTGCAATAAAGTATCTCCAAGTAAACAGACCTTGTGTTTGTTGGAATGCACTACTGCAAAAAAAAAAAAAAGTGAGGGGTCCGAAGCTTAGCTTTCCTGTGAGGGATGAATTTAAACACAGGCGAAAGCAGTAACAGAAGAGAAACTTGCACAGCAGACCACACATACGTATTTAAGAGCTATAGAATTTTATTACAAAAATGTGGTCAAATGTTAATGTTCTTTCTGGAAGCCTGCACAAGGAGTGGTCTGGCCATTCATTGCATTCCTAGAAGGGCTGCAAGCAAGGGACTGACACAATGTAGCCCTCACTGCTTACTGCCTTATTGTAAGCTACAATCCCCCTACCAGTGCTTGTACCCAACTGCGGAGTCCGCTTAGTCCCCACTCTAAACCAAATCTATTAAATTACTTTTTGGGGCCAGAAAAGGGGTCCTGGAAAATGATACTACCGACCCTGCACGTCTTCGGGAGATCAGAAGCCTGGAGCAGGAGGTCCACCCGACCTACCCCACAAGAAAAAAAAAGAACCCTGAAGAGGGAGAAAGATGCACGAGTTGGGTGTCTTCTGTGGCACACTTAAAAGCTGTTACTCTGCAAACTCAACAGTAAAGGTCTCTTGTAGATCCTACTGCAAGAGTTGCACTAGTATCTGCAAGACCTCTTTACTCTTTGCTAACAGTTGTAGCCAAGACTCATGCTAGATGCAAGATGAGGAGAGGCTGGTAGCTTGCTGGAAGTGGTGCTTGCATTGACGCATGGGCTTTACGTTTTGGAGCAAACTGTTTTTTAGTTTGGAATGGTATTACAGAAAGTGGGACAATATGCATGCAGGTACTTCGCCTTCCACACCAAGGCCATATGGATCCTGTAGGAAGTTGGCTCTGTATGTGCTATTTCAAAGTAAGGAATAGCATGCACAGAGTCCAAGGGTTCCCCTTAGAGGTAAAATAGTGGTAAAAAGAGATAATACTAATGCTCTATTTTGTGGTAGTGTGGTCGAGCAGTAGGCTTATCCAAGGAGTAGTGTTAAGCATTTGTTGTACATACACATAGACAATAAATGAGGTACACACACTCAGAGACAAATCCAGCCAATAGGTTTTTGTATAGAAAAATATATTTTCTTAGTTTATTTTAAGAACCACAGGTTCAAATTCTACATGTAATATCTCATTCGAAAGGTATTGCAGGTAAGTACTTTAGGAACTTTCAATCATAAAAATTGCATGTATACTTTTCAAGTTATTGACAAATAGCTGTTTTAAAAGTGGACACAGTGCAATTTTCACAGTTCCTGGGGGAGGTAAGTTTTTGTTAGTTTTACCAGGTAAGAAAGACACTTACAGGGTTCAGTTCTTGGTCCAAGGTAGCCCACCGTTGGGGGTTCAGAGCAACCCCAAAGTCACCACACCAGCAGCTCAGGGCCGGTCAGGTGCAGAGTTCAAAGTGGTGCCCAAAACACATAGGCTAGAATGGAGAGAAGGGGGGTGCCCCGGTTCCGGTCTGCTTGCAGGTAAGTACCCGCGTCTTCGGAGGGCAGACCAGGGGGGTTTTGTAGGGCACCGGGGGGGGACACAAGCCCACACAGAAATTTCACCCTCAGCAGCGCGGGGGCGGCCGGGTGCAGTGTAGAAACAGGCGTCGGGTTCGCAATGTTAGTCTATGAGAGATCTCGGGATCTCTTCAGCGCTGCAGGCAGGCAAGGGGGGGGTTCCTCGGGGAAACCTCCACTTGGGCAAGGGAGAGGGACTCCTGGGGGTCACTTCTCCAGTGAAAGTCCGGTCCTTCAGGTCCTGGGGGCTGCGGGTGCAGGGTCTCTCCCAGGCGTCGGGACTTAGGATTCAAAGAGTCGCGGTCAGGGGAAGCCTCGGGATTCCCTCTGCAGGCGGCGCTGTGGGGGCTCAGGGAGGACAGGTTTTGGTACTCACAGTATCAGAGTAGTCCTGGGGTCCCTCCTGAGGTGTTGGATCTCCCCCAGCCGAGTCGGGGTCGCCGGGTGCAGTGTTGCAAGTCTCACGCTTCTTGCGGGGAACTTGCAGGGTTCTTTCAAGGCTGCTGGAAACAAAGTTGCAGTCTTTCTTGGAGCAGGTCCGCTGTCCTCTGGAGTTTCTTGTCTTTTCGAAGCAGGGGCAGTCCTCAGAGGATGTCGAGGTCGCTGGTCCCTTTGGAAGGCGTCGCTGGAGCAGGATCTTTGGAAGGCAGGAGACAGGCCGGTGAGTTTCTGGAGCCAAGGCAGTTGTCGTCTTCTGGTCTTCCTCTGCAGGGGTTTTCAGCTAGGCAGTCCTTCTTCTTGTAGTTGCAGGAATCTAATTTTCTAGGGTTCAGGGTAGCCCTTAAATACTAAATTTAAGGGCGTGTTTAGGTCTGGGGGGTTAGTAGCCACTGGCTACTAGCCCTGAGGGTGGGTACACCCTCTTTGTGCCTCCTCCCAAGGGGAGGGGGACGCAATCCTAACCCTATTGGGGGAATCCTCCATCTGCAAGATGGAGGATTTCTAAAAGTTAGAGTCACCTCAGCTCGGGACACCTTAGGGGCTGTCCTGACTGGCCAGTGACTCCTCCTTGTTATTCTCATTATTTTCTCCGGCCTTGCCGCCAAAAGTGGGGCCTGGCCGGAGGGGGCGGGCAACTCCACTAGCTGGAGTGTCCTGCTGGGTTGGCACAAAGGAGGTGAGCCTTTGAGGCTCACCGCCAGGTGTGACAATTCCTGCCTGGGGGAGGTGTTAGCATCTCCACCCAGTGCAGGCTTTGTTACTGGCCTCAGAGTGACAAAGGCACTCTCCCCATGGGGCCAGCAACATGTCTCGGTTTGTGGCAGGCTGCTAAAACTAGTCAGCCTACACAGATAGTCGGTTAAGTTTCAGGGGGCACCTCTAAGGTGCCCTCTGGGGTGTATTTTACAATAAAATGTACACTGGCATCAGTGTGCATTTATTGTGCTGAGAAGTTTGATACCAAACTTCCCAGTTTTCAGTGTAGCCATTATGGTGCTGTGGAGTTCGTGTTTGACAAACTCCCAGACCATAAACTCTTATGGCTACCCTGCACTTACAATGTCTAAGGTTTTGTTTAGACACTGTAGGGGTACCATGCTCATGCACTGGTACCCTCACCTATGGTATAGTGCACCCTGCCTTAGGGCTGTAAGGCCTGCTAGAGGGGTGTCTTACCTATACTGCATAGGCAGTGAGAGGCTGGCATGGCACCCTGAGGGGAGTGCCATGTCGACTTACTCGTTTTGTCCTCACTAGCACACACAAGCTGGCAAGCAGTGTGTCTGTGCTGAGTGAGAGGTCTCCAGGGTGGCATAAGACATGCTGCAGCCCTTAGAGACCTTCCTTGGCATCAGGGCCCTTGGTACTAGAAGTACCAGTTACAAGGGACTTATCTGGATGCCAGGGTCTGCCAATTGTGGATACAAAAGTACAGGTTAGGGAAAGAACACTGGTGCTGGGGCCTGGTTAGCAGGCCTCAGCACACTTTCAATTGTAAACATAGCATCAGCAAAGGCAAAAAAGTCAGGGGGCAACCATGCCAAGGAGGCATTTCCTTACAGATCCTCACATGATAATGTGCTTTACATGTGGGGCAATATGGATTACGTCATGATGGTGATGGTTTAGATACTTCGACAATGTGGTTTCCAGTGTGGCATGGTTGCTTGAGCAATGCAGTAAATGTATTGACAATGTTATTTTTCCATACTGAGGCAGTTTCGGCGTTGGCATTATAGTAGTACTTGTAAGCAGATGGGGATCCTAAGAAGCACCCGGCACTAATCACAGTAGCTTGAACATAAGACATGGCAGGCTAAGTAGTTCCATAGCATGGTGAGGGATCTCTGATCACAGTGAGCAGCTCTGGCCTTTTTGTGGAATGTCCGGGTAGGTTTGAAGTTTTAGCAATACTGTAGTATACTTGAGCAACATGCATAGCACGCTCAAATATTCAGTGTCATATTAGTAGCATAAAAACAATTATGGTTGTCTCCACTGACGGACCAACATTAAAGGGCATTATTTACAGACAGGCTTTGAAAATTATGGGATTCCTTTTTTCATAGGATTCTATACAAATATTTTCTCTTTTAGGATAATTCTACTGGATAAGCTCGGCATCTTCTATGCCTACTTTGCATCCACTATTTTTGCATCTGGCACACAATTTAGAACATGCTTCTGTTACTTCCTGATTTGAAGAAACAATCCTCCGAGTTACTGTGACAGATCCAGAAGTATATTTCAAACGTTCCCCTTCAGAACTGCCAATACATTCACTGGCATTTTACCATAAATATGTGATAAATTGTGTTGTAATATGCAGTGCTTGGTTGACGGTTTTCTAAAATGTTTAAAGGGGTTAGAGCCACCTCCAAATGAGGGGAGATTGATAGGTTTGCTTTGCAAGGTTGGTTTTGGTTCTCGATTTCACCCTGTTGTGCAGTAGAAATTAGGCTGGAGAACGAAGTACAACACATTCACTGCAAGCAAAGGAACGAAGCTTCAGCCACGAGATTAATGTATGCCTTCACAAGTCTATATCTTATAAAGGAAGAACGTCCACAAATGCCTTTGTTGTACAATGAACAAGGACTGCTAAAGTACTTTTGCTGAAGTACCTCAGAAAATAGTTTTTTGCGAGAACAAAAGGGGAGATCATTGAGGGATTCTTCACAAGTGAAGGCCATCTTAGGGACTTGACTGATTGTAAGACAACAGTCAACCAGATCCTAGTGCAAGAAGGTATATAGGTTCAAAGCATCCAACTCTGTCTTAGTACATGGCACACAATTGCATCAGTGAGATAGATTTCATGTTTTGTATGCTGGGGATAGTGATTTATATAACAACAACTGTACCACAACACACCAGCAAAGTTTCCTATCCAGTCATTTTAAAGTGTGGGTGAAAGCGTCCTACCATGAGTTTGCCAGGTATTCCATCAGCATCCATTTCTTCCTGCCTCCCAAATCAAGCTATTTCTCACTTTGAAATCAGCTAACTAAAAACACCAGCACACCTTCAGGTACCATTATCCTCTTCCTGGAGAACTATAAAATCGTTCAAGTTAGGGGAATAAAAAGGTGGCATAAAGGCCTGAGCGCCTACTTCAGAGCTGAGGTAACTAGGCTCGAGTCTCGGCGTCAGCGGTTCAACATTCTTTGGTTCTGGGCAAGTCACCTAATCTCCCCATGCCCACAATTCAGCGCCTTGAGCCCTCATGGGTGATTAGTCACGCTTTACAAACCCTGGAATTTTTTTTTTTTTTAAATCGCACTATTGCGGCACATTAGGACATCTGAGCACATACTAATGGAGTATAAATCAAGCTTAACACTAATTTAGTTTTGCAATGTGTCTCTATGTCATAATCTCGTAGCCTATCTTTGCATAAAGAAAATGAATTAAATTAGTTTGTAAATTGCAATTAAAAACAAAACCATATATTATTCGGAATGTATGATGCCATTAAAAAAAACACTGCTGTCTCCAGTCAAAAAAAAAAAAAAAAAAACCTTTTCACAACAAAAAGAGCAGGTATAAACAACTGTGCACATGGGAGTCTTACGATGGTGGCATTCCCAAAAGATCCATTCACCTAGTGACGACATTCTAATAGAAGTACTTTCCTCAATCAAAAAATGTATCTTTGTTACATTTTATGTTAGCGATTCTCCACATTGGTGAATACAAAATTTAACTAAAACTGATGAAAGGTTACCCTGACAAATGGTTAAGTTGAAGGAAAGTTGACTGTTTTTAATGAAAAATGGTTTCTGAGGTGAGGAATCCTACACAACGTTCTAACAAATCCCAAAAAATTAGGAATTATCAGTATAAGTCATCACTTAAAAATTTGAAGAGGATTTGTGTATATTTAAGAAAGGTTGCAATAATCTGTGCTCTATGTCTACTGTGACTCACAAGGAATAGGGAACCGAGAATGGACAGACAGAAATGGGAACAAAACGTGCAAGGGACGAAGAAAAGAAATGAGGAGGAAAGCATCACATGGTAGGTTAAAATAACAGTGGTAGAGAAAGGAGAAAGAAGATGAGTAAAAATAGCTCAAGGAGATAGATACACGGGAGACAGTGATAGAAATTAGAGCAAAATGGAGGAGTGATAAAGAGGCGACTGTGGGCTACTTCCACGTGTAAAATCAATAAAGAAAAAAAAACTTTCTGCTAAATCATTTTCGTGACATGCTGCCCATTAACTAACTCCCAGAAAATCCTACCTTGGAATATAAAAACATATTTTTCAGCAGGTCGCATTAATCATCAGGCAAGAAATGCTAAATTACAGATTCAATGTGCTGATCTTCGCCAGCAAAATAACATAACCATTCTATATGTTCTTATTATGGAAAAATATAGCTTTTTAACACAGTGTGTGGCTTTCGCACACAAAGAAAAGTGTTCTCAACGATATCAACGTCAACTTATCAGTCACTCTGGAAGTGGAATATTGTCTTGTGAGGACGGAGCCGGGGTATAAAGTACAGGTAAAAGCATGTTCAGGTTTCTTCAATGCTCTGCTACTAAACCCACTAAATTATGGAAGGATTCACTATAGCAGGTACTAATCATGCACTGAGACCAGACTCTGTGGGGTGTAGTCCAGAGCCCCCCGGCGATGGAGATGTGCTAGGCACCGAGAGAACAAGATCTCTGCACCTTAACATGGCTTTCAAGGGATATAATTTGACGCCTGCCAACCATAAACATGTGTTATACATACTCCAGGCTACTCTACACAGCACATTCGAGACTGTGGGCAAGAGACACTAAGCAGCTAGGCGTGGAAGGCAAAGCACTGATACGTAAGCTACGAAAACGGGACTGGTCACTCCGCTGGCGCCGTTACCGATACCATTACACTAAGAGGAAAGACAATAAAACGATAGGAGGTCACAGGGGGCAAACAGAGACAGCTAAACACTGACCACGGATCGGGGTCTGAACGCAAAAAGATCAGTCACTATGTTAGCTGTTATTCTAGCGCTAACATTAAAAAGGAATCAAGGTTAAGGTGACCAGATTTAGAAAAGAAAAAACCGGGACATGTCAAACATAAAAGTAGGACTAGAGCTCTTAGTCTCACTTTTATATCTGACCTGTCCTGAAAATGTGTGTATAGGTGTACACATACACACAGAGAAGCAGGCAGCAGCGGACAGGCAGAAACCAGTACATTAGTTCGTCAATGATTTAAGACTCTAGAGCTGCATGTGAAAGGAGAGCGCACCTTTCACTTCTGCCTCGCAGGTTGGCCTGACCTTTGTCTCAAAAACCGGGACATTTTTAAAAATTAACATAGCGTTCATAGTTTGGCCTGACCTATGCCTCAAAAAAACGGGACATTTATTTGAAATGAGCGTCGAGACACCGGGGCAGTCCTCTGAAAACCGGGACTGTCGGGGCGTCTGGTCACCCTAAATCAAGGGGACTGTAGAAGGAGGAGCCGAGCCGGAAGGGTCAGGCACTGCATAAGCAGCAGTAAGCAGTAAGACATAGGCGGCAGATGGGCTCTCCGCTGTTGCGGGGCAGAATGTTACCATTCCGCGCGCAGAGGCCCCGTGTGCCACGGTCTGCACGCGCTGGTACCCCAAGTGATTCACTGTGCCCACACCTAGCCTGAGAGCTGGGAAGCGACTGTGACTCATCGCGAAGTTTCCTTTCTGGTACATCGCCATCTGGGAGGCGGCTTCTCGCTGTTCCGTTCCTTCACTCGGCACATCACGGTTTTAGCTTGGCGCCTTTCCCACGTGCCTGGGTATGCAACATGGAATTACAGCTGAATGCCAGCATCACAGGGCTCCGCTCCACACAATTCCGACTGAGTTTATGAGTCAACCATTTCGGAAGAGCGCACAACAGAATTGTAAATCACAATTCCAGCACTCAGTACCAAACATCACATTCTCACAAGGGCTATGACGTTGGCTTAAACAGGGCCAGGCAGCGCTCGAAGGGTTGTTCTGACACGTCAGTGTGAGTAGCCCTGCTCAAATCCGTGCCGTCTCCCATACTTTGCAAAACACTTTACAAATTCAAATCTGCCACAATTTGCAAACATGGGACATCTTTTTTTTAAAAAAAGTTCTCTTATTCACTAATGGGACTACTTCTATTTCGCTGTCTTGGCCTATTTTCTATCCCAGTCCGGCCGTGCTCAGCAATATTTACTTGAGAAATCACGCACTGGAGTAAACTAAAGTAAACTAATAGATGTCAAGGCTGTTATAATTAGGAAAACAGATGCAATACAATGACCAAATAGGACGGACCAAAACCTCCCTCTTGGCCGTACTTCCTTGAGGGACCGGAGAGCTAATTAATCGGCAGCGTTTTGAGCGCTGTTACACATTCATATCATAAAGCATTAGAGATATCCCTAATCCCACTCGCTCTTTGTGTCCAATTACGAGGATTAAGGAAGAGAGGAAGCAGGAAAATCGAGAGTTTCAATTATTTGCTTCTTGCACTGCTTAATATTGTCCCTTCTGGGGGAAAGGGGGTAAGTGGCATCACCACTCACTTTTGCACTTATTTTCAGACCTGTACCGAGACAAGAGAGGGGGCAACACACAAAGCAGAAAGATGGAGTAGGAGAAACACGGAAAAACTGTCACAAAGGGAGAAACACGGAACTGCAAGAATAAGGTGAAGGGGTGTCTGGTAGCGAACTAGACAAAATGGATTTAAGACTGGCGCAGCCTTGTTGTTGGGCCCGGCAACGTTTAATTGCACCGGCCGCGGGCTTCTGTGCAGAGTTTTATGTAAAGCACTAATTCTTGTACAAATGTAAGCGCTGACTGTCTGTCTTCGTGCACTATGCAATCCATGGACTGCCACGTGTCCCACTTTCCATAAAATGCACTTAAGTGCAATACATTGTGGCTGGAACCTTTAGAAACCGGGGCCGTATAAAGATGGACCAAGCACCTGTATTTTCACATCTAGTTTCTAAAGTTAAAATGGAAAAGGCAGTTCTCCGAATTGATGCATGAACTTTAAACAAAAGAAACCGGAAACGGTGAGCAGGGATCGAATCCCTCTGCTTCTGGCTTGTTCTATCTAAAATTCATTCATAATTCGGAGAAATTCAGAGTTATTTGTTTGACCTTTATACACCTCATACACCAAAAACAGGTGCTCGGTCCGTCACGATAGGACCCCAAAATCCTTGTGCAGCCTTGATTTTTCCCAAGCCCTGCTTTCATCACTACTGACTTCTGTAATTCCTGCATGACCTCTGCCCATGTTCTGTCGCTCAAAAGTAGGGACTTTAGATTCTGGCACAATTGGTAACTATAGCCCCATCTATCTTCTGCCTTCAAACGGACAGTTCATTGAGTATCTTGAATCAAATAACTATGTTTGGATCGGACTTCCTCCGCCCTCACAGGACTCAATCTGCCCCTGTGGTGGTTTCTAGTGAGTTCAGGCCCCAAGTGGGTCAGTCCCCTGCTACTCCTCCGCCTTTTCACAGCTTTTGACATCATAGTACATTGCACCAGTCAGACGAGATTAGGTGATTTAACGATCACAAATCCTGCTCAGACATGGTTCCAATCTTTACTTTCACAATGTTCTCGAACTGTTCATGATGTCTTTCAGTTCTGCTTTTAAATGCTTCGGGTGCACTATCCCTCAAGGATCCGCAAGTCCGCTTTTTAGTGTGTATGTTTACCCCTCAGACATTCTTTTGCTCTTCTACCGATAATGTACAGACATTACTCTCCGCTCATAAGCGTGGATGAAAACTAAGGGCCATCCCAGTCCAACTTCATCAACTGCCCTAAAAAGGTAGCAGAACGGATGGAAGAAAATGCATTCAAACTGAACTTGGATAAGGCAGAAGTTATTATCACTGGAAGACCTATTTGGTGGTTTCTTGATCTAGGCTTACCCCACAACCTCTGTCAAATATGTAAAAACCTGGGATTTCTTGAAAACAACTTGTCTTTTCTTATCCAATGGCTTTATCTGGCTGCAGATGCTCAGGAATTTATTCGACTGCTCCCTTTGGACTCTCAGAATACCATCATTTAACCCCTTCCCCGCCATGGACGTAATGGTTACGTCCATGGCAGCGCCCGTGTGGCGCCATGGACGTAACCATTACGTCCTGCATACTGCCCTCGGGAGAAGCGCTAGCGCTCCCCCGAGGGCCACCACCCCACCCCCCCCAGGTCAGGGTTGAAAGGGGAATCCCTTCCCCTTCAACCCCCGACCCCCCCGTGACGTCAGCGCGCGATGACAATCACAGAGACCTCCCCCATCGCGCTGGAAGCTCTGCTTTTCTCTTTCGATCACGTGGGGGAGGCAAGGAGAGGCTTCAAAGGGAAGGAAATGTATTTCCTTCCCTTTGAAGTCTCTCCCAGGGTTTCAAAAGCCGGATTGCTTGCAATCCGGCTTTTGAAACCCCACTAGACACCAGGGATGATTTTTTTTTTTTTTTTTTAAAGTGACATGAAGGAGCGACCCCTTGGGCAAGGGTCGCTCCCAGGGGGGCATTTTTTTTTGAAGGCCTTTTCTGCCCCCCCCTGGGGGCAGAAACCTCTAGACACCAGGGATACTTTTGTTTTTTTGGTTTTTTTTTGTTTTCTTTTGTGTTTTAGGTGTGGGGAGCGACCCCTTAGGCAAGGGTCGCTCCCATAGGGGGCAAATTATATTTAACCCATTTCTGCCCCCTTGGGGGCAGATTGGCCTATTTTTATGAGGCCAATCTGCCCCCAAGGGGGGTAGAAACCACTAGACACCAGGGAGTTTTTTTGTTTTTTACGTAAGCGGAGCGACCCCTTAGGCAAAGGTCGCTCCCCTGGAGGGGCAAATTGTATTTAGGCCATTTCTGCCTGCTTTGGGGGCAGATCGACCGATTATAGATCAATCTGCCCCCGAGGGGGGCAGAAACCACTAGGCACCAGGGATTTATTTTAGGCCATTTCTGGCCCCCTCGGTGCGCCAGGGCAATTTTTTTTTTTGTGTTTTTTTGGTTTGTTTGTTTTTTTAGAGATGGGGAGCGACCCATTAGGCAAGGGTCGCTCCTCTGGGGGGCAAATTGTATTTAGACCATTTCTGCCCCCCTTGGGCCGATTTTAGGTCAATCTGCCCCCAAGGGGGCAGAAACCACTAGGCACCGGGGATTTTTTTTTTGGGCGCCAATGTCACGCAGGGGGAGCGACCCCGTAGGCAAGGGTCGCTCCCCGGGGGGGTTGGGGGGTGGGCAAATTTATTTTAGGCCATTTCTGCCCCCCCTGGGGGCAGATCTGCCTATTGTTATTAGGCCGATCTGCCCCCAGGGGGGGGCAGAAGCCTCTAGGCACCAGGGCAATTTTCTTTGTGTGTTTTTTTGTTTGTTTGTTTGTTTTTTTAGAGATGGGGAGCGACCCATTAGGCAAGGGTCGCTCCCCTGGGGGGCAAATTGTATTTAGACCATTTCTGCCCCCCTTGGGGGCAGATTGGCCGATTTTAGGTCAATCTGCCTCCAAGGGGGCAGAAACCACTAGGCACCGGGGATTTTTTTTTTTGGCGCCAACGTCACGCAGGAGGAGCGACCCCGTAGGCAAGGGTCGCTCCTGGGCGGGGGTTAGGGGGGCAAATTTATTTTAGGCCATTTCTGCCCCCTCGGGGGCAGATCGGCCTATTGTTATTAGGCCGATCTGCACCCAAGGGGGGCAGAAACCTCTAGGCGCCAGGTCAATTTTTTTTTTTGTGTTTTTTTTTTTGTTTGTTTGTTTTTTTAGAGATGGGGAGCGACCCATTAGGCAAGGGTCGCTCCCCTGGGGGGCAAATTGTATTTAGACCATTTCTGCCCCCCTTGGGGGCAGATTGGCCGATTTTAGGTCAATCTGCCCCCAAGGAGGCAGAAACCACTAGGCACCGGGGTTTTTTTTTTTGGCGCCAATGTCACGCAGGGGGAGCGACCCCATAGGCAAGGGTCGCTCCCAGGGTGGAGGGGTTGGGGGGGGGGGCAAATTTATTTTAGGCCATTTCTGTCCCCCCTGGGGCCGGCTGAGCTAGAGGCCAAAATCCACAGGTAGGCACTGTTTTCTATGAAAAAATTTGATGTTTCCACGTTGCGTTTTGGGCCATTTCCTGTCGCGGGCGCTAGGCCTACCCACACAAGTGAGGTATCATTTTTATCAGGAGACTTGGGGGAACGCTGGGTGGAAGGAAATTTGTGGCTCCTCTCAGATTCCAGAACTTTGTCACCAAAATTTGAGGAAAATGTGTTTTTTTAGCCAAAGTTTGAGGTTTGCAAAGGATTCTGGGTAACAGAACCTGGTCAGAGCCCCACAAGTCACCCCATCTTGGATTCCCCTAGGTCTCTAGTTTTCAAAAATGCACAGGTTTGGTAGGGTTCCCTAGGTGGCGGCTGAGCTAGAGGCCAAAATCTACAGGTAGGCACTTTGCAAAAAACATCTCTGTTTTCTTTAAAAAAATGTGATGTGTCCACGTTGCGTTTTGGGGCGTTTCCTGTCGCGGGCGCTAGGCCTACCCACACAAGTGAGGTATAATTTTTATTGGGAGACTTGGGGGAACATAGAAGAGCAAAACAAGTGTTATTGCCCCTTGTCTTGCTCTACATTTTTTCCTTCCAAATATAAGAGAGTGTGTAAAAAAGACATCTATTTGAGAAATGCCCTGTAATTCAAATGCTAGTATGGTCACCCCGGAATTCAGAGATGTGCAAATAACCACTGCTTCTCAACACCTTATCTTGTGCCCTTTTTGGAAATACAAAGGTTTTCTTGATAGCTATTTTTCACTCTTTATATTTCAGCAAATGAATTGCTGTATACCCATTATAGAATGAAAATGCACTGCAGGGTGCAGCTCATTTATTGGCTCTGGGTACCTAGGGTTCTTGATGAACCTACAAGCCCTATATATCCCCGAAACCAGAAGAATCCAGCAGACGTAACGGTATATTGCTTTAAAAAATCTCACATTGCAGGAAAAAGTTACAGAGTAAAACATAGTGAAAAATTGCAGATTTTTTCACCTCAATTTCAATATTTTGTTTTTTCAGTTGTTATTTTCTGTAGGAAACCCTTGTAGGATCTACACAAATTACCCCTTGCTGAATTCAGAATTTTGTCTACTTTTCAGAAATGTTGCGGTTTCTGGGATCCAGCATTGGTTTCATGCCCATTTCAGTCATTGACTGGGAGGAGGCTGAAAGCACAAAAAATCGTAAAAATGGGGTATGTCCCAGTAAAATGCCAAAATTGTGTTGAAAAATTGGGTTTTCTGATTCAAGTCTGCCTGTTCCTGAAAGCTAGGAAGCTGGTGATTTTAGCACCTCAAAGCCTTTGTTGATGCCATTGTCAGGGAAAAAACCACAAGCCTTCTTCTGCAGCCCCTTTTTCCCATTTTTTTTTAAAAAAAAACGAAATTTTCACTGTATTTTGGCTAATTTCTTGGCCTCCTTCTGGGGAACCCACAAAGTCTGGGTACCTCTAGAATCCCTAGGATGTTGGAAAAAAAAGGACGCAAATTTGGCGTGGGTAGTTTATGTGAACAAAAAGTTATGAGGGCCTAAGCGTGAACTGCCCCAAATAGCCAAAAAAAGGCTTGGCACCTGAGGGGGAAAAGGCCTGGCAGCGAAGGGGTTAAGCAACTGATCTTTCCCACCCTGACTACTGAATCTGACTATCTTTGCCTTTCCAAGCCAACCCCCAAGCTTTCTTATTTCAGGAATCCAGGTAGTCCAGAACAGGACTGCTTAACTCACTCATCCTAAACACACTCCACCACTATTCTCTAACTGATCACCCTGCAAGTTCACAGTGGCTCCCTGTTGCACATCATTTCCTCTTCAGGGCGGAGTGCTCGGTTCAAAAATAATTTCATCACACTAGTCTTCTTTACTTACAACAACTGTTAAATTCTTAAATCACTAACCAAGCTCTTTGGTCTGCAAATGTACACCTACACATGCCCCATTCCGAGATAAAGCATGCACTCCATCCAACCAAAGTCTACTCTTCATGTTACAAAAACACTGCAGCTCACCAAAAGATGGGCACTTCTCTGTCGATGGGATCCAGGCTATGAAAGTTAAATCAAATAAAAACTAAACGCTCAAAGAGCTATGCTAAGTAAAATTCAGTTAGTAAACCCATTTAGAAACTAATGAGAACTACACTGCTGAACAGGGTTCAAACCAGATACCTAGAAGCAAAAGACCACCACTGGTGAAATGCACATTATGTCCACATTTAGTGCTTAACTCCTATATATTACTGGATGATCTGTTCAGACACAGGCATGATCAGAAGGGTTAAGCTGTTCTTCAAAGCACCCCAGACTTAACTATCCCCTGCTACTCTGTAAATAACCCTTGGTGCAGAAGGGCAACAGCATTAGCTATTTGTGTGCACTCGACACATTTCTAAGACAATATGCTCTTTTGTGCTTCAGTTTATGTTCTTTGATGAACTACACACTGGTACAATTACCCAACGACTGCTATGGCAATCGCAAACCTCCTAGCACTTGGCCTGGGTCTGCCTTGTCAAGGTCTCCACCTGCCCACAACAGTTGGGAGCACATACACCTGCCTGCGCATTTCAGCGCCAGAACTTCCAATTCCATGAACTTACAAACTGTACAGAGACAGCACTTCTGAGGGTCCAAGTATAGCACATTATTGTATGCAATCCTCATCCACCTACCGTGCTCATTTTTTTTTTTTTTTATGTGGGTTTTGTTGCAGAGTTCTCTGACCAAAAAGAAAAACTCATTTTAGTCTGTGAACCCAGTTCCAGGGTCCACAAACTGAAAAGAATAACCACAAATAATGTGAAAAAAAAGATGTTTTGGAGGTAAGGCTTGCCGAAGGCCAGACCCTGAGGCCAATCACCACAGTGCATGGAACACAGCTTTTGTGCAGCGAGGGCTGACCAACTACCACTGTGCTCGGCCAAATAAGTGCAGTGAGGGTTGGCTGTTAACGCACCTGTTCTTGTTGCATAGCATGAAACAGGTGCATTGCAGGTGAATGCAGTACATCATAAAAAATACAAGAAAGTCACTCGAAAGAACATCAGGGCTTTTTCGGTTTTGTGTTTGCTGAACCATAACTCACAAGTAATTGGTCTTTTTTTGTTTTTTGTCCCGTGAATAATTGCATGTATGATATGTATATATGTATGATATGTGTATATATATATATATATATATATATATATATATATATATATATATATGTATACATATACACATACACACAGAGCAGTACACCAACGTATTTTAGGTTAGTACAACAACAGTGCTTTATCAATGAAAATGTATGTGTTCAGATTAAATACCGTAAACAGTAGCTATTTGCTACTGGGGTGAAAACGATGGGGCTTTTGTCACAATAGCCAGTATGTCAAGCAGTTTATTTGAATTAAAACGCCTAAACATATACCTTTTTCACATATCAAAAGCGAACAGTAATACATTTGTACTAAAATCGAAAAAGGCAAATTAAAAATTGGAAAGATACTTAAGTATTATTGTGAATACGCCATCAAATTTGCTGGACAATTTGAAAGCGGGTTTGAAAAGCTTTTTTTGGGGGGGGAGAAAAGATGCTGTCACCAGGTCAGGAGTACTCTAGCAAAAACCGACAAGTCATAAATATCCCGGGCCTTCTGAAGCGTTGGCAAATAGCAAGTTAACAGTCATGTAATCAAATCCAGACATAAGATACCCCACTCTACAAGCATAAAGGACATGCTCCAAAAGCCAAAGCAATCATTAATAATGTCATAACTCAAGGTCACTTGGTTCGACTAAGGAAATGGATCTGTAATTGTCCTTTACCGGCTTTTTGGAAGACAAAACAAAACTTGTTTGATGGCTCCATGTTAAGAACAGCAAGGCTGCAAAGCGTCACTAGCGTTTAAGATTCACGATTCATTTGTCTGCATTGCTGAACGGATCTAAATTAGAACTGCTGTTTTTACTGACGAATGGAAAGGAGCAGAAGATTTAAAAGGCTCCAAGGGAGTTCCTGTCAGAGACATAAAACACAACATCAAAACTGCCTCAGGGAAACAATGGATTTCAGCTCGGGGCTAATAACATGTTGGTTTCAGAAAACGTACTAAATAATTGGAAGGAACTGTCCTCAAAACACACACCAATGACTGTAATTTATCTTCTAGGCTTGAGTATGCTACTGAAACTCAACCGCCTTATAAAAGGTTCTGATTTTTATTTACTAAGTCTACTCGAGCAATCCTTGCTAACCAGCTCTGGTATGGTGAGATTTGTTTAAGTCATGCACAATGCACCTTCTGTCGGAAAATATTTAGAATCGAGTTCTTCTTTGCGCCATTTACAAAGACAAAGAAGGGGTTGGAAGGTGAAGGCATAGAGTGAGAAAACAGACCATCACAGCAGTCTTAACTATCATAAGCTTTGTCCACCGGAAAGGGAAACACTGGCTGCCCTTTGTGCAGGTCTATATTCACGGGAGCACATTTGGGATAAGGATTCCACATGCTACAACAAAGCTCATGTTCAAGACCTAGACTGATGAATAAACCCTGAAAAATAACATCACATTTTCACCTTTGGGTGTAGTTAACTTTCAAATGGCGAGATTAATGATTTGTTTTGAAAAACGCGGTTTGCTTTCAAAGTTAAAAAATTATCCGGTCATAATTGGATTTTAACTAGTCATTGAAAATTTGAAGAAAAACACCTAAAGAACAAGTTACTTACCTTCGGTAACGCCTTTTCTGGTGGATACACTAGCTACCTGTGGATTCCTCACTCATTGAATTTTCCCCCATGCGCCAGCATTCAACGGAAATTTTCTCCTATTTTCTGCACGTCGACGAGGACGTCACAATTGCCCGGCTCCCACGCGACGCCATCTGACGTCATACAGGCAATAAGAGGTCCTCGCCGGCGTGCTGACGTCAGTTATCAACATTTTTCGTGCCTTTGAGGCAAACAGGTAAATATCAACAAAACATATGTGATATGAACACATCAAATAAAATCTTATACCATAATATTTAATTAAAATAAATAGAAAAGCATTTGTATAAATATGCATATATACAAAAATATATTCATATAAAATAATATACAAATATACAATAATAAATATATATACATATATAGATATATATAGATATAAATAAACACAAGCATGTATACCATCGACATTAGTATAAACAAATCAACGACTTACAGGTGCTCACCCAAGGAAATCTTGGTAAGACCAGACAGGCAACGGGGAGGCGGGTGGGACCGTGAGGAATCCACAGGTAGCTAGTGTATCCAGCAGAAAAGGCGTTACCGAATGTAAGTAACTTGTTCTTCTGATAGATACAACTACCTGTGGATTCCTCACTCATTGAATAGAGTCCCAAAGCAGTACCGCACTCGGTGGAGGGTGCCTGAATGGTCAGACCAAGAAATCCTGCAGCACCGACCGTGCAAAATGGCCATCCCTCCTCACCTCCGAATCAAAGCAATAATGCTTCGCAAAAGTGTGGAGGGATGACCAAGTTGCGGCCTTGCAGATGTCAACCACAGGAACACCTCTAGCTAGGGCCGAAGAGGCCGACTTAGCTCTGGTGGAATGAGCTCTTATTCCAACAGGGGGTTCCTTCTTTGCCAGAGAGTAACACAGCTTAATGCAAAGAATGACCCACCTGGAGAGTGTTCTCTTGTGGACTGCCTTTCCTTTCCTCTTTCCCACGTGCCCGATGAAGAGCTGATCTTCCAATCTGAACTCCTTCGTTCTATCGACGAAGAAGCTCAGTGTTCTTCTCGGATCCAGACAATGCAGTCTTTCTTCCTCTTTCGAAGGATGAGGTGGAGGATAAAAAGAGGAGCGTGTAATAGACTGACCCATATGGAAGGGTGAAACAACCTTCGGCAAGAAAGCAGCCTTGGTCCTCAACACCACCTTATCCCCATAAAAGGATGTGTACGGGGGCTTAACAGAAAGAGCCTGTAGCTCACTCACCCTTCTAGCCGAAGTAATGGCAACAAGGAAAACAGTTTTTAGAACCAATAGCCTTAAAGGGCAAAAATGAACCGGCTCAAACGGTGAGCCCATAAGAAATGTTAAGACTAGGTTCAAATCCCACTGAGGCATAATGAAAGGAGTGGGAGGATATCTATTAGTCAGGCCCTTTATGAACCTCAAAACTAATGGGGATTTAAATAATTTAAATAAAGAGGGTTGGTCAGGCAGACACAGAAAGGCTGAAAGAGCCGACAAGTAGCCCTTAACTGTCGCAACTGCACAACCCCTCTGTGCCAAGGATAACGCGAAAGACAAAATGTCTGATAAGTGGGCACGTAGAGGATCAATTTGTTTCTCTCCACACCAATTCACAAATTTAGCCCACCTGCTAGCGCAGATAGATTTAGTGGAGTGTCGCCTGGCCGATAAAGTAACATCCACCACCTCAGGTGGGAGAGAAAAGGAACTCAGGTTGCCCCGTTCAATCTCCAGGCATGAAGGTGCAGGCTCTGGAGGTGGGGGTGTAAAACCTGCCCCTGCGATTGTGAGAGGAGATCTGCCCTGTGAGGGAGACTGAGCGGGGGGCACAGTGAGAGTTGGAGAAGATATGAATACCACACCCTTCTTGGCCAATCCGGAGCTATTAAGATGACTTGGGCCCGGTCTTGGCGAATTTTCCTCAGAACCAGAGGAATCAAGGGTATGGGGGGGGAAAGCGTAAAGCAACTGGCCGTACAAGGACATCTGAAACGCGTCCCCCAACGTTCCTTGCAGCAGATACTGGAGGCTGCAGAACAACGGGCAGTGCGCGTTCTCCCGAGTGGCAAAAAGATCTACCCGAGGGAAGCCCCACATCCGGAAGATGTACAGGGTTAGATCTGGATGAAGACGCCACTCGTGATCGGTCGAGAAGTGCCGACTGAGACTGTCCGCATGCACGTTCAAGACTCCGGCCAGATGGTTTGCTACCAAGCAAATCCGATGGTCCCTTGCCCAGGACCATAGCTGAAGAGCTTCTCTGCAGAGAAGGTACGACCCTACTCCTCCCTGCTTGTTGATGTACCACATCGCAGTAGTGTTGTCCGTCAGGACCTGAACTGACTGACCGTGAAGGGAAGGGAGGAAGGCCTTGAGAGCCAGACGTATCGCCCGCAATTCCAACAGATTTATGTGAAACATCTGTTATACTGGAGACCAATGACCTTTGACTTCCAGGTCCCCCAGATGAGCTCCCCACCCTAGAGTGGAAGCATCCGTTATCACTGTGGCCACTGGAGGAGGCAGCGAGAACGGCCTTCCTTGGGAAAGGTTGCTGTCTGCAGCCCACCATCGAAGATCCACTGCAGCGTCTCTGGAAATCTTTACCGATCCCCTTTGTGCTGAGACCACTGCTTTCGGAGGCACCACTGAAGAGCCCTCATGTGCCAGCGTGCATGAGTGACCAACAGAATGCAAGAAGCAAACAGACCGAGCAGACGAAGGACCTTGAGGACTGGAATGACCGCTCCACTTTGAAACATTGGAACCTGAATATCCTGAACCCGCTGGTGCGGAGGAAAGGCACGATTCAATGTTGTGTCCAGTACCGCCCCTATGAACAGGAGACGTTGAGAGGGCTCTAGGTGAGATTTGGGCACGTTCACCAAAAAGCCCAGATCGAACAACAACTGGGTTGTCGACTGCAGGTGATGCAGTACGAGCTCCGGAGACTTGGCTTTGATCAACCAATCGTCTAGGTAAGGAAATACCGCTATCCCCTTCCTCCTGAGCTCTGCTGCAACCACCGCCATCACCTTCGTGAAGACTCGAGGTGCTGAAGTAAGACCAAAGGGAAGGACCGCAAACTGATAGTGTTGCGATCCCACCACAAACCGGAGATACTTCCTGTGAGACTTGAGTATCGGGATATGAAAGTAAGCATCCTGCAAGTCGACAGACACCATCCAATCTTCTTCGTTCAACGCCAAAAGCACCTGTGCTAGGGTCAGCATCTTGAACTTTTCATGTTTGAGGAACCAATTCAAAATCCTCAGGTCCAGGATTGGTCTCAACCGACCATCCTTCTTGGGGATCAGGAAATATCTTGAATAACAACCCTGACCCCTCTTCTGCTCTAGAATCAACTCCACTGCACCCTTTGAAAGGAGGACTAGAACCTCCTGTTCTAGCAACAGGAGATGTTCTTCCGAACAGAAGGATGGACTGGGCGGGATGGGGGGGTGGAAACTCCCGAAAGGGAAGGGCATAGCCTTTCCCCACAGTACTGGTGACCCAGGAGTCCGATGTTATTGCCTCCCACATGTGGAGAAAGTACATTAACCTCCCCCCCTACAGGAGTAGTATGCAAAGGAATTGGTGGATGACTAAGGCTGCTTCCCATGCTGCACCCCTCCAGAGAAAGAGGAAGAGGCAGAGTGCTGCTGGGCGGCCCCTCTGGTTCGAACCCTACCCGCCCCCTGTACGATCTATTGGGGAGGGCAGTGGTGGCTTGCTGTTGAAACCTGCCCCGAAAGGAGGAGCCACGACCAAACCCCCTAAACCTTCTGAACGATCGAGAAGAAACAGAGGAGGAGGCCTGTAAGCCCAAAGATTTTGCTGTGGCTCTATTTTCTTTAAATCTTTCAAGGGCAGAGTCCGCCTTTGACCCAAAAAGTGTATCCCCATCAAAGGGTAGATCAAGTAGGGCCGACTGAACATCTGGTGAAAAACCTGAAGAACGAAGCCAGGCCTGTCTCCTCGTAGCGACAGTGGTGCCCATAGCCCTGGCTACAGAATCAGTTGTGTCCAGCCCTGACTGGATTACTTGGGTCGCCGCAGCCTGAGCATCCGATACAAGGCCCAACACTTCCTGAGGCAATCCTGAATGAGATGACTTGACCTCCTCCATAAGGGTGTAGATGTATCTGCCCAAGATACATGTGGCATTCGTGGACTTAAGGGCCATACTACAAGAAGAGAAAGTCTTTTTTGAAGACTGGTCCATCTTTTTAGAGTCTCTGTCCGAAGGCACACCCGGAAAGGAACCTGGAGCAGTACGCGAGGAACATGAAGCTTGCACAACCAAGCTTTCTGGAGTCGGTGCCTTGACAAAAAACCTGGATCCGCAGGAGCCACACGATATCTGCGCGCTACTGTCCTGTTTACAGCCGTAGATGTGACTGGCTTTTTCCAAATCTCCATAATTGGATCAAGGAGAGCCTCATTAAAAGGCAAAAGAGGTTCTGCAATAGCCGAGGCCGGATGTAGTACTTCCGTCAAGATGTTGGGTTTTGCCTCAGCCACTGGGAGGGGAAGGCCTAAAAAAAATCAGCTGCTTTCCTTAAAACAGAGTGGAAAGAAGCAGCCTCCTCTGTATATTCCCCAGGAGATGTCAAGTCCCACTCCGGGGAAGTGTCCAAGCCACTAGCCGTGTCCAAACCATGAAGATCTGTCAGAGGCTCCTCAATCTCACCCTCCTCCAAGGCCTGCCTGCTATACTCCTGCTCCTCAAGGAGGCGAAGAGCTAGCCTCCTAGAATGAAGCCTGGCCTCGATCCTTGGCGTCGACAAGGCGTCCGCCGACGTCGATGACCTTGCCTGATGCCGATCCTCTGATCCATCCGACGCCGTATCCATCGGCGCCGTGGGCTTTTTCGGCGCCGACTGAGGCAGAGGACGAGATGGTGAAGAACCCTCCGGCGCCGGGACAGCAGTCCTCATCGGAGTCGCAGGTCTTGTAGGCGACGCCAAAGGAACCAGCGCCGAGCCAGCACCTCCTATTTGAAGGAAGGGCATGAAAGGTGCCGGTCGTAAAGGAGCCAGATCACCCATATTAAAAGCCAATGGCCCCGAAGGACCAGCCGGACCACCACCTGGAGCCATCTGTTGAAAAATGGCAAACATCACATTAAGAAATGCGGAACTATCAGCACCTGGTGCCGGGAATGATGGATATTGTGGAGCCTGCGCCCGAGGTGATAACGGCGCCGGCCCCGGCATCTCTGATGTAGGTGAAAACTCAGGATCCTGTTGAGGTACGACCTCGAAAACAGACGAAGGAGACATCGGAGAAGTCGGAGAAGTTGGAGGCATCTGCGGCTGAGGAGTGATGGTGGGACTAACCTCCCATGTCTGACGACGCCGAACCGAAGGCGACCTCGAGCGTGAACGCTCTCTACTCGAACGGCGTCGAGAATTACGACGGCGCCGGGAGTCACGGTGACGTTGATGAGATTTCGGTGATGACGATCTGCGCCGGTGCCGCTTTTCCTTCTTTTTGGACTTCGCCAAAAACAGCTTAGCCTCCCGTTCCTTCAACGCCTTAGGATTCATGCGTTGACAGGATTCACATTTCTCCACTTCATGGTCGGAGCTCAGACACCACAAGCAATCCACATGTGGGTCTGTCACCGACATCTTGCCTCCGCACTCTCTACAAGGCTTAAAGCCTGACTTTCGCTGTGACATCTTGATAGAAACAGTAACTGTAACTACGCAGCAGAAACAGTTGCTCCCTCGAAGAATAACCGTCGCTCGAAGGCACGGAAAAAAGGGAACTGACGTCAGCACGCCGGCGAGGACCTCTTATTGCCTGTATGACGTCAGACGGCATCGCGTGGGAGCCGGGCAATTGTGACGTCCTCGTCGACGTGCAGAAGTTAGGAGAAAATTTCCGTCGAATGCTGGCACATGGGGGAAAATTCAATGAGAGGAATCCACAGGTAGTTGTATCCATCAGAAAGATTAAACAAATAAGTTATTTGGTGAAACCTAAGAAATGGTAATTTTATGGTACTTTTTAACGGGCATTGTTTCATATATTATATTAATACTGTTGCATTATTCCCAGACAATCAACCTTAAAATTGCCTAATTGCGCTGCCAAGTAAAACGGTGCCACATAATTATTCAGTATTCTGAATTCAGGTTTCCAGGACATCCATGTAAAGTAGAGATACTGCGACCACATGTACTATACCAGCTCTTCACAATTGTTCTCATGTCAAGTAACTCAACAACGCAACTTAGCTAGAGAACAGACCAACGTCATTATGTCATTTATTAGAGATGTTTGAGCTAAGGTAAGCACAATATTTTTTAAATAACACCAACCGTATCACTAAGTACACAACTGAGCAAATTAGACTAGAAAAAAAGAAAGTATGGATTGACATGCACTGCAAATCAAATTCTGATTTTTAACAGTATACAATCTTTTTGATGTACAGATGAGGTTTGTATAAATATTTTAATTCGTTCATTCTCAACCTATACACACGCACGGTTGTTCTCTCCACTAGAAAAAAAAACACTCATACCTGCTGATGTTCTTTCACCCCAGTGTTGAAACCATTTTCTATTCATGTGCCACTCCATGCTTAAACCTTCATAACTTTTTTCCCCCAACAAAAATACAGCAAACCTTTTGTTAAATGGAAACAAGTGCAGTGCAAGAAAACGTATCTTCTTTTTCCCTAAAAACCATTAGAAGAATTGCTCTGTTAAGATCATACTTTTCCCAGCTTTCAGGGAAACGCAGAGGTCTAAAAAAATGACAACAGGTTTTGCAATTAGCAGGCAGTAGTCTATTCTTCCTATTATTGGGATTTCTACTTACTGGTAGTGGTGGAAACAGGTGTGCTACCAATGGGTGAGTGAGGTAAGCTAGACATTTCTGAAAAGGCAGACATTCAGAAAGGTAGCCATTTGAGTAGATCACACATGGTTGTCCCCAACTAATGATTAACATAAAAAATAATGGGAAAAAATATAAATAGGTGACAACATTTTCATCCATAATTTTTGCCCCATGGCTGATTTATAAAGAAATACACAGTTAAACCCGTCAGGCTCTTCTCATCACAGGGATATAAAGGCCATCATTACTAGTTTGGCAGTCAGCATACAACCGCGGTGGAGTTGCCAGCTGCATCACCGCGGGCCCGGCGGTGAAGACAGCCATATTACAAGTCCTGGAAAGGTACCTGCAGAACACAGCTAAGTCACCGTTTGGCCGACCACAGAGGAAGTGCCTGTGCGCCAGGCAGCAGCCATCGCCAGCCTGGTGGACAGGCAGCATCCCACGTCCATATTACGAGGTTGCACACCGCCAGGTTTTCCGGGTTGGAACCACTGCCTCCAAAATCCTGGCGGAAACTAACAATATAAAGGGAACACCCACCTTCAGTAACACAGGCACATCCGTTGGCGCCATGGCACGTGAAATGCAACTCCTTCCAATAGTCTACCTGGCCCTGCAACTCCCAGACCGGCGACAGCGATCGCCTGAATCGAGTTACCATAATGGAATCAGTGGCCCAGTTGGAGCCGGATCTGGTGCCTGCCATACACAATCCCAATGCCAGGTGTTGTCGGTCCTCCACTACCTTGCCTCAGGCTCCTTCCAGGTCACAGTAGGCCTCGCAAGTGGAATTTCGCAGCCCATGTTCAGCTCCATCCTAAGGGATGTACTGTGTGCCCTGATTAAACATATGTGCAACTACACCCGGTTCCCCCGACGTGCAGATTTGCCCACTGTTAAGGCCGCAAAAGCTTTCATTCGGTCAATGTGCAGGTGGTTTTTCTTGCGGACCAGTACATTTCCCAGGTGACAGCCAAGTACCCAAGCTCTATGCATGATTCCTACATCCTGCGGAACAGCAGCGTCCCACACATGATGGCACCACAACAGAGGGACCGGGCCTGGCTGATCGGTATTTACCCCTGTATATATTTGCCCCTCAGCTCACTGTACCCTTTTGTCCCTGCCCTATTGCCCACCTGGTCTTGATATGCATCTTCTCACTATGCACACAGGTGACTCTGGCTATCCCAACCTGCCCTGGCTCCTGACATCCATGAGGCGTCCAACCTCCGCTACAGAGGACAGTTACTGTGAGGCCCACAGTCATACCAGGCGGGTCATTGAGAGATGCTTTGGTTTGCTGAAGGCCAGGTTCCGGTGTGTTTTTTTTATGTCTCCGGGGGTGCCCTGCTCTGCAACCCACAGAAGGTGTGCCATATCATTGTGGCCTGTTGCATGCTGCACAATCTGGCCCTGAGGTCTGACATCCCATTGCTGGATGCAGAGGAGGGGGGTAGCTGTACCAGCGGCTGATGAAGGGAACATGGGGAGTGATGAAGAGGAGGATGAGGAGGATGCAGCGGACTCCAGGGCAGAGCTGATTCAACATTACTTCAGCTGAGACGCAGGCATGTGCAAACTGTGCAGTATGTGTCCTCTACAACTGTTTGCCTTCTCTCTGATGCAACCTGTTGTCTGTGACCACTGGTGGTGATGGTTGCACGGTGGGTTGGAGGTGGGGGGTGTCACAAGTGCCCATGACTGAGGAAGTCACAGTGTACAGGTCAGGCAGATGTTGTGCTGGTGCACTAGTGGTCAATGTGTAAATGGAAAGTTCCACGAGTTGCCACTGCAGGTGCTATGTGTGTGCCACACAGGGTTGTTGCATGTGTGCAGCATCCATCCTGGAGTCAACACTGGGTGGCAGTGCAACATTGTTGTTGGTGGCAGTGGGTATCAGGTCAGGTCTGGCACGGCACTGGGCGTTGTGATGGTGGGACCATTGGGTTGGTGTGTGTTGTGTATGTGTGTTTGTACTGGCCATATGGTTTTGGACCTGCCTGGCATATCTGCCCTGGATACCTGTTCTTACAGTACATGTGTGTGGAGTTGGCATCTGTAACTCCTACAGTGATTGTTGTCCCTGTCTTGCTCTCCTTTCAGAACAATGTTGTGGTGCTCTGTGCTCCCTGCCTGGCCTATAGCCTCCATTGACACATATGTCCAGTCATTACCTGCTCCTCCACGATCAACCTCCTGGCATTTTGCTGCCAATGCTGTCACCCTGCCATGTATGTGCTGGACGATGGGTTGCCACTTGTACATGTATTGACAAATAAGCACGTAGACATGGACTGTGCTCAGCTGAAGTTTGTGATGTACAACTGTGAGGGGTGACGACTGGGGTCATGGCAGTGATCATCAGAATGTTAAGGCCGGCTGTAGGTGGTCCCGTCTGCTGGACATGGGTAGACAGAGATAAGGGAGTGAACAGTCAACAGGGTGTCATACACAAGGAAGAATGTTCAGGAGAGGATCACTTCCTGGCGGTGGCCTTGGTCTGGGCATCATGTCCAGCTGGGTGTCTACTTGGACGTCCTCGCTTGCGTGGGGAGTTCCTCATCTACAGGGGTAGGGATGTTGGAGTCCTGCAAAACCTGTGGTGGGACCTCCACGCCACTGGCTGCCCCTGATGTGGAGGGCTGTGACGGGATGGGATGGGATGTGGCCAGTGGTAGGGGCCTGCTGGTGGGTGGTGGACTCACACATGACAGTGGTCAGGTCCTTGAGCACCCCTACAATGGAGGTCATGGTGGCATTGTGGGCCTGCCACTGTTGCATGGCCTCCTGATGGTATTGCCCCTGCAGCCTCTGTGTCTCCTTCAAGGTGGCGAGGATCTGGGCCACTGAATCCTGGATGTGCTGGTACACACTCAGGACTTGGTTGAGGCCCTCCTGGGCAGTCAGTTGGTGTGGCTGTCCCAACCCGTGGGTCACGGTTTCCCTCCCACTAGTCCTGGCCCCCTGTGCCTGTGCCCCTGGCATGGTGTTCCCACTCCCAGTATCAGCAGGGCCATCACTGTCTGGGGTTGGTGCCCTTGGCGCTGTACTACAGGGCACACCTCTGATTGTTGGGTCCCTGGGGCACAGGTTCGGGGTTCAGGGCCTGGCTGTGATGTTGTTGCCACATGGGTAGGGTCTTCAGATGTGTCCAGGGTGGGTGTGCCGTTGGTGGACTGCCCAGTGGACCCAGATGGCCCAGGAAAGTCATCCCCATCCAGACATCCTGTGGGACCTTCATCCTGGGGAGAGCTGTCTGAGCCTGGAATCCTCTGCAGGGTGTCAGTGGAAGGGGTAACTGTGGATGGATATGGTAGATATTAGTTGTGTGACTGTTAGTTGTGGTGTCCCTGTTGTGTAAGCATGCAGTGGCTCAACATTTTTCCCTGTGTTAGCAATAACGTCTACTGCACTGCAGACATTGGATTGCGGGAGCTGTGATTTTTCATATTGTGGTTGGCATCCGTGCATTTGGTGTGTGTGAGTAGGGAGAGTGGGGTGGTGTGACATGCAAAGGAGGGGTGTGGGGTGTTTGGGACAGGGTCAGTGGGGTGGGTTGCAGTGGGTTGGCAAGTGGTGGAATGGCATGCTGGGCATGTTTGGTTGGTGCTTGGGGTGTATTGCTGACTTACCAGTGTCGAGCCTTCCGCTGATGCCAGTCAGGCCCTCGGGATACATGATGTCCAGGACCTTCTCCTCCCACGTTGCCAGCTGGAGGGGAGGTGGTGGGGGCCCACCACCGGTCTTGTTACTGGCTATCCTCTGCCTGGAGGCCATGGACCGGACCGCCCCCGAGGTCGTTCCACCTCTTTCTGATATCCTCTCTTGTGCATGGGTATGTGCTGACTGCGTTGACCCTGTCGACGATCCTCTGCCATAACTCCGTCTTTTTGGCTATTGATGTCTGTTGAACCTGGACTCCCATGAGCTGTGGCTCTACTCTGTTGATCTCGTCCACCATGACCTGCAACTCATTGTCAGTGAACCGTAGGTGCTTCTGGCGTGACATGCTGTAGGGTGGGAATGTGTTGTGCGTGTCGAGTGGAGTACGGGGTGTGTTGTGATGTGGGGGTGTATGGCTGTGTGTGCTGGTGTGATGCGGTGTTGCTTTGTGCAATGTGTGCTGTGTGATCTTTGTTTGCTGTGTTTCGTGTGTGCTTGGTCTCGGGTGTGGCTGTGGGTGCTCGTCTTTGTCGCTATTGATTGTTGGGGAGGGGGTTATATGGTGGCGTGGTCAGGTGTGCATGGTGTGTGTATGGTGTGTGTGTATGTTTATCAGGTGTGGGATATTTGAACTAGCCAATGTGGTGTTAGCTACTTTCCGCTGTGTCTTTTTGTTCCGATGAGGTGCGAACCGCCTACGGTGTCCGCCGTGCTGAAGGTTGATTCATAATATGACGGTCGGAATGGAGTCGGCGTAGCAGGCACGGCGATTGATCAGTCAGTCATTCGCCGTGGGTTGGCCTGGTGGTGTTGGTTTTGTGTCTGTATTTTGGCGGATTGTGTTTTGTAACCCATAATCTGGCGGTCGCTATTCCGCCACCGCTGCCGGTACAGTGGCACCATTTCGCACGGCGGTCTTGCCCAAATACCAACAAACCCGTAATGAGAGCCAAAGTGTTTGTTGGTAATCCAAAACACATGATACCCAGAGTCGACAACTGAGCTGCAGCTGGCCATACATTAATTCATATGCTAAAATCTAATCAAAGTAAAATGAGTATGAAGGAAACCTATGCACTTTCAACACACTGAATAAGGTGTACCCATGCTATTATGTGAATTATTATAAAAAGTGTTCTTTCTTACACAGTGGCATACACTTAGAAGTGAAAAATGGAAAGAAATTCAATTATTGATTTGATTACAAATGGTTTACCATACAGTGTTCTCAAATTTCTCCCAATTAAAATAGTATTCCACTTGCATGGCTGGGGCTATCAGCACGAAAGAAACACAGAAACACTGTGACCATATGAAATCAATGTACCATCACTATAGTCTTTTCAAGATCCAAAGATTCTGGTTCTTGTCCCCGGTAATAGGCCAGCCACAAGCGTGGGAAACTTTTTATTTGAACAAGTATGGGAATTCCAGGTGGTAGGAATTTTGTGGATCCCTGCAGATTACTCAACTTTCCCTAATATTTTAGCTACAGGCTGATCCTTGCTTGCTGGCATTCTGGTTAACAAAACATACTGGGATCCAAGGAAGCCACGCCAACCTGAACTTTTGTGGATTTCCAAGTTTCACAAATGCTAAGTGTTAGTACAGGTCCCTGTGTTAATCTAACCCAGAGCCCGAATTAAAAGGAAATTTGGATTCATCCCCTTTCTGCAGGCCCATACATCAAAAGCACACATCCACCCTTTTCATTTTTAACTAATATCCCTGGTGTCTAGTGGGCTTTTTGCGCACCAGGAAGTAGAGGCAAGGGGTGGTAACTGGGAGATGCAGATTAGGGGAAAACTGCTGGGCCTATTATGAGCATGATGCCTAGGCAGGTCACAATATCGCCTTTTAAGGCAAATAAATAAATAACATCCATGGTGCTGGTGTGCACCCCAATCGCACACCCCCAATGCTCCTCAAAGGGGGACGGAAATATCTTTTTCTTTTGGAGGTGGACGGTACTTGCCCATGCCTGGGGAATAGGAGCCCCTTCCCCACACCATAACCAATCACTGCCTTTTAGTGAGTGGATCTCTGCTTGGGGAATTGCCCTAATCCACTTGGGAGCAATACCTTTGGAAAGCAGACATTGTCCCTCTTTCCAGAGGTCTCTCTCCCATTTGGTTACAGAAAATAAGAAGTTCCCTAAATCTGAAGAGTGGAAGGGTAGTCAGCCTATCAAGAAGATGGCAGGGAGCCTGGGCTCTGAGGAGGGACAAATACAAGAATAGGAAGGAAAGCCATCAAATAAGAAGCAAGCAAGGCAGTAAAGCCAACTAATGGTAAGCAATTAGCAGGCTCTATGCCAACTGTAAGCTATTGGTATATGTCCACAAGAACATTTTGCCTGCAGTGAGCTAAAACTGGTCTGGTAGGCAAGAGCTAGAAGAATAATCACTTCTCTATAATATGGAAGGTGGTTAACCTAACCATGTAACTGTGGACTATATGCGTATCATTACTCAGGTTAAGGTATATTTTGTACAGATGTAGTCTCCCAAATTATCTTTTTTTTTTTTTTTTTTTTTTTTTTTTAACTGTGGGGATGTCTATCTCTTTTCTGCATTGACCTGCACTGAATGGCTATCACTACTGTGGCTACTAGTGGTTTATGGCTCAAGGTACACTGATAACTGACAGACTGGAATATGTATTTACTTGTGTACTGCTCCCAGCACAAATCCTAGCAGAGTATCAAACAGAGCCAATCCCTTAGCCTGATACAGGGCCACTTATAAATGGAAATGTTGAGTTGGAGGATGGGGTAAAGTGATTACCCAAGTACAGCAAATGTAATGTGGTGACAAGTCTACATTTCAAAACTTTGGTGCTGCTGTTCCAGTCTCAAATATCCCCTCAAACTCTTTCTATGAATCTTTATTTGGTTTCTAACAAGATAAACAATAAAAAAAATATATCATATGATCATAAAACATTAGTCTACAATCTTTAAAAACTGTTCTGCATCCCAAGAACATTCATATCAAGATCATGGATACACAAGAGGATCCAAATATTTGCAACTTAGTACAACTAAACAATATCACAAGTAAATACAAAATTGCAGCAGCAAAACACCTCCTGAACACATACATGTCAAACCTTTCTCATATGTATAACATTAGTAATAAGAACCTTTTCTACAGCATTGTGGTGTTAAAATATTTTAAAACAGTTAACTATTAATATCTTCTGACAATCAAATAGCTTCTCTATTAAAATAATAATTTAAAATATCATTCCTATAAACAGGGAGACATTTATAATAAAGTGCTAAATGCAATGATGACTTATAGATTTGTTGATACACTGATAACATAGGCGTTTCAAATTATAAAAACTCTAACAGCCCCTTATCAAAAATACAGGATAATGGGTTATACGGAGACGCAGCTGAGTTACAAATAACCCACATCATACATAAATATACACATCATATATAAATATAAAATTACAACTAGACACCTCCCATTTCCAAATGTGTCAGGGCTTTTTTTGTGTGTAGAACATTAATAAACTTTTCCGCCCTCAGACTCATGTTATACTCATTTATTCTCTTACTCAAATACAGAGGGAATATGATCAGGCTCTTTCACTGTCAAATGACACCCTTCACTCGGTCTCACACTTGGTATGGAAAGCGGTATATGAATGCCAGTACAATTCAAACAGAGGTCAATCACTCACTCAACAAAGCCTTCGATCATGTGGGCACAGCAAAGACCAGGAGAAGTAATGGGTGTAAGTAAGCATACAAAATTCTTTTAGGCCCTTGGACGTATAAAGCTGTCCTTCTTTTAGAAGCACAGAACACCAGTACCAAAATGAAAGAAAACAGAACAAATAGAGTCAACCTGAGTTTAACTCCAGTCTGAGAAAGTTCCTGATTTCCACAACAGTGTTACCACCCTCAAAATCTACAGTAGAATGCTACAATTGCTAACAAGTCTCAAACTCATGTCTTTGTGTCTTAAACCCCTGGCCACCCTCCTATAAGAGTGCCTCTACTACATTCACAATGCCTCTGCAGAGAACCAGAATGTTCTGTGGGTTTGAGGGGCAAGAACTGGAAGGTGTGTAGAACTCCTTTCTGTTCACTGCCAAAGGTCCGGCTTCCTTTTCACTCATGGAAACAAGCATGAAGCATGACCTGTCGTAGTTTGTGCTCGCCTGGGTAAAGTCCACAATTGCTGAGTTTAACAAAACATGTAACACAGGTAGTATTACTCTTCAGCACTCATAGGTTTTTGTTTTTTTTTTAAGATAGGAAAACCAAGACACATCTTTCTCACCCTGACAATCAGATTGGGATCAAACTCTCTTTGTGAGGGGCTGGGCCTAAACAGTTGAAAAAAACTGCCACACAATCTAACTTCCAACCCGCTCAGCACCCACCTGATAGGCTAACTCTCTACAGTAACTGCAAGTTGTAATTAGAAATAAACGAACAGAGTGGGGAAACCATGCAGCCACCATAGGCTAAGAAAGTGGACCTATAGGTACTTCTCTTTTCTACAAGTCCTGGCCTTCCTCCACTGGCAGTGCCTGCTTCCTTTCATTCCAGGCAGATCCCAACAGCTTCACATCTAAGAAGTACATTGTCCCTTTTTTTAGCAGCTCATAAACCTCTTCATTGATATCAGTTATGATTCCCCTTCTACTGCCAGAACTTCTATGTGTTCCAGCCCTCCACATCATGTAGTGAGAGATCTAAGCAAGGACTCTAGTTCAACTACTTTTAATACAGTTGAGGCATGCCACTAGCACAAACAAAAAGAAAACATCAAGCCAGAAGTTCAGAATAACTACTGGGCTATCTCAAACATCTATAAATTGCCAAACCACCCATTTCAAATACAATGAGTTCTGAGTTACACCTTCTCCTTATTCAACATCACTTGTACCGGCATGTGTATTCTCTCCATCCTGGGTGTCGAAGGTCTGATTTTTCATGCAGCCTGAGGTTGCTTTCAAATTGTTTAAGAAGCACATTGAGAGGAAGAAACCAAGGGCAGTATGACATCCTGGGTGTCGAAGGTCAGATTCATACTGCCATTGGTTTCTTCCTCTCAATGTGCTTCTTAAACAATTTGAAAGCGACCTCAGGCTGCATGAAAAATCAGACCCATCCATCATGGGCGATTTTAATTCTCGCCGAGTAGAGTATGGCATATTTTACTCCCGCTGCTCTGCCAAACATCCCCCCAGTATAATCTCAAAAAGCAGTTCTACACTTCTAAAGATTGAGAACTTCAAAAGGTTTTCGTACAAAATGCATAACAAGTAAATTCCTCAATTTACAACACACAAATATATATATCTATGCTGTGCATTATACTGTGCAACACTTCTTTATTCAGATTCGTGCACTGCATATCTCAAAAATATTCTGTATAACTATACATACCCCAGAATAAATAAGATTATTTTTACTGTGATGTGATGGCTGTTTAATAAAGTTGTCCCTATGTTTTTATACATTCATACTTATGTTTTATGTGATCTTTGTATAGAAGAAATACAGTGGATCACTGTACATGATCAAGTGGAAAAATGGAATAAAAAGAAGTGACAACATGTAGATTTGTTCTGAAAGTGGACCATCAATGCACTGTACTGTAGTGTTCTCTATAGAGTGATCGTCAGCTCTTACCTCAACTGGAGCATTGTTGGGTTGCTTACTGCCTCTTTTTTAGGTCGAGCATAGCAGCACACAAGCGCTGCTTTTCTAACGTGTTGGTATGTATATGGGCTTTTACCAACGCCCACCGCACACCCATCACTATCACTCGTTCATGGGCTTGCCCTTCAAAAATCCTTTATTTTCGTTGGTAAATGCTTTACGTTTGTCCCTCCTTGGGGCGGGTTAGTTACTGCTTTGGACATCGCCACCATTACATGGCGAATTGTATTTTTGCCAATGGTTTGACTGTGAGAACTTATTTTTCCTTCTGTGTGCTGCTTCACGCCGATACCGTGGCTCTTTGAATCGGCTCTCTTATGTGAAACTGTATTACTTTTCATTTTCAATTTATATGGCAAGAAAAGTCAGGTTAGAAGTTTACAACACTAATAGCTCTAACTCGAGCAAATGCGAGACCCAGTGCATTGCAAATCCTTGTTATTCTTCAATGTTTTGCAGTTCTCCATCTTTGATGTGATGGTGTCCAAGCTGCGAATGGGCTCAGAGAGTCTGGAAGGTGGTGAGACTGTCAACTAGATAAGCTAGTAAGAATGGTTACAATGACTCTGTAAATCAGCTGATTTTTGAAAATGATACACACTGACCAGTGGAGCCACTATAATTCAACCAGGTTTAAGTTTTGTGGTTGTGTTTCTTCAGGCATGTTGCAGTGTGTACGATACCCACAAAGGGGACAAAACGCTCAATACTTTGCACTTTGGCCCCACTGTCTTCACACAGCTCTCCATCCATACACTAGGGCCCTCAAACAAAGTATTCTAGCTCTCATTTCCTTTGCAAACACAAAAAGAGGATAACTCTAGTTAATCCATACAACATCAAAACTTTTCCCACATCGGCTATACCAGAACCCAGCAGTGTTCGAATGCAAGCACATCCACCGAGTAGGTGCAACACATCTGCAGAGGCATGAGGTGCTGTATAAATACAACAACTATACAACACCATATTTCAGCACAAATGTTTAAACAGCATTAGCAACTAAATATTGGAGAAGGCCGGTGGGTTCTTTTATTGTAAACATCCCTGGAGTTAAGTAATCAAAAAACTATCTAAAGACTGCTGTATTTTATGATGCTTGTGGATGCTAAGTTAGTCTGAGCTGCAATTTGATTTTCACTCTGAATTCAGAAGCTGACTTGACAACTTATAAATAATGTTACATCAAGTGCTGTTTCTAGGTAACTTAACAAGATAAAAAGTGCTGCTTCTCCACCCCCGTAACACTTTCATTTGACGTTGGTAGAATCATTTTTCACAGTTTCATTTGGTAACTGCAATACTAAACATCTGACTGATTATCTGAAGCACATTAGGACAATGACAAATCCGGAGAATAAAAAAACATGATATGGAAGTTGCCTCAAAATCTTTATGCACTTAATGTTACCATTTGTCTTCTTTTAGGCCTGGATAGCCAATGAACGTTTGATGTGTTTTTGTCATGTGTATTCCCCTTCAACTGTGTATGTGAAGAAAACTGATCATTTGGGGGAAATCTAGGGGAAAAGCTAGCATTTGATGCTAAGTTACTTAGATGGGGAGGGTAAGATGGCAAAGCCCTGTCTCCCTGCACCTCAATAGTCCTATTTTTGCAATATAGCCATGTTTTAGACTTCAAATGGGCTTGTAGCTATTTTTCTTACACAGCAGGAAGCTCAGGAACACAGGTCTCTCCCTGAAATTACAGTCCAGAGGTGTGCCCACCACAGCTCAACACACAAGAGGGGAAGTGGTGAAATAGTGCCTGGCTGCTCCGCAGTAGTGGTGGAGGATGGGGAGGGCTATGGGGGGGGGGTCAACTTAAGGCAAGATGGTGGATGTGTTCTAGAGGTGCTCTACCGACCCATGATCCTGAACGATCGACCCACCATCCTGCACCACACTGACTGCAGGAGAAGCTGAGGTGCCAGGTGTCTCCTGAGCCCGTCCGAATCAAACTGAATGGTGGTGCACATCTGGGATGGCTTGGAGCCGCGGAGCCAAGATGGCGACGCACTGCATTCGAGCTGCTGTACCCACAGCCTGCAGGTAGAAGTCTTCGCCCTTCCCCCTCACCCTACCCTCCAACCTCAATCGCTAACTGGGGAAAACGACCAGCAAGAGACAAGGGAAAGACTCTCTCCTTCTCACCCCCTAATGATGACCAGATCTAGCGCAAGGCCCAGAGATGAGCGGGGCTTGCAGCGGCAGCTGCATCAGGGGATGCAACGCACATAGGCCTGCGGACTGCTAAGGTAAGACATTACTGGGGGCCTGGCCACACAACTTGCAGACCCCGTTGATTTTAGAGCAGGGAGGCGTGGGGAAACTACCTCCCCCTCCACCGTCACCGTCACTTCACACGCACCCGCTGTGACTGGAGGTGCAGCGGCATGCAGGGGAAGCGCACCCTGGCCAGTGAGACAATGAAGGGTCTACTGGCCCAAAGGATCAGATGGTAGATTGCCACCAAGTGTGAGAACTGAGCTAAGAGATTAGATTTCGAGAGAGGAGAACTTAGGAGTGTGATCTGGAGGTGGCTGCATGCTTTTGTCCCCTCTTTCTCTTCCCCCTCCATAGCACTACAGACAGCCCTTGCCTTCACAAACCTCCCCCCTCTGCCGTTGTTGCTGCTGGTTTCACTCACTGTGAGGTGAGAAAGGTCCACACTGACTTCGCAGGAACAAGAGGAATCTACTGCCCCCACTGACCTTGAGGGCACAGAATTCTACTGTGCCCTTGTGAAATAACCCTTATGTCACACTACCACTTAGCACCCTTTGCAGATGTGGCACAATATGTGAATCATTGTCGGACTGTCAACACAACCCCATTAGGAGTCTCCAGCAACAAGTGTAACCATCCTGGCAACAAGGCTGAGCCTACTGCTTGAATTGGGCTGAGAAGCAGCACCGGGAACGCAGCAATTCCACCATTACCAGCAATTGCGGTGCTCCCCTGTGGCCAAGACTGCTAATGCCACCTGTGGAAGGATGAGCTGCACTAGGCCCAGGGGTACGGCAGGTCAGTATACAGCTCCAAACTGTGGCCCTCCCTTGACAAACTACCACCTACTGTGGACTGCGTCGGTGACAGGCGTCAATACTTACGATGGGGAGGTGAAAGGCCACCCAAACAACTGAATGTTCAAGTATTGGACGACAAGATCCCAAGTGCACTCGGGAATCCCTGGCCACCACAAACCCTTCTCTCCTACTGATGCAAAACTGGACCAAAACCCAACTGCGATTGCGGAAACCAGACAAGACCTGGAAGGCAGGGCTGATGCTGTGGAGCTCAACCTGCTCCGAGACTATCAGAAGAAGTTGGAAGCAAGAGTTTCACAGACTGAAACCACAATTAGGGTGGTCCAACCAGCGGAGACAGAGCTTGAAGAAAAAATCAAAGACCTAGCGTCAATGGTAGAGAAGGTGGAGTGCAGAGCGGTAGACTCAGAGGGGAGATTGCAGCGTAATATCTGCATTGTCTGTTTCGCAGAGGGCACAGAGGGAGCGGATCCTGTGCATTTTTCAAGACATGGCACAAGGTAGCACCCACTGGACTGTCTACTTACTATTTGGGTTGAATAGGCGCATCAAGTACCAGCGAAGCGACCAGGAGTGCTGGCACACCCGGTCATGGCCCATTTCTTGAATTATAGAGACAAGAAAGCCACACTGCAGGCAAACAAGGATAGGGAGCCCCATTACACATGACAAGGCAAAGATATTTATGTTCCCGGACTACACATTGGCAGTTCAGACGTGCAAGGCCTTCTTCCTAGGTGTAAGTAACATACTCTTTACACTACTTACTTTTTCACACAGCCTGTGGACACCTGGGACTGGACGGAACAGCGCAGATACGAGTCCTACAAGCATCACTCACTGCAGACACGGACACGACTGCAGAAAACACAGAGGAACCGTTGTCTACGAATAAGATAGAACTACAGCCTTAACTGGAGCCCCTACTCAGGTACAGGCTTGAGAAGAACAGTTTCAGGCACTGTTCTCTTCAAATAATATTTGGCTGGAGTGGAAAATCCCCCCTGGAGCGACCTCAGGACGAAACGACATCTGAGGCGAGCTCCACTGTATCTGAAGGCAGTTATGCCCTAGGGAACATATCATTGATCCCTCCACAGACTGCGGATGACATAATCTGATCCTCTGCTTACAACACTAATAGCAATAAAGTATGAAGTACTTCCAACCCAGACAGAAAACTATTGGGATCTCTTTCCGTTCAACCTCCCTATGAGAATTGTGGTAATCTGGAGGTAATGATGAGGTGAGGGCGGTGCAAACTGACTTGGATGGCCCCAGATATCCTTAGGCACATGAAGTTAAGGAGGGTTGTTTCCTCCGTACTTGTTTAATCTCCATTTCCTCCTTCTGTTTTTTATGTACTAGGTGGGACATAATGCCAGTCAGTCCTGATCAAGCTGGCAATATAAGGGTGGCCATAACCCTCACCCCCTTACTCCAGTTGGGACATACTGGACTGTAACATATGGACTGGGGGACCCTTCCCTTGAGACTGCTTGTTCTTTGTTTGGGCAGTCAGATGTTACGCTGCTGTTCTGGCTATAGAAGTTGAGTGTTCTGGTTTAAGTGCTTGATCAAGCTGCACATTGTAGTTCTAGTCTGTCCTAAACACTACCCCTGCACATTACACTGCATCTATTGGGCAGGCTCTTGACCCCTCAGTCTCTCACATTTACCAGTAGAATACAGTCTGGATGAATAGAATAAGCTTTGCCAGGGGCATGGGCACAGCCCATAAATGAAATACAGTGCAACATTACCTCAAGCGACAGAACACACAGATAGCATTTACTCAAGAAACACATATCCAAAGGGAAATATGTGCACTTGCAAAAACGGTGTAGAGGTCACTGCTACGGTACTACATACTCTGGGCATGCCTGTGGGGCCCTTACATGGGTAAGATGAATGATGCCCTTCAAGAGCACAGCCACAGAGAGACCCTGAATTGAGATGCATACTTGTAGAAGGGAAACTGGAGAGCCGACCCCTTGTTGTTAGGATGCATGCATTCACCAAATCTAGTGCAGCAACCATACTGTGCTAACCTTTCCTCCATGCTGAATGGATGGGCACACATACCATGGGTAATAGGAGGTGACTTTAATCATTTACTGAATACTCTCCTGGACCGTTCATACCCATCCCTGCCTTCCTACCCGGTGCTCACAGCAGTGACCAACCTGACCTGGTCATTAATGGACAGTTGGTGCAGAAGGTATCTGCATTAAAAAATAACATTCTTACTACTCACCACCGCACAATCTCCACGTATGGCTGGATAGTATTGTCACAGTGGCTGAATATCTAAGAAGAACTCTATCAGACCATAATCCCATACTACTGCACAACGTGGGGTGCGCAGATTCCCCCAGCGCCAACATGGTGGTTACAACCAACCGCATTGGAGGATTCAGCGTTTCAAGATTTGACACATACTGCACTCATGCACTTCTTCACAGAACACTTGGGAACGGATGATTCTACACTAACCGAATGGGAAGCCATGAAGGTGGTTATGTGTGGCCACTGCATCTGTGCAGGGGTGTGCGCAGGAGCTCCATTGCCCCAAGACACGCTTAGGCTGCGCATGCCTCGCTTGGAACCCTTAAGGCTGCTTCAAGAGATGACCCTACTCAGAGACCTGCCTTAAGTGCGGCACATGTGCAGCACAACACCCTCGAGTTGCTGCATTGACCCATTTATAGGGAATATCAAGACAGAATGCATGAGGAAGGCAACAGACCAGGCAGATCGTTAACATGTCTGTTGAGGGGCACTGTTGCGACCAGCTCCATTACTACTATATGGGTACCCCCAACAGAATTAGCTGTTAAAGTAGACATTCATGCGGCATTCACTGCCCACCACTGAATGCTCTATGAGCCCTTCCCCACCCCCCCAAATTCATCAAACATCAATCCATAATTTCCTTGGTACGGTCAGGCTGCCTACTGTGGTACTGATAACTAGGGAGCAGCTCAACCCAGCCATCACAGAGCAGGAGGCTAGGATAGCCATTAGAGGAGCCGCATCATGCAAGACCCTGGTGCTTGAAGGTCTACCGAAAGTGTTTTGTCAGCCATATGAGACCCTGCTAGTCCCCAAATTAATAGAGGTGTACAATGTTGCCCTTAGTGCTGGGCAGCTAAGCCTATCACTTACAGAAGCACTACTGATCTCCCTTCCCTCCTTTTTTGAACCCCTCCCCCACTTCAGGGGCAATTCAGCCCACTGTGATTAGGCCGAGATCCCCCCAGCGGTGGTAAAAACTTCTAGACTCCAGGGATTGTTTACTTACTTTTTTTTTTTTTTTTACAGGAGGGGAGCGACCCCTTAGGCCAGGGTTGCTCCCCTGGGGGCAAGTTATTTTTAGGCCATTTCTGCCCACTTTGGGGCAGATCAGCCTTTTTTAATTAGGCTGATCTGCCCCCAAAGGGCCTAGAAAGCACTAGGCACCAGCGTTTTTTTTTTTTTTTTTTTTTTTACAGACAGGGAGCGACTCCTTAGGCAAGGGTCGCTTCCCTATAGGCAATTTTATTTTAGGGCATTTCTGCCCACTTTGGGGGCAGATCAGCGTATGTTTCTTAGGCCAATCTGCCCCCAAGGGGGCAGAAATCACTAGACACCAGGGATTTGTTTACGCCAGTTTCACGCAAGGGGATTGATCTCTTAGGCAATGGTCGCACCCCTGCGGGGCAAATTTATTTTAGGCCATTTCTGCCACCCTTGGAGGCAGATCTGCGTATTTTAATTGTCTAGTCTCACTCTTAAAATCGTCCCACTTGGAATGGTGAGGGCGGCACTTTTTAGACTTTGGGATGCTGTCATCTAGAAAAATCTACGAGACCTAGACAGATCTGAAAACTAAACATCTGGGTGAGTTCTGAGTGGTGTGCTTCACATGTACCCTGCACCACTTTGTTACCCACAATGCCCTGCAAACCCCCACCTTTGCTGGAAATCACACATTGTTCCCCCAGTTTTGTGATGGAACCTTCCGGAATCTGCAGGAATCCACAAAATTCCTACCACCCAGCACTGTCATATTAATACAGATAAAAATTTCTGCCCCACTTGTCAGCCTAAAAACGTCCGACCCCCCCCTTGCCAACTGCCCTTTTGGACCCGCTTTGGTTCCCCCTCATTTTCTACATGTTTTTGGCTCTTTCCTGTCACAGGCACTTGGCCCACCTACACAAGTGAGGTATAATTTTTACCGGGAGATTGAGGGGAATGTTGGGTGGTAGGAAATTTGTGCCGGTGTGGTGATCCCACAAAGAAATGTGTGAAAATGTGATTATTTTTTTTTAGCTAAATTTGAGGTTTGCTGATGACTCTGGGTAAGAAAACACGCAAGCCACGCCTCCCTGGACTCCCTCGGGTGTCTAGTTTTCTGAAATTTGAGTTTGGTAGGTTTCCCTAGATGGCTGCTGAGCCCAGGTACAAAAACGCAGGTGCCCCCCCCCCCCTCAAACCACAAAAACAGGTAGTTTTGTATTTGATAATTTTGATCTGTTCACATAGTGTTTTGAGGCATTTCCTGTCGCGGGCACCGGGCCTACCCACACAAGTGAGGTACCATTTTTATCGAAAGACTTGGGGGGACACAGAATGGGAGAACAAGTGTTATAGCCCCTTGTCTTTCTGTACATTTTATCCTTCCAAATGTAAGACAGTGTGTAAAAAGACCAGGTACACAATGAAAACCCATTGCAAGGTGCAGCTCCTTTATTGGCTTTAGGTACCTAAGGTTCTTGATGAACCTACAAGTCCTATATATCCCCACAACCAGAAGAGTCTAGCAGACGTAACAGTATATTGCTACAGAGTAAAACGTGGAGAAGAATGGCTGGTTTTTTTCACCTCAATTTCAATATGTTTTTATTTCAGCTGTTATTTGCTGTTGGAAAACCTTGTAGGATCTACACAAATGACCCCTTGCTGTATTCAGAAGCCTTCAGAAATGTTTAGTTGTCCGGGATCCAGCACTGGTTTCACACCCATTTCTGCCACTAACTGGAAGGAGGCTGAATGCACAAAAAATAACAAAAAAGTGGTATGTCCCAGTTAAATGTCAAAATTGTGTTGAAAAATTTGGTTTTCTGATTCAAGTCTGCCTGGTCCTGAAAGCTGGGAAGATGGTGATGTTAGAACCACAAACCCTTTGTTGATGCCATTTCCAGTGAAACAACCACAAGCTGCCTTCTGCAGCCCTTTTTTCCCATTTGTTTTTAAAAAAACGATTTTTTTGCTGTATTTTGTTTAATTTCTTGGTCTCTTCCAGGGGAACTTACAAACTCTGAGTACCTCTAGAATACCTAGGATGCAAATTTGGCATGGGTAGCTTATGTGGACAAAACTTTATGAGGGCCTAAGCACGAACTGCCGCAAATAGCAAAAAAAAAAAAAAAAAAAAAAAGGTCTGACACTTGAGGGGGGGAAAGGTATGGCAGCGAAGGGGTTAAAGGTTGTAATACTACCTTGGGTTTTACACTACTCTCAATCTACAGGTGACAACCCCTTTAAGCACCTTTTGCATGTTACAAGCACTAATAGGCAGCTTTTTGTGGAACTAGGGGAGGTAGTGTATCCCACTTACTGACCTACAGCTCCCAGTAGAGAGGAGGGCACCTTGGTGCTCCAAGGTTTGAGCATTAATATTTGGTTGTGCAACTACAGTGGGTGGCCCACTGGTTGAAGGGCCAACATCTGGAGGAAATAGGTTCAGACCTGACAGCCCAAGCACAAAGAGCAGTGGGTGAGGCCTTTCTACCACTGGGAGGGCTCACCCTCCAGGTTAACAACTTGCTGCGGGCAGCTTATAACAGTCACCGGCAATGACCAACATATCTTCAAATGCACCTGAAATATCTTTGGATAGATATCATCCTTTAGGGAACAGATTGAGGATGCTGGGGGAAGGTTGTGGGAGAATGCTAAGGTGACCACACCGGGGGACTTATTTCAGGACAGTGTCCTGATATGTTGAAAAATTGGGTGAAGATAAGGAGCTCCCAGCTGGACACTTCTTGGCTCATAGGCGCCCGACTGCTTAACTTGAGACTATGGTAGATCACTGATGCACAGCATACCACCCACCGGTTAGTACGCGCTTTACACACAGCAATTGCTGGTGGCCATTTGATAACCTGGCTGACTCGCACCTTTTAGCAGCAAGTACAGGACCCCCTGCTCCCGCTCCGCAGAGTATGGCAGGAGGACATACGCCGTGAGTTCACGCATAGTGGGATAGAACACTTCTCTATGTGAGAAAAGTCTCTCGGAAAGCCAAGTTCCAGAACATTCAGCACAATCTTTTACATCCCTTACACCAGCAAGACTCCACAGGATATTCCCGGCTCCTCTTCTAATTTCCCACTGTGTTTGGAGCCTGAGGAAGATATAGCACACAGGTTTTAGACCTGTCTGGTGGCTTACAATCCGTGGATAGTGGTTACGAATAAATTAGCTGGCCTCACAGGACGCACTGGCCTTGATTTTATGGCCAGTTGCCTGCTTGGATTATACAACAAAATAGAGGCTGGTGGTGCCACCACACTCTTCATAGATCTGGCGATGCTCATAACCCGCAAACTGACAGCTTTGCACTGGAATGATGGGGTGCTGCCTCGAGTGGAGTGTTGGAACACAGAGACACTAGAAATGGGGTAGGGCGGAAGCAATAGTACCAAGACAGAAAGAGGGGTGAGGTCCTGTGAAAGAAACCTATAGCAACGGACTGGGAAGAATTACTAGATGACTCGCAAGCACTCATGGACAGTTGAGGAGCAATACATTTTATTTTAATACCCAAGGGGCGGAGGACACCTTGCTTCTGTGGGGTGCGTAATCAGTATAGAGAGGCTGGAGGTTGGGGCGAAATACTGTCTTGCAAAGGAGATAACTGTCAACAACCTAGGGGACTGTGTACGTAACGGGCTGCAACACTTTACCATGACTGGGAGGCTCCTATCACCACGGGACACCCTGTGTACATATAGCGACTGTGGGTTTGGCTAATTATTTCACTTTTATAGTTTATTGTTCTTTATTACTCACCACCTAAAAAGCATATAACTGCTGCAAGAGTACATACAGCGCAATATGATAGCAGTAAATGCCTGGACATATTTGACCTATATTGAGTAATATATCCAGCTGCAAAAGTGGACAAACCTGCTGTAAATTGAATTAGAAAATACTAAATAAGAGGGTTTAAAAAAAATAAAAATAAAATAGTGACAGCTCCCAACTTCTCTGTTTAAGAATAAAACTAATTTGTTATTAGGCCTGAGCTAGCGAGGGCACAAGCTCTCGCTTGTGATATACTATTGTTTAGAAAAAGGGCTTAGGGCCCACCCATTGCTTATTATTTACTGGTATCAGCTTCCACCTACTTTGCAGCCTCCTTAATTGGCCAGTTCTGGCCAAAGGTCACTTCTGATCCTTTCAACGGAGCAGGGACCAAACACAGATTGATTCAACCTAATCAGTGTCCGTCCACTGCTCCTGACGTGATTGAGGTAGTATTTCTTCCTCTCCGCCACCCCCCCCCCCCCCCAACTACTTTTGTTTTATTGTTTTTTTCTACCCGGTCATCGGTTCTTCCTCATCCTTGCTTACTTAACTGGGCCTCTCTTCGTTTTCACAATCCATCTGATGTTTCGCTAGTAGCTCACGCACTGAGGTTTCTGATTTTCTTCAGTCTTTGATTTGGTTTCATTAAAGGCATTTTTCCAAGTTTGTCATTGGAATGCTTTATGCAAACAGTAACATTACAAAAGGTCACATATATTTATTATGCATGGTGAGGTGCACTGGATCAGAGGACGTTAAGTGGATGCTGGAAAAGTCCTTTTTTCTCACAATCTCTTCCTCTTCCCTCTCCCAAACTCTTTCTTGTGTGTGCCTGTGTGAAAGAAAGTAGTAAGATAGAAGTGAGCGAGGCACCTTTTTCTCTATTTTTTTTTGGCTTTAGTCTCGGATTTAGTTTAATAAAAGGCAGCTCTAGGTGTTCTGGGGAAATGCACCCGAAAGTCGCAGATTCTCATGAGCTGGCTTCCACAGCCATTTGCACTATACAAGCCAATAATCAGGAGCAGGTTCACTTGCACAGATAACATTTCTTTGGCTTTTTTTTTTTTTTGGACTAAAAAAAGAAATTGAGAGCAAGTTTGCTTTATTGAGAGAGGACAGTTAAGATAGAGGGATCTCCAAAGGACATTAATTCATGATATTAACCTTTTAATTTACCGCATTTTCTTTCTAAATTAGTGACAGTATTCATGTTTGGATGCATGATTTTCTTTGCCGTTGGCCTAAGTGCCAAATGTTGTAAAGGGAGTTTGGTTATTGCCTTTATTGACTTTTTAGAGGCTTTATTGGAATGAAAGTAAGGAAGGCACTTGTAATTGCTGCAGCCTCTCACGCCTAGCGTTTTTACTTTTATGGAATTCAATGTTGCCATCCAAATTAAGGCGCACTGCAGTCAGCATCTGTATTATTCGTAATTAATCAGCATGTTGCCTGTTCAACAAAGTTCTTGTATTTTATAACAGCTTGCCCCAGCTGAGTTTGTACAACTGCAAAATGCAGCAAAAGTTTTGTAACTGGTATTATGGCAATTCTTATAATGTTGAGATCATACAACTTGTGTACATTTACTGAGCCTCACTGGGGGCCTACAAGTTAAGTTCTAAGATGTATAATCTGAACGGAAAGTCCTCACTTTATCAAGCGTGCTAGATTTCAAAGAACGCTGTCAAGGAAATAAGTAAAATATAAGCCTTCATTTGTTCCCACCTTTTTATTTTTTTATATTAATGCAGGTTTTTATTTGGTACCAGTACAGCAAAAACTAAACATATATCTCTCAAGTGAACACTTGTAATGTAGTTATTAGCGTCTCCTTCCTTTCACTAGTTTGAACATGTTCATTTACTGCATGCTGTCAATTTCAATGTCTTTCTCATTTTCTATTCTAAAGGGCATCATCTATGATTCCTCAAACTATCCATTTGATGTGTCACTATGCAATGTTCCTCCGTAAAAGGCTGATGGTGTTTCGATTGCAAAAGGAGTACCCAGCATGATTGAATGTTTACAAGATGTCTCAGTGAGTTAAGCAGTAACTGCTTATACATCATTTTGCTAGACATAAAATTGTGAAAGACCTGGTAAGACTTCCTTTCAATGTCAAAGACTGAGTTCCATTACATTTAATAGCAGTACCACATTGGCAAAGATCAATACCCCAGCACTTGCCTGTTAAAAATGAGAACTATTGGCTTTGCCAATGCTTGTTTTTAAATGTTGTTTCCAGAGGTATATAATAAATATTGACAAAAATAAACGTAGGCATAGTATACAGTTCATAATTTCTATTCACAACCTCACATTAGTCAAAGATTTCTTGAATAATTTAATTACCTTTAATTCAAGATAAATTGCATTATATGAAAAACAATTTCCAAATTGCACTAAAAACTTATTTAAGACCCCTGACCATTTGGCAAAAATTATTTCTAGATCGTGTATTTTTCTCAGTCCCTCAAATGAGAAAATTATCTTGGGCTTTCTCTAGCTCACATATAAGCAGCCAAATGGACAGGGTTAGGTGCTGTATCTACAAAGGATGAAAATGTGGCTGAAGTAATCTGCAGTTGGTTTAGAAATCTTATTTCTTCATCTGAAGTATTTGCTTAATCTTGCTAATTATTGAAACAATTCTAAAAATCTGCTCTATCAGATGTGATCAGATATGCACAAGGGTCTATTTCATTCATGGAAGCTTGGATTTTGGTTGGTCACTCCAGTAACAACCTGGTAAACTCTCCCTCTTCATACACATGCTGACCTATCACAAGGAAATGTACTATTTCCTTCTCAATAGGTATTTAATCTTTTCTTTGATTGGTCCCCACTCTTGGAAATCCTGTCTGATATTTTTTGCAACCCACACTTTGAATTGGCATGATAAAGTACATTGAGAAGAGTGATTAGTTGATTTTTTTTTTTTTTTTTTTTTTTAGCAGTGCTTGATAAGCAATTACTTCCCCTCTTAATGTCGCTTTGTTAGCTTCCCAAATGACATCTAGTGAGGAAACTGCATATTTTCTTTAAAAAATAATTTGGTCTTTGTCAACACCAGAGCAGTACGCGCTCTATTGGCGACAAAAATGCAAAAACCCAGCACTCTCAAAACAACGTAATTTATGCATTGTGCTGATATGTTGTGGTTTAACCTTTTGCATTGCAGAGTTCAATCCTGAAAACTTATTTTTAATATGCTTACAAATACTGTTCCTTTGCAATGTATTGCTGCAGGTTTTCAGAGTGTGTTAGGGTGTGGCCCCTTTCCAGGGCCTTCCAGAGACTTTCCCTGCAACATGCCTGGGCGTGGTTCTGGGCTGGGCCAAAACTCTATAAAAGAGAGCCAGCCCAACTCCCAGTGCTCACTATTCAGAGGTCCCGGTGCAGAACAGCAGCTTCTTCCTGAGCTCCTGTCCCGGCGGCCTATTTGGATCTTCCAGTCTTCTGCCCTTCATCCTTCATTGGTGATCATTGTTCCAGGCGGTAAGACGGTGGTTGGACTGTTCCGACACTGTTATTGAGAATTTTCATATTCTTGGTTTAATTCTTAAATGAGTAACAGATTACTTGCGCGCTACCATTTCTTGACATTTATATGGTAGTTTACAAATAGGCAAGATGCGCGATTTGTTTCATAAAGGTTTGACTTTGTTATTCATTGTGTGCTACCATTTCTTGACATTGGCATGGTGGCTTAAGAATCGTCAAGACACGCGATTCGTTTTATGGTGTTTAAACATTGTTGTCCATTGCGCGCTACTATTTCTTGACATTTACATGATGTTTAACGAATTGTTAAGATGCGCAACTCGTTTTATGAGGATTTAACTTTGTTGTTCATTGCGCACTACCATTTCTTGACATTTACATGGTGGCTTAAGAATCGGCAAAAGAAGCGCGATTCGTTTCATTGTACTTTGATCTTGTTATTTATTGTGAGCTGTTATTTCTTGACATTTACATCGTGTTTTACGAATCGGTAAGACACGCGATTCGATTAATGATGATTTGACTTTGATATTCATTGTGTGCTACCATTTCTTGGTATTTTACATGGTGACCCTCGAATCGGCAAGACGCACGATTCTCTCCTCGAGTTTATTTCATGTTGTTTATTGTATGCCACTATTCTAAGATATTTATTATGTAATATTCGAGTTGACAAGTTATCTGATTTGTTTCCTGAATCCATATTGTGTTATTCATGGTGCACATATATCTGCAATATGTGCAATTTGTGTTGAAACATTTTAAGAGTACACAGAAGGCCAGAGTTTCTAGATGCAATATTGTATGGTCCTAGTATACATTTTCAAAACAGGATTTATATGACTGGTTTAAAATTTAGTCAGAATGTTTTTTTCTGATTATCATGTAAAGGAAAGTACTTGAATAAGAAAGTTTTCATTTAATTGATCTTGATTCCCTTACAGGTATCCGGCCATCTTGAAACTTAGTCATTTTAAACTTAACTCTTTGATTGTTCATGTTTTCAGAGTGACTAGGCTTAGAATCACAGTCTAGTATTGATTTCAGGAGATATAATTTTCATATTGTGTGTTCTAACCTTTTTCTTACTACAGGTCTCCTTCCCAGCTGTTCCCTTCCTAATCCCCTCTTCCCCTCTTGAACTCTCTCAGTCTCTGTGATTTATCTATCAGAGTCTTGGAGCTGTTCAGTGGTGGACGTGTTGGAAACGTGCACAGACCCAGAGGATCTGGTGACTCTGACAGTCTTGTTCGTCATACTGATAGAAAAAAAGTTTGTCAATCAACAACATTTTATTAAAGTTCCAGTTAATAGTGCTATAGTTTGGATCGACAAGTGATGCATAAATGTATTGCCATAGGATCAGACAAACAATTTGAAATAAATCACACCAAGAAGTTTCAAAATATGCTGAAAGTTAAAAAATCAACTAAGCAGGAATTGACTAATAGTGTTTGTAAAAACAGGTGAACAGCTTAAGTGAGGGTTTTGCATTCTCCACAAGTCTTTCACTGCTACTTCTTCTTTTAACGTATACGTTGCCTCTGTGAATCCAGGTTTTCCTAGGAGAATATCTAGTTTTGAAGAAGCTGGAGATGTAGTTTGCAAAAAATTTAAATCCCCCTCATCATACATGGTTTAGTTCATGTCAATTCTACAATTTATGCAAGTGCAAAACTTGAAACTACGTTTCTATGAATGCTCCAAATCTCCCAAGATTATTTACCTAAATCTACTTTTCTGTCATTCATTTGTGGCTGGGATGCCCCGCTTTGGGTAGCCATGCGCTTTATAAAATTTGGTGTGATTGCAATTGTTTGATATCCTGGTCTGGCATTAAATTGCCCTAAGTTGTCAGTAGCGGAGGCCCACAAGACTTCAAGAACACCCTGTTTTTTTATACTATTGGAGATAGCACAGAATTATAGCACTCTTTGTCAATAGCATCTCAACATCTGCACTCGTGGCATGGGCCATTTTAACCATCACGTTTCCTCAATGAAGCCCTCTACTGGTAGTCTTTTCACATTCAGCAAAAATTTTAAATGGTACAACTACTCTTTAAAAGTCTAAATTGTAGCTAACAGTGCCAAGTGTGAGATGCAGCTCAAGTGTCATTTGGCATATGTTTCATCACTGTGCTCTTTTCTCCAGAGTTTGAGGACTCCACCTAGATGATAAAACAAATCTAATGATGTAGAAGCTATTATATGGAAACAGAGACCACTTTCTAGACTTTGAGAACAACTATAGTTATTGAGATTCAGCGTCGTAGGCTTCCTCAATTCTTTCATAATCGTAAAAATGCCTTGAAGGGACTTCCACCAAATATCCAAGTGAGACAAAACAACTGTAAGAACCTTTCTCCTTTAGACATAATTGCTGCAACTGTATATAAATACAACATACAATAAACTGAGATTGGTAATTTTCTCTGCTCAAAAGTGTTCCTGTATCCCATGCACAGACAGTGATGGTCTGTGTTTAATAATGTCAAGGAGGGTGAACTGATGTTACAGTTTATTAACATTTCCCCCTCACGTCTGATGTAGAAATGGCAGAGTAATTTGTTCTACATTTTGAACCACTGAATATAGAATTAAATCATAACGTCGGCAATAGTTAACATTGTCTGGTCCCTCAGTTTAGTATCACTTTTTTCAACCTGTCAAGCAATAAAAGAGCTCTAGGAGGTTGATACAATGTGTTAAACACTTTCAAACCCCCTGCCCCATAACTGCATTTGACAGGATGTGACATAGATACCTTCCAGCACAAACTGTGTAAGAACTTTTCTGCATCTCTAACCGAATAGGCTAGTTCTTTGTGTGACACTCAATTACTATAGCAAATTGTGAGTCAATGTGACATTACATAATACTTCATTCAACGAGGTTCACTGTAATAAGCAGAATACTTGACATTTTGTACTGACCTCCTTTTGTTGATTAGATGCAACCCTAGCTAGGCAATCCACTACTTGCCAGAAGAACAAAGAATCAGTATACATAAATAAAATGTTGCTAAATTGCTAAATAAAGTTAGCCCCAAATCGTTAAAAGATGCAGTACAAGCAAGCAAGGCAGATGTGAAGATTGTGTAAGAAGTGGGAAAATCTGCATATACTCAGTAGCCGGAGGACTTTCATTACTAAAACCTGAAACCAAAAGGAATGCTTTTACCAAGGCACATCCACCTTTACATCCCAACTGTTTTACTAAATTTCTGTTTAGCACAAACAAATATTGAAAAGACAATACAAGAGGCGTTAAAAAAAAAAAAAAAAGAAAACTAACTATAACTACGGATGGGTGGGGATTCAATACCCTAATTTTTATCTTCAAGGTTGGGGAATTAGTTTGTAATGATGCCCAGGACAGATTATGTGTATTTTCAAACAGCCAATATGTCAATGGATGATAAAGAATAAGTAAGGATGATTCTGTTAAATTAGATGGGCAAGTGTTTCACCTTTTGTGCTGAAAGTGCAGCCCTCTTCACACAACTGTGAATATTGTAACAAATCTGGTGCTGATGTGCACCTAGATGGAGAGAGGGGTATGCGTATGATCTGGTCTCTTGTACACCCACTTGGCCAAGCTTACACTAGCCTGGCCAAGTTGCAAAATAACCTTCATGAGATTTATGTTGTAAAATAGCATATTAAAGGTCACAAGTATGCAAAATGAAATACAGAATTAAAGTTAAGAATACAATAACATCACAATCAGTCTTCTTTACCTCACTGGTGTTTTCTCTCTTTTTCTTATTCATTGATACCTCCTGGTTCATATCCATTTTAGAATTCCCTTTAACAATACTCTTCCAGTTAGAGTTCATGATTAATTTACAAATGCTGAAAGAGTATAAATATATGGCTATACCTCTTCTCAAGTGCACTCCAGTTCTGACCCCGAAATCTAATCCCAAAGCAGGGTTTGATGACTGAAAGAGAAACTTAGCCCTCTCCTCTGTTGTAACTGGATCCAAATATTTAGGAACCTTGTCAGTACCAGATTCCAAATTGAAGAGCTTGTATATTTGGTTAGTTTTGTACAGTGGATGCAGCCCTCCATGCATTAACTTGTCAATAAAATTAATTTTAAGTATTACTGTGCAGCAATAACCCCCATGAGACTTGCAATGGGCAGAGCAGACAAGAGAAACAGTGTCTTGAGCACGGAAATTAGTTTAATTGCAGTAAATCCTATTAAAATTATCTTGAGATTATGTCCGAGAGAGATACAGCTTAACGAATGCTGGGTTTAATTAGAACACAGTGTCAGTAGCTTTTCATCATCTATTAGTTTAGCTATTTCCTTTCAGCCTTTTCAGTACTTTAACCTTTCTCCTGTTTTCAGCTGTACAATCCAAATATGAAAACAAAATGAAGTACACAGTACTGCTGTCCCAACTGAAGTAGAATGTGAATGTCAATGCAACACATTTTTCTGTTTGAGCCAGCGTTCCAAACGAATGGGGGTAAGTTCCAGATGAGGGTCAATAAGAAGTTTGTTTTCTGTTTGAGTAGATGGAACCATGTTGGATGTTGCCCACTTGAGGCTGAATGAGCCACGTGATCCCTCCTTTAAGGTAGAAGCAGATGTTGCTATCAATAGCTTCTGAGTCAGCATGACGTCAGTATAAGAGGTTGGCTCAGTGTGTTAGACTTGTAACTGTGAACTATATTATCAACCTGACAACTAAAGAAGTTGTACATTCACTTGAGCAGTGGATTGAACAGTCGGTAAAATGACTTCTACTAAAGTCTTCTGTGGATGGTGGGGAGATAATTCATTCAAATCTTTTTGTTGGGCGCCTGGATTAACTCCTTTTCATCCACCTCAGCAGACAATGTGCAGGAGGGCAGATATTATGAAATAGTTTGAACTGCTATGGAGGGCTTTAGTCTTAAACATCTTCAATCAGTCTCCTTTTATGAAGCAAGAATACCTTCTATATCACTTTAGCCCTTTAGTAAAATGCATAGTGTTACTTATATCTACATGCTTACATGTTTTACACAGAGTGACAGTACTGTTTCATTTGAATGCTGTGTATTTTGACTGACACTCTTCCATTTGATTTCCTAACTTATCACAACAGCTATAAAAAACGAAGAAGCGGGACAACAGTTCTGCATGAACACTTATTTCATAAACACAGCTATACAAGATCCTCAGATGATTGCTGCAGCTGTACTCCAAAAGTATATGAACAACAGAAACGAAGTAAAAAAAGATTGTCAGCGATCTACTCTTCTGAAGTCAACATCTCCTTTTCAAAAATCTGACTATGGTCATTTCCTGAATAAACCTTCCAATGTTACAGTTTTTCTTTTAAAGTATAACGACCGAGGAACAGGGAAACACACAGTTTGTTTAAAACTGGCCTTGTACGGATTCAGAAATCCAGCACTTCTCTGATAATGGCACAAAGACGTGTGTTAACAAGGGTTTTGTTGCTGTGTTGGTGAATAGGCTACTGATGATTCCAGGAGGGAAAAGTAAGAATTAAGATCCCTTGCTTGGAGGAGGTGGAGTATTAAAGATTTAATGTGGGTCAGAGGACCGGGATTATATTAAGAACAATTAAATGCTTAACATAAAATTGTAGATCTTTCTCTTTTTCAGATAAATATTTTTCAGGAAAATACTGCCATTTTATTTTTATATTTTGGAGGTGGTGATGCTGGAAATAGCTTAGTAAACGTTGACCTTTTCTAAGCGGGCTTTGCCATTTCAGGTGGAAAGTCTACTTCTACATGCTTTGCCTTAACTCATAAGAATGCCCGGTTTCTAGCAGAGTCTTTTTGAAAGGAACTTACATTTGGTATACAGGGTCTTGATTTTTGGTGAAGTCTAAATTTCTGGTATTTGGATGATTGCTTAACTGTCTGAGTTTCAAATGCAATTTAAAGATACTGCCATCACTACTTACATGCGTTTCCATTAGAAAGGCAAAACAGAAATTGCTCAGCCTCCAAAGAAAGAGACTTTGCATATGTGTCACTTTTGGCCGAGTTCGGAAGGTTGTATTTGGAGACCACGGTTGCACCATTTATCACTCTAAACAAAAGAAGAGTTCTGGGATTGTTTTAGCCTGACTTTTTAATCAACTGGCAAAATTGTCCGGGACATAGGAAGAATGAGGTGCAACGTCTTTCCTTTTGCTAAGGAAGCTGTTCAACATTTTATTCACTTAGACGACTGCACAATAATTTGAAGTGAAATCAAGTTGTTTGCATCCAAGTCTTTTGAAAGTATGGACTATCAACAATGCCTATTTCAGTCTATTAAATACTCTTTAATGACATAAGACTCACAAACAAAGATGGGTTTTGGAGGGCCTGGGAGCACTGGTCATAAAAACACATCTGTTGGAGTAGGAGTAGAGGTGGTTGCAACCATATCTGGGGTTTACATTACCATTAGCGTTAAAGCGTGAAATGGTTGGGTTCTTATTTAATGAATCTTCTGTGCTGTCTATATCTGTAGAGTCAGTATCTAGATATTTTTTATCAGGTTAGGCTAGAGTAACTAGTAGAGAATAATCTTTGGAGTCAAGTCAACGGAACTTCAGAGACCGCAGCGTAGCACTAGGAGGGAGAGACCTATCTAGTTATTGAGGGTGTAATCAGGTTCAAGGATAAGCTGATAGATTAAACAAAACTACCACTGATTGAGCAAAAGTCAAGACAAAGGAAATGAGAGATTCTGAACACAGAAGTAAAAGTAAGCAAGATTATAACTTGACAAACTGCACATTAATTGTAAAAAATTCGAATATGAAAACACTGCAGAAAAAGAATCCCTATGGCATTTATTATTAATAGAGTGAAACAATATAGCATGAGAAAAGCAAGATCTTATACTGATACATCAATGACTGCAATGGGAAGAAAGAAATGACACTGGTTATTAAACAGACCACACATTTTAGGAGTAGTCTGATAAAGTTATATTCTCCAACATGGTCTTTTACTACGGGCTCACCTGGGCAATAATACAAGGCAACATTGTGCAGCACTAGATAGGCCCAGATATTATTTATTTAGGCCATGCGAAGTATTCACGAAAGATAATCGACAAACGTTTACCTACAAGAACTCATTTGGTTGCTGCTGTTCACAGGGAAATCTTCTACTTTAGTGATTTGCCAATCTCACCTGTAAACATATATTTGAACAACACAGTCTCAAAATAGAATCTAAAGAATAGTTTCGAGAACCCTTGTGATCAGCTACGTCATGAACATGATCACTTCTCTGCTCTGTGAAGATTTAGAGAGGAGACCTAGATCCTCCGATTCCATAAGCAAAAGCTTCCACATAACTAGTCAGTGCTCAAAAGAAGAAACAAAAACACATCTTGGGGTAATTTATCATTACCTCTAACATTTGAACCAGGGCTTAAGTATGAGAAGATCTTTATACTTAGGGCACTCACCTGATTCTCATCCTGAACAACTCGATACTGTTCCTTCCAGATGGTGATCTTCGAGGCTTCATCCTTGCGCAATGCTCGCTCCTTTTTCAACTCTGGACTCCAAAAGGTTTTAATGCTATTCATGGAAGAGCTAAGCTTACTCTCCTTAACCTCCACATCTCTGCGCAGAAAGTCATTTTCTCGAAGCACTTCCTTCAGTTGAGATTGCAGATCCATGATTGTGTTATCCCTTGCCTGGCGAAGAGAATGTGGCACAGTGGATGCCATGCTCACAGGAGGAAGATGATGCTCACCAAATGCAATAGTATCACTAGCAACACTGCTACTGGCAATATTGGGACTGCTCCCCATGGCAGTCATTCTGACACCATAGGGCAATCGTCCTCCTGAGCGTCCAAGGGTCATAGTGCTTTTTGGGGTTTCCACGCCAATGTTTTCATGATCACTAAGGTACATTGGGCCAGATGTGGCGTAAGCTGCATTTAGCGACTGAATATTTTCCATAGAAAGAGTTTTCCCACTGCCACCACCTGCACCAGTTCCAGCACTCCCACCTGTGCTATTGGTTCGGCGGTGGCCTAGTCGAGGCGATCTTGGTAATCTTGGTGAACGTCCTGGACTCTGGCTACTTGGTTCCACCTTACCAACTGATCGAGCACTTCCGTACATGTCGCAACTGTAGTGAGAGGTGGGGGTAGGTTTGAAGGTCAGATGAACTGATCTTTCTCTGCAGTTTCAGGCAGGTCACAAGTAGCTTTACGGTTTCTGACAGTTCAAAACAAAGCCCAAAGATTCCATCTTGCTGTTATTGCTAGTGGCAATATTGCCTGTAAAAGGAGAAACAAAGAGAAAATGTCTATAGTGGCACAAATTATTGCGAATTAGTAACTACTGAGCAAGCGTTCAAAAATTACCAATACAACAGCATATTCTAGAGAGAGCATCCATATACATAACTGGAGTACTACTTTAGTTGGAAAATGCTCTTGAACAGTAAAAACAAAAACAAATATTTTGTCTTAACACTGATTAAGAGGAGATACTTTAAATTTTAAACCAGGGTGCTATGATTATGGCATCTCTAGCCACTTCACCACATAAAGATATGGTAGTGTTTTGGTTCTTTGTGATGTACAGCTACTTTGGCAGACAAATGACGATTCGGTCACAAATTATGTTGCTTCTTGAATGTGGGTAAAACAAATGGAGCTGGATTTATTGCAAGTGCTTTCTTACTATGCATCTTTGGTATTAACTGCTTTGCTAAATATATAACTAAGATTCGATTAGGTATAGTGTCAAGTAACTAAGTCTTTCCTTCTCAAACTCAGGTCGAGAAAGATTCATGAAAGTAAAACAGTGTATCCTATCCTTTTTATAGTTTTCAATACTTTCACCCTATTAGAGCAATTAAGTTGCCTTTATATTGCCAGAGTTCTATAAACCACATACGAACCTGACTCTAAGGATTGCAATGGTGAAGGCTTGGCTGGCCTAGAGCAACTGAGTCGGTTATGTCTCAAACTATTTTCACCTGACTTTGGCAACAATAGTTGAGGTTTTGCTTGACCACCTTACGAGGGCTTGAATTAATTATGCATTTGGAACAAGAGTTGATGTTTCAGAAGCTAGTAGAATGAGGGCATAAATGTCATAATACGACTGAAATAATAAAACTTGCAGCATCATGGCATTTTGTCCTTTTTACTTGTACGAGTCAGCCATAGCCAAACATGACACAGAGACCCCAAAGTGTCCAACACCTAAGACATATCACTACCTCATAGTTAATTATTGAAATACGCCGTGGTGAAACATGTAATGTCTTCTAATGGCTTATTTTCGTGGCCAATGGGATAACTAAGCTATTTTCGAAGTTAAGAAACCGACACCATTAGATTCTACATGCCATATTAACCCTCACTGTACTGTGCATTTCTGGCAACGTCCAAGCCTTAAGACCTGTGTCTTGCACAGTTACATTTTCCTGGCTACGTCCAGACCCTGATCTGGTGTTTTGCACCCACATAAGGAGGACTAGTCTCTAGTCCATGGCTACCTTGAGGTGCTAATGTCCCCTTTAAAAAAAAAAATTTTTTAAAGAAATTTAACAAAACACAAGAAATTAAAGGGCTTTATTGCTGTTGTGAAATGTCCAGCATCAGAGCTTATCAAATATGCAGGACACCTAAAGAGATATTATTTGGCACGTTGTATTACTCTGGGAAATCTATTTTTAAATTCATTTTTTCCACAAGCCAGTACAGTTAAATGGGAAGGATATGTCAAATATGCTTCCAGCAATACTCTTGGTGGTAAATGGGAATGTTCATTGTTTCGGGGGACAAAAATAATGCTTGTTGATGTCTAAAGGCTTCTTTCAACAGAACTAAGAGCGATTACTTCGTCTAAGGAATTTCCATTTAAAACATGCCTTTGTAAGCCAAAGAAAAGCATAACAGGAGATTCAATGTATGCCATGTGTGGACTACAGAACTGAATGCCCAAGACAGCCCACAAGTGAATTTAAGCTCGACTGTGGCTAATTCTGAACAATGCCTACAGTACGGCTCTGTAAAGCAACAAGCACAATACAGAAAAATCTTTATTTTACATCGTCTCCTTGAAGAGCAAAAACAAAAAAAAAAAAAAAAAAAAAAAAAAACGCCTTTCAAATTTTTGGTGATCACCTCAAATCTGTGCAGTGTAGCTGTACATTTGTAATGAACGGGAATAGTGTAAATACTGCAACTCCCACCTTTTTAGGTCACTGCCTCAAGTTCTAGGACACAATATAAGCACACGTCACTTAAAACAAGAATGTTACTATTAAAAACAAGAAATAGCCATTTCTAAGCTCAAGCTTCTTTTATCTACTGGTTTACAAAACTGCCAGACAAAAATCAGGTATCCAAACTATTTCCCAACTAGTTTGTAATTCACTAGGTATTTTAGGTCTCGTCTGAGATAGCGCAAACATATAGTGAAAGGACTGGTTCAGTATCAGTTCACATAGGTGCCATCTTCGAATGGTTTTAGAAAACCTAACAAAGCATATAATCATACTATAACTGCATTTGCATAACAATTTTCTTATTCAAAATATTATGAAGCATCATCCAAATTTTACCAACCAAAGCCCAATTCATTTAACCTAGTGATTAAATATGTTCATAATTATTATTTTTTTACTATACATCTCTTTACATATACATACACACAACAAACTAAAAGGGGCTTTTCACCCACCATTACTTACCATTGGCGCTTTTAGCTCAGCCATTACTTACCACCGTTTGGCTGCATCAGCAATCTCATTCCCTTGCTCATCATTGGCCAAAGCGTTACTTTTACTACTACATCTTTGTGCATTTGTACGTTTGATGGAGCAAGTACTGATTAACTGCTTTATTGGTGGCCTTCCGCTGTTCGCACTCCAATTCAGATACATTTAAAGCTGCTTTACGTTGTCACTCTTTTTCCCTTTGTTGCCCCGTCACTCATGTGTGGTTGCTTCTTGCTGCCATCCTTCCCACACCTTACTTGTTGTCCCAGTCACATGTTGACTTCGTCCCTGCAGATGCCTTCCAGGGATTCAATGAGATTCGCTACAGACATGCTGGTTGCTAAGGATCATGTTAATTGAAAGCAGCTCTCTGAACCGTTGGGCAGAGCACCACAGCTATCTGATCGATCCTTCCAAATATTTATTTATTTCTAGGCTATTTTACAAAGACTTTATAGTCAGTGCTGGTGGCTACACAGGCCACATCCCCACCTCTTCTGCCTTCTTTAATGAGGTTTCTTTAATGAGGGGTGCACCTAGCCCTCCCGGGGGTCTAGTGTCTGCTAGGAGCATAACCTTAAATGTTATCATCTGAGAATGAATCCTACCCTCATCACTGATCAAACTCCAGCCAATGGGTCTTTACAAGTTTAAAACACCTCTAGTTTATTTTAATACTAGAATCTTATTGGCTCATAGCACTTTCTTTGTACAGCAATTCATCTGATAGGTTTTGTCTTTGAATCGCTGCTAATGGCTCAGTGTTTGGAAAGGAACCCATCCACAGCCCGTCGGCTAAGACTGAGATGATGAAAGTTGAGTATATTTATGGCAAGTTGGAGGACAATAACAAGAATCTTAGTCTATCTCATTGTGTGAAGGGGCAGCTGGCGCCTTGTTCCCTTGTAAGTATTCCTTTACTCACAATTGATAGAGCTGCCAAACTTATTGGCCAAACTAAATCCAGTGCTCCATCAGATCCATGCCCTCCAAAAATCTTGCATGAGATTAGGAAGCGATTGTACCTTGACTTACACTGTTATTTAACTCCATTCTGGAGACAGGATCTTTTCCCTTGGCATGGAAGAAAGCATCTATTCACCCTTTTCTGAAAAAAAGCTTCCCTTGATTTCTTAAGATGTAGAGAACTATCGCCCCATCTCAGTCTTCCCCTGGTAGCTAAGGTGTTGGAGAAACATATGAATGTCACCCTGTACAAATATGTGGAAGAGCACTGAGTGTAAGATCCAGCACAATTTGGTTTTAGGCCTAATTACAGTACAGAATAGGCCTTGGTGGTGGCTACCGACCAAGTGAGAAGTATTCTGGACAATGGAGGGAAGACAGCTCTGAATCTATTAGATCTGTCGGAGGCTTTTGATACCGTCGACCACGAGATTATTATTATTATTATTACACAACTGAAAGAAATCAGAATAGGAGGACCTGCTTTACAGCCGTTTCACTCTTTTCTTTCTCAGCGAGAACAAGTTGTAGCTGTGGGAGAAATTAAATCAAGATCTTTTACCTTGTCTTGTGGAGTCTCACAGGGCTCTTCTTTAAGCCCTACTTTTTTCAATATCTATGTGGCTCCTTTGACAGAACTTATCCGTTCTTTTGGCATTTCCCCCCACTGCATATGCTGATGATACACAGCTCATTGTTTCCATTGCTAATAAAACAGAAGAGACAGCCCTGAGATTTCTCAATTGTATGAGGGCTATCGTGAAATGGAGGAGTCAAAACAGTTTGATGATTAACTCATCTAATACAGAGGTCCCTTTGTCTGAAAATAACTTGTCCTCATGGAACCAGGACTGATGGCCTAATTTCCTTGGACCTCCCCCTACTCCAGTATCTACAGTAAAAAAAAAAAACCTGGGCATCCTATTCGATGGAGGCTTGTCTTTTAATGCACAAATAAACTAGTGTCCTCCTGCTTCTATTTGATGCGTAAGATCAGGAAAATCTTGACGTATATTTCTTTTGAGTTGCAGAAAACAGTGGTCACGACATTGATCTTGTCTGGATTGGACTACTGTAACGCTCTATATTTAGGAGCCCATCAGTATTCTTTAAATAAATTGAAATGTCTTAAAAATGCAGCAGCCAGACTTTTGAAAAAGATACCCAAAATTTGCAGGCTGTCTCAGAAACATTAAAAGAGCTACAATGGCTGGCAGTGAAGAAAAGGGTCAAGTTCAAGGCCCTCTGCCTTGTTCACAAAGCACTGTACGGAGCTGCTCCAAAATATTTAAAAGAAAATCTCACCTGGTTTACCCCCAGTAGATCGTTAAGATACTCTGGTGCCAGAATGATTAGGCTATGTAAATTTAGGAGGTCAAGCTGGAGAGACAGAAGATTTGTGTTTTTGGTAGCCCAACTTTGGAACATCTTGCATGTTTAGTTGAGAGGCCAAGATAATCTTCTGGGCTTCAGAAAACTGCTCAAAACCTGGCTTTTCTCCAGTTCAGCCAACATGATTTAAGGTTGGTTGGTTCATCTAGTTTTCCTCCTTCAGATTCTTTTCAGTCAGTGGCAGTTTTTTAGTACAAAGATGCCTTCGGGCATTCGTGCGCTCTATAAATAATTACCAATATCAATATCACTCAAGACACTCATTGAAAATGCAGCTCCTATTGTAGCAACAGAGCGAGGGTAGAGGAATGCGACTATCTGGGAAGGTGACCAGGACAATAAGTTAATTAGATCATTTACACATAAGGAAACCCTTGCCCCAGAGGCCAGGGCACTTCTTTAGGCAGTTGCCTCAAGGCAAATACTGCTGAAGCACAACTCAAGGGCATGAACGCCTCTTGTGGGAGGTACAAAAATTTTAAATTGTGAAAATGGGCTCAGTATTTCAGCTGCTTAAGCTAGTCTTGTTGGAAGGATGAGTTGTCTTCGTTGAGGATCTTGGGGTTAGCCTTTTAGCAGTATCTCTCTCTTCCAGGAAGGCAGAGCATGTTTTATTAGATGATGTTTAGCTCAGCATTTAAGCATTATATGTATGTCTTCCAGGATTGTTTAACATGCTTGCACCACTCCTTTATAAAAAAATAAAACAATAAAAAAAAAAAAAATTAAAAAAAAAAAGGACTATTACGCAGCCAGTGCTGGCAGTGTCACAGTGATTTTTATTTTTTCCTATCTTGGTCACCTGCCCGGAGTCAACCATCCATTTCGCCTTCCCCTACCTCTGCCTCATCATACCAGAAAAAAGAACTATGATGCTAGCCATGTCATGGTACTTTTTTCCCTATGTTTCTGCCATGCTGCTGTACTAGGTGGCAGAAAAAAATAAAGTCAATAATTCTTGCATAGGTAAGATCAAGTGGTTTGTTTTAAACATGGCTTGATTCTGCCACACGTCAGCCTGAGGGCCTTTGTGTGTAAAAGCCATCTACTTACTCTCCAGTTCATCCACCTGTTGGTAACAACAAAAGCCCTGGCAAAAACTCACTAAAAACAACAAACAGGTCCACATGCAATGTAAGAAACTACTGTGCTATAGCTTGCTGACTACTAGTCTTCTGGCCATTTTAAGAGGCTGTATTAACATTAAGATGACTGCAGTATTAGAAGACTGCAAAGTAAGATTCAAATCTGGCACCATAGTCCACCAACACTCTACACATTGAGAAACCACAGTCACAGCGCACTCCATCTGCCACACTCTTCACTTGTTAAACATATCGTTAGACCTAGCATTCTTGGCATGGCTTCCCCTGACTTTTTGCCTTCAGACCTCCTGTTTTGCTGACCTAGTTTTTACTGGCTTTAGGAGTCTGGGCACTTTACCACTACTAAACAGTACTAAAATCCATGCGCACTCTGCTTACAACATGGTAAAACTTGCCTAGCCACAATTGGCAAATGTAGTTTACTTATAAGTATATTAGTGTAATTTCCAATTGGGGGGGACCACCCACCAGTTTGGAGTCCCTGGACTCACAATTTAAAACTACAACTTGTGGTGAAGTCGGATTTTCAATTGTAATTCTGAAAATGCCACTTTTAAGAAAGTTGGCATTTTCCTAGTTTAGCAATTTGGTACCTACTGCCTGTCTCTGAATACACGTCTGGGGTGGGTGACAGCTGGGCTTTGTGCATTCCCTCTAGACAGCTACACACAAAGGGAGCTGATGGGGCATCCACAAACTGACAGGACATCCTAGGCAGGATAGGAGGGAGGAGCTGACACCCCTTAGTAGGCTGTGTTCTGTCCCCACACAATGGGCTGCATACCCCACTGTAGTGAGTCTGAAGTCAAGACAGGAAGGCCAGGACTCTGTGCACTCTTCTCTTTGAAGTCTCCCCCACTTCAAAGGCACAACCTCCGACACCACCATTTTGGTGCACTTCTGGGCCAGTAGATACTCAGTCAGGAGGAAGGACTGCTGTGCTGCTGAAAGGATTGCTACTCTGCTGGACTTCTGCTGTGCTGTGCCGACCTGCTGCCCTCCTTGCCTGGGACTGTAAAGCACTGGATCTGCATCTTTCCAACATAGACCCAAAGTAACTCCAAGGGCTTACCTCCTATTGTCTGACATCTCAGGGACATAGAAGACTTCCAACTCACTTGCTACAGCACTTAGACTCTGCCAACTGCGAGTCCTGCCCTGCCGAGTGGTGCCAATCCAGTCCTTGGTCATTGGAAGTAGGTATATAGTGCTGCTCCAGACAAATTCAATGCATCAACACCAATCGGAACCGCCACATCTCCATTCATGCTTCGCTGCTGCTGTGAGAATCGAAGACACCACATCGCCGACAGCGCGGTGCATCACCTCCATTTCTGACACATATCCGACTTTGCATAGCTCTAAACTGATGCATCGCCTACATCATAAGAATCAACGATGACACATTGCCTCCCCTGCTCCTCACGTTTCCCTTGACGTCGATACAAACAAGGTCCTTTTGCAGCGGGCCAAGCCTGGTCCCTGTATCCGACCCGCGCTCCATCGCGTTCGCCTAAACTTTCAAATTTGACCTGGTCCACCGCAACCAGTTAGACCTGGTTGGCACTTTAAGCTTTTAAGCACATTTCAGTTTATTCTTTAAAAATTCATATCTCAAGTTCTACTTATTAGATTTTTGTTGTTTTGGTCTTGTTTTGTTGATTACATTATGCTATATTGTGCTACACAAGTGTGGGATCTTTGTGTGGTGCTTTCAATGGTTTACTGTCTGAAGTGTTGCAGAAATACTTTACACATCGCCTCTTAAGTTAAGCCTGACTACTCTGTGCTAAGCTACCAGCGGGTGGGCATAGGTTAATTTAGGGTGTGTTTGTGACTTACCCAGACTAGGATTGTGGTTCCTGCTTGGACAGGGTGCATACGCGTGCCAATCAGAAACCCAATTTTTAACACCTACCTTCTTCATTCCCACGCTGAACACTGTCAGTCTGCAGATCTATATAGAACATCTAAATATATTTGTTGTTAATTAAAGAATTCTACCAGTCTTGCACGATCTTTCGGATCACAACATATTTTAAAATAAGCGCCTTAATTTAGGCTGATTTTAGAAACAAGCCTTAGAGTCTAGGTTGCAAAAGTTCTGGAATACTGTTGCTTATGTGTAGCAATATTAATTACATCACCTGATGATCTACAAGGTGATGAAAAATGTTTTTTTCCTTTAGTGTCTAGTTAGGTCAGTGCTCTGTTTTCTACGACAGAAATAAACATCAGTGATACACAGATTTATCAAATAAAAAAAACTCCATTATGGCCTCCAACTCCCTTCTAGACATGCTCAACTGCATTCTGCACCAAGTCTGCCGCGTGCTATACATAGATGGATATGCTCACTTGACATTCTGTGGGCAAAGGAAGAACATTTTTAGAGTTGAGAAGCGTAATGTTGCATTTTATAGGCCAGGAGAGTGAGGAGAAAAAAATGCACACAGGGAGGAAAGAGGCTCTTTGAGGGGAGCTCAACAGATGTTTTAAGGGGGAGAAAATAAGCATCTGACAAGTGTACATTCGGCAAGCTGGAGCTATGGCCTGATTTAGACTATGTTTGACTATCTCCAAAACAATGCAAACGATTGCTGTAAAACTGTGACAGCTGACAATTAAAGAAACCCTCTGATAACTTAGTGTTTCCAGAACCCGTTGAACATAAAAAATGGCAAATCAAGTAGTCTGCAGGGCTACCAGAAACAACATGTGCTCAGCCCATATTTAAGTAACCTGGGCCTTCAAGATCACTACTAATTTTGATTTATGCATTTGTCGTAGTAGCATCATAAATGTTGTGTCCAATACAGCTTTGAAAACCACACTCAGGCCTCGAAAAATCATAAAAATGTTACTAAACCTGCAGGACGAGTAGCTTGAATGATCTACTCGATCGAACGGTAATGTACTTGCCCCGGAAATGGGTCTCAAATTGTGTGATCCTAGGCAAATATTGTATTTTACAGTCGCCTTTTTCTTCATTCTCACATAGAAGTGCACCTTCAAATATCTGAGTTCAGCCTTTCTGCTGTAAAAAAAAAATCCTCTTTTGTTTGATTAAATACACTAAATGTTTGCTCCGTGTATAATAAATCTAGCCCACATATAGGGTAAACATGATCCACGTATGACTTGTCTCTTAGTTTACTAATAGCTTTGTCATCAGGGCAGGAGTGTTTCTAAGATTATGCTTAAATACTCACTTTAAATAACTATATTACTAAAGCATAATGTGGTAGCACACTGTCATTTACAGACAGTAAATTTCCAAGAAATGTCCCAAAACCTTCCCACTAACTTGCAGCTTTACTAATAAAAGTATATAGTGCATTAACAATAATCTGTGAAAATTGGGTTTCAGAAAACATTTATAATTTGGATATCACCAAGTAAAGTTTTCTGACTTTTTTCATCCTATTAAAATATTTTTTTCATCACAGAGAAGTACAAAAAATATTCTTTCACAGCTACTGAAATATATTTTGAAATGTTTTTGAAGTTCACTTAGTTATAAAAATGTTGTGTGTTTGGAAACACCTGATACCAAAAGCCTTTCATTTCACATAGGCCAGACAGTTAAACCTTACAAATTCCTGGAACTCTGCAGTCACAAGGAAAAGGATTTGCACTGTAAGAAGACAAACTGACGTTTGACCTCTGTCTCTGAACACACAGCAAATGTGACAAGAATAAGATTTAAAGGCATCTTAATTGCTAATTCAATATCTGACTGAACAGAACACCTCTTCTTGTCCACTCCCAGAAGGGCTAAGTGGAAACTAAAAATAGCTCGACCGCATAAAATAAACAAAGAGCTCGACCTGGTAAAATAAAACTTGCCCTAGTGAGTGGTCAGTAGAGTTTGAGCCATGCATACTAGATGGAATAATCTTATTAAAGAAAATCCAGTCTAGCAAAAAAGCTATAAATTGGCTTCTTTGCATAGATTTCCGGGAAGACTACCAATCTTGCAGTCTCTTTAGGAGTGAGTGAAACAAAAAGTAGGATTTGTGTTTAAGACAGTATCCATACTGCACAACCAGGAGTCAATCATATCTGCCTTAAGTAATCCGCTCCAGGGGTTTTAGAACATCACGGCCCAAGCTACACTTACCTTTCGTACCTGTGTGTGGTACTAAAATGCACAATGTGAAAAAGCTGGATAAGATTTCCAACATGCTGATATATAAACATCAACCCAAAAGAATGTAGATAAAGAAGACAACTTAAATGCTCTTCTAGATAGGGTTTCAAGCTACTGCTTTAACCACTGACAACATAGTTTCCCTGTCTACGCTTGCCCAGCGGGCCCGCCTGCTGTAAGCATTTACCACTCTTCTGCTGCTTCGTGGATTATAGCGTCACTTTTCACGTTAATCACCCCACTCTATGGAGGAAGCTAGAGTCATGAGGGATCCAAGCAAATCTTCTCCAAGCTATCATCTCGTTCTGCTTGGATACATGGGTATGCGTAAAACCTGGGCCATTTACCTTCACATGCATGCGTCCTTGCTCTTCTATCTGTATATTGCAGACTTGGGTAAGGCCCTGGCATACTATTTTTTGGCCCCGCTTCATTTGGGCCAGTTGCCGGTATACATCCAAGTATGCAGATGATACTATGATTATGGATCACACCAGATGCGGATTGTAACGCCTTTTGAGCAGCCTCAAAAAAATACACCACCAAGAACTAACTAACTTTAAATCAAGAGAAGTCGAGGGTGGTCATCTTTGGGTCCTATAGGAAGAAGAAATCTAATTCCTGGAGTCTGGGTCCACTGATAATTAAATCTGCAGCAAAATACAATTACCTGGGGATTTGGCTTTCAGAATCTGCAAAATCAGCTGCCCAGGTAGCCGGCATTAAGAAAGCCACTGCGATACTGCATGGCCTACCCTGTCTCAATAAGAACTTAGTTTCCCTGTGCGGCACCAATTCTGAAAGTCATCTATGCCACTCTCCTCCTTGCATTATGATATGGGCAATTGGCCTTCCTCACACCTCCTGGAAAATGTCCAGTCGTTGGGCTATAAAATGATATTCCTCCTACTGAGGCACCTATGGAGATCCAGAATTTGGTCTGTTGCGGCATGGGCTAAGCTGCGTAGCAGTAATCCTGAAGTATTACTTGAGGGTACTAAAGGCACCCGAGAACTCACTAAAGGCCCGTTTAAAGTAAACTTTTCAAAGTTCAGGAAATCCATGGCATGACCTTCTACAGAAGGCCATAAGGACATTCCAAATTGTTGACTCAGCCCTGGTATCGAAATCTAGCCTTTCTTGGTGTGGAAAGGGGAGATTAACCGGCAGTGCCGTTTAATTTCTTTTCAACAATATACTGTCTCACTCAATGCCTCGGATATTGTTCTTCCATTGAACTCTTCTTATCTGGTAGGGAGACTCAAACCCTACCTTGCTGACTCAATAAACTCCTGGGCACAGGCTGATATTCTGAATTTGAGACTTCTGAAGCACCCGATAAAAAACCTTACAGCCTTGACCAGTGCATGTCAAGGAAGGGCCTGCCGGCTTTGCAACTTTCAACAAGAATTCTGGTTGCATCTACTGGGCTGTTGCCCCACTTTGGACACACATAGAAATTTCTTACTGAAACTGTTTTTTCTTGCAGAAGGGATGCGCACCTGTAGAGAAGCCTCCTCTCTCTGTTTCTTTTGGACCACCTCAATGTTATTAGCTAGATGTGCTAAATATGTGAGGGAGCTCGGGAATCTCCTGCGCCCCCCACCAAATCTTAAAAATACAACAACTGTAAGCCAAAGACTTATAATGGACTATTTTCACAAAATCTAAGCAGCCTCAAGACATATTGTCTCTGTCTGGTTTGGGGTAGAATTTCACACACAACGCACTATAATCCTGCTAGTGCCAGACAAGCTGTGGAACTTCTGTATAAAAAAAATTCATCCTACTCATAGCCAAAGACGGTTATACGTCGGAACAACGCATACTGGAACAACGCATGCCTGAACAACCAGGTCAGAACAACGATCTCGTTGTTACCAGTAATGCCTTTACCACGAATGCCTTAACAACGATTTTTCGATATAAAGGCATTCCTGATAAAGGCATTAGTGAACGGCATGCATGGTTCCAGCATGCGTCCCCCCTGTCCCTCCTACCCCCACCCCTAAAAATTATCGCGACCAACCCACCCCCATCCCAACCCCTAAAATTACCGCAACCCCTCACCCTGCCCCTAAAACCACCCCAATCCCCCACCCCTAAAACCTAAAGCACCCCGAGCCCCCAACCCCAAAAACAAAAAATACCCTGACTCCCCACCCCCATCCCTAAAACTAAAAATACCCCGACTCCCCACCCCGCCGCCGCCCCTAAACCAACCCGATCCCCACCCCCTAAAACTAAAAATACCCATACCCCCCTGCCCTTAAAACAGCCCCAGTCCCAGCCCAACTTACCTCCTCCTTGATCCCGTCGTCCTCCTCAGCCGACTCCTTTCTTCTGTGCCTTAACCACGCATGTATGTGGTTCAGCACATGCGTGGTTAAGGCCCTGAACAAGGAAGTCGTGGAAAACAAAAGTGTTGTTCCGCTTTCTTTTTCCATGACTTTGTTGTTCAGGAGTCGTTGATCAGGATGCTTCCCCCAAAGACTCTTATAAGTTCTAAGTGATTCTATGATCGCATGTCCCTATTTTGGTTGGGGGGGGGCGCACTGAATCACAGTATGTTGCCCTTCAGTCCAGCTTTATTGTGACGTCTTGTATAATAACTTTTACTTTTATTAGCTAAGCTCAATTTTCGCTTTTATTAGCTGAGTGAATTTGGAAGTTTAGGCTGTTTCCTTTTATGCTATTGTAGAAATGTTTAAATTGGCAGAATATTTTTCACGCTCTTGTTCACTAGCTCCTTCCTTTTTAAACATTGTTTTATTGAGGTTTCAATTAACTAAACAATAAACTTACCATTACTAATTACCTACAAGATGAATTTCATCAAACCAAAGTGTTAGGAGATGAACTTTAATTTGTCAATATATCCGATCAAGGTCTGACTATGTATATACCATGATCTGTCTTGTCAATTTGGCATCAAAGCTCAATACCTCTCTTCACCACCAATGGCAAACACAACCAGTTGCCCCCCAAAACACATATTACACTCCAAGGTCAACCACTTACTCGAATCTTCCTTGTTGTTACTGGCTACTAAATCATTAGAAAAAGGAATAATAAAATCTGCCCACTGTGCCAGACCCTACTGGTCCAATCTACCAGATGACAGTTTAGTAAACTTCAACACAAAAAAAGCTTAACAGGCTGTGAAAAAACATACAACAACTAAACAGCTCCCTTGTGGCTAAATTCAGATAAAATTATATCTATGTCAGCAGAAAAAAGAAAAAAAATCCTTAATGAAATGCAAAACTTCTCACTCAGTATACAATGTGAAATTTCACACCACTACATTTGTAATGCATAGTGATATCTGAAATGGTTTAATTCACAAATCATGTACCATAAACTAACAATATACTTTATATGATTAAAATAATAGTAAAAGTGTGTAATACACAATACTTTTAAAAAATTCAGACATTATATATATATGATTAAAACTGCATACTTTTATTTGCACAGCTTGTAAAAAAAATTAACCCATGGATAAAGAAAACTTTTGTGCTAGATAGCACTTGTAAAATGCTATCTGTGGAATAACCTTTGTGTAGTATATGGTATGGTCTCATTGTATTGTATGGCACGACCAGTCACTATATAGGTTAGTATAGTATGGCATGGTACAGCATGGCCAGTCATTGTATAGTATTGCATAGTAAGGTATAGCATGGCCAGTCATTGAATGGAATGGTAGGTATAGTATGGCATGGTGTGGTGTGGCATGGTCTGTTATTGTATAGTATGGTATGGCCAGGTATTCACATTTATGGCCAGGTATGGTACAGCCATGGTATGGCCTATCATTGTATGGTATGGCCTGTCACTGTATAGTATGGTATGGCCAGACACTGTATGGTACAGTGTATGGTATGGCCAGTCACTGTATAGTATGGTATGGCCAGTCACTGTACGGTATAGTGTATGGTATGGCCAGTCACTGTACGGTATAGTTTATAGAATGGCCAGTCACTGTATGGTATGGTATGGTCAGTCATTCAATAGAATGATGTATGGTATGGCAGTCATGGTACGGCTTGGCCAGTCATGGTATAAAATGGCTCGTCATTTCATAGGAGGGCATGTTGTGGGCTGTTCTATAGGATGGTATGGTCTGTCACTCTATCTTATGCGATGGTGTCTAACTGTATAGTGTGTTATGATCTATTTGTATAGTATAGTATAACCTGAAATGGTATGGTACGGTATGGTGTGGTATGATGAGCCCAGTCATTGAATGGTATGGCATGACATGGCCAGTCATTGTATAGCATGCTATGGTATGGCCCGACATTGTGTATGGTATGACCTTTCATTTTATAGTACGTTTTATAGTATGTTGTGGCCAGTCATTGTATAGCAGGGTATGCCCAGTCATTGTATAGTATGGTAAAGTTAGTCATGGTATAGTATGGCATAGCCAGGAATTCACATGTATGGCCAGGTATTGTACGGCAAGGCCTGGCATGGTATGGTATAGTACGGCTATCGTTGTATAGTGTGATATGGTATGGCCTATCATTGTATAGAGTGATTTGGTATGGTATGGCCTGTCATTGTATAACATGGTATGGCCTGTCATTGTATAGTATAGCAAGTCACGTCATGTCATTATATAGTATGGGATGGTCAGTTATTGTATAGTGTGGTTTGGTCAGTCATGATGTGGTTACTCATAAAGTATGATATGGACAGTCAATATGTAGTATGTGGCATGGTCAGTTATTGTACAGTATGGTATGGCATCATCAGTTATTGTATAGTACGGTATGGCACAGTAAAGCATGGCCTGTCATTATATAAAATGGCCTATCGTATAGTATGGCATGTTGTGGCCTGTCGTAAAATATGGTATGGCCTGTCAATGTATAGCATGGTATCAAATGACCATGGCATGACCTGTCGAATGGTATGGTGTAGTATAGTATAGTGTGGTGCGGCCTGCAATGGACAGTATGGTATGGTTCAGACTGGCCTGTTGTATATTATGGCAGGATTTGTCATTGAATAGTATGATATTTCTTGTTATTGTATAGTATGGTGCAGCTGGTCATTGACTGTATGGTATGGCATATCATTGTATAGTATGCTACAGAATGGCCCATCATTGTGAAGAACAGTATGGTATGGCATGCTATTGTATGTTATGGTATAGCCTGTCACTGTATAGTATGGTAATCTTTGTTATACTATACACATTAAACTACAGGAGGAAGCACAATAGGATTGGCCAAACAAACGCTTGACAATATATGCGATTTTCATTCTAGAATGTTCCATCTAATCTGTAATCGAACATAAATAAACCAATTGTAAGCATGCCTTATTTTTTTAATAAAAACATTTTAATCATGCCCAAAACATCCTTGTCATGAAACGCATGAACTGGCTAGGCCAACAGGTTTCGCCTATGGCTATTGGCTTTGACAATGTGTTTTAGACATGATGTACATCAGCGCAGAGTGGAATAGTGCAGAGTGGGGTGGCAGAGAGTTCACCAGCAGAGAATGCAGTGTTGCAGAGTAGAGTGTCAGAGTGCAGTGGCACAGAGTAGAGTGCAGCAGAGTGCAGTGTTGAAGAGTAGACTGTTTCAGAGTAGGGTGAAGTGGTGCAGGGTAGAGTGCAGTTGCATACAGTGGCATAGAGGGTAATGGCGTTAAGTGGTGTAGAGTGCAGTAGCATAGGGTTAAGAGTAGATCAGAGTGGCGTACAGAGGACTGGCGTAGAGCGCAGTGGCATAGAGTTGAGTGTTACAAAGTAAAGTGCATTGGCTCAGAGAGTATTGGCATAGACTGCAGTGGTGTAGAGTGCAGTGTTGCAGAGTGGCGTAGAGAACAGTGGCACAGAGTGGAGTTGTGCAGAGTAGATGGATGTGGCCTAGACTGGAGTGGTGTAGAAAGCAGTGACGAAGAGTATAGTGATATAGAGTAGAGTGACAAAGAGTGCATTGGTATAAAATAGAGTGGTACAAGGCAGAGTAGAGAGGCGTAGCATGAAGTGGCGTAGCATGAAGTGGCGTAGAGTGAAGTGATGCAGAGTGGAATGGCATGGAAAGGTGTAAGTTGGAGTGCTGCAAAGTAGAGTACAGTGGTGTGGAGTGGTGCAGAGTACGGGGGAGTGGCGGTGTGGGACCACATTGTCAATTGAAATGACCAATATAGTTACACAGACATGCAGTTTTACTAATAAAACTATGCAGTGCACAGACAACAATGTGCAGAAATTGCATCACCTAGTGTAACAATTTGTTTTGATCAAATTAAAGTATTTGTTTCCAACACACTTCAGAAATAACAACAAAAAGTGCTTCATTTGTTCATTTATATACACCCGATATCCGGCTAGATTGTACCATAAATCTTCTCACTTTGAAATCGGAGAAAGAAAAGTAAACAAATGCCCTTGGAAAAAAGCACTTGACATTTGACCTCAGTATTTGAATGCACAGCAAATTTGATGAGATACGAACAAGATTTACAGGCCTGTTTACAGAAAGAGAGCACTCAGAGGATACAGTACATAAGGTTTGGGCAAAGGAAAGTAGGAACTCAAGCTAAACAACCTAAAACAAATAAAGCTAGCAAATGGAAAGGAAGCAAATGTGAGTTACAAACCACAAACCCAACAGCAAGCAATGGGCAGAATACATTCCTAGGTCAGCTTTCTCAAGGTCCCAAAGATGATGTTAGCAAACCAGACAGCTACACGGTCTCGTAAGCTGTGATCTAAAAAGGACTTTGGTACAAATTAAACAAGTGATTACCTAACGATGATAGCACAGAGCGTTTAAAGTAGTTGGAAATCATTGCTAAAAACTACACTAACAACCTGTGACCTAGTGGTGTTGTTATGCTGCAAGAATAGAAGGAGAGGCCAAGAAAAATAAAAGGAAACAAAAATGGGGAACGAATGGTGAAAGAAACAACAATGAGCAATACTAGAAGCAAAAAAAAAAAAAACATTCACTCTTAAAAAGTGCTGCAAGTAGAAGAAAAAATAGGCTGAGACAGAAAGCAGAGGTAGCGAAAGAACACCCACCAAAAAAAGGGAGCGGTACTTGATCCATGCTCCATGAACAAGGGAAACATACAAACAGAAAGCAAAGTGAATTCAGCATGTGCTGACCAAACAGGAGTCTGCAAATAAGACTGATAATAAAGCCAACAAATGGTAAGCAATGGGCGGGTTCTAAAACCCCTCTATCCAATCAAAATGTCTCACAAGCTGCAGCACATGCACTGACTGAGGAGCACCTGGCAAATCCATTATGTTTCTTCCACACAGGAATTAAGAGACGATTGATAAATGTTTGATAACATTTGCAGAAGTCACAAATAGTTAGGAGCGCACCTGCCTGACATCCCAGCAATTAATCTGCCCCATTGCATCATGGTAGATGTAGTATCTTCAAAAAACGAACTCCATTAATTTTTAAATATTTCACCTTTAAGTAGGTACAGCCTTTACTGTGCATCTCTGGACACATGTGTTTCTGGGTTAATCCCTTCTTCAGCAGAGAACATATTTGCGGGGTGCTGGGAATGCTGCCATAAATCCCCCGGTTTCAGTACCTCTTCCCTGGCATGCTGGTGCCTGCTCCAGAGCTCGTCAGCCCAGTAGCTCAAGGGAGCCTTTAAAGTCACAAACAGTTAGGAGCGCACCTGCCTGACATCCCAGCAATTAATCTGCCCCATTGCATCATGGTAGATGTAGTATCTTCAAAAAACGAACTCCATTAATTTTTAAATATTTCACCTTTAAGTAGGTACAGCCTTTACCAAACAGGAGTCTGCAAATAAGACTGATAATAAAGCCAACAAATGGTAAGCAATGGGCGGGTTCTAAAACCCCTCTATCCAATCAAAATGTCTCACAAGCTGCAGCACATGCACTGACTGAGGAGCACCTGGCAAATCCATTATGTTTCTTCCACACAGGAATTAAGAGACGATTGATAAATGTTTGATAACATTTGCAGAAGACAAATTGTATCAAAGATTGAGGGGACAATGCATCACAAGAAATGATTCTACACAAGGCTTTGTCATGCTACCCTAACATGAAACAAAGGTAACTGCAGATAATGCCCATTCTAAATACAGTTAAGAGGTCTCCTTCACCATGGATGGGTCACAAAGAATAAATATGGCTCCATGTCCATTGAGGACTGCACAATAACTGTCTCATTGAAGGTTTAGTAGCTGCCTCAGTTCTCTTGAATAGCACCTGCACTCCATGTAGAAATTTCTTAATAAATGTGATCTTTTAAAGATACAGAGTAGGGATTGTTGAATAAAACTGGTATATCCAACTCTTCTTCTTCGTATCTGATCTAGCGAAGCCATGGAATTTTCCTGGGCTTAGAGGTTAGACACACGACTATAGCTCCATGTACTCATTCCATAAATTAACATTTGTAAACAATTTCTTCAATAGATTTTCAAATATAATGGGATTGGCTTACTACCTAAATTTAAAGCAAAATTAAACAAGATACCAACTGATCTGACTGATTTTTTGTTGCCTAAATTAAACCCAAGGGGACCAAGAACTAGAGTAGAGGTCTCCAACCTTGAGCTACTTATGATCAATGAAAATCTGCCAGAGCCACTTTTATTATTAGTGTTATAATAGTGGATAGATCAGACAAGGTTACAATAGTGGTCACCATATGCAAGATTACTAGCAGTGGTCACCTTAATGCATCAGACAGGACTGTCATCACTAATATAAAAGGTGGTTATGGAATGCTTCTACATGGGTAATACATAACAGCAATGCCTCTAGTATTAAGTTGATTACTAATATTATTAATCTCTTAAGCAAGTTATTACTCAAATATCAACTTTACAAATATTTTCGAACATATGAGGTCTGAAAATACAACAGTTTTTGGCTTTAATACCCACTTTTGAATTTTAGTAAACTTATATTAAATCAACCAAGCGAACGCTTCTAATTTAGTAGGCCCGTCTGCACACAAGAAAGCTATTTACAGACAGGTAAAAAGTTAACAGTAGGTCACAAACTACTTTTAGTAGAAGCCTAAAGTAGATGAATCTAATTTTACGCACAAATAAGAGAACTGATCAACTTTTTTAAAGCCCATTAGGAGTATGAGACAACAGGGCAGCGTTGTCTGAATTTAAAACTATAGGTACAGGATTTGATTTATCCAGGTGCAAATCCTTTTCATGCACTATCCTAAAGGACTTTACATTACTGATGTACAGCCAAAATAGGATGTCAACAAATCGTAGTAAGTCAGAATTTGTGACCTGCCTTCCTTAATATACAGAACACATTCCTAGCAGACATCACAATCTAATTTGAATGGTTTAGTGCAATGGTTCTTAACTTTAAAATTCTGAGGACGCCAAATTAATTATTGCTGGTATCCCAAGACCCCCACTCCCCTCCACCCCCAACACTGAATTATTAGTGGAATCGAGGGACTCTCACCGAGTCATTACTGTAAGCCAAGGTCCCATAGCTTCAGCATTTTTGATAGTCTGATTCACATAACATACAAAAAAAATATAGAAACAAGCATTCATCAAACAAATACACAAATGATGAGATATTTAGCTTAATTTGAAAACGTATATATTAAAAAATTAATAATAATGGGAAGGTTGGAGTTTTTCTAAATTCAATTGAGGCCACTTGTTGTCTGTACCATATCCTGTTTGCTGCACATGCACTACTCCCACAAATCAATATGAGGATACAACGCAAACAGAAGGTTTTAAAAGTAAGTTTTATATTGTGTCTTTATTTCTAACACACTTTATAAATCTGTTAATTTTTTAAGCAGTCGCAGACTCCCTGATTAGGCTTCCTGGAGCATCACTGGTGTCTGGACCATAAGCTGAGAACTGCTGATTTAGTGCGTTCTCCTAGTTCTCCATGCCTGACAAAATCTGATATGTCTATGTGTAATGCCTGAAGGAAATCCACCAAAGGTTTTGGTCTAAAGTACCCAAAGCTTTGACTGGTTCATGTAACCTTATGCGCTACAGGGATTTATTCAAAGCTGAATAGATAGGACAAGCCTCATATGCTGTGTATTAACTCACTATCAGGTGTAAATTTGGGTGTTGCACCATTGTCCATAGGCCTTCCCAGAATCCCTACTGAGCATCGGACAGACCGAGTCAGCAGTCCATGTCAAGAGCACAATTTGGCCTACAGCTTTTACCATGGATTCAAACAGACAAATTGTTACATAACATTGTGGATCTTGACGGTTACCCTATTTAAAAAGCAGTGGTAAAGCCAATAGGTCTTGTCTATGCAAGAGCTATTGGCTTTGGCAATGTCTTTTAGCCATGTTGTACACAAGGGTGGCTGCTGTTCAGCATGGCTAAAATTTAGTGGTGTGTGGTTGAATGCAGGGGGATAGACTGGAGTGGGGTAGACTGGAGTGTGCTGCATTGGAATTGAGTGGGGTAGATTATAGGGGTGTAGACTGAAGTAGGTGAGTGAGGTAGCCTTGGGTGGAGTGTGTAGACTGGAGTGGGGTAGACTGGGTTACACTGGAGTGGAGTGGGTTGGGCTGGAGAGGAGTAGGGTAGATTGGAGTGGAGTGGAGTGAGGAAGAATGGAGTGGAGTTGGGCAGATTGGAAATCCAGGATAACAAAAGCTTCATGAGATCTCTCGGGCAGCTACCTTTAGATAGGCAGTATTAATACAGGCCAAATTATACTCAATTAATTTAGATGGGATACACAGAAGATCAGAAGATTTTCAGCTTAATCATATTACATTTAAAAAAGAAACTAATAAGACCCCCATACTGAAAAACATAGCATCACTTAGCACATTGTATAATTTTACAAACCTAAAATGCATAATTATTCATATTATGCCATCCGTGTCAGTGTCTTTGCTATCCTCCATATAGAGGTAGCTTCCACAGATGACCTCTCTACAAACTTTTACAAGCTCTCGTAACTTTATGCTTTGCAAAGCACCAACATGAGCAAATGCATAGCTCTGCTATTTAATCAACTTGCTGCAACTGACTTGCAATAATTACTTTATCATATATTTTGCTGAAACTACCCAATGCAACTGCAACCAAAAGATCATTTCCCTTAATGCTATTCTCTCATTATGTCGCTGTCACGAAAGTGGTATTTGGGTAGCAGTCTTTCACACCAATATCCTGTGCGATACATTCTCTATCAAATAAGTGATTACATCTTGCACGACCCACCTCACCATATGGAAGGCTCGCACTCAAATTAATTGTATGCGCACTAATGTCATGTAATAGACACTAATTTGATATCTAGTAACAATATGTAGATTCATAAAAAGATTAATTTGCATATGATGTACTATAAGTAACGGTACCATCAGGATTATGTTACGAAAACATCTGACATCCTGTAGCCATCTTCTCTAAGTGTTATCAATGACGCGAACCACTGTAAAACGAGAACAACAATTAAAATTAAGCCCTATTAACACTAGCATACCCTGGAAGTGATCCATGTTTTTGAGCATCTTCACCTACAAGAGGAAAGACTCTGCTGGTCAGTGATATAAAACCTATGAGTTAGTAGACTGTACAGTTCTGAAACACAAAAAGGCAAATCACTGCTCTGTGTTTCCTAGCATTGGCTGCAAATTTCAGGAAAAGCAGGCGCATAGACCAGTGCTGACTCCGCATACTAGAGTAGGACAAATTTACAATGTATCCCCAGGATCACCAACTTTTATTTCTACTTTCTCCAGAACGCAGCCTCTACTTGATGGTGCTGAAACTAAGCTTCACTGCATCATGTCACTGCATTTGAAAGAACCATATTGAACACAAGGTATCAGATGAATGACACATTTACTGGTTTCAAACCCTGTGATTTTGTAAATCGAAAATGCTCAACCCATTTAGTGATTCAGGTTACCAAACTGCTAAATGGATTTAAGAAACCATATTGAGTCACTATTGAGAAGAGGAATGTTTAGGGCGTCCCTTCCAAATACCATTTTCTTATGATATGTAATGTTCTGAGAGAGAAATCCATCATAAAACATTATTATTTTTGACAAACTACAGAAAGGTACTGTTAACCCATTTGCAAACAGGAAAGGGTCCCCTAGATAAATCTTCCACCTGGTGAATGGTCAAAAAGATTTAAGCAGGCCACCATCACTGTGATGGCAACAAATCGTAGTGAGTTCGAATTTGTGACCTACCTCCCTTAATATACAGAGGGAGATCAGATTCGGACACACGACGACTCAGGCTTTGAGAAACTGAGCTACTAGTACACAGGTCTTTTTTTTCTCCAATCTTTACTGATCTTAACATACTGGGTGCAAACTGCAACTAGTATTTTGCTGCTATATAATAATATTCACTTTGTGTATTGCAAAGGCAGGTTATGAAGTTTCTTTATTACTCCAACTGCTTCTTCATGCAACAGCAGGGCAGTGTGGCCTTGCACTTGCAATAGAGCACCCCACAATATATACCTCACATTCTAAACAGAAATTTTCCATTCAGCTGATCTCTGCCATTAGTCTAGAAAAAAAGCAGCAGCCAAGAATGTAAAAATGCCGACAATTTAACTATTATCTACTGCAATCAAACTTAACGAGGTGAAAACATACCTCAATCCAGGTACAAGCTTTACATGTGGCGAGACTGGATTGAATAGAGAACTTTGGGTACTGAGAAATTAAACTGGCAGTGAGGTTAACCAATGTTAAGTTATTTGAAAGAGCACATTCAAGCAAAGTATATAAAAAAGGGAGTTTGTGTGCCACAAACACACAGATATCCAGCCTGCTGTTTAACAACTTCCATAGGATATAATGGAACTTGTAAAATGTCCGACTGGATATCCGTCACGTTTGTGGCGGAGTATCCCATCTGCCAAGGCGTAACCAGACCCTATGTCTGATACTTTGTGTGGAGCAAAACATAATAAATACCAATAACCACTGATTTTTATACTTTTTAAAAACCATGAAAACCCCACCAGAAACGACAACAAAGAAATGTAAACAGGAAAGCCTAGCTACGAGGATAAATGAATATGGAAAACACAGTGATACTGCACTAAATAGACGTTCCCTTTAACACTGTCATTATGCATCCTGAGGACATCCCATCCTGCAATCTGTGAAGTCTCTGAGGGAGGTCCCCAGGCACGGCAAATACTAGGATGCCTACGAGAATATCAATCTACCATGCAACTTAAAATGAACCTTCATCTAACCCCAGTGTCTGTTCGGCACTGCCTAGAAACAGCAGGTACTCCTTTTCAAAAGGCCCGTCCTCCAGCTACATACATATTTAGCTTCAGCGCTGATGCAAATCCCCTTTCCCAGTCTGCAACAGCGAGGGAAGAAAGCTTCAATAGAGGCAGTCTGCCTGCGTTCCCCAAAGAGATCAAAATTCAGAGATAGCATCAATTTTAGTTGGCCCTGGTATCCTACAGGCACCCCTAAAAAGAGGAGAGATCCTAGCTTCATAGAGCCATTAACTAGTACTTCATTTGGACATATAGAAGAAATTCCATGCTCCAGCTCAAGAGATGCTTTTCAGGTCAGTACTCTGCATGCTGCCATTTACCCCCGCCTTTGTGATCCATTCCCTTTGTCAATGGTTATAGAAATGCTGTTCAGAATCTCTGATGATGTGCAATATTGCTAAAAAATAGGGGGGAAATAGTTTTTTTGAAGGCTTGCGCGCCAAGCCTGCTCTTTTTTTCCCTTTTTGTTTACTGACTAAAGCTGGAACGGTAAACAAAAAGCAACAAAAAAAAAAAAAAATAGCACAAGCAGGTGACTGGACAATGAGGCCCTATAAGAAGAAGCACACAGGAGAGAAAAAACAGCGCAGGGGGAGAATCACACAAAGGTGGGCACACATCACGCTACTGAAGCAAGGATAAGCACACAGGCAGAGAAAGAGTAATATGAGCATGGCAGAGGGTGGGGGGGAACTACACAAGGACACAAACGGAAAACACGTGCACCATCATGAAGTGTTTAAGCAAAAATAATAAAGTAGTGACTGAAAAGTGAGCAGTGGAAGAACACAAGTGATGTGTCCATGCTCCGGGGGACGGATAAACATATTAAGAGGAAGTAAAGCCCACAGAAGGTAATGAATAAGAAGCAAACAAATAAAAGTGATGAAGCCAACCAGTGGTAAGCAATGGCCAGGCTCTAAGCCCATTGAAAGCTTACAATACATCCTGCAGAAGAACAGACCTGCAAAAAGGGAGATGTACTTCCTGGTGCACAGAGAAGCAGACATCTGGTTACCAGTATTAAAAGAAATGCACCACAAAGAGAATCCTTCATGGCGTTAGTTGAGGAGGCAAGACACCCAGATGCCAAAAGGACCCGAAGCTTAGCTGGCCAAAACTGACAAGATATCTCTTAGGGGTAGAGGACATGAAGAAGCATTCTTGTACGACAAGTAAGACCATCATTATTTTCCTTACCCACCTCTTTCCAGCTCTTCTTTTCTGAAAACCTATATTTGCCCCTTTTCAGCAAGAGGGAGAGGGGGACACATTTTATTCCTCTTCACCCTCGATTTCAAGGCGGTGGTCCTTGTCTGTTCTTGTGTAAAGATAGAGGGTAACACAAAAGGACGAGGAACCTGGGTCAGTGGAGTGCACTGCCTCATTGGCCAAAATCATTACAATTTTAGAGCATATGCCAAAAATCTACCAGTCATTTCTCTGTTCTTTGGGGTCAATTTTTTGTCCACTTAAAGATTGTTTTATGGCACAATTATTATTTTCGGCATTAAGCATGCATCATTTGTAAGACAAATAACTTTTTAATGTATTGTAATTATTGTTTAACAAAATACTATATGCATAGTAACTGTGACCTTTATGTATCTATTAAGCACATAATTACATTGTTGTTTAAGCAAAACTGTTTTCCCCTACAATATAAAAACATTCGAGAAGGAATCATTGTTCCAATACATTGTCTCAGGGAGGTCATTCTGATTACCAAACTATATGAATAAACGTAGACTCAACAGTTCTAAAGATATTGTGGTGACAAGATAGTCAACATTCTTATCCAAAATCATCTGAGAACCCATCAAGGGAGGAACCCATTACCTGGATGCCAGTTTACAATCCACAAATACATGGTGATAATTGTATTAGTTTTTTTGGACCAGACAGTTCAAATAATATCCAATATTAATTGGCATTGATTAATATAGCATCATCTCTTGAAAGAAAGTTTGGTGAAGCCTTCACTTTTATCTGGGGAGTGGCATTCCGATAGCCCGATTCCCAGGACATATTGTTTGGGGTCAAGAGCAAGATGTTTCATGTTTATTTTGTCCTTAGGACAAGTAGACCCAACGCCCTGCAGCACAAAACGTTTTGCTGGCAGTTTACAAGGAAGAAAACTGTCTGCAGATGAAGTAATATTTGTATCCATATGTTAATGATGTTCGAACTTGTGTTTATGGTTCATTAATGCAAAGCCTTTATTGTTAAGGTAAGCGATCTAAATAAATGCTGCAAGGTCACACTGCACTACCGACAGTGGTTTCAGTAAAACAAAACAAAAAACTAAAATAAAAAAAGAAATTAAAAAAAATAAAAAATAAAGTGTACACATGTTTAAAAGTGAAACAATATGATGCTATGTATAATGCACTCAGAATGCCTTCTGATTAGATGCAAATATTTGCAGAAGCTTGTAAGCCTAATTGATGATTCTTTGCTTTCAAATAAAATGTTTAGAAAAAATTGCAAGTAGGAAAAAACAGTGTTGATGCATGCTAGTATTTAAAAAAAATATTCATAATGGAAAAATCAGGGTAACCATCGTAAACAAGATTATGGGAAACATGAAAATAAACAAGCACTGGCAAAGCCAACCTATCCAACGTTAGCGGTCTGTCTTTTGGTTTTGTCTATGTGTGTCTTGTTTTGACATGGCTTTTGTAACACTTTACTGTTGTAGAAGCTGCCAGGCCCTTGCCACTGCAACAAACAATAGCAAAAAGCAAAACAATTTTGGTCAAAAAAAGATAAAGCACACATTGCTATAGTAGTTCCTCGCACTGAACAAAACTACTTTTGATGCCGGTATGCGCCTTGAAGAAGAGCAGAATGCATTCACTCACAGTAAAGCCAGCCAATAGATAGAGAGAAAAACAGAATTTTAATAAAAACAAACTGTCAGGCAGCGCAGCAGATAAAAATGCTGTACTGCGTTGCGTGATAGGGAGGGAGAAATATGGCTCTCTTGTCCCCTCTCCGTAGCACTGGTGTAGATTTTTTGCTGATGTGTGCCACACACACATACCTTGCGCCATAGCGCAAAGGTGTGTGCGAGAGTCTAGCATAGGTATTTTACTGGAAAGGTTTCCTTCCAGTACAAAATACTATGCTTAGACATTTAAAACTTTTGCTACTTTGTATGTGTGCTACACAATGCAGCATGCATGCAAGGTACGAAAAGAAAGGAGAAATTACAACATTCCTTCTTTAAACACCTGGTTTTAAAACGCATTTTTTGTTTTCACAAAAACAAGTTTTGCACTGGAAAGTAAATAATAAAGGAAAGATTTTGCGCTGGTTTGCGTCACTTTTATGGTGCAAAGCCAGTGCAATCATCCCCAAAAGGTTTTGGTTAACTGCAGACCTAATTGGTGTACGTCTTTGCATTCAAGGATGTGGAATTCCTATCACCCAAGACATATTGTTTGGGGTCAAGGGCAACAAGTTTTCATTTTTGATTTTGTCCTTGGGACAAGTAGGTCCAACCCCCTACAGCACAAACCCTTTGGCTGCCAGTTTAGAGAAGGGAACTGTCAGCAGTTGAGGTAATATGTGTGTAGATTTGTTAATGCTGTTCAAACTTGTATTTATGGTTCATTAATGAAAAGCCTTCACTATTAGGGTGAGCACTGCATATAAACGTTTTAAGGTCACACTGCACTACTAGCAGTGATTCCAGTAAAAAAAATAAAATCAAAGTGTACACACGTTTGAAAAGTTTAACAATATGAGGCTAAGTATAATGCTCCCAGAATGCTCTCTGATTAGATGCAAATGTTTGCAGAAGCTTGTAAGCAAGAGTTATGATTCTTTGCTTTCAAAATGAAATGTTAAAAAAAAAATGCAAGTAGGACATTTTAGGTGCTATTTATTTGAAGCGTCACTTAGTTAAATGCGTAGATGCATTCTAGTATTTCGAAAAAATATTCCTAATGAAAAAATAAGTGTAACCATTTTCAACAAGGTTATGGGAAGCATGAAAATAAACAAGCACTGGCAAAGCCAACTGGTCCACCAATTTTTTTTGGGTGATTCTTTTGGTTTTGTCAATGCGTTTCCTGTTTTGACATGACTTTTGTAACACTTTATTGTTGTGTGAGCTGGCTGCCAGGCCCTCACCGTTGTAACAAACACTGGCAAAAAGAAAAAAATGTTTTTGGTCTCAAAGAGCTCACATTGCCACCAGTGGCGTAACAAAGGCCCTGCAGCCTCCCTCAAAGATGCCCCCTCAGCACAGCACCTTCCCTGGGTGAGTCTTGAGGGGGTCCCCCCCTGTTCTTTACAGGGGGGGTCCACTCCCGTTTCGTTAGGCCACTGACTGCTACAGTAGTTCCTGGCACTGAAAAAAACTACTCTGTGTGCCAATATGCTCCATGTGGAAGAGCGAATGCGATCACTCATAGTCAAGCTAGACGATAGAGAAATAATAGTTTAAGAAAAACAAAATGTCTTTGTTAACACCAGACCTAATTAGGGACCCCCATTCTTAAAGAAAGTCACAAAAGTGCACCCATAGTATATGTCTTTGAATTAGTGGCTTTCATGAATTCACAAGAACTTACAGACGTAGACCGGGAAATCTGACTCCTAGAAAAATTTTGTGAACTGTATTTAAGCACCAGCAAATATCCATGTGTAGATTTGCTCATGTGAAAATCCATTGAGCGTTTACAAGTTCACTTTCCCCTCCAACTACATTTTTCCCAACCCTGAAAGTACTTCTACTTCTGCCATTGCCAGGAGTAAATTTCGACCTCTCTCATTATGGGAAAAGATTAGAGAAGAGCTGGTGAAAATCCTTAAAACATGCAAGTTAGTAGGTTCGCAGACTTAAAGGCATTCCAGCCCTGGAACTATTACTTACTGCTTTCTCCAGCCCAGTATATAGATCTGCTGAAAGGTGGCAAGATAAGAAAATTGCTATAGTACGGATTGAAATTGCAAGTATTCAGGCCCTACTATAGCCTTAGAACCCGCCGTAGCGGGCTCTACCGGCTATTAAAGGCCCGCTCCCCGCGTTAAATGCCCGAGCCGAAGGCCCATTGTTTGGGACTTTAATAGCCGGTAGAGCCCGCTACGGCGGGTTCTAAGGCTATTAGAACATTCTGCCACTCAGGGCAGAATGTTCTATTAAAAAAAAAAATGTTCACGGAGCCCGAGGGGATTAAAATCCCCTCGGGCTCCGTGAGGCTTTGTTCACAGCTGTTGCTGTGAACAAAGCGAACATTGGAATGTTGGCGCTGCGGGCTTTTACCGGCCAGTAAAAGCCCGCAGCACTCCATTGTTTTCAATGGAGCCCCCAGCATTCCAATGTTCTAATATATAGTAGTAGACTTGGCATAATCAGAGAAGCTATTATCAGAACTCTTACATAAAGAGATTGCTGTCATAATTTGTCGCCGCACTACATGGCACCAAAGGGACAAGTAGATTTTTTTACAGGACAAGTAGATTTACAAAACAACCTGTCCCATGGACAAGTAGATATTTTATTAAATTCCACACCCCTGGCATTAGTGCCTCTCATGACTTCACAAGAATTCACAGAAGGACACCAGGAAATCGTAATCTTGGCAAATATTTGTGAGTTCTATTTTAGCACGAGCAAATATCCATGTGTAGATTTGGCCATGCGTAAATCTATTTAGCATTTACAAGTTCACTTTACCTCCAACCATTTTTTACCCAACCCTGGAAGAACTACTTCTGCCCTTGTCAGGAGTAAATCCCCAACCTTTCTCAGTATGGGAAAAAGATTAGAGAAGAGCTGGTGAAAATCCATAAAACATGCAAGTTAGTAGGTTTGTATATACTCCAAGGCATTCCAGCCCTGGAACTATTGCTTACTGTTTCCTCCAGCCCCAGTATGTATATCTGTGGAAAGGTGGTAAAATAAAGAAATTAATAAAGAAGGGCATGAACTTCCTAGTATTTAAACCCTACTATAGTATTAGCCCTGACATAATCAGAGAGGCTATTATCAGAGCTCTAACATAATTAGTAGTGGCATCATTTGTTGCTGCAACTCTTGGCATTAAAGGGACAAGTAGATTTTTTACAGGTCAAGTAGATTTATGAAGCAACTTGTCCCATGGACAAGCAGCTATGTTGTTAAATTCCACACCACTGAAGATTTAAACAATAAACCAGATTTTTAACATTCCATACTGTGGTGATTGCCATACTTCCATATGTTTCCAGATAACTGACTTGCCTTAAGAATTTTTTTTCAGGCAATTAAATATATGTAGATTTTGTATGGTCATCTGATTGCTTCTCTTAGGTATGTATTGTGTCACATAACTGGTATTTCTGAAATAGAAAAAGGAAATAAAGTTGATGCACAACTTAATTTATGGACATCTGCAACATTTAGTTATTGTTGATAAAGGGGCCTCCATGTTTATGGTATTTGTCTTACTATAAACCAGGTGGGTAACTGGTGGTTTTGTGAGAGCACCTGCTGCTGCTGGGCACTTTCCTCAGTTTGTGTGTATATTGTGGTTTATATTTGTGGCAACAGCCTAACCTTAAATCCCAGTACCAAATGGTGGATCCGTGGGTCCAGTGGCTTCCTCAGGTCCCCTGAACGCTCTCATAATCCAAAGTCTGCAACTAAGAAATGTAAAATGTCAACATACAACTGAACAATAATATCCCCGAGGAATTCCATCACAAGTACCACCCCCTGCATCAATTGTAAAAAACAGCGGGTACACTGACTAGTGTCCAGAGCCCAGATACCAACTACAAGACATATGGTACCTATATGGACTGTGCATTGATGCTCTTAACTTTGGAAACTAGCTCATTAGTACCGTAAAAATATGAACTCTGATTTGAGGGAGAAAACGCTATTTACAGTGTTGGATTTTGTACAACTTGATTTTTTAACTAGGTTTTACAAATTTTCAACCATCTGGCCAGGAACTAACTTTTGGTCCTCTATTTGCACCTGCAGCCATTGAGAAAGTGGGATAAGCGGCAGTCCTAACCTAGCAGCCATTATATACTATAGCATTCTGCTCAACACCTTTGTTCAACTGATTAGTAAACAATCGTTCACTACCAGCAGACAGCCAAAGAGTTCCTAAAGTTTACAGTGAACAAACAAACCTTTCCTCCGTGCGAACATTGGTCTTAAAACAGCTAATTATCTGTATTACAGAGCGCCTTACTATGCAAGCACTGAAACTGTATTTAGGGTCATACTTCTGTAACAAAATATGTCACGAGCTTCTGCTTCTATATAGTCTTGTTTATTTTTACTGCCCTTTTAACTAAATCAAACTACAAATACAATTCCTTAAAAAGGTAGATCTCCAACTAAGTTTGAGTTTCTGTTTAGTAACTTGAGTCTCAGTGTTTCAAACTCTACACTGCTTCATTCAGTAACAACTGACTGCTTGCTTTACTGCCCTGGTAAAGAACAGACAAGGTAACCTGGTAGACCAAATAAATGTGATAGTACCAAGGGCAGGTACACTAATGGCAAGTAACAGCACTCACCACTGATACTGTCCAATAACCACCGACACCCCTATGGACTTGAGAACAGTCTGCCCAATACAATGTAAAGATAGAGTGTGAATTGATCTTTAAGTCCTACAGTTGAAGTCCTAATGTTAATTAACAAGTAGACAAACCATTTCTTCGTCCATTAAAGAAAACAAGCAATGACAACTCCAATTATGTTTGGTGAAATGAATAACATTTCTTTCTTGTTTGCTACGAGGTTGGAGGAAGGCAGGAGTGAACAGTCTTCTCAACTATTATGGAGCAATATGTGCTTTAGAGGGGGTGACAGTTCAGTAAAGTTCAGCAAAGAGAATGGTTGTTTAAACAGATTCAGATGATCATTTTATTCTGTTTAAATGGAAATGCAGAACCTGAAGATAATGAATTTTGAAAACATTTAAGAAAACATAAGGTTTTTTTCATTTAAAGATGTTTTCACTTTTTGGCACTGCACTTAATAACACAAATAATGAACTATGTGCTGCAAGGCTACTAAAGCTTGTTAATACTACTGCACAAAATGGCCATTGTTTCAACACTGCATGGGGATCCTCTCTGCAGAAATGTCGTGGCCAATGTCTTCATCACTCAAACAATGACACAACAAAGAAACCCCCACTGCAGCACTGTGTAAGATAGCAAACACTACAATAGTTTAGGGACCCTCAATGAAGTACATTAATAGTGCAGTTTATCAGACAGTCCTGCAAAATAAAAAGGAACAGTCATTTTGAATTCACGGTCACCGTCATTATGGCCTAGTCAATGCGCATCTTCAAACTATGGGATTTTCTGAACTGGATCAATTAATCTTCCTTGTATGCGGTACTCCTTTGCAATAGTTTACTTTATTTCTATTGTCTTTTATTATACTTTAATCCCACCTTTCACTCTTCCCCCTTCTTTTTACCTATCTGTATACTTAATTAGCTTGCACCATGGCCTTCTTCCTGTGTCAGGAAGGCGTTATCTATGGCACTTAACTTTGTGGTTTTCCAAATGCCTCTATGGAATTAACTGATGCCTAAATACTTTGCCAATGTTTATCCTATGTGGTACTTCATCTACAATACCCATAGTAGTGTGCTGATTTCAGCTAGAGATGAGAGGGTTGGTTGTCCTATTGCTTTGAATGGTACCTGCATAATTAGGATAGGGCAAACTTTGTGAGGAGCTATCACATTAACAAGTGAGGAAGCCAAAGGTATTGTCTGAATCTTGTGGGCGATTCCGCACAGCCACTCTGTACCCCAAAGAGATGCAGCATAGTAACTCCGGATTGTATTAGATTTCCAATTAAGTATAATAATTTTCATTAAAATCTCAGTGGATGGCAAGCAGGAACGGAAGTTCAAAATTCAAAGGCAGTGGTGAGAAAAGAAGATTTAAAAACAGGCTTTGCCTAATTGGGACTTTTGTATAGTAAAGAGACACATTTTCCTCAGGATTCACTCTCACAACAGAACAGCTACAAATGTGCGCCCTTACCCTCATACATGAACAGGTAGGGTACACACCTAGGGAAGCTTATGTCACACAGACGCTTCAGTCGCAAGACACATACAGCAGAGGCGCATACCACTTTCATACAGCAAAGCTTCTTTTACACTCAAAACCATTTTTCTATAGGCAATAATAGTGCAAATTTTCTTTGCCCACACCCACTGCACAGACAGGCAACAGTGAAAATCTCCCTCCTGCAGAGTGTAGTTTCAGTAAAGTCAGCAGCAGTCCAAAGTCCCTTTAAATAAAAAATAAATGAACAGGATGAGCGCCAGTGGTGCAAGCTTTCCCACAGGCAGTGAAATCACAATCTCACTCTTCACCTCCAACCACTTTTTTAGATACAACTCCAAATCAAATTATGTTTTACAATCCCAATTTGCTGCTATGCTAGCCTTGCACCAGAAATAACAGTCTACAAGAAAACATACTACTCTATTTTGGCTCCTACTCAATGGTTGCTAAAAACAAGTGATGGACAGAATGCTGAACAATGTCAAACATTCACCCCCAGTACAGAGATCTGGGCCTAAATCCATCTTTTTTTTTGCTACCCATGCCATTCCAGATTGGATTCAGCCATATGCAAATCAGTCTTGACCCTGTTTCCCATGGGAACAGCTCAGCCCGAACTGCCAAGCCAGGTCCTCCCTGGACTGGAAACAAGCATCCTATGACCGGTTTCAGGGTATCACCCTTCATCAGCCAGGCTAGCTTGACTCCAGTGGCATGGGGAGCAAGGGACCCACGTCTGGGCATACCCTTCCCACTTGGGGCGACAAATGCAAAAAGAATAAGTGATGGACGGAATGCTCAACAATGTCAAACATTCACCCGCCAGTACAGAGATGTGGGCCTAAATCCATAGTTGTTTTGCTACACATGCCATTCCAGTTTGGACCCAGCCATAAGCAAATCAGTCTTGATCCTGTCCCCTATGGGAACAGTCCAGCCTAAACTGCCAAGCCAGGTACTCCCTGAAATGGAAACGAGCATCCTAGGACCAGTTTCAGGGTATCACCATTCATCAGCCAGGCAAGCTTGACTCCAGTGGGATGGGGAGCAAGGGACCTACGTCTGGGGATACCCAGATCTTTGCAACTGGGAGTGAATGTTTGCATTGTTCAGCATTCCGTCCATCATCTGTTCTTTTTACTTTAGTCACCCTAAGTGCACAGGGTATGCCCAGATGTGGGTCCCGGGCTCACTATGCTACTGGATTTAAGCTAGCCTGGCTGATAAAGGGTGATACCCTGAAACCGGTCCCAGGATGCTTGTTTCTGGTCCACGGAGGACCTGGCTTGGCAGCTCGGGCTGGACTTTTCCCATGTGGAACAGGGTCAACACTGATTTGCATATTGCTGGATCCAAACTGGGGTGGCATGGTGGGCAAAAAAAACAAGGGATTAAACCCAGATCTTTGCAATTGGGGGTGAATGTTTGCATTAATCAGCATTCTGGCCATCGTATGTTCTTTTTGCTTTTGTCGCCCTAAGTGCACTGGGTATGCCCAGACGTGGGTCCCGGGCTCACAGAATTTAAGCTAACCTGGCTGATGAAGGGTGATACCCTGAAACCAGTCCCAGGATGCTTGTTTCCAGTACAAGGAGGATCTGGCTTGGCAGTTCGGGCTGGACTGTTCCCATAGGGAACAGGGTCAAGACTGATTTGCATATTGCTGGGTCCAAACTGGGGTGTCATGGTGGGCAAAAAAAACGATGGATTAAACCCAGATCTTTGCGACTGGGGGTGGATGTTTGCATTGTTCAGCATTCCGTCCATTATCTGTTCTTTTTCCTACTCAATGTTTACCTGCTGCACCACCCTGAACTGCCAATATTGAATAATCATTGGGAGGAAAAACTTACTACAGCAAATAATGTAAAATCAATCAATCAATCAATCATAGTATTTATAAAGCGCGCTATGTACCCGTCAGGTGCTAAGCAAAGAGTGCTTTACATCATAAAAGATTCAATACGAACATATTACAGATATATATTTTGTGGCAAACCATGTGAATCTTTATTATGAGAATCATTACAAAAATAGACACAGTTTACAAAAAAAAATGAAAACCTAGCACATTTTCTGACAGTTTTGAAGAATGCTATATTTTCCTCATACTTAAAAGAATAGCGATTTACTGGAAACGGCTCACATGTGGATGGGCATTAACGGTGTGGATAATATCTGGAGTAAGGAATTAGCATATTCACTATGAACAGACATTTTAGCTGTTTAGTGTCGAAGATCTATTGTCTATAGATCAATATTCAGAATTTGGTTGAGGGGGGGTCACCCCTTCCTCGTGATCAGATGACTTTTGTGTCCCAGTTATCTGATCCTTATTTGGTGTCTTTCCTCCCTATTACTCTTCTTACCTCACCCCAGCAACATATATTTTCCATGTTTCCAATTGTATCACTTGTGTTCTTCCATTTGTGACATGTGGGGATACTAATTTTACCTACACAATTCCAGGGATGTGTATCCCCTTCCCTGCACTCTTTCCCTCAACCCCATTCCTGCTATATTTTTATTATACAGAGCCAGGCGTTTGAGAGTAGGGAAATGCAGGATGCTAATATTTCCAAAATCATCTGTACCACTCCAGTAGTCCTATTGCTCTGCTGAACAAGCGGGCCTTCTAAAAGTACAGAAAAAAAACCTTCAATGGAACGTTCGTCCTGCTTATATTTCTATAGGACCCACAAGAAAAGATACTCTTCTTGCTGGAGTTGAATCCCATTTGTTCCAAGTGACTGCAGACCCAGCTTAAAAAGTAAAGGCACTGTGTTCTGGGAAGCCTTCAGTTTTATCAGTTCCAAGTATGGACACACAGATAAAGCTTTCTTCCGAGGTGCAGTCACTGCCTAGTTTGTGACAGTGTTTGCCTGTGCCCAGCCAAGGAGATACTTATAAGAACCCGGACTTGTTTAAAGTAGTGATTATGTTGCATCTTGAATCAAGACCCTCGTTCGTTCAATGAGTTTTAAAATGTGCTCTCTTTCACAAGAGACACTGTTGTTCTACATTTCCTCTTATGCAGATAATAAATCATATCAGTGAGAGAATTGTTCCCTTGGTAGATATGGAGCTGTCAGGAGGTGAGGGCTGATTAGGCAAGGCGGTGCAGATAAGATAGCATCTGGTGCCATCACCACCAATGAAGCTCTGCTTATTCTCCTTTCACTCGGGAGGGGGAAGAAACAAAACTGCAGCAATTACATTTTGAATATGGCTACTGTTTAATAAAAACAGTAACAGACTTGTATGCAAGAGGTAAACTGTAGCGTTGAAAATTTGCTATAAAGAATCCACGAAGTCACACGTACAGTGACCCCAATCAAACAATCAGCCAGCTCTGACAAACTGCAAGTGAAAAAGCTCGGTATTCAATGTTAGGGGTGAGATATACATTTAAAGATTACAGTTTACATAAGTTACAAAACTAGTAGCACTTTCTGTAACAATGTACTGCAAATGAAACAATACTTTCACAGCACCTTTTGCAATTCACCCTGCTATCACTTTGCGAAATCATTCCCCAAGTAAGACTGTGGCATTCATATCACCCAAAGACCAGGTCATGCTGTTTGGAGTAAAGAACAACAGGTCTGTATGTTTATTTTATACACTGGTGGAGCAGACCCTTATGCAACATAAACCCTATGAATGCCAGTGTACCGTGTATAGATCGGTCAAAGAGGATTTTCTGCCGATGATCATATTGTGCTGCTCTCTGTACACTTAATAAAGTAGTAAGACTGGAGTGGACAGAGACACTACATTTGGTCACAGCATTGAGGAAACAGAAACCTAGAAAGGCTTGTTTAAATACTTGGATGGATGATTCCTAGTACAATACTGGTTTTACAGAAATACACCTAAAGGTAACACTATTGTTTACTGAATAGGTGGATAACTTTGTCTATGGTGAGATTTAGAATTATAAGATGTTTGTTCGCTTAAAAATTCACAGAAAATTTAAATTTCTTCAATTTGGTTAACTTCCTATTTTTTAAGTTACAGGAGTTTGGACTGATATAACCACAGGACAACAAAATACGTATGTTGTGTGGTTGTGTCTGAGAAATTGCCAGCCACGTGTGTTTTTTCCACTGAACTGTAGACTTTTTTTTTCTTTTAAAGAGATTTTCATCTCATACCAATACTGCACCAATAAAGAGAACTACACGTTAATGAACACCAGCATTGTCCTTTTACCTGAGTCAATATTTATTCAAAATAATTATATATAGAGATATATATTAGCTCAAAATATATATTTTTGTCATTTAGATGTTTTTTGATGTGTTTATGGGGCTTATTTAAAACTGAAACAAACAATACATAAGTGACAAAAAATGGAGCAGAGATAAAAGAGTACAAACTTTAACACCAACCAAATCAAGCTTATATGTCCCAAAAAGATTTGGGCCCACAATGATCCTTTTGGTCTTCGAATTCAGAGTAAACTCCTTTTTTCTATTCCTATAAAAAATCCATTTTGTGTTGTCAACACCACAGCATCTGTACATGTTTAGCGTTTAAATATGTTTAGCAAAATTGATGACAGCATGGCTACCATCACTTTATGGACCAAAACATTAGGTGTGGAGAGATGGGACACGAGCTTGTTTTGGAAGGATAATGTCAAATGAAAGCTTGCTCAGAAAAGCAACAATGGACCAAACAGAAAGTTACCAAATCCATCAAGCATGAATGTCTCGCCAGGTTGAATACGTGAACCAGAGCAGTGTTTAAGAAGTGTCTGTGGCTGCACAAGATACACATGTTTATAAACAAAAAACAAACGCTGGCATACCAGCTTTGTCAACTTCCTGTGCTGTTAGCACAGTAAGAAGTATATTATGTCGTTTTTACTGTAACAAAACTGTAATTTTAATACTTCAAAGATGCATGTACGTCGTTATATTCCCGGTCTGTTCATCATGCGTTAAAAGAAGAAACAATCTAACGTAACATGATCCCAGAAACAGTAGCAATGTGTGATTTTTACAGCAGAATAAGACAGATATAATACATTATTGTTCTTCTATTAGAACTGTCCCGCTGTTCACAGAATAATAATTATGGCATTAGATTATGCGCCAATATTTAGCATTACGATAACTAGTATATTGTATTTGCAGTCAAGACCGGCACTATCGCAGTGGTTTAGTGATAAGATAATCATGAGCTTCGTATCCCAATCACAAATTAAACTGGGTTAGCAAAAACAATAATCTCTCTGCGTTCCACATGAAGATTTTCCTCATTTCTTTCTATCTAAAAGAATGATGTTTGAAAGAACATCATTCGTATGCGTACTTCACACAATTCATGAAAGCCATCTACTATCAAATTTAACCAATGCCACAAACACTCACAAAGGCACTGCCCTCTTAAACCAAAAGGTGTTATTAGTAAACGTGGTGGTTCTCACTGAACCTACCCGAGAAGAAGGAATTTCAAGCATGCATGTTACTTTAATATCTTTTTTAAGTGAGTTATTTTGCCATCATAGAAAAATCTAAAAGGTTAACTCCTAATTATAAAAATAGTATAAAATATGTTTATGATAGAAATCTAAAGAAATGGCATGCATAATCAATTTGAATGTGAAGGTTGTATTTTAAATACTACTTGTTCTTCACAAAATCCATCCTGGTGCTCGAGTAACAGTTTTTGTTTCACCTAAACAGAATATGCACGCAACACAGTTGTTGTTCAAATGATATCTTTGTTGACTCTAACTGGAGGCAGGAATAATTTAAAGTTTAATGTTCTGTTTGTAACAGTCCTGGTGAGGCACGTCTGGGGAAGCAACCACATTAGACCAACTCCAAATGTAAATGCAATAAACACAACAAAGCGGGGCGCTGATGTACATTAAAGAGGGGATGGATAATCCATACAATCTTGCATTACAAAAACACTTTACACATCAGAGAATCTGATTTGAAAATATGTGATTCGCAACATGTTCGCGTGCTGCCCACAGCAGACACCAGCTATAACTCTTCTCTGACTTTATATCTGAGCGCTGGTACAAAAAACACAAGAATTCGAAAACCGCACAAAGCCATAATACCGGGTGTGGAAGCATGTACCGTTCGACGCCCTGCTCTTTCGTCTGTACCACTGATTCAGCCTCCTCATAGAAATGATCTCAGTCCCACCCCCAACACAACAGCATGAGCAGCAGATAGGAGCCTGAGAAATGCCTCCCCAGAGGACAACATCTGCAACCAGCAAGGAAGGTAAGCAGCCAGAAGAAAGGCAGCCCTGTATCTCTTTCGAAGATCTCTACACGGGAACAAGTGTCCTCATGTTACAGAAGGGAAGAGCCTCTTCACGACAGCCAAGCACGGGGCCTGGGAAGAGGATGGACGGGAGGGCCAGTGGATGCCTGGCATTCTTCGCCTCCGGAGCAGCAGTAGCTGGAAATTTGTGCAGATGTGACTACTCGCGCTGCTTATTCATTGTGGGTGGGGCCGGAATATCTAACTAACATGCACATTATGAAAACGGTGTGAAATGTGTGGATGTAGCCAATGAACAAGGAAGGACCCTTGCGATACACCTGCGATCAAGGATAATTTTAGGATCAGGCGTTGTACTAAAGCTTCTCCAATGCGAGCAGTGGCGGCGATTAAATGGATTACCATTCCAAGTAAAAAGTAAACGAATACGAAAGACTTTAAACAAATTTGAGGACATAAGAATACGTTGCGTGTGGGGGTGGGAGCATTTTCCAACGTCTGGGTTAAGCTATTGGCAACTGACAGGCCGTGAAAACACTTGCAGAAATGCTACTGTGCATGGAATTTTAGTGACATGTATGATCATCTCTTTCAAATGTCAGGCATATAGCGAGTATGATAGACAATGAAAAGGCTGACAGTGTCACGCATATAAAGATGCATTCCAGAATATAGAATTAAAAAAGAAAATATTCCAAGCGAATTGTGTGTTATGGAAACAAGTCAACATTAACAACAAACATAGCTTGACCACGTTTATTTTCAGAAGGAAAGAGCGTCAAAGTATTCGTTATAGTACACCTGAAAGCAAAGCGGGTTATATCTGATTAATGGGCACACTGGGGCCGATAATGACAAACTGTTATTCGGCATTTATTTGGAGAGTTCCCAGATGGCATCACTGGGCTGTATCGGGGGTGTTGCTAAAGATAAGGTCACCCATCATGGTTTAAATGACAACATATGGTGCAGGGCTCATCACCCGGTATTCACTTATCTTTTGCTTTGGTTTCTTTCTTGGAGCATTTCAATTATTCTGAACACACTGCTCCCCAATGATTTCCCCACCTCTTCAAGCTCCGATACAAGAATGCTACAGACAGACATGGCATCCTATTTCTCTCTTGGGAGAGTGTCCTACCTAGGGTACCCTCTCTGTCTCCGTGGTGTCTGTCTGCCACGGGCTGGTGGTACGTTTGCTACCCCTTTATTACCTGTCAGTGCCTCCTGCCTCTCCGGAGGACCCCAAGCTCTGCGCTCGTGCTGTCACCAGGCCCTGCTCTGCTCCTCGGGGTCACAAGCTCACACTCCACTCCAGTTACGAGAGCCCCAGTCGGATGGTGTCCTGAACCGTCAAATACCCGTGCCCTCCTCCAGCCTCCTCTCCTCTGCCGACATAGAATACCCCATGCGCGCACCCGCCGAGCTTGCCTTCAGTCTCGCGCCAGCTCAGTTCCCCAGCCCGGAGCCCGATCCCTCCCTCTTACTACTGCCCTAGCCCAAGCCCATAGAATGTTCACACTCGGCCTCTTGCGTCAACGTCAGCCGCGCGCCGCCACCCCAAACCTCGCCTCAGCGTGCGCAACCCCGAGAGAACAGTTTCTCAGCACTAGAAACAAAAATAGGACGTCCAACTTGAAGACACTAAGGAAGGACTATGATGTAATAAAAAAGAACGCTCATAAAGTCATCAACTCGAGATGAGACAGATCGCAGTAGAAAAAAAAATCAACTTACAACCTAAGGGAACTTTCAGGTATCGAAATAAGTGACCGTCTTTAGTTATAAAGAGCGACATTGAGTTTAAAAATACAAATATATATTATTTATAAATAACATGTATAAAATATATTAATGTTGGAATGTTACTGCGTTTAAACATTGCAAAACCCGACTTCGAAACTGAAGAGTTAGTGCTTGTAGTGTTCTGGTTATGGCTGCTATGTTTTTTGGGTTATGCCATTTGTATTTGTCACATAGTATAGACTGTTAAGTTTGCATACAATGCAAACGTTTTACAGGAAAGTGAGAGATTAAAAAAAAAAAATCGAGGGAATGGCATTTCCCCTTTTATTTCTCTTGAAGAAGAGACAATTTCAGGCTAGGGACAGCAAAAGTCAATTTTAGCTTAATCGGTTTAGTTGACATGTATGTGTTTGGAATGCTGTAAACGTGTTCTGTGCGAGACAGTTAATGAGGAGCAGCCTAGAAGAGTTGTATTTAAGTCAAGTTCATACTTTATTTCGGTCCATGTACCATAAAAGTACACAACAAAAATATTCTAAAAAGAAAGAACCATAAAAAACATAACAGCCACCAAAAGTTACAATTACGGCAATTCCATTAAGATAAGGTTAGGTTAAAAAATCATAATGCAGCTATTACCAATATATCTTTCTACTGAGACAAAAACCAGAACGACTAAAATCTAGAAATCGGCGAAGATTCGTTCCGTTAAGCCATCCGGATGGTCAGAGCTAATTACAAGGTCCAAAGTATCTTGATGTAAAGGCTAACATAAAAAAATGTAAGGTGCCTGATGTGATTTAAAAACTAAAGATTGTTTCTTGTTTCAATCATGTTGGAAGCTGGCCCTTTATGTGGTATGTGAATTCTGTGTAAAGGCTCCACGGGTTCCCCAGTGAGTGGACAGGGCTTGCTATGCAAACCCAAAGTGCTCTACTTAAGGGTAGTGTTGTAAACTTTTTTGTTTAGTTAATTAAAACCATTACAATTGATAAAATAAACAGTGGATACAATTTTCTGAAGGGAAAACATTGTATAAAAACATGTGCAATTTAAAAAGTTTGTCATCAGTCAATACATTACAAGTTATTATTGCTGTCTCTGAGAGGGTCTTAGTAAGTTGCTGGACAGATGGAACTTTAGGGCAATAGTTTAAAATACCTGTGCAAAAACGCACAATTTGAGTTTGTGTGACTGATTCAGTACTTTCCAAAAGACTCCTGCTGCCACTAAAGCAATACTAACCCACTTTCTTGTTCATCGAATCCTGACCCTCTGTGCTGTCCACCACAGTAGTCAGAGAAGAGCTGCCTGAGTTCGTTGACAAATTTTGCACATCTTGCGAGGTCCCATGCAGCAGATTGTGAAAATCAGACTGAAGCTTCCAGGCATGATTGCACCCCCAAGGCCAAGGCTACTGGTTTAATTACCTGTCTCCTCTGATGTTCTAAGGTCGGGCAGTAACAAAAAAGATGAAGCCATGATTTGTTGTGAAAAGAGCAAAGCCTAAAAGCCCTTTTGTCTCAAGCTCATACTCCACTCCAGCTACGAAGAAGGGTTAAAATCTTTAATTGGCAAAGCTAGCAGGCGGATTTAGAAAATCTGCCGACTGGTTTCCGCGTTTATAGCCTCCAGTAACTATGGCTGTGGAGCCTTGACCAGGTGAGATGCGTTTAAAGCCTGTCAGTCCATAGGTCTCGTCTCTTAAAATTACCTTTAGTTGTCTGTTAATCTTTTTTTCCAAGTAGAATATGGAACGCTTCTTACCAGGTGGATAGTCTCCAATCTCAAATGTCTTCAATGCCTTATTTACTTGTGAGTGCAGAGGGTTGCCTGGGGTTTTGAAGATACATTTTAAGTGGCATTTTAATGATTGTCTCTGCCATCCTGACTCTGATATAGTACTTCAGCATCGTTGCTTGGCAGTCTAGTGTCTCGGATACTAAGCCCAGCTCCAGCCTCAGCCGGGAATGTCGGATGTAGCGTGGTTGTTGTAGGATTTTCTTGTATGCCCTGCAATGGGCTTGTTCCATAACTGTTTCTAGGGTTCCTGGATATGCAAACTGGCCATATTGCAATGCTATGAGGCAAGTTGCCTTTATTACCCTTACTAATGAGGCTGCAGATCTATTTCTTAGTTGTCTATTCAGTTGGGCAATACCATATGTGATTACAGTGCCCTTGTTTTTGATTTCACTTATCTGTGCCCCTGCCGTGCTATCTTCACTGAACCACACGCCAAGGTAGTTGTACTTCCTGGCTGTGCTGATACACGGTGACCGCAAACAATGGTCCCCCCGGGGGACGTATAATCCTAAACTTCCACCGCAGTGGTTGTACCATTAAAACCCCCTGACTCAATAGGATTCATTTAGTCTTGTATCCATTTTATTAGGAAAAATATACTTAAATTGAACAATGAAAGCAAAATATTATATTGAGTGCTCCTAAAAAGTGACAGCACAGTGCAATTGAGTAAGGTATCAAAGTGCATCAGTGCTATTTACAAGGCAATAAAAACAAATGTGGCTAAAATTTGTGCAATCTCCTTTTGGACACTCCTAATGTAGGTGTATAGAGTTTACTGACACTTTCCAAAATCCAGTCCACATTTAAATTTTATGTCAACTTTTTGACCCAAACTCTGAAATTCATTCAAAAGGGTCATCATCAAACAAAGTATAATTAAAGGAAGCAACTAGCATGGAAAAAAATATGTATCAGTTCTCCAGAAGTATCAATCCTTAATTATATGACAAAAGTAATCTAGTAATACATTGTATGTTTATCATGTATGTGTCCCATTCTAAATGGAGTTTATGTCCAAACAACTGCCCCCCTTATCTACAAATAAGGTAGTGCATCTTTCTTGGGTTAATACAATTATACCTAATGTGCCCTTAAAAAAATAAGGGGGGGGCATTAGCAACAGAAAATGTCCCCAATATTATCACTAATCCCTTCACATATCTATAAAAAAATAGAACCTTTTCCACAGGGAGGTACTCACCCCCTCTGTAATTTCATTAACGTGTAGCCATTAGTCAATGCCTTGTATTGTAAGGATCAGTTCAAGCATGAATCTCTAATTTGGTATGTTAACAATGACTTCCCTTTGTGGTGCAGGACATATTTGAATAAATTAACTCTGCCAAAAAACAATGGGGTAATTTCTTGTGGCAAGAATCTTAAATATCGCCCTATTTGGATAAAACAGGACCCCCTCATTATGTTTCAGAAAGAGCCATTACCAGCTACGGAAACATTGAATAGTTACCTCTTATCCACAGATGGCCATTGGTTAATGCAGAATCTCTGTAAAAAAACAATGGGGTAATTGCTTGTGGCAAGAATCTTAGCTACCGCCCCAATTCAATAAAACAGGACCCCCTCATTATGTTTCAGAAAGAGCCATTACCAACTACGGAAACATTGTATAGTTACCCCTTATCCACAGGTGGCCATTGGTTAATCTCTGTCAAAAACAATGGGGTAATTGCTTGTGGCAAGAATCTTACTGTAGATACCATCCCAATTGGATAAAACAGGACGCCCTCATTATGCCTCAAAAAGAGCCATTGCCAACTACCCCCACTGTCTATGGCTTTTTGCATGACCAATCGCACCTCTCTCAGGTTGTGTTTGCAGACAATGGTTACTGCCCGTGAGCCCTCTGGATTTGAAGCCAAACGTTGATTGACCACACTTGAGCCCTTTAACACACTTGTAGGGGTTTTCCTGGGGCTTGAGGTTAAAAGGATGTATGGGTATTTTACTGGCAGATGTATATGTAGATCAATGCCCCACTCCACAAAGGTTGCTCTTTCTGCTCATACTACATCTCTCTGTGCTCTTCTCTTCCAGACTGATTTAGTAACCTCTCCAGTTTAAATTTACGAGAGGCGGCTCAAATCTTACCCAATCCATATCCTCTGAGGTTACGTGCCTTAGTGCTGGAACATGGCTGAAAAGCCCCAGTAGGTTCCCTCTATCTGGGGTGTCCATTGGGCCTTTAGGTGTATATCGTGGGATGAAGAATAGTTCCAGGTGGGCCTGCCCGACTAATTCGCTTGGTGATCACCTGGAGGTCTGCTGGGCCACCAACTGAGCGGTGAGGAAGCCTCTGCTGAGTGGTCCAACCTGTGTTGGGGCATCAGACCAAGTGGGTCCACTGTGCTCTGGCCTCCGTGTTGGTCCATTAGGCACCTCCCTACTGCTGGTGTTGAGATGCTGCCCTTGATTCTCAGTAGGCTGTACTGCTCTTGCTCTACGTGAACTTGAATGCTCAGTAGTGCATCTGTCACTTTGAGGGTCTGCTGCTGATGTTGACAACTTCACTTCTGAGAAATTCCAGTCAGATTGTTTTCCTTGGTCCAGAAGTATTCTCTGAAATCCAAGGCACCCCACTGTACTGGTTACATCCCCGGTAACTGTGGCAGATAGGGTTGCTTGACCTGCTGCTGTCCTACTTAGGGAAGCTGAAGATGATATAAAATTAGTCTTGAGACTAGATTTTTAGCATCAGCAGGGCAGGAAAATCGAAAATAGCTTGACTGGGTTGGTGCCTTCCTGCTTTTCTGGAGAATCAGACACTTTATGCTTTATTGCGGTTCTGCTTAAATGCTGCTGCTTCTTGGACTGCTTTTTAGCCTCTTTTTTTGCCCTTCTTGATAGGCTAGGTATTTGGACGTGAGAGGCCTTGGAAGGCATGTTGCCAGGTTCTGCCTCTGTTCCATCTATTTCTGGTGATACTTGAGATGGTGACTGAGGCCTTCTCCCCGTGGGGGCGCCTTCCTTTCTCTCAGTGTTATAACAGGCTGGTTGCTGTCGCCCTGTGTAGCTTGGGGCTGTATTTGCCTGGCCGAAGTTGCTTAGAGCGGGGCATCTGCTGAGTGATCGGTACCTAATAGGGTTGGGCTATGAGTCTCAGGGAAAGGATGGGGCAAACTGTCTGCTACATAGTCTGCAGCTATGATGATTGTGCTGTGGGCCACAATGGAGAGCGCAATAGCTGTTGCTGCCAAAGTCTCAGATCTCGCTGTAGATGCCTTGACTGCTCCAACTAAAGCTCCCAACATCTCAGGTAAGGAGCTTATCCCCCACCCCCCATGTGTGGATTGCAGAGCTGAGCTATCTCCCAGCCCATTCCTTTTCATTTAATTATTTCTGTTTCAGCATTGTTCTGCTGGATAGCCATTCTAGATGGTTCTATATAGTTATGTATGATTAGCCCGGTTACTTGTCTGCGCCACCACGCCTCCTGATTATATTTATTTTTCTGTACAGTGGAGGGGCACAAGCACACATTTGGTACCTTGAATCACTGCAAGAGAGTTTAATGCAGCTGTTTGCCTGGGTGTCTTCTTGTCTGCACCTCTGTTTAGTCGGGTTGCTTGTCTGATCATTGCTTGTCTATGTTGCCTCTCCTCCCAGTTAATGCCCTGCTGTGGAAGGGCCGTGGAGGGGCACGTGATTGGGAGCCTTTTCAACACCGTCCAAGTGCGGGTCCATTGCTTGGCGGTCTTATTTTGGACCTGATGGCAGATGGCTGAGCTGGCTACTGCTGTTGCTACTGCTTGCTGGGATTAAGGACTGCTGAGATGTCGGGGTGAGTGGGTGGGAGAGCACAGGTGCGCGGTCGCCAACACTGGGACTTGCACAGTCCACTTTCACCAACCACTATCCTCAGCTCCTGGGGAGGCTGGGACGATGGATGGAAAACAGAAGGCAAAGCTAGGATAATTGGGCGGTAAAAACGAGCTCACGGACAGAGCGTGCTCACTCACCAGTGTGGGTCACTGTGTGTCGCTGGAGCTAAAGCGGTCGCTGGGGAGCAGAGGCGGACCAGCACGCCCCACCTCGACTTCGCTTGACGAGGCCGCCCTAAACCCCGGCAGCCCGGCAGCCCGTAGCCTGTGGTCTCCACTACTCCTTTCCTGCACCTCTCCCATGGCTCTGTCCTACACAGCCACAGTTTGCGTCCTGCGTACACTCTCCCAAAGTCAGTTTAGCGTTCTACAGTATTTCAAGTTAGACCAAGCACTATCCTCCTCAGCAGCTGTCAGCATTCCACTGCTCTTTTAATTCTCAGAACTGACTGTCGGCCATAATACGCCCGTGCAGGCGCTAAATATCTGGGCACAAAGTGGCTGCTAAGAAGGAAGGTTCTTTCCCTCCAGAAGAGATAGAACTGCCCTTTTTTTGTTGATTTCTTGGTCTTGCTCCATATTATGGTGCATTTCTTATTACTAAGGGGATTTTTGTCCAGCCACTGCATTTGGATCTCGATCCGCACTTCTAAACTGTATTTTTTACTTGCTGCTGTGCTCACAACTGTATGGTCCCTGCTCAATCATGCGTCTGTTTAACTTTACCTGTTCTGACATGAGTTTTTAAACTAGGTATGAATAGTTTTCTAATGTGAATCTGATGGTTTTATCTATTTATTATGTATTTTGTGTGTTTTGTGTATATTTGATGGTGAGGTGAATGGCCACCCCTTATCATTTTTTATTGATACTGGTCCTACCCACTCTGCTGTTCATTTCATGAGATGAAGATTTAGTATTTAAGATAGAAATTACAAGAATAAAGACTTAATTTGTTTCCAGTTCTTACAAAAGATGACCTGTCTCCTGATTTAAGCCATAGAGTGAAAGAAAAGGTATGGGATTTCATAGGGAAAGAAATAGGACTAACAAAAAGTGCTAACCCAGTCAGAATGCAAGTCAAACCATATGTAGTTTGCCCCATAGTTCAACAATACAGAGTAGGGAATGAAGCCCATCATAGAAAACATGTTAGAGCAGGGAATTCTACGGGAGGTGCTTTGTAGTCCGTGTAACTCTCCTTTGATGGGCATTAGAAACCTGAGTGATAATTGGAGCATAGTGCTGGACCTTAAGAAAATTAATCAAGTTGTGGTCCCATGCTGTTCGGTGGTACCAAATCCTGCTTTAATATTTTTCCGAATTCATTTGATATACAGTCATTGGCTTGTGCCAAGCATTTTTTTCCATTCCTCTAAATTACGTTAGCCAATATCTTTTTGCATTGTGGTTCAAAATAAAGTTCTTCTTTGATGTTGAATCCCACAAGGGAATATACCCTCAATCTTTAGTAAGATCCCAAAGATGGACTTGGTAAGTTTGCAGCTACTGCTTAGTGCTAAGGCAGTGTAGTGATGACTTACTGGTGGCATCAAAGACAAAAGAAGATTACCATTTAGATACAATTGCACTCCTGAACCATCTTGCTGCAAATATGCAGTATTATAAAAAAATAAGTGATTTAGCTTGGTCACCACACTGAGAAAGAAGCAAGGAAAGTGTCTAAAGAAACCAACATTTCTACTATGGCGGCTGGCAGCGAGAATGCCACAAGGAGCGCTGAGTAGATCCTGTGAGCTACACCTGCCGCTTTTCGGAAAAAATTAAGCTCTTCCCTTAACAATGTGAGGCAGTCACCATGGACTGACCTTCTCAGTGGCAGTGGACTTGCTGCTGGCGCTTGTTTCTCCTTTGCGCTCCCCTGCTTGGGATCTGTGGCATTGCACCGCTGAACAGACTCGCTCTGTGTGGTTGGTACAGTCTGCTGCTTTGGGCAGTGGGTGAGTAGGCAGAGGGCTGGAGGCTGATCTGGAGCACGTTAAGGAGAGAGGGGGCGGATATCTACTTATTACTTACTTTGAGCCAGTTTCCACACCCGGTCGGCATTCAACGGCTGTCTTCACCTCGCAAGTGTATATTTTGTGGAGCTGCTTTGGAGCGGAGCTGCAAGGCTGGCTTTGCGATTGAGTTTTGGAAGGACTGTATTGTGGTTACTTCTTGTGTCTGTTAGAAGGTGCAGAGGGGATAAAGAAGTCTGATGAGACCTTATCTACTCTTCAGCTGCTGACTAGCTAAAACTTGAGGCTGGTCAAGCTCAACGACTTCCATCAAACATACATATCGACTACATTTGCCTGTGCCTGCATCTGAAAGGTACTTGATGAACATATTACATATTTCTTCCCCCTGCCTTGTACTGCTAATTGTTTTGCCTATTTGCTAAGCTGTCTACCAGCACCCCACCAACAAAAGAGGCTAGAAAATACTTACTGCCACTGGTGAGCAGCCTAGATAGGTGAACTTAATGGCTGGCATTAAATCTAGGGGTAATAAGCAAAGATATCCTGTGATGTTTAAAACAAAGACACACAAACATTTAAAAACTGAATAATGATAGAGGAAGAGTTGTCACAAAAAAAAAACAAGGTCAACCCAGTGGGGTTGGTGGCAGCATCAGTAACTTTGCATGGGGCAACAGCTGCCAGCCCTGCAGGCCTGGTATTTCTTTTGAGGGCTGCGACAGTAATTCTGAGAATTGTCATAAAACACGTGGAGAGGAGACTCCCTTAGAGGCGATATTGCAATCTTAAGATTGCATTGAGATGTGGACCAGAACACTTTATCTCAAGCTAACTCCCCTGAAGCTTTTAAATCTTGCTCTCATATATCGCTGCTATGATGAGCAAACATAATTGAAACCTGCAAGGTCCCCTCTAGCTTCAACCACTCCTACAACTCAAGATGCAGTCTCCCCCAAGGTGTTGTTCTCCTGTTGAGCTCACAGGCACTCTGGTGTAATGCAACAAAAGAACAAGCAGGCCCAATCTTCTCCGCTGCTACAAAAAACTTTGATATGACTAACTTAATAGAAGTAACTGAAACTTCTGATGAAGTTCCAGAATTAGAGTCATCAATCGTCAGTAAATTTACATCTAAATCAGACGATGGTATACCAGTTACACTGAATAAGCCAGCACTCCAGCTCTCCTATATTACTGGGGTGGGATGGAGGAGAAGCAAATATCTTCATCTGGGCCAGCTCAGCCAAATTCTTCGGACTCTCAGCTGTCTAGATTTAACAGAAGTGCTCAGCCCCTACTGAAATGGTGCAGCTTACCAAACCTTATGAGCCACTGTCCTCAGGAGACAGCAGCTGGCAATACAAGCACTCAGAAAGCACTACACATACTGTGTAAGGCCAGAGCTCAAACAATTAAAACTCTAATTGCCACCAAAAGTGGGGATGCTTGAGCTCCAATCTCTTGGGAAGCTATGCTTCCTATGCACTAAACTCTGCACTTCCAGAGAAAGGGGAGCCAAATAGTTACATGATTTTTAACACTTCCAGCACAACTTGTAAAGGAGGAGTAAGGGCAGCCATGGATCCAGATTTGTGGGTACAATGTGAAACGCCTGTTTACGCTGTGCGTAATCCATATACATCTGAAGCTGAGGAATCCGAAGAGAACTCTACTCACTCCTCAAATTCAACACCTACTAAATCCATGCTCAAAACCATATTAAAAAAAGTTTGTCTGGCAAAAATCAGACAATATGCTCAGGCTCCTAAATTCGAGAACCATGACACAAAAATTGCTATCTACTGAGCAACAAATCCTCAAATTTGTTCATACCAATAACAAAATTGAAAATAAGATCCAAACTTTGGAGGATGTATCATCCCAGGCGGAGAGGAAACAAGAGGCTATGGGAGATCAAATCAGAATTCTTAACTGCAAGGACTTGGAGAATTTATCCCATAGGTCTAGTTTGCGAACTGTGGAAGTACCAGAAGTTGCAGAGATGGGTGGTAGTGCAGATACGACTATGATTAAATGGTTTGTCAAACTTATCTCTACTCAAGTCTTGGGGAACTCTACAAACAGCGATCAAGGGACTATTAATCTTTTTTCCATTGCACAAGCACACAGGGTTCCAACAGGCCCATTCAAAGCAGGAATAAGGCCACGTACCATCATCGCCTATTTTCAAGACTTCAGTATAAAAAAGGGAATACTCTCCATTGCTAGGGAGCATAGGAGATTAACTGTACCAGAGGGATGCTAATTTTCAGTATTTGGCCTGCTTTTAGGATGCGAGAAATGTGGGCCTTCGTACCAAGGTTTAAGGCTCTTTCAATCCCAGTCTCCCTCATAAGTAGCTCTTCCCTTAAAATTAACTGTAAAGGTTCCTAACTTATTTTCTCAGAATCAGAGAAAGCCAAATGATTCTTAGAAGATGAATGCTCACAACATTGATTACATTGACACTGTTGCACAACAGATAGTGGCCTAATGAAAGTAGGGGGGAGAGGACAGACCAGTCCAGGGGCTTTTTCAGACTGGGAGGTGCTACTTCAATTTTGCTTGGATGTCGGGAGTGACATTAAAACAGTATGGGCGATCTCCACTCTCTAGCAGTGTTTTTCTAGGTGATTACTAGATTTCTAGGGGAAGCAGGAAGGGAGGGGTTGAGGGAAGAAAAGAAGCAAGGGAAGCAAGGGGAGGAGGGTGGGGATAAGGGCCATTTGGGACAAAGTCAAGAAAAGAGAGTAAACGAACATCTATATTTTGAAACTAGGGCAAAATGTTCTAGATAATATATAAACAGCAGAGGACAAGAAAGGGGAAATAGTTAATATTTGATCATGGAACTTTAACAGTATAAAAAATGGAAGAAAGAAGGCAGATGTTTTTTCAGAAGTCTGGCTCATGAAACCTTGTATCCTGGCCCTACAGGAGACCCATCTCACAAAAAAACGAGGCCGAAATTCATTATATATCTAAATGTTGTAGCGGGTATATTATTCCCAGAATTTATGAAATAGTAATCCCCACATGTTGTTTATGGCAGAGAGGTGTCTCTGGTATAATTTTGAATAAGGCATTTGGAGTTATTTATTCTAAAGCAGATCGGGAGTGTAGGTGGGCAAAAGGGGAAATACCTGGCCAGGAAAGCAACAGTCACTTTATCTTGGCTAATCTGTATGCGCCCAATCACGAGATTCCTCAGTTGTTCAGCAATATGATGTTAGAATTAAGCAATGTTAATACTCCTGTTATCATGCAACTTTAACTGTATTTTGAATCCTGCCCTGGATACTGCCAACACTTCTCACACAGCACGGATGAATGGAACTAGGGTGAGCATAATTAAGATGCAAGGTTTGAACTTACTGGATGTATGGAGGGACCAAAATCCAGGCACCAAGTGATATACTTTTTTTCTGTAAACCCCACAGACAATACTCCCAGATAGACTTTTTTTCATATTTTTTTTAAATTAATTTTACTTGTAACATGCACCGGTTACATCAAGATAGTGCAGTACTGTGTGCGAGCTAGTTGGCCCAGACGCCCTGTGCAGCAAAACGTCCATATAGTAATGAATGGATAAGCACAATCCCATGTTAACTACAAGCATCAAAACCATGCAACAGAATAAGAAGAAAATAATGACCAAAAATACAATCAACTCTGCTCGTCTCCCTGCAACTCCCTTATCCCAGTTTCCAGAAGAACAAAAGCAGTATCGCTCGAGTAGCAGGTCGCAACACCTAAAGGGTATCAACACTGAGTATCATGGCTGGGCCTATAAATAGAATTAGTACACTGTTCCAATATATCTACATGCAGAGAGAGGAAGTTTTAGGACTAGGTACACCACCTTTTTTCCTTCCTACGGAGTACAGTGGGACATTATTCCCCGCACGAACTCCTTTCACTTCTGTTTTTAATCTTGGCCTGATCCTTGTTTTGAGTTATTAAATCATGATGCCGAAGGCTCAGAGCCAATTTTAATCTATTTTTCTCTCTCCTTTTTTTCTTTTTTGTCAGCACTTGCTGCAGACCTTATTAGATCTGCTATACCATCTTCGGTTGAGTACCACCACCTTACGTGGGGTGGTCCGCCAGACATTGCAGTGCCGGTCTGACGAGGATATTGCCCAATGATGATGCTTAGCGTCCCAGTCGATGCTTGAGGGCTCTCCTGATAATACTGACACTTCCTCTCTCTGCATGTAGATATATTGGAACAGTGTACTAATTCTATTTATAAATTCAGGTTTTGGGACATCGTACACTGGACCACAATTCTCCCAGTCCCTCTTTCTTTTATCATGGCTGGGCCACATCAGTCTGACCAGGAAAAGTAAGAATAGCACTTAATCTAGTCAAATAATAATTTCACTGTTCCATAAGGTTACACCTCATCATTGCGGGCTCTGGCATCCGCCAGAACCGAAAGTTCTGCAGATGACCAACGGAGTACATCTTTCTGCCATGTGGTAACCAGAGGGGCAGTCATCGCCTTCCAGGACATGGCGATATGTCTTTTTGCTAATACAAGTGCTAGACCCTGAAACCCCCTTAATTGTTTTGTTTGTTTTGTTACTACCACGGAAGGAAGAATGCGCACAAAGTGTCCCATGGCAAAATGGAGGCAGTGATATCTGATATACAGGAGGTTACCGTTTGCCACAAGTCCACTATTAAAAAGCAAACCCACACCATATGAAGAACATCTGGATTAGCCTGCTGACATCTAGGGCATGCCGTCCTGGCATCCGGGTACATTTTTTCTATTTTGTCAGGGGAAAGGTATATGTAGTGTAAATAATATTTTGTGTAAACCTAAATCGGGAATATCATGTAATCATTATCCAGACACCAAGCACCTCATCCATGCGGTCGGTCCACTGATAGTTTCTCCTCCCACCAACCCTAAAAAGCCGGCAACCTGATTCCATGCAACATTGCCCCACAAGTCCCTTCCCTCATGTTGCAACACTGGTTGTGGGTTGAGTCCACAAGGACCTTGCCCCTAATGCATGAGAGGCATCAGGAAAACTGGTCTGGGAGTAGTACCTGTGAGCCCAGAACTAGCAAGTATGCTTGTAGTGGGTTAATGCATGCAGTACTTCAGTCAAAGGCAACAAGGGCCCCTGCTCCACAAAGCAGGCACATGTGGGGACGCTATATGTGTCACCAAGGCCGGGCGTGAAAACAGTTCAGACAGGATGAAAGGAGTCTCAACATGAAAAGAAGTTAATGGAGAACAGTCAATTGGGCCTAATCACAGCCTCCCAGTGGCTCAGCAGGTGAGTGTCTCCTTCACAGTTCGGGCGTGGGAGGATGGCACCTAGAAGAGATTAGGCCATACCTTGTATTGTGTGCAGTGGGGGCGCATGCCTTCTCTGATCAGTTGTCCTCACGCATTTCGGCCCCAAGCACAGTCTGGTGCTCCACCGCAAGCACCACCAGTTAATCATCCCGGCGGGATGGTGGGGGCACCCAGCAGCTTTGAGCATGTCCCACTCCTCAGTGTAGGCATCTGGTCGTACAACGTGGGACCCCCACGCAGTCGTCGGGGACAGAGTGGGCGTGTCCCGCCTCCACTCTCCCCACAGGGTGAAGGGCCCACCCCATGCTGCCCACCAGTGTCCAATAAGGCCTCCTTACGTGCTGTATAATCACCCCCCCTGTAGACGGCTGCAGCGCTTCTCACCCCTGCTGCTCCAACAGGACTCTGCCACCCAAACGCGGAATCCCCAGCAGACCGCAGCCCATGAGGCACAAACGCATGCATAGTCTGCAATCCCTTTTCAACCTCCGGGGCCAATGGAAATCAAGCTGGATCAGAATACATGCCCTCACGCTCCGCTAGTAGGGCACAATCACCTGCACCCCTTAACTATAATTTGCAAGGGAGATTAGTATGGATAAATTACTGCAGCAGATCGGAGTTCGCAATTAGGTGACCATCCCGACTGCCATTTTAGACACATCCCTATTCCCGGATAGAATTCTGTTTAATTAACATTCTAATTGCATCTTACTGTAAAACCCAAAGTTTACATCTTTTAAACTCCAATATTATTCTAAAATGTGAAGGTAAATGCTTCATTAATATGAACTGTGCCGCTGTTTTTTCCCTAAATACGTATTGAACCAATCTTGCTATGTTCAATATTGCTCACACAAACTAAGGAATTCATATCAATTAATGAAGGGTCAGCTCATCCTTTTGTGGTTTGGGTTACTATGAAAGCTTTCATTAGAAGCGAATTACCATCAGATATTTCTCAGATATCAACAGCAGAAAGTGAAGAAGATACATCTTCTAGGAGACAGTTAGATTTATTCAACTCCATATCCCACAGATTATCTTTCGCTCTGATGCACCGCAAGCAACACACCTATAAATTATGGGTTTGCAGGGCCATATCACCGCATTATTTACTGCCCAACTTGACAGGTCTGTGAAATAGGTGAAAAGTCAGGGAAATTGCGGGCATGCCTTAGTGGGCTAGATATGCCGAAAACTATAATCACACAGATCAAGGATACAATTGAGGAGGTCCGCACTTAATGTTCCAATTCCGCACTTAATGTTCCAAGAGTTTGTTAATTTTTACCAGATATTATTCAGCAGTATATCAGAAGGATACAGAGGGCAGCCTTGCAGAGATTCAGGATTTTTTGAGACCTCTACACTTGCCTAAATTAAATACTGGCAACAACAATATGCTTAATGCTGCGTTTTTTGGCGAATGAGGTCACAGTTAGTGTTTCAAACTTACCATTAGGAAAAGCCCTTGGTATTGAGGTCCTGACTACATTCCATCTGAAGTCAGGCGAAGAAGGTGGCGCATGCCAGATAGTGCTTGCACATCTGCAAAGCGTATGTCAATAGTGAAATCCGAGCGAAGTCATAAAATTTAAACAATATGGTGTTGGGTGCCAGGCTAGCCTATTCTTGAACATTATCAGGATCAGGATTCATGCTATTGGTGTGCCCTGGCCACTCTTCTTTCTACATTCCATCTGAAATCTACATGATTTTGGCATCCATAACCACTCCTTTGCTGTTAGAGGAGCTCAGAGAAATCCAAAACACAGGCTGCACTCCTCCTTATTGGAATGAAGCCATAATAACAATATTCTTAAAGATAAAGATCCTGTAGAATGCGGCTCCTATCGACCCATATCACTCCTTAAAACTATTTCTAAGATATTTACTAAGCTTTTGGTTTATTTCTCAACCATTATCACCTGAACAACATGGTTGTTCACATACAAATTTTAATAGTGCATTACTTCATTGAGCTGAAACTTTACGAGATCCATTAAATATCATCCTATTAGACGCTGAGAAAGCATTTGATAGGCTTTCTTGGAGGATTTTTTATGGGAACCTCTAAAGCAATTTAACTTTAGCCCACATTTCCTCAAATTGATTCAAGCTATACCAAGCACTTAAGGCTTGTATAAAGATATAACAGTAGCTAACTTCCTTTATTCCTAATGCACAAGGCACTCAGCAAGGCTATCCGCTGTCACCTACCTTGTATGTTGCGACTCTGTCGTCCCATTTCTAGGGGGCGCTGTAAGGGAACTGTCGGTAGCCTGGGAATTCACCTTGAACACTTATCTAGAATCCCTTGCTGACTCCCGTTTGTTTCTCTTTTTGCCATGGTATACTTTTGTAGTATTACATTTGCTTCCTGGGACTGCAAATCCCATAATGCACAGCCTGGTAGTCAAGAAAGCCTGGATTCTGTTTCTCATTGCTTTCTATATGAGAAATCCAGTTGCTCCTTTTCACTGGACCCTCTCCTCCAGGACTTGTGAGTGTCTGAAACTACACACACCTGAGACCTCCCCTGTGCAGCCCAGTCATGTGATTCCACCTGGGGTTTCCTGCAGCTTGGAACTGCTTATAAGCAGTCATTTCCTCAAGATCCTTCATTGGAGTTCGATTCCTTTGTGTTACAGACCCCTTATCGGATGGTGTTCCAGTCTTGTCCCTGTTCTGTTCCAGCTTGAACCTGTTTCCTTTTTCTCTGCCCTGCTCCTTTTTGTTCCAGCCAAAGTCTGCTCCCTATACCTTAGCCTTGTACCTGTTTGTTTCTTCCAGAGCCTGCTCCCTGTTTCTCTGTCCTGTTCCTGCCTTGTTTCAGCCTGAACCAGCTCTCTGTTTCCCAGTCCTGTTTTCTGCTTATGCCTACTCCCTGTATTCTAGCCCTGTCCTTGCTTGTTCCAGCCAAAGCCTGCTCTCTGTTTCCCAGTCCTGTCTCTGTTCCAGCCAGAAGTTTGCGCCCTGTTTTCCAGTCCTAGTCCTGCCTTTGCTTCAGCCTGAGCCTGTTCCCAGTTCCTGCCTCTTCCTCTTAGTTTGTTCCTTCTGTTTCCGTTTCCGCTCAGTATTTGTGTCTGGTAAATGTTCTATCAGTCTTCGCCAGTGTATGAGTGTCCTGCTTTGGACTGGGGTTGGCTCCTGGTTTCCAGGAGGCAATTCCAGCCCCCATCCTTGTCTAGTGTTATATGTTGTCTTTCGTGCCCAACAGTGACAGTGTGCTATTGCTGTTTTTCCAGGAATTGCCACTGTGTTACCAGCTGGACCCATAAATGCTTGTCTTGTGTATGTAAGTACTATCCTTGTTTATGCTCTAGGTCCAGAGACAGAATCACTTCTGCTGCCTCCTTTCTATGGGGCTGGCAGGGTGACTATCTGTAAGAGCAAACTGCACAGAGGCATTGACATTTCCAGCCACTGTGGGAGGCTCTGTGCCCTACTCTGTTACTCTGTGTACAACCCCAGCGTGTTTGTCCATTAGTAAACTGTTTCCTGTTTGTTCACACAAGGATTGCTCTGCTTTTACTTTCCTGTTTTCTCCGCCCGTCCATAGCTGTCCTTTCCGTGTATGCCTTTAGCTGCTCCTCTGCCCCAGTACACTACCTCTTTGGGATATTCTGTGATTTCAAGGGGTGCCCCAACCAGAGTCCTGATCAGACCCACCCAAAACCGTGACAGAATGTACGACCCAAAAATCTCAAGCTCCCCGGGCAGTAAAGGCACACACAGACCTAAAATGCTTTCCTATCATGTTAAGACACTCCTTTCTAAACCTATACATTCTCTGAAGACCTCTAAAAAAGGCCTTAGTTTAAAGGATAGACTTGTTAAAGAAAATCAAAGATTGCAAATTCAGTACTACATTACGAGGCTTGCTCATCCATCAATGTTCAACTGTTATCATATCCGTGATTATGACCCCCCCAATCCCTGTCTGTAGAAGAATTAAAAAGAAATAATGAGTTTTTGGAGATTCTATTAACTCAAACGGGACAATGTTCCTAACAGTGAAAGTGCTTTTGCTACCTATGCACAAGACACTTACACTCAAGAAAAACTGGTTAATTCCTTGTCTCATGCTAGTGCATCCCAAGTTCATTTCCAGGACTCTGCTATAACAAAGAACCCTGACACTGTCCAAGAAGCCACCCTAGGGATCCCCCTGTTTTCTGATGCGTGCTTCAGCCCATCTAGGTCAGTTTCTCAGAATTCAAAGTGCAGTGTTGACTCTTATAAAGACCTACCAGTCATTCAGAGCTTTCAAATCAGCAGGCTAGACTGTATCTAAGGGATCAGTAAAGACTGTGGGATTCCTTAGTTCCACTCAAACGGCTTGTGCTCTTCCCAAACTGGATGATAATACACCAGTCTCAATCCCTAAAAGCTCTGCTAAACCCTTTTCTATTGTGAGTGAATTGATAACAATATGGACAGACACACACTAAAAGAGCAGTTTGGGCAGATTAAAAGGCAGATATTGGACTTCTATGATGAATATGTTGTACCATACACAAGAAATCTTGCATGTGCGCTTTTTTCATCAATGCATATTTCACTGTTGCCAGAACCAGACATTCTGTTTATCTGTAAGGTAGAAGAAGTAACAGAGCAGCTGATGGAAACTACTGCAAGGCAATTTGAAAACCTGAAAAAAAGAAAATGATCACCATCTTTGGCTCAAAGAACACTATGCTACTTCATGTGCCTCTCCAAAGACCACTATAGAGCAGATTTTCCCTTCTATTAATGAATGTCAAAAGACAGCTCCAGTTATAAATATATCAGCCTCTTCTTCAGACTCTCTCTCCACTTGTAGTTCTCCAGAGAATATCCCTGTACAGTTGACTGAATCTCTGACATCCCTGAGAGATTTGATACCTCTTGATTCAAAGGATGAATCAGAGTCTTCAGAAGGAAGTGTCTCAGCCCCTCTATCAGAACAAATAAAGCCAAAGGAAGAAGAGAGTTCTGATGCAGACTCCAATAGCTGCACCTTAAGAAACCAAGATATGACTTTACTGGGAATTAGGGCAAGTTGTGCAACAGTGTTGAAGAATCTGAATCTAGTGATGACAGTGGTTCCTGCCTTGCGGTGAACAAACCTGCAGATAGTGCTGTTCAAATGATGCACACACCAGAATTTTCAGATTGTGGGATACTCCTGCCCTTTCAAACGATGTCATAGACTTTTCAGATAATGAAGAGACAGTTACTGTTCCAAGTGAATTAATGGATTTTTCTGACCGTGAAGAAATACTTCCAGTTACTAAGAATGTAATGGACCTCTCAGAAAGTCTAAAAATCTCTTCTGTGTCAAAGCAAATCGTGGAGATTTCAGACAAGAAAGAAAGCCAGCAATCTGAAACTGAGCAGCTTGTCATAAGAAATGATAGCCCTCTCCTAGAACAGGACACAGTTGCAGCCTCAACCACTGATCCTGACTTGCTGTTCCCTGCCACTGTGTTTCCTGTTTCCAGCTCAACGGTTAGTGAAGAACAGATCTTTGATCTACCGGTATCTGATCTTGATGCAAAACCAGTCACACCAATGCCGCCTGCTGTGTCTCTGAAATTAAAGACTCCTGAAAACCAGCAATCTGAAACCGAAGTTCAGGTACTGAAAGATGTCATATTTCCCACTAAAACTAAAGACTTGAACTTGAATCTTGTATTCGAAGATCTGATGATAAGTACTGTACTTAGTGTTTTATTGCAAGAAACCATCATCAATTCAAAGGCAAGAGCTCAACATTTAGATAACAATGTAAAGGTGATTTCTGAAGAGACTCCAGTTCTGTTTCTTTCCAAACAACAACCTTTCAGTGTTAACAGAGTTGAAGATCAACTACCTGTAGTAGAAACGCTTTGCAAAGAAACAATTTCTGATACCGCAAATACACCTCAGAGCACTTGCAATGCAGAAATCTCAGTCTTGTCTGAAGATCACCCTAAAGAATTAGCTTGTGGAACTTCTACATTTTCAGATGTTAATCCAGTTTCTAAAGACTTAAACACTCTTGTTGCCCCTAAATTTGATACTCCAAAGTCATCCAAAACTAAAGAAAATTCTGTCTTTTTCATGTTTACCTTGAGAACACCAGTTACCCATGTCTCTGAAGTCTCTATGCTTTGCAAGCCTCAGACCACAATCAATGCAAATACTGCTGCAGAAATAGACATTTCCTGCTTGTCAGAAGGTGTTACAGACCTGACAGTTACTAATACACCAATTATCTCCTCCAAAGAAGAAAGTACTGAACAGGAAACTAATGTCCTAAAGAATACTGCCCATAATGCGATTCCAGATCTCCTTGATCCTGAATCCACTTCACCAGAAACCAACTCCATGCACTCCTCCTATATCAATCAAACAATAAAGAGGAAAGACATTGGAGCCCATATGGGTATTAATACGTGCTTTGCTTATCGGAAGATTCACCTATGGCAGGACTGTAAACTTATCCACCAAGGTTGGTGTTGGATTTTCTTGCTGTGGCTTTTCCTCTTCAACTGTTTTCAGTCAAAGGATCACCTTCTCTTCTTGAGCAGACTGGTGGGAGGGGTTGTATACTGTTGTGACTCTGTCGTCCCATTTCTAGGGGGTGCTGTAACGGAACTGTCGGTAGCCTGGGAATTCACCTTGAACACTTATCTAGAGTCCCTTGCTGACTCCCGTTTGTTTCTCTTTTTGCCATGGTACACTTTTGTAGTATTACATTTGCTTCCTGGGACTGCAAATCCCATAATGCACAGCCTGGTAGTCAAGAAAGCCTGGATTCTGTTTCTCATTGCTTTCTATTGGAGAAATCTAGTTGCTCCTTTTCACCAGACCCTCTCCTCCCGGACTTGCAAGTGTCTGAAACTACACACACCTGAGACCTCTCCTGTGCAGCCCAGTCATGTGATTCCACCTGGGGTTTTCTGCAGCTTGGAACTGCTTATAAGCAGTCATTTCCTCAAGATCCTTCATCGTGCATTGGAGTTCGATTCCTTTGTGTTACAGACCCCTTATCGGATTGTGTTCCAGTCTTGTTCCTGTTCCTGTTCTGTTCTGTTCCAGCTTGAACCTGTTTCCTGTTTCTCTGCCCTGATCCTGATTGTTCCAGCCAGAGTCTGCTCCCTATCCCTTAGCCTTGTACCTGTTTGTTTCTTCCAGAGCCTGCTCCCTGTTTCTCTGTCCTGTTGCTGCCTTGTTTCAGCCTGAACCTGCTCTCTGTTTCCCAGTCCTGTTTTCTGCTTATGCCTACTCCCTGTATTCTAGCCCTGTCCTTGCTTGTTCCCGCAGAGCCTGCTCTCTGTTTCCCAGTCCTGTCTCTGTTACAGCCAGAAGTTTGCGCCCTGTTTTCCAGTCCTAGTCCTGCCTTTGCTTCAGCCTGAGCCTGTTCCCAGTTCTTGCCTCTGCCTCTTAGTTTGTTCCTTCTGTTTCCGTTTCCGCTCGGTATTTGTGTCTGGTAAATGTTGTATCAGTCTTCACCAGTGTATGTGTCCTCCTTTGTACTGGGGTTGGCTCCTGGTTTCCAGGAGGCAATTCCAGCCCCCATCCTAGTCTAGTGTTATACGTTGTCTTTCGTGCCTAACAGTGACAGTATGCTATTGCTGTTTTTCCAGGAATTACCACTGTGTTTCCAGCTGGACCCACAAGAAGTTGTCTTATGTATGTAAGTACTATCCTTGTTTGTGCTCTAGGGTCCAGAGACAGAATCCCTTCTTCTGCCTCCTTTCTATGGGGCTGGCAGGGTGACTATCTGTAAGAGCAAATTGCACAGAGGCATTGACATTCCCTGTCACTGTAGAAGGCTCTGCGCCCTACTCTGTTACTCTGTGTACAACCCCAGCGTGTTTGTCCATTAGTAATCCGTTTCCTGTTTGTTCACACAAGGGTTGCCCTGCTTTTACTTTCCTGTGCCTGTCCATAGCTGTCCTTTCCGAGTATGCCTTTAGCAGCTCCTCTGCCCCAGTACACTACCTCTTTGGGATATTCTGTGACTTCAAGGGGTGCCCCAACCAGAGTCCTGACCAGACCCGCCCGAAATCGTGACATTGTATGCTTTATACATGGAGCCGTACATCAGGCTTTCACAAACAAATATTCCTAGGAATATGAATTTACTCTTGGCATCTCCCATGGGTGTATATGCAGATGATGTATTAGTATTTTCACGCTGCACTGATCCAACAATTAATATTATTGAGCAAACAGCCTGTGACTTTTGTAATATTTCCAGCAATAGGCTGAATGCTCATAAAACGCAACTTAGCTTGGCAGGGGGGCTACTACTCAAGACAATTAGAGCCAGGCATTTAGGCATTACCATTTCCCCTTCTATTAAACCCTGTTATGTATACAACTATATCACTCACCTACAACAGATTTAGGCACTGATGAGTAAAGGGATGCATGTGCCTGTTTCCTAATTGGTTGAAGCAGCTTAGTCAAAATAAATATATTCTTCTAAAAATCTTATACTGCTTTTGGGCATTACCTCTCTGTATTCCCTACAATATTTTAACCAGCTCGATTCTATAGGAATCAAATTTATTTGGAAAGGAAAAAAAAGAACAGAGAGCAATAACGTTTTTTTAAAACTGCTTAAACTAATGCCTATTACTACAGTAGCAGTAAGCGCTCCTCTAATATTGTGATTTTAAACTTTGCATTGTGTTCATTTTCTTGTGACATTATTTCAACCTTAGGACTGAGGGTTTGTAATTTTATACTTCGTTTGTGTAGTTACACTATTCACACCACAGCACATAGTCTCCTTACTCGGGGAGGTGGGCTGAACTACTTGTTTTTTTAATCTACATGCCGATTCTGAAGGCGGAAGTAGATGCAGGGGCGGCTGGTGTTCAAGGGCTAAGGGGCTGCGCCCCTAGCCTTTTCTGGCCTTTCTAGTGATGCATATACTTAATTACATGATGAAAGTAAAACATTTTCTGCACAACATTTTCCGAGTGAAAGTTGTGCACTTTGAAAAGCCCCACTGCGCCTGCGTCAGTATGTGGCTGAAAGCTGCACAGTAGGGCTGACAGGGCTTGCCCACGCAAAGCCCTTACGGTTTCTCAGAACGCAGTGACGTCCCTGGCTTATCTCCTCCTCCACCAGAAGCCCTGATAGTAAACAGCCTGGAGCGTTTTTTGTTCAGCCCGGGTTTCTGAAAACTTCATGCTACTCCGATATTATTATCCACCCTTTCCTATTTACTCAAATGGTGGGGTGTGATCAGAAGGGTTTACGTACCAGAGGTCACATTTTATTAAAAGAATGTGGCATTGCGCAAAGAAAATCCCCTTTTCCTGCATTACAAGCAGTCTGTGGCAGAGAAATGGAATAAATACAATAAATAACTCCATCCAGGGCTCTCTTGGAGACAGGAGTGTGACCTGAAGACCTCAAGTCATAAATATGCCAAATACAACCCTGCACACAAGTAAGTTGGAGCTCTATCTTTTTTACAGACAATAAGAAAACAATCTGTTCTCTCAGCTCTCCTCTCCTTTCACTGCCTCTGTAGGTGATTTTGTCTCTCAAAGGCAGTAATGGTTCCAGTAATTTATCATGGCTAGCTATTGTTTTATTTCTTCTGCAGACTAATGACGTGATATGTCATATTAAACATGTAATCTGCAGCTCAAATAAATGTGTACCTTTTATCACTGAAGCTGCTGGATACTGGATGGGTGAGGCAATGTGTGTTTGTTTGAATGTGTTTGCAGGACTTGACTGAGTGGCTGAGGAAATGTGGGTGTCTGTGTATAAGAGTTGTGTGAATGGCAGTGGATGACAATGTGGATGAGTAAATGGGTAGGTGACCAAAGGCAGTGGGTGAGTAGGTAAATGGAAATAAGTCTTGTATTTGTGCCCCACCACTGCTTTCAATCACCAGCCACCACTGAGTAGATGTCAGTTAGAGCTTTGCGTCAGTTTCTGCCCACTCTAGTTGTTTGAAGCTGCAGGGCCTTTTTCTTCTTTCTGCTTCATAAATTGAGCATACAATTGCAGACGTGCCGTTGACAGTAAGCGCTCAACTAATATTGTATTTATACATTTTGCACTGTTCTAATTTTTTGTGACATTTTAACTTTGGGGGGCTGAGGCTTTGTAATTTTACAGAATGCTTTGGTTCAGTTGTAGTATTTTCGCCGCAGCTATTTGCTCTGGTAAGTTTTATTTCCTACAACAAAGATGCCCTTTTAGGCAAGCAGCCATGCAGGTGTTTACATTACCCTGCCTGGACTCCTGAATCAGGCAGGTCCTTCTCCTGCTCTTTCTGTGACTTTCCCATTTCTATCAATGCCTTTCCTACTATCACAAGCAGTAAAAATTTAAACTGTGACCATGCCTTGGGCCTCTGTCCTAAGGAGGTCAATATATGTTCCCTAAAACTTTGCCTATTCAATGTAAGATCGCTTCCCAAACATAAAATCGAGATTTGGAGCATTTTACAGGATAATTACTGGAATATTGTTTTTCTCCCAGAAACTTCGCTTAATCCCTGCTTAGGCCCTGATCTTGCCCTCACTATTCCTAGTGATTATTACATTTCTCACTTGGATAGAGTAGGCCAAACTAGGTGGGATAACCATTATCTATCAGACAAAATTCCTCTGTGCCAGTCAGCCTATGGACATAGCGCAAATGCTCTCTTCTTTATTATCAAACTTTCTAACTCCTTCTCCATTTTGGTCATTCTTAATTATTGCCCTCCTAACACTGACACTAAGTTTGGCGATCTTTTATCCACATCAATCATGCCCCTTTATCTTCAATATGATAATTTTGTGATTTTAGGCTATTGCAACCTACATGTTGATGATCAGAAGTGTGAAGATGCAGAACAGCTCATTGAAACTTTGTCTGGCCTCAACCTTGTGCAGAAAGTTAATGGTTCGACTCGTAAGAAGGGGCAAACGCTCGATGTAGTTTTCTCCAATATCCCCACTCTATAAGTTGGTTCTATGGTCCCTCTAGCTTGGACTGACCAATTTGTAGTCCCTTTCAGTTTAGAGCTACCGACTTCTCAGGCCCCTCAACAACAGAAGTCATCCTTTTATCGCCCTTGGCACACTATTACCGATTCCACCTTAAACACGGTCCGTTCTCAAATACTGGTTAAGCAACAGGTTGACATTGAATCTGCTACCTTTTCCTTTATTTTAAATCTCAAGACTACTTTTGATGATTTAATACCTCTGAGACTGAACACAGAAGGACCTCTACCTATGCACTCTGGTTTTTTGCTTCACTGAAAGCCTAAAAACAACAGTGTAAAGACCTAGAAAGGAAATGGCAATGCAACTTCTTGGAGGAAGACAAACATAGGTACAAAACTGCTCTCAAACACTTTAGAAAAAATATAAAAATGCCAAATCTTCTTTATTTACTAATCAAATCAACTAAGCTGATAAAACTCTGTGCTATTTTTTTTAATTGTTAACTCCTAATCCTTCAGTATGTGATCAATCTACACCTGCTTCACAGAACTTCATTGATAACTTATCAGGCTTTTTTCATGGCACGGTGTCTTAATATTTACTCTACATTTTCTAACATCAAAGGTCATTCCTGAACCTGCTTCCCATACAATGAACAGCTTTATGTCATCTTCCTAGAGGACTCAGAGTCTGATTCTAAATGTTCACTCTGGCTCACCGCTGGATCTTTGCCCACCGCTGATCCGCAAAAGGGCTCATCATTCCTTCAATCTACAGATTAACACTCGTTAACCTTTCCCTCGATTCAGGATGAGTGCCTACATGTTGGAAGGAGGTATTGGTCCTTCCACCCCTTTGAAAAAAAAACACTGATCTAGACCCCTGCTGTCCTGCTAGCTACAGGTCACTCTCTCATCTTCCTGTGTGTGGGAAGATGCTGGATACGCAGTTAGTCAACAGATTACAAATTTTATTGAGCCAAACAATGTGCTAGGTCATGGTCTGATCTGGATTTAGCACAGAGACAGCTCTCCTAGGATAACCAAGTTTATTAAAAACCTGCCTTGACTTGGGCACAAACACCATTGTTAATTCTGCTGGATTTATCAGCAGCTTTCAACATGGTGTCACATGACATTCTCCTACATAGACTGGAAATTTCAGGAATTATTGGCACAATGTGGAATTGGGTTAATTCCTTCCTGTCCAATCGCAAGTAAGCAGTCTACCTCCCTCTCCCTCCACCATTTACATTAGAATTTTGTCAAATCATACGTGGTGTAATACAGGGCTCAGCGTTAAGCCTGTGTCTATTTAATATCTGTTTGGCTCTTCTTGGTGCTATTGTTCAAGAGTGGGGTGTTAGTGTGGTGTATTATGCAGATGACATCCAGTTGATGCTTGCTTTTAAACAACTTGACGCTTCTGTTTCAGTCAATTTTCAGGATTGTCTTTCCGCAGTTGCAGATTGGATGCATAAAACCGCCTTTGTCAAAACACCGAAAAATCTGAAATCTTGATATTGGGCCCCTCATCCACTCTGGATTTGATCCATCTGTGGCCTTGTGAACTGGGATTTTCCCTGGTTCCTTCTGCCTCTGTGAAACATCTGAGGGTCAAGTTAGACAATGCGATATCTTTCAAACCTTTCGTTAATGCTACTGCAGTAGTCTGTTTTTACCTACTGAAAACCTTAAGAAAGACCCTCAAATTCCTGCCGGGACACTCCAGAAAGTTCATTGTTCACTCATTTATCATGTCTAGACTTTACTGTGCAAACGTGCTTCTTCTGGGGTCTCCCCATGCTTTGATAAACAGATTACATTGGGTCCAGAATGCAGCAGCCAGAGTGCAGAACATCCCTCAAAGACAATCTATATCTAACAGCTTTAAAAGCCTGCATTGACTGCCCATTAAGCAAAGAATACAGTTCAAAGCCCTGTTAATATTGTTCAGGGGCTCAAAATAGAGAGGCCCAAAATAGATCTGTGATGAAATCAAAAGATACCTTCCCTGCAGAGCTGTACGCTTAGCCAACCACAACTTACTTTTCATTCCTAAGATCTAGACCAGAGCAGGTGGGCGTTACCTCTCTTTTTTGGCCCCGAAGCCCTGGATCCTGTTACCTGAGCACAGTAGATGTGCCACTTCAGAGAATGTACTTAAGTGCCTTCTGAAGACCCACTTCTTCAGAGAGATCTAATATCAGCTGATCCTTCTTTCAGTCTACTCCTCTTAACTGTGCCTTATATCACTTAGCGCCACGAGGCTCCTTTTGGAGCAGCTGTGTTGCGCTTTACAAATCTGTTTCATTCATTCATCCATTTATTTACACTTCCCAATTGGCGTTTGTATTATTGGGCTAGAATGACTAATCGTATTAGAATTCAATATGATTTCAGCTCAGACAGTTGGCTTAACACCATTTCTACTATTAAAAATCCTTGCATACTAGAGGCAAATTCTTCAAGAATCTGAGACTGAGGACCACTGAAGCCTTTGACAAGATCTGGGCAAATACCAGGAAGTTTTGGGGAATTTCGCCATTTAATGCACATACTTTGTTATTGAACAATCCTGAATTAACGTATTGCTTTGCATTTCCATCCTTTGACACTTGTTTTAAAATATTTACAGATCAGAACTTCTTTACTTAGAGAACTGTTAGAATAACAATTCCACTGGCCCAGTCCAAATTTACACAACTGATTTTTAGCCCTTGTCAGTCTACTATTTCCGACAGTTATAGATGCCTAACCCATTATTTAAATACCGAAATAGGATTATGGGCAGACAAGTGGTCCACGGGTTTAGATGAGCTTGTCACAGAGCAAGGACTGGCTAGCAGTCTTGCTCGCTTCTGCAAGGTTATTACATCTACCACACTGTGAGGCCAGGTCTATTTGATTTTATATAAGGCCCTCTAAGCTATGTAAGTGGTATAATACACCCCAGTATTGCCCTTGTTGCTCAGTTGTAGCAGCTGATAATATTCATATGTTCATTTACTGCCATAAACTTAATGAATTCTGGACTGCAATTCTGTTGCAAATAGCCATCATACAACATACAGGGGTTTCACTTGGTCCTAAAATGATTTTGTTAGGTGTAGGGGTAGCAGATTGGGTTTTCTATGCTTTAACCATTGCAAGGCTTATGATTGCTAGAAAAAGGAAATTTGACTCTGTGTCAAAGTATGAGGGATGGTGGAAGGTAATCATGGAAGTATATGAACTGGAACTCCAGTACGAGGATCAATTGTTAGATTCCAATGTCTTTGGAGTAAAATGAGTGATTATTTGATGTTGTGATAAATACGATGAATTTGTTGCCATGATTATCTGATACTTTTATGATTTCTTGATTCAGTGTATTTATTCTCAAGAAGAAAAGAAAGAAAATGTTTCTGCAATCCTGAGGATGAATATTCCAACTAACGAGAGGGAAGTGAGGATATTTTTGGGAATAGTTGACTACTGTTGTCAGTGGATTCCAAACTTTTCCCTGAAACCTTTAGTGAGGCTTACTCGCAGTGGCATCAGGGATCCAGTGCCATTTGATGGTGAATGCATGAAGTCCTTTTGGGAACTCAGAGAACATCTTGAGAGCACACCTGCTCTTGGAATGGCTGATTACGAGAAGGAGTTTTTCCAGGTCTGCGACAAAAAAGGACTGGTGTGCATGGTCCTTGTTAGTTCAGAAGCATGGTGGAGTATGCACCCTGACACTTACTTCTCAGCTACATTAGATTCAGTAACTACAGCGCTTACTTGTTTTCCTAAAGTGGTTGCAGCTGTTTGCCTTGCAATAGAGCAGAGTGAAGGAAATATTATGGGTCATACACTGATTGTGTTTGTCCCTCATTTCAGTTGCGATTTTGGTGCATTGTATTCAGACTCGGCATTTGACAGACAGCCGCCTTTTAAAGTATGAGCAAACTATACTGGCAGCTGAAAACCTTTTTATTATGAGGTGTAATACATTAAATCCTGCAATGCTGCTGCTAATTCCAAACAATGATGAAGATGATGATGAAGACCATGATTGTGTATTGTAATAGAATGATGTACTGAGCAAAGACCAGATATCAAAGCTGTTAGCCTTGAAATGGCTGATCTACATTGTTTGTGGATTGCTCTTGTCTGAGAGACCAACAAGGAATGCTGAAGCAGCTTATGTAGTTTGCTCCATTTCTGAAATCATTGGAGCATCATACTTGTGTGACGTAATTTCAGCATAAGTGGCAGAGTTAATAGCCCTGAAATTAGCTTGCTGCCTTAATTGAGTGTTCCATTTTATATAGACAGCCAGTACAGATTTGGGTTGTACATGATTTTGGACAGCTGTGGTCACAGAGGGGCTTCATGAACTGGTTCATACATTGTAGACCTACTGGAAGCAATACAGCAACCAAATTCAACTTAAATCAAATGAGCATAAGCAAAATTCCAAACAATGTTAACCTGCCCAATGTAAAGGCCGAGGGTGATGTAAATGTCAGTTTTTTTAATTTATTTTTATTATCCGATACAGACAATAGTGAACTTGGAGAGCTGCAGGAGGAAGTACCAGAGGATGAACAGAAAAGATGGGAATTAGCTGGTTGTAAGAGAAGTCACAATGATTTATGGGTCACTGCAGATAATCAATGTGTTTACTGGCATCAGGTGATTCACTGTCACTATTCTCAGAATCAGTTTCAGTTGTCTCAATTGTTGAGGCGTTAACTACTGAAAAACATTATGAATGTTACACCACACTCTGGACCAGGGGATTAAGCAGCATGCAGTGACTTGATGAAACCCTCAGTGTAGCGACTCCAGTGACATTTTCATTATCAGGGGCTTTAGGGTACAGCCCTTCCTCCTGTAGAGGAGCCACTTACTACCCTTTGTCACAACTGCAAATTATTTAACTAATTGGTTTTCATGTAACCCTGACTTCTGTGTTTTCAAGAGCACTTCCGGTGTGCAGGTCAGCCCTCTCTGCCTTGTCTCCTGGTTCCTGATGACAGAAGTAGGGAGGTTGGGTGAGGAGTCTTGGGCAAGATCCAGCTATAGAGTGCTGTTTAAAAACATAGCACTCTGAATGATGATGTTGTATTGTGCATATCTCAGGGGTAAACTTGAACTACGATTCCCCTCACATAGGAACAATCAATTTTATTTAGCAGAGGTACTACACATGCCTCAGTCAGCAGAGTGTATCTGCTAAAATGTGGCTTTCAGAGTGCATATCTGTATCCATGAGGCTAAGGATCCCTCAGCACTGCTCTAGCTTCTTAAAGGGTTGTACTTCCTGTTCTATCAAGAAGCTGGGAGAGGAATTGAGGTGGGTCTTCTCCTTTTCTGACTTGGCCTTCCGCTGTCTCTGTTTCCTCATTGGGAACCATGACTTGCTGGTTCCAATGCCCAGTGCCAGATTCCTGCTCTGCTGCTGCCAGGGAGCCTCCAAGGTGCCAACAAAGAGAGAAAGGTAAGTTTAAAAAAAATGGTATTTCTCTGTGTGGATTTGTGAGCACATTTGTGAGTTACTGAGGGTGATTGAGATTGAGTAAGAGTGTGTGTGAGTGTGTTTGAGATTGTTAATGAGAGTGAAATTGAGTAAGAATCTGAGTTTTAGAGAGTGTATGAATAAGTGAGGGAGCGAGTAAGTGAAGGAGTTGGGAGTGTTTTAGAAGGAATTAGTGATTGGAGATTGTGAGAGGGAGTAAACGTGAGCCAGGGTTATAGCCATCAATTGTGCATCAGGTGCAGTTGAACCAACAATACAACCAGATGCAATCGAAGACTTCCTAAGAAACAGTTCATAGTTCTGTGACCATATGTATATACAGTTGAGCACTTCTTAAAAGAATAATACATGCTGTAATATGCTTTTACAAAATCTTCAACTGTATATTATCTTAAGAAGTCTACAATTGCAACTACATATCGTTGCAGGTACTATAGTGCTAGTTCTGTCTACCAATGAACTCTGCAGTATATGTTACTTCATCAGCTATGAACAGTGTTTTTTTTAAAATATGCTTTCTTGAGTACTTACTTGACCCACTGTATCTTTTGTGATGGCTGATAAGTTACATTACTTTTGACTTCAACTTTTTTATTTGGTGTGTTCCAGGCTACTTCACAATCTAAAACCTTAACAACTATGCGAAGTGCAAACTAAGGCTGCTTATCACTTTGACGTTTTTCGGTCCAGGACGATGAGTACTCATATGTGAGCACTGGCTTACACTGTGAATTTCAGGCAGTTGTACAAGGTGTCACACCTTTTTGAGTATTGTAAAGAATCGGATCTTCACGGATTATTCATTCATTCTGGCCACCTCCTCTCTTTGCAGGGCAAAAGCCTCAAACCGGATGCAAAAGCAGCATTGAAGGAGCACTCAAGTGAGTACTGACTGATGCTTATACTCTCTTCATTCTCCCCTTCATGTTTTCTCCTTGGTCAACGGTGCCGCACCTGATATTATGAAGGAGAAAGAGCCATGCCAGGATATCCAGAAGTATATACCAGTATAAATCTCCATTGCTGGACATTAAAGACAAAAAAACATTAGCAAGGGGACAAAGAACATGACAAAAAATAACATGACAAATGCATAGTAATGCATCCTTTACTTGGATATGCCTCCTTAAAATAGGAACTAACGTCACAGGAAAATGCTCTAATTCATCTTGGAATGGAAACTTCAACTAGCGTCCTGTAGACAGTTCAACGTTCTTGAGTAAGACAGCTTATGAGACTTGTACATGCTCCTTTAGCGAAAAATCATGGTGTTCATTTGATACACAAAGAAGCCCAGGTTTGACACCCTTGGCCAGCATTGAATTTCACAGTCCCATCACCACCCTATATGTCTGATGCTTCAGGCGGAACACTTCTGTGAGGGACTGAGAGTGTGGAGATGCCAAACAATCCAGGGGGTGTGGATGCTCAGCCGTGCGCTGAGCATGGAGTCCAGTTACATGGTATCCTTCATTACGCTTAGCAGTCCTTCTCTTGAGTGTGCATAGTTTCTGGTAAGATCTAAGACACTGCTGTTGGTGCAGATGTAACACTAGAACTCTGATGGCTGGTACTCATCCATCTTTGGAAGCCTTCACACGTTTCCTAGGACCTTAAGACACGAGCCCAAGCTTAGAATATTGACCTTCTTCAGCTTGGCTGAAGTAGGTGGAATCAGGGCCTTTAAAGATTGCATAATTTCTGATCAGGTTTCCAACCTTGATTGCTCTTCCGCTTCTTTCCTTGCTCAAGAGCTGTATTTATGCAGCAGAGGGCAGAATCACTGGACTTAAAAAGCTGCATGACTTGTGCTAATGTTACCGACTTCCTTTTGGTATTATTTTGCTTATCTGACAGGATCTTTGCATTGCTCCTCTTGGCATAAGTATTACTGGGTCTTCTCTGATTACCCTCAGCCCTCCTTTTTGTTGTACATGCTGACAGCACCCCTTCACCCCTCTGGTTAGTTTGTTGCTATCTAACTGCCTAATTTTTAGTCCTTCTACAAATCTCTCCTTCCCCAACTGAACCTTTAACAAAACATCCAGGTAGATTTTTGTCTCTTTCTCCATTCCTCCTCTTTCTGCCTGACATCCTCAGAGGCTCACAAACCTTTTAGAGATTTTGGCCCAACTGATGCTGTCAGCATTGGGTATAAATTGAAAGAATAACAGAAACCATGGAATGTAAAACAGGCGATTAGGAGTAATTGATATTCACCAGCTAATTACCATTATAATAAGCATACATATCTCTCACCTGTTTGTCTGTCGCTCTGCAAGATACTGTGCCCCAAAACAAGGAAAGAGCACCTCAAATACAATACACTACCAACCACACACTCCCCCACAGTCTAAGATGACCTGCATTCAATAATGCTTGTTAGTGTCCCATAGCATGTTGGCGTCCTACTATATATATATATATATATATATATATATAATATATATATGGAATGGTGGATCTCAAGTGCCAGCTATCTTCCTGTGTATCCACTATATTGGCAAATGTTGCTGCTTTTTGTCTATCACAAATAGCCATACTGAGTATTACATTCTACTCCTTTGCACTGTATTGCTACATACATAGTATTTACTTTGAAAGATGTAGGCCCTCATTATGACATTGGCAGAAAATCCTGCTTACCGCTGCAGTGACGGCCGCCAACATACTGTCGCGGAGGCGAACCTCAGTTCACCATATTATGACACACACACACACCAAACCGACAGAATACTGCCACAAACACATGTCCGCCAGACCAATGGTCAGTGTTAAACTGTCGGTACGAATACCTATACGTTACACCAACAAAACAACTCCCTCCATATTATGACCCACGAATCCCCATAGCGGACATTCAACGGCAGTAAACCATTGGCGGTACACACCGGCGCAGTCAGAATGGCCACCCAAATATAAGACAACACAACGTTGGCAAAAACTAAAAACATACACCTGACACTGATACACACACACCCACAGCATATAGGCAGAGATAGCCACGCAAATAATAGACACAACTACACACACACCACAAACACCCATTCATCCGTCACACACCCCACCACATTACTGAAAACCCACTGCACAACACACACCACACAACACCCATGTCCCCACAAAGGCATCCCTGTTTCACTGATGAGGAGTTGCAGGTCATAGTGGAGGAAATAGTCAGGATAGAGCCACAGCTGTTTGGAGCACAGGTACAGCACATATCCATTGCAAGGACGATGGAGCTATGGCGGAGAATCGTGGTCAGGGTGAACGCCGTGGGACAGCATCCAAGAACAACGGAAGACATCAGGAAGAGGTGGAACGACCTATGGGGGAAGATATGTTCCATAGCAGCAAGGTACCAGCTCGCCACCCAGAGGACTGGCAGTGGACCCCCCACCTCCTCTCCACAGCTGACAGCATGGGAGGAGCAAGTCTCGGCAATACTGCATCCTGAGGGACTCACTGGAGTTGCCGGAGAACTGGACACTGATGAGTCAATATTTACCACCTATCCCCCCCCCATACCTGCATGCCACCACCACCCCTCACCCTACTCCATTCCCCCCCACAGTGCACCAACACAATATACTAACCTGAATGCCAAGCCTTGCATTCCCATACCCACTGCATGAACTCCCTCCCAGCCTTGCATGTCCACCCCCCCCCACCAATGCATGCACAGCATGGAGAACTAACAATCCCACAAGACATCACCATACGCAAACAAAGTTGGCAGAGCAATAGAAACAATATAGGGGAAGCTAGGGATGTAGAAAATGTCACAGACATGTAGCATAATACACCACTTACATCCCCACAGGTGCCCCAGCCAATCCCAGCGGCAAGGAGGTGCCATGGCTACCCAGTCCCCCACCAGAAGACACCCCCAGTGATGACAGTAACTCTGGACTTAACCAATAACAAAATGCTATCAATGACTTTTGAATGCAATATAATGTATGGCTCTTTGAAAAACTAATAAAAACATTTAAAAAAAAAAAAAAAAAAAAACTCTGGACTTCTGGATCTGGATGAACTCCCTGGCCCATCAGGGACCACTGGTCAGTCGGATACCCCTGCCCACCACAGAACCTCCCCCCTCAGTATCCAACACCACAGCAGCCTTCCAACGTCCCCACACCTCTGTCCTCAGGACACGTCAATCAGCAGTGTGCCCACCTGTACAGGGACCCCAGTCCACACCTCACAGCCAAGACAATCAGGGTCACGGGGTCAGTGGGCATACTGTTCAGGGGACAGAGGCACAGGGGGCCAGGGACACTCAGAGGACAGCTGTGTGCCAGGGGGAGGACAAGCCCAGGGAACGACTGTCCAGAAGGCACTCACTAATGTCCTAGGAGCTTACCAACAATTCCAGGACAAGATGGGTCAGGTGATAGACATCATGCAGGAGAACCAGTGGCTGAAGGAACACCACCAGGAGATCAGGGAAGAATTGCAGGCCCTCAACACCACAATGGTCTCCATAACAGGAGTGCTGGGTGATATGTCAACTAAATGAGGGAGTACACAGCACACCAGCGGGCTCCTTCCACTAGCCATTCAATTGAACAGCCCTCCACATCTGCTGCAGCTAGTGGACAGGTGGCCCACAGGCCACCAGCACGCCTCCCCCTGCAGAAGGTGAACCACCCCGCAAACGTTCCGTACGACTCAGACAGACGCCAAAGACACATCCTAGGACCAAGACCATCGCCAGTTAATGAGACCCTCCTGAATGTCACCCTTGTGTTCCACTCTGTCACCTTGTCCACTTTGAACTGCCATTGCTCCCCTTCCTATGGCCCCTTGAACACTGGACCTGTGCTACAAACAGACTGGACCAATACTCTGGACTTTCCTCTACCATCATTCCATTCCATTGCACTATTCCTTCTATATTTGTCACTTCAATGAACACCCTTGAACACAACTTGAGTGATAGTGCTTTACAAAAATGTGCAATAATTTGAACTGTTTCATCTTGTGCAATTGTCCTGAACTTTGTGATTCCATACAAAAGATGGCCTGTAGCTGTCTGTTGTCATCACATCAGTACACAGTTGTAACCACACCAACGTCTGCAAAATGGGAAGACATAGGTGACAGTCAGTTGGGATGCTAAGGGAGTGACTGCCATCATGCTACAGCCACACAGAAATTATAAATAATCAGATGAATGGTCAGTTCCACTGTCTTACCTGTGTGTCATTGGAAGTACTGCCATATGACTGATGTTCTGTTGTCCACATCCTCATCCTCACTGTCCTCAGGGTCCACTGCTACCACAGGAGCATTTCCATTCTCCTCCTCCTGCAGATAGGGCACGTGTCGTCTGATAGCCAGGTTGTGCAACATGCAGCATACAACAGCTATCTGGCAGACCTTCTCAGAGGAGTAGCAGAGGGATCCACCTGTCATATGAAGGCATCTGAACCTGGCCTTCAGGAGGCCAAAGGTACTCTCGATTATTCTCCTGGTTCGCCCATGAGCATCATTATACCTATTCTCAGCCCCTGTCCTGGTGTTCCTCACAGGGGTCAAGAGCCATGATAGGTTTGGGTAGCCAGAGTCGCCTGCAACAAGTGAGAGACAAACATTAGCCTTGCACAATGGTATAGGGGATGACTCCTGAAGCCATACACTGACATACATTGGATGGGGACTCAGGCTCACCTATTAGCCACACTCTGTGCCTCTGTAGTTGTGCCATCACATGTGGGATGCCGCTATTCCTCAAAACGAAGGCAGCATGCACTGGCCCGGGCTACTTGGCAGTGACGTGGGGAATTTATTGATGAGCCAGGCACATAATTTGCACATTGAGTGAGTGGAAACTCTTCTGATTCATGAACACCTGTTCATTGTGCCAGAGGGGGACAAATGCTAAATGTGTTCCATCAGTGGCCCCAATAACATTTGGGAAATGTCCCATTACATAGAAACCAGCCTTCACATTGGCCAAATCATCCACTTGGAGGGGAAAGCAATGTAGCTGCATATGTGTTTGAGCAGGGCAGCCAAAATCCTTTCTAGCACTATTGAGAACATTCGCTGTGACATTCCTGCAGCCAAGCCCACTGTCACTTGGAAAGAGCCAGTTGCCAGGAAATGGAGCAATGATAGGACATGCACAAGAGGGGGAATCCCAGTGGGTTGACGGATATCAAATATCAGATCAGGCTCCAATTGTGCACAAAGCTCTGTGATTGTGGCCCTGTCCAGTCTATAGGTGAGTAAAATGTGCCTGTCCTCCATTGTAGCCAAGTCCACAAGGGGTCTGTACATGTGGGCTTGCCTTCTCCTCCTATTCCTCTGCAGTGGTAGGTACCTAAGGGACACAAGATTGAGCAGGGAGTGACAAACTGAACAATGGAACCACCACTTCAGTGTAAATTGAGCTTGGATGTAATTGAACTATGTATATGGCAATGTATGTACAATTGACAGCAATGGCGCAGTTTTCACTTTCAGAATGTTGACCTGCACCATAAAATGGTGACCGCCTGTCCTGTATGTAGGGACAGGTGGAAGTGATGTAACTCCGCCGGTGTTGGGCATCATGGTGGAAGGTGGTCTTGCACCGCCGTGCTATTCCTCATTGGCTTACATGGGGCTCTATGGAGTACAGTGTCCAATGAGGATTACCAGCGGCGGTGACTGTGTCCACCGCGCATATGTTACTGCCATTTTCTGACTATAACTTCATTTGAGTCCTGATTTTCCACAGGACAACAAATCCACTGCGTGTGCTGCTGTGACCTGAGTTTGGAACCTGCCATGGCCCGTGTGACAGGGGAAAGGGCCCATGCCTTCACTTCAGAGGAGTTGGAGCGCCTGGTGGATGGGGTCCTACCCCTGTATGGACAGCTGTATGGGCCTCCAGACCAACAGGTGAGTACATCATTGGGATGATGCATGCGACAAGGTTGCATGGAGGTGTGTGTGTTCGCAGTGTGTCATTTGGGGGGTATGGCTGGTGGTAGTTTACATGCAGGGCTCCAGGTGATGTGTGCGCCATTTGAGGGGAAATGGTACTTGTGGGGCATATGTGCGACAGGCTAGTTTGTATGATTAATGGTGTCCTCCTGCAGGTCAGCGCCCATCAGAAGAAGGGATTGTGGTGTGCCATCGCCAAGGACGTGCGGACCCTGGGGGTCTATAGCCGGCGGAGCACCCACTGCAGGAGATGGTGGGAGGACCTAAGACGCTGGGCCCGAAAGAACGCGGAGGCCCAGCTGGGGATGGCCTCCCAACGAGGGAGGGGTACTTGTCGGAACCTGACCCCACTGATGGCCCGCATACTAGCAGTGGCCTACCCAGAGCTGGATGGGCGCTTGAGGCCAGCACAGCATCCACAAGAAGGTGAGTACAGTGTGTGTGTAACACCCATCTTTGTTGCCTGGCATAGGATGCTAGTAGTGGGTTTCAGTAAGTGGGTGCCCCTTCATGCCAGCTCGTACATTGCTGCATGGTCCAGCTCAGGGTAAATGGGTGAATGGCAAAATCTTGTTAGCTAGCTAGGTGGCTTTCTATCTCAGACAGAGCTTAGTAGGTCCCAGGAGGGGTGCAGATGGCAGTGGTTGGCTCTCATCTTGCTGTGGTATCTAGCCAATGGAATGCCAGTGCAGTGCATGGTGCTCAATCTTGATCCCTGTGTGTGATTATAATGTGTATGCCATCTGTGGTGTTGGTGCTGCAGTTGACTGAGGCTCCCTTTCTCTCTCTCCCCTATTTTCTTCTGTCATCCTGTCCATGTGTGCATTAGCATCATCTGGCAGAGGAGCAGGGGCACCAGCGAGTGAGGGAGCTGCAGCCCACCCGACCCATGAGGCAGAGTCCACTGACGCCGAGGGGACCAGTGGCAGGGAGAGGGGAGCAGCACAGCGGGGCCAAGAGGTGACAACACTGACTCTGATTCCTCCTCCGATGGGAGCTCTCTGGTGGTGGTGGACACCTCTTGAACCACCCCAGCAATGGGTACAGCCGCCACCCCCTGTACCAGCAGCGCCCTCCCAGTAGCCCCCCACCGAGTTGGCCTTGCCCGCTCACTTAGGAGGGTGGGCATCTCCTTCAACCCAATCACCTCAGGCCCTGCTCCAGTGAGCCCTGCTGCTCTCAGGGAGGAGGCTTTTGACCTCCCAAGGTCCATCTCTGTAGGGCAGTCAACCATAGTGAATGCCATCCAGGGGGTGGCATCCCAGATGCAGCAATGCAATGCCTACCTGGAGGGCATCCACGGTAGGTTGGCGGCCCTACAGAGGTAATTTCAGGCTCTGGCCTCCTCTCTGATGGCAGCCAGTGTCACAGTTCCTACCGCCCTCCCCCCTCCCTCCAACTACCACTTACCAGTCCCATTCTCCTCAACCCCAACCCATCCCATGCACACATACAGACAAGCATGCACAGTCAAACACAGGCAGCAAACTTCAAGCCACTAGCACTCACACAAACAACAGACAGTTGCACACACAACAACATCCACTGTCTCCCCCCACAGTCACATCCACACTCACACCTGCATGCACTGCATCAACAGCCACCATCACCACATCATGCAGCACACCCACCTCACTTGCAGACATATATCCACACGTCCTGTTTGTCCTCTCCCACCCTGTGTGACCCCCCAAGAGACACACTCGCACTCAGACACCCAACACCCACCCACCTCACACACGCACTGTCCATGCACCTGTACCCAAGTCCAGCAGACGAACACCTCCTACAACCACTCCGTCTACCTCCACTCCCATTCCTCCTCCCACATCCCGCCCCAACGTCCCTAAGAAGCTTTTCCTTGCCCATCTGGACCTCTTCCCACCTCCTCCATCCCCCTGACCAGCCCATAAGAGCAAGGTCCCAACGACCCAGGCCAGCACCTCAGCAAAACAATCTGACACTGCTCCCACCCAAAAATCAGCTGCTGGCACAAAGGGGCCCCTGAGTGTGATGGCAGCCACTCCTAGTATGTCCACACCTCCAACTCAGAAAGGGAGGACTAGGGTGGTGAAACCTATGGAACAGAGGACGGGGTCAGTGGAGGCACCTTCTTGACCTGGAGCAAGGACACAAGTCACACGACAAAGGCCAAGGGGGCCTGTCACAAGAGGGAACACAAGGATCCCCCTCCACCACCAAAGAAAGCCAAGGATCCCCCTTCACCACCAAAGAAAGCCAAGGATCCCCCTTCACCACCAAAGAAAGCCAAGGATACCCCTCCACCACCAAAGAAAGTCAAGGAGCCCCCACAACCAGCAGAGGGATCCAAGGAGCCCCCACAAATAGCAGTGGAAGCCAAAAAGCCCCCTCCACCAGCAGAGGGCAAGGAGCCCATCCACCAGCACAGGAACCCAAGGAGCCTCCACAACCAGCAGTGGAAGCCAAAGAGCACCCTCCACCGGCAGTGGAACCCAAAGAACCCCCTCCATCAGCTGAGGGCATGTAGTCCACCCCCAGAGACTGTTGGGCAAGGAGCTCCTCAAAAACCAGTGGGCATGTTACCCACTCCAGAGACTGTGGCCTTCCACTCCACTCCAGAGACTGTTGGGCAAGGAGCCCCCTCCAGAACCAGTGGGCATCTTACCCTCTTAAGCTGAGGTGCTCCCACCCCCCTTTCCCCTGAGGTGCCTGCCCATTTCCAACATGATGCTCCTGAACAGTCGAGTCCGGAAGTTGTCAGGAGTCAAGTTGGGCCTTGGACTATGCCCTTTTGTACTTTGGACTGGCCATTGGCCCAATCTGGACATTGAAGCCTGCATTTTCATGTCATGATTCATTATGGTGGCTGTTGGCAGCAAATTAAATTGTTCGTACTTCAGAATTGTTGTCCGTGCATTATTTGCTAGTGCTTCATGTGACAGTCATTTTACTCTGCAGCTGGTTCTGTGTATGGTGTGATTGTAAATGCTGCGTGTTGTGTGTGTGTGTCACTCTCCTTTTCCTCCCTCCCTGTGTGCTAGGCGGCTCTACTCACCGTTGTCGTCTTCGTCAACGTTGGTGCTTCAGGATGGCCGTGGCGTGGTAGAGCATCGGGAAGACTTGGAGTTCCGGTTCCATGGCGGCCGCGGAGTCTTCTGTGTCCCTAATGGTGAGTATTCCGTTTTCTGTACTGTGTTTCCACCAAGCTTTTGATATTTAAAGCTGTTCTACAAGAGGTTTGCATTCAGTCTGTTATAGGTCCTCACTGTGTAGTACACCCCGAATTATCACAAGTAGAGGCATCATTACGTAACCTAGTGTTAAGGTGGGGGCGTGGACGTACAACAATGGCATAGGTAGCACAGTGCTCTTGCCAACAAAACCCCATCCAGCAACTCCTGAGCCAGTAATCCAACGAAAAGGGACCTGAGAGGATTGGGTGTGAGGCCTCTGGAGTTCCTGGGCTCCACAACAGGACGAAAGAGGCCACTTAAAATTGGCGTATTGCCTTGTGTGCAGACCAAGAGCCGCACTGCAAGATAGCAGCAGACAATTAGACTGCAGCCCAGTCAGAGCCCGCCAGGCCTAGGTCTCTGAGATTGAGTTAGAGACCACCCGGCTGAGATCCTGGGCCCCCCATGCAACGGGCTGCAGTAATTGAGCACAGCCTCTGTCAGGGGCTGACAGCAGTGAACGGCCTCCCAATGTAGAAGCAAGAAGTGAAGAGCCTCTCCTCTCCCTGCGGCGGCTCAAGTGGTGTGCCTCACCGACACCAAGATGCCTGACACAGCGAGAGAACAAAATCCCAAGTAAGTGGCTGACCGGCTTGACCGGCATTGGCCATGATCGCAATAAGGCATGCCGCCATACATTGCATTGCCCCCTTTATATAATCATTGAATCAAGCTACCCGCAAGGGTGGACAAACAGCAATGCGGCAAGCACATTAAGACCTGAGCTGCTGCAGAGCAGTGCTGTGCCTTGGGCCTGACGGGGGCAAGAACCTGGAGAGGGGCCGGTGGGGAGAGACCTATGAGGCAGAAAGGATATAACTTTCTCAAAGCCTACAAGAAAACTAGGGGCAGGTCCAGGCTTTAAGTAGCAAGGCATAATAAAGCGGGGCCCAAAACACAGCCAGTAAGAGATTCCAAGATCATCCTAAGCCAACCAACACCCAGAACAGCATACAAAACAAACTCTCAACATTTCTCCGGTGCGCGCTTCTGCTTATGAAAAGGGAGAGTACACTACACTAAATGCACTTAGCCACAGAGTCATAACAAGAGGGGCCCCAGCGAACTGTCATGGCTGTCTGGAGACAGCAAAGGCTGCTCCCCTAAGAACTGAATAGAGTGGTGACTGGATCAGAGTACCATAGGAAGTTCTGGATAAGGGACCAGTCCAGGAGACTCAGAGCTGCTGGCATCGTGAAGAGCGACCCCTGAAGGCAGGCTGACCCCAGGAATAAATCTCCCCCTCCCACTCTCTCAGGTGATAATTAGGATTGGACAGGGCCCGGAGTGAACCACCAGGGACACCCTTAGCCAGGATTGCCCAACTGGAACGCAGGATGACATATTGATCGAAAGACCCTTGTAGAGCACTCTCACAAAATTAACAGGGGTCCCATCTGGGGTTAGACAGTGTCCAGGGCCTCGCCTTATGTGCCCCGGTTGTGGAAGGCGCACTTCACATCCTACAGCAAGAAAACTTATCAACAATATTCATGGGAAGAGTATGCGCAAAGAAGACCATCACATGAGGGTTCAACAGTGGAGGTCTCTGCAGAAACTCTTCTGGGGGTTTCCAGCCAGATTATGCAGTCTGGAACTCTGGGTTGTCCTACCCTTCAGGACATCCCCCAAACCCTAACAGCCTCTCAGGAAGTGCTGTAAATGAAAATAGACACTGTAGGTGAAGAACTGGGACTCCTGAGAGACGATCACTGCCGGTTAGGAGAGCGAGTCACAGCGGCGGAGAGAGACCTAGCTGAAGTACCTCCAGCCTTGACAACGGTGAAAGAACGACTGGCCACCATGGAAGAAAGATCTAAACGTTAGAACACCACGACCTATGGTGGCAAGGCTGCTGTACTTCAAGGTCTGGGATCGTATTTTGAACTAGGCCAGGCAAAGAGGGAAAATTATGGTTGAGAACAGCAGAGTGCAAATTTTTCCAGACTTCTCAAGGGAAGTGCAACAGCAGTAATCTAATTTTGTAGAAGACAAGAAAAAACGCACATAGATGGGAATTCCTTACGCAATGCTATTCCCGGCCCAGCTGCGGGCAACAGCTTCAGGTAGAAACAACTTCCTCTAGTCTCCACAGGAGGTCTAGAACTGGACTGACCACCACCACCAACAACCAGGACCAAGCCAGGAATCCCAAAGTAGGTGCCCACAAAGAGTAGGAACAAGACCTGCAGCCTCGTCACTTGTACCAGCGCTGAGACCCAGCAGGATCGCCAGAATATGATGGTGGCAGTGACATTGATAAGTGGCAAAGGAACAAGTCCCTCCTTGCAAGCAGCAGAAGGGGGAGCATATGACTCTGATTCTGACCAAGGCTCTAGCACATCAGGGGAATCAAGCTACAGAGGATCACCCCTGGTACGTCGGATGAAATCATTTGAGGAAGGCCGTAGCTGAAACCACCACACTGACTGCCGCTCAGTAACAGAGTATTTGTTGTAAGAGGGGGCATAGACTGTTTCCTTTTTCCATTAAGTTTGGGAACATTCTACATCTTTAGTATGCTGGGCACGGGACCTTGTGGGGAGTACACCAGGGTTTTAATCCCCAAAGAGGGGTAACTCCTGCATGTGGGTACTACGCGAGCAGTTCAGAGTTGTGTAATATTTTGGATGGGTGGGTAGTTCCCTTCTTGTCCTGGAGAGTAGGATTTGGGGGCACTGTTGTTTGTTGTTTACAGGGGAAACTATTAGTCATGACTCTTTACATCATCAAAGCACGTCTTATATGGGAGGTCTTTTTAGTAGTGGTTGGAATGCTGGTAGGAGAAGAGAACGAAGTACTGTGCATGCTTATGGAAGATGGCTACCCCCTTAGGATACAGGTTCATCTTCTGGAATTTCAGAGGGCTGAATACAATGTGGAAATGTTACAAAGTATTCTTATATTTAAACAGAAGGCGAATACACTTTGTAGTCCTGCAGGAGACGCATCTGACCGCTGAGGAGGGGGCAGCGTCACAGTGTAGATGTAGAGGACAGGCATTTTACACAACATATTCAGCTCAAGTTAAGGGCACTATGAGTTGGATTCTGACTGGGGTCCCATTACAGCACACAGGAAAACGTACAGACCGAGTCTAGATATGTAGCAGTGCTGGGCTGCCTAGATTGACTGGATATAGCAATAGTCAGCATTTACGCTCCCATTGTGGAGCAGGGCGCTTTCCTCACTGGACTGTCGGATCCACTGGCCCAGTACTTAGTCCAATGAACAGTTATAGGAGGAGATTTTTACTGCGTAGCAGATCCCCATGCAGATCGCTTGCACCCCCTACCGGGAGATTAACCGCCTCTTTACGGAGTGCAAATCAAGGTGGGGATTGATAGATATATTGCACATCCACAGGCATGGGACTGTTCCCTCTTCTCAAGCTTGCATAAACTCTACATACGCCTAGGCACTTTTCTGTGCTCCCTGGCTATACATTGCTTTGCATATAATGCAGAATATCTGGCCAGCGCCAGACCATAACCCAGTTCTCCTACAGCTCTGATGGGAACATTACAGACCATGCATTCCCATTGGAAGCTGAAACCAGAACCCCTAGAAGATCAAGTGTTCCAAGAGGTGATCAGGGACAAAATAGTACAGTATTTTGAGGCACATAGTGGCACAGCATTGTCCCATCAACGGGGATCAGGGGCCTCTTGCTGCAGGAGGTAACAACAGCTGAGCTAGAGCTACGGGATATAGAATTGCAGAGATTGGGGCATCCAAAAGTACAACAGACCCCGATAGACACCAAGGAGAAAGTGGCTACACAGATAGAAAGGCTCAAACGCTTGACTACCAAAAATATATGAAACTGACCCATTCTGATAGGGACCTAAATGGACCTTTTTTTACCTGGCTTGATAATCCAGGAAAGAGAGGATCGGTAATAGTTGAAATAGAGACAGAAGGGGAAACAAGTTATATAAACAGGAAGAAATCAATCAACAGTTCTATTGCTATTATTCCGACCTATAAATGAAGGCCACAGCGTATGACGAAGAGACAATGCATGACTTCCTGACTCCATTGCCTCTCTCCAAACTCACAGAAGAGGAAGCAGAGGGACTAGGGATAGCCATTACATTGCAGGAGGTAAAAGTGGCAATCAAGAACTTAGCGTGTGGCAAGATACGGGGAACGTAACAAGTTTTATGCTACATATTCTGAAGACTTAGCCCCTAAACTGGTGGACCTATATAGAGCAGCCAAGAAAGCAGGCATCCTTCTGAGCTCTACTCGGGAGTCATTGGTGGTGGTACCCCTTGTAGGAAGCTGGCATAGTGTGTGGTGAGCACCCATTGGTGTTATCACCTTATACCAGGTCCAGGTATCCCCTATTAGTCAAGTGTAGGCAATGTCTAGGAAGCCAGGGCTCTCTATCGGTAGCAAATCTTATGCAGTACCACTATAGTCACACAGCACTGTCACAGATGAAAGAACTACACAGTGTTACAAACATAAAGGTACTTTATTATAGTAACACAGATACTAGAATACTAATAGGCAGTCCCCCAACTGGAGGTAAGTAAACACACTATTAAATACACATTAAGAATCAGGAAAGAGCATAAAATGTAATAAGCGTTGGCAAAAGAGATAGGAAATAGTGAGGGCACAAGGGGAGGGCCAAACAGTATACTAAGAAAGTGGAATGTGAGATAGAGTCCCCCACCCAAGGATGTTGAATCGTTAGAGGGGAGGTAGAGGAACTAGGAACCACAAGAGATGTGTACCAGAGTGACTCTCATCGACCAGGAAAGCAGAGGTAAGTACCTGGTTTTCCCCAAAACCAACAGGAGGACTTAGAAAAAGGATTGTGCAAGACCCAAACCAGACTGTAAGAACCCAAATGTGTCTTCTGACAGAAGAAGACCTGCAAAGGAAGAGGACCAAGTCCAGTTTGTGATGGAGTGTCCTGTTGTGGCAGGAGCCACTACCCACCCTTCTGTGGATGCAGGACCAGGTCGACGGGGGACGTTGAAGATGAAGAAGAGTTCCGAGAAGTGATGCAAATGGTGAGCCACGTCGGCTGTCGGGTTGCAGTGGGTCAGTGGTGCTGAAGAACTACCAAAAAGCCTTGGCAAATGCAAAAGAAGAAAAATACTAATTGCAAGGCTGAAGAGGACCAGCAAGGTCCGGGGAGCTCGACCCAAGGAGGAGTCGGAAGGGACCCTCAGCAGTCAAGTGGGCCTACAGAAGCAGTCGCAGTCCCTACAGTGAACCTACTGGCAGCAGGCACAGCATGTCACAGTGAGGCCCAGTCAGCACACACAAAGAGGAGTCGCACGTTGCTGGAGCTGCAGAGAGGAGACTGTGCTTGGCAGGAAAAAGTGCTGCTAGCTAGGGCTACATGGAGCCTGAAGATCCCTTGGAGCAGGAACAAACAAGCCTTGGTAGTTGCAAGAGTTGAGGTGCACAGGGGTACTATCCTACAAGGAGAGATAAGGGCTTACCATTTCCCAAGTTGGACAGTAGGCAAAGAGCACCAACAGGACCCCTCTAGACCTCTACTTGTGATGCAGGATCCACCCAGTTCCGGAGGAGTGCAGATCTATGCAGCAGGTCGTCGTTGCAGTTGGTGCCTGCAGATGCATGTTAGTGACTTCTTCACTCCAAAGGAGATTCCTTCTTACTTCTTAGTGCAGGTTGGAGTCTCATCGACCTCCGATGATGCACAGCCGGGGAAATGTTGCAGTTGCTAGAAGGAGCCGGAGAAACAAGGTTGCAAAGCAGATTTGTCACTGAAGTTGAAGATTGTTGGTTCCTGAAGAGTTCATTTGTGGTTCCAGTGGCCAGAAGATGAAGTAAACAGTGCAGTGGAGTCCTGGTGGAATTTTGCATGTCGAATCTGAGGAATCACCCAAAAGGGATGCCCTAACTAGCCCAGGAAGGGGATTTGGTCAACTATCAGGGTGACCGCCTATTAGTAGAGGGCTGTGATGTCACCTACCTGACCTGGCCACTCAGATGCTCCCACGGGCCTCTGCACATCTTGGTTTCAAGATGGCAGAATCCAGCAGCCACCTGGAGGACCTGTGGGCACCACCCTTAGGGTGGTGATGGACAGGGGAGTGGTCACTCCATTTTCCTTTGTCTGGTTTTGCACCATAGCAGGGACCGGGGGTCCCTGGGCTAGTGCACACCGGTTTATGCTAGGAAGGCACCAAATGTGCCCTTCAAAGCAAACAAGTGGCTTGGGGGAGTTACCCCTCCCAAGCCTTGTAACACCTATTTTCAAGGGAGAGGGTGCTACCTCCCTCTAGCACAGGAAATCCTTTGTTCTGCCTGAGCTGGTCAAGCAGCAGGAGGGCAGAACCTGGTTTGAGGGGTGGCAGCAGCACAGGCTGCCTGGAAAAGTGCAGGAGACTGGTAGGAGCAATGCTGGGGGTCCTCTAAGGAGCCCCCAGAGTGCATGGAATCATACAACCAATATTGGCAACAGTACTGGGGTATGATTCCGACATGTTTGATACCAAACATCCCCAGGTTAGGGGTTACCATTATGTAGCTGGACACAAGTATTGGCCTGTGTCCAGTACACAGGTAAAATGGCTTCTCTTCACTTATGAAGTCCATTGCAATGGAGCTGGAGTTTGTAGGGACACCTGTGCTCATGCAGGGGTGCCTCACACATAGGAACCTGCCCTCTGGGCTAGAAGGGCCTACCATAGGGGTGACTTACAGTGACCTGGTGCAGTGACCTGTTATGAAAGGATGCATGCTTCTTTTCACACAGGCTGCAATGGCAGGCCTGCAGATACATTTTGCATGGGCTGTCATGGGTGGAAGAGTACATGGTGCAGCCCATGGGGATCCCCTGTTGCCCCAATGCCCTGGGTACATAAGCACCATATACTAGGGACAAATAAGGGGGCACCAGTATGTCAATTGTGGGGTGTGTAAAGTCCTAGGCAACCAAATTTAGAAGGGGAGCGCACAATCATTGGGGTCCTGGTTAGCAGGATCCCAGTGAGACCAGTCAAAGCATGCTGACAGCAGGCAAAAAGTGGGGGTAACCATGGCAGAAAATGGGTACTTTGCAACACCCCTGTTATAGCTGGGCAAACCAGCACTTGACTACACTGCCTACAGGCCGCTCTGGATGCTCAACATCGACTACAAAATACTTAACTGAACCTTGGCCACCAGATTACTCACGTTTAAGACTAAGGAAATACACCTGGACAAGATGTGATTCATCCCTAACTGAAACGCAACAATCAATATCTGGAGGCTTATGGTGCATTAAAGACCAACACCTATGGGGGTCGGCGGTGTTTGCGGTTGACAATGAAAAAGCCTTTGACACCTTAGAATGGGACTATTTATATAAAGTGATGGATCACATGGAATTAGGGAGGGGATCTCTGGCATGGACCAAATTCCTGTACACAAACCCCACAGCCAGGGCCTTGCCGGTCAAAACCATCTCTGGTAGATAGAGTGGAGCGAGGAACAAGACAGGGATATCCACTACTGCCCTTGTTCTTCACGCTAGCCATGGAGCCTTTAGGAAGTTGGCTCTCTATATAGTGCATTAAAATGAAGTACAGTGTGCAGGGAGTCCAGTGGATCCCCAAAGGCAGAGGAAGAAATAGAAAGCTCTAGTGCTCTATTTGTGGTAGTGTGGGCAAAGAGTTAGGCTTATCAAAGAGTTGTGCTAAGCTTTACCATACTAACCAAGGCAATAAATGAGAATCACTCAAAGAATAAATCAGTGACCAATTAAAAAAAATAACAGTTGCTTTTATACATGCTTTAAACCAAAGAACTTCGCTATAAGGTAAGCAGTTTTTAAATTAAAAATACTTTGCTGTTTCAAAAATAGACGCTTAGTGCAATTTTCAGAGTCTTCAATGTTAACCTATGGGAGGAAAACAAGAATGCAGTTTTGCAGGCAAGTACCCAACTTACAAATCCAGTCTTTGGGTTTTTAGGCCAACACTAGGAAAGGCTCAAATCAGCACCACAAATGCATCCCTAGCGGCACATGGACGGCTGGGTGCAGAGGTCTAATTCGTAGTTGGGTGCCTAGTGTTAACCAATAGAGACTGGGGGAGAATGAAGATGCGCTGCTCAAAGGGAAGTAAAAGCAATGTCAGAGGTTGGTCTCCTGGTGTTGGGGTAAGCACCAGGGACCACAAGGTAGCACCAAACTTACAACCTCAGCGGCGGCTGGGTGCAGGGGGACAACACAGCATCGGATGCTCAATGTTAACCAATGAAGGCAGAGATAACTGATGAAACGCTGATTACAGGTCAGTAAAGTGGGGTCAGGGGTCGATACCCTGGAGTTGAGATCAGTTTAAGGGGAGAGGGGCATAAGGCAGCACCAAACTTACACTCTTAGTAGCACGGGGGTCAGGGTTCAGAGTGCCAACATTGTGTCGGGTGCCCAATGTTATCCAATGGAGGAGATCAGTTTCAGAAACTGGCTGCAGGCTCTGGCCAGGAGGCTGGGCCAGGACATCCCACAGCTGCCCAGGTAAATAGAGATGCCAGGGGTCGTATGGACATTGACGCTCCGGTTCCCCAAACCCCAGGGGCTCCAGATGCAGATGTGTTTTTTGGCGTCGGAACAGCTTACTGGGCAAGTCATGGGGAGTCCTCGGATTGAGGCTGCAGGTGTCTCTGTGGAGTCTGGCAGGGATAAGCCCACCGTGACTCTTTTTCAGAAGCACTGGGGAATCTTTACAGGACCGGTGGGCCACTTGGACTCGGGCAGTGGGCATCTGGTGCAGAGGTGGATCCAGAGGTGGTTTCATGGATCCTCTGGCAGACTTCTTCTACTTTGGAGTTGGGTTCTTTTGGACAGGTCCGCTGTCCACAAAGGTTCTTGGTCTTTATCGAAGGCAGGTAGTCCTCACAAGGCTTTGGAGGTCACTGGGCTGCAGGACAGGTTGTTTTCTGGGTGCATGTTCTTTGAGGGCTGCAGACAGACCAGTAGGGCTGCGGCCGAGTCCATTGGTGTCTTCAAGCTTCTCTGCTGGTGCAGTCTGTGGTGTTTGGCCCTTCTTGCGGTCGACAGAAATCTGAGTTTTAGAGTTCAAGGATGCCACCTAAATACTTAATTTAGGGGCATTACAGGGAGTGCCCAGTGGTAGCCAACAGACTACCCACCTTTAGGGTGACTACACACTTCTTGTGACCACTTCCTTTGGGAAGTGAGCATAACCCTAACCCTACTGGCCTAATTCCTTCCACACAAGATAGAGGAATTTAAATGTAGTGTTGACTTTAGCTCGTCCACCTTAGGGGTGAGATTGGCATGAAGTGGGCACTCCTCCAAATTTAACTAATTTCCCTGCCAGTCCTGCCGCCAAAAGTGTGATCAGGAAATGGGGGTCGACCTTCTCTACAGTTTGAAGAGGCCTCAGTTGCATTTCAAAGGTCGCAAGGCCCTTGAAGCTTCCTGCCCTGGAATGTCCATTCTGCCTAGGAGAGGAAGTCATACCTCTGCCCAGAGCAGGCCTTTGTTCTGAGCCCTTGAGAGCATTAGCTCTCACCTCAGGCCAGAACTCTGTCTAAGGTAGCTGCGCTGGTTTTGACCAGTCAGTGCCCACGCTAGGAGATGGTAGGTTTTCAGGGGGCACCTCTAAGGTGCCCTCTGAGGGCATGTATTAATAAATCCATCACTGGATTCAGAGATAGTTTATTAGTATGGGATGTTTGATACCATACAACCCTGTAGTCAGTGAAGCCATTATGTAGTTGTGTCCAGCACATGTACTTAAAATGGCTTCACTGTTCATTTACTGCATCAGAGAATCGCTAAAGATATAGCAGTGGCATATCTGCTCATGCAGGTATGCCCTCACATGTAATATAATGCACCCTGTCTTTAGGGCTGAAAGGTCTACTAGAGGGGTGACTTAACAAATATTCCTTGCAGTGTAAAAGGGACAGTGCACACAGGCTATGTGCCATGTCGTGTTTTCATTTTAGTTCTGCACCAAGACACACAGCCTGCGAAAGCAACACTGTGTGCACTTAGTGGGAGGGTGGCAAAATTCGTACTGCAGCCCTCAGGGAGCTTCCTTTTGTACCTATGACCTAGGTCCCAGGGGTACCATTTACTAGGGACATACAGTGGTAGCTAAAGGTTTGCCAATTGGGGAAAAATGACTGCAGTTTTGGGGAAAGAGATCTGCCATTTGGTACCTGTTTACAAGGAATCCAGTGCACCAGAAACCAGGCAAAAAGTGTGTGGGGGGGTAACCATTTCAAAAGAGGCCCTGTAGTGTGCTCAGTTTTATGTATCCTTTGCGTGTTAGCTTCAGGCGTTAGGCCTTTGTGCACTTTGCCCTGGATGTCTTTTATTCCTTTGCTCGCAGCATAGAGCCTCTGTGCACTTTGCTCTAAATGCTTTTTGTTCAGCTTCGTACTGTTATTTTTCAAATAGCCAGTTCTACGGTCTTGTTTTATTTTTTATATCACACTGTTTAGCCTACTTCAGCACTGGAGTTTTCAATAACACATTCTTGTTCACTCTGTGCTTCAGTCAAGGATACAGTCTGGTACATTGCCGATAGACGTGGTAGGAGTTTAGTCTTTGGCATTCTTGCGTAGGGACATTTTGTGATCACACTGACATGTTAGTTATAAAAACACTTCCTTGTCCTAATACAGGCGAGAGGGAGATTCTGACCAGGGAACCACAACTAGACGCTGACTGCCTCGTTGCAGATGCTGAACCAGATCACAGGCCTTTGCTCAGGTATGAGGGTTGATGTCTTCCCAGGGAATCTAAAAGGCAAGTTAAAATCTTAACATGCTGTACTCGAAATAGAACTAACTGAGAGAGAGAATAGAGTCTATTAACACCATGATAGCGTTATTCTTATGTTTCACTCTCCTCGTGACTATTTCAATCCTACTGTGTTGTATGGTTCTGGTTATTGCGGCTCACGCCTTAATATCTAAAATGCAGTCGTTTTATTAAAATAATCTATAAAACTCAAACTACCTTTGTCATTTGTATATGAGATCATACTGTAAATGAGAGAGCTGGTTTGGATCTGAGTGACCACGACTTCCCTGAGAAGTACCAAAGATGTAATGCGCTCGGCTGCCCAATCATCTCTTCCCCTTGGGAGAGATGAGGCACTGCTAGTTAGCCGGAGCAAAACCAGATTGAGGGTGACAGAGGTCCTTCCAAGTGGGTCAGACTCAGCCCCCCACACCAGGAACGATCCTGCTACGTAGAAATCCAGTAGTCTCATTTAGGATAATGAGAGCCCACGCGACATGGCGCCCCCAACGATTGGTCTGACTCAAATTTTCGGGTCCGGCTGACTCTCTCGGTCTCATATATATATTGACTCCTCGGTTCCGTTAACGGAGACGTCCGTGGCGCTGAGGATTTCCGCCACCACAATATAGGTACGTCCTATTATTTTGTGGTCGGTTGTTCAAGCTTGAACTCTGAAAGGAAAACCCCGGTCTTGGTGTGCCTTCTCTGACCTAGCGCTGTTTTCATAATGGCGAATCCTCAAGTAGTGAACATCGCGCTTAATATGCGACAACCGCTCACAGGACATCTGATAGCACATGGTCTGACGAACCTAGTTGGTCCGGTCACGTTTGTGGTGGACGCCCATGCAGCCTATAGAACAGAGCTTTTTTATTCTTGGGTCATATTTCCAGCAGTTGATGGGGGTACACACACTTTTCATGATTACACTATTGCGAATGTCCCTGAACAATACAGGGCATATGCATACTTAGAAATACCTTTATCTTATCAAGAACACCATAATTGGCTTGATGGCGCCCTCCCACACACTGTAGCACAAGTTAGGTTAGGTCCACTGAGTAATGATGGTCCTACCTGGCCTTTATTAGCTGCATATACACCATATCCTGCGGTTGCTAACTTAGCGGTGGCTGAAGTTCGTAGTTTATATATAGACTTAGCGACTACATATAGACGGTTAGTTCAGTTTGTAATGCAGACACTAAATACAAACGCAGCGCGTGCTGCTCCGGCGCAACCACATGCAGTGGTTCCGGGTATCAATCCGGCCACTGTACACTCAGTTATGGGTAAAGTACCGGCAAAGCGAGAGGAAACTCCATTTAGGCTGGCGCAAAAAATTAATATGCTGGAAGCAGTATTTCCCCATACGGGACCTCAGGATAAACATAGAATATTGACGATGTGTTTGCTGTATGGAATGGTTCCTACTGTGGACCATTGTAATACTTGGGGCACGGTGTTTGCCGTGCTCTACACTACAGCACACGGTACACCGACATTGGCTAATCTACCAGAAGTGCTTAAACAAATTCAAGATGAATATGGGGCTGCCCCAGCCTTAGATTTAGGGATGCAACTGATGGGCAATTTTGCCGCGGTTTCTTCTATTATATTGCGTAATCTCAAAGGAGAGGCAGTGGCACTGGCGGTGCGTATGCGTCTTCGAGACGTCCTGCAATTTAATCAAGAGCGGGAGCTGCCGAGAATAATAGCGGAAACATATTCGAGTATCGGTCGTGATAGCCTAGGGGCTAGACCGCAAAAACCACAGTTACAGGGTAAGAGTAGTAAGGATACTACCAAACAACAGCAACCTGAGGGTACTAAAAAGCGCTGGGAGAAAAAACAACAAACACCTAAAAAAGACAGGGGACAATCTCCGCAGCCGGAGACTCCACAGACTAGGTATAATCTCAGGAATAGGGATAATTGGAAGACGCCTGATAGATATCAATATACTGATACACGCCAATCTCGTTCCTTTCAGGACTCATCGGAAAAGAGAAATGAGAGAGGTGGGCGGTCAGAGCGGAGAACAGAGTACGTGAAACCGAGACAGGAATCACAACGCTCAACGGAGGTTTCTGTCAAGAAAGAAGAGAAACCGACCCAACAAAAGCAGCAGTTTAAAAAGAAGAAGGTGGCGGCAGTCTCAGTTAGACATGCCACACAAGAAGAGAGTTCTCTTGAAGAACAAGACATGGGCGTTAGCACTGTTAGACAGTGCGGCAGAGGTCACAATAGTTCGCCGGAATCTTCTAGAGCATCTGGAGGTGAAAGCAACTGATGACTTCATACAAGTCGAAACAGCAGATATGTGTGTCTCTGATCCCGATAAGAGTTTATACAGTAACTTTGCAATTAGAAGGGGAAATTGAGCGCACTATAAACGCCATCTTTTGGGATCGTGTAGTCAAATTTTATGACATTCTGGCCGAACAGGATTGGCCCCCAGGCTTTGTTCGCGACTGTCCAGTTGGGAAGGAGGTTATTACACCTTCGTTCTCACCACTTGTTCCGGGAGAACTTGCAGAGTCCTATAGTAATACATGGGCTCTGGCACAGGCACCCGCCTTATAAAGAAATCATGTGGGGTGGGATAGGGATTCATCTTATCATGTAATTCCGATTAAGGGCGAACCTCAGCCGCAACCGCAATATCCTATAAAGTTTGAAGCAAGGGCATCGGTAAGGAAAATACTTACACAATTAGAGTACCAGGGAGTTATTGAACCCTGTGTCTCGCCGATGAATAATCCCTTATTTCCTGTAGCTAAACCGGACCATTCTTATAGGATAGTGGTGGATTACAGACATTTAAATGGACATACACGCACATATGCAATACAAAATTCACACAGCGCAGCGCTCATGAATAATATTGTGCACAAGAAATACAAAACAACTTTAGATATCTCGAATGGTTTCTTCTGCCAAAATATAGCGCCCGAAAGTAGGGATTTTACGAGCTTTAGTGCGTTTGGCTCTCAGAAAAAATTATGTCATTTGCCTCAGGGGTATAAGAATAGCCCAGGACTGTTTTCGGCTCGTGTGACTGAAATTGTGCACGGGTTGGACCCTGAAGCTTTGTCATATGTCGATGATATATATCTGACAGATGACGAGTTACTACAACATTTGAGGCGGGTAGCCCGCATTGTTGTGGGATTTGCCGAAATTGGCTACAAATGTAATTTAAAAAAATAAAAAATTGCCTTCCTCAGCGTCATTTTCCTGGGATATGAGCTGTCGAATGAGGGCAAGAGCTTAGCGCCACACTTTTTGGAAAAATGTGCACAGTTGCAACCTCCTAATACGATTAGAAAACTCCAGTCGTTATTGGGATTTCTAAATTTTGGCAGAACTTACATTCCTGATTATGCTACACATATAAAGCCATTATACGAGTTGATTCGCCCAAATTTTTCGAGTAGATTTTGGACGATTGAGCATACACATATTCTTCGAGATTTGCTAACTGATCTCTTAGCGGTAAAGCATTTACACACACGGGACAATAAGACACATCTGGTCATCAGGGTTATAGCAGGGGCCGTTGGGTTTACATATGTCACCTTTAATGAGGGTGAGACAGTCCCGATAGCATACAAGTCCCACTTGTATTCTGCTGCAGAACAACGTTTTGCACAGACTGAGAAAATTCTCACTGCTGTACATATGGCTGTGATTAAAGAACGGCCTCTTGCCCAGGGCCAACGCATCATTGTCGTTTCCCCGATTCCAGCCTTAGAGGCTGTTACAAAAGCGAGTGTTCCTAATTCAAAAGCTTTACACCCGCGATGGATACAATGGGCAACGTCTTTGACAGCCACTGATGTAGATTACATATTTGACCCTAAACTGCAGACTCAGGAATTTCCTCAATATGAAATGGAGTACCCAGTTCCCGCTGGCACATTGCCTATTGATCAATATCAGGTGGTCATGTACACCGATGGCTCTGCGCAACCAGCGGTTGGGACTAAACAACAGTATTCTGCTGCATGTGCGGTGGTGAGCGGCCATATGGAGGGGGAGAAGTTCTGCCCCCAACATACTTATACACAGACCTTGGGGGACTGTACGGCACAGTTGGCTGAGCTGAAAGCTCTGTTGTTAGCCTTGGAACATGCGGATCCGGCAATATTCACACTGCTGGTTTGTGATTCCTATTACTGTGTTCAGTCTTTCAATTAATATTTACATTACTGGAGGTTGAATGGGTTCAGAGATTCCAAGGGTAACACCATAAAACACAGATTGCTGTGGGGGAAGGTTGCGGATCTGAAGGAAACGCTTCCTAAAGTCCATGTTCTGCATACACTTGGACACCAGCGCGTTGGAATACACGTTGCTGGGAATACTTTGGCTGATGAAGCCGCGAAATAGGCAGTGGCAGTTGCCACTGTAGCCGCAGTAACTCGTTCGAGTTCCAAACCAGACACAGAGATTTTGGCTGCCATAAAGGCTACGGCTGATGGCACGCCATATCCTAAAGGATTCCCTTCCAAATATCACTATTTCATGGGTGGTATGCTGAACGCTGAGGTTAAAATCCCAGGCGTTGGTGTACGTGAGATGCCCAATAAAATTGAGCGACCTTGATTAGTTACTGTAGCACATGAGGGGGCGGCATCTGCACATGCAGGCGTGGCTGCCACAATTTCACTCTTACAGGCTCGTTATTGGTGGCCTGGTCTCTATAAGGAGACAAAGCAGTATGTCCTTTGTTGTGACATCTGTCAACAAATTAAAGTTTCCACGGCTAGACGCCCGCAGCAGACACCCCTCCTGATATCGAATAAACCTTTACAGTGTGTGTACTTGGATCATTGTGGTCCGTTGACACCAGATAGTGCATACAAATATATATTGGTAGCTGTAGATTCGTGCTCCAGATTTGTGTGGGTCTGGCCACAGCGCTCGGCTGACGCTCGAACTGTTATTAAAGATTTGCGCATCTTTGTCAATACATATGCAGTTGCTGCTTTTCGTTCGGACCAGGGCCCTGCTTTTGACTCTAAGGCATTCAGGGACACCATGGCTTCGTTGGGGGTCCAGCTCCAGTTCTCGTCTCCATTTCATCCTGAGGGAAATTCTGTCGTGGAGCGGTTAAATCGCAATTTAAAGCAATCCTTAACGGCCAGAGTTATAGGTACGGGTCGTAGCTGGCTAGCCCACCTGTATGGAGTTCAGAGAGCACTTAATAACTTGCCTAGAAGGTCCCTGGGGGGTCGTACTTCATATGAGTGCCTGTTTTGAACACGAATGTATGTTCCTGATCTAGATGGTCCTGGAGTGGAGACGGCAGATACGCCCTTTGACATAAATGATCGTGTCACTGTTTTGCAGGATTTACAACAATTCCGTGAAGATAACTCTTCTGCCAGTGCTGCCTCCACAGGAATTAAGGATGAACCAGTAACGACTACTGGTTGGATTCCCAGAATTGGGGATCTTGTGCGTGAAAAGGTCGCAGTGAAAAAATAATTTGGCCCTTCATATCGATTGCCAGTCCCTGTACTAGGGATCCATGGCACAAGAACTGTGATTTTGCCACCGCTGCAAGGGGCCAAAGGAAATCGCTTTGTTTCCATCAACAATGTCAAGTTACAACAACATGTGGCCGATTCTGCACAGCAGACCAAGAGGAACGCCCAGTAGTTCCCGAATCCCTCTCACTACTGGGGACGATGTTCCGCTGCAGGTGATTTGCACCGACGCTGTTTCCTCTCCGAGCTTGGGGAGGGTGGAAGCTGATCTTACGATTGTTCCACTAACAGCGAATAATTTGGAATCTTTTAATCAAGTTGCTGTGACTACTGATGTTGCTGAAGGTGTTATCTACAGCGTACCACGGCGAGAGCCACAATCTGCTCCTTTGTTTACGGTTGCACCTTTTGCGAGAACTGCCTCCGGCTGCTTTAATACCAATGATGATACCGTGTCGGACTCTTCGTCCTCTTCAACACCAGCCCTGGGTCCACGTAAGCTGCTGTGTTGGCTCAAACACACATATTTTGTTGTTCCTTGGAACTATCTGGGGCTTTTCATGACTGTGATGACTTTTTTTTCTATGGCTGGGGTTTGTTGTTACCTTTTTTCTGGTGATACATGGTCATTTTCTTCCTGAATGATCTGAGATTAAGCACGTGAATAAGGTGTTGAAACCGCATTTTTCATCACATTTGGTTCGAAGAGACTTGTCCTTTGTGGACATTTCTGCTGTACCAATTCCGGATTGGATTGTGTGGGATAGAGTAATGTTTGATATATATGGTCCCACGGAAATAATTCAAATACCGTATGTTCTCAAATTATCAATGAATTATATAGTAATACCAGGCATAGTATCTGATGATTGGGATGTGAAGACAGTTGATTCTATGTTGACAGAATTGCAGTATTATACTGTCTATGAAAATGAAGATGCTTACCAGTTTAGAGATAATTATGGTGACATGTTTTGTTACAATTATTATGGACACCACTTTATTCATAAAGCTAGTAGCCCTAAATCGATATTTGAGTATATGCAATGGGAACATTGCCCGACTCCTCCACAGGGGAGTTCTAAAACTTATTCTGTTAAATTTGCATATTTTTCTGGGCATCATCAACAGAGTGCTAAGTCTTACTATTGTAAGGTTACTCAGCATGCTAATAAGCAGATGTTATTGACTGATACTAAATTACTGTATTCAAATTTGTTTGTATCCAAACTTTCGGTTGAGGGGTATGAATACTGGTCCAAAACTGTTGATTTGAAAAGTGTTTGGGGAATGAAAAATTGGCAAATGCGGGGTAGGGACACATTGTTTAGGGCATGTATTATTCCTGTCCAAATGATTTTCTTAAATGACACTGTACAACAGACTAGCTGTTTGGGCTTAGCAACTATTAGAGACTTGAATTTGCCTAGCATACCTGTCCCTTCCAAAATGAAAAATTGGCAGCAATATATAAATGCCACGTTTAGTGAGCTTACAGACTGGGTCCAGAATGGTACGCTTAACACTTAATTGACACGTCCAGGCGGGTGGTTATTGTGGCCCATGGACACTAATGGGTGTCATCAGCGTTTTGTCACCTCTTCGGGGGGGTTCAGGACTAGTAGGGCAGACCCTCGCTACATATCACCAGAACATGCTGATATAATTACTACATATAGCGTGGGGAAACTTTGTCAACAATGGTTGAAGTCATCCACGCTGGATGCAGTTAAGACACATCTCACGTTACTGTCTAATCATACTGACTTGCAAGATTTTTTGTCAGGTCCAAGAGTGCCCCGGAAAAAAAGTTTTATGTATGAAGTGTACAATGCGATATGGAAACTTTCACAACAGGAGGCTGCGGCCCGGTTGAGGCAGATAGATCAAGAGAATTTGAAACAAGCATTATCTGTTGTGGATAATGGAATGCATACCCTGTCTGACCGTGTATATACGATTGACAACATTGTTTCCTATGCTATAGACATTATTAGATCAGATATGTCTTCTTTATATCATGGGCAGAGTCAAACGCGGTCCATTATGCAGTTGGGTTGGACTCTACAGACATTAAAGGCAGGTCGCGTTCCGTGACAGCACATCCGAGCCAGGGAGATATTTTTTCCTTTAATTTGACACATCAACAACAGCTAATGGCTAAAAAGGAAGCGACATATGTTATGTTAAATATTGCAAAGTTGGAGAAGTTGCCTTTTACTGTAGCTGAGATTCCATCAGCTGAGTGGTTGATACACGGGGTTATAAATTTGCCTATTTCCACTCTGCAATTCACTTCTTGTTTGAAGCATATTCCGGTGGGCAGATATGAGAAATTGGGAGACAGTTACATACATGAGGTGTGGGAGCTTCCCTTTTTATACAGATGTCTTAATGGTATGAGGGAGGTTTTTCTTAGCGGTAGTGAATGCGAAACTTCTGTCAGCCATTCAATGGTTTGTAAGCAGCTGTCTTTGCATGGGGCGTGTAATGCCTCGGTTGCAAACTTGGCTTGCTATCTAAAGGGAGTTCCAGTCCCCGTGATTAAAAACACTTTCCAGGTGCTTTCAAACGGCAGCTACGTCCTTCTTAACAGTGAAGCCTGTTGTGGCATGCGTGCCGGAATAGTTTACGTGGTCGTTGTCACCAAGGCCGTTACGTGCTGCGGGAATGTGTTGTTTCCCCCCACTCAATTTAGGGAGGTAGCGGACATCTGGCCTCACATTGCTACTTCCAAGGTGAATTTCGACAAGTTGAGTCGACTGAAGGCTCTATTGTTTCAAAAGCATGTGGCCCTTACATCTGCACGCGAGACCTACGCACTTCAGGTGGCGAGGTCATCAGCAGAAATACAGTACCTATTAAATACTAACTTTCCGAGCCACTTTGGTGAACTCATGGAACGTATATTTAATGCGTCCAGCACTGCTGGAATTGCACATTTTTTCAAAGCCGTTGGTGTTGGTTTTGCTCATACCTTCTCTTCCATATTCGGTTTGATACCTTCGGCTATTCATTCTATTTTCGGAAGCATTTTTGGGGGATTTCCGATTACTTTGGCTTTATTGGCTGGTGTTTTGCTGTTGCTGTTGTTCTTCCGCAATGGCTGCCCCACCGCAACGAGATCCAATATTGGTGCTCCCGTCGGCGCAGCTGTGTCGTGAACGCATGATGCAGCATTTTGGAGCAACACTCCTGGGACAGTTGGAGTGTGACTGGTCTCTGACATTCCGACCAGTTTTGGATTGTGTGCAACCCGTGTTTCGGTGCCTTTGGTGCTCGTTTGAACATGCACTGTCTCTCTGTCTCTCACTACAGCGCCCCCCAGTGGTTGATGCTGATCTGTTGATGTTCCCAATTAGGGCTCATTCCCAGACTTGTGCACTGCGGTTGCGTTTGCTTCGTGAGGCAGTTTACGAGATTCCCTTCCTGGAGGAAGATGGTATGGTCTCATTCATAGGCCCTGCATGGGGTGCCGCCTTGGATGGTTCTGGGCCTTTGGAACACACCTGCTCCATGATAGTATTTAGCGTGGATTTTCCAGTGTTGACATCTGTCGAAGTGGAGGATCTCCTGCTTTCCGTGGCTTCCGTTTAAAATTGGATTTAAAAAAAAAAAAAAAATTGACATTGTAGCGATTTGCCTTTCCGTCACATGCTTACAAATGTAACATTTAGTTTTATGCTTTGGTTCCTCTGGACTTGTCGAAATGTATTTTGTATATTTTTTACATCTGGGGCATATTTTTAATTTCGTTTTGATTAGAACCACTTGCTACCGACAAGGGGAGGGTGTAGTGTGGTCAGTTTTATGTATCCTTTGTGTGTTAGCTTCAGGCGTTAGGCCTTTGTGCTCTTTGCCCTGGATGTCTTTTATTCCTTTGCTCGCAGCATAGAGCCTCTGTGCACTTTGCTCTAAATGCTTTTTATTCAGCTTCGTACTGTTATTTTTCAAATAGCCAGTTCTAAGGTCTTGTTTTATTTTTTATATCACACTGTTTAGCCTACTTCAGCACTGGAGTTTTCAATAACACATTCTTGTTCACTCTGTACTTCAGTCAAGGATACAGTCTGGTACATTGCCGATAGACGTGGTAGGAGTTTAGTCTTTGGCATTCTTGCGTAGGGACATTTTGTGATCACACTGACATGTTAGTTCTAAAAACACTTCCTTGTCCTAATACAGGCGAGAGGGAGATTCCGACCAGGGAACCACAACTAGACGCTGACTGCCTTGTTGCAGATGCTGAACCAGATCACAGGCCTTTGCTCAGGTATGAGGGTTGATGTCTTCCCAGGGAATCTAAAAGGCAAGTTAGAAGCTTAACATGCTGTGCTCCAAATAGAACTAACTGAGAGAGAGAATAGAATCTATTAACACCATGATAGCGTTATTCTTATGTTTCACTCTCCTTGTGACTATTTCAATCCTACTGTGTTGTATGGTTCTGGTTATTGCGGCTCACGCCTTAATATCTAAAATGCAGTCCTTTTATTAAAACAATCTATAAAACTCAAACTGCCTTTGTCATTTGTATATGAGATCATACTGTAAATGAGAGAGCTGGTTTGGATCTGAGTGACCACGACTTCCCTGAGAAGTACCAAAGATGTCATGCGCTCGGCTGCCCAATCATCTCTTCCCCTTGGGAGAGATGAGGCACTGCTAGTTAGCCGGAGCAAAACCGGATTGAGGGTGACAGAGGTCCTTCCAAGTGGGTCAGACTCAGTCCCCCACACTAGGAACGATCCTGCTACCTAGAAATCCAGTAGTCTCATTTAGGATAATGAGACCCCATGCGACAGCCCTTTCCTACATAGCCTATGGAACTTTAGAAGACTGGAACGTTAGAGCCACAACATCATTAAAGCTGTCAATATATACCCTTTCCTCTGACACATATAAAGCAGTCACCCACCTATACCGGACTCTTCAGGAGGACATGACCCAGCCCCTGGAAGCTTTATGATTGCACTGGGAAGAAGACCTAGGGATCCCCCACAACGGAGAAGGACTGGGAGGCTATCTTGGATAGGACTAGAAGTGTCTATAAATGCCTGATTCAAATTGATCAACTATTATGTCCTCCACAGACCCTACCTCACCCAGGGTGCATTAATTAATTACTATTACCACACAACAGATGTGGCATACCTTAGATGTGGGAAGTGGGAGCAGAGCTTTAGCCTATGCTTTGGACCTGCTCCTTGCTGCATCCATACTAGGAGGAAATAATGAGGGTCATAACAGAAGTGATACAAAAGGAGGTCCTTTCTCCCCTGGTCATTGTTTGAGTTGGTTCCCCCATACACCCAAAACTAAGGCCACTTGCAGATTTCAAGACCTAGCTTTCATGTTAGCAAAAAAGGGAAATAACCAGACACTCGGAGGCCCCCGCGTGACCACATGGTGGATTGAACTGAAAGATGGGCAGAATACAAAAGAGAAGGGGAATAGGATCACTACAAATGGCCCCGGTATGGGAAGCATTAGTAGATAGTCTAAAAGATCTAGAACCCACCTTTTCAGAATCCTCACCTGGGAGACCAAGTGCGCCTAACACTCCATGACATATACAGCACATGCAGGAGTATAACAAATAACCTTGACCCCGACAGGCCAGCCACTAGGAGAGACCATAACACTATCTGGAAACATTCACTCTCCAATAGAGGCACAGAGGACGATGCACATTGATATCTTAGCTTCACACCACAGGGGTCGACTTGTGCAAGGGTTGGGCTGGGGACAAAGAGTTGAGGTTGGTTTAAGGGGTTATCAACTGCACATCCTTGATATGGAACAGTAGTGATGGATGATGCAGCTATACGTAACTGGGTTGTAAGTTGTTGCAGAAATAAAACCCAATAAAATATGTTTATAACAAGAAAATAACCTAGTGTTGAAGGTAATGACTTGACCCCACCAGACTAGAATCCCCAAATGCAGCACAAGATTGCCACGCCCTATTATTATAGCACCTATAAATCATAGACCTAGTAGCTTATACTGCTAAAATGCATTCTGTATTAGGCAAAGTCAAAAATTTGCTGGCACCACAACACTTAGGGGCTTCTATTTTTTCTGTCATTGATCAGAAAAATAACCAGGTCTTCTCCCAAGGAGAAATAACTTCCACCTTCCATTTATATTATGCCTCCAATATTGCATCCTGTTTTAATCTGCCATACCATGAGCAAACCGTTTTTTAATTCGGAGTATTATTGTCCATATAGAAAATAAAATGCTTTATTTCACCTCAAAATATGGCAAGCGATCAAATCCTTGCCCTGAGGAAAAACACCCGGGTTGGATGGTTTGTCAGTCAAATTCTACACTGCATTTGGAAACTCCTTCATTCTTCATCTGCTTCAACTTTATAATAAAGCAAAAATAGCTGGCCACTTCCCACCCACTTTAAATGAGGCTTAGTAATACCAATTCTCAAACCTAGCAAAACCTGCTATCCCCCTCGGCTTATCACCCCACTGCCATCCTTAATTTAGAATACAAAATCCTCAGTAAAATACTCGCCGATCAGATTCTTCCAGATTTGATCCATGCTGATCAAGTTGGTTTACCAAAAAATACCTCACTTAGGGCCAGATGTATGAAACTTTTTTGCACTCGCAAACGGTGCGAATCGCAAAATTCGGCTGTTTGCGAGTGCAAAAAAGTGGTCTGTGATGCATGAAAGGCATTCGCAGACCAAAAAAAAGAAATCGGAAAAATTACGATTTTTTTTTTTTTTCGTTGTGACCTGGTTTTGCGAGTCGCAATTTGCAATTCGGTATTTCCAGATGGAAATTGCAAGGCGCAAATTGCGAGTCGCAAAATCCAAGTCGCCAAAAGATGCATCAAAAAATCGCAAATTGTGATTTTTCGCAGAATGGCAATTTGCATATGCAAAATACCACTAACTGAAACAGGTGGTAACCAGGTGCAACCTATATAAAGAGGCCCAGAATGCCTCAGACTCTTTTCTACAATGGCTGCACTCTACGCCATGGCGAGGAGGATGAGGATCTTGGTAGGTTTGAGGAGAGGGAGGAGGAGACAGGAGAACATTTTCAGAGTGCGCATTACACTTTTTAACCTGACAGAGGAGGAAATATATGAGAGGTATAGGTTGAACTCAGCCATGATACTTGATCTGATAGCTGAGCTACAACCCATACTGCAGCGCAGAACACTAAGGACTCACAGCATACCCACCCATGTGCAGGTATTATGCTCCCTCCACCTACTCGCCTCAGGGAGCTATCAAGGGGGTAATAGCAGCAGCTGGAGGGGTCTCACAGAGTACCCTCTCCAGATTTTTCAGTGCATTTATCAACGCCATGCTGAGCAAACTACACCAGTACATCCGATTCCCCCACACCCCACCGGGAAATACAGCAGACTAAAATTGGATTTTACCAGATAGCACAGTTCCCCCACGTCCTAGGTGCCATAGATGGGACACATGTGGCAATCTGTCCACCATCCGCCACAGTGTATGTGTACCGCAACCGGAAATACCAACATTCAATGAATATACAGGTGATATGCAATGCCTCCTACATCATTACTGATCTCGTGGCCAGGTACCCAGGGAGCACACATGATTCGTACATCTTTCGCCACAGCGGGATTCACACAGGACTGCTAGCTGGGGAGTTTGGTGAAGGATATCTACTAGGTATTGACCATCTATACAATGGCGCATTGATGGCGTGCTGATGTCAGATGGCCCACTTCTTATCATACCCTCTGTCCCTTCCAGGAGACAGTGCTTACGCAGTGCGTACCTCCATGATGACGCCCTACCTCAATCCTGCAACACCAGCTGAACGGAAATACAATGCAGCACACGGGGCAACCCGCAATGTGGTGGAGCGCACCTTTGGACTGCTGAAGAGTCGCTTCCGGTGCCTCCACAAAAGTGGAGGGGCACTACAGTACAGTCCAGAGACGACATGTAGAATAGTGGCTACTTGTGCTATCTTGCACAATATAGCTACCACCAGGGGCATACCTGTAGAAATATGTGATACGGAATCTGATGAGGATGATGATCCCATACCACCCCTACATCCAGCAGACAGGACCAGTGCAGCAGAGGGAAGGCAAAGGCGTGCCGACATCACATACAACCATTTCAGACATGAGTATAATTGACACAAATCCTCTGACAACTGTACCTGTAGTGAAATAAATGTATTACCTTAAGTCAGGTAATGTTCGTGTGAGGAATAACAAAAAAAGGTTAAGTGAGAAACTCAAAACAATGAAGGACCTGAGTAATGCACTATTACTTCATAGTGAAAACATAAGTCCACTGGCAGCTAAAGTCATTTTTTTCGGCCACGTACACCACTCGGGTGCCCAGCTACCTCACTGGCACCTCTATTGTCCGCCTCAGTGCTGTACCTGGCACTGCGCCGTCTGGTGTCCAATGCTGGTACAGCTACACTGCTGAGGCTGGAACTGTCCTCAGTGTCCCCCAGTGCAAGCTCACTCGGAGTGGCTGACCTTGGTCCCATAATGTGTTCGATCACATTGGTGATCTGTACCAATCCATTCACAACATCCCTGCTGCTGTGTGCTGCCTCCACTTGCGCAGCCACTGCACGACGGGCAATCAGTGCAGTTGAATTTGCCACCCTGTTAGAAGAACAACAGAAGCTGCCAAACATGTTCCTAAATCTGCGCTCCTGTCTGCGCTGGCTCACCCTCTCATGGCGCAGCTCCTGGCAGAGTTCACGGACAGCACTTGTGAGGTCTCTGGTGTCCTGTGATGCCTGCACCTGTCCCTCACGCAGCTGTTCGATGTTGTTATTGAGGGAGTCAAGGTGGCGATGCAGGCCCACCATGTTGCTGTTATGTTTGCGCAAATTATTTTCTAATCCCAGGATCCTCTTATTTTGTAGGCGCTGCTGCTGCAACATAGCAGCTTCCAGCCCACCAAATAAGGAGGGACCCTCACCTGCCTCATGCTGCTGTGCCCCGGAATTTGTCGCCATCCTGCATGGTGCTGTGGTCTGCTGACACCTGACCTCCTGCATCTGGCTGCACCTGCCTGTTGCTGGTGGGGAAATTGGCCCTTCCTGCTGCTCATCTGAGTCGTTGCTGAGCTCTGGCAGTGGCAGTGCCCTGGGCCTGCGTCAGACAGTCGCAATGTTGAGAGACCCACTGGTGTTTGAATCGGAGGCCAGATGGGTGTCAGTCTCACCTACCCGTGCTGATGCTGTGGCTGCTGGGCCTGGCCCACCTGCAACAACAATATGCAGCATGTCAGTTATGTATGTTACATTTATGGTCAGACAATGGTAATAAAGGTACAGGTACTTCTCTACACTGTGTTGTGTGTGTTGTGTTCCTCTGGGTGTCACTCTACTTAAATACATTGTATGTGCTACTTTCAGCTCTGGGTTCTGGACTGCCACTCCCATAATGCATTGTTGTGCTGCTTCTAAGATGTGGACTGGACTACTTCTCACAATGTTTAACATTACTTGCTAATTCCTAAGGGGCTTTTGTGCATACACATATGGGGTTACAAATCAATATTGCACTTACCTTGGCTGGTACTTGGTGTGCCGGAGGTGTCGATCTCTGTGACCCCTGTCACAGCTTCAGGGAGGAGTGTGGACTCGACTAGGTCCTCTAATGGTGTGGATGGTGCCTCTGTGGGTGGACCGCCTCCTGTGCCCCTGGCCTCCTGCAGTCTCCTTGCCACCCTCTCCTTCGCACGGGACCGCAGGTCATACCACCTCTTCTTGATTTCTTCTATGGAGCACTGTGCCACTCCAATTGCGCAGATGTTTGATTATATATCCGCCCATAGTCTCCTTTTCTCACTCTCATGCACCTGGATTGAGCTTTTTCCAAAAAGGCGGTCATGGCTCCTGACCACCTCCTCAGTCAGCACCTCAAGCTCCTGCTCGCTGAATTTTAGCTTGCGCTTTCTTTCTCCCTTCTCCTGTGCTTGGCCTGGTGTGTCCATCCTTGCTCAGGTGTGCTGGCTCCTTCTGAGTGCTGCTCTGTGTGGCTGGGCTGCTCTCTCTCTGGATGCTGGTTTGGGTGTGGCACCTGAAACTGCCTGGGATGACTCATTTCCTGCTGGTGATGTCATCAGGCTCCTCCAGGTGTGCTTTCTCGATTTTTTTTTTTTTTATTTTTTTTTTTATTTTTTTTTTTTACCGAATCGCAAAAAAAATCGCAATTTGCGAAAATGCAAATTGTGATTCGGTAAATGGGCCTCGCAAACCACAAATTGCGATTTTTAAGAAATCGTTAATTCCGAATCGCAATTTTGTTACATGGCCAATTGCGATTTTGAAATAGCGATTTCTTAAAAATCGCTATTAGCGATTCGCAAGGCAATTTTTTCATACATATGGCCCTTTGTTACTAAGCGATTCTATCATGTGATGGAAGGGGCTTCTCACTGTTGGCCACAAGCGATATGCTTGGCTTTGGATTTGGAACAAGCCGTTGACACCATAAATTGGTCATACATGACATTTGATTGTAATATGAAAATTCTGATTTGCCCCCTCCCCCCGCTGATCAAATGGCTCAGTCTTTTGTAAGTCAGACCAATGGCTAGGGTGAAAACCGGAAGCCACATTTTGGATTCACACGCAGTTGGCAAGGGAAACCAACATGGCTGCCTTCTGTTACCCCCACTCTTCACCTTGGCTCTGGAACCACTGGTGGCTAAGCTGTGTGCCTATGATGAAACCTCGGTTACCCCCCTTGGGGACAAGTTACAACATGTTAATTTACATAAGTGATTTCCACATAAATCTAGACTCCCTTGCGATCATCCTCCATGATTTTGTTTAACTGTCAGGGCCCTAAGATCAATTATACTAAATATCTACCATTCCCACTTTGGAAATCCCTTCCTGTACAAGAGCTCCATTTCTGTGAGCCTGTCCTTCCATGGGCTGTACCACATTTAGCTGTCTGGGTATTCAGGTGTACCATACACATTCAGAGTTGGTGGAGGGTAATCTTGGGAATGTTTTATTAGGTCCTTGAAAGATCAAATATCCTTTTGGGTCACTCTCCTGGTGTCAGGGATAGGCCAGGTGGCCCCTCTCCAAAATGGTGATGCTCCCCCCGTCTCTTACTTGCTAATTTGCCAGTCATTCTCCCTTCTAGAATTTTAAGAGATCTGGCTACCCTCCTCAGTAACCTTATCTGGGGAACGGAATGCAAATTAGTGGTCCTGGCTAAGCTGAAGGTTCCATTAACTGGAGGTGGCCTGAATACACTGGACTTTCAAAGTTATTTCCCCTTGGCACATCTACAATAGCTGGCGGGCCATCACTTACAAGAAACTGGTTTTACACATCTTTTACTCCCTGATGATTTAAAACCCCCAAACTTACTACACTACTTCCCCCAAAGAGCTCTAGTATGTCTGAAACAAACACTTATATATTCTAAAGTAGTTCAACCATGCATACAGGCAATACAGGGCTTGAAAAATCCACTCGCATTGGCGAGTCTTATTTAATCAGGTTGAGCTATGTTTAATACTTAAGTGGAGGGGCAATAAAAGATGCCCTTAAATCTTGTTCTTATGTCACATTTGCTCTGTGTTCATAGACCGAGGTCAAAAGTCAGTTTTTCATACTATTAATTTTCATTCTAACTGCAGAGTTCCAGAACTTTGTAAGGTGAACTGTGTGGCCTGCTGCTTAGAATGTAAAATAAAAGGATATAGTGTGTCAGTTTTTTCCTAACACACAACATTTAAATGACTAAGTCAACTGTGCAAAGATTTCAAAATATATTTCAGCAGCTGTGAAAGCCCTTTTTAATATATTTATATGTGATGAAAAAATATTTCAATAGGATGAAAACAAATCAGAAATCTTTACATGTTGATGTGCAAAGGATATGTTTTCTGAAACCCAATTGTTAATACACTTAATAGTTTTATCAGTAAAGCTGCAGGTTAGTGGAGAGGTTTTTGGACATTTCTTGGAAAGTTACTGTGTGCGGATGATAATATGTTACCAAATCATGGTTTAGTAATATATTTATTAAAATTGAGTGTTTAAACAAACTGAGAAACAATCCTACCCTGATGGCAATGTTGTTAGTAAACTAAAAGAAGTCCTAGGTTATGTGGGCTAGACCTCGTGTATGTGGGATAGATTCTTATGATGCATGCAGCAAACTTTAGTCTACTTATTCAAACAAAGAGTATTTTTTGTACTGCAGAAATGCTGAGCTCACATATTTGAAGGTGCAATCATATGTGAGAATTAAGAAAAAGGTGACTCTGTAAACTATTCGCCTAGGATCACACAATTTGAGACCTGTTTATGGGTAAAGTACATTACAGTTAGGTCGAGTAGATTATTTAAGTTACTCGACCTGCAGGTCTAGTAACATTTTTATGCTTTTTCGAGCCCTGCAATACTGCTGAGAGGCCTCTTTACAAAGGGGAAATAACTTTGGCTAGAAATTTGATAGCTGGGAAGGAGGTCGACTTCACTACTGTTGGGGCAAAAAGGCCTACAATGAGGAGCCTTCCCTAATGATAAAATCCAAGGTATTTTCTAATAACTCTGAAAGATCCAACACTTGGAACCTGACTGTAATGTAATTGTCCAAACATTATGCACTATAGAACATGGCAGGAAACTGGTAAAATGGCTATAGAAAGCCATACATCAATACACAGGCACATACCTCTCTTCATTGAGAAATAAGGAGGAAGCAACCATAGGCCAACATTCACAGCTAAATATTGGCAAAAATTCATTGAATGCCCAAGTGTTACATGTGACAGCCTTAGAGTGGTTTCACCTCACACCTCCCCCACTTTTTGCCGCCCTTTCTCCATTTTCTGATCCCATTTTTGCTGGTTTTAGGATTCTGTGCACTTTACCACTGCTAACCAGTGCTTAAGTGTTTGTGCTGTCTCCTCTAAATCATGGTAACATTGTCTTTACCCCAGTTGGCATACTTAATTTAACTTTAAGTCCCTAGTAAAGTGCACTACCTGTGCCCAGGGCCTGTAAATTAAATGCTACTTGTGGGCTTGCAGCACCGATTGTGCCACCCACTTATTAGCCCTCTAACCACGTCTCTGGCCTGCCTTTGTGTGCAGTTTTACCCTGTTATGTTGACCTGGCAAGGTAAGCCTCTTGCCAGGCCTAGGACTTCCCTTTTTATACCTATGTCACCCCTAAGGTAGGCCCTATATGACCCACAGAGCAGGTTGCAATGTATTGAAAAGGTAGGACATGAACCTTTAAGTTTTACATAACTTGGTAGTGAAAACTCTGAAATTAATTTTTTACTACTGCAAGGCCTATCTCTCCCATAGGATAACACTGAGATTACCTTATTACGTTTTGTAAGTGTAATTCTCAATCTGGAAGTGATAAGTTTGTCAAGCTTTGTGTCTCTGAACTTCCAATTTAAAATCACAACTTATTGTGAAGTCAGATTTTAAATTGCAGTTCTGAAAATTCCACTTTTAGAAAGTCCAGACGTGGGCACCGGGCTCACTGTGCCACTAGAATCAAGCTATATTTGGCTTAAGAGCCCTAACTAGGGCGAAAGAGGTCCTAGGTTGCTTGTGTTCCGGTTTAGTGAGGACCTAGCCTGGCAGTTCGGACTGGACTGTCAAGAAGAGCAGGGTCAAGGCTGATTTGCATACGGCTGGGTCCAAACTGAGGTGCCATGGTGGGTTACAAAATTGATGTATTAGGATGCGCCCTGAGCGATTGCCAGTGGCTGAGATTAATTCAAGCATTCCATCCAACTTTGTTGTTTTTGCACTTGCCTTCCTAAGTGTGGCAGGTAAGCCGAGACATGTGTCCTGGGCTCACTGTGCCACTGTAACCAAGCTTTACCTGGCTGAATGAATCTAATTAGGGTGAAATCGGTCGTAGGTTGTTTGTGTTCCAGTTCAGGGAGGGCCTGGCAGTTCAGACTGGACTGTTTTCATGAGGAGCAGGGTGAAGACTGATTTGCATGTGGCTGGGTCCAAACTGAAGTGGGGTAGTGGACAAAACAATAATGGATTGTGATGCAACTTGAGCGATTGCCAGTGGCGGAGATTAATTCCAATATTCCATCTATCACTTTTAGAAAGTTGGCATTTTCATACTTTAGCCATTTGGTGCCTAGTACCTGTCTCCAGTACACGTGTGGGGTGGCAGCCGGGCTTTTGCATTCCCTCTAGACAGCCACAAACAAAGGGAGCTTAGGTGTGACTGATAGGCAACAACATCCTGATGAGCCATCCTGGGCAGGATAGGAGGGAGGGACTGACACTTACACCTGAAAGGGCAGTGTCCTGCCACACGCACAGCTGCATATCCCCCAGCAGTGAGTCCAGAGCTAGGAAAGGAAGGGAGGTCCTCTGTGCACTTCAAGGACCCTTCTTTGAAGTCTCCACCACTTCAAAGGCACAACTGGGTATAAGTAATGGACCTCTGACACCACCAACTCAGTACACTTCTGGACCTGTGGATACTCTGCCAGGAAGATGGACTGCTGTGCTGCTACTCTGCAGGACTCCTGCTTTGCTGAGCTGACCTGCTGCCCTCCTGCCTGGGAGTGAGAAGGACTAGACCTGCATCTCTTCATCTCAGAACCAAAGTGACTCCAATGACTTGCTGGCTTGCATTCTGTTTCTGAAGTCACAGGGACACAAAGGACTTCCAACACTCCTGTCCGTCTTCAAACAGCTCCTGACCCTCCCAAGAGAAGCCCCTCCAGTCCTGGGCCCTTAAAAGCGGTTATGTTGCTCCTGATATCAAGTTTTTGGGCTTTTTCTAACTGCAAACGGACTCACTCTCACATGAACATCCGGATGCAGTAATACCAACCTGTATTTTCGAAACTGTAGCAAACAGAAAAAAAAACATAATTTCAGGTAGATTTACCAAGTGGTATTGGGAATATCTGGTGCGGCATTAGCATCATAATAAGCCGTAATGAGTGTCTGGAAACTAAGGTAAGTTTTAGATATATTGATTAGTTGGTTACCACTTGTGCAAAAACTAATGTTATTCAGCTAGTCATCCAAATGAATCTCACAGGTACTAGGGAATGTGAGGCTGGTGACCTAGTGAAGTTTGACAAGCCATGGATTAACATAATTCCAAATCCCACAATGGTCCAAAGCTTCAGCCTGCCTTTCCATCATGCCTTAGGTTCACTATTCTATCGAATGCAACATCCCTGATATTAACTCTCAGGTACCTGTGGTGTAGTATTTTGTTTGCCACCTTCTGTACAACACGAAGCATTCCTGCTACTGCAGGAATAAACTCAACAGGCTGCCTACATTAATTAATCTACCTTTTTATAATCCATAATGATAAACATAACTGTATCCCTGACACAATCTGTTTCCCTGACACTATTCCAACCACTGCTACGCCTGTGGGTATTGCCACTTAACATGGTTACAGTGCTTAATTTGTGCTGGTGTTCAGCACCGGCACTTATTTCTGAACACTGGCCCATATTTAGAAGGGGCCACCACATGGTTACCTCTGAGAACCTTATGCAGTCCTAGATTGAAGGTTGTAATCCACTCACACATGTTTTAATAATGCATGTGTTTTCATCTTATAACTAATCCTAGACAAGGTGGTCTTTTCTGGATGAAACTAGTCACACCAAGCCCTATCACTATGAGACCTCATTAGTGGTCATGGTGTGCTCTACAGATGGCATGTAATAATAATTTGAGAGTAACTGTATAATTCAGCACTATAAAGCTTTGAAAATGTTCAGATCTGCAAAACACAGGTTCTACCTGTTTAGATTTAGAGATATCTGTAGTGGGTTAGTCTTGGGACGAATGTTCTTCATGGATAGTTAACTGTGGTATCCCACCCCACATAGTGCATTCTGGAATGTCCTATGATTTATTCTACCCAGTGATTTCAAATTTCAAAATCAGTAGAGGATTGTCCACAAGTTTTAACTCTTACCCCAGCGGAGCACTATATTTGGGGTGTACTTCTCTCCACAGTCAAAGTGTTGAATACATATAGACTTGGCAGTTAGTAACAGCTGATTGGTATACAAGGGCGCAGGTCTTTTTCCTTGCAATTATAGGATTGTCTTGCTGTCCCTCTTGATAAAAATCAGTATACTTTCACACAGCTGAAACTCTACAATTCATCAACAGTGTATTGTGTGACTGTGCTTGATGTGGTGTGCATAGTGACTGTGTGTGGTATGAATTATGTTGTTATTGAGAACATATTGGGTGCTGCATAAAATGGTTGTTGCCTTTAAAAGAATTATGGCCATCAAAAACAAAGTGATGGATGGAATGCTTGAATTAACCTCAGCCACAAGCAGTCGCTCGGGCTGCATCCCAATCCATTGTTTTTCACCAAACCTGCAACCTCAGTTTGGACCCAGTCATATGCAAAGCCTTCTTGACCCTGCTCTGATGGGAACAGTTGAGCCTGAACTGCAAAGCCAGATCCTTCCTGAACCAGAACACAAGCAACCCAGGACCAGTTTCACCCTTATTAGGGCCCATCAGTGTACAGTTTGGTTCCAGTGGCACGCTGAGCACAGGATTTATGGACTGGGATGTGGCCCAAGTCATTACCAGTGACTGCGATTAATCCAAGCATTCCATCAATCACTTTTTTGTTTTTGTATAGTTTACTGTGTTGCTCTAAGTGGGACAGGTAAGCTCAGACGTGGGTTCTGTGAATACTGTGTGACTGGAATCAAGCTATACCTGGCTGTTGAGCCCTAACTAGGCGAAACATACAGTAGAAAGGGAAGGTAGACTAACTGCATGTCATCTACTGTACATAGGTGTCATTTAACTCATTGGAATTTTCCAGCAGCTGGCTCTGCCTCATCACCAAAGAAAAGGAAGCTCAGCTGAAGTACTTATTTATAGATTGGTACCGGAAAGTCTTAATTTTATGTGGATTCGGCTATGATGCTAATATCCACCCATAGCAGAGGAATAGGCTTAAGAGGGCTGTTTTTACTAGAGTCCTAATTCCCCTTGGGCAGCTGTGTACTAAAAAGAACATTTAGGATATCATCCGTGGGGACCAAGCACCTTACTAAAGCGGCTGTAATGAGAAAACGGGGTCTAATGGGGCAGCTGTTGCCATCGGATCCCTCTCAGAAAGTGGATTCTGGGGCTTACCATGCCCCTGTGAAGCAGGTGTACTATGAAATTGGCACCCATGCATTGGGCACTATGGCAGCAAGCCACAACTGTTAACTTCCAAGAAAGGTAAAGCTTACTTCATAGAAGCCAGGCAGGTCCCAGTATAGATATGGTTTTCATAACTGTTGACAGGTTGTTTGGCCCAGTTCAGGCATATGTAAAGCGCTGATTGGAAATAGGTCTGGGTGGAAATTTTATTCTGCTGGCGAAACTTGATATCTGATAGAGACCTAGAATTCCCCCCAGGCGTCAGACTGGATCCGGAGATTTTTCTTCAAGCAATACCCTTGCGTGTCTGTAGGTGGCAACAGTTGACTCTGCGGGCGTCGTGGTTGCCGTGATGACGTCGGGAGTAGTATATTGACGCCGCCCTCGCGCAGTGACGTCAGTTCTTTTCTTTCTGCGCCACACGCTGATCCGGAGAAGAGCTACCCTGGCTATTTTGTGGTCGAATTCGACCATTTTGTAATTTGTTTTCTGTACGACTTTGGGGTGTCGAGGATGTACCCGAAGACCGGGTTCAAGCCATGCGAGGACTGTCATCAGATGATGTCGGTGACGGATCCTCATTGGGTTTGTCGGTGGTGTCTCAAGCGCAACCATGACCCGAAGTCGTGCTCCGAGTGCCGGGCCATACCACCCGAAGGCTATGACGGAGCGGTCCCTAAAGCTAATGGCGGCCCGGCACTCGACTCCGCGTAGGTCCCGGTCTCGTTCGAGAGGAAGGTCTTGAGATCGGTCGCCACTCATCTTCTTCTAAATCCTCGGGTCAAGATAAGAAGAAGAAGTTGAAGTCCCATCGCTCTCCGACTTCGCCCCGTCGCTCGGCCGATGCGATGCGGGAAGAGTGTCCACGCACTAGGCCTCAGTCCTCGGAGCCTGCGTCTGGGTCAGCTCTGTGCTTCCCCGTGTTTCCCAGAGCCGGAGCGACCCCCGCCCAGCTTAAAGAGTTTTATGAGGCCATGCGCCTCATATTTGGGCGGTCCGACCCCGATACGGTGCACTTCGGGTCCAATGGGTTCAGCTGAGGGGCCTTCGGGTTCCACGCCGGCGGCTTCGGCTCCAGCCACCGAGGTCACCTCCGGATCCGTGCGTGGATCTGCACCGGCGCCGGTCCCACCCTTGAGACCTTCCCCGGCACCTGGTCGATTACCGACGCTCCCGATGTCAGTGGTTCCCACTATTGACGTCAACCCGATTCTTATACCCGACGACTCGTAGTCGGAGCAGCGTCGGTCGACGCTGCCTTCGGCTTCGATGGGGCTTATTCGCCCTAGGTCGGATTCGGACCCTTTTTCTTATGGGTACGAATGTGGGGAGGAATTGGAGGGGTCCCTGGACCCTTATGAATACCAGGATGACCCTGCTATGGACTGGGCTCAGGAATTGGGCAAAGCCAGTGGTCTGGATACTTCTCCTGACACCGGCATGCTGTCTCCTCCTACTGTGGCTATGGCGGAGGGAGCAACTTATGGTATGGTGGTCAGTAGGGCAGCTGAGTTCCTTGGCCTCGAGCTTCCCACTGTTGAGGTCAGGTCTAATCTCCTGACGGAGGTGCTTCATTCTAGGGCTTCTACTTCAGAAGCCCTTTTGCCTTTTAATGAAGCCCTAACTGATGACCTTTTGGGTACATGGTCCAAACCCAACTCAGGGGCTCATGTGAATAGGACTATTGCATGCCACCATCGGCCCGCTCCGAATGACCCTAAATTCCTGTCCCAACACCCCACGCCTGAGAGTCTTGTTATCCAGGCTTCCTCTTCTTCAGGCACATTCCCTTCCGCACCCCCGGATAGGGAAACCAAAAGGCTGGAACAGTTTGGTAAGAAGTTGTTTTCTTCCTCCAGTCTTGTGCTGCGGTCTGTGAACACCGCATGTCTTTTGGGCCGCTATACCCACTCTTTGTGGGATACGGTTGTGAAAGTCCTCAGATACCGTGCTATCGTCTCCCAAGCTGTGAACGATGGGAGAGATGCAGCAAAGTTCACAATCCGTTGTGGGCTGGACACGACCGACTCTCTGGGCAGATCGCTTGCTACGATGGAGGCCTTACGACGCCACGCCTGGTCACGTACCTCTTGGCCAAGGAAGCTATAGAAAAGGTCCCTATGCCAGAAGTAGGTTGTGGTTGTTATTCCCGCTACTTTCTGATACCAAAGAAGGACAAGGGCTTGCGTCCAATCTTAGACCTTCAGGACCTAAACTACTTCCTCAAGAAGGAGAACTTCAAAATGCTCACTCTGGCTCAGGCTCTGTCTGCCTTCGACCCAAGAGACTGGATGGTTGCGTTGGACTTGCAGGATGCTTATTTCCACATCCCCATCCTGCCTGGCCACAGACGTTACCTACGATTTGTGGTAGGTCACAAGCACTTTCAGTTTACCTTGCTCCCCTTCGGCCTTACAAGCGCCCCTCGGGTGTTCACGAAAGTGATGGCGGTTGGTGCAGCTCATCTGCGCAGGTTAAGGGGTCTCAGTCTTCCCCTACCTCGACGACTGGCTGTTGAAGGCAGACTCGTCCCAGAAAGTTGTCTCCCACCTTCAGACTACGGCGGACCTTCTGCACACGCTGGGGTTCGCTATAAACGTGCCGAAGTCACACCTGACCCCCTCTGAGTCGCTCCCTTTCATCAGAGCAGTTCTGGACACAGTGCAGTTTCTGGCTTATCCTCCCGAAATACAAGTCCAAGACATTCAGACTATGATTCCGATCTTTTGGCCTTGGTCTTGGGTTTCAGTGGGACTGACTCTGGGCCTCGTGGCCTCCTGCATCCTGCTAGTAACACTAGCCAGATGACATATGTGGGCTCTGCAGTGGGACCTGAAGTTCCAGTGGGCGCAGCATCAGGGGAATCTCTCCGACCTGGTCCAGATCTCGAAGGGGCCAGCAAAAGACCTGCAGTGGTGGCTTTTGAATCCGCATTGCGTCCACAACAGATCCCTCTCCCTTCCCCAACCAGATCTCTCTATAGTGATAGATGTGTCACTTCTTGGTTGGGGTGGCCACATGGGAGAGGCAGAGATCAGAGGACTCTGGTCTCCAGCGGAGTCGGGGCTCCATATCAATCTGCTGGAGCGCCGGGCAATCAGGCTTGTGTTAAAAGCATTCCTTCCCTCTCACAAAGAAAGTGGTGCAGGTGTTCACGGACAATACTACTGCCATGTGGTATTGCAACAAACAGGGCAGAGTTGGGTCCTGGACCCTTTGTCAGGAGGCACTACGACTCTGGACTTGGCTGGAACATCAGGGCATTACCCTGATGGTTCAACATCTGGTGGGTTCCCTCAACGCCAGAGCGGACGAACTCAGCCGTCGATGCACATGCGATCACGAATGGCGTCTCCATCCGGAGGTGGCGCAAGGTCTCTTTCTGCAGTGGGGAGAGCCTTGGTTAGATCTGTTCGCCTCAGCAGAGAACGTGCAATGTCAGCTGTTTTGCGCTTTGGAGTTTCCAATGCGGCACTCGCTCGGAGATGCTTTTCGTCTCGAGTGGAACTCCGGCCTCCTTTCCGCCTATACCTTTTTCTGCCCAGAGTCTCAAGAAAATCAGGAACAACCGGGCCCAAGTCATCTTGGTGGCTCCGGACTGGGCACGGAGAGTATGGTATCCAGAGCTATTGAGCATGTCCATCGATCCTCCACTCAAGACAGCCTCTTCGGGCGGATCTTCTGTCGCAGCAGCACGGGACGGTTCTTCACCTGAACTGTCCAACCTCCGCCTTCATGCATGGAGATTGAGCGGCAACAGTTGATGGCTTTTGCCCTTCCACCCGAAGTCTGCAATGTTATCTTGGCAACCAGGCGTCCATCAACTAAAACTGTACATGCCTGTCGTTGGAATAAATTTGTGGCATGGTGTACCAACAAATCTATTGATCCCCTTTCCGCCCTCTATCCGAGGTTCTTCTGTTCATTCTTTCTTTAGCCCAGCAGGGCCCTGCTTTGGGCACCCTTAAAGGGTATTTATCTGCCATTTCAGCCTTTCCAGCCTTTCTTAGGCTACCTGATCAACCCTCACTCTTTAAATCTCCTATTGTGAGTAGATTCTTAAAAGGGCTCACCCATTTATTTGCTCCCACTCCATTTATCATGCCTCAGTGGGACCTTAATCTTGTACTTACTTATTTGATGTGAACCCCCTTTGAACCAATTCATAATTGTCCCTTGCGGCTCCTCACCTTCAAAACTATCTTTCTGGTCGCTATCACCTCTGCTCGCAGGGTGAGTGAGCTGCATGCCCTTTCCTGAAAGCCTCCATAATTGTCTGTGCACCCTGACAAAGTTGTGTTGCGCACTAGGGCTTCCTTCCTTCCTTCCTTCCTAAGGTGGTCAAACCCTTTCATGTAGGCCAGTCCATCACTTTGCCTAATTTCTACGCACCCCACATCCATCCTTCCCATGAGGAGGAGAGACTACACCGTCTGGAACCAAAAAGAGCGTTGGCGTTCTACCTCAATTGTACTAAAGATTTCCGGGTGGACGATCAACTCTTTGTTGGGTATGTGGGTGCGAAAAAAGGGAAGGCGGTGCAAAAGCGTACCATCTCTCGAAGGGTGCTTCTTTGCATCAAATTGTGTTACGCTTTGGCCAAGAAGCAACCTCCTGAAGGCTTGCGTGCTCATTCCACCAGAGCAACTGCTTTATCCACTGCGTTAGCATGCGGAGGTCCTGTTCTGGATATCTGCCAGGCGGCTATGTGGGCCTCCCTGCACACGTTTGCTAAGCACTACTTCCTGGGCAGTCAGGTCCATCGAGACGGCTATTTTAGTCGTTCGGTCCTACAGGTCTTTCTAGTATGATCTTGGTTCGCAGCCCACCACTGAGGATGTCATTGCTTGGGTATCTATTCTAAGGTACGGAATCTGCAACTAGAAGAAGTCTCTATCAAATGTACAAGTTACTTACCATTGCTAACGAAATATCTGGTAGAGACATATTCTAGTTGCATATTCCTTACCGCCCACCCATCCTCCCCGCTTGCGAACAGATTTCTAGGGACAGGGATTCCCTCTTTCAGGTCCTTAGCCCTGGCGCACCAATCTCAGTGTTCTTAGCGGCTCTGCGCTTTGGCGTGGAAAGTCGTTAAAAGAAACTGACGTCACTGCGCGAGGGTGGCGTCTATATACTACTCCCGACGTAATCATGGCGACCACGACGCCTACGGAGTCGACCGACGCCACCTACCGACACACAAGGGTACTGCTCGAAGAAAAATCTCTGGATCCAGTCTGAAGCCTGGGGGAAATTCTAAGGTAAGGAATCTGCAACTAGAATATGTCTCTACCAGATATTTCATTACCGAAGGTAAGTAACTTGTACAGCACAGACTTCCTGCCAAATTTCACCAATCGGCATGTGGCAGAATTATTCTCTTGTTCGATTCACCTGAACAATGCAAGGCTCCACAATGCACATGTACTAGCTTTCTGGTGCCATTTTGTAACAGGCGGGTGCAAGCGGTTGGGGCTGCTTCTCAATTAGATTTTCTAATCTACCTTTTCGAGTGAAAATTCTACTCAAACGGATAATTCTAGTATTTTTTTCGTCCAAAACACATTTTTTTCATGTTACTTATTTTCAATATGAAGGAAGTGCCACAGAGACTCCAACCTCCTCTTCCTATCCAGAAGGCTTTTGTCAGTGCTTTGTCTATCTCTTGGTCACTTGTCATTCGGATTTCAAGGTGATCACTCTCTTTGTATGCAATCACTGCTGTATACTACTAGATTTTTGTGACATAAGTGGTGACACGTGTTGGAAATGGCCCTTCCTGCAGGGTCATCCCCACACTTATTGCCTTTTCCCTCCACTTTTTTATGAATTTGTTTTTGTTGTCTCTAAGCACTTTACCACTGCTAACCAGTGATAAAGTGTATGTGCTATCTGCTTAAAACATGGTAACATTGGCTTATCCACAATTGACATATTTAATTTCCTTTTAAGTCCCTAGTAAAGTGCATTTTAGGTGTTCAGGGCCTGTAAATTAAATGCTGGTGTTGGTTTAGGGGTGGGTGTTGTGTCTGTGAGTGTGCTGGTGGTTGATGTGTGTGTTTGTGTCGTGGTGTGATGCCTGTGTGTGTACTTGATGTGGTGGAGGATGTGCTGCTTGTGGTTGTTGTAGTGGGTGCATGAAAATGTTTGCATGTGCTTGGGATAGGGGTGGTTTGAGGGGGTTTTGGTTGGGGTAGGGGTCAGAGTCTGGGCACAAGGTTGGGATGGTGGGAGGCTGCAGTCAGTGAGGAGGCCAGAGCCTGAAATGACCGCTGTAGGCCAGACAGGGCACTTGAATGCCATCCAGGTAAGCCAGCATCTGGGTGTTCTGTCCAGCCAGCTCTTGGATGCTTTTAAGAAGTGCAGCCTAGCCTACAGCAATGGTCCGTAATAGGTCAACAGACTCCTCATTGAGCACAGCCTGTAACACTGGGACAAGTGCATAGGTGCCTGTAGCATAGATGACTCCTCCCCTTTTAGGGGGTGGATACGGCCAACAGGGAAGATAGCAAGAGGGAAGGTGGAGCTTGGAATGTGGGTGGTGGATGACGACGCAGGTGTCACAGTCGCTGCAGGGTATGGTTCCACTAGGGACTGGTCTTCATTGGAGGTGTCCAAAGAAGATGTAGAGTCATCCGTGGCCACCGTGCCAGTCCTCTCACCCTCCATGCCATTGGGTCCCTCAGTGTTGGTGGTGTCTACATCCAATTCCCAGTGGCCTGCTTCCTGCCAACGTGGCTGCTGTCATCTTCGCTTTGCCCAGATGATGTGGTAAACACAAATACAGCTGTTTGACGGTATCTGTGCAACTACAATTGGACATTAATGTTCAGCACACAACATTTGCACAAAGTTCAGTTTTCCCCCATTCCCGCTCCCATATAATGTATGCCTTTGTTGCTTATTCACTTGTAGGTCCCTCCACGAAAAAGGGTTTTGACAGCATGAGTAAACACATAGGCCTTGAAACACCTCTGAACCACTGCAGTACAGAGCTAAAATGTATTCACATTTTAAAAAGGGCCAGGAGTTTGGCTGGAAATTGACTTCTCAAGATGGGACACTACAGCATCTATGTGATTTAAACTCCCATCTGCAATTGTTCTTTTGAGTATCACATTGCTCTCTGCCATTTATTTCTCCTCTGGACAGAACTAGGGACACCAAAATGTAGTTTGAGGGTATGTGACTCTCTCACAGATGTAGACACATTCCTGTCTGTTGCAATCAAAACAGTTTGGCATACAAATGCACATTGCCTAATACAGAGTGACTTACATGCACGTTTGTAAAGGACAAATGCCTCGGGTCAACCTGCCACTGTCCACATGAACTGAATAGAAGTTTGCTGTACAAACTGGTTTCAAACATGTTACAGATTATGAATGATGCCACTGTACACATAATTCAGTTGGTGCAAATGCACATTCTTATATTGTCATAGTGCAAACATATCTATGTAATGTCTAATATATCAACTGCATCATAATTGCCCTGTTTGCCATAGTCACCAGTAATGGAGCCTACATTACCTACTCATACTTGTGATGGAGTATTCCACCTGACCCCATCATGACATGGGGCATGTTTGGTGCAACTGTCAGTCATGACGTTGAGAAAAAGCATGTACCCCATTTGTTTGCATGCAGCCATGTGCCTGCTCACAACAGTACCAGCCTTGTGATGAGGAATCTATTGACAAACATAAGCACAATTAAATACACTACACACGGCATCAGACACTGTCTGACTTACTGATACCTCCAGAAATCCTCATGGGCTTTGGATGTGTCAACCTTAATGTTGAAGACATACACAATTGCTGGAAATGAGAACGGTTAGACAACAATATATAAAAATAATGACTTATCCCCTTGATGCTGCTGTTGGGTTCTCAACTGCCCATCAAGCCTTGGGTAAGCCAACGCAAGGATGCGGTCCATTAGGGGGAGGGTTTCAGGGTGCAACGCACCAGCATAGATCTCTGGGAGGCCTGCCCAACTTGGCCTTCAGCAGACTTTTGAATCACTCGATGTAGGTCTTCCCACCCCTTCCAACAGTGCAGGCTGCCCCGCTTGTGGACCTCCCGGGCCCGCACCTTCTTTGCAATGGCCTTCCATAACTCATGCGTCTGATGGGCGTTGACCTGTATGAATGACAGAAAAGAACAAGAAGATACATTTTGAGGGATTTTGTTTGGCAGTACTGCTGTGACATATGTATTTGGCATTGCACACATGCATTTACCAAACAGTAACTTGATTTTCTCCCAAAATTGTTAGAGGTACCTTAGAAATACTAAGTTACAGGAATCTTATGAGCACCCTCAACACTTTTTAGCTCCTCATGTTACCAAATCAGGCATACAACTTCATCTAGGCCAGGGCTATGAAATGTGTCATGTTGTGAGGGTCATCCCTGACTACTCACAATCATTGTGAGCTACTAAAGGCTAAACAACCTGTGCAATCCATACACATAACCCCACACACAGCTACATTGTTGCATGCCTATTACACAGTCAACTTTTGCCGACAGCCGTCGAGTAGCCAACGTCCTGATGGCAATGACAGGCAGCCACTATTTTAGGGTGTAAGGCTGTGCATTTTCAATTGTTAGTGCAACATCAGCATTTAAAAAGGAGACTAGTGTATTTCTAAATGTCCGATATGAACGACACTGTTCTCTCCAAGATATGACACAATAAAATGTGAACCCTGACTTTGTTTGACACCAATAGTGCTGCAGGGGAAGTAATCCTCTGGTGACGGTATTTTTAAGAATTTTTTTTAAACAAAATGTGCAAATAATACATCTTAAATGTATTATTTGCACATAATAGAAAAAATAGAAAAAAATGAAAAATTGTATTTAAGTTCCAAAAATGTGATGTTAATGTGTACACGTATAACCCAGTGACATTCCACTGTTACCTAGAATTCAGATGTGTGTTGACTTTAAAAGTATGGTGTGACCATTTCAACTGATATTTTCTTTTCCATACATACAGACGTCTGAACCCAGTCATGGGTAGGGGCGAGGGCCTCAGGTGTTCCTGCCCTCTCTAGTCTTTGCCACCATGGAAGAAAGGGATGTCATCAAGAAATAAATAGACACACTATCCTGGATTTGTGTCAGCTGTTGGAGCCTGATCTCCTGCCTCACAATATGAATCCAACAACCATAACACTATTAGTGAAACTCATGGCAGTACTGCACTTGGTGGCCACTGGCACTTTTCAATGCACTGTTGCAGTATCTGGGTGCATGTCCCAACCAACTTTCAGTGGTGTGCTACAAGACGTCCTTATTTCCTTGATGAGACGCATCAACAGCTACATCCAGTTTCCTAGTCAACAGGATTTGGCCACCTTTAAGGGAGAATTTCATGCTCTTGGTGGACTACCACCTGTGGCTGGAGCAATAGATGGCACGCATATTGCCTTGGTCCCACGACACACAAGTGAACAGATCTACCACAATCGGAAAAACTTCCATTCCATCAATGTGCAAGTTGTCTGCTTACCAGATTTATTATCAAGTGTGTGTGCCCCCTTCCCGGGTTCAACGCATGATTCATTTGTACTACCGAAAGGCACCATAGCCATGCAGATGTCACAACTTGAACCAGAGAGAGCCTGGCTTGTTGGTAAGTACAATATGACTTGATCTCTTGCCTGAATCTTAGTTTAGGGAGGCACAATGGCTTGATATGTAAATAATCTGTTGATATGTTGCTTCCATGTAGGAGACCCAGGCTATCCTAACTGACCATGGTTATTGTGACCGCTGAGGAATTCAACTATGCCATGGGAAGTCCGCTTCAGTGAGGCCCATGGAGGCCAGCAGAATGGGCTTTCAGGCTCCTGAAAGCTGGGTTTAGGTGCTTGGACAAGACCGGTGGAGCCTTCCTCTACTCACCCGATAAGGTGTGCCAAATCAGGGTTGCCTGCTGCATGCTCCACAACATTGCTGTGCAGTAGAACATCCCCATTATCGCAGAGGAGGGAGACCATCAAGAGCCATTGAGTGAGTATGTTGAAATGCCAAATGAAGATTACAGTGGTTAAGAAGGAGTTGACTTACGTCAAGATGTGATTGACCACTTCTTCACCTGAGTGTACATTTACGTTCACAAATTGTATCCTCCAATGTCAGAACAACTTGTGGCATAGGGAATATATCAGTCTGCAATGGTAATTTCTCAGTCATTTGTGCAGGAAAGTCCAAGATAATGATGTTACAGTATCAGAGTTTCCCTACATTGAGTACTGTGGTCATTGACAGAGATGAACTTTGTTGTGCTGAGTATGCATGTCCTCGTAACTTGTCATTTGAGTCAGAATAAATATGTGAAATCATTAATTTTCCCCTTGTTATTCTGTTTCAGGGTCCTTCACCGTGTCTTCTTCATATGGACAGTTCAAAGTTGTGGCATTTGCAGTGATATGTTGCTGTTTGAAAGTACAAGGTGAACATGTGTTGAACCTGGGACCGACACCCACTTGGGATGGACAAATCATGTACAACTTGCACTCTGATAGTATGGAAGTTTGAAACATTGTATCAGACCCATTTTCTCTGTGATGGTGCCATCAAGGCAATATGTGTCACTTAACTTGTTGAAGCCACATGTGTATGTCAAGGCCTAACATACTATTCTTCCTTCACATTGGCTAAATCTTGAATTTGTGGACAGTGGAGGTGGCTGTTGATGTGCCTCCTCATAGTTGAGTTGATAGAAGTTTTTGTTAGCACAGCATTGAATGGTAAATGTGTCATTACACTCGATACTACCGCAGTGTCCTGATATGGTCATGTGGCCTCAAATGTTGTTACTACCATGATGTAGACTATTGGTGTTATTGATCTAGGATTCCTATAGTGAGGGAAGGATGTATGGCTCCAACTGAGGTCACCATCATTTTGCCTATTTAAATATGATCCCACCAAATATTCCCTTTCCCCCACGGCGTCAAGGTCGTGGAGCGTATGAGCCTGGATGACACAGACTATTGGGGTTAGGCCTGGTTATTGAAACCTAGATTTCATTTCTGTAAGGACTTGTTGCCAACATTTGTAGGTTCCAAATACATTGATTTGTGTTTGTTTTCTTTGAATAAGTAGGATATCACTTTACCTCTTTGTCATTTCTAATTTTCTTTAGCAAATAAATGTTCAGAAGAAATGACTACATGATGGTGGAAGACAGACATGACAAATGAAAGGCCACAAGAAATCCAACAGTAATCTTGTTGTCTGTGTCCATACCATTTATTAGTATGGTACAAGATGACATAAATGTCAATCAATAAATGTGGAAATGAAACAAATAAGTCTATCATGGTGGGTGGAAGTATGGCAGTAGAGCCAAAAACAGTTAGAAGTCAAATGGTCAAAATACAGCTGTCCTCAGAAAAAGTAAATGTGTCCCTGAAATCGTACATAGTGAATGGTAGGCAAACACTGGAGGAAAATGGGATCTGTCTCTTGGAGTTGGTTTTCTTGCCGTCCTCTCCTGGCAGTCCGGATGAACGTCCCCAGGGAGTGGGGGTATTCTTGGGGGTGGAGGGATGACCGGGAAGGGAGGGAACAGGTGCAGGACTGGGGTGTAAGGAGCAGGCACTGCCTGTGGCAGGGCAGTGGTGTACTTTGCCCAGATGTGGAGGGACCACAGAGAGGGGTAGATGGAATGGGAAACGCCCTGCGCATATGATGATAGATATCAAAAAGCACCCCAGTGAGAGGGCTCATTTTGTTGTGATTATGTATTTCTAATATGAGCTCCCGATGCACTCCTTCATCTCCTGGAGTTCAGTTACAACCTAGCCCATCATGTCTTGGGACTGTTATACTGATCCCAAGACGTGGTCTATGGTGGCCTGATTGACTAAGACCCCATTGTGCTGGTCCACAGATTCTCTCCCATGACCAGCACCCCCACTAGCCTGTGCCCTTAAGGAAGTGTGCCCCATCCCACTGGTTCCTGGCATAACTGGAGGTTGTAGTGTTGTTGTCTCAACAGCAGCTAGGACTGGGGCGCACAGGGATTGGTGGAGGTGTGCTCATTCTGAGATGTTGTTGCAGCTGTGGTGGGAGGTGTATGTGTGTGGGCCGAGTGTGACTCACTGAAGCTGTCTGGCCAGACAAACCAGATGGTGGTGCCTGATCATCAGGACTTGCAATAGTGGATTCCTCAATGAAGGCATGCTCCTTCTGGTGTGGAGTGTAGATGTCTTGGCTGGCAGATGGTGGTGCCACTGGGCTGGGCCGGGTGGTTGGACCTGTGAAGTTTGCAGAAAATATGTAATTAATAGCGCATTTTAAGTGTCTCTGTCTACAAATGGGCCAACCTAAAAAAGTAATAACAGAGTGATAGAAAGATCAGGCCTGAATTTAATTATTTAAGACATGCAGTCTGATTTACACAGATGACAACTCAAGTGCTAACATTGTAGAGGTTTCCTACAAAAGTATTATTCAGAATTGTATGTTACATGTAGCAGACATTCAACCCAACACAGTGGTGAATAGATTGGAGTACTGGACCATTCAAAGGCCTAGCAGGCAACAAAACATTGGATTCTAAGTTGTTTAACTTACAAATGTTACTGTAATTGGTCATCGTTATGGTTAGTGCAAATTAACGTGTGGCTACTACCTGTATTAAGCATATCACAACACACTGTTGGAAATCTTGGATTCAAAAGCCAATGAATTATGTAAACATTTTCATCAATTCACTGAAGGTGTGAACATGCCTGAGATATACAAGAAGTGGCATTTTGATCCATAGCATGACATGGCTACTGTCACATGCACTCGTTTTTGGGAGGAGGAGGAGCAAAATAACATTGCACCATTGTTTTGCAGATCCAAAAACAGAGCATCTTGGTAGTTGTAGTCATCTGACACCACAGACAATACTTGTTTGAAATGTGAGTTACACATATCTATTTCAATGACTATAGTGGAGATGAACAAACAATTGCAACATGTACACACATATGGGTATGATGTGAATAGGAGAAAATAGCACTTACAAACACTATACCTTCCTGAGATGACGGGCGGAGTTTTGGAACTGTTTTGGGGAGAAGAATAACATACATTGATAGAAAGCAAGGGGCTGAGCAAATGCAAGGGGTGATCCATGGGGAACAACACACATTCTGACTAAACATACTGCACATTGTTAACCGGAGAGATACAACCATGATGCTAGTTATTGGTATAGTCAAGATATTTAGTGGAGTCAAGTTTAGATATATCTGTTTTGCTAAGAGCATAGAAGCATTTTAAACATTACACTTAAGGGCAGGACTCAATTTGTGATTGTTGAGATATTGCTAAGTGTAGCTTACCAGACTCTACTCCACCAGGGATTCCTGTCAAGCCTTCAGGATGTGCGATCTACAATACCTCCCAGGGAAAGAGTCGTAATGGGTGAAGGGGATAACCACCACCAGTCCTCTTGGACTCCATGTGATGCTGGGAGGCCAGGGAAAGCACTCTCCTCCGAAGGTCATTCCACCTCCTCCTAATCTCCTCCTGTGTGAACAGATTGTTGGATACAGCATTCACTCTGTCAACTATTCTGGACCACATTTGCCTCTTCATGGATATGGTTGTATTTTGTTCTTGGGCTCCAAACAATTGTGGCTTTACTCTAACGATTTCATCCACCATGACAGACGACTCTCCCTCAGAAAAATGGGGAAATCTCCCCCCTGCCATTGGGAATGGTTGCAAAAAATATATAGTGCCCAAAAAAAGGAAGGATAATGAAAGAAAGTAAAATTAACACAAAAACACAGAAGGAGAGGAACACAGAAAAAAAACATTATTTTGTGTAGCAAATCTGCTGCCTGACTGGTCTTCCGCAGTGGGATGGCAAAGTATGATGTTCTAAAAAGGAGTGTGTTTTATAGTGTGTTTTGTAGGTGTTCGCCATTGTCCATTATACAACAAGTGTTGACTACTAGTATCCAACCAATGGCCATAGCCATAGTACTATATTGGACCGGTCCCGCAACGGACTCCTGCCGTCATGGGACCACTGTTAACACACCACCAGCACGACTGTGTGATCTAAATTGGCTCTGTGGGATGCTGCTGTCAAGATGGTATTGTGAGGTTAGTAGTGAGGCACATACTCGCACTTAGTTTTGCCTAATTTAGCTTAGGTCTGAGGCCTGTGACCCATCACTGAGTCACTTGGTATTTTATTCCTTTTATTATTTTAGCAAGACATCATTTTAGTGGTGATGTTTTATTATTCATATCTATTATCCTTCTCTGCAGGACTTTGTTATTCATTGCTTTGCATGACATTTCACTCTGTTATCGGCTATATAGGATAGGTTCACGGGTATTGCCAGCTCAGAGAGCACAGTGTCTCCTTACACAGAAAGGGACTTGTTCTCATGTCATGGCAGTTGCTAGAAAAACACAGTGCTTAGTATAAAACATCAGGCTGCCTTATTATCCTTAGAAGGGACATTCCTGTCAGATCACCATCTTATTCTGCCCATCTGCTTCACAGTTTCAGCAGAAACGTGGTGCTTCCTCTTCTATTGCGGAGGAGGATTTCCATCAGACTAACCAACCTCTCCTTTACCTACAACACAGGTATGGGGCGGGTGCTACACTCCCGAGACTAGATGGGCGGATTAGGGCTATCACTTCTACTTGCTCCCATGTAGAACTTTTAGTAGTGTTAGGAATATAGGTGATACTATTGCAACAAATATGGTGGGACTGTTTCTATTTTTCACTTTCTTGGTCACCATTGTAATAGTGTCTGGTTTCATCATCCTTATAATTGCATTTTATGTCTTTTTACGTAGAATGCATTTGCTTCAATAAATCCTATTGAACCAAGTTATGTTTCTGGTTGTCAATACATGTGTGAGAGTGTCAAGCAATAGGCTGCCAAAAATTACTTTTACCTGCAGTATTTGTGAGGTGCTGCTAGTTGGTCAAAAGGGTTAGGCCGAAAGTTGCCACACGGTTTGGGATCGGACTCAGTCCCCAATACTTGGTGGCACTGCCCCCCAAAGCTCAGCAGCCTCGTGGTTTTGGCAAGAGTCTTATGACATGGCGCCACAAATGTTGGATAGACACTGATTTTACAAATCTCCCAACTATGTCTGTCTCACTATGTGTATAGACCCCCTAATTACCGTACACAGAGATGCCCGTGGTATTAGGGACATCCTCCTCCGCTAAGTAGGTAGCACCTACTTTCGGCTGCAGGTTGTTCAAGTTTGAACCTTTTAAAAGGATACTCCCCACATGGTGTTTTTGTCTCTGAAGGAGGAATTAGATTATTACATTTGTTGTAACGGCAGACCGCAATAGGGTTGCAATTGTGTAGGAAAGTACCATCTTGCCTGGCATGTTCTCCCCATTTTTTACTTGTGTGGCAGTTTGTTTTTGCCTGTCTCACTGGGATCCTGCTAGCCAGGACCCCAGTGCTCATAGTTTGTGGCCTAAATGTGTTCCCTGCGTGGTGCCTACCTGTGTCACTGAGGCTCTGCTAACTAGAACCTCAGTGTTTATGCTCTCTCTGCTTTTAAAATTGTCACTGCTGGCTAGTGACCATTTTTACCAATTCTGATTGGCACACTGGAACACCCTTATAATTCCCTAGTATATGGTACCTAGGTACCCGGGGTATTGGGGTTCCAGGAGATCCCTATGGGCTCCAGCATTTCTTTTGCCTCCCATAGGGACCTCAGACCAATATTACACAGGACTGCCACTGCAGCCTGAGTGAAATAACGTCCATTTTATTTCACAGCCATTTTACACTGCACTTAAGTAACTTATAAGTCGCCTATATGTCTAACCCACACTTAGTGAAGGTTAGGTGCAACGTTACTAAGTGTGAGGGCACCCTGGCACTAGCCAAGGTGCCCCCACATAGTTTAGGGCAATTTCCCTGGACTTTGGGAGTGCGGGGACACCATGACACGCGTGCACTGCATATAGGTCAATACCTATATGTAGCTTCACAATGGTAACGCCGAACATGGCCATGTAACATGTCTAAGATCATGGAATTGTCCCCCATGCCAAATCTGGTATTGTGGTGCCAATCCCATGCATCCTCGGGGCTCCAGCATGGACCCCGGGTACTGCCAAACTAGCTCTCTGGGGTTTTCACTGCAGCTATCGCTGCTGCCAACCCACAGACAGGCTTCTGCCCACCTGGGGTCTGGGCAGCCCAGTCCCAGGAAGGCAGAACAAAGGATTTCCTCTGAGAGAGGGTGTTACACCCTGTCCCTTTGGAAATAGGTGTTAAGGGCCCGAGAGGAGTAGCCTCTCTTGGCCTCTGGGAATGCTTTGAAGGGCACAGATGGTGCCCTCCTTGCATAAACCAGTCTACACCAGTTCAGGGATCCCCCCGGCCCTGCTCTGGCGCGAAACTGGACAAAGGAAAGGGGAGTGACCACTCCCCTGTCCATCACCACCCCAGGGGTGGTGCCCAGAGCTCCTCCAGTGTGTCCCAGACCTCTGCCATCTTGAATGCAGAGGTGTGAGGGCACAATGGAGGCCTCTAAGTGGCCAGTGCCAGCAGGTGATGTCAGAGACCCCTCCTGATAGGTGCTTACCTGGTTAGGTGGCCAATCCTCCTCTGAGGGCTATTTAGGGTCTCTCCTATGGGTTTCTCTTCAGATAACCAATGCAAGAGCTCACCAGAGTTCCTCTGCATCTCCCTCTTTGACTTCTGCCAAGGATCGACCGCTGACTGCTCCAGGACACCTGCAAAACCGCAACAAAGTAGCAAGACGACTAGCAGCAACATTGTAGCGCCTAATCCTGCTGGCTTTCTCGACTGTTTCCTGGTGGTGCATGCTCTGAGGGCTGTCTGCCTTCACCCTGCACTGGAAGCCAAGAAGAAACCTCCTGTGGGTCGACGGAATCTTCCCGCTGCTAACGCAGGCACCAAACCTCTGTATCACTGGTCCTCTGGGTCCCCTCTCATCTTGACGAGCGTGGTCCCTGGAACACAGGAGCTGGATCCAAGTGGCCCTGACAGTCCAGAGGTCCTTCTGTCAAAATTTGGTGGAGGTAAGTCCTTGCCTCCCCACGCCAGACAGTAAACCTGTGTACTGCGTGAACTGCAGCTGCTACTGCTTCTGTGCACTTTTGCAAGGAATCCTTTGTGCACAGCATAGCCCAGGTCCCGAGCACTCCGTCCTGCATTGCTCATCTCGCTGAGTTGACCACCGACTTCGTGGGGCCCTCCTTTGTAGTGTTGAGACCACCGCTGCGCTCAGATTTCTTGAACGCCTGGTCAAGTGCTTCTGCGGCTGCTGCCTGCGTCTGCATGGGCTCTCTGTCTTGCTGAGCGCCCCCTCTGTCTCTTCCTCCAAGGGGCAACCTCCTGGTCCTTCCTGCGCCCGGGCAGCACCCATTTTCTTTAACCGCGACCTTCGCAGCTAGCAAGGCTTGTTTGCGGTCTCCCTGCGTGGAAACAACTCTGCATCCTCCAGCACACCATGGAACATCTTCTGTGCAAAGGAGAAGTTCCTGGCATCTTCCGTTGTTGCGGAATCTTCAGCTTCTTCCACCCGGGGGCAGCCCTTTTGCACCTTCATCAGGGGTTTAGTGGGCTCCTGCCCCCCCGGACACTTTCATTACTCTTGGACTTGGTCCCCTTCCTTTGCAGGTCCTCAGTTCCAGGAATCCGTCTTCAGTGCTTTGCAGTCAGTTGTTGTCCTTGCAGAATCTCCTATCACGACTTTAGTGTGTTTCTGGGGAAGTAGGGTAACTTTACTCCTACTTTTCAGGGTCTTATGGTGGGGTATCTTAGACACCCCTAGTGCTTTTTTACACTCCCAGCGACCCTCTACACACTACACTAGGCCTGGGGTCCATTTGTGGTTCTCATTCCACTTTTAGAGTATATGGTTTGTGTTGCCCGTAGGCCTATTGCATCCTATTGTGTTCTACAGTGTTGCACTACTTTTCTAACTGTTTACTCACCTGATTTTGGTTTGTGTGTATATTTGGTGTATTTTACTTACCTCCTAAGGGGGTATATCCTCTGAGATATTTTTGGCACATTGTCACTAAAATAAAGTACCTTTATTTTTAGTAACACTGAGTATTGTAATTCTTATGATATAGTGCTATATGATATAAGTGGTATAGTAGGAGCTTTGCATGTCTCCTAGTTCAACCTAAGCTACTCTGCTATAGCTACCTCAATGAGCCTAAGCTGCTAGAACACTACTAATCTACTAATAAGGGATAACTGGACCTGGCACAAGGTGTAAGTACCATCAGGTACCCACTATAAGCCAGGCCAGCCTTCTACAAATTGCAGCTAATATGCGACTCCCCTTCACAAAACACTTATTGTACCATGGCCTCACAGAGGAGGGAGGAGAAGTAACCTTCGTGGTTGAGGTACACGCAGCATACTGGACAGAAATTGTTTTACTCATGGGTCACCTTTCTAGCAGCAGATGGGAATGCGCATATATTTTATCATTACAATCCAGCAAACACACTTGCACAATAAAGACCATATGCAAATTTAGAAATAACTCTTTCTTATCAGGAACACCAGAATTGGCTTGATGGTTCCCTATCACACGTCCAACAGAATGTTAGACTAGGTTCACTAAATAATGACAGACCAACACGCCCAGAATTGTCCATGCAAACACCACACTCACAGTTACATACAATGGCATTACTATGCCGCCTGTATATTAATTTAGTAGAAATATAAAGACGCTTAATTCAGTTCATAATGCGGACATTAAACACTAACCCAGCAAGGGCTACTCCAGCGCAACCACATGTGGCAACAGCAGGGATTACCCACGCAACAGTGCACTCAGTAATGGGTAAAGTACCTTCTAAACGTGAAAAAATTCTTTTTGGGTAGCACAGAAAATTTGTGCTTTGGAAGCATTGTTTCCCCACATGGGACCTCAAGATAAATTCACCAAATTCTCACAATGTGCTTGTTGTTTGGGATGGTTCCCTCAGTAGACAACTGCACAAGAAAGGGGACAGTATTTGCTGCTGTCAATACTACCCCGCACCGTACACTGACACTTGCGAAATTACCAGAAGTGTTCAAACAAATTCAAGATGAGTACAGGGATGTCCAATCTCTGGATGCAATTAATAGGCAACGTTGCCGCAGTATCGTCAATAATTTTATGCAACATTAAAGGAGAGGCAGTTGTCCTGGCAGTATGCCAGCTCCCCCGGGATGTTCCTGTACAGGACCAAGAACTTGAGCTGTCAAAGATTATTGCCGAGACCTATAGTAGTATAGGTCGGGATAGTCTGGGGGCCAGACCCAGTAAACCACCAACTAAAAGGTAAATCCAATAAGGATTCTACCAAGCAAGCAGCTGAGGGTTCTTAAAAATGCTGGGATAAACAAAAATAAAATAAAGCTAATGTTAAACAAAGAGGAGAATCTCCTCCTACAAATAGAGAAACTTTGAAATCTCCTGATAGATACCAATATATTGATACATGCCAGTCTCATTCCTTTCAGGACTCACTGCCGGATAAACGTAGTTAAGAGAAGTGGGTGTTCCGCAAGACAAAATGAGTACGTGAAATCAAGAAAAGATTCACAACGCTTGGCTGAACCTTCCATAAAAAAGGAAGCAAAACATCCCCAATAGAAAGCAGAGTTTAAAAAAAAGAAAAAAAGGTGGCAGCTATTTCGGCCCGAAATGCCACGCATGCATGTTGAGAGCCCTAATGAAGAACAGGAAGCGGGCACTGACTCTGCTAGACAGCGCGGCAGAGGTCACAATAGTTCGCCAGACTCTTCAAGAGCTTCTGGATGTGACAGCAGCTAAGGACTTTGAAACTGCAGACATGAACGTCTCTCCACCCCCCCCCTTCCCAACAGAGTTTACAAATTGAAATTACTCAAAGGTGACACTGAGCGCACAATTAAAGTAATATTCTGGGAAAAATTGACATTGTCCTATGATATCCTATTGGCAGAAAAGGATTAGCCACCAGAATATCCCCGCAATCTTCCGTTCTGGGAATACGTTTTTATGCCTTCGTTCTCACCTTTCGTTCCTAGGGAATTAGGAAAGGCCTACGTGGTAAATTAGGCTTTGGCACAGGCTCCTGTGATTTATCGCAAACATGTAGGTTAGGATAGGGATTCCCCCTACCACATAATACTGGTAAGATCTACTCTATTATCACAACCACAATATCCAATTAAACATGAAGCTAAAGCACCCGTGAGAGAAACTCACACAACCTGTGTACCAGGGTGTGATAGAACCCTCTATATCTCCTATGACTAACCCTTTATTCCCTGTAGCAAAGTCGGACCATTCATACATAATAGTCTTAGATTACGACATTTTAACAGCCACATACGTACAAAATGCTCACAGCACAGTACTTATCAACAATATAGTGTGTAAAAGGTACAAAACAACACTGGATATTTCCAATGGGTTCTTCTGCCAAAATATAGTGCTTGAAAGCAGGAATTTGACTTTCTTCGGAGCATTATGCTTGCAAATACATTTTTACGACTCCCTCTAGGGTAAGAGAACAGTTCTGGACAGTTTTCAGCACGTGTAATTTCTATGTTGTACGACAATGACTTTGAGGCATTGCCCTGTGTTGATGATATGTACTTGATGGATGAGGACCTGGTCCAACACCTAAGAAGGGTGGACCACTTAATGGTGGGTTTTGCAGAATCTGGCTACAAATTCAATTTCAAGAAAACAAAAATTGCCATCCTCAATGTCCTGTTTTTGGGATACGAGTTATCGGATGAAGGAAAGAGCCTAGCACCGAATTTCTTAGAAAAGTGTGCACAATTACAAGCCCTAAACACAATAAAAATCTGCAATCATTATTGAGGTTTTTAAATTTTGGCAGAATTTATATTCCAGATTATGCACAGCCCATAAAACCACTATACAATCTGATGTGTCCAAACTTCATAGGTAAATTCAGGACAGTGGAACATACATGCACACTTAAAGCTTTATAACAAAACATGCTGGAGGCGAAACACTTACACACACACACAAGACAATAAAACAAATTTGGTCATCAAAGTAATTGCTGGTGCCATCGAGTTCACCTATGTAACATTCAACTAAGGTGATACCGTCCCAGTAGCATACAAATCACATTTATATTCCATGGCTGAACAACACTTTGCTCCTACTGAAAAGATATTAACTGCTGTTCAGATGGCTATCATTAAAGATAGACCTTTGGCCCAGGGGAAAACGCATTGTGGTCATAACCACGATACCAGCTCTTGAAGCTGTTACCAAAGCCAGCGATCCAAATGCAAAAGCATTACATCCACGTTCAATACAATGGACCACCTTCCTGATGGCCACTGATGTTGACTGTATTTTTTACCCTAAATTACAGACACAAGAGTTCCTCCAAAATGAACTAGAATACCCAATACCTGCTAACATTTTACCACTTGATCAATATCAGATGATCATTTACACTGATGGTTCAGCACAACCGGCAGTAGGCAAAAACTACAGGACTCTGCTGCTTACGCAGCGTTTAGTGGTGTAATGAAGGATGGCCAGTTTCCACCCTCAGAACAGATACACACAAACTATAGGGGATTGCACTGCACAACTGGCTGAACTTAAGGCTCTCCTGATGGCACTGAACATATGGATCCTGACTTAAGAACACTCATAGTGTGTGATTCGTACTATTGTGTCCAGTCCTTCAATACATTACTGGGAACAGAATGGATTCCGAGACGCAAAAGGGAACAACATTAAACACGGGCTTCTGTGGGGTAAAGTAGCAGATCTAAAAGAGACGTTACCAGATACCCATGCTGGACATACCATGGGCCACAGCATGTAGGAATACACATTGTTGCAAATACTTTGGCTGATTAAGCAGCAAAGTCAGCGGTTGCTACAGCTTCTGTTGCAGTGGTTACTTGTTCCAAGACTAGATTGGATGGTGAAACTGTGGCTGCTGCGCAGCCTTTTCTGACAGAAAGCCCTTACCAAGAGAGTATCCCGCTAAATATTCCTACTAAAAAGTGCCCAAAATATTGTCTTTGTCAGCATACCAGGGGTGGGTGATCATGTTATCCCCAATCAAGACCAAACACAAGAAATGATTAAAGCAGCACTTGAAGGGGGTTGCTTCTGCCCATTCAGGTGTGGAGGCTACTATTTCACTATTGAAAAAACGCTATTGGTGGCTGGGTCTATACAAGCAGACCGCACCGCAGACACCCCTCCTAATTTGCAACAAGCCTTTACAGTGTGTGTACCTTGACCACTGCGGTGTCCTAAAACCTGATGGTGCATACAAATATATATTAGCCACTGTTGATTCTTGCTCTAGATTCCTATGGACATGGCCACAACAATCTCTTAGTAAAGTCTTGTAAGTCTTCATTGGTACATATGCAGCTGTGGCGTTCCATTCGGGCTAGGGCCCTGCCTTTGCCTTAAGGGCATTAAGGGACACCATGGCTACGATGGGGGTCCAACTCCATTTCTCGTCACCCTATAATCCTGAGGGAAATTCGGTAGTGGAGTGGAAGAACTGTGACTTAAAGCAGTCTTTAACAGCAAGCGTATTAGGTACTATTCGTAGTTGGCTTAACCACCTGTATGGACTCCAGAGAACAATTAATAATCTTCCCCAAAGGTCCCTGGGAGGGCATACCCCATATGAGATCCTTTTTGGGATACCTATGTATGTCCCAGATCTTGATGGCACAACCCTGTTGTGGCAAGCACACCTTTTGACATAAATGTATGTGTCACTCTCTTGCAGGAATTACAACAGCTCTGTGATGAAAATTCATCTGCATGTGCCTCCACTTTGGGAATGAGGGACACACCATAAACAACAACAGGCTGGATTCCAAAGGTTGGAGCTCCAGTATGCAAAAAGATTGCTGTAAAGAAAGACTATGGCCCAACACATAGAGCACCAGTTCCAGTCCTGGGAATACACGGTACCAGAACTATAATAATACCACTGTTGTCCAGTTCCAGAGAAAAATGCTTTGTATCCATTGACAATGTCAAGTTACACCATGTGGCCAGTCCTACACAGTAGGCCACGAGTAATCCTGTGCAGTTCCTGGACCTCTCTCGCTGCCAGTCAGGATATGCCTCTCCAAGATTTAAGCAACATTGATGAGATTTCCCTGAGCCTGGGGAGGGTGGAAAATGATCTCTCATTAGTACCTTTCTCAACACCTTCAACAAGAAATGTCCAGAGTTCTAAGTCATTTTTCTCCAATTCCACACAAACAGATCAAATTGTTTACTATGAACCACCAAGAGATACATCTATCAGCTTGCCTTCACCAGCACCGGCTCCAGTATTTGCACAGATAAAGGGATAAAGTACCTTAAAATATATAAAGGCCCACAGAAGAGATTCAAATTCCATATGTGTTTAAAGTTTCAATGAATGATGTGATAACACCAGGGGTTGTTTTTGTTCATTGTTTGGAATGTGAAAACAGTTGATTCCATGCTTTCTGCGCTTGAATATTATACTGTATTTGAAAGTGAAGATGTTTACCAAACAACTGCCAAATATGGTGAAATGTTCTGTTACCACCATTACGGACATCGCTATAAATAGAGCTAGCGCTCCAAGAACTGTTTTTAATTAAATGTAATAGCAACACTGTCCAACTCCACTGTTGGGGAGCTCTAAAACCTATTTGGAAAAGTTTCTATATGTTACTGGGCATGTTGTTAAAAAAGCTGAGTCATATTATTTTAAATTGCCGCCTACGTAGTTACAGAGTATCATGTTAACTGACACCAATTTGATTTATTCAGATTCATTTGTTTCCCAGTTGGCTTTTGAAGGCTATGAAAATTGGTTGAAGTCAATAGACTTAAAGAGTGTGTGGTGAAGTAGAAATTGACAAATACAGGGGTAGGAAGCTTTGTTTAGAGCATGCCTCATTCCATTACAACCTATATTTTTAAACGAAACAGTGCAACAAACAAGTTGTTTAGGCTTAGCAAAAGTTAAGGAAATGAACATGCCCAGTATTCCGTCCCCAGCAAAATTTGAGAAATGGCAAAAGATTTTAGATATCAATGAAGAACAGCTCAAACAGTGGGTCCAAAATGGAACATTTAACTCAACACTTTCAGGTCCAAATGGGTGGTTATTGTGGCCAGTGGACACAAATGGATAACACTTACGTTTTGTAAATTCCACAGGGGTTTTAGAATGAGTAGACCTGACTCTTGTTACATCTCTCACGAACACTACTGTATTGTTAGCACTTACAGCGTGGGGAAATTGTGGAAACAATGGTTGAAAACATCTGCACTAGCAGCTGCCAAAGAACACCTTAGTCTCCTATCTGAAAACACCGATTTGCAAGATTTTTTTGTTAGGACCCCATAAACTATGCACAAAACGCTTCATGTATGCAGTTTATAATGACATTTGGAAATCATCACAAATGGAAGCTGCCGGCCGGTTAAGGCAAATAGGCCTGGAAAAAATCCAAAAAGCTCTAGCTGTTGTAGATAATGGTATTAAGACTTTGTCCAACCGCATTTACACCTTAAATAATATTGTTTCTTCTGCATTAGACATCATGCAAACTGATATGTCTTTTTTACAACATTGATAGAGTCAACTTAGGTCCATTATGCAGTTAGGTTGTATGTTACAGGTTCTGAAAAGTGGTTGCATACCCTGGCAGAATGTCAGCTTACGTGACCTGTTTGCAGCATTTAATTTGATGCGGCAACAGCAAATGATGGCTAAGAAAGAAGCTACTTCTGTAATGTTAAACATTAAGAAGTTAGAAAAGTTGCTTTTTAGTGTGACGGAAATACCATCTGCGGTTTGTTTAATACACAGGGTTATCAATTTGCCCATTGCAACACTACAATTCAACTGATTCCTGTAGGCCAGTTCAAGAAAATAGGAGACGTTACTTCCATGAGGTGTGGGACCTGCCCTTCAAGTACACGTTTCAATGGAATGAATTACATTTTTCCTAGCAGCAGTGAATGCTAGACTTCTGTAAGCGATTCGATGATTTGTAAACAGCTGTCTTTGCACGGAGCATGCAATGCTTTAGCTGTGAACCTAGCATGTTATCTGAAGGGAGTTCCTGTCCATTTGATTCACCCGGCTTTCCAGGTGTTATCAAAAGGAGCTACATCCTCCTGAATGGGGAGAACTGTTGTGGAACGCAAGCCGGAGTTACTTATGTCATTTCGGTCTCCCAGATTGTGACTTATTGCGGTAATGTGCCTTTTCCCCCCATGCAAGAAAGAAAAGTTGCAGAAATGTGGTTGTATGGTTGTATTTTGTCCTTGGGCTCCAAACAATTTTGGCTCTACTCTTATGATTTCATCCACTATGACAGGCAACTCTATCTCAGAAAAAGTGGGATTTCTCCTCTCTGCTATTGGGAATGGTTGAAAAAAATACACAGTGCCAAAAAAAGGAAGTATAATGACAGAAAATTAAATTAACACAAAAAACACTGGGGGAGAGGAACACAGACAAAATACTGTCTCCTGTGTTGCAAATCTGTTGCCTGACTGGTCTTCTGCAGTGAGATGGCAAAGTATTATGCTCTGAAATGGAGTGTGTTTTATAGTGTGTTTTGCAGGTGTTCAGTATTGTCCAGTATACAACAGGTGTGGGTTAATAGCATCCAACCAGTGGCCACAGCCATAGTACTATACCGAACGGGTCCCGTGACAGAGCCCGCCGTCATGGGACCACTGCTGACACACCACCAGCACAACTGTGTGACCTAAGTTGGCTCCGCAGGATCCCACAGTCATGAAGGTATTGTGAGGTTAGTAGTTAGGCACATACTCACAACTGCCTAATTTAGCATAGGGCTGAGGCCTGTGACCCATCACGGAGTTACTTGGCATTTTATTCCTTTTATTATCTTAGCAAGTTATCATTTTAGTGGTGATGTTTCACTATTCTTATCTATTCTCCTTCTCTGTAGGACTTTGTTATTCATTACTTTGCACAACATTTCACTCTGTGCTCTCATTAAGGCTACATATAATAGGTTCCCGGGTATTGCCGGATCAGAGAGTAGTGTCTCCTTACACAGAAAGGGATGTGTTGTCATGTCAGGGCAGTTCCTAGAACAACACAATGTTTATTAAAAAATATCAGGCTGTCTTAGTATCCTTAGAGCGGACATTCCAGTCAGATCACCATCTTACGCTGCCTGTTGCCTTTGCAGTTCCAGCGGAAACTTGCCGCTTCCTTTTCTGTCACGGAGGAGGATTTTCAGTAGACTAACCAACTTCTCTTTTACCTACAACACAGGTATGGGGCTCGTGCTACACTCCGGGGACTAGAGGGGCATTTTAAGGCTATCACTGATACTTGCTGTCATGTAGAAATCTTAGTATGTGTAGGAATATTGGTGATGCTATTGTGACAAATTTGATGGGACTGTTTCTATGTTTCACTTTGTTGGTCACCTTTGTTGGTCACCATTGTAATAGTGTCTGGTTTCATCATCCTTGTAATCGCATTTCATGCCTTTGTACATAGAATGCATTTACTTCAATAAATCCTATGGAACCGAGTTATGCTTCTGCCTGTCATTACATGTGTGAGACTTATGTAACTGAGAGAACGGGGTATGATCTGTTTACACCACGACTTCCCCAAGGAATCTAAGAATGTCATGCGAAGAGCTGCCACAAATTACTTTTACCTACGGGATCTGTGAGGTGCTGCTAGCTGGCCGAAAGGGTTAGGCCGACAGCTGCCAGTCCTTCATACTTGATGGTGCTGCCGCCCAAAACTCAGCAGTCTTGTTATTTTGGAGAGAGTCTCACGACAATGGTGACAGAGGACTTGCTCATCAGCTTTTGGGTACGCCCCATCAGCTGCGGTACGCAGCTTGCGTGATGGAGTGCACTCAGTCGTAGCAGTATTCGGTTCTGTCGCAGTACATCTAAATACTGCAGGCGGAAGACCGTCAACTTGAGAGAATCCCGGGTGGGCACAGTTCCCCACTGAGGTAGAGAGGGCTGGCGCACCGAAGGCCTGCTGCGGTACCCTGCGGTGAGCGGCTGACCTGGAGGAAGGAGTGGGCGGTGTGCGGCCAAACTACAAAGGTGCTGCAGGGTCTCCAGCTCGGGAGATGTGACCAGCCACTTTGAGGTGACAGCCCCGGAAGGTTGAGGAAAATGTTGCTCTATTGTGGGGCCCCGTTGCTGCAGGGGCAATAATCCTGAAGCCCTCTAATGTGGCTCATGCATTTTGTACATAATGGGGTCGGGGGCAATATTCGGGGAGTCCTGAATGCAGTACTGACGTGGGTGGGGGCACCTATGCCCTGTTGCAGAGTCTGCAACACCTTGCGGATGAGAACCTTCTCTTTCGTAACCCACACGGCCACGTGGTCTCCAGGTCGGGAGACGCTGTGGGCTGGTACTGCCCAGGGCCAGAAGAGAGGGGAGTGTGCTGAAGGCAGGGTGGAGATTTCAAGGTGGATACGGTAGCTGTAGGCTAAGACAAAGGTGGCAAGGGAGAGACTGTCCATCAAGAGGGACGGGGGTAAACACACCGCCCCCGTCCCCTCGGCTTGTTTAGACAGCTGGCGCCGTGGACCAGAGGACAACCTGTAAGGGGTCTACAGCGGCAGGCTGACTTGTCCTGCTCACCTCCGCTCCCTTCCTGGAGTGGACCTGGGGAAGGATAGACCACAGTGAGGGGCCAAAAAATAAATAAAAATAGACCAGTTCATGGCACCGGGGGCAGGCGTGACGGGGAACCCCACTCCACCAGACCAAGAGGAGGGACTGTAGGTGCAACAGTGCCCGATGGGAGCACAGATACTGGCTGAAATCGAGTTGCCGGTTTGTGGGCTTCCTGGGTGGCTAGACCCCAAAACCTTTCGCTGATTGCTGGCTAGGGTCAGCAGTCCCATCAGCCAAACTGTCCTAATGTTTCATTATGGAAAGAGCTCACCATGCCCTGGCGCCGAGACCGCTGGCAGGCCCCCTAGCCCCACACAGTTATGGCCAATTACCGGGACAGAGATGCTATCCTTAATTCAGTCCGACAGGTAGGGTATCCGATGTTCGAAAACCACATGATACCTATTTTAACTACTATACAAGGCAAGTGCAGTTGCTGCGAATCACATTTGGGGGTGTGAAACAAAAACTGAGGGCTATGGCCCAGAAATACATGCTTCTATATCTGGCAATGATGAAAGTAGTAAACAGTGACCACACGCCCTTGCCACGCCGTAGGCAGTGTTGGACTGGCTGGAAATACAGGAAGAAGGCTTGATCCTGGCACCGGCTCTCCGGGGGTCGGGAGATTTGTCACAGTGGCTGAGGCGCTCACAGCTGGCTCGGGGAACACAGGCGACAAGGGGACTGAAATGCTTGTACCCATTCACAAGTGGTAGTTCGACAAGATGGCATGCTAGATCTGGAACTACAAAGAGGAAGGCAGGGCGTTAGTGGAAGTGTTGACAACTACCAACTCTGAGGAGAGCACGGGGGATGTGCTTGAAGAAACTCCCAACACAGACCTTGCTTGATGTTCTACATGGACCGGTTTTGCTGACACCTTTCCCACTCCCACCTGTACATGCCTGATAAGACACTGTAGGTACAGCCCCAGGGCTGGCGACCAAGATAATATGTTTTATGTGGAATATGTTTGGGGGCATACAGGACTCCCGCATATGTGGCTTGGCGACCCAACCAGTAAGCTCCGTGAGTATCAAAGTGGCTGCATTTGGCAGAGGAGCTGGTCTATCGAACGGGCAGACCATGCCCCCATAGCAGTAGTTATTTGTTCAGAACAGTTCTTGAGTGATTGTTGTAGTTGGCTAACGGTGACATCTGTGTGCAGTGGCTCGGAGTGGTGTATCGATGGTGTGAGAGTGTGGTTGCTTAGAGTGTCTGAGTGGACTTGGGGTTTTGTGGCGCTTCGTGATGGTGCTCAGGTGATGGATGCTGGGTACAGCCCCCCACCCAGATCATTACTGAGTTTGTGAGTTGGACGGGAGACAGTGTTTGGGCCTTGGTGGTTTGTTCAGAGTTTGAAAACCTCATAATGGGGTAGACGCTTTTGGGTTGAGATGCTTGGGGAGACATGTTGTTTGGTGTGTTTATCTGGGGGGTGGGATGTGGAGTTTATTTACAGGTTTGTTGTGCAGCAGTGTTGGGGTGGTGGGGGCAGTTGGGAGAGACGGTATGCCATGTGTTGCACTATGGCTACCAGTTTTAAGTTGGTAACATGGAATGTTCGAGAACTAAATTCCTACACTAAAAGGTATATGGTGCAGAGCTACCTCTGTAGGCAGGATGTGCATATCGTGCTTTTACAAGAGATGCATCGGTGAAGGGTGAAGTGCAGAGGGTGAAGCAGCAGTGGAGGGGGCAGCTGTACTCTGCCACATACTCTATTTACGCAAGCAGGGTTATATGGGTCGCCTCCCATGTCCAAGCAAGGGATTTAAAGCAGATATGGAGGGTCGTTACAGGAGGGAGGAGTGCCTATTGAACATATGTGCACCCAACACAGATGATGGGGCATCCCATTTGGAGTCTGAGAGAGAGTTACTGCCCTTTGGTGGGATCCCCCCTCGTGGGTTGGAGATTATAACTGCATGCTAGATGGGCAGTGGAACAGGCACCCGCACGACTGCACATGAAATCAAATACGTCGACTGTACCGGGAGAGGTAATGAAGAATCCCCATTGCATGGATACATGGTCAGAGAATTTACATGTTATGCCCCAGCATACAATGCATATAGCCTGGACTGCTTCCTGGTGTTGGAGATCCTGGTGACAGAAATAGTGGGAGTGCAGACAGTGGGTAGATTCCTCTTGGATCATGCACTGCTGCTTTTGGAATGGAGAGTGAGGGGACCTAGGCCCAGGGTGCTCTTAAAGCACCTACTCCCAGAGACATTAGGGGACTCTGTGTTCTGCAAGGAGCTTGCAATGGTGACAGCGGGGTATTTAGAAACTAATTGGAAGACAGGATGGAGAGGGAAGGAGTGGGACATGCTGAAGGCAGTGACAAATGAAGAATGTATGTCTTGCATTGGCGGTGCTAGGCGTCAGTTGGATGAGTTGGATGTGGAGGAGGGTGAGGAGGAATTGGCTGAGGAGGAAGGTGAGCTGACGTTCTGCCACCTGCCCCAGATGTGAGATGGACCTGGCGACGTTCATTCACCTGACTTGGAACCTATTTAGTTTTATTAGGAACCAGGAGATCGCTTAGCCTTTTGACTTGCAGGCCTGTGCCCGTCACCTAGTTTTTTTTTAACCTACTTAGCCTACCTGTTTTAGCACATTTATTTAATTATTTCTTCTAAGATGGCTGCTGTGTTTATAGTTAGGAAAATGTTTTGATTTCCCGTTATCAGTGCCATTCTGTGACGGTGTCACTATCAGACAAGTGAAATACGTAGGTATGTCTCTTTCTCACTTTGGAAGAATTTTTTATATAATTGCCACCCCAAGCATGCCTTCTTATTTATTGTTTGGGAACATATCTGTGTCAGGGGTTCTACAAGATCTGTATAAATACATCTCACGCAGACAAGGTTATCAGAGGGATTCCTACCAGATACAATCAACGCTATCTATGCTACACGTCGCCTTGATGCAGACTCAGCCTTCGTGTCCCCACGGAGTCTGATCTAGAGACCTCATTCCAAGGTAACGAGGGTTGAGGGACTCTTCTCATGGACATGGCACTGGCAGGTTAGGTTTAACACACCTAGCTCTCTTTAGGTTAGAGTTTAGGTCCTCCATGATAGATTATTAGGGCCTATTTTACATCTCATGTTGTTGCAAGATGGTGGGAATGTTTATATTCACGACTCTCGTTCTTACAATTCTGTTTCTTGCATTGTTCATTATCCTAATCATTGCAGCTCATGCATTTTAGAGTAGATTGTAGTCTTGTTAATAAAACCTATTGAAAACTTTACTGCATCTCCTTTATTGCCTGCGTGTGACTGAGACTTGATGCTCATGTGAGAAAAGGGAAATATCCAATTAACCACGACTCCTCTGAGATGTCACACTCTTGAGTCCATGCGTAAAAGCTGCCAGAAATCACCTTTTACTATTTGGGTTTCTGGTGAGGTCCTGTTTGTGAGCCAGGAGGGTTACGCAGACAGTTGCAATTTGTTGTAGGATTGGCTTAGTCACCTACATACATAAGTGCTGTCATCCCTAAACCAGCAGTCTTGCCTAGAGCAAATGTCCAACTACGACATGGTGCCACCAATGATGGTATTTTGGCACAAATTTACTGATGCCCTGAGTATCTCTGTCTCACACAGAAGAGGTACCCTAAGAACCATTATTTGGAGACGTCTGTGGTCTTTGGAATAATCCTCCTCAGCTTTAAAGGGAGCGCCTAACTAGGCTGTAGGTTGTTCAAGGTCGAACTCTTAAAAGGACTTTCTCCCCATTTTGTCTTCCATCTCTTTACCCATTTCATAATATGGCTAATGCCATAGACATTCCTGAAAATGTCAGACATGCATTAACACTACATCTAATAGCGCATGGCTTGCAGATGAGGGCGGGGATGTCACATTCATTGTAAAAGCTCATGAAGCTTACCAAACAGAAACAATCTATTCCTGGGTCACCTTTCCTGAGGAAGACTCTACAACATACACATTCCACACACAAATGGTTGCAACCGTACCACAACGGTACCACTCATACCAGTATATTGAAATACCTATTACTTATCAAGAACGTCAGAACTGGTTTAGTGGCGCCCTACCACACGTAATACAACCCATGAGATTAGGTCCTTTAGGTAATGACGGACAAACTTGGCCAATGTTTTCCACATACACCACACCCGGGTGTACAAAACATGTAGGCAGCTGATCTGCGCAATCTTTACAATGAGCTAGTAAAACTATGTAGATGACTTGTTCAGTTCGTAATGCGAACTTTGAAAACACCACCAGCATGTCCAGCACCACCGGCACCTGCTGGATACCAATTGGCTGTTATTGGGATTAATCCACAAACAGGACATTCTATCATGGGCAAACTGCCATTGGAACGAGAGAAAATCCTGTTCTGGATAGCACAGAAAACTAATCAGCTGGAAGCTGTGTTTCCCCATATGGGACCACAAGAAAAACTTAGGATTCTCACAATGTGTTTGCCATTTGCAATGGTTCCCTCAGTGGAAGACTGCACCAAATGGGATACAGTCTTCGCTACAATATACACTACCACGAATGGTACCTCGACCCTTGCCAATTTACCAGAAGTGTTAAAACAAATTCAGAACAACAATGGGGCTGCTCCAGCCCTATATTTGGGGATGAAACTGATGCGTAACTTTGACACAGTCTCTTCAATAATACTCAGTACCATTAAAGGGGAAGCAGTAGCGTTGGCTATGCACCAGTGGGTCTGAGAGATTCCACACTTGGGACAGGAGAAACAGCTACTGAAAATCATCTCTGATACCTATACTAGTATAGGACAGGATAGTTTGGGAGCCAAGCCGAAAAAGCCTGAATACCACCCCTAAGGAAGGTACCAAACAAGCACAGGAGGGTTCTAAAAGGTGCTGAGATAAACAAAAGCAAATTAAAGACAGACGAAGTCAGAGAGCAGACTCTCCACACCCGGAGAACTCTGAAAGGAGATATAGGTGGTCATTACAACCCTGGCGGTCAGTGTTAAACAGGCCGGCGGAAAAAAAATGGAATTACGACCGTGGCGGAAACCGCCAACAAAGACAGCCACTTTAACACTCCGACCGCCACAGCGGTACAAACAAACAGCGCGGCGGTCACCGCCAACAGACAGGCGGGAGACAATGTACCACCCACAGTATCACAACCTACCAATCCGCCAACTTTTCCGGGGCGGATTCACTGCGAACAAAAACACTGCGGAAACAGGACTTCGAAGGGAAAACGCTCACCTCTGCACACCCCACAAGGAACCAGGACGCCATGGAACCAGAGCTCCACATTTTACCAGCCTTTATCCTCTTGCTCCTCTACCAGGAGCAGGAACGCCGGCGGCGAAGACCACGGTGAGTACTGCACCTACGACACAGGGGAGGGGGGAGGGAAAAAACAGTGACACACACATGCAACACGCAACACCCCCACCCCCACCCACGACAACACACATACTAATACAGCATGATACATTACAGATACACCCCTTCAAACCCACTGGAAGAATGCAAAGACAAAAGGAAATTAGGTGAACGATTGTAATATATTAAAATTCAGTAGTCAAATAATATACATACACAATTTACAAATATATACACCAAGAATATTAGTCCAACGTATTCCACCCTTAAAGTCCGTGGACCACTGGGCCCACACTGCATGGGCGAGGCCCACACAAGATACCCGAACATGACGGAGAGAACACTGCAGGGGCATCAGATAGAAATAAAACAGGCACCTCAGGGGGAAGGGAAAGGGTGGGCACCTCAGCCGGTTGAGTGCACAACGCCAAATCCACGAAGGGGCCCCATGGCCACTGTTCAATCCTGGGAGTGCAAAGCCACAGTCTCTCAAGTCTCTACAGTGGGTGGATTGCCCACTGCTATATCCTGGGGAGTGCAACGCCACAGTCTCTCAAGTCTCTACAGTGGGTGGGTTGCCCACTGTTCAATCCTGGGGAGTGCAAAGCCACAGTCTCACAAGTCTCTACAGTGGGCGGGTTGCCCACTGCTATATCCTGGGGAGTGCAAAGCCACAGTCTCTCAAGTGGATAACAGTCTCCACTGGTTCTGGAGGGGGCTTTGCGTCCAGAGTGCTTCATCCTGCCAAGGACTGAGGTAGTGGATGTAAATCTCCACTGGTTCTGGAGGGGGCTTGGTGCTCAGAGTGCTTCATCCTGCCAAGGACAGAGGTAGTGGATGTAAATCTCCACTGGTTCTGGAGGGGGCTTGGTGCCCAGAGTACTTCATCCTGCCAAGGAAAGAGGTAGAGGATGTAAATCTCCACTGGTTCTGGAGGGGGCTTGGTGCCCAGAGTGCTTCATCCTGCCAAGGACAGAGGTAGTGGATGTAAATCTCCACTGGCTCTGGAGGGGGCTTTGTGCCCAGAGTGCTTCATCCTGCCATGGACAGAGGTAGTGGATGTAACTCTCCACTGGTTCTGGAGGGGCCTTGGTGCCCAGAGTGCTTCATCCTGCTCGTGGCGGCCTCAGTAGCGTCAGTGCTTTCGGCGCTCATGGGCCTGCGGTGCTTGTGGCGGCGGTGTCCTTGGCAGCAGTGCTTGTGGTGGCGGTGTCATTGGCAGCAGTGCTTGTGGCGGCGGTGTCTTTGGCAGCGGTGCTTGTGGCGGTGGTGTCTTTGGCAGCAGTGCTTGTGGCGGCGGTGTCCTTGGCAGCACTTCAGCTGCTGGCGGTCCTGACTTGGGCAGCGGGGCTGCTGGCGGTCGCCTCCTGGGCAGCCGGGCTGCTGCTGGCGGTCCTGTCTGGGCCAGCGGGGCTGCTGGCGGTCGCCTCCTTGGCAGCGGGGCTGCTGCTGGCGGTCCTGTCTGGGCTAGCGGGGCTGCTGGCGGTTGCCTCCTGGGCAGCGGGGCTGCTGCTGGCGGTCCTGTCTGGGCCAGCGGGGCTGCTGCTGGCCGGCTCCTGGGCATCGGGGCTGATGCTGGCGGTCCTGTCTGGGCCAGCGGGGCTGCTGCTGGCGGGCCTGTCTGGGGCAGCGGGCTGCTGCTGACCGGCTCCTGGGCAGCAGGGCTGATGGCGGTCTTCTCCGCCGTGCTGATCTTCCCAGACTTGCTGGGTTTCTTGTGCCCCTTCCCCACCTTGGAAGGTGTCACAACTGACTCCACACTCCCACCTGTACCCCTGGGAGCGGCTTTGGTGGCTGTTGTCTTCCCCCTCTCCCGCCGGGCACTGGCCAATTTTTGATGCTTGACAGGTGGGGGACTGTCTGTGCTGTGGCTCCTTGTCACACTGGCTGCCCTGCTGCCTGGTGCACTCCAGAATCCGGTGACTACTGGCACCACTGGTCCTGCCGATGTTGTGGCTGAGGTGCTAGGTTGGGACCTGGAGAGTCGGGCCTAGGAGACTGATGGGGTGGGGGAGGTGAGGGAAAGAGGTCAAGGGTAGACAGGAAAAGTTTCTTAGGAACACTGGGACGGGTAGCTGGAGGGGGTTTGGGAGTGGAGGAAGAGGTTGTGGTTGTAGGAGGTGTACGTTTGGTGACTTTGGGTGAAGGTGCATGCGCTGGAGGCTGCCGTGAGGTGGATGGCTGTTGGGTGGGTGTGTGCCTGCGTTTGTGTACCTTGGGAGGTGGCGTCACAGACACACTGGGAGAGGACACAGGGGATGAGTGAATGGTAGTGGGGGTGGTGACTGCACGAGCGGGGTGTGGTGGTGGGTGTGCTGGTGATGGAAGTAGTGGCTGTAGATGTAGTGCATGCAGGTGTGAGTGGAGACGAGACTGGGAGGGAGGAGGGAGACGAGGAGGAGGGGGACACAGTGGAGGCAGTGGATGTTGCTATGTCTGCATGTGTGTGATGCTTGCCTGAGTGCCTGTGGGATGTGTGATGCTTATGTTTGCCTGAGCTTCCTTTGTGTGTTGAGGTGTGTGCATGCTGGTGTGATGGTGTGCTTGGGGTAGGCTGAGGTACAGGGGATTGGGTCTGGGTGGAGGAAGTTGGAGGGGGGAGGCTAGAGACAGGGACAATAGCTGCCATCAGTGCTGAGGCCAGAGTCTGAAAAGCTCGCTGAAGGGCTGCCTGACCAGAATGAATGCCCTCCAGGAATGCATTGGTTTGTTGCAACTGCCTCACTACACCCTGGATGACATTCAAAATGGTAGACTGCCCAACAGTGAGGGACCTGAGGAGTTTAATGGCCTCCTCACTGAGGGCAGCAGGGGTGACTGGGGCAGGGGCTGAGGTGCCTGGGGCGAAGGAGATGCCCACCCTCCTGGGTGAGCAGGCACGGGGCAAAGGCTGAGGGTCTGCTGGGAGGGCGGTGCTGGAGGGGGGGTGGCGGCTGTACCTGTAGATGCGGGGGCACAGATGGGGTCGCCACCACAAGGGAGCTCCCATCAGAGGACGAGTCCGTATCACTGGTGTCAGTTCCTGTCCCCGCTGTGGTGCTCCCCTCGCCCTCCGTACCACTGGTGAAATCAGACTCCGTAGTGTCGCCCTCCAGGGCCATGTGGGATGCAGCTCCCTCCTGCTCTGGTGCCACTGCTCCTCCGCCTGATGATGCTAATGCACACAAGTACAGGGAGACCACAAAAAGGGAAGGGGGAGACAGAAGAAAGACATGTTGAGTGCATGCATTACCGCTACAGTTGGTGGACACGACAGACACAGAAGCCCCCTGCACTACGCGCACACTTGGGGTCCACTATTCAATCCCTGGGACATGGCCTACAAGGCTATGGCCGATATCTGCACACATGGATGTCACAGGAGCCCGACTAGGTGTAGTTGGCACTGTACCGAGGTGGGGTGGGGTGCCACAGGGTCTGCCTGAAAAGGGGGACTTAACTAGCACACTCGCCCTGGCCTAGGGAAACCCACAGCCCACCTCCCCCACCCAGACACCTCCACTGCGTGCTGAATCAGCAGAATGAGAGTGTACTCACCCCCTTGTTGCTGCTGTGATGCCCTCAAGCGCCCATCCAACTCCGGGTACGCCACCGCCAGGATCCTGAACATCAGGGGGGTCACGGTGCGACGGGCACCCCTCCCACGTTGGGAGGCCATCCCCAGCTGGGCCTCTGCCATCTTCTTGCTCCAGCGGCGAATGTCCTCCCATCTTTTCCGGCAGTGGGTGCTCCATCTGTGATAGACCCCCAGGGTCCGGACGTCCTTGGCGATGGCACGACAAATATCCTTCTTCTGGTGGGCGCTGACCTACATGAATTGTACAGGGGAAAAAGAGAAGTTACTACCAACTGCACCGTCACAGTCATTGGCCCGCATCCCTATCCTTGCCATGTGGCACATGCACTCACCGTCGTTTCATGCACGCATCATTCTCCCCCCGCTATCTTTCATCCACACCACTCCACACAGGCATTGCCCATACAGCATGCTCACAGTGTACTTACCTGTTTGTCTGGAGGATCGTAAAGTAGCGTGTACTGGGGGAGGACCCCATCCACGAGTTTCTCCAACTCCTCTGTGCTGAAGGCAGGGGCCCTTTCCCCAGACGCACGAGTCATTGTCTCTTCCAGACTGAGGTCACAGCAGCACTTGCAGTGTAGGTCCTCTCCTGTCGAAGATCAGGTATCGAGTGATTGAACAGAGAGAAAATGGCGGTCACGTCCGCGGCGGTGCATACCGTCACCGCCGGCGTACATCGTCATTGGCTCCTGAGACCCATAGGGTCCAATGTTAACCAATGCAGAACTGTGCCGCAGTCTTCGACTGCCTACCACGACGGTGTACAACGCCAGCACAGTTACCTCACATCCCATTGTCCCACTTTACAGGTCAGGCAGCTGCCATTTTAGGGGCCCACATGGCTTTAGTTTTCACTGTCACACATACCTAGGCCTTGCCTCAACACTCATACAGGCAAAATTTGGGTTATGAATGGTTTTGTGATTAAGCTGTGTTTACGTACCTCTGAGTTGGCTCGCTGTTGTCCTTCATAGGCACCGTCCGCTGGGACATGTGAGGAGATGGCGGCATCCTCCGGTGTACAGACCGCTGGTGGACCAATCGACAATGGAGGAAAGACATGTAATCATCACCTACAGGCTTGATCGTGCCACAATCCTGGAACCGTGTGCCCAGTTGGAGCCAGACCTGATGTCAGCTATCCGCCATCCCACAGGAATCCCCCCTCAAGTGCAGGTGCTGTCAGTACTCCATTTCCTTGCAAGTGGGTATTTTCAAACTACAGTGGCCATAGCATCAGGGATGTCCCAGCCTATGTTTTCCAACGTGTTGTCCAGAGTGTTGTCTGCCCTGCTGAAACACATGCAGACCTACATCGTTTTCCCTCAGGTGGAGGATTTGCCTACAGTGAAAGGGGTCTTCTATGCCCTGGTACATATCCCCAACATCATAGGTGCCATTGATGGGACACATGTGGCCTTGGTCCCCCCCGCAGAAGTGAACAGATGTACAGAGTTACCATTCAATGAATGTGCAGATGGTGTGTTTGGCAAACCAGTACATCTCCCATGTTAATGCCAAATTCCCTGGCTCAGTGCATGACGCTTACATCCTGCGGAATAGCAGCATCCCTTATGTGATGGGGCAACTCCAGAGGCACCGTGTGTGGCTATTAGGTGAGCACCTGGAACCAAATCAGTGGGAATAGTTGTCTGGGTCTGGGGATATCCCTACAGGTTAGTGAGTGTCTAACAGTTGTCCCTCGCCATTTGCAGGTGACTCTGGCTACCCCAACCTGTCATGGCTACTGACCCCAGTGAGGAATCCCAGGACAAGGGCAGAGGAACGCTACAATGAGGCACAATGGCAAACTAGGAGGATTATTGAGCGGACCTTCGGCCTCCTGAAGGCCAGGTTCCGGTGCCTCCATATGACAGGTGGTTCCCTATTCTACTCACCAAAGAAGGTGTGCCAGAGCATCATGGCCTGCTGTATGCTTCACAACTTAGCTTTGCGACGACAGGTGCTTTTTCTGCAGGAGGATGGTCCAGATGGAGGTGTTGTGGCAGCTGTGGAGCCTGTGGACAGCGAAGATGAGAAAGCAGAAGAAGAGGACATTGACAACAGGAACTCTGTGATCCTGCAATACTTCCAGTGAGACACAGGTAAGACGACAAACCTGCCTACTACATGTACTTTAACACTACTACCTCTCTCCTGTCTGTCCTTTTCACCCAGTGTATGGTCACTGAGTTGTCACTTTCCCTTACGATTTCACAGATGTGGGTCCCACTGTGTGACATCTGCTTTGTTTCTTCATGGACTAGAGCTGTGTGGCATAGGTATGTTGACATTACAATTGAAAGAGCATTTTGTCACTGTAATTGCTAATACACTATTTCGAAATCACAGACAGACTCCAGATTGTTTTGTGCTTTAAGGGTGTTTATTTAAGTGCTCAATATTGGAGGGGGTTGTAAAATGGCGAGGGGTGATGGTGGAGGAATGTCCATGGCAGAGTCCAGTCTATTAGTCTCACAGGTGCATTGTCCAAAGGGGCATAGGAAGTAGAGCTGGGGCAGTTTGAGGATAGACAGGGTGACAAGGTGGGACAAAAGGATGACATTCAGGGCGGTCTCATTTCTTGGTGGGGGTCTTGGCATCGTTCTCTGTCTTTGTCCTGGATCCCAGGGACCGTTTGCGGGGTGGTTCTCCCTCTGCAGGGGGTGGGGTGCTGGTGTGGTGGTCCTGTGGCGGTGCCTCCTGTCAACTACCCCTGGCGGAGGTGATGGGCAGTTCATCGTCCAGGCTAGTGTCAGGGGCCCCTTGTTGTGCCACAGTGTCCCTCCTGGTGTTGAGGACTTCCTTCAGCACCCCTACGATGGTGCCCAGGGTGGAATTGATGGATCTGAGTTCCTCCCTGAAGCCCAAATACTGTTCCTCCTGCAGCCGTTGGGTCTCCTGAAACTTGGCCAGTACCGTTGCCATAGTCTCCTGGGAATGATGGTACGCTCCCATGATGTTGGAGAGGGCCTTGTGGAGAGTAGGTTCCCTGGGCCTATCCTCCCCCTGTCGCACAGCAGCCCTCCCAGTTCCCCTGTTTCCCTGGGCCTCTGTCCCCTGAATGGTGTGCCCACTGCCACTGACCCCAGGTCCCTGTTGTTGTTGGGGTGGTGGGTTATCCTGGGTTCCCTGTAGTGGTGGACACACTGCTGCGTGACGTGTCCTGGGGACAGAGGTATAGGCCCGCTGGGTGGGTGCTGTGCTGGTGTTTCCAGAGGGGGCAAGCTCTGTAGTGGCCTGTGCCAGTGTGAGGGGAACCAACTGTCCCGAGGTCCCAGATGGGCCGGGCTGGTCGTCTAGATCCAGTTGGACAGAGCTGCTGTCATCACTGTGGGCCTCTTCTGTTGGTGGTGTGGACATGTGTGGACCCTCCTGTGCGGTGACGTTGGGTAGGGGTCCTGCAGGGGTGTAAAAGCATGATTATTGCATCTGGGTGTACCATGGTGTGCAATGGGTGGGTGACCGTGCACCCCAGTGCTTGCATTCCTGTGTGGGACCTTGTGTGATGATGGTTTAGGGGGGTGTATGGGTATGTGCAGTGGCCATGCATTGGTGATGGGTGTCCATGCTTTGTTGTTGCATGCAGGGCTTGGTGTTGGGATGTATGGTTTGTGATATTGGGACATTTGTGAGGAGTAGGAGTGAATGGTGTGAGGGCGAGGGTGGGGTCATGTGATGGCATGCAGGTAGGGTGGGGGATATAGTAGTTAAGGTTTGACTTACCAGAGTCCATTCCTCCAGCTACTCCTTCGAGGCCCTCAGGATGCAGAATAGCCAAGACTTGCTCCTCACATGTTGTTAGATGTGGGGGAGGAGGTGGGGGTCCGCCGCCAGTCCTCTGAACCGCAAGGTGGTGTCTTGAGACCACGGAACGCACCTTCCCCCATAGGTCGTTCCACCTCTTCCTGATGTCATCCCTATTTCTTGGGTGCTGTCCCACTGCGTTGACTCTGTCCACTATTCTTCGCCATAGCTCCATCTTCCTAGCTATGGAGGTGTGCTGCACCTGTGATCCGAATAGCTGTGGCTCTACCCGGATGATTTCCTCCACCATGACCATGAGCTCCTCCTCAGAGAACCTGGGGTGTCTTTGCCGTGCCATGGGGTGGTGTGGGTGATGTGTGGGGTGGTGTGTGTTGTGATATGTGTTGTGATATGTGTGGTGATATTTAGTGGTGTGTTGTGTGAGGTGAGTAGATGTTATGTGGGTGATGGTATTGTGTGCCTGTGGATGCTTGGTTGTAGATTGTAGTGTCTCTCTCTCTGGCCTTCTGTCGCAATTGTGGTCGTAGGGGTTTGTGGGTGATGTGGGTGTGTATTTTATATGGTATTGGGTGTGTGGGAGTGGTGTGTGTATGTGTATCAGGTGTGTGTATTTGGAATTGTCCAATGTGGTACTGTTTTGTAAATGTGTGTGTATTTTGAGTGCGGCGGTGTGTACCGCCAATGGAATACCGCTGTTGAAAGACCGCCGTGTGGATTCGTGGGACTTGATAGTGTGGGCGTATTTCTGTTGGTGTGACGGTGGAGGTTTTGTTATTGCCAGTTTATCACTGACCTTTGGTGTGGCGGACTTGTGTGGGTGTCTCAATTTTGGCGGATTCCGAGCTGTGGGTCATAATGACCATGGCAGAATTCCGCTGCCGCGGCGGTGTATTGGCGGTCTTCTGCACGGCGGTAAGTGGCTTTTACCGACAATGTTGTAATGAGGGCCATAATCTCAGAAATAGAAAGAATATAAAAGCTCCTGACAGATATACTGACTCACGTCCCTCTCGTTCCTTTCAGTTTGCACCAGATAGAAGTAGCGAGAGAGTGAGCCAGGTCAGAGCAACATCCTGACTACGTGAAACAGACGAAAGACTCACTGCAGTCTTCAGGCAAAAAAGTAGACAAGTCCCCACAACAAAAGCCACATTTTAAAAAGAAAAAGGTGGCAGCACTTTCAATTAAAAATGCCAGTAAAATTGAAAACATTGCTGAAGAACAAGACATGGGCTGTGACACTGCTGGACAGCGCGGCAGAAGTCACAATATGTCGCCAGAGTCTAAAAGATCTTCTTGATGCGACAGCAACTAGCGACTTTATTGCAGTCGAGACTGCGGACGGTGCGCTCTCTCACCTGACAGGGTTCATGATTTGAATATCCAAATTGAGGGAGACATAAAGAGCACCATTAGTGTAATATTCAGAGATAAACATAGTTGTGATATTCTGTTGGCTGAAAGAGACTGGCCACACGAACACGCCCAAGAGCTCCCAAGTGGGAAAGATGTCATTTTGCCTTCTTTCTCAAATCTTGTTCCAGAAGTGGTAAAACAAGCCTATGCAGTCAACTGGGCTTTAACACAGCCTCCTGCGCTATACCGAAATCATGTAGGTTGGGATAAGGATTCTCCTAACCATGTAATACCAATTAGGTCAACACACCAGCCTCAGCCCCAGTATCCCGTTAAACATGAAGCCAAAGCTCCAGTGAAGGAGATCCTTACTCAGCTTGAGTACCAGGTTGTAATTGAGCCCTGTGTCTCTGCAATGAATAACCAGTTATTCCCCGTTGCAAAACCCCACCGTTCATATAGAATAGTCTTAGATTACAGACACTTAAACAGTCACACATGCACATACGCAATACAAAATTCACACAGCACAGCACTAATTACCAACATAGTGCGTAAAAAATACAAAACAACCTTGGATATCTCCAACATTTTTTCCTGCCAAAACTTAGCACACGAAAGTCAGGACCTGAGTGCATTCTCATTTGACTCACGAAAACGCTTCTATTGTTTGCCCCACGGCTACAAGGACAGTCCAGGGCTGTTCTCAGTCCGTGTAACATCAATATTACATGATACTGATCCCGAGGCATTGTCAATTTTTCAATTTCAATTTTTATCTCATTTATGATTTGGAACTCAGCTGAGGTCCAATTAAAAAGGGAAAAAAAAGGAATTTACATTACAACCGAACAAAAAATCAAATTTACCCTTTACATCTAGCTGAGAACCACATAAAAGTTTACAGTATAGATGAACAAAGAGTCAAAATTACTATTTACACTTTACATCCAATCGGGTACAAGGAAATAAATTAAATTATATATACAGTAAAATATTGCATCGAAATCCTATGTCATGAGTACCGACTTTGTATATACGCACTCAATGAAGCACCAATTCGGAGGAGGTAGGAATACCGGACTGTCGGAGGACAGAACCACGTTAACCATAGTTTTTGGTGGTATATACCTGTGCAAAAGCAGCACTTTCACGAAGCCAATCTCACGCTCTATGAAAAGGGGCCTGCTTACTTCAGTCCCACAGGTTAAGTCATGTTAATATTATTATTATTATTATGCGCAAGTTAAAAACAATGATCCTATTATTTAACCAAGCCACCTGACTTGCCATACGGCAAGAATTTCTTAAAATAAGTTTCAAATACATTTGAAAAAGTTAAATATTTTAAAACATAATTTTTCATTCGGAGGATCATACAGGGCTTGGAGAAACTCAGACACTGACAACAAAGGGAGCTGAAGACAGATTGGTTTTAACCATTTACGCCGGAGTGGGGCAAGAGAAGGGCAGATAAATACTACGTGACGTAAGTTTTGAGATTCTGCCAGACAAAAGATGCACTCCTTTGCGGTACCGTACCATTTTGCTAATAGTGTGTTCAAAGGGAGCAATCCCTGTCGAAGCAGCGTCCAAAAGCGCCTAACGCTATGAGGGATGTTCCAAATGAGTTACGGTTGTGGTTTTTTTATTACTAGAGTGTTAACTATATTCGCAAAGGATTTTTTTTTTACAGCTCTCCAAGTCTTGGCGGAAGCTCAAGGACCACGTTGCATTCTTCAAAATCACCCTCAAGTGCAATGGGGAAAGTTCTAGGACTTGGCTACAATCCAACTCCAACCTTTCCAGAGCAATGGAAAAATTCTTAAAAAGGCGAATTTGGCCTTGCTGTTATCTAAAAAGAGCTCTTTCTTTAATAGTGAACTTATAGTGTTTTCCTCGCTCTTTAAAATTGAGGTAGCCAATTGTATAACCCCCGCTAAACCTTGAGCATACGTGCTTTTAAGCCCCATTTCCAGCCTCAGAGCCGCCACTGAGGCTGCCGTATTAACAGATAATAATTTTCTGAGAATTTTACCTTCTGCTTGATTTAGGAACCCCCATTTGGAGATGTCTATGAGTTCCACCCCATATAACAGGGATGCAGGAATTTTAACTCGATACGCTGATAAAAGGTAAGGGAAGTGCCTTCTCCCTGTGGCTGTATATAGAGCCCCAGCCCTCTTGCCTGACAATCGGCCTTTGCTTTATTAGAGGCGATGTGGGCAACATCGCTAAGGTTCCCGCTCACTATTTTCACTAAAAAGGGATAAGATTTCACGATTTCAAGATTTTGGTTGCCCAATATCCAATGATAATTGGGGAAAGTCAACTTTTTTTTCCCCAAGAGACAGAGAACCTTACTTTTGGATACATTGATCTTCAGATAATGTGAGTCAGAGTATTTTGGCAAGCGCTGCAAACGATTCTGAAGGTCTTTACGGATTAAATAAAAAATTAAGATGTCGTCAGCGTATAACAGGCAGCAAATTGGGCGCCCACCCACTAGCCCTTACCCTTGAACAAAAAGGAGGGGAGATCTGAGATGTAGAGGGAAAAAAGCAGGGGAGCCAGTAGACAACCCTGTTTTAACCCGTTATGTGTAAACATCATGTGGGATAAACCTCTATCACCCCGAGGCATTGTCCTATGTGGATGAAATATATCTCGCAGATGATGACCTCAACATCCATCTTGCTAGGATCTATTGGATTGTTCTGGGATTCGCAGCCCTTGGTTACAAATTTAATTTTAAGAAAACAAAAATAGCCTTTCTCGGTGTATTGTTCCTTGGATATGAGCTAGCAAACGAGAGCAAGAGCCTGACCGCGCACTTTTTAGAAAAATGTGCTCAACTCCAGACACCAAATACAATCAAGAACCTACAGTCTTTACTTGTTTTCTTTAACTTTGGCAGAACATACATTCCTGATTATGCACAATGCATCAGGCCAATTTATGATGTAATATGCCCAGATTTTTACAGCCGACAGTGGACAGTAGAGCACACATGCATCCTTAGAGGATTGCAACAGGACATACTAGAAGCAAAACACTTACATACCTGTGACAACAAAACAAATTTGGTCATCAGAAAAATTGCTGGTGCCACTGGTTTCACTTATGTCACCTTTAAAGAAGGCGACAAGTTGCCAACAGCTTATAAATCACATTTATATTCCAATGCAGAACAATGCTTTGCACCCACAGAAAAAAATTCTAACTTCAGTACAGATGGCTGTCATCAAGGAGAGGCCACTTGCTCAAGGGAAACACATTATTGACGTTACCCCGGTGCCAGCCTTAGAGGCCGTCACCAAAGCTAGCGTTCCTAACGCTAAAGCATTAGATCCATGTTGGATTCAATGGACAACCTCCCTGACTACCACTGATGTTGACTACATATTTGATCCAAAGCTTCAAACACAAGAATTTCTCTGATACGAACAGGAGTACCCCGCACCCCCCCCCCGATATCTTGCCGCTTGACAGATGCCATACTGTCATTTACACTGATGATTCAGTACAACCAGCTGTAGGTACTAATCATCAGATGAAAGATGGTATATTCTGCCCTCACAATACCAACACGCAGAGCCTCTGGGACTGCACAGCTCAGCTGGCTGAACTTAAAGCCCTTATCCTAGTGCTAGAACATACAGATCTAGGACAACTCACTCTGATTGTCTGTGGTCCGTACTACTGTGTCCAGTGATTACCTTAATCAATGGTGATTAAACGAGTTCAGAAATTTAAAGGGGAACACCATAAAACATAGAACTCTGTGGGGGAGGGTAGCTGATCTTGAGGATAAGCTACCTAATGCACCTGTAGTTCACACATTGGGCAACCAACGTGACGAAGTACACGTTATTGGCAACGCTTTGGCTGATGAAGCGGCCAAATCCGCAGTAGCTACAGTTTATGTTGCGGCAGTGACTCTTTCCCAGACGAGATTGGATAATGAAATTTTGGCTGCCGTGAAAGCTTTGGCTGAAGGCAAGCCTCTCCCAAAAACATACCCTCAAAATATTCATACCACATTAGTGCACAGAATGTTGCCTTTGCAACAATTCCTGGGGTTGGAGATCGAGTGATCCCCAACCAAGACCAGAGATTAGATCTAATCAAAGCAGCGCATAATGGTGTCGCATCTGCAAATGCTGGTGTTGCTGCGCAATAACACTTTTACAGAAATGCTTCTGGTGGCCGGGTCTATATAAACAGACCAAGCAAAATGTTCTTTTCTGTGACATTTACCAGCAGAAAAAGGGCTCAAATATCAAACGCCCACCGCAGACATCCCTCTTAGTGTTCAGCAGGCGACTACAATATGTGTACCTGGACCATTGTGGTCCCCTTCAACCTGATGGTACATAAAAATACATCTTAGTTGCTGTAGATTCGTGTTCTATTTTACTGGGGGTGTGGCCACAGGATTGGCTGACACTCGAACTGTTACAAAAGACTTGCTTATCTTTAGTGGTACATATGCGTCTGCAGCATTCCATTCCGACCAGGGCCCTGCCTTTGCCTCTAAGGCATTCATGGACACCATGAGGACGATGGGTGTTGAACTCCATTACTCCTCACCCTACCATCCCAAGGGTAATTTGGTTGTGGAGAGGAGGAATTGAGATCTAAAGCGGTTCTTAAGAGCTAAAGTATTAGGTTCTGGCTGCAGTTGGCTTCATCACCTATATGGGGTCCAGAGAGCACTGAATAATCTGCCAAAATGGTCCTTGGGAGGATGCACTCCTTACAAGATTCTCTTTGGGATACCTATGTATGTCCCAGACCTAGATGGCCCTGGTTTGGTGGCAGCAGATACACCTTTGGACATAAATGAACGTCTTGCGGTCTTACGGAAGCTTCAGCAATTTTGTGATGATAATTCATCTGCCAGTGCTGCCACCTTAGGAATAATGGATTTGCCAACAACTTCTACAGGCTGGATTCCTAAAGTTGGGGATCTGGTTCATGAGAAGATTGCTGTGAAGAAGGAATTCGGCCCATCCTACAGAGCACTGGTCCAAGTCCTGGGAATACAAGTTACCAGAACTGTCATCCTACCATTGCTGCGTAGTTCTAAAGTAAACAGATTTGTCTCCATTGACAACATCAAACTACACCATGTGCCGATCTTGCACATTAGACGCAGAGGTCCCTTGGGTAGTTCCCGGTCAGGACATACCTCATCAAAGAAGAAACAACAACACTTCTGACTACAACAGCATGTACAACAATGCTACAAATGCCTCCTCGAGCATGGGGAGGGCGGAAAATGAGCTTTTGCTGATTCCTATTACCACTTCACCAACAATAACTGTCCAAGATGGGGCTGTCGTCTACTCCACTCAACACAAATAGACAACATTATCTACTATGAAGCTCCAAGCGAAGTGGATCCGGTGCACCGGCTCCTGTGTTTGCAGAGACTGTTTCTGGTTATTTCATCGACCTTGATGACTTTTCTTCGACTTCATCTACACCTGTGACTGAAACTGTTTCAAAGACACGTAAGCTGTACATATGGCTTAAAAATAACTATTCAATTTATCTGTGGATATTTCTGACATTGCTTGCTTTTCTGTTATAGATTAGTTTCATGACTGTTTCCTTTCTCCTTATAAATGGTCATTATCTTCCTGAACGCTATTCTGGTGAGCCTGTGGATGAAGGTCTAACTCCATACCTTTCCTCACATAAGGGCTAAAGAGACTTGTCCCTTTTGAACATTTCGGCAGTACCAATTCCTGGTGGGATTGTGTGGGATAAAGTTCCATTTGATATATACGTGCTTACTGAGGTCATTCAAAATCCACATATTTGCAAAATTCCAATGACTGATATAATTACACCTGGTGTTGTTTCTGATGACTGGGATGTTCAAACAGTTGATTCAATGCTTGCTGAACTGCAGAAAGTGATGATGTGTACACTAACACAATGAAGTAAGGGGAAATGTTCTGTTACAATTGGGGACATTACAACCTGCACCGAGCAACTAGACACAGATCAGTATTTAATTACACACAGTGGGAACATTGTTCAACCCCGTCTGTTGGAAGCCTAAGGCATTATTCAGATAAGTTCACATATTTTTCTAGACATGACATTAAGAATGCAGAATCATACTACTTCAAGTTACCACCTTCTAAAATTAGGAAGATTTTGCTAACAAACACTAAATTGATCTAGTCAGATTCTTTTGTTTACAGACTTGTAGTTGAAGGATATGAATACTGAAAGAACAATATGCATGTAAAAAGTATATGTGGAACACAAGATTGGCAAATTCAGGATGGAGAAGCTTTATTTTGAACATGCCTTATTCCTGTTCAAATGATCTTTTTAAATGACACAATTCAACAGACATCCTGTCTAGGATTAGCAAAAATGAAAGAAATTAATGCACCCAGTATCCCCACATCGGCAAAATTCACCAATTGGCAGTCCTTCCTAAACATCACCATGGAGGAATTAGATGCAAAGGTTCCGGCTGGTACCTATAATTCTTCACTTTCCAGTCCCAGTGGGTGGTTATTGTGGCCAGTAGACACAAATGGTACCCGGCCGGACCCTCGCTTTGTCTCAGGTCAGCAATCAGGTATAGTTACCACAAACAGTGTGGATAAACTGTGCCAGTAATGGTTACAGACTAACACCTTAGCAGAAGTTAAAGAACACCTTAATATGCTATCTGACGACATAGACTTACAAGATTTTTTGCTAGGTCCCAGAAAACCCCGCTCTAAGAGATGCCTCTAAGTTGTATATAATGAGATCTGGAAGCTTTCTCAAATGGAAGCAGCTGCGCATTTAAGGCAGATAGATAAGGAACATTTGGAAAAGGCTTTAGCTGTTGTCGATAATGCTATGATTACTCTGTCCAACATAATATACTCCCTTAATAACATAGTGTCATCTGCAATAGACATCATTCAGAATGACATATCCTTTTTACACCATGCACAAAGTCAACTGCGTTCCAACATGCAGTTGGGTTGGACACTACAGATTCTATAAAATGTCCATGTTCCATGGAAATACATTAACAGTAGTGACATGTTTGCTGCTTTCAGTTTATCCAGGGAACAGCAGACAATGGCTAAAAGGGAAGAGAGTTTGACCATATTTCATATAGAGAAGTTATAAAAGTTGCCTTTCATGGTTGCATAAAGTCCATCAACAGTATGGCTCGTACATGGCAATATAAATCTGCCCATTTCCACCTTTTGTTTTTTGAAATGCCTGAAACATCTTGCTGTGGGCAGATACGAGTGGCTAGGCGATAGCTATATTAAAGAAGAGTAGGAATTGTCCTTTGAATATAAATGTCTGAAGGGCGAAACAGAAGTCTTTCTCAGCGGAAACGAATGTGAGACTACTGTTAGTCATTCAGTGATTTGCAAATAGGTGTCCCTTCATGGGCTTTACAATGCTGGAGTTGTAAACTGGCCTGTTTTCTGTCCCGTCCCTTTGATTCGTCCAGCATTTCATATACTTTCGAAGAGAAGTTATGTGGTCCTGGTACATGACCAGGAATTGCTTACGCAATGTCAGTCTCCAAGATTGTAACTTGTTGCGGACATGTTTTATTCCCCCCACACAAGAGATAAGAGTGGCAGAAATGTGGCCTCACATTGATACTACTAATGTAAATTATGACATGCCGAGCAGACTAAAGGCGTGACTGTTCCAGAAACAAGTTGCGTTGACAACATCTAGAGAGACGTATACTCTCCAAACAGCAAGATCATCAGCAGAGACACAATCCCTATTAAATACCAGCACTTTGGAGAGCTGGTATCCAGAATATTAAACGCTTTAAGCACTACAGGAATTATGCACTCCTTTAAGGCTGTTGGGTCTGGATTCGTGTCTATCTTCCAGACCGTCTCCGGAGTCATTCCTTCAGCTATCCATTCATTCTTTTCAAGTGTGTTTGGCGGCTTTCCTGTGACTTTGGCATTGATTGGCGGAATACTGCTGCTGCTGTTCTTGATACGCAGTGATTGTGCCTTCCCAGCTAAGTAGAGTAATGGAGCTACTACCACCATCCCAGCTATGCTGTGGTCGCATGGTGCAGTGCTTTGGTGCTCCGTTGCTGGAAGAATTGGAGCATGATTGGTCACTGTCATTGGGACCAGTCTTATGGTGGGTGCAACCAGTCTTTCATTGCACCTGGTGCCTCTTTGAACATCTGCCTACAGTGTGCCTTGCTGTTCTGCCAGTGCCTCCTGTAGACCAACAACTGCTAATGTTCCCGATGAGGGTTCATTCACAGTCGTGCCCATAATACTGCGGCTGATTCGCAAGGCCACTTATGAGCCACCCTTGCTGAGCTATCTGGCTCCTTCAGGCTCTTTGGATGGTGCTGTCCTCGCGGGTGATCCTGCACTTGAGGCTGCTGCACACTACTGCTCTGTGGATCCATCTGCCAATCCTGTCATCGATCTGACAATGTGGATTCGTTCCTGGATGCCCTTCCTTTCTATGACTTCGGGGATATTCTCCAAGAACATGATTAATGTTAAATAAATTTGACCATTGACTTATTCCAAAGTTATGCCAAAATGACCTTTAACTTTGGCCTGCTGTGCTTGCCATGGTTGACATTTTATCTCCTCGAATGTTTTAGCAAATAGTTTTAAGATTTACTAAGATTTTACTGTGGTTTTAGCTTGTTTTAGTCCAGAGCTTTTTAGCTTGGGTTCACGCCCCTTCTCTGGCATAATTAGGGTGTCATATTTTTTCCGGCAATGGGGTGGGTGTAGTGGATCCTATTTAGTTTTATTGGGAACCAGGAGATTACTTAGATGTTAGCTTGCATGCCTATGCCCCCATCACCTAGTGACTTTTAATCTACTTAGCCTGCTCTGTTTTAGTGCATTTATTTAATTATTTCTTCTAAGTTGGCTGCTGTGTTTATATTTAGGAAAATGCTTTAATTTCCTGTTGTCGGTGCCATTCTGTGAAGGCGTCACTATCAGCATCAAAGACACGTGATATAGGTAGGTATTCACATCATGTCCCTTTCTCAGTTACATGTGACAGGAACATGATATACTTTTGGAAGGAACTGTTTGTATAATTGCCACCTCAAGCATGCCTTCTTATCTGTTGTTTGGGAACATACCTGCATGAGAGGGTCCTACAAGATCTGTTTAAATACATCTCACTCAGACATGGTTATCAGAGGGATTCCTTCCAGATACCATCGATGTTATCTGTGCTACACGGTGCCCTGATGCAGACACAGCCTTCGTGTCTCTACACAGTCTGATCTAGAGACCTCATTCAAAGGTAACAAGGGTTATTCTCTTCTGGACATGGTACTTGCAGGTTAGATTTAACACACCTAGCTCTCTTTAGTTTAGAGATTAGGTTCTCCCAGCTATGGTATTAGGGCCTATTTTACATCTCATGTTGTTGCAAGATAGGGGGGGTCTTTATAGTCACGACTCTTGTTCTTCCAATTCTGTTTCTTGCATTGTTCATTATCCTAATCATTGCAGCCAATGTATTTTATAGTAGATTGCATTCTTGTTAATAAAATCTATTGAAAACATTACTGCATCTCCTTCATTGCTTGCCTGTGACTTAGACTTGTTGATCATGTGACAAAAGGGTAATCTCTGTTTAGCCACAATTCCCCTGAGATGTTGCACTCTTGAGTCCATGCGTAAAGGTTGCCAGAAATCACTTTTTACTATTTGGGTTTTGGTGAGGTACTGCTTGTGAGCCGGGAGGGTTGGGCCGACAATTGTGACATGTTGTAGGATTGGCTGAGTCGCCAACAAAAATAAGTGCTGTCATCCCTAAACCATAAGTCTTGCCTAAAGCAAGACTCCAACTACCACAGGGAATGTTGCAAACTGCGATACTACTGTAAAGGAGTCCTGAGTGCATTGCGGGGAGCCAGAAACCCTCAGGTAGATGCCTCAATTATGCACTGTTTGCTTGGGTACTCCCAGTCCCAAAGAAGGGTACAAAGATGAGACTGCTTTGACCTATTGGGGCTGGTGCTAGCTAAGAATAGTATAGTTAGCCACTGGACACAGCCACATCCCGTCGACCTCCCAAAAATGGATAGCGGACATGTGTGAATAGAGACTGGCTGAGAAAAGATGTTTGAGAGCTGTGCAAAGGGAGAAGAATGCTGAACGAGGCCTGAAGTTGTGGGGAGAAGTGCTGGATGACCTAATGGAGGCAGAACCGTGTGCGCATGCCCCGGCCCATGCAGACACCTAGGATATAGAAGGAGCGGAGTCTGCAAAGGATATATGGGGAGTTCCCTCTCCCTTGAGAGAATCCCTGGATGTGGCAACTCCCCGCATGGATGGCAGACTGACGGGTCTCGAGAAAGCGTGGTTCGCATCTGTTGCTTTGTGCTTCTTTCGTTCCCCTTTCCCCCCTCCTCCCCAATGACCCCACTTTTCCCCACTCCCCCCCTTGTTTCTAATCCGCCCTTTGTCTGCTAAATTTTGGCTCTACTGCGTCTTTCCTTTTCCTTATTTAAGATTTATAAACTACTTGCTGTACACAGGTATATGTCCTGTAATGTTGGATACATTGGCTTGTTGTAGCTAAAGATTTTCCTCTGATGGCAGGATGTTAGTTGGACATAAGCTACGCTAGAAAATAGGTGTTTTCTTTCCGCTCATTTGTTACTGAATGTTTATTATCTTGTCATGCACAATGTACTACAATCTATTTATAATTTGATATCTGACATGTATTATGTTTTTTTCTGCAATAAAAACATGTTAAACATTTTTTTTAAACTTGAAGTAACAGAATGATCTTAAGCAGCAAAAGTCAAAGGCAGCAGTCCACTTACTTATGTATATAAAATACAACCCTGGATCTGCATACAATGTGCTTTGCAGCAGGCACATTAACGATCTGCTACTTTGAGTCAAAACGTTGACTGGATAAAACATTGAGCTTTCCCAGAACTGCATTAACCACATGAGTCATCTTACTGCTACTATAATCCCCTCAAAATTGCTGGCAACACAAACATATTTGCAACAGATGCCTTAACCCTGTAAGATATAAAAATGCAGCTTCTCTGTGGTCAATTATGTAAGCTTGTACAGTTTTACTGTCACAAACGTCGTTGTTGCTAATTTCTTTGGAGCAGATTTTTTGTATTGAAATGTATAAATTGATTGCCAGACTCTGCTATTCAAGCTTGACCGGTGGTGACCACCCCATTTCCTCTTCCAAACTTTGACCTCAAATTTATGGCGTCCTGAAGTATTTATTTTTTGAAATTCTATCACTGTCCGGATATTGTGTAATAGTTTCATAAACTATGGCTACATCTTGTTCTAGAGAAACTATACATAATCTGTATCAGATGGGTAGACAGTTTTCTAAGATTTGCAATCCTTGGTTTCAATGCTTGCAAGTATGGAGCACTTGGCATGTTATGCCTGCATCTCAGAGCACTCCAGTTATGTGATTAAGGAGATATACAGTGCTATTGCAGTGAGCATCAGGATGTGTTGGTGGAAGACAGACCTTACCTTCACAGGTGATATACATGGACTATACCATGGTTGTATAAGAGGAAGTTTGAGTTGGGGGTAGAATTGTAAATATAGATCTTAATTCACGCTCTGGATTGCAAATTCCGTGGGCACATTTTACTGAGTGTAAAGTGTGACTAGGAACATTCTGAGTTCAAGTTGGTATAAATATTATAATAATTTCAATAAAAAATAAACTTTCAATAAAATGTTGATTTTGAAAAAGATGGCATGTCCCTTATACATACCTCACACAGGAGCATGGAAGTGAAGGTGGCTAAGGGCCAGATGTAGGAAGAAAACATTTTGCGAGGTGCAAATTGCAAGTCCCAGCGACTTGCAATTTGCACCTCGCAAAATGTTATGCAGAAAGGTGTCTCAGACACCTTCTGCGACTCGCTATGGGGTCGCAAAGACCCACCTCATAAATATTTATGGGGTGTGTCGCAGTTTGCGACCCCATAGCGAGTCTAGGCACTCACGGGGATGGTGGCCTGCTGGAGACAGCAGACCAGCATGTCCGTGACTGCTTTCTTAATAAAGTATTTTTTTTTTCTTTTTGCAGCCCGTTTTCCTTAAAGGAAAACGAGCTGCAAATAGAAAAAATACCGAAACCTTTTTGTTATCCATAGGACCACTGCCTGCTCTGAAAAAATATTTTTGTTTGCATTCACAAAGGGGAAGGGGTCCCATTGGGACCCCTTCCAGTTTGCGAATGAGTTACCATCCACTTCAAGTGGATGGTAACTGCGAGTTGATTTGCAACCGCTTTCGCGGTCACAAATCAACTATACATCGCGATGCGGTCGCAAATAGGAAGGGCACACCCCTTCCTATTTGCGAGTCGGAAACACATTTAGCGAGTCGGTTCTGACTCGCAAAATGTGTTTCTGCATCGCGTGAGGCCTTTTGCGCCTTGCAAACTGTGTTTTTCGCCATTTGCGAGGCGCAAAAGGCTACCTACATCTGGCCCTAAATTCCTTACACCTCCTGCTTGTGCAATACTTGACAGTTATTTGTTTTCACTGACTTTTGCAGGTTTCACTGACACTTCCCTGAATGCAGCACTGGTAGATAATTCTAGAAGGAAATTGAGCAAAAATGCTTTTTTTGAAGTTCATATCCCTTGGTGATGATATGTCTGGATAGCGTAACTTGGCAGCAGAATATTGGAGTCCCTGTACTCCGTGAAAACTTTACCCAAAAAATTAAGATTCCTGTTTTACCGACTGTGGGAAATCTATTGGATACTGACATATCTCTTTGGCTATGATTTTATGTCATGTAACCAGAATAGAAAAAGCCATTTTGAGATGTTTTGACAAATGTCATTAATGGCAACACTTCACTACAGACCGCCTTAAGCTGGAGCATACCTGGCTAAAGTTCAAAACACAGTTGTGTTCCTGTGGATCTCCTTTATGGTGATATCTGCTTGGAGCAGTTTCTAGTAAAGCTCCAAAGAGGGTAGTTTTGGGTGATTTCAGCGTTGGAACCAGACACTCTACTTGATCCCTTTTCTATAGATTTGATGGATCAATTATGTTTATTGTTTAAAGCAAAAACAAGTCAGTTGAAATACACAGCTGTCTGCCTACAACACTGGGGCCGGCAGCATCATTAATGAAAATCAAGATTATAACTCATAAAACGCACAAAGTAACTTCCCCCCCCCCTATAATATAGCCTCAGTGGCCCACACCTGGTGGTTTGGGTTGGGGACCTGTGTGAGCGTGGGCGAGCAATCCACTTTCAAGTCGAGAATGTGTTAGTAGGAGTCTGCACCAAGGGGAACAGATGTAATAGTTTAAGGTAGTTTGAGCAGTTTAGTTCATTGAATTTGGTGGAACGATATTGATAAACAGGGCCCAAAGTTCAAGGTAAGAGTTGCGCCTCGGATCTACAGCTAGGGACAACTTGTCCATCTCGAGGATATACCTTACATTATGTAGCATGCTGTGTAGTTGGGAATTCTGTTGATATCCCAGGTGGAAAGTATGACTTGATGGGCAGCCCCTAGAGCCTGGGCCATTTGCCTTCCCCTCAGTGAGCGTAATGGGTATGTCAGTGAATTAGGGAGCCAACAGGATAGTGTAAGCAGGGAACCTCAGGATAGTAGTATTGAAGGCCCCATCTATATCATCTAGGATTCATTCCCAGTAGCGGACTAGCTTAGGGCAGTGCCAGAGCAGGCGTACTAAAGTGCCTGTACCGCTGCACCCTCTTTAGCATTCCTTCGTACGTCCTGAGGACCAAGCATGGAGATGTGCAGGAGTGTGATACCAGTAGGAAACTATTTTGTATGCTGTCTCTGTACTCGCCATGTTGTGTGCAGTCTGGTGGGCCTGACAGTAAATGTTCTCCTATTCTTTGGGGTTAAGTGCCCTGCCTAAATCTGCCTCTCATCGCCTCTGACCAGCCATCTTGTCTGGTGTTGTTGCCCCTCCGAGGAGTGCACAGAGCTCAGTGATAAGCCATCCGTCATCCCTCTTGAGGAAAACCGATCTCTCAAAGGGCGTCAGGGGCGCTCTGTGTACAGCTTGATGGCCAGCTTCATCACCAATGCTGAATTTGTAAGTACTCCTCCAAGCCGTGGTCCAAGTTCAGGCAGTCAAATGGAATAATCCCCTGGGTATCAAACATGCTACCTATGTGTTTGCATCCTCCACCCACCAGTGTCTAAACCTCTCCTGCTACATTCCTGGAGGAAAGTCAGAGTTTGCTAGTATGGGAGTCATGGGGAAGGGAAAAGAGGTCAATGCAGCCTGCAGCACCACAGTATCCCAAACCCTGAAGGTGGAGCTGGTCACCAGAGACGAGTAGAGAGCCCACGCTCTCTGTCTGCAGGGTAGCCACGGTTCCTTCTTGATATGGGATCCTGTCACAGCCTGATCAGTACAGCACGAGTCTTTCTCAGCGGCAGGGCCACTCCATTCTGCCAGGAAGTGGAATTATAAGGCTTGGAAATATTTGGCCACCAAGGGGGGCAGCTAATCCCCTCACCAAGGTTGTGAAGAAAAGTAGGTGCCTGTGAAGCCGGGGCTTCCTCCCATCCCAAATGAACGTATTGCTCTCCAGCTGGAGGATCCTTAAGGTGTGTTTCGGTGACGTGAGTGGCAGAGCTTGGAAGACGTAAAGAATCTGTGGGAGTCATGTCATTTTGACAGCTGCTATCCATCATAGCCAAGTGTAAAGAAATGGCTCCCTGTTGCAGTTACCCCCCACTTTTTGCCTGATACTGATGCTGACTTGACTGAGAAGTGTGCTGGGACCCTGCTAACCAGGCCCCAGCACCAGTGTTCCTTCACCTAAAATGTACCATTGTATCCACAATTGGCACACCCTGGCATTCAGATAAGTCCCTTGTAACTGGTACTTCTAGTACCAAGGGCCCTGATGCCAAGGAAGGTCTCTAAGGGCTGCAGCATGTCTTATGCCACCCTGGAGACCTCTCACTCAGCACAGACACACTGCTTGCCAGCTTGTGTGTGCTAGTGAGGACAAAACGAGTAAGTCGACATGGCACTCCCCTCAGGGTGCCATGCCAGCCTCTCACTGCCTATGCAGTATAGGTAAGACACCCCTCTAGCAGGCCTTACAGCCCTAAGGCAGGGTGCACTATACCATAGGTGAGGGTACCAGTGCATGAGCATGGTACCCCTACAGTGTCTAAACAAAACCTTAGACATTGTAAGTGCAGGGTAGCCATAAGAGTATATGGTCTGGGAGTCTGTCAAACACGAACTCCACAGCACCATAATGGCTACACTGAAAACTGGGAAGTTTGGTATCAAACTTCTCAGCACAATAAATGCACACTGATGCCAGTGTACATTTTATTGAAAAATACACCACAGAGGGCACCTTAGAGGTGCCCCCTGAAACTTAACCGACTATCTGTGTAGGCTGACTAGTTTTAGCAGCCTGCTACAAACCGAGACATGTTGCTGGCCCCATGGGGAGAGTGCCTTTGTCACTCTGAGGCCAGTAACAAAGCCTGCACTGGGTGGAGATGCTAACACCTCCCCCAGGCAGGAGCTGTGACACCTGGCGGTGAGCCTCAAAGGCTCACCCCTTTGTCACAGCCCAGCAGGGCACTCCAGCTTAGTGGAGTTGCCCGCCCCCTCCGGCCACGGCCCCCACTTTTGGCGGCAAGGCTGGAGGGAACAAAGAAAGAAACAAGGAGGAGTCACTGGCCAGTCAGGACAGCCCCTAAGGTGTCCTGAGCTGAGGTGACTCTGACTTTTAGAAATCCTCCATCTTGCCGATGGAGGATTCCCCCAGTAGGGTTAGGATTGTGACCCCCTCCCCTTGGGAGGAGGCACAAAGAGGGTGTACCCACCCTCAGGGCTAGTAGCCATTGGCTACTAACCCCCCAGACCTAAACACGCCCTTAAATTTAGTATTTAAGGGCTACCCTGAACCCTAGAAAATTAGATTCCTGCAACTACAAGAAGAAGGACTGCCTAGCTGAAAACCCCTGCAGAGGAAGAGCAGAAGACGACAACTGCCTTGGCTCCAGAAACTCACCGGCCTGTCTCCTGCCTTCCAAAGATCCTGCTCCAGCGACGCCTTCCAAAGGGGCCAGCGACCTCGACATCCTCTGAGGACTGCCCCTGCTTCGAAAAGACAAGAAACTCCCGAGGACAGCGGACCTGCTCCAAGAAAAGCTGCAACTTTGTTTCCAGCAGCTTTAAAGAACCCTGCAAGCTCCCCGCAAGAAGCGTGAGACTTGCAACACTGCACCCGGCGACCCCGACTCGGCTGGTGGAGATCCAACACCTCAGGAGGGACCCCAGGACTACTCTGATACTGTGAGTACCAAAACCTGTCCCCCCTGAGCCCCCACAGCGCCGCCTGCAGAGGGAATCCCAAGGCTTCCCCTGACCGCGACTCTTTGAACCTAAAGTCCCGACGCCTGGGAGAGACCCTGCACCCGCAGCCCCCAGGACCTGAAGGACCGGACTTTCACTGGAGAAGCGACCCCCAGGAGTCCCTCTCCCTCGCCCAAGTGGAGGTTTCCCCGAGGAATCCCCCCCTTGCCTGCCTGCAGCGCTGAAGAGATCCCGAGATCTCTCATAGACTAACATTGCGAACCCGACGCTTGTTTCTACACTGCACCCGGCCGCCCCCGCGCTGCTGAGGGTGAAATTTCTGTGTGGACTTGTGTCCCCCCCGGTGCCCTACAAAACCCCCCTGGTCTGCCCTCCGAAGACGCGGGTACTTACCTGCAAGCAGACCGGAACCGGGGCACCCCCTTCTCTCCATTCTAGCCTATGTGTTTTGGGCACCACTTTGAACTCTGCACCTGACCGGCCCTGAGCTGCTGGTGTGGTGACTTTGGGGTTGCTCTGAACCCCCAACGGTGGGCTACCTTGGACCAAGAACTGAACCCTGTAAGTGTCTTACTTACCTGGTAAAACTAACAAATACTTACCTCCCCTAGGAACTGTGAAAATTGCACTAAGTGTCCACTTTTAAAACAGCTATTTGTGAATAACTTGAAAAGTATACATGCAATTTTGATGATTTGAAGTTCCTAAAGTACTTACCTGCAATACCTTTCGAATGAGCTATTACATGTAGAATTTGAACCTGTGGTTCTTAAAATAAACTAAGAAAAGATATTTTTCTATATAAAACCTATTGGCTGGATTTGTCTCTGAGTGTGTGTACCTCATTTATTGTCTATGTGTATGTACAACAAATGCTTAACACTACTCCTTGGATAAGCCTACTGCTCGACCACACTACCACAAAATAGAGCATTAGTATTATCTCTTTTTACCACTATTTTACCTCTAAGGGGAACCCTTGGACTCTGTGCATGCTATTCCTTACTTTGAAATAGCACATACAGAGCCAACTTCCTACATTGGTGGATCAGCGGTGGGGTACAAGACTTTGCATTTGCTGGACTACTCAGCCAATACCTGATCACACGACAAATTCCAAAATTGTCATTAGAAATTGATTTTTGCAATTTGAAAAGTTTTCTAAATTCTTAAAAGACCTGCTAGGGCCTTGTGTTAGATCCTGTTTAGCATTTCTTTTAGAGTTTAAAAGTTTGTAAAAGTTTGAATTAGATTCTAGAACCAGTTGTAGATTCTTAAAAAGTATTCCAACTTTTAGAAGCAAAATGTCTAGCACAGATGTGACTGTGGTGGAACTCGACACCACACCTTACCTCCATCTTAAGATGAGGGAGCTAAGGTCACTCTGTAAAATAAAGAAAATAACAATGGGCCCCAAACCTACCAAAATACAGCTCCAGGAGCTTTTGGCAGAGTTTGAAAAGGCCAACCCCTCTGAGGGTGGCAACTCAGAGGAAGAGGATAGTGACCAGGAGGAAAATTCCCCCCTACCAGTCCTATCTAGGGAGAACAGGGTCCCTCAAACCCTGACTCCAAAAATAATAGTCAGAGATGCTGGTTCCCTCACAGGAGAGACCAACACCTCTGAAATCACTGAGGATAGCCCCAGTGAAGAGGACATCCAGTTAGCCAGGATGGCCAAAAGATTGGCTTTGGAAAGACAGATCCTAGCCATAGAAAGGGAAAGAAAAGAGATGGGCCTAGGTCCCATCAATGGTGGCAGCAACTTAAATAGGGTCAGAGATTCTCCTGACATCCTAAAAATCCCCAAAGGGATTGTAACAAAATATGAAGATGGTGATGACATCACCAAATGGTTCACAGCTTTTGAGAGGGCTTGTGTAACCAGAAAAGTGAACAGATCTCACTGGGGTGCTCTCCTTTGGGAAATGTTCACTGGAAAGTGTAGGGATAGACTCCTCACACTCTCTGGAAAAGATGCAGAATCTTATGACCTCATGAAGGGTACCCTGATTGAGGGCTTTGGATTCTCCACTGAGGAGTATAGAATTAGATTCAGGGGGGCTCAAAAATCCTCGAGCCAGACCTGGGTTGATTTTGTAGACTACTCAGTAAAAACACTAGATGGTTGGTTAACTGGAAATGAAGTGTGTGACTATGTTGGGCTTTATAATTTGTTTATGAAAGAACACATTTTAAGTAACTGCTTCAATGAAAAGTTGCATCAGTATCTGGTAGACCTAGGTCCAATTTCTCCCCAAGAATTGGGAAAGAAGGCAGACCACTGGGTCAAGACTAGGGTAACCAAAACTTCCACTGGGGGTGACCAAAAGAAAGGGGTTACAAAAACTCCCCAGGAGAAAGTGGGTAACACTAGAAACCAAGAAAAAGAGTCCTCTGTAGGCCCCCAAAAACCAGAACAGGTGGGTGGGCCCCAGGACACAACCCAAAACAAAGGTGGGTACCAGGGTAAGAACTGGGATGCCACTAAGGCATGGTGCCACAACTGTAAACAGTCTGGGCACCACACCAAGGACACTTCTTGTCCCAAAAACAAACCCCAGAACAAAATTCCAGGGGTAACCAGTGTAGCCATGGGAGATGACTCCTCAGATGAGGAGGTCTTCCTAGCCTTCAACTGGAAACAGGGCCCAACAGGTGAGTTGGAGATTCCAGAGGGAAGCAGACACTTCCACCACCTACTGGTGAATGGAATCCCAACCACTGCCCTGAGAGACACTTGTGCCAGTCACACTATTGTGCATGACAGGCTGGTGCTCTCAAACCAGTACATCCCAGGTGAGACTGCCAGGGTAAGAGTTAGCCTAGACAGGGTCACTAAGAGGCCTGTGGCTTTAGTGCCCATAGAAGTGGGTGGCACTCTTAGCTGGAGAAGGGTAGTAGTCAGTACAGACCTCCCCCTTGATTGTCTCCTTGGAAATGACTACCCAGAGGTTAGTCAGAGCCCAAGAGAGAAACTGGTCCAGTGCCAGTCCTCTCCCAAGGATTCTGGAAGTCCTGCCTCTGCAGTAAATGCAAGCAGGCCCCAGAAGAAGAAGAAAAGAAAACAGAGTAGGAAGGGTGGACAACCTTTAGCCAAGGTTACAGCAAGCCAAGGAGATTTTGCTCCAGTAGGGGAGAACTCCAAAAATGGCCCTGATAAAGTCCAACCTGACCCACAAGAAGTCCTGGCTAGTCAGGCAACTGTTAAACCTGAGTGGGTGGCTCCTCAGCTAACAGAAGAAAGAGTGGAAGAAGGGTGTTTACTACAAGATGTGGTAACCCCCCACTCTAATACAGCAGACAGGCAACCTGAACCCAAAGAAGCCTGTAACTTAGCCCCTTCCCTTTTAGGTGAAGAGCTAAAGGTGTGGTTCTGGGCACTGACAGCTGTCAGTGGCCTCTGCTGGGTGTTAGCCTTTATGGCTGCACTATCCTTAGCATGGTGGTCTGACCCCATGCCAAATAGCAAGTTAGGCCCCCTGACCCTATTGGTCATGGTGGGGTTACTCCAGCTCTGGGTAACCTCTCTGGGTAAGCTAGGGGTAACCCTGGCCAAGATAAGGTTAGCAGAGGTGGATACCTCTAAAACCAGAATAGAAAGAATGGGTGGAGACATTGAAGATGCAGACAAGAGGCAATTCAGACTAGGTCCTATCACTGTGGAAGTGGGTCAGTTCCCCAAAGGGAATGACCTGAACAGAAGGATGTAAGGCAGAGTAGGCCCTGCAACTAACCAGCCTATTTCTCCTACTCTTCCTCGCCTGACAGACTAGGAAGACTCTCCCAGCTTGGGCTGAGTCTCCTGGCCTGTGGGCTGGGGGGGGCTTGTGTAAAGAAATGGCTCCCTGTTGCAGTTACCCCCCACTTTTTGCCTGATACTGATGCTGACTTGACTGAGAAGTGTGCTGGGACCCTGCTAACCAGGCCCCAGCACCAGTGTTCCTTCACCTAAAATGTACCATTGTATCCACAATTGGCACACCCTGGCATTCAGATAAGTCCCTTGTAACTGGTACTTCTAGTACCAAGGGCCCTGATGCCAAGGAAGGTCTCTAAGGGCTGCAGCATGTCTTATGCCACCCTGGAGACCTCTCACTCAGCACAGACACACTGCTTGCCAGCTTGTGTGTGCTAGTGAGGACAAAACGAGTAAGTCGACATGGCACTCCCCTCAGGGTGCCATGCCAGCCTCTCACTGCCTATGCAGTATAGGTAAGACACCCCTCTAGCAGGCCTTACAGCCCTAAGGCAGGGTGCACTATACCATAGGTGAGGGTACCAGTGCATGAGCATGGTACCCCTACAGTGTCTAAACAAAACCTTAGACATTGTAAGTGCAGGGTAGCCATAAGAGTATATGGTCTGGGAGTCTGTCAAACACGAACTCCACAGCACCATAATGGCTACACTGAAAACTGGGAAGTTTGGTATCAAACTTCTCAGCACAATAAATGCACACTGATGCCAGTGTACATTTTATTGAAAAATACACCACAGAGGGCACCTTAGAGGTGCCCCCTGAAACTTAACCGACTATCTGTGTAGGCTGACTAGTTTTAGCAGCCTGCTACAAACCGAGACATGTTGCTGGCCCCATGGGGAGAGTGCCTTTGTCACTCTGAGGCCAGTAACAAAGCCTGCACTGGGTGGAGATGCTAACACCTCCCCCAGGCAGGAGCTGTGACACCTGGCGGTGAGCCTCAAAGGCTCACCCCTTTGTCACAGCCCAGCAGGGCACTCCAGCTTAGTGGAGTTGCCCGCCCCCTCCGGCCACGGCCCCCACTTTTGGCGGCAAGGCTGGAGGGAACAAAGAAAGAAACAAGGAGGAGTCACTGGCCAGTCAGGACAGCCCCTAAGGTGTCCTGAGCTGAGGTGACTCTGACTTTTAGAAATCCTCCATCTTGCCGATGGAGGATTCCCCCAGTAGGGTTAGGATTGTGACCCCCTCCCCTTGGGAGGAGGCACAAAGAGGGTGTACCCACCCTCAGGGCTAGTAGCCATTGGCTACTAACCCCCCAGACCTAAACACGCCCTTAAATTTAGTATTTAAGGGCTACCCTGAACCCTAGAAAATTAGATTCCTGCAACTACAAGAAGAAGGACTGCCTAGCTGAAAACCCCTGCAGAGGAAGAGCAGAAGACGACAACTGCCTTGGCTCCAGAAACTCACCGGCCTGTCTCCTGCCTTCCAAAGATCCTGCTCCAGCGACGCCTTCCAAAGGGGCCAGCGACCTCGACATCCTCTGAGGACTGCCCCTGCTTCGAAAAGACAAGAAACTCCCGAGGACAGCGGACCTGCTCCAAGAAAAGCTGCAACTTTGTTTCCAGCAGCTTTAAAGAACCCTGCAAGCTCCCCGCAAGAAGCGTGAGACTTGCAACACTGCACCCGGCGACCCCGACTCGGCTGGTGGAGATCCAACACCTCAGGAGGGACCCCAGGACTACTCTGATACTGTGAGTACCAAAACCTGTCCCCCCTGAGCCCCCACAGCGCCGCCTGCAGAGGGAATCCCAAGGCTTCCCCTGACCGCGACTCTTTGAACCTAAAGTCCCGACGCCTGGGAGAGACCCTGCACCCGCAGCCCCCAGGACCTGAAGGACCGGACTTTCACTGGAGAAGCGACCCCCAGGAGTCCCTCTCCCTCGCCCAAGTGGAGGTTTCCCCGAGGAATCCCCCCCTTGCCTGCCTGCAGCGCTGAAGAGATCCCGAGATCTCTCATAGACTAACATTGCGAACCCGACGCTTGTTTCTACACTGCACCCGGCCGCCCCCGCGCTGCTGAGGGTGAAATTTCTGTGTGGACTTGTGTCCCCCCCGGTGCCCTACAAAACCCCCCTGGTCTGCCCTCCGAAGACGCGGGTACTTACCTGCAAGCAGACCGGAACCGGGGCACCCCCTTCTCTCCATTCTAGCCTATGTGTTTTGGGCACCACTTTGAACTCTGCACCTGACCGGCCCTGAGCTGCTGGTGTGGTGACTTTGGGGTTGCTCTGAACCCCCAACGGTGGGCTACCTTGGACCAAGAACTGAACCCTGTAAGTGTCTTACTTACCTGGTAAAACTAACAAATACTTACCTCCCCTAGGAACTGTGAAAATTGCACTAAGTGTCCACTTTTAAAACAGCTATTTGTGAATAACTTGAAAAGTATACATGCAATTTTGATGATTTGAAGTTCCTAAAGTACTTACCTGCAATACCTTTCGAATGAGCTATTACATGTAGAATTTGAACCTGTGGTTCTTAAAATAAACTAAGAAAAGATATTTTTCTATATAAAACCTATTGGCTGGATTTGTCTCTGAGTGTGTGTACCTCATTTATTGTCTATGTGTATGTACAACAAATGCTTAACACTACTCCTTGGATAAGCCTACTGCTCGACCACACTACCACAAAATAGAGCATTAGTATTATCTCTTTTTACCACTATTTTACCTCTAAGGGGAACCCTTGGACTCTGTGCATGCTATTCCTTACTTTGAAATAGCACATACAGAGCCAACTTCCTACACCAAGACAGCTGCAACTGTCACCAGTTTGCTAAGTTGGACAAGAACTGGGAGGTGAAGGCATTGTTGTTAAATGTCACTATCTTTGCGACCAATCACACCAGCTTACTGCTGAGGTAAGGTATAAACTCTTCCACCCATTGAAACAAACGCAGAGTTGAGATATGCTTCATGCTGCGGTGAAAGAGACAGGCTTAGTATTTGGGACTTTTTTATGTTAACCTTGAACCCGGAGATTTCCCCAAATGTGGACAATTCTGACACAAGGACAGGGAGAAATGACATCAGATCAGTGAGGGCAAAACTAAAGTCATCAACATGATGACATGTTAATTGTCTTCAAAAAAGCATCCCTATTATGATTGTGTCCGCTCTCACCGTGGTCTAGGGGCCCCATGTATGAAGCAAAAAGCAGAAGGGACAGCAGACACCCCTGCCGAGGACCCCTCTGGATTGGGAAAGGTTGAGGCGAAACGCCATTGACTCTCACTGAAGGCTGTGGTGAGCTATAGACACTCTGGACCCAGCTTAGGAATAGCCCTCCAAAACCAAATTGTTTCAAGGTCGCAAAGAGATAGGGCCAGTGTATCCTATCGAACACCTTTTTGACATTGACTGAAAAGACAGAGAGCTACCCTCAGGAACCAGTGGATCTTGTCCATAAGGTCGAAGGTGTTGTCCATGCGTTAGCGGTTGGGGATGGACCCTGGTTGGGGTCGACCAGGCCTGGCATGAGAGGGTTAAGGTGAAGGGTGAGGATGCCAATATACAGCTTGGTGTCACCATTAAGAAAGTAGATCGATAGAAGTCGCATGTAGCACTGCCTTTCCCAGGTTTAGGGATGACTGAGATGGATGCCTCAACCATAGTATCAGTGATGGCCCTGTGTCGGCAAAGGAATTAAAAAGCTGGGTCAGAGCATGACAAAACGTTTTATAAAACTGAGGAGAGTAGCAGTTGGGCCCAGGAGCTTTCATCAGCTTCAAGCGAGAAATAGCCAAAATAACTTCTTCAGTCCAGATGGGTTTCTCCAAGTTTTCAGCATTGTTAGGTGTAAAGGGGGTAATCAATGTCACCTCCAGGTAAGGGGAGATTTTATTTACAGGGCAGTCACTAGTGGTGGATAGTATTTGTGTATCTCCACAAACCTCAGATCCCTGATTATTATGTCTTATTTTGACAGTATCCCTATGAGTTTTAGCCTGAAGTCGGTAGGCCAGTATCCGGTCACCTCGGTTACTCCTGAGGTAAAATATATGCTTTAAGTGGGACAAAGCGTATTCCGCCCTGACGAGGACCAAAGTTGTAAGCGTGCCTTTTCAAACTCCCGCCATACCCTTTGGGTACCTGTGAGTTTGTGGATGGCTTTTAGCTCTAGAACCTTTTGCTACAGACCCTGTTGTTTCTCCTTCCTGGAGCAGTTGTCTGCCGCTGAGATAGCGATCAGTTCTCCCCCGACTACCAGCTTCAAGATTGTTCATTATTCCAGAGGAAGTCAGCGTTCACTTCTCACAGCGTGGCAACCGTGAACTTGGACTGCAGAAGGCTATCCTGAAGCCTTCAGTGAGAAGGCTGAATTGGGCTCTGGTCCACTGGAATAACCATTGAGAGGGGGTATGATCGGAAAATGACATGGGAACAATGTGCACATACTGGACGATGGCCTGTATTGCAGAGGAGACTAGATAGTAGTCGCTGAGGGCATATGTTTTGTGGGCTGAGAGTAATATGTGTAATCTCTGGTAGTAGGGTGGGAGAGTTGCCACATGTCCCCTAGACCACAGTTGTCCAACCATTCAAGTCCCGAAGTCGAGAAGACACCAGATTGGCCGAAATGTTGACTGGAACAGTCTAGGTCTGAATCCATAACTAGAAGCAGTACTGGTCCAGAAACCAGTGCGATTTTATCCTATGCTCACCCTTGAAGAGAAGATTGGTCTCCTGAAGGAGGCATTTGTAGATGTCAGACCATTTTGGAGAGACAGAACAACTGCCCGCTTAGTTAGGTTATTAAAGCCTCGGACATTGAGGCTGTTAAATGTAATCTCCAGGGGGCTGAGGAAGGATGTACGCCAATTTCCCACCCTCAAGGGAAGCATCCACGATGCTGGGGGGCGGGCAAAGCCAAACCAGGGAAGGATGGGGCAACTGGGCTCTGAAGCAGGTGTGGACATGTAGCCAAAAAGCAAGGTGTGAGGGATTAAGGAATATCTAACCCCCAACAACAAAACCATAAAATTAGCAAGTCCATTACAAATGGAAAACTGGAAGCTGGGCATGGTCCAGTCGAGGAAGCAGTGCATGGTCGTCACTGAGTCCAGGTGCTTAGCCAGCCCTCAGCTGCCTCAGACCAGACAGGAAAGTGTAGTCCCTGGGTGAATGTGCATTCCAAAGTCCACAAGAGCAAAAGATGTCAATGGTCATGCGGTCATCTTGCTTGTTTCAGATGCCAAACTGTGCAGTACTGCTTGACGTTCCTGAGCGCATTTGTACAGACCCGAGTGAGAGTGTTTCTTTGGTTTGCCAACTTTCTACCACAGTGACACACTTGGGGGGAGGGGGAGTGCCCCTGCGAGACTTGGTGTTGATATGGTAGGCGAGATCCCAGGTAGGTCCAGAATGTGGCAGGCCTCCCCAGCGTCATGGGTTGAAACATTTCGCCCTACCAGCATAATACCAGTCTGAAGGGATGACCCCATCCATAAGACACCTCTTTGGAGCGGAGAAACTCAACGATCAGCTTGAAGTCTCTGCGACGCTGGAGGGTGAGAATGGAGATATCATGGAAGATCCCTATTTGGTGCCTGTGGAAACTGATAGGTTGTAAGTCCCTGCTTTTTTCCATCAAATCTTCTTTGGTCTGAAAATCATGTACATAGGCCAGGATGTCTAGTGGCTTGGTGTTGGGACTCCCAGGGCAACCAACCCAGTGTACCCTGTCAAGCCGCAACACAGTGTCCTCATCCCAACCAAGGACAGAGTGGAACAGTGCTTGGACGGAGCTCTGTATATTGGAGCCCCGTAATGCTATCTGTATTTAACCACCAGCTCCATCTTGATGACTGACTCCATTTTGTACTTAGCTTAGCTTCAAATGCCGTCACATTAGTGGCACAGGTATTTTTCCACGCACAGCCTGTGAATGTGTTTTCACTCTTTCTCACCAAGGACGTGAACATAACCTGGAGGAGTAAGGGAGATAAGGATGTACCAGGCTGAGAACGTTTATTGTTAGGCAGGGTACAGCTCGGTCTTGGAAGTGCACCTTGGGATCTGGCCAGTCTCCAGCGTGTTCTTTCAACACTGACCTAGTACGGCCAACGTTTGAACAACAACTTACTCAATGGGGAGGGGGTTTCTAGAACCTTCCTCTTAAGTTTGTTTAAAGTATATAAGGTAGTGGAAGCTTGACGGCTGGGAAGAAGGGACTCATCTGAGAAGGGACGCCTTTCTCAAAAAGTAATCCCATTACGGGCATTCTCTCTCTTTTCGGGTTGTCCAGGGTTCCACGACCTGAAGTTGGCAGACAAAGGGATGATATCGGTGTCAAGCCCCATGGTGATGCATTTTTAATTCTTATTATTAGCTTTGCTTTGTCCATGTATGAATACTATATATATATATATATATCCATTGTTGAAGAATACAATTTTCTTTGTTCCTGTGATCATTATTATTCTACTACTGTGATTATTTTTAGAATTGCACGTTACTGCATTTGAAATAAAAGCTTACTATATGCTTTCCATGTATGAAACTTGGGAAGTGCCGTAATAAATCCATTACTCAAACTAAGAGTGCTGCATTCTTTGCATTCCTTTCACTGTTTTCCCTCAGTCTGAAGCAGAACAAGCCCTCAGAACCCACTTGTACACCCTAGAGCAGAGGTCTTCAAACTGTGGGACGGGCCCCCCAGGGGGGCCTCAAGTGGTCCCGGGTAGGGGGGCAAAATCTGGCCAAAAGAAGCATTATACAGACAACAGGCCTTTGTTTTCAACAAAAGCATGTTATTGCATTTTTTAAAAGGTAACAGTAATTAACTGCAATGTTTAAATAGGTCTGGACATATTTAAACATTGCCATCTTTATAAAATCTTTGTGAAAGATTCTGAGGGGGGGCCCATAGATTTTCTTTTTCAACTGGGGGGGCGTGGCATTAAGAAGTTTGGAGACCACTGCCCTAGAGGCAGACATTGTTGCAGCGGGATCGATTCTCAAGGTCCTCTGCCTGGGCCCAGAGTCGTTGTGTTGTTCATGCAGGTGGCGGAAAACCTCTTGCCTCAGCATCTCAACCTATGTGCCCCTTGCTAGTTCGTTGTTCTCCAGGGATGAAACCCGCTCACCTACAGAGTTCAAGTGTTGTTTCACATTACGCAGTTCTTGAGAGAAGTCCCTCTTGAGGTCTTCAGTATCTGCCTTGAGGGAGTCGAACAGGGATGTGAGAAAACCTGGGTCACTGGCGCTTGATCCTGGGTGGGATCTTCCTCAGAGTTCCCCTGGTGAAGTCGTTGTGGACTTGGTACTAGATCCTTGGAGGCAGGAGGGGCAGAGCTGGTGAGCATGTCACACACTTTGTGTTCGTGTTTGCCTTCCTATAGATTTTAGAGGCAATTCCAGCATCAGATTTAGTCCAGGAATTATGGGTGCAACTCGTGTGACAGGTCACACTAATATTTTTGTTTTATTATCACTTGACATGGTCAAATATGTAAAAACTCAAACTTGTACAGATCAAAGGATTATGACTTTTGAGCAGAAATTTGTACTAAGCCCCTCCTCAAATATACAAAAGATGGCTCGAGCTTAGAAGCATGCCACCTCTTGTGGGTGAGGGAAATCATTCTTAAGACGGAACTTACCCCCTTAGCAAGGTTTGTGTTTTCCTTGTTGTTCAGGACTTTCTTAACCCCTTCTGTGCCTTGGACGAGGTGATCTCGTCCAAGGCACCGGTTCCCGGGTGCCTTGGACGAGATCACCTCGTCCTGCACCCGGGGGGAGCGCTAGCGCTCCCCACTTGGGCCCCCCACCCACACACCCGGTCGTGGATGGAAGGGTAATCCCTTCCCCTTCCATCCCCCCACCCCCCCTGATTGTCACAGAGGCCTCCTCCTTCACGCTGGAAGCTCAGCTTCCAGCGCGCTCGGAAGAGAAATGCAAAGCATTTCTCTTCCGATCACGTGGAGGAGGCCGGAGAGGCTTCAAAGGGAAGGAAATTAATTTCCTTCCCTTTGAAGTCTCTCTGAGCGTTTCAAAAGCCGGATTGTAAAGCAATCCGGCTTTTGAAACGCCCACTAGACACCAGGGAATTATTTATTGTTATGAAACTGGCATGAGGGAGCGACCCCTTGGGCAAGGGTCGCTCCCAGGGGTGGGCATTTTTTTTAAGTCCTTTTCTGCCCCCTCCGGGGGCAGAAACCTCTAGGCACCAGGGATCATTTATTTATTTTTTAGGTGGGGAATGACCCCTTAGGCAAGGGTTGCTCCCCTAGGGGGCAAGTTATATTTAGGCCATTTCTGCCCCCCTTGGGGGCAGCCTGGCCTATTTTTATGAGGCCAATCTGCCCCCAAGGGGGACAGAAACCACTAGACACCAGGGAGTTGTTTTTTTCCGTGAATTTCACGCAAGGGGAGCGACCCCTTAGGCAAGGGTCGTTCCCCTGGGGGGCAAATTTATTTTAGGCCATTTCTGCCCCCCCCGTGGGGGCAGATCGGCCTATTGTTATTAGGCCGATCTGCCCCCAGGGGGGGCAGAAACCTCTAGGCGCCAGAGGTAATTTTTTTTGTGTTTTTTTTTTTGTTTGTTTGTTTTTTTAGAGATGGGGAGCAAATTGTATTTAGACCATTTCTGCCCCCCTTGGGGCCAGATCGGCTAATTTTTGTTAGGCCAATCTGCCCCCATGGGGGCAGAAACCACTTAGGCACCAGGGATTGGTGTGTGTGTATGCGTGTGTTTTCTTTAGGGAGGCAGCCCCTTGGGTAAGGGTCGCTCCCCATGGGAGCATATTACTGTTGGCCATACCTGCCCCCCATTAGTGGGCAGATGGGCCTATTTTTGGAAGGCCCATCTGCCCCAAGGGGGGGCAGAAAGCCCACCAGAGGCCAGGGAAGTTTTTTTTCCAAATATAAGAGGTTGGGGGTATGGCCATACCCCCACCCCAACTAAATGGGCCCAAAGTTGTTCTGCCCACTAGTGGGCAGATGGGGCAATTACCCCTGATTCACACCCCAGGGGTGGGGGGGGGGGGCAGAAAGTCTACTAGATGCCAGGGAATTTTTTAAAAAAACAAAAAATATTGGGTGGTGGCTACCAACCAGTATGGGCCTGGTTACGCCCCCACCTCAAATGAAGGGGGTAACAGTCTTTCAGCTCTCCCCCGCACTCTAAAACATCTTATCCCACAGCAAGCAAGAAGGCATTTGATTATTTTGGGTTTTAGTTTTACATTTGGACCATGAGAACTTGGCTTACTCTCAAAATCGTCCCACTTGGAATGGTGAGGGCTGCACTTTATGGACTTTGGGACGCTGCCATGTAGAAAAATCCACAAGACCTAGACACATCTGAACACTAAACATCTGGGTGATTCCAGACTGGTGTGTTTCACATGCACCCGCACCATTTTTGTACCCACAATCCCCTGCAAACCTCCAACTTTGCTGGAAATCACACATTTTTCCCATGTTTTTGTGATGGAACCTTCCGGAATCTGCAGAAATCCACAAAATTCATACCACCCAGCATTGTCTCATCTATACATCTATACCGATAAAAATTGTGCTGCACTTGTCAGCCTAAAAATGTTTTTGTGGAAACTGCCCTTTTGGACCCCCTTTGTTCCCCCTCAATATCGACATGTTTTTGGCTCTTCCCTTTCACAAGCACTTGGCCCACCTACACAAATGAGGTATCATTTTTATCGGGAGACTGAGGGGAACATTGGGTGGTATGAAATGTGTCCCAGTGCGGTGATCCCACACAGAAATGTGATGGAAAAATGTGATTTTTTAGCTAAATTTGAGGTTTGCTGAGGATTCTGGGTAAGAAAACATTGGGGGATCCACGCAAGTCACACCTCACTGGACTCCCTCGGGTGTCTAGTTTTGAGAAATGTCTGGGTTTGGTAGGTTTCCCTAGAAGGCTGCTGAGCCCAGGACCAAAAACGCAGGCGCCCCCCTGCAAAAACAGGTAGTTTTGTATTTGATAATTTTGATGTGTCCACGTTGTGTTTTGAGCCATTTCCTTTCGTTGGTGCAAGGCCTACCCACACAAGTGAGGTATCATTTTTATCGGGAGACTTGGGGGAACGCTGGGTGGAAGGAAATTTGTGGCTCCTCTCGGATTCCAGAACTTTCTGTCACCGAAATGTGAGGAAAATGTGTTTTTTTAGCCAAATTTTGAGGTTTGTAAAGGATTCTGGGTAACAGAACCTGGTCAGAGCCCCACAAGTCAACCCATCTTGGATTCCCCTAGGTCTCTAGTTTTAAAAAATGCACAGGTTTGGTAGGTTTCCCTAGGTGCCGGCTGAGCTAGAGGCCAAAATCTACAGGTAGGCACTTAGCAAAAAACACCTCTGTTTTCTGTAAAAAAATGGGATGTGTCCACGTTGTGTTTTGGGGCATCTCCTGTCGCGGGCGCTAGGCCTACCCACACAAGTGAGGAATCATTTGTATTGGGAGACTTGGGGGAACATAGAATAGCAAAACAAGTGTTACTGCCCCTTGTCTTTCTCTACATTTGTTCCTTCCAAATATAAGAGAGTGTGTAAAAAAGACGTCTATTTGAGAAATGCCCTGTAATTCACATGCTAGTATGGGCACCCCGGAATTCAGAGATGTGCAATAACCACTGCTCCTCAACACCTTATCTTGTGCCCATTTTGGAAATACAAAGGTTTTCTCGATAGCTATTTTTCACTCTTTATATTTCAGCAAATGAATTGCTGTATACCCGGTATAGAATGAAAACCCACTGCAGGGTGCAGCTCATTTATTGGCTCTGGGTACCTAGGGTTCTTGATGAACCTACAAGCCCTATATATCCCCGCAACCAGAAGAGTCCAGCAGACGTAACGGTATATTGCTTTAAAAAATCTGACATTGCAGGAAAAAGTTACAGAGTAAAACAAAAAATAATTGCTGTTTTTTTCACATCAATTTCAATATTTATTTTTTTCAGTTGTTATTTTCTGTAGGAAACCCTTGTAGGATCTACACAAATTACCCCTTGCTGAATTCAGAATTTTGTCTACCTTTCAGAAATGTTTAGGTTTCTGGGATCCAGCATTGGTTTCACGCCCATTTCTGTCACTGACTGGAAGGAGGCTGAAAGCACAAAAAATCGTAAAAATGGGGTATGTCCCAGTAAAATGCCAAAATTGTATTGAAAAAATTGGTTTTCTGATTCAAGTCTGCCTGTTCCTGAATGCTGGGAAGCTGGTGATTTTAGCACCGCAAACCCTTTGTTGATGCCATTTTCAGGGAAAAAACCACAAGCCTTCTTCTGGAGCCCCTTTTTCCCATTTAAAAAAAATATATATATGTTTACTGTATTTTGGCTAATTTCTTGGCCTCCTTTAGGGGAACCCACAAAGTCTGGGTACCTATAGAATCCCTAGGATGTTGGGAAAAAAGGACACAAATTTGGCGTGGGTAGCTTATGTGGACAAAAAGTTATGAGGGCCTAAGCGAGAACTATTCCAAATAGGCAAAAAAAGGTCTGGCACAGGAGGGGGAAAAGGCCTGGCAGCAAAGGGGTTAAAGACCCAGATGTTTACTTTGTGCATGATATTGGATAGATTGGGAGTTATCAGCTACAGGCCTATAAATCTTCCCTGCCCTCCTATTTGTGAGTGATTAGAATCAATGCTTTAAATGGGCCGGTACTGAGTACCGACACTTTTTTATTTTGAGAGGAAGAGTACCTATATTCTCAAGTAGAACGTAATACTATTCATTGGAGAGTACTAGCACTTCTCAGAAACAAGCAGGTACTCTGATACAGAGTACGCGCACTTCTATTTTTCCATTTCAAGCACTGATTGGAACTAATCCTGCCATTTACCTTTTCTGTCAGGTATGGGTATCTCCTCATTCGTCTTCTAACCCAGAGTTAAAATACCACTATATAGTAAACCTCTCCAAAACGTTCCATTGGCTTATGCTGCTGTAATCTGGTAAACTAACCTTCTCCACGTTATACTACATTGTGCTTACTCCAGAGTTAAAGAAGGGCCTTCATCTCTTTAAAGACTCTTTTCCATGCAAACCCCCGCCCCCCCCCCCAAAAAAGGGAACCAACTCCTACTAACCCGCAATACAAATATGATACGGGCATCTGTGGGTGATACACACCAAGATAAATAATGCGGAGTCTTGGAAATGAACAGCCACATGACATTTTACATGAAAGGGGCTATTGATACACAGACGGCATCGACTCCCACTTGGACGCAGTTCCGAGTTCACTGCAAGCGCAAATAGTTAATACAGAGGATTGCAATGACTCAGAAAGCTGGTCGCCGTACAAACCGCATACCAAATGCTGTCGAAATCGGGTTCGTGGAGGACGCGATGTTTGATAAAAGTAATAGTTATTATGGGTGGGCGGGTGTACGTTTCCCACGCCGTCTACCCAATAACGCAACTAGGAGATACCCTGCTTTAAGGAGCATCCCCGTTCTTAGGTCTGTCTTTCTCCTCTCTCTTCCTTAGGAACGGGTAGAACCTAAAGTGAAAATCAGTCGAAACGTCAAAGCTGACTGATCACATGTACTCGATGCCATCTTTGAAGGTGCAAGTCCACGTTCTCCACAATCATTCATCGATAGAAGCTTAGACTTGCATTATTAATGAGTAAGTACGACAATTTGGGCTAACAGCTCAATTTAAACATGATTCATAGTCACAAATGTGCAGTTTACGTATGCCAATTGAAGTTACTGCAATCTTCATAATTAAGTGCACTATTGGGCACATATTCGTATCTTCTGAAAACATTTATGAGAACGTTTGAAAAACACGTAATCATTCGGGAACACACCTTTGGCCCCGAGTAAAGTTGAATTGTGCAAGATGGCCGCCCCGTGGTCATAGGATGGGCGCGGGCTCAAAGTTTGCTTCCTTTTAAGTTCCCGGCATCCCTCCAGGCTCTAGCCATAGGTTGAGGCGGACTGCTAGTAAGAAGGCGAGGGCGGGTAAGTTCGAAGTGCCTATGCGTTGGATTTCTTCGCGTTATGTTGGCGCTACAGCTCACGCGAGAGGCGCTGTTATTTCTGTATGCTAGTGGAGAGGAGGTGTTTTAGAGGTCTCTTAATAGTATTTACTGTTAACCTTGGTAGCTCCCAGAGCGTGCTTGGCCGGTGAGCAGGCATGGTGCATATAATCTTCCGCACACTCCACGGAGGACGCTTTTCTTTTATTATTAACTCAGGATACATTAACTTACGCCTGAACCAGTGTCCGACGTGAAAGCTCAGACGAGTGTGGCTTTTTAGCCAACATCAACTTTTCTTCTCCGTTTTTTTTCTTTTCATAGTATGTACCCGCGACATTATCACGTTTAAAGCACGCTTAATGTTTTTTTTTATTTCCATATCTTAAGTGTGACACTTTGGCATTTTATTGTTTCGGGTTGCATAGCAATGGTGACATGGGTTACTTTTAACTCGTTGTTTGTGACTAAACTGTCATTACCGGCGTCCCTACTGAAATACCAGCGCATTCGTGTTGTTGTGGTCTGCACACTGAGTATATACTCCGATTTGATAGTGTTCATGTAAAGGTCCCTGAACCCCACCTAGTTCCAGCACTCCCCAGGTCATAACTCAAAAGTGACCCTCATACGGAGATGACAACTTTTACTTTACTTAATCTAACAACCTCTCCAAATTAATGGAGCTCAACCTATTTGGAGAGTTCGTATTGGAGAAGTTGCTCGTTGCCAGAAAGCCTTCATTACAACTGTGACAGGTCGACAGATACTTTGAGTTCCTTCCAGTCATTCAATTCCTCGCAGAGCCACCTCTAACACAGCTTTCTTACGGCGCTCCAGTTATCATATTTTTAGGTGCGGACTGTATGCCTCCTCACCGTCATGGTGCCCTCCATTGATCTTCATTTGGAGACGTTATATCTCAGTTCATTCCAGTTTTCGTCACAAAATTGCCTTTTGTCACCCTCCTATTCCAACCCATTGATTTTTTTAATCGAAAGTTCATTTTGCAGCAGCGTTTCCATATCCGAAGACAATGTAATACATCTTTGACTGGAAGGAAGCTAGGATCATTCTAACGATGTTATTGCCACCGCCATCCCCGTGCAGACAGAAGAAAAATAATTCCCCCAACCCAGACGCCAAGTTTCCCCTATGCTGTGTACATTATATTAAGCAGCACTTTGCATTCTGAGAGCAGTAGTTCTGACTCTTATTATATATATATATTGCCCCATTTCTTTGCAAAGTACTGCCAGTTGAAACGCTACGACTGGCTGAAATCGTGCCGAGAACCACATTTAAGCACAGAATGAGTCTGTCCGGTGCAGGTGCACAAACTGTTGCGTTTACACATACTGCTGTCTTTGTTGAGAAGGCACGTGCCTTCATGGCGCTTTCACCCACTTCACTACAGGTACTCATTAACACGGTTTAACATATAGTTTGGCAATACAATGTGGCAGATTACGAAAATTATAGCCTCTGCCTCACTTAAAAGTCATGGCTGTGAGGTCAGCTGGAATGCTGTACATTTCTACTGACTAAATGTGCTCCCTTGGACCCTCTTTTAGTGCGGTGGCCTTTTGATTCCACCCGGTAGTAATGAGCTTTGCGACTGTATCTAGAGCAGGTTTCTCCAACCAGTCGATTGTGAGCTACCAATAGCTCCCAGACACCTTCAGAGTAGCTCACAGGCTGGTGTTCATTTTTAAATAACCACAGTCAGGTTTTTCCTTTTAAAGTTAGGGGAAAGCTGTGTTTATTTTACATTATTATCATCAGGCTGAGGATGGCTGGGCCTTATAGGGAGCAGTGTTGGAGTCCGATGTATGACCCAGGTGAAGAACTGAAGAATTAAGGTATTTAACTCTTATATAAAAGTGTTTGCCAACTCAATATTGGAGGTGAAAACAAAATTATATTTCTGTATGTTTTTAAATCGGTGAAAATGAAAAGTTGCCTTATGATTTAATTAATTTTTAATTTTCTCAATTTTTCAAAGTGTTGCATTTACAAACTGGAGGTTTCATGCTCCCAGTGGCCACAAGAACACTGTGCCATATTTATAATTGTAAAACAGTCATTTTTTTAAATGAGAGAAATTTAAAGTGCAGAAAATGTTCCACATTATGCTAGCTATATTACATTTCTCCCAATTAAAAAATGGTTGTATGTTATATGTGTAACAATGCCACAAATGGCAAAAGGTATGTTCTGTGCCACACGTACGTATGACACAGGCTCTCAGTTACCCTTACAGATATATCCCCAAAGACCACGCTCTCACTGACACACATAGCAGCCCTGTCATAGTGCCCCTAGTCAAATTAATTGTTTTTCAAACCATAGTATCTGGCTCTATGGACATTATGCTTAAAGTCAAGAAAGCTGAGTGTGGGAATGTCTGGTGATAATGCACGAGTTGTTTAGCCTTCAGTAGCTCTCAACGATTTTCACTGATCAGAAGTAGCTCTCACTACAGAAAAGGTTGAAGACCCCTGGTCTAGAGTATCAGGGCGCTGTGCGGTCTAGGAATGGTGAAGCTTGAAACATTAAGAAGGAAGCTGTGGGAGGGTAGACTGAAGACATACAGCTATTGTGTAGAACAAACTGAGGTGTATATGATGTGACATGATAGCCAGGTCTAGGGTTGAGGCTGGAAGACAGTTCAAGTTTCACATTGGGTGTCACTGTGTCATAAAATGGTGTTCTGACTACTTGCTCATTCGATACCTGGTCTCATCACAGAACGGTAGTTTCATATATGTGCCGATTTTAATTTCGATTCTATAAGAAAGTGTGAAGTACACAAGTGTGTAACTATGAAAGTAAAAAAAATAAAATGTAACGTGTGAGAGAGCGGAATTGGAAAAGTGGAGCAGATGAAGACAGTGATGTTGAAGGAGATTAAGCTTGAGACGCCCACCTGTTTCATCCCCCTTAAAACACAGGTTTAGGCCAGTTTCCTCACAAGTTGCACATCTTCATGACTGTGTGGCACTGAGTTTTCTCTGTGACGTATAGTTGAGATGTCTACTGGTTGGCCATACAGCCAGCAGAGGCTTTGATAACTACTGATAAGCCTCAAAGAAAATGTTCATGGAAGCGGAAAACAGACATGACCAGACACAGCCAGCTGGCCCATTGTGTTCTCTACCCCATGTACCAATACGTAGGCTGTGGACATTCTGCTCGATGAAGGAGAGCTCAGAGCCACAGATATTTCCCTTACAGGGTACGGTTTCACACTGCTGGGTCGGTCATGTCATCTCATCTCAAAGACCTAAGCGGCTTGTGTCTGTACCAGTCCTGGTTGCAAGGCAGAACCAAGAACCATAGTTATTGTGGCACTGAATTCAGCCCCAACATCGTGTGCACCAAGGATGCTTGTGTATACAAGTCACATGAACCTTTTTTTTGTTTACCAATCCAATCGGATCAGTTAATTAAAAAAATAAAGTTGCGTGTGAGAGGAAGCAACACATCGGCAAAAGCAACATGGAGGGCAGGGTGAGCGGAATCATGACGGTGGGGGAAAGCAACACAAGGCCTGGGAGAAGCAATCTAAGGGCAATAGGTAGGAGGAAGTAATATGGGGGCACAGGTGGGACAGCGGCATATGGGAGAGAACAGTAGGGGAGCGGAAAAAAGCAAACTGGAGAGAGAGAGAGAGCAACATGGAGCTGGGAGGTACACAGCCAAGAAAGTATTGGGGTGAGAAGCACACTAAGGTGAGTGCTTTATGGAGAGGGTGGGGGAGAAGCACACAGGTGAGAGCAAGTGGGATGTAAGGGGGCAAAGTACACGAGAGAGACAGCTGGAAAACACAGGCACTCTTGTGGAGTGCTTAAACAAAAAGAAAAAAAGTAGCTTTTGGAAAAAATTACCAATGGAAGGAGACAAGTAATGTGTCCATGCCCCCAGAGAGGGACAAACACAAGATGAGAAAGTAAAACCCATTCAAGGAAACAAACAAGAATCAAGCAAATGAGTGAGAATAAAGCCAATCAGTGGTAAGTAATGGGCGGGCTTAAAGGCTGCTGTAAGTTGACAATAGGTCTTTTTGCCTACAGACAGCTTGCCATGTCTAGTAGGCAAGAGCTAAATAACATTTTCTTAGAATTTGTTTATGCAATGACACATTCCTATTAATTTTGAAATTCCAGCTTTCACTTTTGAATGTTGTTTTGCTGTGTAGTGATACCTGCCGTAGTCATTGACAAAGTTGCAACCACATGTGTAGGTGTTAAGAGTGCTGTGATCACAGTTTGTGACACTTTAAAAAAAATCTTTTAAATACCTGTGCTGTTTTGCTGACATTAAGTGAGCATACATCAAAAAAAAAATGTAAGTCTTGGTTACAGACTGCTTTGGCCTAGGCACATTTTGGTCTCCATGTTTGATTGTTTACATTGGAACTTTTCACGGCTTACTTGAGGGGACTTTTTGTGTGTGTGTGTGTGTGTGTGTGTGTGTGTATATATATATATATATATATATAGACAACAAAGCGGTCCTAATTGCGGTGCGCTTCTAAAGGCTGGTGCACACGTAAGGGACGGGCCTTCCCTTATTCATTTTACCAAACAATTGTGAATCTGTTGCACTCCAGGAGAGTTATTCACTTTATTATAATTATGTACAACACCAAAACCACCACCCATGATAAGCAATTTGATTACTAAACAAAAATCAGATATCAAAACAGCATATGATTTGATGCACGATCTAGAAGGCCATGAGCTATCTGAAACTAAAGTATTGGAAGAATTAGAAATGAATATGGAAGGACATAAACACACTAATTTTAAGCCAAAATCAAAATTCTGTCCAGCGTTGTCGCCAGGCAACAGGATTGATACATTTCATGATCTTGTTATGGAAGAACTAGAGCAATTGGAAAATATTAAACAGACGAGAACATCACTTTGCAAGAACAAGAGGCTCTTAAGGGGGTTATGACCAATTACAACTTGGAAATTAAACCAGCTGATAAAGGTGGCAAAATACTGATCATGGAGAAAGAAAACTATGGAGGAAGCATACCACCAACTCAATGTGAGTACTCACTATTCAAAACTCAAGACCAATCCTATTAATGAGTTAACAATGGAGCTGAATAAACATCTGTACAAGTGGTACAAAGAAGGGTTGTTAAATGATGGTGAGAGATCATTTTTGAGGAATGACAGCCCTATTGTACCCACAATATATTTTCTTCCTAAAATACACAAATGTGTTAAGAACCCTCTCGGGCGACCGATAATATCAAGTTGTGGATCCCTGTATGAGAACATATCAATATATGTAGATTACTTCCTAGCTCCTCTGGTATTGAATCTCAGATCATATATAAGAGACACTGGTGACTTTTTGAGAATACTAGCTGAAATAGGATGGGAAGAAGGATACAAGCTAGTAACTATTGATGTAGTATCCTTATATACATTGATAAGTCATGAGTTTGGCCTAACAGCAGTACAATATTTTCTACAACAGAGAGACATGAAGGAACTAAAACATTCTCAAATGCAATTGAAGATGATTGAATTGTGCTTGAGTAACAATATTTTTCTTTTCAATCATCAAATAAATGCACAAATATGTGGGACGGTGATGGGAGTTTCCTTTTCACCGAGTTACGCCAACCTTACCATGAGTTGGTGGGAAAAGCACATAGCCTGGGGGGGACGAGAATGAGAAATATGCAGAGAAAGCAATAATTTGGCTAAGATACATAGATGATTTATTTATTGTCTGGAATGCAACAGAGACAGAGTACCTGAAATATTTTGAAAAGTTGAATAACAATGAGGTGGGACTACAACTTACATATAACATTAGTACCAACAATGTTCAATTTTTGGATGTATTGATATGCATAGAAAATAATAAGATTGAGACCACATTATATCGAAAAACAACATCAACAAACAGCATATTGAATGGAGAGAGCAAAATCGTTAAAGAAAAGTAGACCATATGGTGAGTTTATTAGGATGCAAGGTAACTGTTCTACAGCACAGGAAATGGACGTGAAATTTGCTAAAACAAACAGAGATTCATCCAGAGGAAATATAAATACAAAGATATAAAATCTTGTTAACAAAAAGCAAGGTCCCTAACAAGAACTCAAATATTAAATATGTCAGTGATAAAGAAAAGGAATGAAGATTCTAATATAAGAATGGTGATGACATATAGCAAAGAAAGTCATCTAATTCTCAATAAATATTGGGATATAATAAAGAAAGACCCAGATGTTGGAAAATTACTTGGAGTCAGGCCCATGATCACATATAAGAAGGTACCGTCACTGCAAGATCTCCTGGTAAGGAGCCATTTTTAAATGAACAAACTGTCATTGCCTTCTGGGCAATATTCAAGACTGGATGACGGAACGCAACATCCTTAGTCCCCTGCAGGCAGGTTTTCACAAAAAAATATCTACCATTGAGCAAGCCCTTAGGTTTCTGCTCTTATACTGGAAAACCGATTTTATTGGTAAAGGGAACCTATATGTTGCTTTTGTGGACTTGAAATCCGCATTCGATTTAGTACCCCGTAACAAGCTGTGGGAAGTTCTTTCCCTAATGGGAATCCCCGAGCAGATTCTTGTATTACTAACTCTGCTCCATGAGGGTAACTATGCATGTATCAGGTGGGACGATAGGGGGCAGTTAACTGACAGAATTCAGGTGTCAAGGGGTGTGTGGCAAGGTTGTATCCTTGTCCCCACCCTGTTCTCCCTGTACATAAATTATATTGTCCCCTCTTTACTCAGACTGGAGGCTGACGCACCATTGCTAAGCACACTGAAAATTCCGGTCCTGCTCTTTGCAGACGATACACTCCTGATATCCAAGACCCAAGTGTATTACGTAAACTTCTCGTGTGTTTTGAGGAATTTTGCTTCACATGGGGAGTTGAAATCAATGCCTCTAAAACAACATTGATGACACTTAACCCACCCAGATCATTTAGAGGAAAGTTCACTCTTGAGCGAACTCCAATTGAAAAGGTTGGCACTTTTAGTTAACTGGGCATAATGTTAACTGAGAAAATGTCTTGGAAATCACACATTGCAAAGCAAGGACTGAAGTTAAAACAAACAACGGGGGTCTTAATAAAGGAATGTAACCTCTCACATACTAAACCAATACGCCTGCAATCCGGATATATGAAACCAAGGCAGTAAGTTCAGCCCTCTACGAGGCTGAACTTTGGGGCTATGCCAAAGCCCAAGAAATAAAGGTTTCTGAAAATAATTTCTTAAGAAATCTAGTGTCCCTCATGCCAAGTACTCCACTGTTTCCCCTTTTTAAAGACCTAGGCATAAAAAGCATTGACCTCAAAGCCCACCTGCGTCCCCTCTTGTATTGACGGCGTCTTTGGACCACCCCGGAGCTTGCCTCCTTTTCTATAGCCCTGCGGGTCATCTTAGAAGCTGACTACGCTCATAGTATCCCCTGGTTCAGACACAGCAAGGGGCTACTTTACTCTCTTGGGCTTAGAGAACTTTGGGATTCCCCAACCACTACTTCCCTCCCTTCAAAAAGTGATCTTGAAAAATTGTACTGGCATATGGTAGATTCTGAAGACCTGAGGGTTGCTCTTCACTCTACACTATCATGTGACTTCACCATCCTAAAAGAGACGTGCAAATATGAGGCTTTCTGGGACATAATCAAGGTGCCAAGAGAAAGGAAGTTGTACTTCCAGTTACGTATTGGCACCCTGCCATTAAGACTGTTTACTAGTTGCTGGTCACATGACGAAATAACCATATGCCGAGCTTGTAAAGCACACATTGAAAACCTCCCTCACGTCCTACGTGTCTGCCCTGCATACACTGCCTCACGCAGAAAATGGCTGGCCCCGGTTTGTAGACTGCTGGGAGTTTGCAGGTCCGACTTAGCTCTCCGAATTCTTAGATCAGGCACTCTCCCTATGCTATTGATTGCTGTTGCCAAATTCCTTGGGGCAAGTTGGATTGTCAGAGGGAAACGTCTACCTGTATAATGGTTTTACCAAGAATGGTTAAACTTACTCTGGGAGTATATTTTATTTAATTTGATTATTTTATCTAATCACGTACTGTATATATTTTATTTAATTCTGTGTCATTATTTATTCTTGCTGTGCTTTTGTGGCTCTTGTAGCCAAAATAAAGTCCTTTTAACTGACTGACAGAAATGAACAAATCATCAAATTGGTTAATGACTCAGGGGAATGGCTTTATATGTTGTGGGAAATGCAAAGCATGTCATATAGGGATAAACACAAAAGCATACAAAGACTCTAATGGTAACAAGATGGCGATTAATAAAAGGATCACATGTAATACCACTCATGTAGTGTATGTAATTGAATGCTTTTGTTGACTACGATATGTGGGAAGCACGATATGTCCCCTAAAGAAACGAATTTTGGAGCACATTAGAGCTGTACAGAACAAAGACTTGAATTATGCCATGGCAAAACATTTGTCAATACATGATGGAAAGGACTGGAAAAATATGAGATTCTTTGGCATTGCAAGTATTGACAAGGATGAAAGAGGAGGAGATCATGAATTGAAACTGAGGCGTTTGGAATCACGATTGATTATACAGTTAAGAACTAAGGCCCTCATTACGATCCACGCTGGCGGTCAATAGATGACCGCCAGCGCGACTACCCCCCGCCGGGCGTATAATGTTTTCCCCGCTGGGCGAAAACAGTGTTTCTGCCCGCCGGCCCAGCGGGGAATAGGGCTGTAACATTGACAGCGGCTCCAAATGGTGCTGCCGCCAATATTGGTGTGCGGCGGGTGCAGCAGCACCCTTCGCGCACCTGCAGGATGGGGCACTGCACGGGGGCTCCTGCACTGCCCATGCCAGGTGCATTGGCAGTGTAGGAGCCCCGGAGCACCCATTACGCCAGCCTTTTTCTGGCGAGGGAACCTGCCAGGGAAAGGCTGGAGGCAAAAGGGATAAGTATCCGAGGGGCAGTGCTGCCATGTCAGAAAATGATTCCCTCCATCGTCAGGCTGCCTGTTGGCGGCAGCCTGGCTACGGAGGAGGGCCAACATAGGCAGCCCTCACTGTGTCCAGAATATGGCGGTTCAGACCGCCATGCCGGTGGTGGTCTTTGCCCCCGCCGCCAGCTTGGCGGTCTGAACTGCTAGGGTTCATAATGACCCCCTATCACTCCGAAGGGTTTAAATGGAGATGAAGAACTTTACAGTCACCTATAAAAGGAGAAACTGCCCATTATAACCAAGTGATTAAGACATTTGAGTTACCAAGAATACAGGGTTGAGATATAACATGGATTAGAAATACATTGTATGTTGAAATAACAGAGAAAAAAGAGAATACATAATTTTTTTTATAATATTGGATATGTAAATGGTTAAAAGGGATCAGTGAACTCAAAGTGATAACATTGAGAAATATAGAGAAAATATGATTAATGATGAAATGTGACTCTCTAGATAGAGATAATATGGAATAAGAAGAAAGAAAATAAAAGGAGAGTGTCACTGTACCAGGATGAATAAGATATGAAGAAACATGGCTGTAGATTAATCAGTGCAATTATAAATTTGAAAGATCGGTTATATACGCGCTGTATTGGGGGTAATGATGAAAAATGTTAATTTGATGAGCAGTTTCATAAATAAGGTTTATTGAATATACTATTAATACTTTTTTGCACCATGTTATGATGAGAAACACATTTAGTGTTCTCATATGGAGTATACACGAAATGATTGGATTAAATTAGTTATTTTTTATATTTTTTCACTACGTTTCCCACAACGCATTGCTATTGTGTTTGAAAAAAATATAAAAGTGAGACACAGAAAATGCACTCACAAACTGTGAACAAGACCTGTTGATTGAAAGGTGGTGGTTTTGATGTTGTACATAATTATAATAAAGTGAATAACTCTCCTGGAGTGCAACGGATTCACAATTGTTTGGTTTGGCTATATATATATATATATATATATATATATATATATATATAATTTTACCACTCCATGGGAGTGCATGTTTTTCCTGGCTCTTCTTCTTCTTCTTTTTTTTTTTTTTTTTTTTTTTTTTTTTTTTTTTTTTTTTAAACCTTTCCTATTTCTGTTCATTCAGTTTTGTTTAAATTTCACTTTTATGGCAGTCCGGATGTTGATTGCTGCCAGACCCTTCACTTTCCTTTTGCTTCCATCCTGTGTGCTGTTGTCAATCTTTCCCCATTCCGCCTGCTCCCCATCCTGCTTCCTGTGTTGTCAAATTTTTTATTTATTATTATTTTTTTTTTATGATGGCTTGGCAGCTGCCAAGTGCTGTTTCTGTCCTTTTCATTTTTTCTCTTACATTTTAAAGTACTGTGTAAACTTGACCACTTGCTATGATGGAGCAGTAAATTAAAATGGTGGCATGTGCCATGTCCGCATGCATGCATATGATGCACATGTACATAATATGAAACCCATTCCAAAATTTCAGACCGTGTGTGGATCTAGAACATTGGTGTTTTAAGTTTTTAATATCATCTTGTGTCAGGTAAAAAAAAAAAAAAAAAAGATTAATTAGCCCCCCCCCCTAGAATAGCCAGCATATTTTGGCACAGTTATTTTATAACAAAATCATCTCTAAACATATTAATTCAAACATTACAGTTATGTTCAGCGATTCCTTAAAAAAAATGCAATGAAATACAAGTTTACCATCATTTCATGGGAAGGGAATCCTGGTCTTGCAGAAGTGTAAGTGGCCACAATGTGATCTTTTATCGGAAATTTGAGGCTGGGGTGGTTTATATGGGTTATGAAGAGCCCCCTCCTTTGACACCTGCTCTTAGCCAAGGCATGAGTGTCAAAATGTGTTACTGGTGGTCCATTGCAGATTGTCTCCCTGCCACCCTTTTATTGTTTCCACCAAAAACACAACACTGTTTTGAAAATGATGCTCCGCTTGGCCAGTGCCTGGCACCACCCAGGATCAATTGAGACTTCCCAGTTTGAAGACCTCTAATCTAGAAGTATGCTTTTGCATCCTGGTGGCATCAGGCAGCGGCAAAGTCAATCAGCTATTTAAATCTGAGACCTATTACCTTTGCCACTGCTGTGTACATAGCAAGCTTCCATTAAATGACTTTCCGTGTTCTGATGGTGACTTCACCAACTCTTGCCTGAGGTTTTGACACATCAACAGTACTGTAGTTGCTGATTGTTAGCGCTCAAGCGGGCACCATTGTTTGCTATCCCTGCAAGTTCTCTTTGCCTAATATACATGTCAGTTTGAATTTTTTTTTTTTTTTTTTTTTTTTTACACTGCTTACCCCTTTTCATAAGTGCACCTAAGGATACTGGATTTCCTCCTCCCTACAGCAAACTATTTCTATTACTTTTGTTATGAGAAGTAGCCCTCACTATCTGAGTCTCACTTACAGTAAATTCACAGTAATTGGACTAAGTGTGCTAAGCTTCTGTGTCTGCCTTTCAAGGTAAGGCTGCTGCTGCACAGCTAGGCTAAGAGTCTGTGGGCTGGTTACATTTGTGTGACGTGTGCTTCATGTGCGACTACCGCCTTGCTCAACCTTGGATCTGCACACAGGTAGCCTGTAGCAGAAAGGGTTTTTCAGGGATTGCTACTAACCTGGGGTAGGCCTTATAATATGAGTAGGCACTCATAGTTTAGGTCTGTAGTGCTTACACAGGTCTATGGTGCTTATCCTGTGTACACATTATTGGCAAAATCTGCCCTAAAGTACAGTTTCACACTGCTTAGGCCTACAGGTTCCTGCTAGGTTCCAATTTGTGTGTAAACATGCACCCTGAATGTAAATTTGTAGTCCCTAACATACCACATACATACATTGTGGCACTTTAAGAATTGTCCTATTTCTAACGCTCAGCTCAGAATCAGATTCCTGGCCTTTGTCCTCATTACTGGGTCAGGTTAATTACTCTTCTCCTCAGCAGTGTGATCACAAACCTTCTGTACATGATAGACCAATTAACAGTGCTTGACCCGGTTCCCACGAAATAAAGGGGTGGGGAGGAAATCTGTTTCTGATAATTAGCTTAGCATTCTGCACCTGAGCTAGGACAGCCTAGGCCTACTGGAACCAAGGAGGAGGGCCATACCTTTAGAGCAAACACAAGATGGGGACTCTCCTTTGAAGTTTTGGTGGGACAGGATCACAATGCTGTGTTTTCAAGGTGCAGAGCTGTGGCTCTCAGGGGAGCACCTTGCACAGACCACTTGAAGTCTCCATATTGGGTTGTCTTAGAATGCTGTGAAGGAGGATTGAGACTGGTGGAGTGATGATGTTGCATTCTTAGGATTGGACTGGGGTACATGGCTTCTAGAACTTTTCACCCCTACTTAAAAGCCTCTGCGTAAGGAGAAACGGATAAGACAGCACTGGACTTGGGAGTGACGATGGCCAAAGGGTGCCCAGCTGAAAGAAGCTACCTGATGCCAGTTAGGCCCTGGTCTCAGGGTGCCCTTACAGCTCTTGGGTGGGTGGCTGTTGGCCTCCGGATGGGCCCTCGCCCACAGACATTCACCTTGAATCTGGTTCCCCCCCCACCCCCACTGCTTCTGGTCATTCCTCCTTGATTCTCTGGCACATCCTTCTTATCTCACCCTCCTTGCATGCGGACATCATTGACCCATGACCTTTCCTTTGACCCTCCATAGTGCCATATGGGGAACCAAGCACTTTTACACAGCCCAGAGTAAGAAAGGTCTTCACCCCCTGTTTAGACCAAAAGAAAGTGGGACCCAAAGTCTTGTGGGATTTTGGGAATCTGCGACAGCAACCATTTTGGGCATGGTACTATAAATACTGTGCCCACTTGTATTAGCCTTTGCTTGGCTTTGAGTTTTCTTTCTGTGTGAACCCCCTGATTGTCCTGCTTACCTGATCCTGGAACTCCTGCTTCTTCACCCCTGGTGGCAGCTCCTTCTTCTGGACTTTGCAGCTCGCCCTGAAAAGAAAGGACAAAAGACAAAGATATGTAAATGAATCTCAGTTTTCAGTTTTGGGATACTAAGGGAACTTTAATGCATATTGCATTATTGGTTAGTGATCTAGGGCCCCGGTTTAGATATTGGTGAACAAGTTACTTCGTAACAGTGGTGACTGATATCCAGTCCTCCAAAATCCAAATCCCATTCTATCATATGGGATTTAGATTTTGGTGGACGGGATATCCATCACTGTTGTGACGGAGTAACTTGTCCGCCAATATCTAAATCGGGCCCCTAGTCCCTATTAATCAATGTGATTGTTTTCCCTAGAATATAACCATTGAGAGACTCCTGAGAAGAGCATCATGCACACAATTCACCTCCAGATCAGTTCCTGAAAGCAGTTCATTGTAGCCTTCTGGTGCCACCCAGCTGAGGAGTGTCTTCTCCCTACCCTTGTTTACCCCAATCTCTTTCCCCCCCAGGGATTAGTCACCAACACCCGTACACTTTACCTTGTTGAGAATTAAATCACTCTGGACTGGGAGGAAGATCTTTGCTCCCCCAAATTCCTGGACTTCAGGTGAGTGGACACATGTCAACACCACTTCAAGAACAGACTTTTGGACTTTGACTCCAGCTGACCTCCAAGAATAGGATGGGTCTCTCCAGTACCAGTGGTGCTGGACCCCTTATGTCCTCTGATCATTTGGGTGAATGGACCTGTTGGAGGGGACCCTGGATTGTTCCCCTGGACCTTCTGTGGACTAGCCCTTGACACTGCTGACCCACCAATGCTCTTCAAGAAGCCAGGGACTCTGGGACTGGAGAAGAGCAGTTGGGGTGCTGCTTTGCTGACTGGTTGCAGAGATGCTGTCTAAAATGGCCTCACCAACAGAAGAGCACAAGGGGCCAGGTAGAGGATAGGTCTGGCGCAGGGCACCAGAAAATCTAGCTTCACACACAGACCTCCCATTTAGAGGCCAGGAGGCAGATGCTCCTAGTGGTTAAGGGTTGCCATCAGGGTCAAAGTGAGACCAGATTTGTTGAAATTGTCCAACAGGCCTGAGATATGGGCCTGCAAAAGCTCACCTCACCAGGGTTAAAGAAATGGGGGCAAAAAGGAGTCCATAGCACTTTGCTGTATTTACCGAATTCCTCTTGGGGTGGCCAGGGCAGAATATCGGCATCTCTATATGGGAGGGAATGTGCAAGAAACTCCCTCCCAGGACCCTGTGCGCCCTAGGGATGCCCATCTCCCTAGGGGTTGGCACAGTAAGACTGTCCTGGTGACCCCATCCCCTGGGACAAAGAAGCAGACTGACTAAATTGTTTGCTGGACCAGGTCTGTTGTGTGGCCCCATGCCAATGTCTGAGAGCAGTGGGGCGTGACGGCCTCTTGCCCACACTCCTCAAAGGCCGGGGACAAGAGAAAGTGCACAGCTCCCGCTGTAGGTGGGAGCATAGGAAGAGGTTGCTCCTGACATGCAGGAACAGAAGTTAAGATGCTGGCTCCCACGTGCAGGCCAGTAGGTGCGGGCAAGGGGACTGAGCTAGGGCCACAGGGTGTTGGGCCTCCCCTTGCAGCCCCCAAGTCTGTGGTTGCCCTGGGTGGGACCAGGATACCCCACCAAAAAAGAAAACAAAGCAAAAATTAATTTGGGAGCCATGGCAGCAGGGAGTAGACACTCATTTAGTATGCAGGGAGTGGAGTGCCTTGTAAACTCCCTTGAGAAGGGGGTCCAAAATGAACATACTTAAACTGTACTGACCCCAGAAAGGGTAGAGACACCCAAACTTTGTGCCCTGTTTTGCATTGAGTGCAGCAGCACTCCAGAGTAGTTTTTAACAGACATTCCCTACCTCTTGCAGGAAATGTATTCCGGACCCCGAGAGAGGCTCACCTTTATTTTCAAGCACTCTCGGAGCTAGACCTTTTCTCCTAGGCGCTACAGAGGCGGAATCCCTTGTGGCTGGTCTTATGATTTATGTGGCAGTCTAATAAAAGTAAAGAAAGATACAGCAATGTTTTAAAGTTGATAAGTGGCTGCTTTTATTAATGTGGGGACACCCTGACAAAGCTTGTAGGCCTCCCTTATTCATAATGACACTCCCTTATTTTATGATGTTGCATCTAGTATTGGTGAGTTGTGCTGTACACTCGAAGGAAGAGTTGAAACTTGTCTGTATTCGTCCCCTGCATGTTTAAATGAGGAGTGAGTGTCCCATGCAGTGCGATAGCTAAATCAAACAACTCGTCCAGTAATCGGGTACAAATGCCTATGAAATTCATTGCTCCCACACTTGCCCTTTTGTACTTCAAATTTTAAATCTGCTTCACACTTTTAAATTACATGATGCAGGTCACTTACTGCATTGGAAATGTGGAGTTTAAAAGCATTGGCTCTTCATGTGCTCAAAGCGGATTGAATCTGGTATTTGAAAGAGGGGCTTGAAGTTTGCTTTTCTCCTGTTTATAGGTAGAAGCCTCAAACACCCACCCACCATTGTTTTGCCCAACTATGCACTTCAACAGCATGTTTGTGCTGTCCACGTTGTGGTAGCATTCCATTTAAATTGATGTTGTGCTATTAATCTTCATCACAGTCAATCTTATCTTTCTTGCCATAGTTCTTACATTTTCCGGCTTGTTAGTCATGACCCAGGTATGTTACCTAATCGTTGTGCCTTAGTTGCCTCCTCATCAGTAGTTTACTTCTTGCATTGGATGTATCGGGATTGAAGCTGCCGGGGTGAAGGGGAGGACACGTAGGGATCGTTCTGATCGTCATAGGTCATTATCGAAGCCCATAACCTTTTGGAGTACTGGAAAAAACAAAACTTCGAGGCCGGAGGTTTGAGAGTATTTATTTAACTTGGGCCATAGCAGCTGAATAATCTGCCAGCTAGCAAGTGTCAACTGTGAGAGACTGTGACAATAGGACCTCGGTGTCACTGGATTCACCATAGAAAGATAATGATTATCACACCTTACTTGCAAACATGACAATGCTAGATGAAAAGTGCTTTAATAATGAACAGATGACAGGGTGTAATCATAATTACTGGTAAGCATTAATGGCACTACTCCTTTGTCTTTGCTTTGTTACACTACTTATGAAGACATATCCAAAGACCCCTAAGGCAACTCTAAAAATCAGCACACATCACAAAACTAAGTTTTCCTTCCTCTTGGCACTCCCAAAGTTTAAAACGGAGCTACCAGTCAAAACTGTCAGAAAGAGCACAGACCTAACCTCTGCATCCAAGCCTATCACACTGTAGAAGGAATTCATACCCGTATAAGGATTGTCGGTCCACTCATTGTTTTCAAAGCATGTCTCCCGTCCTTGGTTTTCCTTAGGGACCTTGTTCCTGAAGCTGTAGTCTTGATTTGTTTCCTTTGAAGCAATTGGTCTAATGATGCTGATGACGATGATTTGTAAAAGGAGAGGAAATGAATGGAAGACGGTGCTCTGTCCATTGTGCTGGTCATACACACCCTGGGTCAGATGCACTACGAGCTATTTCTGTTAAGCACAGTGCACTAAGGAGGGGATGAGTCGAACATGTTTCATGATGGTGCTTAACGGAGTTGGTTCGAAAATGCACAGTTACTGACCCAGTTGAATACATATAAGCACAAACAATTATTGTGTTTAGGTTTCCACAAATACTGCAATAGCTTCGAAAGGAGCCAGGCATCAAGCTCCCAGCAGTACTTGCTCTCTACCAGTACACAGAACTTTCGCAATTATTGGCCTTTCACATCCATGCAGCATTCATTATAATTACAGCCTGATAAAAAGACAAATTAAAGCACAGAAAGAACAAACTCCAACTTGCTTAAAAAGCCCTGTACCTGATAAAATTATAGCTGTGTGGCTTTTGCAATGACAAGCTGTCTTACCGAGAATACTGCTTCTCCAAAAGCAAGAAATGTTTGAAAGGATGACACTTTAAGAGTATGCTCTTTTGGAGAAGAGGTGAGGGGAGGGTGGGGTGAACTAAAGAGATTAAGAGCATCATTTTGGCAAGTGGAGCCAGAGTGCAGCATGTGGTTTAATACTCCAAAGAAGAATACGTACATATCAAGACAAAAATGAATCGCCACAAGTGCCAGATGACATCAGCAGGGCTGATGGCCAATTCTTCTGTTGATAGAAGGCAGCAATTAATGGAATGGAATGTGCAGAGTACTGATAGTTGAAATCATAATTACCACGAACAAAAATTACAGGCAGAATATTTACATATAGAGCCTGAAACCATTTCTCCTTCATATGCTTTGATTGGGTCATAAGAGTGGGGCCCACAAGGCAGCTGCGAAATCTACATCACAGAGATATCTTCAAGGGCATCCCTGGGTTACACCAAAGCAGGGAACATGTAGCTGATTACATTTGCACAGAGCAATATAGAGGATCTACAAAAGCAGTGGGATATACAGTTCCATGAAAGCAGATACCTCCAACCCACTTTCAAACCAATACATTTGACACCAGAGATGTCCCAGGCAGGTGGAAATCTAGTTTAATAAGCTGGAAAATGTGGGGGTCATTTGAGGGCAGAAGGTGTGGGCTGCTCAATCATTATTACCCACACGACCACGCAGCTAGGCCAGTTAAGGATTTGCACAGATGTGGTACCCCAGTCAGGTTAACAATAGGAAGAGACTGGTCACCACAATGATGTTTGAAATCTTGTCTGGTATTCATAGAGCTCATTTGTTGACCAAGCTGAATGTCTGTGTGGGATACCACTGGCATTTAACTGCACCTCAAGTCCCACAATAGGGCTACATTCCCCATCCATATTAGATTTCTTGGTACTGTCATTGAGTTTTGGCGTGTCCTCTGCCTCTGAAGTGTTCGAAAACTCAAGAGAAGTGCTGTTTAACCTTCAAAGGAGTCCTAAACTTAATTAATGATATTCTATTTTTTGTCAGTGCCTCTCTAAAAGGCCACATGCCTCCGGAATAGCTCTCTAAAGGCTGAATGAACAGGTTCTGAAACTCCATGGAGAGATGTGAAGCCTCAGCTGCAGTGGCTGGAACTAATCCACAGGAAGTCTGTTCTTAGCTCCCATAGTGGTTCTCATGGAAATCCACTGTCTGGACATGGATGTCAGCCAGGCTGAAGCATTCCAGGAATCTTAACACCCTCCAATGGGAAACTACAGTGACCTACTTTGACTCCTGCAGCAACACAGAAATCTTGGCACATGACAATATTTTTGGGCTAGGCACAGTGCTAGTCCAAAAGGACCCCAGCCGGATTACATAACCCATCATCCATTGTAGCCAGGCACTCTAAACACAGTATTCACAGATAAAGAAGAAAGTGATTGAAATTCATGGAAGCAGCTAACCCTTCCATTTCTCCTAGTATGGATACAGTGTGACTGAGCACAAGCTGCTAGAGCTCCTTTTAAAGGTCTTCATTGCATCCCTTTTCTTGCACTGAAGTGGATCTTGTAGCTCCTAGAATACAGACTCACAGTAGAATATCAATCCCCGGTGGGCAGACCTCCTAATTAACTATACCGTCAGTCTCAGTATTTCGCTAAAAGGAAGTGGGGAGAAGCCAGAGTCATGTAGAACGTATTGATAGTGAGGGAAGCATCCCTACCACCAACCAAGAATGTGAAATAGTGTTCCAAAGCTAGTCACTGACCTTGGCTCACTTGCCCCACAGTTATTTGCTGCTCCATGGAAAAATAATCCATGAAAGTCCCTTGTAGAAAGCAGCCAATACTGAACACCTAAAATGAAGAAAACCTTTCAGCCATTCTTAATATCTACTAGGAGGTATCTGTAATCCCAGAAGGGTTGTTGCAGAGAGCAGTGCTTAATTTAAGGCAGTGCTTTCTGGTGCTCAGCATCGGCACATAAATGTCAACACCAGTGCTTATGACAGTCTGTCCCATGGTGACACTGTATGTTTAATTTTCAGATGAGCACAAGAAAAGTTGTGTAATAAATTAACATACATAAAAATGACTAATACCTGCCACCCAAACCATTCTTGTAGCTGGGGGTGGCATGTAATAGTCTGAATTGTCACAATTGTAAGAATGCGATGGATAGTATTTGATTTGATACGGTCATTGGCAGCGCCGATGTGGGCAATGGATTGTTCAAATAACATTGGCCTCCTGACAAGGCCCCCGGCATTTTTTAAAACAAATTAAGCACTGGCAGAGAGGCTGACATATAATAGGACAATTCAAGTCATCAACAGTGTACACCAGAGAGTGGCCAAGACCATGGTCCAGCCGAGAGCGCAGGTCTGGCTCTGAAGGATTGACATCTGGCTAGAAGAAGAGGTCCAAAACCACCTGATTTACAACATAGTGAGAAACCCCAGAGAGCTTTGTCCAAGCAACTGTCAACTTCTCTGGGACAACCTCCGTGTGGTGGTGGATGATCATTTTGAATATCCCAAAGTTGAATTTATAAGTGCTAGCACAGCTGAGATAGTCACCTTGTCATTCGAAGAAAAGAAATTAGGACTGTGCACCAACTGCCTTCAAAGCTGAGAATGGACAAAGGATCTCCATTCTAAAGGAGTGGAGTAACGATGTTACTGAGGCAAAACATTGTACTCCTCTGTCGTAGCATGCCACAGTTGTGAAAAAAGTGCTTTATGTGCACTTTTAAGGTGCCTTTAAACAGTTTCTGAACAGCAGCAGGACATTGAACTAGCTGTGTATCAATTTGCTGGAATTCCGGGTCAATCTCTATACTACCATCCAAGTAACCCCTATTGTGGCACTGATGGTGGGAGACTTCCAAGAAAGATTCATTCCCAACACCTTTCATTGAACCAAAGGGCCTATCATCATCTGTCAGCAAGAACAGAAGCAAAAGACTGTGAGCCAAGAAATGACCTTTTCGAGTCAATGACCACGTTATGCAAGAACTTCCACTCGGGAAGTGAGGGTGGGGTGGAATTACGCTCTGTGGTTGACATTGCTGGTCTGGCAGTTCAGGCTTGACTGTTCATTAAAAGCAGCAGGTCCAAGGCTGATGTTCATATAACTAGTTCCTGTCTGAAGTGGCATGGTTGACCAAAAAAAAGAAACGATGGCCGGAATGCAGTCCTGAATAATCTCCTGAGGCTGAGATTTAATAAAATATTTTTTCTACTAGAAGTGGGAAATGTATTCAACTACAAACCTTGTCCATTCACCAATTCACTCATACAATTAGTTCATACCTGGAGGAAGACATGTCTAACGATACTGTGAAAACGACCCCATCTTGTTCTAAAAATATATGTTAAATAGTTATTCTTATCATACAAATATATCTAACAATTTCTTCCAATTTTACACAATAAAAAGCACATAAAAACAGACATCACACATAATAGGAAGAATTATTTAAAAAACTCATGCATTCAGTTTTTAAAATCGTGCAGACATCAGTTATGCACTGTGAAATCATGAGTTGATTAATCCTATGTACTTGTTCAGTGCTAAAGGATTTTTGTCACTTGTTCTTTTTCAACGCAGTTCGGTGGTCAAATTCTTATTTCTAGAAACCACCTTCGGGAAATTACAAATTTATATTCTTCCAAGTGAAATTATTATTGTAAGCGTATATCATAAACGTGACTACAAAATCTCACTTGAGAATTCGAAAGGGGATCCCAATTGTATAATTATCCCAGCCGTTTTACTCGATGAAACAACTTTTAAACTTCTTCTCTGAACTTGGTGTCTTGATTGCTACTCTTCCAGTAAAAAGTGTAATGATCGAGACACCGAAAGAAAGGCATTCAAGACTCGCAACATGGCTTGGACACTTAAATATTGAAGTCAACCAAACAAGGCGATATCAAGAGTTTAAAGTTTTAGGTTTTCCTCATGCATATCTTGGTGAAGACTAGGTTGGCAGTGAATGAATTGGATATTCTTATTGGTGGCATATTGCATATAATTGCAGTCAGCGCAGTGGTTTTCTGATGATCATTGGTGAGTAGTTGGCAAAGAATTGGCCTTTAGTGTGTTGACATTTACAGTGCATATAGTAAGAAGGTCTGTGTTGTATCTTGAGTCATATTAGCCTAAAGTTGGCACAGATTGCTGCATCCATCGTATGTCTTACTGCATTCTCCAAGTCTTTGTCTTACAATATCCTTAGCAGGGACATAACTTATTCATGAGTTTTGAGAATTGTGAATCTCAAGTTTCCCAAGGGGAAAAGAAGTGGGCTGCAGGGTGAATGGATGAGATGACCCAGCTTCAGGATGGAATGTTCGTATAAGGAGCAAGGGAAGTACTCATTTTATATTCGATTGGCTTCTGGGTCCGATTTAGAGTTTGGCAAACAAGATAGTACTGTGCTTCTTAAATGTGTTTCATATTGTCACATCTTTCCTGGTTTTAGAAAATATCAAGTGTATCCTAACGTGAGAACATTTGATCTTTTTGTTTACAGCTTTTGACAGATTTATTCTACAGGCACTTGATCCTCCTCAAGAGGACACCTGAAGTTGGGCATTTTCCCAAATTTAGATTTATTCCACCTTTTGTGGTCGTGCTCTTAATTTAGCCAACATTGTAGTCTGGGCTAGGAATTCAATATGCATTGCTAAATATTGTAACCTTTAGCTGTATCAGTTCAGATCCATAGTAGGATGCTATCGTACACGAACAGGACAAGTATCCAGCATTCATGGGAAATGGGACGAAAATTATAATTCTAAAAATATGTGAGATATCATTACAGTGCATAAGTTATCGCATAAAAATCTGCAAATGATGTGAATGCTGCAGTACATTTTGTTAAACAAAGCCATCGAAACATATATTTACGGGTAGCTACCTAAAACAAATATCTGGTTAATATATATATATATTTTTTATTGTTTTTATTGATTTTGAACATACAACAGTAAAGAGGAAAACAACAAAACCCCATACAGATAGTAGAACAAATAAGGGTGGGGGAAAGATATTGAGGTAGAAAGTGGGAATAAAGGGGTTTGTGGGAGTGGATTAAAACAGGGTTGCACAGTTGCACATCAGTGCTTTGTATAGCAACAACAGTTAGGCATATCTCAACCACAGTGCGCCTAGATCACAAAGAACGACTTAGTGTACTTAGCCCCAATATGACAGTAAAAAGGGTGGTCTCTGTGTGGGGCAAAATGGGGGAGGGACATTTGGCTCTCAGATCATGGGCGGCAAAGTGGCTGGGACGGAAAGTCAGTGGACATGTGGCCACCATCCGGGATCGTCCCATCTGGAGAGGACAAAGGTATGAATCTGTGGCGCATGAAGAATAGGAAAGGCTCCCAAATGTCCCTGGAGAGAGAGCGCACCAGCAGCTGTACCCAGAATGTGGTTAGTTGCGCCTGGCAGTTTGCAATATCATATAGCCAGGCATCTCTAATGGAAATTGATTGCCCGCGCCAGTGTATGGTGACCCTGCGTTTGGCCAAAAGTAGGAGCATGGCAAAAAGGCGGCAGTCTGGGGCTGAGGCATCCTTGATATAACCCAGGAGGCCCACTAGGGGAGTGGTTGGCAATGTATGTTCAGTGATGGTTTGTATGTTGAATAACCCCTGCCAAAACCGTGCCCCACTGGGCCATTCCCAGGCAAGATGTAGAAAGGTGGCGTGTAGTGATTTGTGTATCAGGCAGCGGGCCTCTCCAAGTTTCATCCAAATGAGCTGCTGTGGAGTGTGGTATAGGCAATGCAGGAATTTGAAGTATGCTAGCCTCAGTTTGTAGTTGGGTATTTTTTTTATTTTTTATTTTTATTTATTTTATTTTATTGAAAATTCCATAATATCAAAACCAGGCATAGATACAAAGGTACAAAAACCTACCATAGCTCATAAAAAATTCATAGGTTACAGAATCTAAACAGTATTTCATTGAAGACCATCATAATGAATTTCTAGCAGCAGCATATCCCTCAGCCTCGAACTTGATCAGATAAATAGAAGGAAAATAATTCTACCCACATCTACACATGCTAAGTCCTTGCCGCTGATTGCAATCATTAGAATTGGCTATAACCCAGGTTTATGGAAAGGAAAAAAGGAGACATAGCAGGGAGTGCAGAATTATTAGGCAAGTTGTATTTTTGAGGATTAATTTTATTATTGAACAACAACCATGTTCTCAATGAACCCAAAAAACTCATTAATATCAAAGCTGAATATTTTTGGAAGTAGTTTTTAGTTTGTTTTTAGTTTTAGCTATGTTAGGGGGATATCTGTGTGTGCAGGTGACTATTACTGTGCATAATTATTAGGCAACTTAACAAAAAAAAATATATACCCATTTCAATTATTTATTATTACCAGTGAAACCAATATAACATCTCAACATTCACAAATATACATTTCTGACATTCAAAAACAAAACAAAAACAAATCAGTGACCAATATAGCCACCTTTCTTTGCAAGGACACTCAAAAGCCTGCCATCCATGGATTCTGTCAGTGTTTTGATCTGTTCACCATCAACATTGCGTGCAGCAGCAACCACAGCCTCCCAGACACTGTTCAGAGAGGTGTACTGTTTTCCCTCCTTGTAAATCTCACATTTGATGATGGACCACAGGTTCTCAATGGGGTTCATATCAGGTGAACAAGGAGGCCATGTCATTAGATTTCCTTCTTTTATACCCTTTCTTGCCAGCCACGCTGTGGAGTACTTGGACGCGTGTGATGGAGCATTGTCCTGCATGAAAATCATGTTTTTCTTGAAGGATGCAGACTTCTTCCTGTACCACTGCTTGAAGAAGGTGTCTTCCAGGAACTGGCAGTAGGACTGGGAGTTGAGCTTGACTCCATCCTCAACCCGAAAAGGCCCCACAAGCTCATCTTTGATGATACCAGCCCAAACCAGTACTCCACCTCCACCTTGCTGGCGTCTGAGTCGGACTGGAGCTCTCTGCCCTTTACCAATCCAGCCACGGGCCCATCCATCTGGCCCATCAAGACTCACTCTCATTTCATCAGTCCATAAAACCTTAGAAAAATCAGTCTTGAGATATTTCTTGGCCCAGTCTTGACGTTTCAGCTTGTGTGTCTTGTTCAGTGGTGGTCGTCTTTCAGCCTTTCTTACCTTGGCCATGTCTGAGTATTGCACACCTTGTGCTTTTGGGCACTCCAGTGATGTTGCAGCTCTGAAATATGGCCAAACTGGTGGCAAGTGGCATCGTGGCAGCTGCACGCTTGACTTTTCTCAGTTCATGGGCAGTTATTTTGCGCCTTGGTTTTTCCACACGCTTCTTGCGACCCTGTTGACTATTTTGAATGAAACGCTTGATTGTTCGATGATCACGCTTCAGAAGCTTTGCAATTTTAAGAGTGCTGCATCCCTCTGCAAGATATCTCCCTATTTTTGACTTTTCTGAGCCTGTCAAGTCCTTCTTTTGACCCATTTTGCCAAAGGAAAGGAAGTTGCCTAATAATTATGCACACCTGATATAGGGTGTTGATGTCATTAGACCACACCCCTTCTCATTACAGAGATGCACATCACCTAATATGCTTAATTGGTAGTAGGCTTTCGAGCCTATACAGCTTGGAGTAAGACAACATGCATAAAGAGGATGATGTGGTCAAAATACTCATTTGCCTAATAATTCTGCACTCCCTGTAGATATACAAACAATAACCAATATAACTTCCTAGCGGCCCCATTGTCCTTCGGTTTTACAACATTCCCATTGACCGTTTGAGGATCAGTGCCAAAGTGCAAGTACATCTGTATCACATAGTTTTAAGGAACTCGACAAGTGATTACACGTGACCATCGGGCAACCCCTTCAACATGTGTTTGGCTTCACAAGTTAAAATAGAAATCCTGAAGACTCAGGAGCCCAGCACTAAAATTCCTCCCTGAGTTCTACCTTACTGATTCCCCCCCAGCCAAGCAGTAACCGGAGCCCATATCATAAGTCCCCGTCTCTTTCCTGCACCCTTTACATTCATATAAGGGCACCTCAGTGTTATAGACTGCTAAGAACTTTGCTATACAGGCTAAGAAAGTAGGGATATTTGGGCTTAGCCATTGGGAGGTAATACACAAGCAGGCGACTGCCATAGCCACGAATAGCAGTTCTGCCACCTGTCTCAGTCAGTCATTACCTTCCATGTGATTGTTCACCCCCAGGAACAGCAGTACTGGAGTAATTTGAAGCTGTACCCTTATAATTGATCCCAGAAACCTCCCAACCTCCTGCAAAAATCTATCCAATTTAGGGCATAAGAAAAACATATGTAAAGAATCCCGAAACGGAGTACCACATCTATTGCATTTACCCCAAAGCTGGAATCCCATTTTGCTATCTTTGCAGGAGTATAATAGGGATTAAAAATTGTCATAAAGTGTTAGCTGTTCAAACTAGCAGTTAAAAGAACCCGATTACCTACTTCCAAGGACTCCTGAATATAGGGCCCCTCCACCCCCAGTTTAGCCTCCCCTTTTGATTTTTGTATCCCAAGATCACCTGGGAGCACCTGGATCAATAGATCCTAAATTATCCCAATCCTGGATTTTTGTTTTACTGCTTCCACCAGAGGGATACTAGTTACTGTCTTCAAATCCTTCATGTTTTTACAAAGAAAGTCTAGAAGCTGAAGATATTTTTTTTTTTAAAAACCTTACCCGCCTGTGCAAACCAAATCATTCTTGTAGATTGACAAATGAGCAGATTTGCCCATTTAATACATAAATCACCCAGGGATATAATGCTCTTCTGTACCCATTTAGTAGTCAAATGATCCTGAAAAACCGCAGGGAGAATAGAGGAGTCTGTCATGGGAGTATATAAATTCAATTTAGGGATGCCAAGTAACTATTAAAATGCAGCATTTAAAGTCTTAAACCTAGTTTTTTTTAAATAATAACTGTTATAAATTGTTGTCCAGATAGCCATTGTCTTGAGTCCCCATTGTTAATTCATAAATAGTTAGAGTTTCAGCAAAGCTGGTCCCACCCAGATTATAGGAGAGCAAAATGTCCATATGTTACAACATACATGCCCAGTAGTAGGAAGGGAAACTGAGAACTGATCACCCCACCCAAGAGCCTTGGCAAAATCTTCCACTTGGCTGCTCTCCTAGGTCTGCGATATCCCCAGAGAAATCTGAAACAGATGCTATCTAAACTAGACAACCAAAATTGTTAATTTCTAGAGGAATCGTCCCAAAGATGTATAGCACCTTTGGTGAGATGGTCATTTTCAGAACATTACCCCTTCCAAATAGTGACAAATGTAAATGATCCATTCTTTCCAAATCCTGCTTGATATTACCCAGTATTGGTGCCATGTTCAACTCCACAATCTTATCTAAAGCTGTTGTCAGATTCACCCTAAGGTACATTGCCTCAGAGACTACTTGTGGGTCCTCAAATCCTACTCCTTCTACATAATATTTGTGTCTTGTCTTTGTTGAGCTTATAACCATAACATAGCCCAAACTGCCTAGCTAAAGCCTCCATCTCAGTGAGGGAGGTGACCAGATCTATGGTAAGAACCACTATATCATTTGCATATGCCAGGGCCCTATACTCAACCTGGTTAGCAATGACAGGATTGATAAGCCTGCTCCCCTCTAATTTTTGTAAGAAAGGGTCACTATATAACGCAAATAGTGACTGGGAGCACGAACGCCCTTGTCTGGTGCCCCTAAAGATGTACAACCTTTCAGATTCTTGTCTCATTATCCTACTCCTGGCTCTGGGGGCCTTATACAGATCTCTAATGGCCAAAATAAACTAATTCCCAAAGCCCTTCCATTGCAACACAGCTCACAAAAACTGCCACGATACGTGGTTGAACGCCTTCTTGGCATCTAATAAGGTGAGACCAAGTGGCAACCCTGTAGCTTGCGCGATATCAAGTAGAGTAATAACTCTGCAAAATAACTCTGCAAATATGGACTTCCTGAAATAAAACCATATTGATGGGGGGGACACTAAGGTGGCAGTAACTCTGCCCAACCCTTTAGCCAATACATTGGCATAGATTTTGCCATCACAGTTGATTAGGGAGATTGGCCTGTATGACCCTGGCAGTACCGCTGATTTTCCTTTTTTCTTAAAAACAACAATGCAATTGAATTCCCATGAGCTTGGAGTCATCCCATCTTGGGTCTGTAGAAAAGCTGATTGCATACCTTGTTGAATCGCTGGAAAAAAGAGCCTATATAATTCAACTGGAATATTATCAGGGCCAGTGGCTTTGCCTGTTGCCAAAGAGCACATTGCTTCATAAATCTCTTCCACCTATATTGGTGCTTCTAGCATGGCTTCTTCTTTGTTAATCTTAGGCGTAGATAGATCTAAAATACTTCATACCTGGCCTTGTGGGTGACTAACTCTTCAGTCTGCATAAAATTCCCTAAAAGTCCTCAAGATATCCATTGGAGACTTACACAGCTGTACTGCCTGATTTTCTATAGCCAAAATCCAATTTGCAATCTTTCTGTCTAATATGTTTTGCCAGCAGCCACTGTGCCACAATACCTGTGATTCCTGAGCATCCAACCCACTACCAATGCATCTAATAATTTCAGCTTCTACCAAAGCAATCTGATCGATCAATTTGTGGATCTCAACTTGCTTTATCTTTTGTTGATGAAGAGAACAAATGAGGGGTTTCCCCCTAAATGTGCTCTTAAGAGTCCCAGACTGAGCCTACCAAAGCATTCCCTCTATTAATCTTCTAGAATACATTTAGACATGTGATCCCTATATGCTGGATCTAAAAGAACTTTCCTATCAAAAGTCCAACATTTCTTGCTGCTCACAGCCTCTTCAACCGGGATTTCCAACACAAGAGGGTTATGGTCCGACATAGCTCTTGGAAAACTCTCAATCCCTACCTGGCCCGCAAGGGCAGTGGACACAAGAAAAATAATCTAAACCGACTAATTTGTTGTGCGGGGCAGAGTAAAAGGTAAAACCTGGTTCTGGAGCTCTGTTTGACCCAGACATCCACTAGACCATGGTCCTTCACAAAGTGCTGTAAGGCCTCATAAATACCCAGTTTTCTCTCTGAAAAGGGCTGATTCCCATGTAGGTCGTTATGTATATCAACATGGATGTGTAGATCCCCACACAAAACAAGGGGTTACAGTCAGAAAACCAGCTCTGTGTTCAGAAAATCAAGCACTTTTGTCTCATCAGTATTGTAGTCATATATCAAACATATTGTGAGCTGGGCGCCCTCAATATCGTGCTCAATGATGACCCAGCGGCCAAATTGATCTTCCTTGACCCGTTTACAAGAACAGACAGCTTTGTTTGGCAATATTGCGACCCCCATTGATGTTAGCCCTTGACGAGTACACGCCATTAATGACAGCTCCAGATCTTACAGCCAAAAGCGTTTGTTCATGGAATATGAGTTTCTTGTAACCAGATCCGCCTTCATACATCTCAAGCGGAGGGCCTTCCTGGCTCTTATTCCTATCATTGAGGCCACAAAGGTTGATGGGGCTGATACATGTTTTATCCCCGGACATATTTGTAGATGAATACACTTGGCAGCTGCTGATGCTGCAGAGGCTGCTACTTATTATCATTTCAACCTTAAAAGCCAAAGCTTCCTATATGTCGAGATGTGTCTGGAGTAATATTGAGCATAAACACAAGTACTTTTCCCACTTCTTTTCTTCCCCCCCCCCCCCCCCAACCCCTCCTTCTCCTGCCACCTCACGAAAGCAATTGGACCACCCAGGTCTAGTGATTGAGTGCTGCCCCCTCTGTGTGCCCAGCCCCCCTAATTAAGATAATTAATTCTCATGTTGGTCCCCAGAGAGAACAAAAAAGGAAAAAAAAAAAACACAAGTGATCAAAGTACCACCTACTCAAACTCCTGGAAAAACAAAACCCTTTGCTATATGTAGAAAAATAGCCCACACCACAGACCCAGCTTGAATTAAATTATTAGTAACCCATTGGGGGGACAAAAAAACACAAGTAACCAAAACACCACCTTCTCAGACTTCTGGAAAAAAAAAACTCTACTATATGTAGAAAAAGAAGAGCCTGCACCGAATGATATTATCAGTAACCCATTGGGGAAAAAAACAAAACAAAAATAAAAACTATCTTGCTGAGCTTCTATACTGAGTCTAAGCTATGGAGAAACTCTTCTGCCTTTATCTCAGAAGTGAAAAAATTAAATGTATCACGCCAAACCACCTTCAGTTTGGCCGGATTCATTAAATAGACCTGACCATCCTTTGCTTGGAAAGGTTGAATTAACCGGTGTGAGTGCCAGTGTCGCTCTACTGCAAAATGGCAATAGTCAGGTCCTCTACTAGGCGTTTACGATCTGGATGAGCCAGATTGAATAAGGCCTGACGCAGGAAGAAGTTTCCTAAATAAATCAATATGTCCGGAGCACTTTCCTCCGGAGCAGTACCCTCCAATGCCCACCTTCTGGCAGCACCGACTCTGCGACTATATTATTTATCATAGGTGCGGAGTGGCCGGATGAGGGAAAGGGATTTTGGGAAGGGTACTGCAGGGAGGGAGACCTGTGACAATAATAAAGACTATGAAATCAGATGTCATATATCAAAAGGCTTGATATACTTTCAACAGATATGATTGTATGAACCTACTCTCATCTGTTGGATTTATGATGAATGAACCAGATATGTAGTTTGTTGGATTACTTTCCAATACCAGGTAATTTAGGATTGTTGAAGGAAATTGGTTTCTAGTCTTATCTTCCCAAGAATATACAGTCTTATATTCATATAACTTAAGTTCGGAAACTGTATTAACCTTTAAACGAATTATGCTGGATTTTTTAAAATAGTACTTAGTCTTTTAAAATACCAGAAGACAAAAATCACCCAAAGAATATTCACCAAAAATGAAAGTACTGGTTGCTTTCAAGCTTGTCAACACCTTGTAATTGCACTCCTATTCTCTTTCTCCAAAATACATGAATGTTCTGTGATTCTCTGATTAAAGTCTTTCAAAACGCTGTTTTATCACATCTCAAAAATAGTCTGTTTCTGTAAATTAACTTCAACTTGACCTTCTTAAAAAGAAAATACTTTTATGATCTCTCAGAAATATTCAGTTTCTCTAAATTAACTTCCACTTAACATCCTTTCAAAAAGCTCTGTTATCACATCTCAGAATCAATCTGTTCTATAAACTAACTTTGACTTGACATTTCTACTAGTTTTCACAAAATAAATTGAGTAAACTGTTCCTTCAGTTTTCACAAAACAATCTGTCTTTAAGTAAGTACAGAGTTGTAACTCTCGAAGCCTCTCACATAAATCACAAAGCTTTCATTGACAGTTCCCAAAGTCAGGCAGTTATGCTGGTATTTATAGATGGGCCTCACCTGATTACGTAATCACCACATGTATTCTAATTAAGTCAGCACATGGAACTTCTGCTGAAGAGAGGAAATACAGTCAATTACTTGCAGGTCAATGTGTGTGCTTCGCAGGATGTAAATAAAGGATATTTTTAAATGACTCCGTCATTTCTGGAATACTTACTCTCTCTTGTTTTGTATTGCAACATTTATAAGTTACCAAACCCAGATTCTCCAGTTACCACCACAGGCTGGTCTGATAATCATGACACAATATCAGTCCAGGTTTGGACCCTTCCTTAGATAACCTGTGTATTGTTTCTGAAGGGGAATCTATGGGTCGTTGTAATTCTTTATCCCAGTCCCAGCTAGCCAACTCTGGGAATGCACCTTTGATAAGCCTAACAATATATTTACAGACGACATCTCTCTCGTGACCCTCTGGAATAACCAACACTCTCAAATTATTGCGCCTTAACCTGTTCTCAAAGTTCTTTAATTTCCACTGGGTATCTACCATTTGGGATTCCAGGATCTCAGTTGTGGTTTTTTTTTTTTTTTTTTTTTGAGTCAGTATTGTGACATTTGAAAGTGAAACACTATCTTTAGCTTCCCCCTTTCTTATTGCAAATTCAGAGCACGTTTTGTCAACCCTTCGGCTGGCCCCTTCTATCTTCTGACAGGCAGATTGAGTTTTGTGACCTTCAATAAGAGTCTCTTCCCGAAGTGCCATTATACATTTATATTACTCCTAGTGAGAATAACTCCTGGCCCTCCAGTGCCATACTTCGGACTCCCTGATCACCCCCTTCCAAGCATGGAGAGACCGAATAATCCCAAAGAAGTTGCTGTCTTTCCTGACTGTCATGATAATGTCACTGGAAGCCTCGGGATGCACAGCTCATTGTCTCTCATCCCCACTACTTAGATTGTTTAATGTGCTTGACACTGTCTCTCTCATGACTCTCAACCTGACCAATCAGAATGATTTGATAATGAGAAAAACGTATCCCCTGATTCAATATCAAGACCAGATTTAGTAGGGGTGATAGCAGGGTGATGCTGGGGTTGATGTACATGGTTCTTCCTGGGTTCACTCTCCACCATTGATCCCACTGCAAAGGTTAGAGATATAGCTGTGGCTTCCCCTTCAACCACCTTAGAAATCTTCCCGTCAGTTACTGTTCATGTATTAGAAATTGTACCTCCAGTGGTTAGGAGGTCCATTTCCTCCCCCGAGACGCCAACCAGCACAGTTTATCTCCCTGACAGAAGGGCTTCTGTTCCTTCCTCAGGACGGGTTTGTTCCTCCACACTGGCTCCCTCAGCTTGCCTGCCCGCCGCGGGGTTACATCAACCACAGCTTCGGAAATATTTTCTATCTTCAAGTCTATTTTCAGGGCGCAAGATTGTGCAGGTTTTTAAAATATATTTGCCCACAATCCTGCTGCACACGCCGTTGAAGACACCACCACACTTGACTCCGAGCTCCTTTTCTCACCAGCTTTATTCATTCCAGGAGGATCAGATTTCCCAGAGATGACTCTGATTGTGTTGTGCCACCGCGGGTCTTGAGGCCCTTGTTGCTTTTGGCAGAGGAGTCACCTGCCTCCGCTCCGCCCGCCATGGTTTTGCCGTGACGACCACCAAGCAGGCTGCTCTGAATCAGTCGTCTCCAGATGCGGTTTGACGCCAGTAGGTCCTTTGAAGCACGGAATCAAACTGCCGCCAAGGACCTGGCACAGCCACTCTAAGATATCACCCCTCCTTGTTATTATGGAGAGCAGTCAGACCTCTGGGCTGAGCATACGGGAGGGACGAAACCAGCCGTACTCTCTCACCGCTGCAAACTTGATTTCCCCCCTTGCTTTGGGTGGTAGGAGTTTCATCTGGCCACCACAGTAGGACCATTGATCTTCTGTAGTGGGGGTGGGGGGTGTATTGGTGTCAATGTCCTTGCTCCAAGCCGTGCAGGCAGTAGGGGTTGCAATCGGCTCTATGAATTGCATAGTGTTAATATTTGGTGAAATCAGTGGTGGTTCTGTTAGGCAGGCAAAGGCCCTCTCCAGTTAGGTGTTGAATTTGCCTTTGGTGGATATTTGGCGAGCCTTTAACATCGGAATGCATGAATAATCCTTTTATTTCGCCCCACATGGCCTACATGCCTTTTAGGACTGATTTCTCTTCCCCACTCAAATGTTAAGACATTTCCTGAAGCAGCCTACCTGGTTAAAACATTCTCAGACCATAATCCGCTCGAGAGAGAGAGATGGCCTGGGGTAGAGTTTCTACACCGATTTCCCCACATGGCGCATGCAACCCATACTGTTAGGAGATGTAGTTTTCAGGGACACCTTAGCTACGACATCAGACACATATTTTACCGACCTTGCCGGTACAGCATCCTCACCACTTATACAATGGAAAGCATTTAAGGTGGTGATCAGGGGAGTGTCTGTCGCCATGGCCCCAGGTGTCAGGCAATCAGTTCTCCAGGACTTATAACACATAGAAACTCATCTGGGGATTCTTGAACAGGAGACGGCACATGACCCTACATGTCTAGATAATCTGCAGGAAATCAGAATCCAACACGCTGAGTTATTTGAGCACGTACCACATTGGAAGCCCCGCTGATGCACGGTGAAATATGTCAAGCTCTTAGCAACATGACGCATAACAAAACATTGGGAATAGATGGGTTGCCTGTTGAATTCTACTCTGTTTGCTTCCTGCTTGACCACCCACCTGGAGAAATTGTACAAAGCCTCATTAGATGCAGCCTCATTGACTAGTCAAGCCCTGGTCACCTTCCTACTTAAACCCAGCCGAGTCCCTATGGAACTTTCTCCCTACAGACCGCTCACCCTTCTGAACTCGGAGTATAAAATACTGAGTAAAGTCTTGGTGCGCGGTCCACTCCCTCTCCTACCCAGCTTAATCCACATTGACCAATTGTGGTTTTATTCCATGCAGACGTACCTCCTTAAATATAGATAGACTGTATCAAGTAATGGAAATAGCTCCCAACCCTTACACAAACATGGGCTGCCTTTCCTTAGACCTCCAGCAGTATTTTACTCCCAAGGTTGGGACTATATGTGGTCGGTACTGTAGAAATTTAACATTCCACCCACCTTGTTCGCCTGGGTAAAACTCCTCTATACTAAGCCCACAGTGAGAGAACAGGGGCACATATCTACTCACAATATCAGATTTCCTGTGGGGCGAGACAGGGATGCCCGCTGTCCCCCCTCCTGTTTGTCCTAGCTGTAGAACCCCTGGCACAGAAACGTAGACAGCAGGCTTCTGTTTGGGGTTTCCCACGAGGACCCCAGCTCCATTCTGTGTTATTATTTGCAGACAACATGGAAGTGTATGCTTGGGGCCTGAGCATGGATCTCACACCTATTCTACTACATTGCAATAGTTTTGTGTCTTATCAGACCTCCAGGTCAATCATACCAAATCACATACATTTTCATTTGTGGGCACTGTCACCCAAGACTCTGTGTCCTTAGATTAACAGAACGTACCGGTTGCCCACTTCATATTTCAATATTTTGGCATATATGTGTACAGATCGCATACAGACCCATTGGATGAAAACCTGTTCATGGCCATTAGTACCTTGAGACCACAGGTGAAATTCTGGATCACATTGCCCCTGTCTTTGGCAGGTCGATTGGCACTCTTATATGGTGACCCTACCAAAATTATTATACAATTTAGTGATGCTGCCCTTCATAGTCCCCCTCCCTCCCCCCGGGTGTTTTCAAGACATTGAACTCTATCGCTGCATCTTATTCGGGGCTCTTGGAGATGTTGCGTCGGTCTACTTAAAATGCAGCTCCCCCCACAGATGATGGTGGTCTGGATGCACCTGACTTTAACTCCTACTGCCTTGCTGGCCAGTTGCAGTGGTTATCTTATTGGCTAGCCGTGATCCACCTCCAAGAAAGTTTATAGCCAAGTCAAAAAATGCTTTTTCTATGGAAACTAGATCCTAACTATAACTACATACTGGCGACTGCCACTAGGTAATCTAATATCCGACTGTTGCCGTTATTCTTATACCGGAAGACTTTGTCTGGCTCTGTTTACTGGAACAATTTTTTTTTTTATGATTGTCTCAATAGAATAAAATATTTTTTAAAGAAACAATCAGAAAGAACTGAGGATTTGGGTGCGCATGTTACAAAGATGATAGGAGTGTTATTATTGAAATAACACCGCCTAAGGTGACCCAAGAATGAGAGGAATGCAGGTATAAGAGAGCCACTGGAGATATCCACAGGAAGATGAGTGGCTGTTTAGCTAGACGGGAACTAAGACATCAAGTTGGATTAGAGATGTGCTTTGCATAGGTGGGGTTGATAGGTGGGGTCCTTTGGCACTTGATGTTACAGCTCAGGTTGACGTAATGGATGATAAGCATGGAAGATAATGGTTTGTGGCAGGACATAATGAAGAGGTTTGTGGCAAAAGTTACTAGAAAGGACCAAGGATACTGGGTGGTGCTTGGAATGGGATTCTAAGCAGGTTGACTGTGACAGGATTGAAGCAGTCTGAGCTGATGCTAGTTAGAGAGCTGAACAGCTGCGGGAGAGTAGGCATGAATAGAGGTTTAATAATTGTGTGTGGATTGTTAAAACCCAACAGTGGAGGCACAGGAGAGAAGTCTGCAGATCTGTTAATGAGACAATTGTAAGGCAACCCACTTCGAAATACATTCTTAAATTGAATGAGGAATGAATTATTCAATAAGAGTGTTACAATTGAAAGGACATTTGTTTGGACCTGAAGGCATTGCTTTCTCTCCTGTTAACCTGCTGACTATTAAATTGTCTCCTTGTGTCTCTGGCATTTACGTGCACATTTTAAGTAGACTTGTTCACTGAAGCGCTACCAAAATATTTTGGCTTGTTAGTGTTTGTGCTTGATGGTCCTTGTTACTTTGTGCTTGATGCTAAACACATGCTCTATATTTGACTCCATGTTTATTTAAGATTTTTTTTTAATAGGGGGACGAGAACCAGCATGTCCAGTGGTGGGAACCATTCAAGCAAGAGCTCCTCCTCCAGTGGCACCAGTAGCAGCGTTTCCAATGTGTATTTTGGACAGGTCTGTCTCAAACTGTCACCCGTAACTACTAAGTGATTAATTTTGCTTGTAAGTTCCTGGACAGCCCACTCAATAGAATTGACACTCCTGGTTTGCTGGAGCTTAACAAACTCTTTAACCTCCAGTTAGTAACATCCACTTGGTGGGTCGCAACATTTGTCACCAAGTAAGAATTCATATTTATTCTGGGCCATTAGAAGATACTGGTAGATGGAATAGTTCCTAAATTGTACAGTCAAATGTTGGTGTCCTTTGGTACTCCAACAATGACTGATTATGCTAAGAGCTAAAATAATATAAATTTCCTTGTGCATTTTAGAAAATTTGTAGATTGGAGGCTGCCCATATGGCCTTATGGAGGATACAACAACACTAGGGCCCTTTGTGGCCAAGAGCAGAGAGCCACTGCAGTTAATTCCATAGCTATACACCCTCAGATTCGTCTTTTAATGCCCCAAGAGCTTTTTGTTCAATGGCGCAAGTCATTCACCCCTCATAGAGTGGATGAAAAGGTTTGAATGGGGGGTATTGCGACTTTTGAGCAGAACCATGGGTGGACAAAGACTGCCACTGGTGATAGGACTTTCTTATATCCAAATTTCTGGCCATGCTGAATGTGACTGCTGTAGTTGCTAATGAAGTCTGTGAGGAGGGGACCAGAGTTCACCCACTGCACAGCAGAAGGAAAACGTTCTCAGTAATGACTCATCCAGACCACACCCCATCACGTCATGAAATGTTTGCTTTGCTCTTTGAGGATTTGTCTAGAAACTCTTCACTTTAACTTTATTGGCAAAGGACAGAAGGTCTCGGGCATTGTTGTGACTGACTGATTTGCAGGGAAAAGAACCACAGTGTTGTTTTATGGTTCTTTATTTATATTGTGCTACGTGAGTTGAGGCATCCAAGGTCTGTAGGTTAATTTTGAAAGGTGATACTGAGTTTGTAGTGAAAAGCTGACTCCAAAGTAATGCTTCTGATAATTTCTTGAAAATAAACAGGTTGATCTACTTTGAATGTGATATATGATGGGTTTCAGTGTGGCGCTACACTCCGAGTGATTTACACCCCCGAATGTTTGATGGAATAGATGGTGTACTCAGTGAACACTTGAATTCCTTACTGTCTGTCAAAATTGGTATCATAATCATGTTAGTTTGTGCTTTTGAATGTGATTGAAGACATTGTAGCCAGCCAGTGATGTACTGATGTTGTGAGTGCTTTGCGTTGATGAGAATTACAGTTGATTAATTTTATTTTTAATATTTTAGTCTAGTTTTCTCAACAAGCTGAGGAATCGTTAATAACAGTAATCCACATTGGTATCTATTACGCTTTAATTATGATGGCTACCCGATCCTCTGAGAAAAGTGACAGTATTCTTTAAAGTGATCTAGGGTGATAGTAGTTCCATTTTAACATTATTAACATTTGCCATCATTGTTACACTGCTGTCTTCCCTCCCCATCTTACCTACAGCCACATTTATTATGGGTTACTATATATCTTTCTATTGCTTTCATGGTCCCATCAGGTCATTTTGTAGACGGGTACTGTTTATTTCTATTTTGTTGGATTTGTATCATCCGTTTTGCTGTGTACTTCTCAGGTTTTCTGTTTTCTTATTCATTCTTCTGCCCATTTTGAGGCCTGTTCAAAACTCTCTTCACATGTAAGTATACATTTTATAAGTAAATGTGTTTGTGGGGGGGTGGAATGGCTGGAAAATTGGGAATGCTTACTACTGAAAGGGTGGGGGGAGGGATTAGGGTGAAACTAAGGCTGGGTTAAGGTAGAGTCAGAGAGGGGTTTAGGGAGGGATGTGTGAACCAAACCACAAAAGAATAAGCCTGTTGCTATTCTGCCCTCCTGAAGTTACTACAGTTTAGCAAGGGCCCAAAATGATAGTAAATTACTCCAACTCAAAGCTGAAATACGCCCAGCACCACACCTGGGCCCCAACTGGTACTGCTACCCCCCTCCAATACAAAATAATGAAGTTGGGGTCTTAAAATAAAACCCCAAATAAAATAATGTGTATATATATATATATGGTCTCAAGTGCTTTGTTGCTATTATCAAGGACCTTGTCCCAGAGGTGAGAGAGCCTGGGGCAATGTCGTAGTAAGTGAAGTAGAGAACCATTGTTGCCGCATCCCTTCCACTATTCCAGGGATCTCTGAGGGGCCCATTTCTGGAGTCTCAGCTGTGTAAGGTACCAATAAGAGGCAATCTTATATGCCATTTCAGTACCCGCCATGGAATGAGATATGTGGTGCACTCTAGTATGTCAGCCCGGTCTTTGGCTGATAGTGATCTACCAAGTTCTGTCTCCCTTTGCACCTGTCCATTGGTCTTCAGTATGGGTTGGTCACCTCCTAGCAACAAATATGTTGGAGACTAAGCGATGATGTCTGTTTTGAGAATAAGCCACTTTTCAAATGGGAACGTTGCTCGACCTCCTCCCTTTCCAATTGTCGTCCTCTGCTCCCAGTGGTGCACTTGAAGATACTGTACATAGTCCATGTCTGAGAGGGAATAGTCCGTTTTGAGTTGGTTGAAGGAGAGGAAAGCAGTTGCATCAAAGAGAGAGCCTAAGCATTTACAGCCAGCTTCACACCATCGTTTGAAATTTCCAGGTTGCTGTCTCGGGGAAGAGGGGAGGACACCAAGCGATTCCAATCCACAACATAACGCGGTTAAGCAGCTTGGTAGTAACGCAGGATATGGGGGACCGCAAGCCCGCCCAGTGTTTTGGGGTGATACATCTGCTGCTTATGCAGACGTGGTGTCTTGCCATCCGAGATAATTTTATTAATAGTCGTTTGCAGCCCTTTCAAAGCTGTCGACAGAGGAGTTAATAGGAGTGTCTGAAAGATATGTAAGAGGCTAGGAAGTATGGTCATCTTGATTGCCGCAGTCCTTCCCATCCAAAACAATTGAAGGCGTTCCCACGCGGAGAGGTGTCTACGCATCTGGGAGAGGAGGTTAGAGTAGTTGACGGTAGCTGTCTTATGTGCAGTGCGTGCTAATACGATGCCCAAGTAAGGTAGCAAATCCGATGGCCTCTGAAATGGATGTATGGACCGTAGGGACATTTCAAGGGCCGGGGTGATTGTCAAGTTGAGAATCTGTGATTTTTGGACATTAGTTTTGAAACCCGCCACATCGCCGAACACACTCAGCTCTGCAGTTAGTGCGGGGAGGGATTTTAAAGTGTCTGTAACTGAGAGAATGACATCGTCAGCGTATAGGCTAACTAACGGGATGCCATGAATGTTGGGGTTATCTCTCAGGTGCTGTGCTTGCGGTTCTATGTATAGCGCAAAGAGGAGAAGGGACAGTGGGCAGCCCTGCCTCGTTCCTCTCTGTATCAGGAGGGGAGAAGACCGTGTTTCATTAACTTTGACGGACGCTCTCAGGCTTGGTATATGCTCTTGATCCATTTGCAAAAACGGGGTCCCAGGTTGAACCGTCTAAGAGTGGCAAACAGGTATGCACACCATTGAGCGCTTTTTGTCCGTCCATGGATAATAAAAATGCTTCTTGCTTAGACCGATGTATTTTATCAAGTAAGTGCAGTGAGAATTGTGTATTGTCGCTTGCCTGGCGGGTCGGTATGAAAAATGCCTGATCAAAATCGATCAGCCGCAGCATTAAAGGTTTGAGGTGTGCTGCTAGCATACCAGCGAAGAGCTTTGCATCCATGTTAAGCAAACAATTGGGCGGTAAGACCCACGTCCGGTGGGGTTTTTGCCCAGTGGATTTGATAGCCTCCCTTATGGAGTATGTGTCTGCGTAAGAACAGTAGAGCCAGGTTCTTGGCAAAAGGTTTTATAGAATAGTGCAGTATAGCAGTCTGGGCCGAGTGACTTCAGGTGGCTGATGGCGGAGAGGACCTCTTCTAATCGAATTGTGTTCTCCAGTACGAAAGACTGATTGTCTGGAAGTGGGGTGAGAGTGGTGTCCTCCATGTATTTCGTGGTGTCCCTGTTTAGGGTGTCTGCCAATCCATAGATTCTGTAAAAGGCTCTGAATGCTTGTGCAATTTCACTTGCTGTCTCCGCCGTGGCGGAGGTCCCGGAGTGGATCTTTTTAACCATTCCTGTGCAAGTACGCAGCCGGTGCACAAGCATACTGCTCGGTCCTGTCCAGTATTTTGAGGTGGAGTCGCACCTTTTCTAAGTCTCTCCACATTTTCTGGGCACCAGTTTGTTTGTGAATAGTTTCCTGTTCCGTTGTCTCTTGCTGCTTGGCCTCTTTACGTTAGCGGTTGTCGTGCTGCTATTGCAATCCACTCCCCGACTACTAATTTCAGGGCCTTCCACACCGACGCTAGCGGGATATCCACCGTGTCATTGACTTATGAGTATGGCACCAGAAATTTCTTGACATTAGAGACATTGGCTTGGGAATGTAAAAGGTTGTCCTGCAGTCTACAGGGAGGTACCTTCTCACGACTCCAAGGGAATCGAAGCATTGAGAGTAGAAGAACAGGATCAGACAGGGTCTGTGCAGCAATCGACGTGTCTGATATCAAGCCTCTAAGGGATGGCCTGGCAAGAAAGTTGTCAGTGCGCGCATATGTTTTATGTGTGGCCGAGTAATAGGTAGAGTTGCCCATTGTGGGGTAGAAACTTCGCCATACACATGGCAGCTCAGTCATATAGCCATTGGTGGCCCTCTGCAGACAGTGCCTCGGTTTGACCAAATCGTTGGCCTGACCTGTCCAGCGTCAGATCCATGACAAGGTTAAAACCCCCACCCACTAAGATAGAGTCTGGAATCTGAGGTACCAGTGCGAGGGCTGAGAGCCGGAAAGTCTCTTGGTGTTCATTAGGGGCATAGACATTCACTAAGGTCATCTGAAATGTTTCCAGCTGAAGGCATATGACGAGTAAGCAGCCCTTAATCTCTGGTTTCCCTCTTTAAACCTATGTGAGGAAAGTATTGCCATCCCCCTCTTTTTTTTTTTGTTTTGTTTTTTGGAAGGGCTGGTCGACCAGAGCTGTCTGGGGAATGTTCTTGATCTCATTCTATGAATGTCCTTCTATAATAAATGAGTCTCCTGAAGGATACAGATGTCAGCCGTTGGGTTGTTGAGATCGCTCACATTAAGGCTAAGGATCTTCAAATCCATTAATCACAGGGACCAGATAAAGGAGCGTGGCAGGACTTGGTACGTAGTCATAAGCTCTTGTGTTGTCAGGCTCTGTAGTATTAGTCAGGAATGCGTAATGCTTATATAAGTAAAGTTGCACAGGCATAGAAAAACAACCCTCACCCCACTGAAACCAAACCAACAAAATACAATAAACCCTTTATACAAACGATGAACAAAGATATATTCAAAGAGATGTGGTCCCTCTGGACCAGGAGTGCCAATGTTGCCTGTCCTGTGAGGGTGAAGCATCTTCCTTCAGAAATGTGAGTCCAGGGTGATGCTCCAGTGTTCCACTCCCCATCCCCGCTCGTTCCAAGGCCATGGCGGCTGGGACCAGTTTGTGTGTAGCTGGGGGTTTCTGCAGTGCGGTTTTGAAGGGTTCTGTGGATGAGGTTTAGTTTGGGTCCCAACTGTGTCAAGCTCTGAGATGCTGAGTACTTTGCAGGCATCCTGCAAGGACCATACTTGGTGGAGTTTGCCCTTGTAGCAGAAAATGATCCGGAAGGGATGGACCCAGGAGTAGGAGATTCCGGCGTTCCACAGGTGCCCTGTCACAGGTTGAAAGACTCCTTTTCTGGAGAGTGATGGCTGCCAGGTCCTGGTATAGAACAGGTGCATGCCCTTTGAAGTGAAGGGGGTAGACAGTACGTGCCTTTCTTAGGATATTTTCTTTCAGGCCAAAGTCATGCATGCAAACTAAGATGTCCACAGGGAGTTCGGCAGCAAGCGTGGGAGGCCAACTCTGTGAAGAATATCCAATTTCATGGACGGAGGCCTTGCGTCCCCCAGTATGAAAGTAAACGGGGACGTCACATAAGATTCCAAGTCTGAACCCTGCGCACCCGTTTGCACTCCCTTATGTGGATATTGTTCCTCCTAGAGCGGTTTTCCAGGTCCTCTTCATGGGCCTGGAGTTGAATTTGTTGATCCTGCAAGTGCGGTAATTCTTGTTGCATCCATGCAATTTCTTCGCTCTGCTGGTCATCTTTGCGCTCTAATGTTGCTACCCTCTCACCTACCTCGTGCAAATCTCTGCTCACTTCCTTCAGGTCTGCGGAAAGGTCCTTTTTTACAGCCTGCAAGTCCTCGCGTAATGAGGTAAACAGTCCCTCGAGGAAGGTGCGTGTCACAGGGTGTTCAGCGTACTCTTCTTCAATGGTTAACTTGTCGTCCTCTTTATCGCCTCTGGGACCTCGGGTAGGTTTAATCAGCATCTCCCTGAGTGACCGGTCTTTTTTTCCTTGGTCGTCATGTTTCTGGCGTCCACGTCATGGCTTTTGTTAACACCTGAAGTCGGCGTCTACGTGTTGCAGGAAGAGCCTGGAAAGCAGGCCATGTGTATATATATATATGTGTGTGTGTGTGTTTTTGTGTGTGTATGTATGTGTGTGTGTATATATTGTAGACTGTGGCATAAAGGGGCCGTTCTATGTGTATTCATCAACAGCGGTAGCCAGGGCCTTCCAGGGCACAGCGCAGAAGGTAGGCACAGGCTGCCCCCCGGTGCGACCAAGACTGAGGGCGTGTGGTGTGTGAGTATCTGGCAAGGCTGGCTTCAGGAGCCGCACTAGTGTAAATCCAGCCCGCACACTGCTTCCAGCTTTTAACTGCCAACCTTCATTAACAAGACCTGCTGGGTGTCAAATGTGCTGTTGTTCTTCATTTATTGATATGCAGGGCGCTGCTGGGGCGCCTCAAGGTCCGATAGCCCTCTCATCTGTAGGTCTGGCACTGTAGGTCTGGCACTGTAGGTTGCAGCCGGCGGGGCACATCTCCCCAGGTCTCCAGCTCCGGCGGAGTAGTTAATGAGGGCGGGCCAGGTGCACCAAGCAAGGCCACAAACAATGCCCAGGCCCCCCACAGCAGCCCCCAGTTGCTGGACTCGAAGCCGGCCAGGCCCCTCCAGAAGAACTGTGACCTGCTGCCGGCTCGCCCCCACACTCCAGTCACTGAGGGCAAGGTAGGTGGGAGCACCGCCCTGAAAGGCAGCGGCTGCTTTGTGGCATGAGCCACGTGCCACAGGCCCAGATGCACCTGCTCTGCATCAGGGGTGTGACGGACGGGCCTGGCACTCTCAGATCGGCTCCCAGTGTTCTGCTAGTCTCTCCACACTATTGCATGCTGTTGCTGTCGCGCAACTGGATGAAGGCAGGGTGCTTTTCGAGGCTGTAGTAGAGTGGGGAAGGAGAGACTGATTGTGCGTCTCACCAGTCGGCCATCTTGGCCACACCCCGGGGTTTCCTATTTTGAAGATAGTGCAAAAAGCAATAAAAATCTACTGTGCTGGAATACTGATGCACTGCGATTGCCAAGCCTGCAGGTATTTGTAATTCAAAGGTGTGGTGTGCTAAGTTAAGCCCTGACCGGCCACTGAGGAACGGAGAGATCCAGTTCATGCACTTATTCCACATTACCTGCATGCTTCCCACCTTGAGATGTCACCACGTTTTACCTGGAGAATTGTTAAAGGAGTGTGTAGTGATAGACACTAGGAATGCATTTTTTTCTGTGAGTTTTGGAGTCCTGATTCAGGTGGTAACCCCTTTTTACTGGCTGAACGGTGAGTTCCATTCTCAGAATGAGAGGCCTCAGTAGTTAACTGTCACTGTGTCTAGGTGTTCACTATCCTAGAATATCTTGTATACCTACAGACTATGCAATTTCCCCTTGGGTCAAATGTTAAAGACAGTTCGTTTTATGGTTGCATCTTTTTGAACCTTGTCCCATTGGACAGTGTGACAAGGAAACATAAGACAAGTATTTTTTTTTTCTTGTAGATGCCTTGACCCACTGATTTATCCTTCCTTTGCAACATCCTACATGGAGAAATAGTTACAGCACAAAGATCCTTCTCAACTGTGGGCCATAACCATACAGAGGTGCTGGTACTTTAACAGATAAAATATATCTGTAGTGCTCTTGCTGTCCAACAGTGGGGAGGCCACTGAGGTGCTTGCATGTTTTAACACACTGAGCCTTCCCAGAGTGCTTAGTGCTTTCTTGTTCTTTATACCAGTTCATATAGTGGCCTAACCCAGATTCACCTGGTGTCTTTCATGAGGTATTGCCAAAAACACCACACAGTTCTCAACATGTGGTGATCTAGTCATCAAAGCACAAGCTGCAACGAATCTCCATAACAAAGAAATATCATGACAGTACAGAAAAATCCATAAGAATATGAAGGGGAAATGTGGTACTAATTGCTGTAGAGGACCACCACACAATGGTGCAGTAAGAGTTAATGACTGGGTAGCTTGTATCTGCCTATCGGATGGTACCCCTAGTACTCAAAGTTGGTCCCATGAGAACCTGTAGTGGATCCGATTTAGTTTTAATGGGACTCAGGAGTTTAGCTTAGTCTTTTGGCTTGCAGGCCTTGTACCCGTCACCTGGTGACTTTTAAGCTACTTAGCTTGCTCTGTTTTAGCACATTTATTTAATTATTTCTTCTAAACCATGTTAATAGTTGGGAAGATGTTTTAGTTTCACGTTATCAGTGCCACTCTAAAGGCATCACTATCAGTGTCCAGATAAATGAGATAGGTATTCGCATCACGTACTTTCCCACTTTCGTGTGACAGTAACATAATGTACCTTTTCAGGGAATTGTTTATATAATTGCTGCCCCAAGCATGCCTTCATATCTATTGTTTGGAAACATACCTGCATCAGAGGTCCTGCAAGATCTGTATAAATACATCTTACACAGACAGGATAATCAAAGGGATTCCTACCAGATGCTATCTATGCTACACGTCGCCTTGATGCTGAGCCAGTCTTGGTGTCACCACGGAGTCTGATCTAGAGACCTCATTCCAAGGTAACAAGGGGTGGGGGGTTCTTCTCATGGACATGGTATTGGCAGATTAGGTTTAACACACCCAGCCCTCTTTAGGTTAGAGATTAGGTTAATCATGCTAGGACATTAGGGTTCATCTCACTTTGTATTCACAGCTCATAATTTTTACCATTCTGTTTCTTGCATTGTTCATTATCCTAATCGTTGCAGCCCATGCAATTTACAGTAGATTGCAGTCTTGTTAATAAAACCTATTGAAAACTTCACTGCATCTCTTTCATTGCCTGTGTGACTGAGACATGTTGCTCGTGTGAGAAAAAGTTAATCTCCGTTTAACCACGACTCCCTGAGATGTCGCACTCTTGAATCTATGTATAAAGGTTGCCACAAATCACCTTTTAGTGTTTGGGTTTTTGGTGAGGTACTGCTTGTGAGCCAGGAGTGTTGGGCCGTCAGCTACGACTTCTTGTAGGATTGGCCTAGTCGCCTACTTACGAAAGTGCTGTCATCCCTTAAACCAGCAGTCTTGCCTAGGGCAAGAGTCCAACTACGACAAACCTGCCCTCTGAAAATGGGTCAGCTTGTGGATCAGCCGTAATTGGATCTCTGTGTCACATTGTAAATGATCTGCCTTTTCACACTATATGGGCGCACACACTGAAAGATGTTGCTGACAGGAACATGTGAGATTGCATACCCTTCATTTAATCTCATGTAATTTGCCTGCTTGAACCTGGCTTGAGACTCTGGGCTTCTTTACAAAACTTGAGTGCTGGATCTTTGGGCTGAGCCCACACTGCTACCACTTAGGTCACAGTGACTGCCCTCAATGCACTTTGATCCTCACTACCTGCATGATCGGGCAGCACGCTGTGCCTTTCCTCTGAAGCTGGATCTAATTATTACAGCCTCAGGAGTTTTTGACCACCTCAATAACCTTTATCAGATACATGTGTACAACCTACTTTTTCAAGCAGGTATTTACCTTTGTGCTTTGTTGTTACTAATTTGGGTCCTTAGGGCTAATTTAAAATGACTTATACTGGTAACTTGTTTAAACACACATTTATGGGGGCGTGGCCAAGATGGCCGCTGAGTAGGAGCGTTCCGCTGGAGCTCCGGCGCCTGATGATGTGGTTTACCGGTCTGGGCGCATGAACACACTGCCAGAGGGTGTTTCAGAGTAGCCTGGGCCCCCTGTATGGCTCAGGGACTGACAAGCTGTGCCTGAGGCGGCGTCCGGGGCCACATACTGACGCGAGCTGCGGCCGGAGCGGCCTGCAAATGGCGGCCGCGTGGAGTGTGTGGATCCCGGGCCGTGCGGCGTTGGCAGGGGTGGCGCTCCCCGGGTAGTTCCACCACCGTGCTCCTGAAAGGGATTGCTGGGGCATACCTGGATGTCCCCCGCTTGCCAATGCGATGGGGCAAAGAGGGAGGCCTGGCTGATGACGCTGCTGCGATGCTGGGGGACTAGGCCCGCGTGGGGCCACCTTGCACAGAGACGCTGCCAAGGAGGCCCATAGGGGACAGAGTGAGGCGCTGCCGGCACGACTTAGCAGAAGCAGTGAGGCCATGTGCAGTGTGCGGCTGTCGGAAAATGGGCGCTAACGGAAGCGACGCGCCAGACGAGGAGCCCTGACCGGAGGCTGGGCGGAAAAGAGGCACGGGGCCAGCTGTGGTGGCGGAGAGCTGCAGGAGACCCGCTGAAGTAGCGGAGTGGAGGGGAGCTGCAGGAGACCTGCTCTTCACTGGGAGAGGGACCCTGCAGGGGATGGACGGGGGACCTGCTGGTCCGAACCTCGAGGTTCTGGGCCATAAACCAGAGAGAAGACAGCACATTTTAGTTTGTCAACCCAGCTGAGTGCACCTGTTGTCGGGGCAATAGTCAGAAGGTGTGCCCGCTACTGGCAGGGCGGTGCTGGGCCATAAACCGGAGAGAAGACAGCGTATATTAGTCTGTTAGCCCAGCTGAGTGTACCTGTCGTGGGGGCAATAGTCAGAAGGTGTGCCCGCTACCGGCAACTGAAGAGCTTTGACATTTAGGTATGGCATCCCAAAAGCATAGCAAAAAAAGGGGGTCCCTTAAGGACCTTTTCGCTAAAAACCCAGCCAAAAGAATGGCGCAGACAGGACCACTAGAAACGGGGTGCGGAGATGCAGCGGGGCCTGTGTTGCCGGAGAGTGATGGAGCTCCCCTGACGAGAGCATTCATGGAACAACTCTTTGAGTCCTTACGTGAGGACCTTGCAACACTGAAGCGGGAAATAGCAGCCGATATTAAAGACCTTAAAAGGGAGATGACTGACCTGGGCCAGCGTGTGAACTGGACTGTTACAGGAGAGAACTTCTCACCTTACAAGACCAGAACCAAGAGCTGCAATACCAGATGGAGGACCTAGAGAACAGATCAAGCCGCTCTAACATTCGGATAAAAGGGGTTCCGACACAGGCAATAGTGGGACCCCTGGAGGACTTTGTGATGCGCCTCTTTCGTCACATGGCGTCGGCCCTGAAAGAGCAGACTATTGTACTTGACAGAACACATAGGGCTGGCAGGACCGCTCGAGCTCATTACCCCTTCCTTACTGTATATGCAGGGGGGAGCCACCACACACCTAACCCACTGGGACCACCTACAACACAGCGACATCTGTCAGTTGTCAGATGATAACCATATTTAGTCTTAATGTGAGAGGCCTCAATGCCCTGGTGAAGAGACATGCTCTCCTGTTACAGCTTAGAGACTTACAATGTCGCATATGCTTACTGCAAGAGACACGCTTACCTCGACAGGACTGGAAAAAGATGAGGCCACGCTGGTTTGACCGGCAGTTTCACTCTTCGGGCCCTGGACGACAGGCAGGAGTGGCAATTCTGCTGGCCACACATTTTCCCTGGCCGGCTCCTTTCGCTGCAAATTGACATGCAAGGGCACCACTTGACGATCGCTAACATATACGCACCAAATGAACACCACGAATGCTTTCTGAGGGATGCACTGGGTGGGGTCCTGGAGACACCTGACGAGGATATTGTATTGGGTGGAGATTTTAACTTGGCACCGGATCCACATTTAGACAGGTCTGCCCAGAGATATGGCCAGACAGGCGCATTCACGCGGGGCTTCCGGGACTGGCTCAGTGGGGCAGGACCGACGGACATTCGGCGTCGACACCACCCAACAGACAAAGTGTATTCTTTATTTTCCGCTGACCACCAAACATATGCCCGTATAGACCTCTTCTGATGGATACAACTACCTGTGGATTCCTCACCTTATGAGTTCTCCCATGCGCCAGCATCCGACGGAAAATCATCTTCCCACCTCTCCACGTCGATGAGGATGTCACAATTGCACGGCTCCACGCGACTCTGTCTGACATCACCGTGCCAATAATAGGTCCTCGTCGGCGTGCTGACGTCAGTTCCCTTTTTTCCTTGCCTTTGACGCTAACGGTTTTCTCCTAGCTCTCGCTACTGTTGAAAGTGTTCCATCTTGTTACTAATTACAATCCTGTTTCTGGTTACAATGTCTCTTCCTAGGAAGTCGGGATTTAAGCCATGTTGAGAGTGCGGGGGTCGCATGTTGGTTACTGACCCTCATGATGATTGCCTTTGGTGTTTGAGCTCCGAGCATGACGTCGAGGAGTGTGTATCCTGCCAGAGCATGAATCCTAAGGCTCTGAAGGAGAGGGAGGCCAAACTCTTTTTGGCCAAGGCGAAGAAGGACATAAGTGTCATCACAGGTCCTCTTCTCACACTTTGTCGAAGAAACACAAGAAGTGATGTCGTCATGACTCTCGGAGCCGTTCAAGATCAAGGTCTCCATTTCGGCGGCGCCGTACGATGTGGGAGGTTAGTCGCACTGTGACTCCACAACCTCAGAGCCCTGAGGCTTCTCCGGTGCTGTCGGTCTTCGAGGTAGTTCCACCTCTGGAGAGTCCTCGATTTTCACCTGCTGCACATGATTTGGATGTTCAGCAAGCGCAGGTGCAACATGGAGACCAGCGGTATCCGGCCTTCCCGGCTCTGGGAGCGGATCCGGCGGCATTTTTAAATGCCATGTTTTCGATGTTTAATGCTATGGCCCCTGCTGGTGCACCGGCTGGTCCCACGGGTCCGTTAGCATTTTCATTTGGCTCCCCGGCTCCTTACAAGGCGGTGCCGTTTATGCCCTTCTATCTGGCTGACGGTGCCGATTCGGCGCCGATGATATCGCCTTGAGGGCCTGCGATTCCGATGACGTCGCCTTCTAGACCTATGGTGCCTATCTCATCGCCCCGTCGGTCGACGCCGATGATGGAGCCTCAGGTGTCCACGGCGCCGTCTGGATCCGTTCCGGTGCCGGATCCGGATTAGACTGAAGTCAGCCTTCTTCTCCTGTTCCGCGCCTTGCAGTTTTGAAGCCGGTGTCATCGACGTCGGCTAATTCTATGTCGATGCCGAGGTTAGAGGCCAGGCTGAGGTCACGTAGAAAGGCTTTGAGACTTTTGGAAGAGGAAGAGTACCAGCAGCAGTTGGAAGAAGGGGAGATTGTGGAGCCCTTGGGAGAATATCAAGGGCTGGATTCATCTAGTGGGCTTGACACTTCCCCGGGATGGGACCTTCCTTCGCCAGGAGAGTTTACGGAGGAGGCGGCCTCATTCCATACTGTAATTAGGAAGGTGGCAATTTTTGGGGATCTTCCTTTGCCTGCTGCAGAGATCAAAACAAATATTCTGACTGAGGTCCTGCACCCTTCTTCTACTTCGGCGGATCCATTGCTTCTGTTTAATGATGCTCTTACGGAGCCTATCTTAGAGCTATGGAGGAAGCCTGTGTCGTCACCTGCTGTCAATAGGTCTGTAGCAAGGAGGTACAGAGTGGTGCCTGGGGATCCAGGCTTCTTATCAAAACATCCTACCCGGGAGAGTCTGGTTGTTCAGGTCTCTTTTTCCACACGGTCTTCACCAATCTCCTTCCCTGTGATTCCGTTGGACAGGGAATCCAAAAGGATGGAGCAGTCGGCGATAAAGTGGTACTGAAAACCAGGGCGGCTTTCCTACCAAAAGTTGTCACTCCTTTTCATATGGGGCAAACCATTACCCTTCCATCTTTCTACCCTCCTCCTCACCCCTCGAAGGAGGAAGAGAGGCTTCACCGTTTAGACCCCAAAAGGGCTCTTAGTTTTTATATTGAGAGGCCGAAAGACTTTCACCTGGAGGACAAGCTGTTCGTGGGGTATATTGGACAGATGAAGGGCAGTGCAGTCCACAAAAGAACTATCTCCAGGTGGGTCATTCTCTGTATCAAAGTTTGCTACTCGTTGGCAAAGAAGGTTCCCCCTAAGGGTATTAGAGCCCATCACACCAGGGCTGAGTCCGCCACTTCGGCCCTGGCGAGGGGGGGTTCCGGTGGTGGATAGTTGCAATGCAGCAACTTGGGCGTCCCTCCACACCTTCACAAAGCCTTATTGCTTGGACTTGGAGGTTAGGAGGGACGACCATTCTGCACAATCTGTATTGCAGGATTTCTTGGTGTAACCAGTCAGGCACCCACCTCCGAGTGTGGGACTGCTTTGGGACTCTATTCATAAGGTGAGGAATCCACAGGTAGTTGTATCCATCAGAAGAACAAGTTACTTACCTTCGGTAATGCTTTTTCTGGTGGATACAATAGCTACCTGTGGATTCCTCACAGTCCCACCCGCCTCCCCGTTGCCTGTCTGGTTACACTAGGATGTTTGTTTTACAAGTGTATATGAATTTTGGTGTTTATGTGTATATATAAATGATGGTTTTGATTCTCTTGCATCATTGTGGTTTTATGTATATATGTATCCATTGAGCTATTGTGAGGTTGATTTTCACCTGTTCGCCTCAAAGGCCCGTAATAAATGGGTAAAACTGCTGTCAGCACGCCGGCAAGGACCTCTTATTGGCATGGTGACGTCAGACGGAGTCAAGTGGAGCCGTGCAATTGTGATGTCGACGTGGAGAGCTGGGAAGAAGCTTTTCCGTCGGATGCTGGCGCATGGGAGAATTCATAAGGTGAGGAATCGACAGTTAGCTATTGTATCCACCAGAAAAAGCGTTACTGAAGGTAAGTAATTTGTTCTTCCTCACCTCGCCATGTGTCACTGCCCTATCTACCAGCATGACTATCCCCTGTAGACAGTGCCACATTAGAGAACGATATTACGCCCTACGGAGGTCCTGCCGGCTATACAACGCCTGAAGCTGAGTAAGGCTCTGGGCGCGGATGGCTTTGGGGCAGAGTTTTACAGATCGCTAGGCACACAGTTGGCTCCAATTCTGGCCAGACTCTATAATGCGCTGTGCTTGTCTCTCCCCCTCCCGCCCACGATGCAATTGGGCGTAGTGACAGTCATTCCTAAACCGGGGAAAGACCGGCGATGCTGCTCTTCCTACCGCCCCATCGCTTTGCTCAACGTAGACGCAAAAATCTTTACGGGCGTCCTGGCTCATAGGTTGAACCCGTACATGCAGCATCTGATAGACCCAGATCAGACCGGCTTCATACCTGAATGGTCTTGTAGTGACAACACCAAGAGACTATGCCACCTGCTGGTCCAGGTCCATCGAAAATCCCAGCACTTCTCCTCTCCATTGATGCGGAGAAGGCATTTGACTTTGTGCACTGGCGATACCTCCATATGTTTTAAAGAGGACAGGATTGGGTCCCAGATTCCGAGGGTGGATCAGGTGCAACTATGACAAACCTAGAGCAGTGGGTGCGGTGAATGGCGGCCTGTTTCGGTAGTTCTCCCATACAACGGGGCACCCGGCAGGGGTGCCCTCTCTTGCCCCTACTATTCGCGTTATACATAGAACCCCTTGCTGAGCATATACGGCAACATCCGGGCATTTCAGGAGCGCCAATGTGTGGTAGAAAGCATAAAATGGCCCTATACGCAGACAATATGCTCCTCCACTTGACTCGGCCCCGGATCTCTCTCCCTGATGTCATGGTGGAATTGACTGCCTTCTGCAAGGTATCAGAGTTTAAAATCAACCTTCCTAAATCCTCCATATTGAATCTCACCACTCTGGAGGCTGAGAAGAACGCGTTGGAGGGTGCCCTCCATGTTCCGTGGACTACACAGGGGATCGCGTACCTGGGCCTGCTAATCCTCCCCACAATAGACAGTAATTATAACCAGATTCTTGACACTACCTGCTCCGATTTAGCCAAATGGAAGCCACATGGTCTCCCTTGGTTGGGACTGCTAGCAGCAGTAAAAATGACACTCTTGCCTTAGATACTCTACCTCATGCAGACCCTGCCATTACAGCCCCAACCTACCCTCCTAGACAAAATGCAAACACTCATTTGGGACTTCAAATGGGGTGGAAGGAAGGCTAGGATGTCAAGGCTTCAGGCATACTTAACCCAATCTGAAGGTGGGCTGGGAGTTCTGCATCTATTGAGTTATTACCAAGCTGCAAAACTGCACTACATGATAGATTGGCAGCGACCCATGACAGAGAAATACTGGTGCTTTATAGACCAGGCGGTGGCAGGGATTCATATTTGGAAGGATCCTTGGCTACCGAGGAAATACAGGCCTCCTGGGGTATAGGTCTCACCGATTTTGAGTGCCACTCTAAACACATGGGACAGGGCACAGGTTACAAAAGGACTCTCCACACCAGTGTCCCCACAAACGCCGATCATCAGCAACCCAGACTTTCCTCCTGCCCTTGATGAACCCGCCTTCCTGTCCTGGCAGGAAGCAAATTGTAAGCGGATCGGCGATCTCTTTGACAAGGATGGCATAATGGATTTCTTCACTATCAAAGAGGGCTACGGTCTTCCGTCCTCTGCCTACTGGCAATATGTGGCCATCCACCATTGGGTGATCTCGACCAAGATATGTCCACATGCTGGCCGACCTCTTATGAGATTTGAGCAATGGCTATTGACTAAAGACACAGACAAGCGACTCCTGTCCGACATTTACATTTTCCTGATTTCAACGCCCACACTCTGACACCGGCAAGGCGTAGATGAGAGAGGGAATGCAAGCGCAGTTTTACAGATCAGGAATGGCGGGATGTCCTTCACCGAGCACGGGTCACAGCACAGGCCACGAACACTAAAGAAATGTTTGTGAAGATAGCGCACTACATGTACTACACACCCGCACGGGTGGCCAAGTGGAGGGCACATGGTGACGACGAATGTTGGCGCCGGTGTGGACAAAGAGGTACACTTACTCACATATTATGGCATTGCCCAGGGATAGCCTTCTTCTGGCACTCCGTCCTCGATGCAATAGATGGCATGTATAACACAGCTATCCTGCGCACCCCAAGTTATGTACTGCTAGGCCTTCCCAATCCTCAAACATACCCACTCCGCACACCTAAGGGAAGAGCAATTACCATGGCGTTGGGGGCTGCTAAATTGCTTCTGCTCTCCCACTGGGGTACTGTGACTATTCCCACACAACGACTGGCTACACAGCCTGTGGGCCTTTATGGGCATGGAAAAGCTAACAGCCGCAGTGACTGGCTCGTTGCCCTTCTTTGACAAAACCTGGGGACCATGCATACAGTAACTGTCGAACGAGTTTTGGGAACTAACCTGTTCTTCTTACCTGCGCATTTTACGCCTGACGGACCCAGCCCAAGGCACCTGCAATCAGATTGACTAATGAAACCTAGGTCCGCCCCACACACCCTGCACGACTTGATTCGGTACACTGTACGGGGTCCCCTCAGTGATATAGGTTTAGCACCCCTCCTTTCCAACCCCCCCCTCTCCTTATGTTAACTGTTCCCCACCGGCCTGTGGTTGTAGGTGTGTGTCTTGTACTGTTTATGCATTATAAATTTAATAAAAGAGATTTAAACCATAAACACACATTTATTTACTGTGTACCCTGCTTCACAACAGTTGTCACCTGTAATGGGAAATAAACCAGGCTTGCCACATTACAGGTGGCGGTTCTCTCCTTCTGCTTGTGCCTGATACGGAGAAAAAACAGATCAGAATGAAATTACGGGCCTTTTTCTGTAGTGAGACTATAAAAGTTGGCCAGGAACTGCAGCATTATCACTCTTTCATCCTCTTTCTTCCCACTAGGTAGAAGAGTACTGGTTGCCCTATTTACCAGATGGTAAAAATTGAAGGCTTAAAATTGCGATATTAGACAAAGTTTGGATAACCACGTTTAGGAGAATTCAAGCTCTTCCTACTAGGTCATCAAGAAGATGGAGAAGCGTATATAGCATCACATGGATATATGTTGATCGTGCTGGTGTCCAGCACAGTCATGAGTGATGCTTGCTACTTTACACAGAACTGTGACTCTGTGGTGCTGTCCTTGGTACCCCTGGAGGAGTAGATGTATGGCTGAAAGAGGAAGGGTTCCCTGAGGATGGAGGGATGAAAAAGTCATAGCAGTACATGTAGTATCAGGCGGTTCTTGGGCATGAATGTAAAAATTTATGTACTACCCAAAATTTATGAAGGACTCACGTTCACCTTTACCGTCGTATGAGCCATTTCAATGCTAGATGTGAGCAAATAAGATGGAAAAAAGGTTTATCAAAAGAATTGCATGGCGGTGGAGTTGTTCCGTGTTTGGAATATTTTATTGCAAACATCGGGTACAGAGACAAGAGATTTATGCAAGGGTTATGTGGCCATCATGGAGCGACTATGGTAACTTGACATAACAGCAATATCAATGTCTTGTGTGAGTATGAATGAGGATGACTTGCATGAACTGAAGTCCAAAATCAACGCCGTGTTCCACAAAGACCTTTGGAAGCTAAGGCGATTCTGCTATATGATTAAAGTTAGTGAGTGCCACACCAATGAAGTGTTCTTGGACTTCTGAATGAATCTGGAAATGTTGACAATATTTTTCTTGTGCTCGTCACTGAAGTCTTCGTGTTTCTGACTTTGCAAAGGTCTCCCAGGCTCCACTTGGAATGCACACGTTATTGTGTACTTGTAGAAATTTTGGGAATTGGTGGCCTATTTCAGATGTTTTCAAGGCCTGTCATGACCTTTTGATTGTTCTACAAAGTGCTGTTCTGACTCGTGCTTCCATTCCGGATGGCATTCAGGCGTATGCACTTAGTTGATACTGCATTACAAATAGGACATTTTTCTAGCATTTAGGTTTTTTCCAGAGCAGCCATTTGCGCGATGCTGCATTTATTGATTTATCACATACACTGGCTATCCAGTTTAGATTATGGAGTTGATGCTCAGTTTGGCTAAGCTATGCTGAGCGAAATCTTTGGCTGAACAATGAGGATTTTCTAGCATTTCCCTTTTCTATATTCTTGATAATTTTGATTTGTTTCTAGAGCTAGGAAAGGGATTTGAGTGGTAGGAACTACTTACTGGTGATTTTTGGGTTCCTAGTCTTACTGCCTGACTTTCTAGATGACCTTTTACCAATACATGCTCTCTTTTACATCTGTTAAAAAGAACATGAAAAGGGACTGGTCAAAAAAATGTGCATAAAGTGGTAGCTCAGCGGTACATGGTCTTAAGCTTTGCAGATCATTACATGTTACGGTGCATAATAACTAATGAGGAAACCAAGTACAAACAAGAGGATTTATTCCTCACTCCAGGTGACTTTGTTGTCCACACTCAACTGACCAGTGATGGTTAGTCGGAGCTTGTAGGTAGTACCAACCTTTTAATCAGTTATGTGCACATAGGAGACTGACATGGCTATAGCGTTTCTTTTTCCCTTGGAACAGAAATGCAAAGTAATAACGTATTATTTGATCAAAAGCGCACTGATAATGGCTAGCAACAGTTTGTGAAGGGAGCAAACAGAATAGAAATGCCATAGAAAATATTTGCATTGGTAACCTGAGATAATTTCATCGATTTAACAAAGTCTTTTATCAGACAGAAACTTTGAGGGCCTTGTTTCTCCTTCTGAGTGTGGGAAATAAAGGAGTTTTACAGGTATCAGATTCTGAATTGTTTCTAATGGATAAAGACACAAGATTGTGTAATTATGTGATGCAGCTGAGAGAAATCTAGCTACTGGCTTACATTCTGCCAATTGCTATTAACTTTGACAGCATCAACATGCTATTAACTTTGACAGTAGTGGTTTAGCCCGCGCGGAAGATGGCAGCCCTTTTGTGAGCTCCCGAGAGCCCTTCCCTTCTTCACTGGTATTTGACGGTTATGGGGCAAGTAGTGGGTCAGGTCTGTTGCCCTTTCCCTCCGCAGTGCCATTTCTTGGATAATTCCAAGCGGAACACACTTTGGCTTGTTTGCCCAAGTCCAGCCTGATCCTCTTTTGTTCATCGTTCAGCACCAGGAAGATGGCGGTGCTGCAATAGCCATGACTATGAGATGCTCAGGCTCTCTTTCGTCAACAAACACCCTTGAAGATGGGGTGCTAGGAGGCACTGCCTAGCTCATTGTGACCTGTTATGAGCTCCAGCTGGCAGTAAGTAATTTTTAAACACCACATGCACTTGCCCATGCCCGTCCCCTCCCCCCCACTGTGAACAGGGTGCTTAAATTAGTGATAGCATTCCACAGACCCGGCTGCAACCTATGTGGCTCTTCACCGTGTCTTCGTTTTGCCTGATCAGGTGTGTTGCTTTGCTTGCCTAATGCTCTGTCTTTGGGCTACTTACTGATCTGCTGTGCCTGTCTTATGTCCTTTTGATTCAACCCTCTCTCTAGATCCACTTGCTGTTCATTCATTGGTGATGGCAATACTACCTATCAATTGTCTCCTCATATCTCCATGGTCCCCGGCAGCAGGTTTTGATTTTATTACTCCTCAGCTTATGGGCTCTTTCCTCCTTGTCCATATGGGGTCATACACACTCGAAATCTCCTGCAGCCAACCCAGGCAGGGTCTGCTCAACAAAAGAGCCTGGCTAAAACTGACAGATGATAACTTTTGTCAAACAAAATATTACCGACTTGGAGGATTGCAACAGGCGTGGCAGTCTTCAAGATTTTGGTCTTGGATGTTAAATCTGCTGCCCCCACAGTGGTGGACTTTCTGGAAAAATGTCTCCCTCCAATCATTAGTCTTTCGTTTAGTTGAGACTTTGTGCTTGAGTGCGCTCAACTGGTTCCTACCCATAGATCCACGACTATGACGTCCCCTTGAGTTCTGATATTCAAACCTCTCTGACACCAACACACAAAGTTGATTTTAGCACACATGAGGAAAGTCGAGACATACGGTCATGAGGAGGAAAGATTTCTTGGCCCTCAGAAAAGCCTTTGGCAGACAGAGCAATTCAACACTCTCCTTCATGGGCCTGTCTAAGTTCCGCATTGTCTTCAAGGGTCGTTCACAAATCATCTTTGAACTTGCAGATTTGTTAACTGTTCCCTTTTTTTTTTAAATAACTTTTTATGGAATTTTCAACTGGTGCATACCAGATCAAAAAAATGTATGCAGAAAAACACTGTACCTTGGCACCAAAGCTAGAGAAAAGGAGCAACAATAAACCCCTCCATCCACCCCAAACCCCTCACAGACACTCAGACATATCCTTAAGCAGTTCTATATTTGGTATCAATTCTCCATCATATGAGTCCCAGTCCTAACACTCCGCACCTGTCCATAGTTTACAGTCCTTGTTGAACTCCAGTGGATCCACAGTCCATACATCCCTACACAGATAGTGAATGGTACGTCACCCAGGCGTCCCAGACCCTCCCAAACTTCCTCGGACAGCCTCGGTTTGTGTATGTTACCTTTTCTGCCATCATGAATCCATCCATCCTTCTCCATGTGTCTACCGTAGGGCCAAGCTCTGCTCCCCACAGTAGGGTGACATCCCTTTTAGCCACCACCAACCGAAGATTGCAGAATGAGTTTGGGCCTGAGCACATCAACATCGTTGGGGACTCCAATAAGAATACATTTGGGGTCAAGCGGGATCCTCTCCAAGACCACTCCCTGCATTTCCCCCACGATCTTCACCCAGTATTCCTGCATTACAGGGCAGCCCCAAATGGTATGTACAAAGGGGCCAATCTGCCTCTGACATTGTGTACAATTCGGGTGTTGCAGCGGCCCCATAGTATGCAAACGCTTTCTATCATAGTAAACCCTATGAAGGATCTTGAACTAGATTAGGCACAGCCTTGACCTGATGGCTACTTCTCGGGGAAACATCAACGCTGCTTCCCAGTCTATATCGTCTTTTTCCCCTAAGTCAGCCTCCCACTGGCTGCGTAATCTACAAAGGGTGTTCAGCATATTATTGTTGATGGTCCTGTACACCATAGAGACGGCTTTGACATTTAACTGCTCAGTCAACAGTCTACCTTCCAATGGCGCATATTCGGTATTTCCATCCCTGGGAGGCCCTCAGCCCTTCAAGTATGCCTCATTCGAACATAGTAGAAGAACTGCATCTTGTTGAGCCCAAATGCGGCCCGTAATGATTCTGCACATCCATCCCAGCACCCTGGTGACCCTGGACCAGGCTCCTAGAGCCATCCGTGTAGCGGGTAGGAGCTACCTCACTCCCCCCACCTCCATATAAGTAGTGAAGACATGATCTCCCCTCCCACTGTAATCTCTCCAACCTGAAGGTAGGATGATCACGGGCAGCATACATCCAGTCGTTAACATTGATCAGATGCGCCGCCCAGTAGAATGCTTCCACATCTGGTAGGGACAGTCCCCCACTATATTGACTACGTTGCAGGGTTTTTAGCGCAATACGCGGGTACTTCTCCCATAGAAAAGCCTGTACAATACGTACTACTGGACAAACCCCAGTGGGATCCAGTAATACGTATTTTGTAAGACAAATCGTAACTTTGGTAGGGGGACCATCTTAAACATGGCCACTCTACCCATCAGGGTAAGTAGGAGACCCCCCCCCCCCCATGTGCCATATCATCTCTGCACATTCCAGTCACCCTCCCCAAATTATGGACATGACAGAGGTCTGCCTTATGTGTCATGAATATACCAAGGTACTTGAATCCCTCACTTGAATATTTTAGTTGACATGGAAGGAAGTGGAGAACCGTTTCCTCCTGTGGGGCATACAACACCGATTTCTTCCAGTTAAGCTGGTACCCAGAATAACTCCCATATTCTGCAAACACCTGAAAGATTTTCGGCAGAGAGTCTAGGGGTTTCGCCACATTAAGACGTATATCATCAGGGTACAAGATGATGTGTTCCTCCTCCCTTCCCTTCCCTCTCAGCCTGAACCCATACACCTCGGGGTGGACACGGATCCTACATGCTAGGAATTCTGTGGTGAGGGAAAATAGCAAAGGGGACAAGGGATATCCCTGTCTGGTGCCTCTTTTGATGGGAAACTCAGACAAGAGGGTCCCGTTAACCCTAACCGCTGCCGCCGGATTACAGTAGAGCAGCCGCACCCATTCACGGTATCTGGGGCCCACCCCGAATCTCTCCAAAGTACACTCTAGGGAGGGCCAATGCACCACATCAAATGCTTGTGGGTACGGGCATTGCAGGATGGTATGTATTCAGTTATGTGTGCGCCTCAGATTATATCTTGTGGACTGTCCCGGCATAAAACCGAATTGATCCCTTTGAACTAAAGGGGTGATAACTCCCTGAAGGCACGTCCCTAGTACTGTGCCCAGCATTTTAACCTCTACATTAAGAAGGGAAATCAGTCTATAGGACGCTATAGGTCGGCCTTCCTTATGAATGACCACTATTTATGCTTTCCACAGGTCCGGGGGGAGTGAGCCCTGGCTTCTTGCCTCCAGGAACATAGCAAGAAGATGGGTGGCTAAAAGATCGCCCAGCCTCTTGAAATGCTCTGCTGGGAACCTGTCATGGCCTGGGTCTTTCCCTTAGCGCAGCCCTGTCATGGCCGTTTTAACGTCTTCTAAGGTGATATCCTCTTCTAAGGTTGCCCGGGACTCGGCATCTAAGACTGGGACCACTATGCCTTGTAAGTATTCCCTTATGTGATGTGAATCCTGTAACTGGCGGGTCTGGTACAAAGCCCGATATTAATTGGCGAAGACCCCCGCAATTTCTGTATTCGAGGACACCCGAACCCCATCCTGGGTCTCTACCTCATCTACCCACCTCGCTTACATTTCCTTCCTACCCAACCAGACCAGGAGTTTCCCTGCATTATCGCCCGTTTCATATAGTCTGTGTTGGGCGGTGCGCAGTCGAGCTCTACTTTCTGACTCTGCCGTTTCTCTGTATTCTGCCCTAACTAACTCCAATTGACAAAGGACGGGAGGGGCTGGACTCTGCGCCAGGGCCCCCTCTGACTCTGAGTTGCTGCTCGTATTTTTCCAGCATTTCAGACACCTTTTTTCTCTTCCCTGCCACTAAGTTCTGTGCACTATCCCTTATCACTGTCTTGTAAACCTCACAGAGCACCACTGAGGATTCAATCGACCCTGCATTTTCCCGGAAATATAGTTGTGTCTACTCGCAGCCCATGTGCCACCTCGTGGTTCTGCAGGTCTCAAGCCCCAAGCTTCCATCTTTGGGATCCCCCATCTGGTCTCCCAATCTGTACCATCAGAGGTGAATGGTCTGACAAACCCCAGTCCAAATAATCCTCCTGGTGGACAACCCTCACTTCCCCCGGAGGGGTGAAAGTATAATCCAGTCTAGAAAAGACCTTATGGGCCCCAGAAATGTAGGAGTATTTCCTGTCGGTAGGATTAGCACGGCGTCACAGATCAGACAGTTCCAGTGCTGCCACAAAGCAATACAATAAAGTATCTGGACCTGTTCCCCCAGACATCCCTGAGCGATCCAGCTCCATATCCATTACATCATTAAAGTCACCTCCCTCAACGTGGGCTATGGAGTCTGCTGTCAATAGAATCTCTGTAAGCTTCTCCAACACAGGAGCCTGAAGTCTAGGCAGGGCATAAACACTTACAAACAATACTTTCTGTCTACCCCAAAGCTGCTATACCTCTACGTACCTACCCGCTGGGCCAGTCCACTGTCTTGTTATATGAAAGGGGGATTTACCGGTCAGTATCATCACTCCTCTGGAGCCAGAGGTATTGCCTGCGTGTGCCAACGTAACATAGGGCCTTCTACCCAGAAATTTACTCCTGGTGCCCTTAAGATGTTTCCTGTAAAAAAAAAAAAAAAAAAAAAAAAATATCCTTGTTGAGGACCCTAGTCTCAGCCATATCCTTATGGAGGTTCTGAATCATATCCTTCAGGTCTGATATTTGCGTCTCCGCCGAGGTGACCCTTTCCGACACATTCCGGAGTTCTTGGCACAGGAGGGAGACCTCAGAGCGTATTTCTCCCACATGTCCCTCCAGTACCTCCCCATAAGACTACATTGCCGCAAAAGAGTGGCATTGTAGGGCACCGCAGGGAAGCCCATAGCCGGTGGAAGGGTGGGGTCCCCACCTTCGTGTAGCGGTCCATACGCCCCTGTCTAGTTGACTTGGGTTCCTTATCTCTCGCCATCATGGTACTTATGGCCCACCACCTCCTTTTTATGATACTGAGGTTCATCCACTGAGACCCTGACCCACTCCTTCGCAGTGCGATCCCACCAGCGAATTCGCGAGGGTCACCGGCTGTCCCAGTCTCAGTCGCCGCCAACAGAGTCTCTGCGTGGTCTGTGAGCAGGAGCCGGACAGGCCCACCCAGCAATCTCTCAGTTTCTGGAGTCAGTCACCTGCCACTCATTGCCTCCTCTGCTCCGCTGCTCCTCTTCTGACCAGCCCCAGATCAAGAATCCTAAAGCCGCTGTGGCATGCCAGCCCGTCTGCGCTTGTCCGCACCCTGCTGTTTCAACCCCTCAGCAGGGGGTGAGGGGGAACCAGGCCCCCCGGGCAGCAGGAAGGTAAGGGGAGGGTATCTCCACAGCCCCCATTTCACTACTCGGCAGCACCACAGCCCCCCTGGCCCTCACCTGGGGTGTCTGGCTCCCCCTGTAAACTTAATCTGGTTGGGTGGGGGAGGGGGCCCCCACCGCAACGCAGACCGACCTGGGGCCTCTCCTAACCACCGGGCTCACTCCCCCACCCCCACAAAAACGCTATCCCGCTAGCGAACCCAGAGCTGCGCCTGCCGCACTCACCTCTCTTCAGCTCCCTGCACGGCCTTCACTGGGAAATCAATCTTTCCTGGTCTTCACGTACCCCCCTCCACCTCATTCGATCCTCTCTTGGAGGTGGGGTGTGGGGGACGGAGAGGGGTGGGCGAGAAGAAGGGAAGAGGGGCACACTCAGGCCTTTGCCAGCCGGGATGGTTATGAAGCCATATGGAGGCACACTATCTGCGTAATGTGGGTGTTCCTGATCTTGTTGAAACTAATAAACAGATTTAATAAAAAAAAAAAAAAAAACAATAGTGGCCCCTGCAGCACTACCAGATACAGAACCAGTGGACACAGTTATCCAGAACCTCTTCTAATGTGGCCATGAAAACGGGGCCAAACGTTTGTAAACATTTATGGGGAGGCTGTCTGAACCTGGGGTCTTCCCGTATGGGATAAGCTTACTTGCCTGCTGGATCTCGCTCTGTGCTATCGGTTCATTCAGCTTTCTACTGTCATCAAAGCAAAGAGCTTTTAACACTAAGGACTGAAGAGAAGTTGTTTTTTAAGACCCATATTTTATCATTTTCAGGGATTCAAAAATCAAAACAGATATGGAATCTACAGCCATCTTCAACCTTGTCACAAATGAAGCAGGTGTGTACATAATATACAAATCAATACGATAGCAGTATTATGCCTGTATCACACAGGATTGAAGAAAGGTAAGCAGGCTTTTTTGCACTTGGCTACTGATGGGACATATAAGTCGGCATTGAATTTCTAGAAGACGTTAAGGATGTCAGCTGTTTTCATTTAGACAGGTCCTAGAGGGTATTTAATATTGGAACTCAGTGGAGAGTTTTTCTTGAATTTTAAATAGGTGGATAATTAATCTCCCTGGATAGGGGGAGGTGCATGCCCAAGGGAGTAAAGTTTGAACTGAGCAGTGGGGCACACACACAGTGGGGAGCGGGAGCCCACCTCTTCCACACCTAAAAAGCAAACAAGGTTAAGCATTATATTGGACGGCCAGGGTACAAACATGATGCAGCAGTCAAAAACACATAAGCTGTAAACAACAAAGACACACAAAATTGGGGGACAAAGAAAATGAAAACTATAATTAACTACTTTTATACAACCCCATCAGTTAACAGTAATCAATGATTTGGAAGGAAACATTATTTCATGCCATAATCAATCTGCTAGGGGAAGCAAATCTACACACAGACAGATATGGCTATGTCTATTCTCAGTTCTCCTGCGACCAGCCTCCCAGAACAGCAGGCAGGACAATCAGATCTGCGAATGAGACCCACCTTCCAAGGAATGTTGAAATTAAGCAGGTTGAGTACACGTTAATATTGTTAATACAGTATACCTGAAAAACAAGAGTAACATATCTGGATCTGTGTAATATCAGGAAGGACCAAGGCCACCACCAGTCGTCAACATACAGTTTGTGGGGACGAATATTGCCAAATAGTTGAAGTCTGTTTTGGCTAGCTGCGCTCCACAGTCATACGGTAGGCGTGGTGGGTTCCTTTTCTCCCCCCCCCCACCACCACCACCACCACCACCAGGGATAGATTTGAGATTTTCCCCAGTTTATCATATATATCCAGAGTATTGATCAAATGCAAATGTATGGAATATCTACATTAGACTTTCTAGTGTTGTTAGGGTCTGTGACATACAGCAGGACGTTGTCTGCATATAGCGAGATTCTGGCACACCCAAGCTGCCAAGGGTTCCAGAACCAGAGTAAAGAGTAATGGGGGGAGGGGGCATCCCTGGTGCATACCACTCTGAAGTGGAAAAATTCTCGAGACCCCTCCATTACTTTGACTTACGCCAATGGTTCTGTTTAGAGGTGCCGTACCTACTTAACAGATCCTGGACCAGAACCCATCCTCTTCAGTACCTCAAAACATATGTCCATTCCACCGAGTCGAATGCCATACGGGCATCTAGGGGAGAGAACCAGAGCTCGCTGTTGTAAGAAGGGCACTCTTCTTAATACATTATGGAGACACCTTAAATTTAGTGATTTGTGTTTTTGTTGCGTTGTGGCATACTACTGGTCCGGGTGTACCAGATCCATAATTATTTTTATCAAACAATTGGCAAGGACCTTAGCCAGAATTTATTTTTCTGCATTCAGGAGAGAAATGGGTTTATATTATGCAGGGTCCTCAAGCCGTTTACCTTCCTTCGGAATCACCACTATTGTTGGAAGTCTTTGATCTGTGGGTTGTATGCCCTTTTGACAACTCTCTGTTGGGCTAGTTTTTGAGTTAATAGTTTTATATAGCTCAATTGGAATACCATTTGGGCCTGCTGATTTATCCGATGCTAAGCCCTGCAAAGCCGCTACAATTTCCCCCACCGTAATTTCTTCTTCCAGAGCTTCTCTGCTCTGTTTGGTCAGTGTGGTCAAAACAAATGTCATTGAGGAATTCATGAGGATCCTCTGCCATTGCTGCTATTGCGGGAGAGTACATATAATACTCTGTGTAGACTTTCGGCTACCTCCTCTCTTCCTCTTACTTGTGCTCCGTCCCGCATCTGAATTTTCAACACCCACCTATTTGTTTGGTCCCTTTTAGCCAGCCAGGCCAACAGCTTGCAGGATTTAACTCCTACCTCAAATAGGTACTTATTATGATCCTGGAGGTCACCAGACCAAAGTGGCGGTCCGACCACGATATTACGAACGTGGCAAAAGCGCCACGGTTGGACCGCCGGCACCACTAGGTTGCCGCCAGTCGACAGCCTGGCGGTCTCTGCAGTCGTAGATTAAGAGTCCCCTTTCCGCCAGCCTTTGCATGGCGGTAGCCCCGCCCTGCAAAGTCTGGTGGAAAGGGGTTGTGCGCTTGACATGGGCAGTGCAGGGGCCCCAATGGACAGCCCCTTTATGCTTTCCAGTACTTGAATTACGGGCAGTGGAAAGCGCGACGGGTGCTGCTGCTCCGTCAACTTGGCGCCGGCTCATTTACTAGGCGTTGTCAATGTTAAGGCCATGTTCACCGCAGGGCCGGCGGGCGGAAACGTTGTTTCTGCTCGACGGCCTTGCGGTGAACTTCTAATAGGGCTGGCAGTGTTCAGGTGGCCTGATGGCGGTACAAGTTTCTGCAAAACTCGTAATGATGGCCATAGTCTGTTTTGTGTAACCCTTTGCTTCAGGTGAGCTGCCTCTGTTGCCAAGTCTTTGTACTCCTTCTGTTTGATTTCCAGAATATGCCTAATCTCTGAACTGTTTTGGTGGCTCAATGCTCCCTCTAGTTTAAAAAGTTCCTTCTCTATTTCTTCCCTTCTGGCCCTATCCTATTTTTTTTTCTTTTTTGTGTCCCACGATAAGTCCTAAAGCTCCGCCCCCCCCACCTTCCGCACCGCCTTAACTGTCTTGTAGGCTTCCCACAATATTTGAGCCAACTGGGTTTTCATTTTCCTCAAAATATTGATCAGTAGCGACCCTGACTTCTTTTTTGATTTTAGTTTGTTTCAAGAACCAAGCATTGAGTATGATTGTGTAGTGTTCCCCCCCCCCCCCCCCCACACACACACACACACACACACACACACAAAAACTCACCCATGTGGGAGAGTGGTCTGTTATGCCTCAGGCGGTATGTTGTGCCTCAGGAAAGAAATGTATTTTGTGCCAATGTGTGAACAGATGAACAGATAGTCTGTTCGCCAGGGGCTTCCAAGGGCCCTGGAGTGATAGGTTAATTGCTGATCGTGTGGATATTGGGTGTGCCATATATCAGTTAGACCCTCGGCTTTGAGAAAGTTTAACGGTGGTCTGTGGGCCTTTGATGGTCATCTAGGGGGGTGTTGGTCATACTTGTCATCTAGAGCTAGGTTAAAATTGCCTCCTATGACCAGTTTACCTTTCAGCAGTTTCAGGAGAAGAGTGCCCAAGGCTGCCAACGTGGGTTTGTGTAGGCGAGGTGGGCTGTACATAGAGCAAATATTTATAGTTTGCCCCTCCTGTCTACTTAGGAGTGCCACGATTTACCCTTGTGTCTGGCCAGATCTGGAAGACAGTAAGAGGCAATGATTTCCTCACCATGATTCTGACCCCTTTGAGTCAGAAGTATAGCCTGCATGAGCCACCAATTTATAGCCCCAGGTTTCCCCTGCTCTGTAGTTATTGCCCATTAGGTGTGTCTCCTGTAGCAAAACCACAGCAGGAGCATGGCGTTTGATACTTTGGAGTATTATCCCCCGTTTAATCATGTCTTGGAGGCCAATTATGTTCCATGATAGCAGTAGTCTCTGGTCTCATGTTTTATTATGAATTGCTGAAGGTTGACTCGGTCGACTGGGAACTTCCCTTTAATTATCCAACCATTATTAATGTGACATGTTCTCCCTGCTCATCTCCATGTGTGTTGTATGTGCTCTTAACCCCTTGGATGCGGGTGTCGGCCACTGGCCGATGCCCGCACTACCTCCCTGGTGCGGGTCCCGACCAGTGGCCGACACCAGGGAGGGGGTTAATAAATCCTCAGGTGCGTCGCACCCGAGGATTATTATTATTTTTTTTTAATTCCCCGGGAGACACAGAAGCTTTGCCGTGTCTCCCCCAGCCCCCCACCCGCCCAGACGTCACTTTGTGGGAGCAGGAAGCGGCCGGCTCCAATGGGGAAAACGGCCTTCCCCACGTTCGGGAAGGCCTTGTAAGAAAGGGGAGACTCTCCCCTTTCTTACGAGGCCTTCCTGAAAGTGTTTCCTGGCCCCCGAACGCAGCACAGCTGCGATCGGGGGCCAGGAAACACCACTAGGCACCAGGGATTTCACTTGGGGGGGGGGGGGGGGCTGCGATCGGCCCCCAGGAAAACCAGACCCACATATAAAAGTGATCTATATATATTTGCCACCAGTTGTCTTGCAGTTGCAGCTTGCGTCTTCAAAGCAATGCACATACTTCAACTGACGCACTTCAACTGTAGCTTTTAGGCAGCAATAAAAAGTCAAGTATTGTGATTATGTTTCTGCTACAAAAGGGTCAAACTTGTCTAGTGGCAGTTTTAGTGCCATAAAGAAGCGCAGAAGGTTTATATGCCTACTGCAAAGAGCAAATCTGTATTTTATGTAAATAGCTGAGTACATTAGTAAAGTCAGCCATTACCTGCGCTATAATACAAATGAAATGTATGTGCGGGGTGGAGGGCAGCTATGGAGAGATGAAGGGCACTTTTGCTGGGTGGTAATGAGGGAATCCGAGGAGGAGGGAGTGGGAGCACCAATAATGATTGTTGGACTGGGCGCAGGAGGTGCTAAAGACTGTGAAGAATGGTATGTGACAAGGTGTTTTTTGAGTGTCTTGAAAGAACGTGCTGATTGAGGGAAGAAGCGCAGGTAAGGTGGCCTTTACTGTTGCACGTATCTCACACACACCATCGATTTTGTGACTGTCTACGTAGGCTAGTGTTTTAGAGCAACAGTTTAGCCAATAGCAGAGATGGCATCTTGATGGATGACTGCTGCCGTCACTCGGGTTATAGAGGACAGCTCTGACATAGGATCAGAGACATCAGATACTGAGACAGCATCTGAGGGATAGGACAATGGCGCAGACTCTAGGAGTGATTTTTCAGTCGGAGGAGTCCCATTCGATAACTCCTCTTCCAGTAAATTATGAGGGAGGTGATGAGGACAGTCCTGCTGTCCCTTCGCAAGCACAGTCTGTGCAACGGGGTAATAGTGGGTTAGCCCAACCCAGAGAGCAGGTGAATGCGGCGGCAAGCAGAGAGAGAGTGCGCTCTCTTGGGAGCTCCCCAATTTATTTCAGCCCCAAATTCCACCGCCCAAATCGTATTGTGGAGACATCAAAATTATCTATCGCAAAACAAACTGGTTTTGTAAGGCAGGCACCTGTGTTTTTGGTCCTGGGTTCGGCGGCCATATAGAGAAACGCACTAAACCCAAACATTTCTGGAAACTAGACATTCGGGGGAGTCCAAAGAGGTGTGACTTGTGTGGATTCCCCAAAGTTTTCTTACCCAGAATACCCTGCAAAGCTGAAATGTTGAATAAAATTATATTTTTCTCACATTTCTGTCACACAAACTACAGGAATATGCTGGGATCCACAAAATTCCTACCACCCAGTGATTCCTCACCTGTTTCGATAAAAACACTACCCTACTTGAGTGCCTACACCTAGTGCCTGCGTCAGGAATGGATCACCCCAGGGTCAACAGCTGCCTCATGTAAGGACCAACATTGACCGTTGTGTGATCTATTCCTGTTGCGGGCACCAGGCCTACCCACACAAGTGAGGTACCATTTTTATCGGGAAACTTGGGGGAACGCTGGGTGGAAGGAAATTTGTGCCTCCTCTCAGATTCCAGAACTTTCTGTCACCGAAATGTGAGGAAAATGTGTTTTTTTTTTTAAGCCAAATTTTGAGGTTTGCAAAGGATTCTGGGTAACAGAACCTGGTCAGAGCCCCACAAGTCACCCCATCTTGGATTCCCCTAGGTCTCTAGTTTTAAAAAATGCACAGGTTTGGCAGGTTTCCCTAGGTGCCGGCTGAGCTAGAGGCCAAAATCTACAGGTAGGCACTCTGCAAAAAACACCTTGTTCTGATAGATACAACTACCTATGGATTCCTCACCTATTGAATACTCCCCTTGCACCAGCATCCGACGGAAATCTTCTTCCTAGCTTCTGCACGTCGACGAGGACGTCACAATTGCCCACGCAATGCCGTCTGACGTCCTACAGGCAATAAGAGGTCCTCTCCGACGTGCCGACGTCAGTTCCCTTTTTTCCGTGCCATTCGAACTATGGTTATTCTTCGAGGGAGCTACTGTTACTACTCGACGTAGTTAGTTATTTTTGCTGTTTCTTCTTTGAGAAAAGATAGAATGTCGCAAAGAAAATCTGGATTCAAGCCCTGCAATGAGTGCGGTGGCAAGATGTCGGTTACGGACCCACATACTGACTGTTTGTGGTGTCTCAGCACCGACCACGACGTTGACAAATGTGACTCTTGTCAACGGATGAATCCAAAGGCTTTAAAAGAGCGAGAAGCAAAGCTCTTTTTGGCGAAGTCGAAGAAAAAAAAAAAGCGACCTCATCGCAAGTCATCTTCTCCGAAGTCGCGTCATCGTGACTCCTGGTGTCGTCGAGAATCTCGGCGCCGGTCGAGTAGGGAGAGATCGCGTTCGAGGTCGCCTTCAGCTCGACGCCGGAAGACATGGGAAGTGAGTCCCACCATCTCTCCCCAGCTGCAGACGGCGTTTGCATCACCGACATCTCCGACTTCGCCGATGTCGCCTGTGAATCCTCCTTCGGTATTTGAGGTTCCTCAGCGTCAGGAGTTCTCTCCAGCTTCACAGACGCCTCCAACCCAGGCTCCTCAGTACCCGGCTTTCCCGGCTCCTGGAGCCGACAGTTCCGCATTTTTGAACGCAATGTTTAAACTTTTTCAGCAGATGGCTCCAGGTGGTGGACCGACTGGTCCTTCGGGCCCATTGGCCTTCAACATGGGTGCTCCGGCTCCATTACGACCAGCACCTCTTATGCCCTTCCTTCCCATGGGAAATGTGGGCTCGGCGCCGGCGCCTATGGCGTCAGCCTCTCAACCGGTGACGCCGAGTAGACCTGTGGCTCCGGAACAGTCTCCTATCCGCCCTTCGCCTCGTACGGCGCCAAAGAAATCCATGGCGCTGATGGATCCGAGGATCGGCGTCAAGCTTTGACGTCTGCTGAAGCCATGTCGACGCCTAGGATTGAGGCCAGGTTACACTCGAGGAGGCTTGCTCTTCGCCTCCTTGAGGAGCAAGAATATCGGAGACAAGCGTTGGAGGAAGGAGAGATTGAGGAATCTCAAGGAGACCTCCATGGTTTAGACACAGCCAGTGGTCTGGACACCTCTCCAGAATGGGACTTGACATCACCTGGAGAGTATACATAGGAGGCTGCATCATTTCACTCGGTCAGTAAGAAAGCAGCTGATTTTTTAGACCTTCCTTTGCCGGTGTCTGAGCCTAAGCCTAATATTTTAACGGAAGTATTGCATCCTGCTTCAACAGCTGCAGAGCCACTTCTGCCTTTTAATGAGGCTCTGTTAGATCCAATCCTGGAAATATGGAAGAAGCCGGTGTCCTCTTCGGCAGTGAACAGATCAGTGGCTCGAAGATATCGAGTGGCTCCTGCTGACCCAGGCTTTCTCTCCAGGCACCCAACCCCTGAAAGCCTGGTGGTTCAGGCTTCATGTTCATCCCGGTCTCCCCCAGGTTAATTTCCAGCTGTGCCCTCGGACAGAGACTCAAAGAAGATGGACCTTTCTTCTAAAAAGGCTTTTTCGTCATGTAGCATGGCTTTAAAATCCACAATTGCTACATGTATTTTAGGGAGATACATTTACGCCCTAATGGACGAAATAAAGTCGTCTCATACTGAAGTGCCTCAAGAGGTGATGAGCCTAGTTTCTGATGCTCAAGCAGCGGCAACCCAAGTAATTCAATCTGGACTGGATACGACTGACTCTGTAGCCAGGGTTATGGGTACTGCTGTTGCTACAAGGAGGCAAGCCTGGCTTCGTAGCTCTGGTTTCTCGTCTGATGTACAGTCAACCCTCTTGGACCTTCCCTTCGATGGGGATAAACTTTATGGCTCCAAGGCGGACTCTGCCCTAGAGAGGTTTAAGGAGAGTAGAGCCACGGCAAAGTCTTTAGGCTTGCAGGCCGCCTCTTCTGTTTTCTCCAGACTTTTTAGACGGTTTAGGGGGTTCGGTCGTGGTTCCTCCTCCTCCTTTCGAGGCAGATTTCAGCAACAACCCGCCTCTGCTCTCTCCTACAGATCCTACAGGGGGAGGGGGAGGGTCCGAACCAGGGGAGCCGCCCAGCAGCACTCTGCCTCTTCCTCTTCCTCTGGAGGGGTGCAGCATGGAAGCAGCCTTAGCCTTCCACCAATTCCTTCTCACACCCCTCCTGTAGGGGGGAGGTTATTTAACTTTCTCCGCAAGTGGGAGGTTATAACATCAGACTCCTGGGTCATCAGCATTGTGGGGAAAGGCTATGCCCTTCCCTTTTGGGAGTTTCCTCCCCCCATCCCGCCCCGCCCATCCTACTGTTCAGAAGAGCATCTCCTGTTACTAGAACAGGAGGTTCAAGTCCTCCTTTCAAAAGGTGCGGTGGAGTTGGTTCCAGAGCAGGAGAGGGGTCAGGGTTGTTACTCAAGATACTTCCTGATCCCCAAGAAGGATGGTCGGTTGAGGCCAATCCTGGACCTGAGGATCTTGAATTGGTTCCTCAAACAGGAGAAGTTCAAGATGCTGACCCTAGCTCAGGTACTTTTGTCGCTGAACGATGGAGGTTGGATGGTGTCTGTCGACTTACAGGATGCTTACTTTCATATCCCAATACTCAAGTCGCACAGGAAGTATCTCCGGTTTGTGGTGGGGTCGCAGCACTATCAGTTTGCGGTCCTTCCGTTTGGTCTTACTTCAGCACCCTGAGTCTTCACAAAGGTGATGTCTGTGGTTGCGGCAGAGCTCAGAAGGAAGGGGATAGCAGTATTTCCTTACCTAGACGACTGGTTGATCAAAGCAAAGTCTCCAGAGCTCGTGTTGCATCACCTACAGTCGACAACCCAGTTGTTGTTCGACCTGGGTTTTTCAGTGAATGTGCCCAAATCTCACCTAGAGCCCTCTCAGCGCCTCCTGTTCATAGGGGCAGTACTGGATACAACATTGAGTCGCGCCTTTCCTCCGCCTCAGCGGATTCAGGACATTCAGGCGTTGGTTCCAATGTTTCGAAGTGGAGCGGTCGTTCCAGTCCTCAAGGTCCTACGTCTGCTCGGTCTGTTTGCTTCTTGCATTCTGCTGGTCACTCACGCTCGCTGGCACATGAGGGCTCTTCAGTGGTGCCTCCGGAAGCAGTGGCTCAACACAAAGGGGATCTCGATTGATTGGTAAAGATCTCCAGGGATGCTGCTGCGGATTTAAAATGGTGGATTGCGGACAGCAATTTTTCCCGAGGAAGGCCGTTCTCGCAACCTCCGCCGGTGACCACAGTATTAACGGATGCTTCCACTCTAGGGTGGGGAGCTCATCTGGGGGACCTGGAGATCAAAGGTCTTTGGTCTCCAGTGGAACAGATGTCTCATATAAATCTGCTGGAGTTGCGGGCGATACGTCTTGCACTCAAGGCCTTCCTCCCTTCCCTTCGCGGTCAGTCGGTTCAGGTCCTGACGGACAATACTACCGCGATGTGGTATATAAACAAACAGGGAGGAGTAGGGTCGTACCTTCTCTGCAGAGAAGCTCTGCGGCTATGGTCCTGGGCAAGGGACCATCGGATTTGCTTGGTAGCAAACCATCCGGCCGGAGTCTTGAACGTGCGTGCGGACAGTCTGTCGACATTTCTCGACCGATCACGAGTGGCGTCCGTCAAATCTTCCAGATGTGGGGGATCCCTCGGATAGATCTGTTTGCCACTCGGGAGAACTCGCACTGCCCGTTATTCTGCAGCCTCCAGTATCCGGTACAAGGAGCGTTGGGATGGGCGCGTTTCAGATGACCTGGCGCGACCAGTTGCTTTATGCGTTTCCCCCCATACCTTTGATTCCTCGGGTTCTGAGGAAAATTCGCCAAGACCGGGCCCAAGTCATCTTAATAGCTCTGGATTGGCCAAGGAGGGTATGGTATTCGGATCTTCTCCAACTCTCTCTGTGCCCCCCGCTCCGTCTCCCTCTCAGGGCAGACCTCCTCTCGCAGTCGCAGGGGCAGGTTTTACACCCTCACCTCCAGAGCCTGCACCTTCATGCCTGGAGATTGAACGGGGCAACCTGAGTTCCTTTTCTCTCCCACCTGAGGTAGTGGATGTTATTTTATCGGCCAGGCGACACTCCATAAATCTATCTACGCTAACAGGTGGGCTAAATTTGTGATATGGTGTGGAGAGAAGCAAATTGATCCCTTGCGTGCCCGCTTATCGGATATCTTATCTTTTGCATTGTCCCTGGCACAGAGGGGTTGTGCAGTGGCTACAGTCAAGGGATATTTATCGGCCCTGTCAGCCTTTCTGTGTCTTCCAGACCAGCCTTCTTTATTTAAATCCCCTATAGTACTAAGATTTTTAAAAGGTCTCATTAATAAATTTCCTCCCACTCCTTTCATTATGCTCCAATGGGATCTAAAACTAGTCTTGACTTTTCTTATGGGCTCACCGTTTGAGCCTATGCATTCTTGCCCTTTAAGATTATTGGTTCTGAAGACTGTTTTCCTTGTTGCAATTACTTCAGCAAGAAGAGTGAGTGAGCTGCAGGCTCTATCTGTTAAACCCCCTTACACATCTTTTTATGGGGGTAAGGTGGTGTTGAGGACCAAGGCTTTCCTAGCGAAGGTTGTTTCACCCTTTCATATGGCCCAAACAATTACTCTTTCCACGTTTTATCCTCCACCTCATCCTTCGAAAGAGGAAGAAAGACTACACCGCTTAGACCCGAGGAGAGCGCTGAGCTTCTATGTGGACAGAACAAAGGATTTCAGGTTGGAGGATCAACTCTTCATCGGGTACGTGGGAAAGAGGAGAGGAAGGGCAGTCCACAAGAGAACACTCTCCAGGTGGGTCATTCTTTGCATTAAACTGTGTTATTCTCTAGCAAAGAAGGAACCCCCTGATGGAATAGGAGCTCATTCCACCAGAGCTAAGTCTGCCTCTTCAGCCTTGGCTAGGGGTGTTCCTGTGGTCGACATATGCAAGGCCGCAACTTGGTCATCCCTTCACACTTTTGCAAAGCATTACTGCTTGGATTCGGAGGTTAGGAGGGATGGCCATTTTGCACGGTCAGGGCTGCAGGATTTCTTGGTTTGACCATTCAGGCACCCTCCACCGAGTGCGGTACTGCTTTGGGACTCTTTTCAATAGGTGAGGAATCCACAGGTAGTTGTATCCATCAGAAGAACGAGTTACTTACCTTTGGTAACAACTTTTCTGGTGGATACATTAGCTACCTGTGGATTCCTCACGGTCCCACCCACCTCCCTGTTGCCTGTCTAGTCTAACCATGTTATTCTTGGGTGTGCTCTTCTTGGTATTTGAGGGCTTGTACATATGCTGTATATATTTATTTATGTATTTATTTATTTAAAAAAAAAAAAATGAGTTTTTGGAATGATGTTTTTATTTTGGATGTTATTAAATATTGTTATTTGATTGTCTCAATGGCCTATTAGTCTCAGGCACGTAAAAAAATGTTGGTACTCACGTCGGCGAGGATCTCTTATTGCCTGTATGACGTCAGACGGCGTTGCGTGGGCAATTGTGACATCCTCGTCGACGTGCAGAAGCTAGGAAGAAGATTTCCATCGGATGCTGGCTCAAGGGGAGTATTCAATAGGTGAGGAATCCACAGGTAGCTAATGTATCCACCAGAAAAGTCGTTACCGAAGGTAAGTAACTCGTTCTTTTCTGTCATAAAATGGGATGTGTCCACGTTGTGTTTTGGGGCATTTCCTGTCGCGGGTGCTAGGCCTAACCACACAAGTGAGGTATCAATTTTATCGGGAGACTTGAGGGAACGCTGGGTGGAAGGAATTTTGTGGCTCCTCTCAGATTCCAGAAATTTCTGTCACCGAAATGTGAGGAAAATGTGTTTTTTTAGCCAAATATTGAGGTTTGCAAATGATTCTGGGTAACAGAACCTGGTCAGAGCCCCACAAGTCACCTCATCTTGGATTCCCCTAGGTGTCTAGTTTTCAAAAATGCCAAGGTTTGCTAGGTTTCCCTAGGTGCCAGCTGAGCTAGAGGCCAAAATCTACAGGTAGGCACTTTGCAAAAAACACCTCTGTTTTCTGTCAAAAAATGGGTTGTGTCCACGTTGTGTTTTGGGGCATTTCCTGTCGCGGGCGCTAGGCCTACCCACACAAGTGAGGTATCAATTTTATCGGGAGACTTGGGGGAAAGCTGGGTGGGAGGAAATTTGTGGCTCCTCTCAGATTCCAGAACTTTCTGTCACCGAAATGTGAGGAAAATGTGTTTGTTTTTTTGCCACATTTTGAGGTTTGCAAAGGATTCTGGGTAACAGAACCTGGTCAGAGCCCCACAAGTCACCCCATCTTGGATTCCCCTAGGTCTCTAGTTTTTAAAAATGCACAGGTTTGGTAGGTTTCCCTAGGTGCCGGCTGAGCTAGAGGCCAAAATCTACAGCTAGTCACTTTGCAAAAAACATGTCAGATTTCAATGTAAAAATGTGATGTGTCCATGTTGCGTTTCCTGTCGCGAGCATTAGGCCTACCCACGCAAGTGAGGTACCATTTTTATCGGGAGACTTGGGGGAACACAGAATAGCAAAACAAGTGTTATTGCCCCTTGTCTTTCTCTACATTTTTTCCTTCCAAATGTAAGACAGTGTGTAAAAAAGACGTCTATTTGAGAAATGGCCTGTAATTCACATGCTAGTATGGGCACCCCGGAATTCAGAGATGTGAAAATAACCACTGCTTCTCAACACCTTATCTTATGCCCATTTTGGAAATACAAAGGTTTTCTTGATACGTATTTTTCACTCTTTATATTTCAGCAAATGAATTGCTGTATACCCGGTATAGAATGAAAACCCATTGCAAGGTGCACCTCATTTATTGGCTCTGGGTACCTAGGGTTCTTGATGAACCTACAAGCCCTATATATCCTCGCAACCGGAAGAGTCCAGCACACGTAACAGTATATTGCTTTAAAAAATCTGACATTGCAGGAAAAAGTTACAGAGTAAAACGTTCAGAAAAATTGCAGTTTTTTTCCGCTCACTTTCAATATTTTTTTATTTCAGCTGTTATTTTCTGTAGGAAAACCTTGTAGGATCTACACAAATGACCCCTTGCTGAATTCAGAATTTTGTCTACTTTTCAGAAATGTTTAGCTTTCCGGGACCTAGCATTGGCTTCACACCTATTCCTGTCACTAACTGGAAGGAGGCTGAAAGCACCAAAAATAGTAAAAATGGGGTATGTCCCAGTAAAATGCAAACATTTTGTTGAAAAATTTGGTTTTCTGATTCAAGTCTGCCCGTTCCTGAAAGGTGGGAAGATGGTGATTTTAGCACCAGAAACCCTTTGTTGATGCCATTTTCAGGGGAAAAACCACAAGCCTTCTTCGGCAGCCCTTTTTTCCAATTTTTTTAAAAAAAAACGAAATTTTCACTGTATTTTGGCTAATTTCTTGGTCTCTTCCAGGGGAAACCACAAACTCTGGGTACCATTAGAATCCCTAGGATGTTGGAAAAAGAGTACGCAAATTTGGCGTGGATAGCTTATGTGGACAAAAAGTTATGAAGGCCTAAGTGCAAACTACCCCAAATAGCCAAAAAAGGGCTCAGCACTGGGGGGGAGAAAAGGCCCAGCAGCTAAGAGGTTAACATAACCTTAAACCGCCACAGATGTAAAGGCAAACTAATAACCCCAACGTTACCCCCCCCCCCCCCAACTCCTCTGCTCCGCTCCCCTGCATAGCAGACTGAAAAGTGACTACCTCTCAAATCTTGCATTGTGCCTGTTGCCCTCCCACCCCCTTTAAAATACAGTGTAGGACTGTGGTCCCTCAGTCTCAGTGAGCCCAGAGTAACCCTATTTATCATCTCACACTTTACCAAGAGTACTCTGGTCTATGGTTCCATGTCCGATCTGCAGCCTGCACTCCACATCATACGTTAGTGTTCTTTGAACAGCCTCATTGCTGTGGGGCTCTTATCCATTTGAAAAAGCTGTTGTAGTCGAGTCGCTCATCCGTTCCCCTGGATTCTGTCTGGTCTGTGGGGGTTGGACTGTCTGTGAGAAAGGGCACAGCCAGATTATTGTTGCGGTCTGTTCCTCTCCTTCTGTTACCTGTTTGTCTGCCATGTCGCTATCACCTCCCTGTTGGGTTTGGCGTTTAGGTCTGACTCCGTCTGATCGGGGCGAAGGCCCGCGAGCACCGGGAGCTCAGAGTGGCCGGAGCGGAAACCCCACTGCGGCCCTTAGCACAAGTATCGCGCCGAAATCGGGCGCACTAAACAAAGGATTACGGGGAGGGCGGAAACGCCCCCTCCTGTCAGCAACCCCCCCAACCCCCTTCCGGCCCCATCGTAGGGGCAACGTCGGGCGGAAACGGGAGGGGGTAGTAACGAGGAATAAGCAGCCAATAGGGTGGGGTGCATTTTTTGAACCCAAACAAGGAGGGGGGTAACCCCCGGGGGTTCAACAAATTCGCTTAAAAAGGGGCTGCCCGGCACCTTGGTCAACGCAGGTGAACGGGCAGCCAAGAGGAGGAAGACACCCACCCACCCACACCAACAGATCAGCAGGCACCCAGAGCGTCGCAGGCTGGGTTGTCAGACGAGAACTGCTACAAGAAGGGGAAAGAAAGGAGAAAAGAACTACAAAGGCCACATCCAGCGCAGCGGGGTGGCAAGGCTACTTACCTTGGGATGCCTCAGGGCAGGGTAAGACAGTCAGTGGAGGTACTCGGTAACACGGCACTCGCAGCCCAGGTCTACTGGAGAGCGGGACACAAGGACCAAAACAAGGTAGCGAGCTAAGCCTAAACGAAAATACGAGTACCCTCCTAGCGAAAAATGACGGACAACGCGGGAGAGTGATTGAAAACAAAGAGCAAGCAGCATGTAATAGATAATTATCGCCTAATGAGAAAGTTGTTAAAGAAAGCAATTATGACACAAATGTATCAAAGGTATAATGAATTTATTGCCCTTTACAACAACACGTAAGGTTGATTTATGGCCCTCATAAAAGAAGGGCTGACATGCTGTAAATAATCCCTCAATAAACTGCGGCCAATATGTTCCAACAAACTACAGACTGTTGTCTATCTTTGCGGTAATGGGCCGTTTGGAGGGGTTTTCAGTTTTCCCTCCAGCCCTTCCCAGGGACCATCCGGGGTCATGAAGTGCCATGTTTTCCCTTCCGCCACTACTCGAAGCTGTGCTGGGAACATCATTGAGTACTTTAAGTTCTTCTTACGTAGGGCCTTTTTCACCTCATTGAAGCTGCATAAGTCTCTGCACCTTCAGAGTGAAGACAGAAAAAAAATCGATTTCCACATTTTCAACCCTGATCAGCGGACCGCCTAGAATATTGCGTTGCAGTCTCGAAAGTTTAATATACAGGCAATTATTGTTCTGGGGGGTGCTCCTGGCTTTAGAGGGACCCCTGGGATTCTATGCGCCCTTTCCGATGAGAAGTACTTTGACAGGCCTTTGGGCTGGAGCGCGTTAAATATTAAATCCTCTACAAACAGGTCTACTGCGTCAACCTCCGCCTTCACTGGTATTCCCACCAAGTGGATATTATTGCACCTGAGGTGCTCCTCCATGTTTCAAGCTCGTCTCTTGGGGTGTCTGAAGTCCATTGTAGTTATGTGACCTTTTTCCTTTAGGAGGGTCGAGTCAATTATTAATGTGTCAATCGAAGCTTCTGCTTTCTGCACTAGCGTATTCATGTTTCTTAAATCTGCTCTAACTAGTTTAAGTTCTGTGGCGACAGTGTCAATTTTCGTTTTGAGCAACCCTCGCACTCTCTATATAGCCGCCATTATGTCCGAGTGTGTGGCCTTCCCCTTCTCGGGGTGGGGGGACCTCTTTGGTGACATCTCCAGTCTCTTCTATTTTCTTTATTCCATCTCTGGCATCGTGTACTTGGCTAGCTTCATTTGTTGCCCCACTTGCACTCCCTTTCCACCAGGCATTGCAAGGGTTTCTGCAGTTTGTTTCGTAGGGGCTGTGGGGTAATTACCGCCACCTGCCAGGTATAATGCCCTGCGGTCTGTTGGTTTTCTCCTTGGCTCCCCACGTCCCACCGCCAGTACACCCGGATGATGACACTCATGTCCTCCACTGGGGCGAGAGTGATCTGTATTATCCCCTGTGCCTCGTAGTTGTTCAGTCTTTCTGGTTTGGCATTTAACTCCCTGTGCTTACTCAGGCAGTCTTGCAGCAGTGTTTCTCCTCGTTTCTTTATGCCTGCCTGGGCAGAGTACTACCATTCCATAGCATTCGGCAGGTTGCAATGTCCCGGATCTGCTCAGGACTTGTGCTTTTTGCATCACGGCCTGCACCATACTGACCCCCTCTCCCCTTTTGGGACACTACACCCAAAAGAAGGGAAAGTCCCTACAAATCTAGACCGATTATCCTTAATAAACATGGAAGCCAAAATTTATGCTAAGATCTTGGTGTTCTGCCTTGCCCCTTTATTAACAAAGCTAATTCACCCCTCTCAAAGAGGCTTAGTCAAAGGTAGGTTAGCAAGTAATAACATCCGCATGTTGTGTCATGCCATTGAGAAAGCATCCTGTCTGCAAGCTCCATCTGCAGGCGCCACAGCTTTGGATGCGGAGAAGGCCTTCAATAAGGTTTTTTGGCCTTTTCTAGAGGCTGTTATGACTAGGTGTAACCTTGGGGACCATCACCATTAAGTATTTCTAGTCAAAATGCGTCAAAGGGTAGGGTCGAGGACCAGCTGAACTTTACTTCAACAAAGAAAATTATTTATTTTCTTTATATTGACCCTCACCCACTCTAATAGTGACATGTATCATCATTGGGTCCACCCCGGCCGCTAAAAGCCAAGGTGGGCTCAACCGAACTTCGGGAGCACTTGAAGATAGCCTGCTGGGGATCTGCAGATTAAAAATGCCACACTATTCACAAAGCTATCCCTTTGTTGGTTGTGATAGCGGGTGTGGTTGAAATAATAAATTAATACTGGGGATACACTAAGATTTTATGGTCCTATAGCCCTCATTTAGATCTCGTCAACATGTTTCAGTCCCTGGAAATGGCCTTTAAGGTCCTGGGGTTTCATCAGGATGTATATTTTGGTAGTAACCCTGGTCTCTGACCTACTCATCACGTCTGTGAATGTATTATAATACATCAAAATTCACACACATGCAGGGAGCAAAGTAACTTGCCTGGAGTAATGAAGCTCTATCATAGTTCCTGTAGTCACGGGAAAGCCAGAAAACCAGTGTATCAATTGCAACATATGTTTCTGAAAGACAAACCACTTTATGATGTCTCATAAACATTTTCGGTGGGCTATAAAGGTTAATAAAGACGTATGACCTTCTGAAGTGAGAAGAACACACATGCAAAGATTTCTTGCATGCATCATGAACAAAAACACATGCGAAATGAAGTCAGGTCCAGTGGTTTGCGTGTGCGCCAAATCTCAAGCTGCCTAAGTGACTCAGAAGACAAACACATATAGTGAAAACACAAACAACACACATATTTTGGTAAAAATGGTGTATCAAGTCATATATATACTTATTTACATACCCTTTTTGGGTAACCACAGCGCTTTGCAGGGGGAGTCGGAGAGCGTGCCCCTGTACTCACACACTAAAGTAAGGTAAGTATTGGTCACTCTGTAATGTTAGATACAAACCCACTTCCCGATATGTATTATGGAGGATCATAACAGGGAGGCTGAAAAACGGCACTTCACAAAGCTAAGTGAGTTTATTTTTTTTTAAGGAGGAGAGGGACTCTGTGCTCACTTCATCAAGGGAAGCACGTTGTTTTATCACCTGTTGGCATCTGCTCTGCCCCGGCTTGTGCCACAGTGTGCGGTAGCCAGGGTATGGAACGTGGTCGCCATTTTGAGAGGCCTTGAGGGGGCCATGGCCACATGTCACATATGTCTCATGGCGTCCTGACGATATACCCTCTTTGGCAAAAGTATAGACTGATGTCCTTGGAGACATCTACATTTATGTGGTTGTGGCCTCGCATGCCAAGCCTACTGCACGTATCTGGGTCAACGGAGAACTGTCCTCCCCAGTTTCTCTCCAACAGGGCACCCAGCAAGGCCGATTACTGTCATCATTACTCTTATTTGTTCCAGATGCAAAACATGTCTGCACACACTGAAGGAGTTTGGTGATAAGGTCTTTAAAACTGCTGCTTATGCGGACAATATTTACATTTTTTGGGGGAAACCTGATGGCCATTCCCGCTGTAATAGATATAATCAACATGTTCTCTGCCTTTTCAGGCTTTTCTTTAAATCTGGATAAAACGGAAGTTATACCTCCTTAACGTCCTCTGTTCCTCCTCATGTCTGGCTTTTTCTCAATTCAAGTGGCAACCTAAGTCAATTAAATAACTGGGTATTTGGTTCATAACAATGTAGCTGAATCCATGTCTCTGAATGAAAACAAGACAATTGATAAAATGAAGTATCTCCTCTCAGCTTAGTCCCTTAAATTCATCTCCTGGTGAGGCAGACTGGAAACCTTAAAGATGACGGTGACGCCCTTGATAAACTTCCTTTCCAGTATGTCCCCAATTCATCTCTCAGCTTCTTTTTTTTCTCCATGATTCATAAACTCTGTTCCAAGTTCCTTTGGAGTGATGTCAAGGCCGGAATGTGCTTCAAGAATCTCAGGGTCCCTTTGTGTATAGGTGGCTGTAATCTTCCAAATTGGTGCAACTACCAGACAGTGTTTCTAGCAGCCCAGGGCATATAATCTGGTTGGATCTGAACATGATCTGTTCCCTGTCCTGGTTTATGATTAAACTGCATATTAGCTACCCATTTCCGCTGGCAGCGACTTTAACTGTACCATGTCTTTGCCCATTCTAGTGACATTTTAAAAAACATGATTTAAGCCCTTCTAGGATTAGACAAACTCCTAACCTCTAATGTTAATACATTTTTCTCCATTTTGCCCTGGCATAAGGAGAAGCTTTTGACATCCAACTTTTCAGTTTAGAATGGGCATAGAAAGGCATCGCCTTCATCTCATTCTTTTATGAGGATAAGGAGCCCTTATCATTTGCGACTTTACAAGGGCGACATTCCCTACCCAATTTAGACTTTACGATTTCCTAAAACTTTATCTCGAAACTGTGTCCAGTGCGCTCCACTCCCTTATCCTCTTCCCTCAAACACTTCCAATTGGGTGAACATGCTGCTTCTAAAATATATAAATTAATAAACGAGGGCTCCTCCCAATCTGCACTTAGCCTTTGCACTAAATGGTCTAAATACTTTCATGACTAAAGGAATCACTTTGCTAGGGAAAGATACTTGGGGAAAAAATTTGCTCTTCTCTGTTTCAAGGTACATGTATCCCCTCATTAATGGAAACACAATTATTTCTTGCCCCCCAGTAAACTCTTCAAACAAACTGCACAATACTGATTATTGCTGGTCCTGTGGTATGGAGCAAATGTTTTTTTTTTTTTTTTTTTTACATTGCCCTAGAACAAAAAAAACTTTGACAGTCACCAGTTTCCTCAGTTACACTGCAAAGTAGAAACTTCAGAAAGCCGTTTGGTACATAATGCGGAATAATCGCCTTGTTTTTGTCACCACTTGTGAAATTGTGGATAGTTGAATTTTTTTTTCACCATACCTGAGCCTTGCGTTGGATTGGCTACTTTTATTTTTCTAAAACCCTTCTCTTATTCTGTTGTGGGTTCATTTAAGAGCCTTGCTTGGGCACACGTATTTTAGCTTAGGCCTGTGCCCTTTTACCCAGAAACCTGCTCTATTTTCATTTATTCATGTTAGCTCAGCCTGCTTTTCAGCAGCAATGTTTTATACTCCTAATCAGCTGGTATTCTGTGAAAGCTTCGTTATTATTTTCTGTGCATGACATTTCAACATGTACTTCTGCCCAAGGCTGACCAGAACGATACATGATAATTTATCTAGTATTGCGCCACAAGAGTGCACAGACAGCCCTTTGCGTAGACACATGATCATGTCAGGCCTGTTTCTCAAAACAAAAACACGTTTTATTATAAAAAAAATCACCCAGGCCAAAGAAGGTTAGAGAGGTCATTCCAGCCAAGAGATCCATCTACGCTGTATGCTATTTTACTTTGTTGACCTCAGCCTTGTCTGCAGCCAACCAAGAAGACAGCGGGCAGACCCCTGTTTTCAGGTAATGGGGGTGGGTATTCCTTCTATAGACAAAGCACTGGGAGATCTGGGCTATCACCAATATGCTCTCGCTTAGAAGCTAGGTGTTAGGTAGGATTCCTATGCACATGTTTATTCTGATATGCTTGGGGATAGTTAATTTTCTTTTCACTGACTGTAACAATTCTAATTGTGCTATGTATTTCCATCCTCATAATTGCAGCTCATACATTTTATCATAGATTGCAGTCTTTACAATAAATGCATTGAAAATCCTACATATCTTCCTTTTGCCTACATGTGTGTATGTGGTCTTTGCTAACAAAAGAAAGGGGTAAGATTTGTCAATCATGACTTCCCTGAGGGGTAAAAGTGTTGTGTGTCAGGCTGCAACAAATCACCTTTGCTTTCTGTGTGTGGGCGAGGTGCTGCTAGCTAGCCGAAAGGGTTAGGCCAAGCAGCTACCAGTCGGTGTGGGATTGACTGTCACCCACAAATGGTGGTGCTGCTGCCCAAATCCAGCAGCTTCCAAGTGGTGTAGGATTGACTTGGTCACCCTCAATAAGTGGTTCTGCTGCCCAAATCCAGCAGTCTCATTCCAATAACAAGAGTCCTACGACAGTTCTTCTACATGGTCATGTTTTCTGTGTAACCAGTCCCTTGTCTGAGAGGAACACAAGTGGTTTGCTTCCCTAATGACCGAGCTGAAACACTCATGCACTGAAAAAATCTCTGGAATGCGCTTCTTAGTCCAAAGAAGACATTTATTATTTTACTACGCAAAATTCCTAGGAGATTAGCTTGATGGAAGGACATGTTTAAAAATGGTCACAGCAATGAAATTAAATGATGTACAACTGATTCTCCACTGCAATATACACAGAAAATATATGTATCTCTATATTATAATGCAAAGCAAATAATGCATTTAAAAATATGCATCACCGTGAGAAAAGGGCATCACTGCTTCATCTCCCTCCTATTCAGCATTCAGATCGCCAGATCCCACAATCGATCGAGGAGAGAGAGATCAATTATCCTCACGGGAAGGATGGCACCCTCCAGCGTCTTGGATGTGCCTGAGATCTGCAAACACTCTCTGTCCCCGGTCCAACTGGTCTCAGCCTCTTATACTTTGAACAAACAAGAAAGGAAAAGTCTAGAACTTCCCTTTCCATGCAGACGTTTATTTAGTCAAGAAATGTTGATTGCTTTAGGCCTGCTTTGAAAATAACACTTCGGGACGTGGCCACAATCCCAAGGTGCCAATTCAAAACAAGTCAGTTCCCTGCTGTCTGAGTACATTCTTATCAGCATACGCCCTTGGTGGGAAAAAACATGAAGAATAAAAACGGGTGCACATTGTACAATGTGGAAAACTAGGTGCAGCTTTTAAGGTAGCAGTGTCTAATGCTAAGATAATGTCAATAGGCAAAATGAAGCTGGTGGTCACTAATGTGACAGTGTAGTGCTAGGCTAAGTGCAACGTGGAGTCAGTGGCCAAAACTCACTTATTACAACAAGTCAGGATGATAGTATGTGTATTGGCTTCCACTACAAACCTGACCTCTATCCACCTAAAGACTTAAATGGTGAGAACAAATATCTTCCATGGGTGTTTAGGCAGTGCTTGGTGTGGACCAAAGAAGTCATTTCCCAACTTGTACCATGGTCTGTTTGGAACCTCAACAGAAATCAACAGAGGGACTCAGTTTTTCTAATGCCGTAAATGCAGTCAGCGTATCTGAGAACATGCAGTCAATGTCTTTAAATGTGGTAGACGACTATTGGATGTCATGAGCTGTACACTTGACGATAGAGCCCCCACAATCCATGTTCATGATTTTCCGTCCAAAATAAAACGGAGGCACAAATTTGTCATTTCTAAGTATGGCCTCATTTTTATGGGCCTGTCTTGTGGCTTTTCCTAGAAGGTTTCCAGACTTTCTGCTAGGCTTTTCTTACTGGGCTACACTGCTTTTTGGGCTTCTTTCTCTGTAGCACCCTCTTGCATACTTTGTAGCCATTCTACATGAAAGAGTCAATTGTCCCTGTCACTTATGCTGTCTAACGTATTAGTGGAAGTAATTAAACACTCTTCATCTTCCTTGGACGGCTCTTGATTGGAGTCAGATTTGATAGATGTCAGGAAAAGCAATTAGTCCTCTCGTTCCTGCTGCTTAGGATATATTATATTCTGAAACGAAATTGAAATACTTTCTTTTAAATTCTTCCAAAACTTGATGTGTGTTTCTGGATCTGCCATCCCGAATATTAACTAATGGATGTGGTGAAGTACAAAGGCAGGACTTTCTTCTCCAACAGTAAGTACAAAGCTATTGATTGGCAAGGCATGGACGAATATCTCTTGAGAACATGTTTTCATTTTGCTGTAAAACTGCACTTTCTTCCATCCATTCTAGACAGAAATTACCTCATACCTATTTCACTAATATCAACTCGTACCTGAAGGTTTGTAAGGCATGTGCAATGGTGGATTACACATGCATTGAAATCTGTCCTAAAAGCTTGCTGGCAAACGTTTGTAGGAATTCAGTGTATAAAATTCACATACCCTTCTTCTGCAGCGGTTACCATAGTGCAATAGCTTTAACTAAATTCAGGAGTAGTGTCATTCCTTGAGCCAGAAAATAATTGTCTGTGCCTATATCTTTTCTTGTGTAGTATTCACTCTATCAGCTACGCCCAAACGTTTGTCCAAGGTTTTGTCCTTGTCTCCCTTTCCTTGCAGAAGACTAGTATGTCATGTTACAATGCAGCTACATGATGGGCATTTTTAAACAAACCACTTACCAAGCAGTAAAAGTCTGACACTGCAGAAGCAAGCCAAAAGGCATGGAGCAGAAATAGAAGAGACCATGGGGTAAATGTGGTAAAATGACGGGAACTCCTATTAAATTCAGTTTGGTGGCCGCACTACCTACAAGTCTAGTCAAGAGTCAATGTGTTAGTTGGTGAAGTTAAGCAGGTCTAAAGTGCTGGATATGTTATTTGTCTACCTTTATGGTCTCTATAACAGCACTAAGGCCGATGTACAGGCACTGTTATTTATTTAGTTTTTTTTTTTTTTTTTTTTACCACAAAACTGACGAAATCTGCAAGGCTCAATCAGTGGGTTCTATTACCATTATGGGCAGATGATTTGGAGATATCTTTGTGCATGCTAAAACGTACATCTATTACCTGATGCTTCATGGAAACATTATTCCTTCTCCTTAACAGATTCTCTGGATAATTCAACCTTTTTGGTGTGGCTAAAACCCCGTTGAGAGAAGAATTTTGGTAGCCAACTTTCAGTTTCATGTCAATTCACCTGATGACATACATATATATATATATATATATATATATATATATATATATATATATATATATATATATATATATAAAATCTGTTTATTAAACGTAACTCACAAACAGCAGTACATTTCCCTTAGATTAGTAAGACAGTGAACATTTTCTCTTTTCATGTACATCTTCACGTATTTGTAATTTCTATACAATACGATTACATTTTAGTGTACTGACATACAACCTAAATTGGTGCAGTTTATAACAATAGACATATCTTTAATTTTGCTTAGGTATATGTAAAGGTATTCTAATTAATAGTAGTAAGATTCAGCTGTGTAGGCATGAAAGATGTTTATGATTTGCTTGTGTATTATGTGATTAGTGATGAAGCCGGGGCAGGGCTAACGGGTTTAGTAGCACCCACTCTTGACTCCTGTGTTCACACCTGGGTGGACCTTTGTTTGTTGCCTACTTTTATGTTTTGGTCTGATATGATAGAGTCAGCGGAGATATTGCGGCAGGCATGATAAGGCCATTGTTATGAATGCTAGGTATTTAACAGGATGACTTTTTGCGTATGCCTAGCATTTCGGGGGATACATATCGTCTCTAGTCTCTATTTTTACTGCAAAGTGATCCCAGTTTTCAGCACCTTCTTGTATCTGGCCCTTATGTTGCAGCTGCCTTAGTGTGTGAGCCCTTGCTAGTGTGGAACTGTGCAAGTCTTTAAGCCAGGAAGAATAAGGGGGGGCATTTGGGGCCTTCCAGTGTGTAGCAATCAAGCGCTTATGTGTTACAAACGCAAGGTCTATAAACTTATGAGTGTGTTTTTCATTCTTGCCCCGGTGTCGTATACCCAGCAAACAGGATTCCGGAGTGGGTGCAAGCGCGCAATCTATTATGTCTGATATGGTCTCGGTGATGTGACACCAGCCAGCCAGTATTTATTGATCTGGCAGTCCCAGACCATATGATAGAAATTAGCGGCGGGAGTAGCGCATCTAGGGCATTCTGGTTTAGAGTTTGGGTATATTTTATTGATGCGAGCCGGTGACAGGTATGATTGGTGGATGTAGTTAAATTGTGTGTATCTCAGTCTTACGTTACGGGATACAGATTTAATCGTGGCAAGGGCTGCTTACCAGGATTTCTGGGCGATTGGTGTGGAGAGGATGGCGTCCTAGCGGCTTTTGACTTGAGTCAAAGCAGTGCAGGTATCTGTTAGGAGTATTTTATATAATTTAGTAATGATGCCCTTTGAGTTTCCCATAGTGAGTAGTGAGGTAAGTAGAAGGGATTTGTCAGGTTCATTGGGATTGCGACCCGAGAGGTTATGTAGGAGTTTGATAATGGCGCTGAATGTCAGGAAGTGCCCCAGGTTGCATAGTTCCGGTAGACACAAGCTCTGCAAAGGTGCTTGCTTTAGAGCCCGAAAACAGGTCCCCCGTGTTCAGTGTATTGGTTACACGTATATCATGATAGGAGAAAGCATGAACGCCCGGTACCTGAGCCAGTGGTATTGAAGGTGAGTAAGGGGGAGTTGGGCTTCTCCCCTGGACATATCTCCGCCAGCAGTATCTGGCTGTATCCAATAGGGGAGTTTTGTTAGGTGGATAGGGAGGCCCGGCCATCAGAGATGTCAGTATCGTTTGTGGTGCCGTATAAGCCGTTATCGCTGTACACTCTGGGGTAGACGATTCGTTAAGCCACATGGTTCCCCATTGAAGCTGGGCTGCTGCGTAGTATAATTCAAAGTTTGGCATGCCAAGCCTGCCCTCTTCTTGTGGGTATTGTGTGATGGCTAGCGCTACCCTGCATCTGTCCCTGCCCCATAACAAATCAGTTAGCAAAGAATGTAATTTATGAAAAAACAAGCGTGGTAGGGATATCGGGAGCGGAGTGAAGTAATATAAAAAGTTCGGTAGTATTAACATTTTAGCTATGGCCGTACGGCCCATGGGTGATACAGGAAGCGAGCTCCAAAATGACAAGGACCTGCGGGTTGAGCGCAGCAGCCTATCAAGCTTGCCCTCCCGTAGGTCTGTCATGGAATGATATACATGAACCCCTAGATATTTAAAAGTCTGATGTCCCCATGTCAGTTGGTGTAATGGTAGTGTCATTTGCTGTTCATTAGGTATACGTGTAAGAGGATGATTTTGCCCAATTGACGCGCAAGCAAGAGGAGAGGGCGAAGTTATCCAGGATTTGCATTACCCCTGTAAGGGAGGAGGTATAGTTGCGCAGGTATATTAGGGCATCATCCCCGTATAAGGATATAATACGGTATGTGTTGAATTCTTTGATGCCCCATTTGTGGGCGCAGCTGCGGAGCTTAATTGCCAATGGTTCCATAGCTATTGCAAATATTAAGGGAGAGAGGACAGCCTTGTCTGGTGCCTCTACCAATGGGGAATGCCTCCGATATCACTTGACCCGTTTTAACGCGGGCTGTTGGTTTGGGGTATAGTGTAGCAATCCAGCTGATGAAGCCGTTCTGAAAGCCGTACGCTTTAAGAGTGCGGAAGAGATAGTCCCATCCGAGCGTATCAAATGCCTTCTCTATGTCTAAGGATACAGCCACTGACTCTGCTACTGTGGTGCTATGCATTATGCGGATTAGACGTCTTATATTTAGAAAAGTGTTTCTCCCTGGGATGAATCCCGATTGGTCAGTGTGAATTAGGTTTGGTAGATGAGGAAGTAATCTGTTTGCTAGAATCTTCCCTAGAAGTTTACAGTCGGAGTTTAGCAGAGAAAGTGGCCTGTAGGATTTGACATCCAGTGGGTCACGTCCTGGTTTTGGCAGTACCACTATCAGTGCTTCGCGCATGGAGTCTGGCAGCTGTTTTCTATTGCGTGCTTCGTTAAATACCTCGAGCAGAGGCTGCAGGAGGTGGCTGGATTGTGAGTTATAGTATTCCATTGGTAGTCCGTCTGATCCAGGGGTCTTGCCACGTGCCATTTGAGAAAGAGCTAAGCATAGCTCTTCAATAGTAATGGGACCATCTAGGGTATCTCCGCTGTCTGTAATATTTAGGTTTTGGGGAATCAACGATGGTTCAGTCAGTTGTTGCTCATTTGGGGAAATGGTGGGCTGATGGAAGGAGCGATAATGTGAAAGGACTTATTAATTTCAGCTTGAGTGTTAACCACATCTCCTGAGTGTGTTCTAATCGCGCCTATGGGCGAGGATTGTGATGGCTGACGCACTAGCCATGCTAACAATTTGCCCGACCTGTCTCCTTCCGCATGCTGTCGCGTTCTAAAATGTCTATAGTCGTGTCTGCTGAGTCTGATGTCAGCCTCTCTATGTTTGGACTTCAGCGAGTTTAATGTTTCAAGCGAGGTTACGTTTGTAGTGACCTCGATCTCTGCCTTACGCATTTTAGATTCTAACTCTAGTAGTTCCTTATTAAGCATTCTTTTGACCCCTACCGAGGCTGCTAGGCAGTGGCCTCGTATTACTATTTTGTGAGCGTCCCACTCCGTGGCGCGCACTGTTGTGTTTTTATTTCGGGCAAAATAGTCCGATAAGCATTTAGCTAGTTCAGCATGAAAAGGAGGGTCTATGAGTGCATCTGGTTGTAGGCTCCATGTTGGAATACAGGTGTGTATGCGGCCCCCCCATCAAGGTGGCTTGGAGCGGGTTGTGGTCTGATATGGTGCGGGCCAGATAGCCTGATGTGGTTATTTTTGGGATTATGTCAATTGATGCGGATAACATATCTATTCTAGAATGTTGTTTGTGCACTGGAGAGTAGAAAGAGTATTCACGGAGTGTGGGGTGGCCGGTTCCCCAAATTTCACTTAGCCTGTTATTGGAGGCCCATTCTGCGAGTTCGAGTGAGGCATGTTTAGCTGGAGTATTGCCTGGTGGGGGAATTGAACAGTCTTTCTGAGTGTCTAATATGCAATTAAAGTCGCCACCCCATATGGTATATATTTCCGGATCGCGGAGTTTGCTACTGTTGAGTGACCTTAAAAATTCCCATTGATTTGAATTGGGGGTATATATTGCTGCCAATGCTATGGGATTACCATCTAGGGCGCCCTCCAGGATCACATATCGTCCATTTGGGTCGCATTGCACGCAAGACATAACGTAAGGGACCCCAGGGGCTATCCAGGTCGCTACTCCCCAGGCGTAAGTTGAGAAGGTAGTACCATATAATTGTCCCTTCTATTTTGCTTTTGTGGTCTCCAGAGAGTGCTCCTGCAGCATGGCGAAATGTATTTGGTGTCTCCTGAGGTATGCATAGAACTGTTGTCATTTACGCGCGGTTGCCATGCCTCTTATGTTCCATGTAAGTATTTTATATTGTGGGTTATACTGTTGTCTTTGGGAAGCTATAGAGCATTTGTGATTTTGTGTATGCACGTTGTGAATTTACGGATCCGTCCCTGTTTGTGCAAATAATATACTTCATGCCTATTACGCCTAGCCATTTTGTGTTGTAGTTACCTGGTATGTACCTGTTGCTAACATAATAATTACATTTACTTCGAACACTATAAGCTAGGATATGCATCGGGGTTGTGACTCTTTTAGTTAAAACTATAACATTAACTATATATAACAATAACTGTGGTTGTGGCAAGGGCAGTGTTGATATAGTACTTGCCAACCAGGTGCGGGGGGTGTTTCAAGTTAGTAAGTTCAAGTTAATGATGATCCCGGCCCGTTGTACACTTGTTGATATTGCTACTATCTGGGGGCAACCGTGGACCAGTTGATGTGGCCAGAGGTGACGATGAATCAAAGGCAAAGCCGGCGGTCTGCAAAAAGTTTCACTGAGCGGTTTGTGGCCCCTTCTGTAGGGTGAGAAGCCATGTGCTGTTGCCTCTGAGTCTAATAATCGCTAGCAGATGTCGTCTGCCGTCCGTGGAGTAAGGTTGGGGCCACAGGTGGAGTCCGTGGAGTCAGAATTTACCCCCAGGTCGGGTTCCATTTCCGATTGTGTTGACATAGACGCTGGAGATGTATTAGCAAAGAGGGATGTAGTCTGTAGTAGTAAAGAACGTTCCTCACGAGACTGCTCAGGGGTAGGTTTTAGTGTCTTGTTGCCTACAGGGTCTGCGTTTGTCTCTCGAGGGATGTCTTTTGTCCGTTGAGCTTCTTGCGTTTATTGGTTCGGCGAGTCCTTTTGCGTGCAGCCAGGTCCATGCATCCTCTGGTGAGGTGAAGAAAAGGGTGTGGTGTCATCCTGTATACAGAGTTTGGCAGGGAACAGCAGAGCGTATTTGATGTTGTGATCTCCTAATCGCTCTTTGACCCGGAAAAATGAATTGCGCTTTTTCTGTACCTCCGCTGTGAAGTCTGGGTAGGCCGATATTTCCGCACCTTCGAAGCGTATTGGGCCTGCCTTACGAAACAATTGCAATATGAGGTCCCTATCGCGTTAATTGAGGAGTCTTGCTATTAGGGGACGAGGTTGAGCGCCGGGTGGCAAGGGCTTTCCGGGAACCCTATGGGTACGTTCTACCGAGAAGAACTTCGGGATATTGTCTTTCAATACTGTTTTTGTTAACCATTGCTCAATGAACAGTTCTGCGCTAGGGCCCTCAACACGTTCGGGGAATCCCACAAAGTGGATATTGTTACGTTGAGATCTGCCTTCAGCGTTCTCAGCTCTGCGCTTTAATGCTTCCACCTCTGCCGTTATAGCCCCCATTTGTGACTGGAGTCTGATTACCGCTGGTGAAAGGTGTGACGTATCTTTTTCCAGTCCTGCAACCTTTTCAGCCAACGCATGTTGGTCTGTGTGCAATAGATTAACATCTTCAATTACGGAACCTATTTTAGTGTCTAGTATAGCTTGTAGAATCTTTTCAAATTGCGTTGTGTGCGTTTGAAGTGTTATTTCCATCTTTTGTAGTGCTTGGTATGTGACCGAGGGTTCCACAGGTGGGGGTGGTGCTCCAGAGTCCATGTTCCCTGGGGGAGAGCGTGGGGTCTTCGGTTTGCCCATTGATTGTTTTTGTAACGGTGTTGTTGCTAGCAATTGTGTTTTGCACGGCTTCAATTGATTAGCACAGCAGGGGTTTGTCCCTTTTATGTAGGAAGCTTGCTGCGTATTGGGTGGAAAAGTTTTTCTGTATTCGAGTGCTAGAGCGCGGTATCCAACAGGGTTAAGTGTTGTAGCGGGAGCACATGATTCATAAAATCGAAGCCGTAGATTCTATTTAGAGCAGGGAGGTCTGTGTGGGGGTGCTTTACTTGCGTAGTGTGCGCTCTATCAAGAATATACGGTGAGTATCCAAAATCTCGGGCTCCTTCAGTACAGTTAGCGGTCTAAATTAGACAGTTCTGTTTTTAAATAACTTTTTATCTGTTGTTTTTATGTACGCTTGTTAATGGTGACCCCCGAGTCTTTTAAATGCGCTGCGACTCAATTCATGTCGCCGATAAAGCGTAAAGGGAGGACATAGAATTATGTCCTTTTGTTTGTTTTGCTGCTTGAAGAGCATGTTTCCCTGCTGTGGTTCTGCCCAGGCGCTAGGTCTGGTACGTTCCCAGTTCTTTGCCCCTTGGTGTTTGTGTCCTGCGTCGTCTCTAATCGGCAACACGATCTGGGTGCAAACCGAATTGCATGGGGCTACTTTCTCGTGTAGTGTCCTGAATTATGTTCAGCCTCGGCGCTGGGAGCCCTCGGGTCGGGGTGCACAGAGCCTGGAGGCAGAGCCGGCCGCACCCTCCGGCGAGTGCGGTTACTTCAGGGGCAAGGCCACGGAGCAGGGGCACCAGTTCAAAGCCTCACCTGCTCCGGCGTCGGTATTTTCATCTTGGTAGCCGGGACAGCCCTCGAGCGAGTGGGGATCGCGGCTCCAGCCTCCGTCCCGATCCCGGCAGCGAAGGGCGGCCTCGCGGTCCAGCGATGCAGGCGGGCCGCTCCCTTTCTCACTCGGCTCGGCCACTCCCAGAGTTGCAGCCTGTTTTCCGGTGTTTGAGGATTAGTGTGCAGCGATGTTGGTGCCCCACTTAGAGCAAGCGGCGCCCTACACTTTGGAAGGGTGTAGGTGTCTGAAACAGGATATTTGACTCAGGCCAGGATCGGAGCTGCAAGTTATGCGGCCATCCCGGTCGCCATGGTTGGCCACGCCCCAATTCACCTGATAACATGTTGGTAACAAATTAATTGTTCTGTAAATTCTGCAAGTTGAGGCTAAATGGTGGAGTGCTGCAGTATCGGAATCAATGCACTCGTGAGATTCCTGTTCTGGTGTCAAGCATTTGATCCTGTGAATAACTATGCTGGGCTACTTGTGAAATTACTTTTTTTTCTCTTTTGCAAGCCTTTTGAATTTCATTGTTTGTTGTTGCCAATGTCTCTATCATTCTTAGGTAAATCTAAACATATCGACTGACCTTCAAAGCCAAGTTAGTGAAGAAGTCGAAACATTTTCCTTTCTGGTCGGGATCATAAATGGTCAGTGGCTCCCAAGTACATACTAAAAGCTGCATCCTCTTTAATGGATGGTTCACCTAAAGCAGCTGCAAAAGGAGGATGTGGATTGACATTTCTTTCTAGGATGGTGGGAAGAAAACTGAGCTATGACTGTGGAATGCAGTAAATATGTACAAAATATTACACTGAAGCAACACATTGTACAATAAAGGAATGTTAATCGGGGTTAAATCATTCAATCCAAATGAGATGAAACTCCAAAATGACAATTTGCTATTCAGATTAACGTAGGACGTACAGAGGTATGTAAAAGCGCTCCATGGTGCTCAAGGCTATGTAAGATAACATGACGATAAGGAACCACTGACTAATCGGCTTGATAAAAGTAATTCTGCACTAGGTGAACCAGGAACCATAAATGGAGAGAACAACTTTAAATATAGTACGACGCCGCAGCGGATAAGTGGGACTGCTGATATGGTCTTGAAGAGATGGCTGGCTAAAACAGAGGTCGGCTGAAACCATGACTATGTTGTAGGAATACATCCCACCTTGATGTTGATGTGGAAGTAGATGGCTTGCCTGGTGCTAAGGCATAGAACCGTATGATAGTGAGGTTGTCTGAAAAACAAGTGCAAACCCCATAATGTGATGTGTAAACCGGATTTGTGGCCTCCTTTCAACATGACAACAACCCGCTTTGGTGAGGAGCCCGAAGGTGGAGCAAAGATGAAGCTACTGAGGAAGAGCAAAAGCAGATCACCGGAGGGAGCCTTTGGACTGAGCTGGCAAAAGCAATACTGAGGCACATGGATGGCTGGATGGAAGCCCTGTGATGTGCAGTTGCAGACCCCACACTGCCAGTCAGAAGCTCTCAGGAATCAAAAAAGGCAGGTTCTAGGTATAGCGAGTGTGGAAATCACTTGTCAGATTTTGTTATGGCTTAGAATAAACAAACAAGGAGACCAGGTTCATCTGAAAGAATTTATTTTCCCACTCCTGGTGACAAACCTGCCAATGGTTCCCTGGCCAACAGTGGTTAAATGGAGCTTGACAGCTAATACCAATGTTTTAGTTACAAGAAGTGTGTGGCTTTAAGGAGAGTGACTGAGTTGGAAGCTTCTTCTATGCCACGTCTAGAGAAATGTTAAGACCGCATTATGCTCTTTACCCCTCTCACTGCCAGCAAGGATATGCAGTATGTCTAGAGGAAGGCTGGTATAGAACAAGGAGTTGATGAATTGCTGCTGTTTAACTTACTTAGGTTCCACCAGTCCTTGGTTTTTTTCCCTTTAATCTCCACCCTGGTCACCATTGTAATTTCAACCTTGCATCCATTTGTTTAGTTTCAAAAATAATAATTATGACTGTTGAATGGACGATTATTCCTCCCCCTTTCTCTTCCTGCTTCAACTGTAATTATTTAGATTAATTATGTGCATACTTTGATGTATCATGTACACATTAACTATTCAATGACCTTTCCTTGCATTGAACATAAATATTTGGTAAATTAGCTTCCTGTATATTTTCCATTATGAGTTAAAAGTAAAAGCCTTAATTTTTATGCAAATGACTGCTATCTGGAATCTTTTCCTTTTTTTTTTAATATAGCTTCCCATGCATTTACACTTTTTATAGAAGTATACATGGACCATATTTCGTGTGTAGCATTTCTTTGGTCAGGTTATGTGACATTGGCTTCTTTACCTCCTACCTTGATCCCTCATTTACAAACTTATTTTTTACTAATTGAAAATGTTCATTGAACGGTTCGATAACGTTGAAATCTTCATATTAGATTTTTTTTTTTCTTTCAAAATGACACATTGCTTTTAGCCTTAAGAACTTGTAGTATGTCTTGGTATGCTTATCCTAAACATTGTTTACTACCTGCTTTTGATATGCGGAATAGAAAGCATTTTGTTTTGTAACCTCCTATCATTTACTCATTTCAGACTGAGGCGAAATGCATAGGATTTTTTTTCCAGTTGTGTGCGTACTTGTATGTTTTATTTTCTATGTCTTTCCACTTAAAAGGACCTGGGTGCTGACCTTACCAAGACTTCCCCAAAACAATTCATGCTAACCAATCATGAAGCAGTCAAGACAGGGCAAAAAGTCAGCAGTTGTCAAGCAGGTGCCTGTTTCTCACAAATGAGTAGATGTGACTTACTCTTGACTCTTCTGAATTTCAAGTGGTCGCATACTGTGTTTCTCTCAAACTTATCCCCCTCCATCTCACGTCACTGTGCTTCAACACACGTGCTGCAAAATGGAATCTCACATGTCTTACTTAAAAGGCATTGCAGGTTCACAGAAGTAGGCATGTTGGGGTATTGGGAAGTGGCATGTGGTGGTTAAATGAGGAGTATGTTGTAGAAGGGAGTGTATAGGATCATTCTTGGAGTTCAGGGTCCCTGCAACGCTCTTCTACGGGAGCTTAAAAAAAATGTGTTCCTTTTGAGCTAGTTGGAAAATGTGTGTGGTGCAATGAGATAGTAAAAGAATTACTTCACAATTCATCTAATTGAAACAATGTACCTTCATAAAAATAAAAAAAATCTGTATTTTTAATTGCACAAGTCATGACTATATGCAGCATTTTGTGTCGGTAACAGACCTTACCCCACTCTGTGTTAAATTACATCCTTTTAGGTTTTGTTTGAGAGCGGGCATGCGGTCAGCAAAATATTTTGTTTATAAAAAAAGCTTAAAACAAGCTTACAGTCCTCCCATTACTTATCACTGGTTAGCTTCCATGTCACTCTTGTTTCCTTGCTTCTTATTAGTCATGCCTCCTGCTTCCTACCGACAGCTCGCCCCCTCCTGCTTTCACCCGGAGCTTCTGTCCTTGCCATGGAGCATGGACCTAGAACAGCTTACTGTTTGCGGCTAGTGTCCTCTGTAAGAGTGCATGCTGCTGTATGCCTCCCCAAACCCCTTCTCTCGCAGTCCATTGTTGTTTCTCCCTTCAGCTCCCTTGTGTTGTTCCCTTCCTTTCCCCATGCCGTCGTCCTACTGTCTGTTGCTGCTCTCTCCTCCCCTTTTGTTTGAGACATATTGGGAAGCAGCCAGGATGTTTTCCCTTTACTTTAAGCCATGTTGCACAGCAGCCCTCACTGCTGTGCAACATGTCTAAAAAAAACAAAACAAAACCTTGACAAAGCTAATAGATTTTGCATAGGTAAAACCTACTGGCTTTGCCAATGCTTGTTTAAATTGGTATTGCTGGGGTCCACGTGGCTTTAATCTCTTCTTTCTGCTAGAAGAGGCTCTTCATATAGGGTGAAATCCATTCTCAACTATAGTGATTATAGCAGATGCATTGTGATCCAAGGAGAGAGCTCAATTTTGTGCATTCTTTGGGGAATGTTCTGCTGTATTCTTGAATAAGATGTGAAAACTCTTGTGCAGCCTCTGGTGCTATCAAAAATTGGTTATTGGAACTCTCTTGACTGGTCTCCCAAGCCTCATTCCACCCCTCTTAAATCCGTCCCATACTCTGCAGCATACTTTGTCCATGGACCAAAAAGAAACAACGGTATTTCATCAATACCGATCAAACTGCACTGGCTGCTTTTTGAAGCCAGGCCTATGTGCAAGACTGTGTGCATTACTCACAAAACCCTACACACATCCCCTCCACATTACCTGCCTAAAAACTCAAACTATCTGGGGGAACACAACCATTGTGGATTGGTGAAGCACTTCTGCCAGGGCCCCTGACATTTCAAAAGGAACGAAATATAGCAAAATCTTTCTCAGGAAGCGTAACTAGAATATGAGAATCCTTATATCTGGACATGCTCACCAACGCCATCTTTAAAACTAAACTGAAAGACCTTCCTCTTCAAAGACGTTTTAGATAGCCCAAGCTTCCCAGCTTGTCAATAGTTGTACCTTTTTAGTACTACCTCGCTTTCGATAGACGCCAATACACATTTGGCTCAAGTCGAAACCCTGCTGTGTTTAGACTAAGACTGCTGTAACTCATTCTTTATAGAACCGTGTGAGAGAAAATATAATTCCGAAAGCTTTGGGGAAAAAGAAAGGAATCTTACAGACCAAGTATGGACTGTGATTTGGGAGAAGGTTTCATTTTAGATTTGCTTCCTATATTGTTTATTTTGCAGTAGTGTGTTTGTTCCATTCTGCAGCCTGGACTAGATATATCTTAAGGTTTTAAGCCTAATAATTAGGACAGCAGTTCTTAACCTTTTGACGTCTGTGAGCTCCCAACCTCAGCCCCCCAGTGAGTCACTATTGGAAGACTGGGACTGCAGCCTAGGCATTTTCTCAGATTTGAACATATACTCAGTACTCAAATACAGGAACAAGCAAACAACAATCAAATACAAAAATTATGAAGTAAATTATTAAATTAATGTAATAATGTTAAAAATTAGATTTTTAATTTTATTTGGAATGCTGTAGCTTTTCAATATTTTGTTTTATTTCTAATAGATGAAGCAATATGCTAGACCAGTGATTCACAAACGTTTTAGAACCACAACCCACTTTTTAGTACGCAAAACATTCCCAACCCGACCAGCTTTAACCCCTTGGGTGTGGGCGTCGGCCACTGGACGACGCCAGCACTACCTCCCTGGTGCGGGTCACGACCAGTGGCTGACACCAGGGAGGGGGTTAATAAATCCTCTGGTGCGTCGCACCCGAGGATTTTTTTTGATTTTTTTTTATAACCCAGGGAGACACGGAAGCTTCCGTGTCTCCCCCCACCCGCCCCTTTGTGACGTCGCGCTGACGTAACAAAGTTGATTTCCCCATTGGAACAGGAAGCAGCCTTGCGGCCGCTTCCTGCTCCGATGGGGAAAACGGCCTTCCCCCAAGTTCAGGAAGGCCACGTAAGAAAGGGGAGACTCTCCCCTTTCTTACGAGGCCTTCCTGAAAGTGTATCCTGGCCCCCGGTCGCAGATGTGCTGCGATCGGGGGCGAGGAAACACCACTAGACGCCAGGGATTTCACTTGGGGGGGGTCGGCCCCCTCGGAAAACTGGCCATTTTGGCCCCCAAGGAAACCATACAACAACTAAAAAAAATAGATCTATATATATATATATATATATATATATATATATATATATATATATAGAGAGAGATAGAGATATAGACAGATATATTTATGTACATGGATATATCTATAGATATATCTATGTAGATTGATATATATAGATCTATCTCTATATATATATCAATCAATCAAAGAGATTTATAAAGCGTGCTACTCACCCGTGAGGGTCTTAAGGCACTGGGGGGGGAAGCAAAGGATCACTGTTCGAAAAGTCAGGTTTTGAGGCCCTTCCTGATTTTGGGTTGGGAGGGCGTTCCAGGTTTTGGGTGCAAGGTAGGAGAAGGATCTGCCCCCGGTGGTGGTGTGTTTGATGCGGGGGACAGAGGCGAGAGAGAGGTCAGCTGAGCGGAGGTTTCGTGTGGGGGTGTGGAAGGTGACTCTCGTTGAGGTAGGCAGGGCCTGTGTTGTGGAGTGATTTGTGTGCGAGGATGAGGATCTTGAAGGTGATCCTTTTGTCAATGGGGAGCCAGTCGAGGGATTTGAGGTGTGGAGAGATGTGTTCGTGTCTGGGGAGGTCGAGGATGAGTCGTGCTGCTGAGTTCTGGATGCACTGTAGTTTGCGCTTGAGTTTTAGAGTGGTGCCGGCGTAGAGGGCGTTTCCGTAATCAAGAGTGCGTGAGTGACAGTTTTTCTGGTCTCTGTGGGGATCCATTTAAATGTTTTTTTCAGTATACGGAGTGTGTTGAAGCATGAGGAGGTGAGAGCGTTGATTTGTTGGGTCATCGAGAGGGAGGAGTCTAGGATGATGCTGAGGTTGCGTGCGTGGTTGGCAGGGGTGGGTGCAGGGCCTAGCGTGGTGGGCCACCATGAGGGGTCCCAGGTGTTTTTGTGTGGGCCAAAGAGGATTATTTCGGTTTTGCTTGAGTTAAGTAGGGCGGCTATGGAGAGATGAAGGGCACTTTTGCTGGGTGGTAATGAGGGAATCCGAGGAGGAGGGAGTGGGAGCACCAATAATGATTGTTGGACTGGGCGCAGGAGGTGCTAAAGACTGTGACGAATGGTATGTGACCAAGTGTTTTTTTGAGTGTCTTGAAAGAACGTGCTGATTGAGGGAAGAAGCGCAGGTAAGGTGGCCTCTACTGTTGCACGTATCTCACCCACACCATCGATTTTGTGACTGTCTACGTAGGCTAGTGTTTTAGAGCAACAGTTTAGCCAATAGCAGAGATGGCATCTTGATGGATGACTGCTGCCGGCACTCGGGTTATAGAGGACAGCACTGACATAGGATCAGAGACTGAGACATCAGATACTGAGACAGCATCTGAGGGATAGGACAATGGCGCGGACCCTGGGAGTGATTTTTTCAGTCAGAGGAGTCCCATTCGATAACTCCTCTTCCAGTACATTATGAGGGAGGTGATGAGGACAGTCCTGCTGTCCCTTCGCAAGCTGTTTGTGCAACTGGGTAATAGTGGGTTATCCCAACCCAGAGAACAAGTGAATGCGGCGGCAAGCAGAGAGAGAGTTCAGCCCCAAATTCCACCACCCAAATCGTATTGTGGAGACATCAAAATTATCTATGGCAAAACAAACTGGTTTTGTAAGGCAGGCACCTGTGTTTTTGGTCCTGGGTTCGGCGGCCATATAGAGAAACACACTAAACCCAAACAATTCTGGAAACTAGACATTCGGGGGAGTCCACAGAGGTGTGACTTGTGTGGATTCCCCAAAGTTTTCTTACCCAGAATACCCTGCAAAGCTGAAATGTTGAATAAAAACTCTATTTTTCTCGCATTTCTGTCACACAAACTACAGGAATATGCTGGGATCCATAAAATTCGTACCACCCAGTGATTCCTCACCTGTCCTGATAAAAACACTACCCCACTTGAGTGCCTACACCTAGTGCCTGCGTCAGGAATAGATCACCCCAGGGTCAACAGCTGCCTCATGTAAGGACCAACATTGACCGTTGTGTGATCTATTCCTGTCGCGGGCACCAGGCCTACCCACACAAGTGAGGTATCATTTTTATCGGGAGACTTGGGGGAACGCTGGGTGGAAGGAAATTTGTGACTCCTCTCAGATTCCAGAACTTTCTGTCACCGAAATGAGAGGAAAACGTTTTTTTTTTTAGCCACATTTTGAGGTTTGCAAAGGATTCTGGGTAACAGAACCTGGTCAGAGCCCCACAAGTCACCCCATCTTGGATTCCCCTAGGTCTCTAGTTTTCAAAAATGCACAGGGTTGGTAGGTTTCCCTAGGTGCCGGCTGAGCTAGAGGCCAAAATCCACAGCTAGGCACTTTAAAAAAAAAAACAGCTCTGTTTTCTGTCCAAAAAATGGGATGTGTCCACGTTGTGTTTTGGGGCATTTCCTGTTGCGGGCGCTAGGCCTACCCACACAAGTGAGGTATCATTTTTATTGGGAGACTTGGGGGGAACATAGAATAGCAAAAGAAGTGTTATTGCCCCTTATCTTTCTCTACATTTTTTCCTTCCAAATATAAGAGAGTGTGTAAAAAAGACGTCTATTTGAGAAATGCCCTGCAATTCACATGCTAGTATGGGCACCCCGGAATTCAGAGATGTGCAAATAACCACTGTTCCTCAAAACCTTATCTTGAGCCCATTTTGGAAATGCAAAGGTTTTCTTGATACCTATTTTTCACTCTTCATATTTCAGCAAATGAATTGCTGTATACCCAGTATAGAATGAAAACCAACTGCAGGGTGCAGCTCATTTATTGGCTCTGGGTACCTAGGGTTCTTGATGAACCTACAAGCCCTTTATATCCCCGCAACCAGAAGAGTCCAGCAGACAAAACGGTATATTGCTTTCAGAAATCTGACATCGCAGAAAAAAGTTACAGAGTAAAACATAAAGAAAAATGGCTGTTGTTTTCAGCTCAATTTCAATATTTTTTTATTTCAGCTGTATTTGTAGGAAAACCTTGTAGGATCTACACAAATGACCCCTTGCTAAATTCAGAATTTTGTCTAGTTTTCAGAAATGTTTAGCTTTCCGGGATCCAGCATTGGTTTCACACCCATTCCTATCACTAACTGGAAGGAGGCTGAAAGCACCAAAAATAGTAAAAATGGGGTATGTCCCAGTAAAATGCCAAATTTGTGTTGAAAAATGTGGTTTTCTGATTCAAGTCTGCCTTTTCCTGAAAGGTGGGAAGATGGTGATTTCAGCACCAGAAACCCTTTGTTGATGGCATCTTCAGGGAAAAAACCACAAGCCTTCTTCGGCAGCCCTTTCTTCCCATTTTTTTGGAAAAAACAAACTTTTTACTGTATTTTGGCTAATTTCTTGGTCTCCTCCAGGGGAAACCACAAACTCTGGGTACCATTAGAATCCCTAGGATGTTGGAAAAAAAGGATGCAAATTTGGCGTGGATAGCTTATGTGCACAAAAAGTTATGAAGGCCTAAGCGCGAACTACCCAAAATAGCCAAAAAAGGGCTCAGCACTGGGGGGGAAACGGCCCAGCAGCTAAGGGGTTAATGGATGTGAGCTGGTATTTTTTTCAGTGTAAATAAAGCATTGTGTGGTAGTTCGTTGTCGTTTACTAACAGCACGTTTTCCATTGAAATTGTGACTAAATTGGCACAAACATGCAAATTTTACTGATAAAACTACATTGCACACAAATGATAATGTTTGGAAGTCTGGATTCGGTGAATATTTATTATTTGTGCATCACCAAATGAATTATCTTGACTTGTTCTGATCCTATTAAAATGTTTGTTTCCATCACACTTCAGAAGTACAAAAATAATGTGCTCCATTTTTTCTTTCCTAACTGCTGAATATGAACAGTTCATTTTCAGGTATTTACGTTTTTTTGTGTTATGAAAAAATGGCATCCTAAAGTCTTTTCACACTCTAGTGTCCTAGCAAGATCGTCACCTAATTCTCTTTAGTTTTCTTTCTCAGACTGCTAAGTGAGAGGAGTTTGTAAACTCCAATCCCTTAGTTAAAAAAAGAAGCAATTTGTTAAAAGACATAGACTGACATTTGACTTCTGTCTTTGAAGCACAGCAAATGTGAGAAGAATACAGAATTTAAAGGTATCTTTACTTATTGCTTGGACTTTCGTGACCCACCAAAAATAGGCTCGCAACCCACACAGCTTGGGAAACACTGAGCTGGACCTCAGCATATCACTTTGTCATTTTTGCTCCTAATGCATAGTTTTTGTTGGTGCACAATACTGCTTCATTTTAGGAAACCAGTCATTCATACTACATTCTCTTAGATGTACTTATGATGCTTCCATGAATCAAACTAACAATACCAATTTCATTTTTAACCTCCAGCTTGAAATGACTTCACATTTAGAGGGCATTTTAAAATTGTGTTTTTTTTAATGGATGTATTCTTTATTACTTTTGTAAAATACATTTTTGTAGACAGACAGGACCCCCAAGTAGGTGGGTCTACCAAACTTCAGCTAGGAACTCATACTCTAGGGTACTAATTTGTCTCAATAATGGTGGGAAAAAGATTATCTGTAAGAATATGGGGATCAGATGCTGTATAGATGCTTTAAGGATAATGATGAGGGACACATCCTGCACCCTGTTCTGTGCAGTTAGCAAGTTCCTTGCGGCTGCATGGCATACACGAATCTGCCAGTTAAAAAATTATTCTTGATCATTATGAGGTCTATGATTAGAGTATTAGCTCGTTGAATGATATTTTGGCTATCCTGAGGAATAAGGGCTAGGTAGTTATGCACTGTGTGAAGAGGAATATCTCTTTGATTTTAGTATTTATGTTTTACTCTCTTATGTATTTTTGGAATGTCAGATATTTATGATTTTAAATTTTATTCTTGTATTGTGTGATTTATGCTTTGATGGTTTAAATTAACCGAATAAAGTGATGTGTTGATGATTAGCTGTCCTATTATTGATTGTGTCCTTTTCCTTTTTTAAAGCATCAGTACACGGCAGAGGAATACCAAGCAGTCCAGAATGCTCTTCGTCAGAAGTTGGGACCAGAATACATCAGCAGCAGGCAGGCTGGAGGGGGACAGAAGGTAAGACAATTGAACATGTCATAGTAGGGGGAACAAAAAGGAGGCTATTAAATACTGTAGATTGCTTATTCTAGGTGCAAGTTCTGTGTTTATCATGGTTTTTCTTCTCTTTTTTTCCAGTCCTAGCAGGCTAAAGGGAAACAACTGTTAACAGACTCACCAGCGGTTTAATTGAGCAAATCTTTGAATGATGCAGATGTAGTCAACATGATCTGTAGTACATGTGAAGCAGCCTCGCACAACTAGAGTTTTTTTAAACTACAAGCAGCATTTCTTCTTTATCTGTTTTCTGCTCTGTGTGATAAAACAATGGGAAAGACCAGCCCCCTAAAGCTTTGCTGTGACAGATTTTTGCTGCTTCATACAGCCTTAAATATTGTCCATTCCTGTTATTTAACTTTATGGGAACTCTATTTGGTGGCCACAATTGACCCCACCCCCCCTCCAGATGTCAAGCCTGCAAGTTCCCAGCTGGGTGTTGATCTGATGTGCTCTAAACCCTACCCCTTTCTTACTCTACTCTACATCCTAAGCCACCCTACTGGCTCTCGGGAGACTGCCCTTTCTCCTGCTTCAATGGCTTCCTTGTCCATGCCCCCCTCCATACACTCCCTGATTGCCTCACACTGACACCCCTTCCCATTATTTTTAAGTCTCGCCTAAAGCCAGCTTTTACCTATCTTTTGTCCAAAGTCGTCTTGTGGACAATACCAAAACAGTTACAGTGAGCTTAGAGTTACCTATTGCTTACCATTGGTTCACTTTCTTGACAGTTATTTGCTTGATTCTCATTCAGTAATATTCCTTCCTCTTCTTGTATTTGTTCCTCCCTAAGAGCATAGTTTCCTAAGCCTCCTTTATTTGATGACTTGTAACTTTGCACATCTCGCATTCAGGGAGCTACTTTTTTTCTTTAGGCACTGCATTTGTGAGTGTATGTGTCTACTCTCCATTGTACTCACCCCCCCCCCCCCCCAAGTGTACTGCCCGCTTTCTCCATTAAATCCCTAACTACCTACCTACACATGAGGGCTGCATGTGTGGTGACGCATACAACAATAAAACTTCTGTTTACGCGGATAAACCAGCACCCATGTGCGTACACATATGAAATTATGCTGTGGGATACACAGCATCGGAAAAAGCATTGAAAAAAACAGTAGGTTGTAAAGGGTGACGTGGGCTTTTGACTGTTTGTTTCATATTCAGCAAACCCCTCTGTCCCCATTCTACCACTTGCCATTATAGCAAGGATAGAAGATATCCTGTTGTGGTCACCCTATCAGAGGTAGCTACAATACAGGTCTAGCAGGTCGATAATTCACCTTTGCCAGTGTGGTGAATTAATGCCGCACCACGCAGATTCACTACATCTTGTACACATAACTAAAACATTAAGGGGGTTATTACAACTTTGGAGGAGGTGTTAATCCGTCCCAAAAGTGACGGTAAAGTGACGGATATACCACCAGCCGTATTACGAGTTCCATAGGATATAATGGACTCGTAATACTGCTGGTGGTATATCCGTCACTTTACCGTCATTTTTGGGACGGATTAACACCTCCTCCAAAGTTGTAATAACCCCCTAAGTTTTGTCTCTCATTGGAATTGAAGATATGTTTTTCTGCACGTCTGGGATGTTCTCAAAACAACTGCTACTGATATACTGAGGGAGTGCCTCTTTCTTGCTACAGCTTATGGCATGTGCCCAGTATTCCAAGAGTACGTAATTTCCAGTGTATTTCCTCAAGCTGAGAAGGGAACCACTTCTCGAACACTCTGTTAATGTGTAGTTTATTGATACAACGAAAAATATATGTACTTTTTATGGTAAAACAGTGCCAACATCAGCTGGGTAGCCTTTCAGTTCTACTGGGAGTCAAAAGCTCTAAAAGTCTTATGTTAAACATAGTTTGCTGCAATTTATGCATACTTCTACTTTCACAGCAGTTTATCATAATTTATGTATATGAAGTACTCCTGTTGCAGAGCTTGTGTTTGTACACTCAGTTTACAAAGCAAGTGCTAACACACATTACAAAAAAGCACCACAGTTTGTGTGCCTTGGTAATTGGTAATTTATAAAGGTTGCCCCACTGAGTGGTGGCATCAATATTTTAATATCTATGCCCTCAAAACAGGCATTGTTTGTCAGCATCATATGGAGCATGCCAGATCCCTAAGTGAAAATAGCCACTACATTTTGCTTTTTGCCTTTCTGGATCAAGCCTTTACAGGATTACGAAAATGGTTTACTAAGCGATATTCAAAATTGTGAGATTTAGATCAGCTGGAAGTAGGGCGGTTGTGGGATGGGTCGAGTTGCTTCCCTTTTGGTGTGGTAATATTTAGAAATAATGTTAATTGTGGGCTTCTATGTTTGGCAGTGTGGATATGGATGACCTACCTACATATTATGAGTATGTAGAAACGTTTTAATAATCCATAGGAGGAAGCACTAGTCTTCAATTTGTTTGGGTAAACTCCTATATAGGATGACCAGCTCTGTCCCTCTTCAGTATGTGAAATGGTTATTTAAAAGTACTTATAGTAATGAGAGCGGTGCCACTAAGGCAAGTTTGAATTGAAATCCAAAGACTAGCTTAAGATATATGTCTGCTGGAAAGCCTGTGTACAGTGACTGACCAACAGGATGTCCCCATGTATCTCAGGATTTACAGCTGGAGTGATCTTCACTTTTGGGACCGTATGATTTCCATCCTACAATTAAAGGCAGATATAATTCAATTCAGCTAGCGCCTGAACGAGTGGATTCTCTTAATAGCATCCAACAAAGATATTCAACAGAGTCACGTGGAGCATGATTGTCAGGTTCGAGACTCACTGCTGGATTACCTTAATCAGATTAATTCTACCAAATAAAAAACACGTGTTCCAGTTTCTTCAGTAGTTTCATATGTTCTTTGAATGTATCTTGTAGTTCATGGAGTGTGTCTCCTATGTGCTTGGCAAATGTAAATTCCTAAACACCTTATCTGGGTGACAATTATCTTGTCCTGTAACTGATGTTAGTTGTAAATGATTTCGTTTTCTGTAGCTGGTTTCTAGGTCAAGTTAATTTGCTCAAGCATTGTTAAAGGGCCTGTTGAAGATGGAGGAGTAGCAGTCAATATGTTAATACTGATATTGTTTGGCAATAGCAGGTGCTTTTAGGTTAATATCTCAGCTGAGTCACTCTGAAGTACTTTTATAGCTTTAGCCAGTGGAGACGGCATGCTATATTTTGTGCAAGGTTTGGATCTTGCGTCTCCAGGGTCATGGCCAAGTCTATGCCAGCCTTTGCCGGGTAAGGCTCTGTAGAATAGAAGACTATCTAGAGAATATAATTGTCTATGCTTTTCTTTTCACGGGGAGGTCTTTCATTTTTAGGTCTCGCCCAGGCAGCGCATGTACAGTCTCTTAGAGACATGCTGTTATCTACTCTGTGGAGTGACTTGCACGCCCATTGCTGCCCATTGCTTTTAATTGGTTCTTTCTAGTGCCTCTCGTAAATGCATGTTTGTTTTTTTTTTTTTTTTTTTTTTTTCACTGGTCAGTTGCTTGTGTCTTTCCCTCCATTGGTTGCTTGGTTTCCTCCCATGGAGACTGCCCCCGTTACATGTAGGCTTACTCTTGCTTTTTTTTAGTATATGTGTTTGTGGGCGCACTATTTTTTTTGCTTCTGTTTGGCTCGTTTTCACGTTTAGCATAGCGACAGGTGCTCCTGTCAAAATGGAGCGCAAGTTCGTCATCCAGCCAGCACTCCCCACTAATCGCAGCACCGATTCACGGCCACTGCGCTTAAATGTAATCGAGCACTACTCTTGTGGCACATGCTTAACGGACGCAGTGTTTTAATTTATGCACGTGCTTCGCATGTTTTAAAAAAGTTTTTTTTTAGACTGGGGATAATCAGTGCGACACCTGCTTCACGGCCACCGCTCTTTCAGCCCCTTGCTCGGCACTGAATGCCTCCGGAACCCCACAATGTGCACCCGGCTTCAGGAGCGCCCGGATGGGGCACCAGGATACCATCTGCATGGGGCCGGCTGCTCGAGCTCATCATTCATGCTGCCATCTTACTTGGCCACTTCATAGTGCTTTTTTTTTTTAAACATTGTGTTAACCACCACTACCAGCCCCTTGCCATACTCAACTCCACCCGGTTGACAAAGCCAATAGTCCACCCACTGGTGAGACCTATTGGCTTTGCTAATGCTTGTTTGATACGTGAAGTAGTTGGTGTAGTTGTTTAGAAGGCAAATGAAAGCCTTTTTTTCCTATTTTTTTTTTTTTTTTTAATATAGGGCCAGATTTACGAAATACTTACTTTGCATTTCCTAAATAGCGACTCCTTAGAAATGGCTATTTAGGAAAAGCAAAATGGTATGTACAAAAATAGAGATTCCCAAACAGAGATTCCTACAGTGTCGGAATCATTATTAGGATATCTCTATGTAGGTAATACCAAACTGTTCGTTCCATAGGTACAAATGGTTGCATTTCCTAATTTGCAATTTCCTAATGGGATATAGCAAATTAGGAAATGCCTAAGGCCCACCCTTGCTGCACCCTGAAAAAAATGCTGCACATGCAAAGCGCACACATGCCCTAGAGGCATGCGTGTGCTGTATTGCACTTTAAAAAAAAGCATTTTGGAGTGTTTTTTTTTTTTTCTGGCACATGATTACCATCGACTTTGAGTCGAAGTTAATAGCATTTCCTAAATGCCCAATTTGCATTTAGGAAACGCTTTGTACGTCTGCATAGGAAACCGCAAATAGGAAATCCCATTTTCTACTACTGGTGAGTAGAAAGGTCAGTTCCAGTTGCATCACGCAGGGCCACATTTCAGTGAGGAATCACTGGGGGCAGGGATCAGCAGAACCAGCAGTTCATCATGGTATCTGGGTACTCTGCATGACCTCGGGCAGGACAAGGGCGATCACTCTTGTATACCAAGCACTACAGGTGGGTATCAGTCCCCCCTTGTAGGAGCTGTGCTTGAAGTGTCAGGAGCAAATAGCAGTGGACAACTTTCCTGGCACAAACTTACACTATCTCCTGTAACATCTGGTTAAAGCTTATAAACTTTTACTCTATACATAGAGCCTCCCTTGCAGTGGGCAAAATTAAGAGAATATTTGGAGCTCAAGATGTGAAATGCCCCAGATGTGGGGAAATGCTGTACATGGTGTGGAGTTGTCCTAATTTGCATGAGTACTGAGAGGGGTGATAAGACATGTAAATTAGACAACTGAGCAGCAGATTCCTTGCTCCCCTATAGCATGTTTACTAGGAGGATTCCCTCGCCCAGCTAAATTCAAGACAACTACCAAATTCATTATCCTGGCCTTGATCCTCGCTAAAGGAGAGGTCGGCTCTTAGCCCTCAGGTACATAAATAGAGTGAAGTCCTTATTTAGTGGGCAACGTACAAAGGAGCAGTACTGTTCCAGGAGGTGAGGATGGGAAACAGTACAATCGATAGTCAGTGCCCTGCTTTCTGACCCTGCCCATTAGGAATCCTAAACTGACTATTTGCTATACAGAGAGATGAATAGTATTGAAACATACGAACACTAAGGCACCACAGGCATCAACGTACAACAAAACGGAAGGGACATAAAGCAACGCATGTTTACCACTGATCAGAAGCAAAGAGGGGGGTATAGTTTAATAAATAGGCCTGAGTTAGGAATATGAATAGAGTGTGTTGCTTGCATATGTTTGACATTTTGTACTGTCCCATTCTGAATGGATTATAGGTTTGTAAGTGAACCACTGTACTTATACTTGAATGGCACAATACCTGAATTGTAAAACTGCCACCTACCTGCACTACACAGGTCACTGATGATAAAAACCTAATAAGATTTGTTAAAAATAAAAAAATTAAAAAAATCAGTAGTCTTGTTCTTCACCCGGGTCCTGCTCCTCCTCCTCCAGGTGACGCGCCCTCTCTCATTCCGGCAGTCACTCCCCTTACCACTCAAAGCCTGCCAGTAAGTTGCTGTCCAGGTCCAAGAGTAAGCATAAGAAGAATAGTGGGACTTGACTTAAGCTCCCTTGAGGCCTCCTGACCATCAGCGACCCCATTCCAGGTCGAGGCAATCAAAGAGGCCTTGCTGCAAAACTTCACTATACTTCCAGCTCCCAAAGTGCCCCAAAGAACCTCAGTGCCTCCAGTTAAGTTTAGACGGTCCTTACATGGTTCCTTTTGTCCCTTTGGGTCCTATTACCATGCCCTGATCGACCTCCCAGTACAGACTTTCACTCTTAGCCGAAGATCCAATATGATACTGATGCAGCGAGTGCAACTTGAGTACTAGAATTACAACAGTCTTTCTTTAAAACTTAAATGTTTGTCCGAAATTTTGTTTTCTGGACCATCAATGGGATGCCAGCAGAAAAAGTCCACCATTTGCAGTAATGGTTTAGGGGACAACTAGAGTACCAGAATTACATCTGTCCTTGGTTAAACCTTAAAGAAATGTTTGTCAGAAATGTTGTTTCCTGGGCCATCATTAACTTAGCTTTTGCTCCTACTTAATGATTATTGTTATTTAGTTTTTTTTAGAGCGCATGGCTATGCAAGAACGGGCTTCCCAGATCTAACAGACCCCAGTAAATAAATACACTGTTTTAATTAAACAGATACGTTTTCAGCTGTTTCCTAAAGCTTAGCAGGTTTCCATACGTCCTGCGATAGAAAGGAAGAGAGATTCCACAGTCTGGAGACCAGAAATGCAAAGGAACGACCTCAGCCTCTTGCTCACCTCATTCTGGGAGTAGTGAGCAGGGAGAGGTCATTGGATCTCAACTCTCTGGAGGCTTTATGCGGGTTGATGAGATGCTGAAGAATATTAGTGTCCGGCGTGTATTTTATCTTGTGGGTGATGCGTGACGCTTTGAATTCTATCCTTTTGGCTATTGGCAACCAGCGAAGTTTGCCAAGAGCTGGGCGAGCTGATTGCATTTTGGGATGAGCCAACAAAACCTGAGCCGCAGCATTCTGGATGACTTGAAGTTTTTTGTGATATTAGGAACACTGACCAGATAAAAGGAGTTGCCATAATACAAGCGAGGTAGACTAAGACCTTGAGCAACTGTCCTTCTGTTTTCCATAGGCAGCCACCTAGGCGTTTTGCTGAGAGCTCTTAAAAGGCCAAAGCATGTCCCTGCCACTTTCTTTGCCTGAGAGGCCATGGTCAGATCTTTATCCAAAACAACCCCTAGAGTTTTAACTCCTGGTTTCGGGTGGAGGCATCTGAGTGAGAGACAGTTCCCATAACGATTTTTCCACCACCATGACCTCTGTTTTGTCCCCGTTTAATTTGAGGCAGCTGGTCGCCATCCAACTGGTGGCCTCACAGAAACCATGTTCTTGGCCGTCTGTTAGATGGCAGGTGGCCACATAACGCAGCCCAGTGACCTGGATTTTCTCACCACCACCCTGCTCTGGAGAGTCTTATTGTACAGGCCTCACCAGTAAGATGAATCCGAATTAACTTAAGACCATTTTCCCTAATATTGAAACCCAAAGCATTGATGTCCACAAGCTATCCCTTGCCAGTTCCAGGGATGATTTCCTAAATAGAAATCTTTCATGTTTGTAATTATGTAACAATGAGTAGGGGCTACCCGCTATTGTCATTGAGCCTGTTTCTGTCTACGAGTTTCAAGTTGTTAGCATGGTTCCCAATAGGATATAGGAGAAAGGTCTCTGGTTATTGGATTTTTGTTTATATTTATCAGTTTATTTTACCAATGGGTGACTCTGACCTTCCTTCCTGAAGGTACTCTCATTGCCCAATTGTAGGCATCCTCCTGGTGGACATATGGTAAATACATGCTATTGCTGATTGACGGGGTCTATTTGAGAGCTAGCTCAATTCCCTTATGATTTTGCCCCCCCCCCCTTTTGTCTGTTTACTTGATTTTAGGTACAGTGCACAGTTGGGTGACATACGTGTCCTCATGCCCTGATGAATTTGCCTGAGAGTTGATCTTGGCAATGAAACATGTCTCCGTTCACAACATTCTCGCTAAATCACTGTTTTCAATTATGAGCCTGGGCATAGAGTAAAATATGTGAGTCATACCGTCTGGACTAATTTTTATGATTTTTCTGTTGTGAGGAAGAAATGATCCCTCTTTGTTTGAGGACTCTTAGATTGGTGTACGCAGGAGTGGGATGTAATTTTGAGAAATTGAGCAATCTTTACAAATGCCCAACATAGGTAGAGATGCTCACTTTGTTTGGGTCTTTCTGCTACTATATAAAAGTCCTAATGATGATACAGTGAGCCAGTTCGTCTGTACGAGCCAACAGGCTCATGGTGATTTCTTACGTGAGGCACTTCCTATAATTTAAAATTTTTATTTTGATATAAGGTTCACTGAAACAATACCTTGTTCCTTTAGGATCAAACCCGACATATGAAATTACTGAGTTGTGCCGGAACAGCACCAATCCCTATGTTTGAAATGTTTCTTAGGGACTTAATTAAGAGTGATCATTAGAAAGACTACTGGGGTAAACGACAATTAGGGCTTTGTTGTTGTTTGCTTCGAGTGAAGGGTGCCCCTCTGTCTGACTGTCCCTCCCCAGCTCTTGTTTTTTGTGTTCCATTTCTTATTGAGTCAACCGACACTTTAATGAACTTAGTTATTTTAAGTTTTCTCCTGGTCAGAAGGTCGATCATTGGGATACACTAAATGACTAAATGTTCCACCATTCTCTTCACTTCTTACACAATCCCCATAATCTGACTGATTTATTGACAGGGAGGTGGGAGAGACTAGAAGTGGACCACTTTGTTCGTCTTGATGATGCCCTGTCACTCCTTTTAGCTGTTGCTCGGGGGGCATAATATGTTGATCATGATTGTCTGGAAATAGGCATTATACGTGGGGGTATAGGGGTGGGGGAATGATGGGTGTGGCCAGCTGCCAGCGAAGTTGGTTGCAGGCTAAGAGGGCTCTTCTACAACTTGCCCTCATCTCCTGTGATCCATTAAATATCCTGCCTTAATTTTTTTAACTGGACCACACCGAAGAGGCTGACCAGTTCGGTACACTGCAAACTCAAAGAAATAACAGCAAGAGGTCTAATTTGGGAGAGGAGTGCTTCGGCCAAGATGGCGGTTGGAGTGGAGTTAAGGGACTAGAGTGTAGCGGGCTGCTGGCAGTTCACAGTGAAGTGTTGCGATGAGTGTGCTGCCCGCCGGCCCTCCAACCTGTGACCGGACCAGGTGGTGCCGGAGGGATCTATGCCGGGGGTCGGGATTGGGACCCAACCTGACGTCGGCTGGAGCCTCAGGGATTACAGAGGGCCCAGTGAGAGCACACCAGGAGAAATGGCCAAGGACTTGATCGGAAGGACTGAGCCCTCGTTGTCTGTGCGGGGTCATGGGTGAGAGAGTGCCCTCCCTCCCCTCGCTGACTGAAGAGTCCGGCGAGGCGTCTAGAACACTGGAGTGAAGCTGGGACCTCCGAGGCCCTGGGAAGGGCGTGGGCTCTGGCCCGGCTGGGCCAGTGCTGGAAAGTGACTCTGGGGATGGTGGGGATTGGCAGAGAGGTCATAGCGTAAGCAGCGATCCTCAAAAGGAGGGCCAACCACTACAGCTCCTCCCCCACGCCATTGCTGACTCCCTGGCTTGCATGCCTTAAAACTTGACCCTCAGAAGAGGGGTCCTTGACTGGGAGGCCTGGCTCAGACACAATGGAGCGATGGGGCTCTCCCTTTCTCTGTCCCAATCTATCCTTTGGGGAACAACGGTTGGGCCTCCACTAGTAGCTCCAGTGACTGCAGGAGAGACCGCAAAGAGGAGGGAGTGGCACAGTGACTTGCGAGACTGCGGTGCCTCGGCAGCTGAGGGCTGGTGCACTGAGTGTTTGGAATACTCGTGGCACCGGGTCATGGTCAAGGGCAAGATACCTAAATCATCGCAGGCCAGTAGTTTGGACAGATATGCAATGAGGATGGGAGCTTCAGGGAGACAACAGGTGGGCCCAAGGGATGGAGCTCGTATGGCGGCCATTCAGGATATCCAAGGCTCAATTTCATCCATAGAACCGAAGCTGGATGCTGTGACGATCGAGGTCAATCTGTGGAGGGCAGATTTTGCGAACATTTCTGAGACCGCGGCGGTGGCAGAAACTCATATTGCGGGGCCATTATCTACCACGAAGAGGTGGGAGGACCAGGTTCAGTCCCCCACCAAACAAAGTTCAGGAATGGCGGCTAGATTGTTTTTACTCCTAAAAAACTAACTTGTACTGCATTTACCATGATGCTCTGGAGTGTGAGGCAGGGTGCTCCCTTTCTGTTTTTTCTGTTTAAGAAGGCTCCCTTGAGCCAACGAGCTCTGGTTGAAGCACCTGCGTGCCAGTGAGTGGTACCCAAACCTGAGAGGACTTTTGGCAACATTTTCAGCAACCCCACAGACAAAGCTGCTCTCTGCTGATGAAGTACTTACCCAGAAACACGTGTCCAGAGATATACAGCACTTGCTGCACCTACTAAGGTGAAAAACTTTAGTTTACTTTAGGGATAAAAAACGAACTTGTACTGCATTTACCATGATACACTGGGGCTGACTGTTTGCTGGAGTGTGAGGCAGGGTGCTCCCTTTCTAGTTTAAATGTCACATACCTCACTGTAGTCTGGCAATAGAACTAGCTAGAAAAATAATGAAATAACAGTTTTAATAGTTACTAAAAATGGAATGCAGTGGTTAAGTCAGATTTAATATATATTAAGGAACAGTAACCTTTAGAAAGTTACTTTTTTCCTGCCTGGCATTTCTGGAGGACGAATTTGCATTTGCTCTACTACTTCTCCCAAGCCAGTAAGTAGCATTTCAAGAAGTGTGAAAACTGCTCCCAGAGCAAAGAACAAAGACCTGAGTGTGGGGAGGTGGTGTTTTTCCTTTGACACAATGACCAGTGGGAGTGGGCTCAAGAACTGGATTCACTTCAAAGAGGCCTGCCCTAACACAGGCTAATGTTAGCTGACACCAGGGCAGGCCCCTTCCTTTGTCCTGCCTGCACCCAGCCCCCTGCCATCCAGACAGGCTACAATCACATTAGGCATCTTTATGACATTACAGTGTCAAATCCTGCTTGGCAAGTCTGCTTGGGTTTATATGTAATGTTACATGGGGGCATGCTTGAAAGGACAGGAAACAGGATCCCAAACAATTCTTGTGTATCTACTGTCTGGTTGCTGAAAAACCATGCTTTGTTCAACCAGACTGTTGTTCTGGGTTTATTGGGGGTATAGTGATTGCCTCAAACTAGGTTTTAGTGTTAGATGTGCAAGGACACTAGGATTACCTTAGTGTACTGCAAGCATACAACCCCAGCCCTCGGACCCCAATTTGTGTGTGGCCAAAGACTTCTGCCATCTTGAAAACGCTCAAAGTGGTTAGTTTTGGCCCCAGGAATTTTTACCCCATTGGTTGGGGTTTGCCTAGGAGTCTATGGCATCCACTATCTTGTGCTAGACATAAATTCGCACCTCCGGGCACCCACTTAAAAACACTCCTGAACCTGAGGAGGACTAACTCTGCTGTGTGCAACCCGGGAATGAGCCCTGAAGCACTGCACCTAAACTCTCTGGTCCCTAGGACAATGAAGTGGATTTCAAGTGTCATAAGACTGACCTCCTGTTAAAGCTACCAGGGCACAACAAGCTAGAAGAGGCCTTTTACTGCAACATCCCAGGTGACCAGTGGCGACTGGACCCTGCTGTTTAGCCACTGCCTGACACCCTGAGTTCCTGGGGGGCTTTAAAAGTAAAGGTGTATGTCTGTTGTGGATTGTTACTCCGAGGACTAAGGTTAGAAGGTAAAATCTTTGCCAGGGCTAACAGGATTGGTGTATCCAAGTGCCGTTCCATCGCAGTCAGCGTCAAATTGTCTCTAGGATCTAGTTTACTGCAACCATTGACTATCATCATGTCATTAGTATTATATTTATGCTTCTTGGCACTATTCCTTCTTAAAACTTTAAAGATTCATAGTTCCCCTTAGTGGATTGTTTTCCTTTTGGTGTCATTGTGTATATTACATTTTACTCTTGTGTTCTAGTTTGGTGTAGGATTTTTATTTTGTTGCATTTTGACTTTAGTAATATTTTGGTTCTGCATAAATACTTTACACATTACCCTGAGTTACCTTGCCTGCTGTGTGCCATAACCCTTAGGGGTTGAGCTCAGGTTAATTTAGTGACTTTGCGGGATCCTCTTGATAAGGGTGTGTGTGTTCCTTGAGGTGGGTAGTCACCCATCCCAAACAATATTCAAATTTCTTACAGTCCTCATTTCTTTATATAGAACGTAAAAAAAGAAAAAATCTCCTTTCCTAAAGGAGCTCCAGGATGAGCCAGTGTGTGTCACCAGCTATCACCTTGGCGAGGAAGGGGCCCAGTGATGAAGCATGTAACCTCAGGGAGTGAGGGTCCCTTTCCTTTTTAGTGAATACCCTCAGTGTAGGGCTACCCTCTTCTTCTGGTGTCAGGTCCCTGATTTTTATTAGGGATTTCAGTGCTTCATAATTTCTGTTCTAGGTATAATGGGAAAAGCTAGGTAATTGAAAGGATATACTCTGACACAACAGTGACAAAACATCTCCCCTCTCAATTGTGCAATAATGAACCACAAGTGTTACCTTCCTCCTGAGATGGTGCAGGGTATCTTTTGCCGATGGGTAGAACTCTGGCTGGATATTTTTGCGACCGCCAAGAATAATGTCTACAGTTTTGCTTTTTGATGTTTCTGAAAGAACACTATTTAGGAGATGCATTGTAGCTGAAGTGGAACAAGGCCCCCTGTACACCTTCCCACCAATATCACTCCTGCCCAGAGTTCTGAAGAAGATCAAAACTTGCTAGGTCCAGGTTATCCTACAGGGTCTGGATTCGGCCAGAATAGTGTGGTACCTGGAACTCATGAGCATAAGCACCTGTTCTCTGATCAGGCTACCACTTCGGGGAAGCCCTGCCTGATACTCTCTCAGCAACAGAGCAGGGTACTCCAACTCAACTCACAGCTCCATGCATGGAGACTGAATGCTGGCAATGAACTTTCTATTTTGTTCCTGATGTGGTGGATGTCATTCTTTTGGCCAAAGGTACACTCCTTGAAATCCATCTGTGCTGGGATAAGTTTGTAATCTGGTGTGGTTCCTGAGTTGCTGAATCCATACAGGCGAAGCAGGCTGACATAACTTTAGTTTTGTTTTGTTTTTTATAGGAGCAAGGCCTTGCAGCCGGCACTGTAAAAGATTATTTGTCGCCCTTTTGGGCTTTGTTTTTGCTGGATCAACCACCCTTGTTTAAATCACCTCTTACGATGAGGTTTATCATAGGTTTGTGTTGCAACTGGCCCTTTTTGCAGGGTCATCCCCAATCTTTTTGCCTTCTTCCTCCTCATTTTTCTAGCCTGTTTTTGTTGGCTTTAGGACTCTGGGCACTTTACCACTGCTAAACAGTGCTAAAGTGCATATGCTCTCTCTGTAAATTGTACTGTTGATTAGTTTATCCATAATTGGCATATTTGATTTACTGGTAAGTCTCTGGTAAAGTGCACCAGAGGTGCCAAGGGCCTGTAAATCAAATGCTACTAGTGGGCCTGCAGCACTGGTTGTGCCACCCACATTAGTAGCCCTGTAAACCTGGCTCAGACTGCCACGTGTGTGTGCGGTTTTAAACTGCCAATTCGACTTGGCAAAAGTACCCACTTGCCAGGCCTAAACCTTCCCATTTACTACATGTCAGGTACCCGTAAGGTAGGCCCTAGGTAGCCCAGGGGAAGGGAGTAGTGTATGGTTAAGGTAGGACATATACTAGTGTGTTTTATATGTCCTAACAGTGAAATACTGCCAAATTCGGTTTTCACTCTACAAAGCCTATCTCTCTCATACATTAACATGGGGGCTGACTTTAAATATCCTTAAAACGCTAATTCCCCTTGAGAGCAGATAAAAATGTGGAGTTCAGGGTCTCTGAACCCACAATTTAAAAATATATCTTTTTATTGAAGTTGTTTTTTAAATTGTCTGTTTGAAAATGCCACTTTTAGAAAGTAGGCATTTTCTTGCTAAGCAAGAAAATGCCTACTTTCTAAAAGTGGCATTTTCAAACAGACAATTTAAAAATAGGCCGTAGAAAAGGCCTTAAAAAAAAAATGCTCCCCCCCCTCCCCTGGGAGCGACCCTTGCCCAAGGGGTCGCTCCCTTATGCCAATTTCCAATTTGAAAATAAATCCCTGGTGTCTAGTGGGCGTTTGAAAAGCGGGATTGCTTTACAATCCGGCTTTTGAAACGCTAAGAGAGACTTCAAAGGGAAGGAAATTCATTTCCTTCCCTTTGAAGCCTCTTCCACGTGATCTGAAGAGAAATGCTTTGCATGTCTCTTCCAATGAGCTTCCAGCGCGATGGAGGAGGCCTCTATGATTGTTAGCGCGCGATGCGCGCTGACGTCACAGGGGGGGCACACCCCCCCCTTCCATCCACAACCAGGGGGGGTGGGTGGGGTGCCCAAGGGGGGAGCGCTAGCGCTCCCCCGGTTCCCAGGTGCAGGACGAGGTGATCTCGTCCAAGGCACAGAAGGGGTTAACCCCTTCTGTGCCTTGGACGAGATCACCTCGTCCTGCACCTGGGAACCGTCCCCCCATGGCCCCCCGGGTTGTGGATGGAAGGGGGGGAACCTCTAGGCACCAGGGCAAGTTTTTTTATTTTTGGGGTGTTTTTTTTTTTTTTTTTTTTTTTTTAGAGATGGGGAGTGACCCATTAGGGAAGGGTCTCTCCCCTGGGGGGCAAATTGTATTTAGACCATTTCAGCCCCCCTTGAAACAACTAGGCACCTTTTTGTTTTCTTTTTTGCGCCAAAAATGTCACGCAAGGGGAGCGACCCCGTAGGCAAGAGTCGCTCCCCGGGGGGATTGGGGGGGCTGAGGGGGGCAAATTTATTTTAGGCCACTTCTGACCCCCCGGGGCAGATCGTCCTATTGTTATTAGGCCGATCTGCTCCCAGGGGGGGCAGAAACCTCTAGGCACCAGGGATTCGTGTGTGTGTGTATGCGTGTGTTTTCTTTAGGGAGGCAGCCCCTTGGGTAAGGGTCGCTCCCCATGGGAGCACATTACTGTTGGCCATATCTGCCCCCCATTGGGGGCAAATGGGCCTATTTTTGGAAGGCCCATCTGCCCCAAGGGGGGGCAGAAAGCCCACCAGAGGCCAGGGAAGTTTTTTTCCAAAAATAAGAGGGTGGGGGTATGGCCATACCCCCACCCCAAATAAATAGGGCCAAAGTTGTTCTGCCCACTAGTGGGCAGATGGGGCAATTACCCCTGATCCACACCCTGAAGGGCAGAAAGTCTACTAGATGCCAGGGAATTTAAAAAAAAACAAAAAATATTGGGGTGGTGGCTACCAACCAGTATGGGCCTGGTTACGCCCCCACCTCAACTGAAGGGGCTAACAGTCTTTCAGCTCTCCCCACACTCTAAAACATCTTATCCCACAGCAAGCAAGAAGGCATTTGATTATTTGGGGTTTTAGTTTTACATTTGGGCCATGAGAACTTGGCTTACTCTCAAAATCATCCCACTTGGAATGGTGAGGGCTGCACTTTATGGACTTTGGGACGCTGCCATGTAGAAAAATCCACAAGACCTAGACACATCTGAAAACTAAACATCTGGGTGATTCCAGACTGGTGTGTTTCACATGCACCCGCACCATTTTTGTACCCACAATCCCCTGCAAACCTCCAACTTTGCTGGAAATGACACATTTTTCCCACGTTTTTGTGATGGAACCTTCCGGAATCTGCAGAAATCCACAAAATTCCTTCCACCCAGCATTGTCTCATCTATACCGATAAAAATTCTGCTGTACTTGTCAGCCTAAAAATGTTTTTTTGCAAACTGCCCTTTTGGACCCCTTTTGTTCCCCCTCAATATCGACATGTTTTTGGCTCTTCCCTTTCACAAGCACTTGGCCCTCCTACACAAATGAGGTATCCTTTTTACCAGGAGACTGAGGGGAACATTGGGTGGTATGAAATGTGTCCCAGTGCGGTGATCCCACACAGAAATGTGGGAAAAATGTTTTTTTTTTTTTTTTTTTTAGCTAAATTTGAGGTTTGCTGATGATTCTGGGTAAGAAAAGATTGGGGGATCCTCGCAAGTCACACCTCACTGGACTCCCTCTGGTGTCTAGTTTTCAGAAATGTCTGGGTTTGGTAGGTTTCCCTAGAAGGCTGCTGAGCCCAGGACCAAAAACGCAGGCGCCCCCCTGCAAAAAACAGGTAGTTTTGAATTTGATAATTTTGATGTGTCCACGTTGTGTTTTGAGCCATTTCCTTTCGTGGGCGCTAGGCCTACCCACACAAGTGAGGTACCATTTTTATCGGGAGACTTGGGGAAACGCTGGGTGGAAGGAAATTTGTGGCTCCTCTCTGATTCCAGAACTACTTTCTGTCACCGAAATGTGAGGAAAATGTGTTTTTTTTTTTTTTTTTAGCCAAATTTTGAGGTTTGCAAAGGATTCTGGGTAACAGAACCTGGTTAGAGCCCCACAAGTCACTCCATCTTTGTTTCCCCTAGGTCTCTAGTTTTCAAAAATGCACAGGTTTGGTAGGTTTCTCTAGGTGCCGGCTGAGCTAGAGGCCAAAATCTACAGGTAGGCACTTTGCAAAAAACACCTCTGTTTTCTGTCAAAAAATGGGATGTGTCCACGTTGTGTTTTGGGGCATTTCCTGTCGCGGGCGCTAGGCCTACCCACACAAGTGAGGTATAATTTTTATCGGGAGACTTGGGGGAACATAGAATAGCAAAACAAGTGTTATTGCCCCTTGTCTGTCTCTACATTTTTTCCTTCCAAATATAAGAGTGTGTAAAAAAGACGTCTATTTGAGAAATGCCCTGTAATTCACATGCTAGTATGGGCACCCCGGAATTCAGAGATGTGCAAATAACCACTGCTCCTCAACACCTTATTGTGTGCCCATTATGGAAATACAAAGGTTTTCTTAATAGCTATTTTTCACTCTTTTCATTTCAGCAAATGAATTGCTGTATACCCAGTATAAAATGAAAACCCACTGCAGGGTGCAGCTCATTTATTGGCTCTGGGTACCTAGGGTTCTTGATGAACCTACAAGCCCTATATATCCCCGCAACCAGAAGAGTCCGGCAGACGTAACGGTATATTGCTTTCAAAAATCTGACATTGCAGGAAAAAGTTAGAGTAAAACGTACAGAAAAATTGCTGGTTTTTTTCACCTCAATTTCAATATTTCTTTTTTTCCCGGTTATTTTCTGTAGGAAACCATTGTAGGATCTACAAAAATTACCCCTTGCTGAATTTAGAATTTTGTCTACTTTTCAGACATGCTTAGGTTTCTGGGATCCAGCATTGGTTTCACGCCCATTTCTGTCACTGACTGGAAGGAGGCTGAAAGCACAAAAAATCGTAAAAATGGGGGATGTCCCAGTAAAATGCCAAAATTGTGTTGAAATATTGGGTTTTCTGATTCAAGTCTGCTTGTTCCTGAAAGCTAGGAAGCTGGTGATTTTAGCACCGCAAACCCTTTGTTGATGCAATTTTCAGGGAAAAAAACACAAGCCTTCTTCTGCAGCCCCTATTTCCCATTTTTTTTTTTTACAAAAACGAAATTTTCACTGTATTTTGGCTAATTTCTTGGCCTCCTTCAGGGGAACCCACAAAGTCTGGGTACCTGTAGAATCCCTAGGATGTTGGAAAAAAAGGACGCAAATTTGGCGTGGGTAGCTTATGTGGACAAAAAGTTATGAGGGCCTAAGCGAGAACTATTCCAAATAGGCAAAAAAAGGCCTGGCACAGGAGGGGGAAAAGGCCTCGCAGCGACGGGGTTAAACCATTCTGTGACTCTGCCTGTTTGTGGATTGTCTGTCTGGGTCAGCTTGACAGCCAGGCTGTTTTGCATCTCTCTAGACAGTGACACAAAGGGGGCCGGTTGTAGCCTGCATATCCTTATGAGCCATCTGAGCTAGAGGGGAAGGAGTAGTTGTCATTCACACCTGAAAGGACTGTGCCTGCCCTCACACAATGCAGCCTCCGACCCCCTGGTGTGTGTCTGGGGCCTGGCCTGGACAAGGAAGGATCTGTCAAACACTTTAGACTTTTCTTTGAAATTTGCCAACTTCAAAGGCTGAAAGGGGTATAAGAGGAAGACCCAAAACCCCAGACTTTTAGAATCTTTCTGGAATCAAGAGGAACCTCTGCCCAGGAGAAGAGCTGAAGGAGGAGTACTGTCCCTTTGCTGTGTTGTTTTGCTGGACTGTCCTGCAGTTGCTGCTTCTGCCTGAAAAGAGTGCAAAGGGTGAACTTTGCTGTGTGACCTGCTTGAGAATGTTCTCCAAGGGCTTGGAGTAGAGCTTGTCTCCTGTTGGAAGTCTCAGGGACACCAAAGACTTCAGTTTCCTCGACCTGCAACACTGGGTACTGTGTGTTTTGTGCTGTACAAGAAGAAAAACCACTGTGACGCTGCCAACGAAGCTGCTGGCTTGCGCCCTGACCTGCTGCCACCGCATGGAGTCATACTGCCCCGCTTCTCACCACGGCCCTGGTCTCACCGACGCAGTCATCGGACGACTTCACCAAGCTGCCTCTAGCACAGTGACCTGTGGGGAGCGCACTCTGGCATGGCCTGCTCACACTGCAGCCTAGGCCTCCCCAACACCACCACTCCTGCTGACACCAGCGTGCTGCCTGCACCGTGGCCTGTGAACTCTGCTCGTGGGGAGCACGAAGCACTGTCCCATCCCGCACCGCAGTCCCGGTCCACCGACGCCAGCACCATCGACTCCAGTGTCGCCACCAGGCATCCCTGCCTGCACCATGGCCTGTGGGCACCTCTTGTGAGTGTCACAAAGCACTATCACGTCCCGCACCTTTGGCTTGGGTCTACCAACGACAGCGCTTCCTCAACAATGACGATGCTGTATGCACCGTGAACTGTGGACACCGCTTCACACCACAGCCCTGGTCTCACCAACGCCGCTGGACGCAGTCACCGAGCCGCTGCCTGCATTGTGACCTGTGGGCACCGCACGTCGCATCGTCCCGCTTCGCAACGCACCCCCGACGCCATCAATGCTGGCGCACCTAACTTTATCAGCCCGGATTGCGATCAGCAAGGCGTGGGACTTCAAGGGTCCGATGACTCCTGCACAGACTCTGGAACCGACACCGCAACATCAGTGACGCCAATCTCCAGAGCTCACCACGAGGATCATGATGCCCTACAAATCCAAGGTACTATTTGCCGGTCTTCCCTACACCATAGCTGTCCCGCGACCCCGTGGCCGGCCTGAACTGTTGGTTTTGTTGCTCATGACGCCGCGATAGCCCCAGGTGGAACTATTGACTTCAAGGAACTGTAGTTTTGCGTAAATCTTGCAGAATTCATGTTTTTATTACTTTAGTTTGGATTTTTATCATATTTGGTCTTGTTTTAAATAGATAAATATTGGCTATTTTTCTAAAACTGGTATGGTGTCCTTTTGTAGTGTTTTCACTGCGTTACTTTGTGTTATGTTCAAATGCTTTACATATTGCTTCTGAGATAAGCCTGACTGCTCGTGCCATGCTACCAAGGGAGTGAGCAGGGGTTATCTGAGCTAGGTAGCTCCCTTATTTTGACTAGTGAGGATCCCTACGTGGACAGGGTGCAAACTGACTGCCAACTAGGGACCCCATTTGTAAGGGTTTGTCAAACATGTTTCTTTTACAAACCTTGCAATGTGTCAGCGGTGTCTTAAAATGGTTTACATTCCTCCTGTGTATGCCTTTTGAGACCAATGAATAGTTGATTACTGTTTTTCCTGACCTTGAAGAGTGTCTTCCTTACTGCAATTACATCAGTGTGTTGCATGAGTTAACTGCAGACATTTTTCAGTGCAACCATGCTACGTTATCATTTTTTCCAGTCAAATTGGTACTGAGGTTTTGGGGGGACCTTTTTGCTAGAACTTCTGACTCCCTTTCTTGTTGGCCAGTCCAACACTCTACTGCTGTTCTTTGCTCCCTCTCTATGTTGACATAGGATAGAATATGTTATTGAAGTTGTATATATGAGATCACTGTGAAAGGGCCAACGTTCTGCTCCAAGTCCATTTCTAGTACTTGGGTTTCTGGCTGAACATGCTGGAGGGGAGTTTGAGAAGGCCAGGTGTAGGTGGAAAAATCATGAAGGTGGGGACAGTTGTACACTTGCAGCATCCTGTCAACCTAGTGAGTGTTGCGGGCATGCAAGCAAAGGTAGGTCACTTAGGAGAAGAAGTAGCTTATTAATTGGCAGGTAACCCGACTCAATACATTTTCACTCTTGCCACCAAGTACCCAGTGTCTCAGTCTCCTTTTCCATCCTAAGATGAGGGCAACAAGTGATGAGTGTCATACTGCAAGTATTTGTTACTTGCTGCGGGGCTAGGTGTGTCCTGTAAAGTCTATGCCAGGAATTCATTAGCTTGGGAAAACCCCTGAATTTCAGATGGTCTTGAATATTTGTGGTTCACGTTGGAGTCGAGCTTCATAGTTTCCTGCTTGTACAATGAACAAGTACCATAGATTATCTTTTTGAAGGAGGGATAGATATGAGTAGCTGTGCTAGAGTGAAGTGCTTTGTGATGCAAGTATTTTTTTAATTTAGGATGGATGAGCAAAGGGCCTTCACCATGGTTGCCTCTGTGAATAAAGCTGAGTTCCTGATTGTGGGGAGCCGATGAAGCCCCCGAAGCAGGATGTGTTCCCATGGGCAAAGGTGTAGGAACAGTCTTGCTACATTCTTTACCCCTGCGTATGTTTACGTATGGAGAGAGATGTCCCATTTGCATTGCCTGTATGTTACATAACAAAGGTGATATTGACTTTTGTTTTTTAAGATATACTTGGTGAGAAAAGATGGGTCTGCATTGTGTAGAAGGTGCTTCTTGTAACCGGGTTCACTTGTGGGCTAAAGAAAAAGTGAATCCACATTTATTCCAATTTTTCTTTTTCCTCTAGTGTAAATGTCATGGACATCTTTTTCCTTGGGCCAATAGTTGTAGGATTATAGTTTCTTCATTGTCCACAGGTGAGGCTCTCTGTTTTGCAGTTGTGTTTAAAATAGTCATGTTCCAGTCTTCAGTGACAGTGGCCCCATCTTACGAGATTCTACTTCCTTCGTGTTTTCTGGTTTAGAACAATTTGTGGCAGGTTAGTTTGAAAGAACTGATAAATTCCAGTAATAGTGTCAGGTAGGGGTTGAACAGCATTGGAGGGATAAGCCTCGTGAAACTTTGAATGATTGACAAGGTGTTGATTTGATTAAGAAATTGAAACAATGCTGTGTCTTCGTTGGAAATCAGGAGGGGGGAGAGTAAGGTGAATAGTAGAACCGGTCTAGGATTGTTCCTTGAATAGTTCAGGCTAGTGTTGAAGAGTGGATAAAACAATATTACTTCTGCTACTCCATTTTTGTACACAGTACTTTCTCAATCTTTCCCTGGCACATGCAATACCATTCCTTTGCTGAAAGCCCATTTGGTTGTCGGAGAGTAGAATTGCAGCTTCAGAAAAAGTTGGACATATCAGAAAATAGAGCTCTAGAATGTCCGAGCAGCACAGTGCCTTCCATTTGTTCCTACCTCCCTGCAACTGCTCCTTTAGAAGGGGAGCTTAATCATTGGCTCTGGGATGCCAGTACATGTCCAAGGTGAGAGGTGTACTGGGTGGGGATGGGGGGAACAGTGTCCATGCTCATGGACTCCAGCATTTGAAATTGAAAGGCATATTTTAAATGGGACAACGACTGGGAAAGAGAAGAGTAACAAATGGTCTGGTATATTTACTGCCTTCACACACCCCATAGGGCGCTGTGCCCAGTATCCTGTTTCTGAGAACTTTGACCCCTTGTTTACTTCCACCATACGGTGGAGGGAAGTACCCCCACCTCTGATCAGTGCTCCAGATACACTGTTCCTGGGCTGGTTTTGGACTGTGTCTTTGGAAGTGAGACAGAGAAAAAACAGTGGGAAGGTAAAATGGGTCTATGAAGATGCCGGCGGGGCAGTATCAGGGCCCATACATATTCTAGACAAGGAGAAATTATGATGTTTTTCACGCACTACATTGGGACCTCCATTTTAATACAGTGATTTTGCCCTTAAGAGACATCTGCTAAACTGCCCTCACCTATGGGTTCCAGATTCTCCCCCCCCCCCCCCCCCCCCCATTTGCCGGATGAGGGATAGTAGCCAGCTTTGAGTAGAGAGTTGTGGTACATTTTGGATGTACCTCTAGGGTGCAGATCTTAGAATTGTTCTACAGTTCCTCTATAGCAAATATTTGGAGTGCTGACCCATTCAGATTCACCTAGTATCAAGACCAGGTATATTTTACTCCAGCCGTCTTTGCTGGTGCAGTGTTGTTGGCATTGAGCATCATAAGATGGTGCCTCATGTATTATTTCAGTAGTCGGTTATACCTCCTCAAACCCAGCACATATTCATCAAATAAAAATCCAGATACAGAATCATGTGCGTTTTTTCGATACATACAATTAAATGACTCTAAAGTATTTCAAATTTCTGAGGTGTATATGAAAAATATACTAACTTAGATGAAAAACAAAATAACCACACTTGTGCAGTTAGTAATTTTGCAGATACTGAGGTATTTATTCTAGATCATTGTCCTTTCTTGTCAGCCTATCGTCTTGTCACAAATTAACCTGCATTTAAAAAAAAGATTTTTAAAGTAGACGTTCAGCATTCTGTGCTATTACACTTTTTTTTGCACTGAGAAGGACTTAAATTTCACCTCCGTGTTTATGTTGTGAACTGGTGGGTACAGAGCAAAACAGAAAAGATTGAAATGGTACCCTTCACCCTAATGGTTTGTGCAAATGGTTAGATGTATGCCATGCTTTTGTTTTGTGAAATCTCATTGTTGAACTCGCATTTACCAGTTATCACATAGTGAACCTTCATCATGTTTGCCTAGCTCTTGTTAGATTGTTTAAATACGTTGGTTGAGATGATTTCATTAAACTTCAGTTCTAAAATAATCCAAATTGATATGATTGGTGGGGCCGTTTATTGTTCATCCCAAGGAAATCCTGCAAATATCCAGTGTGAAAATGGCAGAATGTGCTACCCGTGGAGTGCCATTCACCTCCTGCCTGTGTAGTCTGGGTAAGGAAGGCAGAAGTGCCTAAAGTTTTTGATAGTTTGTACAATTCAGTGTGTTGCTTCCTCTCTACAGCACACTCCTCAGCTGTTCTACCCCCAAGTGAACTGTGGAAGTAGATTAATGCACATTTTGAAATAATTGTTCTTTTCCTTTTGATCTCCATCTCGTAGGTGTGCTACATTGAAGGTCATAGAGTCATCAGCTTGGCTAATGAGCTATTTGGATACAATGGGTGGTCCCATTCTGTTACGCAGCAGAATGTTGGTAAGTTTGTAACAACTGTAAGTAAGGCATGTGTAAGTGTTGAATTGCATGCAGGCTACACAGCATTTTTAGCCTCCTCTACAATGGGATCCCAGAGAGCAGTGGTAAATTGGATCGCCCTATTACATGCTTACATGGAGTTAGTGGCATAGATATATCTTGTGTGTGTGTGTGTGTGTTTTTTTTAGTTTTTTTTTTTTATGGAGTGTTGCACCAGGATCTCCCATTGTACTCATCCGGTGTACATCATCATACGTGTTTCAGGGCAGCTAGCTTTTGTAGAGTTATTGCTCACCTCATTGAACTACTGTTGGCTCAGTATCCCCCAACCCAAAATGTTTCCTTTGGTTATTTATATTTCCACTTGGGGAATAACAAAACCAGGCCTCTCTCCTGAATCAATTTGATCGCAAACACAGCTCCATCTACTACAGACACAGAAGAAGCAACATTCTTCACTTCTTAATGTCCAAATTTGTCCTTTAAACGTCCCATCAGTGCTGACTCGCTTGATCAACCACCATTCAACCTTCCGCATGCACAATTCCACACCTAGAAATATCTGATTGACAAAAGCTGCTAAAACTGAACTTTAAAGAAACTCCCCACAAAAGTTTAGTTTTCTGCCTCCAGAGTGCCCTGAATACACTAGACATATCGATTATGCCAATTTTGAAGTGAAAAAAAATAAAACTCCAAATTCCTAAATGTAATCATCTAAAATGTTTCCTTTCTCAAAAATCAGTCTGTAAGACGAATCTGCATGTGGTGCTCGCCCCAGCCCAATCAAGCAAGAAGACATCTTCAAGAAAGTTACCCTCTGGATGACCAAACCGCTCCATTCAACTTTTATCTAGCAGCGATGATCAGCAAAGGAATTGGCATTACGTATGCTAAATCGGTGTTTCACTGCTACTAACCGTCCAAGGGCCTTAATTCAACATATCTGAGACCACAGACACCCAGTTTTCTAAATGGACCACCATTTGAAAAATAAGGACCCAATTAATTAATTTCTTAATGGAAAAAAATCGACCATTTAAGATGCAGCATCACGTTGCTGAACAACCTTGCTGAACCTGATCCTCTTACATGTATACCTTCATAGTCCAGATTATTGACAGTGCTGTTGGAGAATCCAGGGTTCACTCTACACCTAAAAAAACACGATGATGCCCAAGACTCCAAATTTTCCTGTGTTAAAAAATGTCCCTGTTCTCACACCAAAAATAAAAAAAACAGACCTTCTTTATGCCCAAGAACCCCCCTGGGTTTGATCATTAATAATTATCAGGGCTCTAAATCTATAGTTTCTTGCCACCTCCACATAAGCCAAGTCCATGACTGTCATCCTAGGCTGTCACCTCGCGTAGCCGTGCAAGCCCATATCAAGAACATTCTGACTTGTGGTCTGCCAGGGAAGCCTTGGTTTTGGCCAATATTGCCATCAGTGTATTAGCAGAGCTACCAAAAGCATCCCTGGCTCCTTTAAAATAATCCCAGCACCCTGCCACTTGCTTTTTTGACATACCAGAAAATACATCACCTTCACCCCGGCACTGCAGGTACACCATTGGCTCTCTCTTCACACCAAAGTCAACTTTAAATTAGCCTGACTCTCATTCTCTATTGCAACCCCTTGCACCCTTCAAATGAGCTCTCTATTTTAGGTGGCTTCATAGGTTTCCGAAGCCACTTCTGTGATTGCCTTATTCCGCATCCTGGCTTATTTACAACTTTAGTGCAAGCTCCAGCCCTTGTGTGCTAATTCTGCACCATGTGGATATTTGCCGATATGGGCAAGTGAGAACACTTAAGACTAGGAACACCATAGATCTACACTGAGAAAACTATCTCTTACAAAAACGTGTTCTGATTTACGCGTTATTACACATATAAATTAGTCTAAGTAGACAAAATAGATATACTAATAGTTATGCAATTATCTCAAAAACAGTATCAATCATGTCCATGTGCCTTCCTCCTAATTCTAAGATAGTCTGTTATGTTTCCTCCTCCAAAATAAATTGATTTATCAACATCTCATTCCGTAGCCTTCCTCACATGTCCACAACAAGCATTGGCAAAGCCAATAGGACTCGGCAATCCAAGAGCTATAGGCATGGTCAGTGTCAATATCTTTTAGCCATGCTGAATAGCAGCACAGCTCTGATATTACTGTAGTAAATTGCATAAACTGTCCAGATGACATATTTTCACAAACTTCTGTATCCTGCAATATTTACAATAATATAGTGAATTATAAAAATCCTCACAAAAATAAATACATGTTAAAAGGATGTACTGTAAAGAGATAATGGACTTATGGTGTTCTAGTTTAAAAACATGGCTTTATTATGGAATTCCTTCAAACGTAAGGTTGTTTTAAAAATCTAAACTACAATATCAATTTTACATAAAAAACTGAATAGGATAACAGAATATCTAATACAATGAAAATAATGCAGATAGTCTAGCAGGGTACTCTAATGGCGCTCAGAACATACGCACACCCCCACCGGAAATATGACACTAAAAGTGCCTAGAGCTGAGTACTTTTGTAGCGTGAGTTACAAAAGCAAACTCTGATCACTGCATCCCACCTGCATGGCACTAAAAGTGTGCCCTGGCCTTATACCCACCTTTGCAAGCAGTGCCTCAGAATATTGTAATCTCTGACCTGTACAGGAGGGCAGAGGGCAGCAAGGCCCTTCAGGGCAGAGCTCTTGGTCTGTTCCAGAATTGGGGGTGTGAGGCAACGGCAGGTGACGGCAGTAATACATGTGGTTTATATTCTTGGAGCAGAATCTTTCTTGCAAACTGCGTCCCACCAACCCCAGCCCCGAAAGGGTCATTCCTGCAGAGTTTGGATAGTCCAGCACACCATCTATCTCTGTCTCGGCCTGGCCGCAGGCCAGCCCCTCCCCCATCTGCCCATGCCAACCAATAACCCGCAGAATTAGAAAGTGCATTTACAAAGCGCACACATGAAAACGAATCAAACATAAAGCACAGTGATGACAGCAGCTAGCCCATAACGCACTGAGCTACCTTACAATGTAAAAACTGAATTGCATTTTATAGCGCGCACACAACGCTTGATTCCTTGTAGGTGTGTGCTTTAATGCAAAGACATCTCGGGAGAGAGGGCTTAGCCCACAGAATTGTTTTACCAAATTTCAAGAATGAATTGTGAAAGCGCTGTAATGACCAATGAGGTCGGAATTCTGCTCAACTCACCAAACTCTCTCATAGAACGCCATGCAGATACAAAATATGTTGGACATCGCCCTCATATCACCGTGTGCTACCTGATGCACACATTAAATGCACAGTGCTGTCTTAGCACATGAGACCCTTCTGGTTTTTCCTGTTGTATTATTTATATAGAGTGATCTAACCAGCTAGCGTCCAGCCCACTGAATTATCTTTTGAATAGCAAGTGTGACTTGAATTGTCTATTAATAGACTCCAAACAATATCACCCATAGGCGCCTTGTCGTATTAGATCTGTCTTGCCTTTTGCACTCCCTCTGGTCCATTCCCCTTCCATATCTCTTTGTGGCAGGGACTGGAGCACACAGATTTCCATGCATGAAGTTTTCCCTGGGGGCAGTGATACCCTTCAAACTTGGAGAGCAGCTGTCAACAGCGCCTAGTAAAAAAGTGGCAGCTGGCACTATGAGCTGACCTGCGCCCGCAGAAGCAGCCAGCACTTTACGCCGAAGGTTATCAGCCTCTGGCACCTGCCCCCCCGGGACTGCAGACAGTCCTAATGTCTCTGCCGGCCACTGGGCTTGGTGAAAACTAAAGTGCTCTCCTCCGGAACAAAATGCAAAGGAGGAAGTGGCTGGGAAGCTAAAACTATGTCTGCCAGACTTGGAGTCAGAGAGGGGAAGAAATGAAGAAAGGATCAAAGTGGATTCATAGGGAAGGAGATGGAAAGAGTGTCCGACGGAAGAGGGGACAAGCAAGGAGGGGGCAAGCAGCATTGAGGATGGAGGTGGGGAGCGGGTCAAGCATCGAAGCAGGAGGGGATTGGGGGAATGGAACAGGTGCCATCTGAAGACAGCTTCTAACATTTGATCTCGGTTTTTGAATGCTCAGCAAATGTAACGAGAAGTACAAGATTTACAGGCCTGTTTACAGAAACGGTGCAGAGCACAGAGCGAGTGAAAACCGGACCGATTGTGTGAATTTCTTTTCAACAAAGAAAAAAGTAGTTACTAAAGCAAATGCTGAAATGGAACCAGTGTATTGATATAGTACTTGATCCCTGTTCTCGGGGATGGTTAAGCACAGGAAGAGGCATGACAAATGCATGCCATGGACAAATGGGGAGAAAGAATATGAGACTGAGAGGCAAAGGGCTCAAGACAAATAAACCCCAACCTCATGTTACTGCTGTAGAGCTCCACCTCAGTGTCTCCGGTATTCTGTACAGTAAAATTAGCCAACAAAGAATCTTTTGCAGCATGCACATTTTTCACATTCTAGCTCTGTTCTTTAAGACCTCTACTTTGTGCTGGTGCTGTCCTGCAGTTGAAGTGACCCACTCTGGAAATTTTGTAAATACTTTCTGTGCCTTGCTGTTTTTTTGCATGCCTGCACGCAGTTTATCCAGTGAATCCAGTGTTTTGGTTTGGCTGTAAGACAAATGCCTCTCTTTCAGGTTGCTCAATATGCTATCTTCCATTTTTTTTCTCTATTTTTTATGTAGTGTGTCTTTGTTTGGTGAATGTCCTTGTGGCTCCTTCTCCCACTGAGGCATGTTCAGTCACTAAGGGCCACCTCTGCCTGGTCTCTCTTTCGTGTAGCAGAGACCAGTAACTCCTTGTGGACGGCCCTATCATATGGGATTCCCTGCTTTGTCTTCTCCTAGTCGCCGACCTCATCTGTGCATGGTGCCAGTCCGAAGCGGCTTCCCTGTTTGTGCACTGCCTCCTCTGCTTGTTATCTCCTCACTAAGTGCAGTTTTCTCTTTCAGCCAAAGAGCATTGCCACCCATGTGCCATAGAAGTGAGCAATAATGGTCTTCCCTCCACAGTGCATGTGAGAAAGCAAGCTCCACAATAGCTTTCCAAGTGCCCGATGCTGTGTGTTCTGTGGATTACTTGTGCCGCCGACAGGGCATGCAAGCCACTGGGAGAAAGCTCTGTTAAAGTTACTCCTCCAGATACACGGATCACCCCTGTCCTCCACTAAAAACTAGAAACTATAAATGGCACGTTTTAGTTTGGGAATGCCCACCTAGCCTTCTGTTCCCAGGCAGATACATCTGTGTTCAACATTTTTCAGCGATGGCTATCATTCACTTTCTGTAGATACTGGTGCCGTTCTGATCTTTTGCTTGTGCTGAATAAAGAAAAAGTGTAGTGTCAAATATTCCTCGACTTCTACTTGTTTCAGTTTTCTTTAACATGCTTGAAAATAGGGCTTAGGTTGGGGTTAGCTTTTTTTGTTTACCTGTTCTCCACTCATGCTGTTGTAATAAATAATTTGGGGTAGACATTGAGAGAAGACTTTTTAAACATTAGAACATTTCACTTTTAGATTGGACGTGCGTGCAAAGTGGTCTGAAGGGTCCCACTTCATACAAAATTCCATTAAAATCATAAGTAAATTACAATAACAAAGATTCTTGTACCACAGCAGGGGTTTGACAATAATGTTTTCTGTGCATTCAAACGCTAATCTGCTACCCTGTGTTCCCAGATTGTCTAACTTCTCCCACTGCTGACTTGAGGTAGTCACAAGAGATACAAAACTTTTTATGGAAGAGAATGTGTAGTCATCCAGAGAGCATTTCCACGCTAGGGCCCTCCAGAGCACACACATGAAAACACTGTAGGCAAGGGTGATCCACCTAATTTCCTTGTAAAAATTACTGCATCGGTAGAACTGGAGCACACTGAGATTGAGTCAAGAAGAGCTTTAAAGTAATGGACAACCTGTACACAGTAGAAGGTTGCACCATGTTTCAGGAACTGTACATATAATAACACATCGTGGGAAGACATTTTCTGCTACATGGGGCTCTCTTAGCGACAGTGCGCAGATGGTGGAATAGGGGCTCTATGAAACCACTTAAACACTGCTGTTTAGAAAATGTTTGTAGTCTTGAAGGTCCAGTCAGGTACTGATCACTTTAGCACCTTCAAATTGTGATTTAGTGTTTCTGTGGGATAAAAGGACTGAGGATTTGGCAGCGCAGATTTCTTACAGTTACTTGGAACACTATGTTGAAATGCTCCCCCCAACGTTTCTAGAAATTCCAGGTTTAATTTAATTGAATACTGTTATTTGCATTGGTTATAGATGCCCCCAAGGAGGATCAGTCATATGCTCCTTGTGCACCTGCTGGATGTTCCAGGTGTAGTGGGAAGGAACTGACTTTTTCCACATGATTTGGAATTGCTCCTCCTTGAGAAATTATTGGAACATGGTCTTACATTGCCTCTCTTACTCTACGGAGGGGGATATGCCCTGTATTCTCGAGGCTTGCTTGTTAGGTCTTTTCCTCAGGACGAGGACTAACAAGTGACTGGTACATTTATAGACTTGGTGTTTAAATTGGCTTGCCGTCCGATATGTTTGAGCTGCAAAAGCCCAAGGGGCCTGGACTTAGATGAGTGAATGAGCTCAGTAAATTGACTGAATGAGTAGGTCCACACAGTGTAATGTAGGCCTGGGATGTGAATGTCATCATGAATGTCATCATGCCAGTCTCTGGATCGTACTGGGCAAGTGGTTCCTATACAAGAAGTGCATGGTTGATTTCTGATGCATGTAGGTGGCCTTCATGTTTGGATCGCTGTTAGGATGCGCTGCTGAGATATCCCACTCCCCGACCACAATAACAGGTAAACATGTATGAATATTTGTGATGGAAGAGTTCAGCTGCCAAATTAAGGCTAAGGTATTGCTATGTTATCCATGTTTGGTGTACGTTACTGTCCAGTTGTTTCTGATGGAGTTCTGCCGCAGCACAGAAGGCTTGATCTCCATAGATCCTAAGTGCAGGACTTAGGAGGGAGGTGGTGTACAGAGAATCAGAATGTTTGCTTGAAGTGCGTGAGTTTTTCGTTGAAGAAGCAGAGTTGCAATAGAACATATTGTGCTGCAATACAAATGGCCGCTAAGGAGCAAGTGTCTCAGTGAGTTGTCAGTAGTGAGCGATCGGTTGGATATGATCTCTCAAAAGCAGAGTTTTTGTAGAATTCTTCCCAGTAGCACTATAGGGGAGCTGAGGGACAAGAGCAATGACGGGACAGACGAGTCATTCAGCGTAGAGAGATGGATTTCTGTAAGCATGTTTGACTAAAGCATCCCAGAGGTAGTTAAATATTCAAAGATTAAAGAGCAATTTAAAAAAAAAAAGAAGAAAAAACACCCACTTGTGCCTAGTGTAAGTGATACAAAGGTCGATGAGGAGAGTTTGGGGATTATTTGGAGTGTGCGGGACCACAGGTAAATGTGAGCAGCAATGAAAGTCTAAGAACCTTATATAAGCCAATGAGTTAATTTGTACAATATCGTTATGTGAGATAATTTGCAGACACATCGACCACTCCATTTACGCAGAGTCACAGTTAGGTTAATAATTTATTTTAATTTAATAGAGATGTAGATGAAAGTGCCTTCACACTCTTATTGGGTGTACCTTTTAATGTAGAGCAGAAGATTCTAATTTTCAAAATACCAGTCTCTCGCACAATTTGTTGCCTTGCGAATATTATTATAACTTCCCTTACTAAAATGTGATGAACAATCTTTGAAGTCACTTCTTCTGGGTAAAATAACATTTAATTTGACACTAAATTCAAGTTCTAAATAAAAAGATATTACACAAATGTGTTTATTGTTCCTCAATTACATCTTGGCTACATAATAATGGTTTGTTTGTTGAAAAAAATATTGCATTCCATTCATTTGTCTTATCAATTTGATACGCAACTCAGATTTATCCATCCATATGTTGTAATGTACTTCACTCATATTTGATAAGGGTTTGATAATTTAATCTACATATTGTCATTTAATATAGTGAATGATAATAGTATGTAGTTAATTTACTAAATTTTAACATGCTCATTGACAAATTATCCCTCCTCACTATAGGTATTTGTCAAACACCTCAGTTAGTTCTTTCACAGTTTCTTTACTTTCATAGTATGCTGTTGATTTCACCTCAATTTCATCACACTTGAGTAAGGATTATAATGTATATGTGATAGGAAAAAACAGTAAAACCACTTATTTTACTATTTAGTTCCTCAGTAATAACATTTCGGTTCAGTAACTTTTTAGAGTATTGTTTTGACTTGCATACCAGATGTCTCTTGGACCTGGTCACACCTAGTTACTGTTGAGGGCGTCTCTTCTATTGTTGTAGATTTTGTAGACCTTAACAACGGCAAGTTCTACGTTGGAGTCTGTGCTTTTGTGAAAGTCCAGCTGAAGGTAAAGTACTTTCTGTTCTAGATCTACTGAGAATCATCTGTTCTTAGCTCCATTGTGCTATAGTTTTAACTTACTGTCTTGCTAGATTCCTAGAGGTTGTCCCTCCTTGGTCATCACAGATAGCAATTCTAGGGTGATTTCTAATCTATTGTGACCTAGAGCCATGTGGTAGAGCTATACCTTGGCCTATGGAGACAATCAGGAAATTCCTTATTCAGTTTGATTAAGGTGAAGTCTTATCTCCTCCCATAAGCAAAGGCATTAGTGTTTGTACCCTCCCACTGCCAAGGTACCCAAATACCCTTCATAATCTAAAATATGGTTCCGCTGTGGTGTGAAAGATTAAAGCTGGATACCCTGGTGCCAGTACATGGGAGTCTGCTCTTGCTGCTCCCATTAAGGGACTTGGGACACCTCTCAATGCACAGTGGCCAATGCCTTTTATATAATGTGTGAGCAAAAGTATCTCAGAACTAGCACAGTGACGAAAACAAGACTGATTGCAAGTTTATTTGGGTCTCGTGCATGGGTGGAATGAGAGTAATGATTCTGTCTTCAGTAGATGCCAGGTCTGATTATTTTCCATACTGTCTCTTGCCTTCCTCAAACCACCTTCCCCAGGATGGTTCATACCATGAAGACGTGGGTTATGGTGTCAGTGAGGGGCTACGGTCAAAAGCGTTGTCCCTTGAAAAGGCGCGGAAAGAAGCTGTGACTGATGGACTGAAGAGAGCCCTCAAGTAAGCACTACACATTTTCTGGAAACAGATGGCCATCCTGTAACCCCATACCGCATTTGTTTTTTATGTACATTTAAAGTTAGTATATACTTACTAGAACGGGTTGGCAGTAGGCCGGCCTGTGGGCTGAGATGAGGATAGTACCTATCCACCCAAGCTCTTCTTGCAGATTTCTTTGTATTTATTCTGCCTCAGCACATTCATGTGTCCCTTTTGTGTCCTTTGCAATCCCACACCTTGGCGTCCTGACGCCTTCTCTTCCTACTGTCACGGATCGCTTGGCCATTCTTTCATTTTTCCCTAAGTCTTCTAGTTCAGCTCTTGTTCTGTTTCTGAAAAAAAAAAAATTTCTTATATCCCTCGCTTCCTGCTAGCTGTCAGTCACTACCACTAATACTTTATATGCTCAGTTTTCTGGAAAGGGCCTGCACACTCTCAGCTGCCCACTATCGCGCAGTTCGAGTGATCGATTGTCCCTGTTCGGTTTTCGCACGGCCTGGGCTGATGGAACATCTTTTCTTTCTTTTTCTTCCAACTTAGCATTCTATTTCTCCTCCTTTTTGTTGTTTTTAGTTCTTTGGATTACTGTTGATAACCTTATTTATCTCCAGTGAGTTTCTTCCCTTCACAGTGCTCATACAGGAACAACTCCTTCCCCGGCGAGTCACACGCTTAGCTGTGTTCTCCCACAGTTTTCCTGTTGCTTCCCTACTCTTTCTTTTTCCTTTCTGCTTATGTCATATGATTTTATTCACGTTTTTAAGTTAGAAAAAATAACTTTTACGTAAGCCAGATCAACATAGCCACTGATATTTGTCTCTCTTTCAAGGAAAAAAACTATTACGAATGTGATTTACGTTGAATAGGTGTCATTTGCATAATGTTTTATTGTAAAAGTCTACATTGTACTCTGATTTTCGGTTTCCCTACTTCAACACATTCTGTAGGTGTCAGCTGCTGATTTGGATGCATTCCCATTGCCTTTGCCAAACTCTTTCCAAAGGATGTATGTTCTCGATCATGCAATAGCATCTCTCTGTGTTATTTTTTTATGTTGATGTTGATGTAACAGAATAACTGTAAAACTTTGCACTTGTATAGCGCACTACTCACCCGTTAGGGTCTCAAGGTGCTGTATGCTTACCGCTGTGGAACCCCTCTTGGCTTTTCCCTGTGAGGTGGCCACTCCTGGACAGCCCCAGGGTGAAGCCAGGCATCCAAGCGCTGTGAGGGCCGTTGTGGAAATTAAGCAAGCTATTGCCCAGAGTTACAGAGTGGGACCCATTAATTAGATTAGGCACCAAGGTAGGAATTATCTGGTCCAAGGGAATTGAGCCCAAGACCTGCTGAGGTGGGAATTGAACCCTTGTCCCGAGCCAGATCTCTGCATCAGGGTCTGCCGCTCTAACCGTTGTGTCACACTTCTCCAGAACGAGGATATAGGCTGGGTACTATAGAAAATACTTGTAACAGAGAGGTCTGCTGTTGTAAATCCATTTACACTTGCCAGGAATATTTTGTTTTACTACCTGGCAGGCATACATGAGATATTTTCAGCATTAAACATACTTACACAGCCAAAAATACCTTTTTGATTAGGGTCTGATGAATTCATTAGTAGATGGTGGTTCCACGCTATTGCTGCCATTTAACTGTACCTGGGCTCTGCACCTCAGATTCACCTAGTTGTGGTTGAACTTGAATCTACTCCGAACCAGCCGCCACCCAAGCAAAAGCCCTCACCAGGTGGCTCCATTCTGCACTCACACCTGTGAACAAAAATACAGAGGTGAGGCCCAACTGGGTTCTTCACGAGAACCACATGGGCCACCAAATGATTTGGGGTGGGAGAAGAGGTGTGGTAAGAGCTGCTTGCCAAACCTTCCTCGTGGCGCCTTGGAAGTAGGCTTCACCTCTGCCAAAGGTTGGGGAAAAGCCACCAGGATGGGTGGTGCTGATATGCAATGGCATCTATGTTGCAGATTTAAACGGCCGAACTAGTGGCCAGTGGTAGAACTACTGAGTCTATCTCCACTGATCTCCTGCATTACTCTGTGAAGCATAGTTCTGTAAAACTAAATGCTATAATGTTTCTTTTTTTTAAACATGTTTTTATTGGTTATTTTCATGAACAGTCCCCTCGCGTCGTACCTAAGTAGCAAGGAGAGTTGAAAAACTCAAATACAGAACCATAACTTAGGATCTAGTCGCTCACTGCCCTTGACCGCCAATAAAATCAGCCACAATGGTAAGGTCCTCCCCCGACGCTCGGCGCGCCCTGGGCTCAAGGCTGACACTATCCGTTTAAGTGATCCATAGAGGAGCAGCACCAGGTGCCTTGCCGTCCCTGCCGTCAGCATCGGTTGTAGTGATCCCGTCTGCTTCCCAGACTTCCCCTCGGTGCTCGCCAATTTAGAGTATTGCAAAAAATGGCTCACATACATCTATAAAGTTAGATACTTCTCTCCCTGGTATAGGTCAGCCACTGTCTCACACCCTCCTGCCCTCGAGCGTGCCAGGACATTTCAGCAAAAACCATAGGACGAGTTCCCTAGCAAAGGGCGGTCTCCTCAGCGCCCCAGCTACCTGCCACCTGGCGCATTACGTACGGGACATCTCCCGACGTCCTCGAATGTCATACGCAGGGTCACTGGTGATTGGGTGCGATAAGTGCCCTTCAGTATTGTATAGTATTTATATAGCGCTTACTACCCCTGACGAGGCGCCAAAGCATTTTCGGCGAGTGGCCTTGTCTCTTTCTGCAGTTCTCTTCCCCTGCTGCGCAGTGAGTCACATGCTGACATTTAGCAGCATAGTAAAGCTTCATTTCCGGGGGACCCAGGCCTCCCTCTGCGACGTCTGGTGAGCTTCAGTTCCGGGGGACCCAGGCCTCCCTCTGCGACGTCTGGTTTGAGTAGCGGCAATGCCACCCTGCTCTGCGTCCCAGCACACACCGATGAAGTCAGAAGGCCGTCCTGGGTCTTAAAACAACTGCGAGGCACAGCATAGAGTGTCTTCTGAAGGAGGTAGAGGCCCTCCATTTCCGCTACCGCAATCAGTGGCAGTGAGTTCCAGAGGTGTACCGACCTCGTCAGTCTGCTCAGCACTGGCTCAGTAATGTGCTCATGTTGCCCCTCCAGCCAGTGTACGACCAAGATGCACAGATACCCAAAAGTTTCAGTTCCCCCTGGGGCCTTACCCAGCGCCCCTTTAATCTTCCTTTAGCAGTGGGTTAGTGGATGCTGTAAACCTGAAAGCTTATGCCTCGGCCGTGCATCGGGTTTCTTTCGAGTCCAGTAGCTCCTGTAGGGCCCAGTTGTGGCACAGCCCATACTGTGTTTATACCCCTCCTGCCCCACGCTTTCTCTGTCTGGACCGGTTCAGATCCCAGCTGATTCTCTATGCTGGCATTGCTCTGACTGAGATGCCTTTTTCCACTGTCCAATATGGCCTTATGCATGAAAGAAGAACATGGAGAATGTATTCAATTACTGATGGGAATCTGGCTCTGAAATCCTGCAACAGAGGATCACAGGTGAGCCTGAGCTGTGACTCCGCCTTCTACGGTTGCTAAGATGTGCACAGTCAAATATATCTTCAGCAGGCAACAAACCCTTACCAGTGAGATGAGCCAATCACGTTGCTGTCCTAGTTTGAATCAGTCTCCCAGATTTCACTGAAGCACTTTCTGCTATGTTGATGATAATGTCTAGGCCTGTTCCTATCACTCCATTCATTATAGAATTATTTAAAGCATTTGTCCATGAACCCTACTTAAGATCCCACTGTGCTATTCAACTGTTGAACTTGTTTGATATAATAGAGTACTAGATGCCACAATACAGGCTACAAAAAAGATAACTTGAAAAAGAATAACCTGTGGTCCACTCACATTGTTAAAAGAAAATTACAAATACCCTGTACCCTGACTTGAATGAAAATGGATTACCTCATACTTCTAGGACCTAAAAGCACTGTATTCAGTTAGGCTGCAGATTCTAAAATCACATCAAGAGAGCCAAGAAATGTATGTCTGTGAGGGTCGCCCTCCAACTTGGCCAAAGACCTGTTCGGGATAATTGAGGAACTACGACTGTCAACTGCAAATCTAGGAGTGGCCACACAAGGTTCAAAACTAGCTAGAACTTTTTTTTTTTTTTTTTTTTTTTTTTAAACTAGGTAAAAAACTGAACACCACATTCTATTTGTTAAGAAACCTCTCCATGTCCCTTTGTTTAACGCCTTGGTCTGATCAAAATAAGTTTACAGGAATATGTCTTTTGAGCCCGAGCAAGCTTCAAATAATAGTCTTCAACTTAAGAATGTAACAGCAAGATTCCTTAGCAGTTTTATAAGATTCTATGACATTTTGCCTTCCCTGTGATAACTGCACAGGTTATCCGACCGCAATAAAATAACTTTTAAAGCTGTAGACATCAGTCCCAGGTCAGTGTTTTAAAGCTTGCCAGATTTCATGACCTTTAAAGTCGGTCATTAAGACGCTAGATCCTTGTGTTGGAGCAATGATTTCTTTTGTCCATACCATAATCGTTCACCGTTACTCATGGAGACAGATTATTTTCCACTTCTGCTACTAAAGTATGAACATTCTTTGGAATATACAGTCAGTCTTCTCTGAACCAATGTAGAAAACAGGTCACAACGTATGTATTAACCCTTCAACTGTCAGTAATGTATTGTGTTCCTTGCAACACCAAGAAGCTTTTTGTGAATACTGGGTTCTACAAATCCATTCAGCATAACAGAATATAACATACCGCCTTACCTTGGGTCAGCTGAGAGCCCTGCGGCTCAATTTGTGCACGGCCAGTTACTCTGAAGGATCCTTCTCCTCTTCATACCACTATGCTTTATGCTGTCCGCGTTGAACACACAGGTCTGGGGAAGAGGCCAGCGGTGCTTCTGCCAGCTTGTCGCTCAAGAGAAATTGTCACCAGCATTGTCTCTTCTTTCTCCCCCGCCAAACCACAGACATGCACCGTTGATGTATTGGGGACTGATATCTGTCAGCTTGCTCACATGGCAGGTTGCTCTTGGGTGCCTCCAATCTGTGGCAGCTCTGGCTGGAGTCTTCTGAAGCCTGAATTACTGAACTCCACGGCTCAGATAGACGACCATTGTCCTTGATCTAAAGCCAGGCTTCCATGGGCTGCCACACCCGTTAGAACTCATTGGGACCATCCTGTCATGCTTCGTGCTTTCTGGCAGTGAGGCGCCAGGTGGAGGTCATGTCAGGGGAACACAGTTTGGCTCAACTGGGCTTTAACTTGGCTCAACTTGGATTTTTACCTGAGCTTCAGGTGGCTTTGGTTTGTGCCTTGTTGGAATTGTTCATGGCAGGAGCCACCTGGCAAAAGGGAGTGGAGACACAAGTGGGAGAAGTACAGGCTGTGAGCGGCCCCAGTCTGGCCTCTGGGTACAGCCACAGCAGGGTTGAGTAGAGTAAAGCTCAGGAAGTGTTTGTTAACTCTGAAATGTTTTTCTTTGCTGCATTGACATTTATTAAAAGCCTATCCAAAGATAGATGTTTTTTTTCTTTAACTGCATGGATTTTTTTTTTTAAGAATGTGTGCATCAATAAAGGTAACTGGAGACAAAGGAACATTATTTTACGTTGTAGCTGATTTAAGTCTTAAGGGCTGTGAGAGGTCTTAGCGGTTTACTTTGTGGACTTTCGCTGATCCTATACTAAAAACTGGGTCTGATCTTGTCATTCACAGTACACAAAGTGAAAATTAAATTTAACTTAATGTTAACTAGATCATAAAACTGAATTTGAGAAAAAAAATGCTTAACTCTGGAGTTGAAGACACTGGTAGGACCAACAATCCAGTAAATTCTAATAATCACTGTGACAAAGTTCTAGACAGAAAACTATTTTTTTATGCTTTAAAAAAACAGACAAAATCTATTAACACCAATGGTGATTTAAAGCCAAGCAATAAGATTCTAAATGTATCCCAAGTAAATTGTACTTCAAAATCATTCTCTGGATTTGCTCATAGTCTTATTGTGTTTATGGGCAAGGTGTTTCAGATGTCATGGTTAAGTAAAGTGTCTTTGCCTGGTTTGAACTTGGATAACTCGCAGCTACTTACCAAACTAGATGTATTAGTAACTACATGACATATTACTTGTACACAACACATCTCCAATATTAAAACATCTGTTGGGAATATACTTCCTGACTTCAGCCTACAAGATGCTCAAGATGACTCCACCCTCTTATACTATTTTAACCGCAAACTGGGCAATAAGCATGCCTTTAACAGAGATGTCAGATACTTCTTTCAACTTGTGCGCACTACTATCTAAGCCAAGTTTTAATTTTAAAGATCTATTAAACTGACATGAAAGGTGTTAGTAAAGTTTCAAATCAAGGTTGTCCATTGTATAATCATCTGGAGACCTTTTGATCTCATTTGCAAAATTAATTGTTTTCGATGATTTAATGGACATTTAAATTACTTACAATTAAAACTATGCATCATCTACACAAGACTATCACTGACCACTTTCTCACTGCTGGGTTGAATCCTACAGAGAGAATCCTAGCTTAACATCTACATTTACACTGAAACCGTGATTCTCAAGGTTGACTATTCAATCTCTTTCTCCCCCCTTCAAGACTCAAAGGTCTCTGAACAATCAAGATCTGCTACTAACTACTGTGCTTTCAAGCCAGAACAAAATAAATATCTTCATGGGGTATGTCGGAGCCAAGAAAGGGAATGCCGTGCAGAAGTGGACCATCTGCTGATTTGATCGTGCTCTGCATTAAAATCTGCTACGCACTGGCCAAGAACAACCTCCTGAAAATGAGCATGCTCATTCCACCAGAGCCAAAGTTTCAGTCACCGCATTAGCATGCAGAGTTCTTGTCCTGGGCATCTGTCCGGTATCAATGTGGGCATCTCTGCACACGTTTACCAAGCACTACTGCCTGGACAGTAGGGTCTGTAAGGAGGGGCATTTTGCTTGTTTGATCCTGCAGGACTTTTTATTGTGAAATTGCTTTGAAGCCCCACCTCTGGGGAGGTATTACTTGGGTAACAAGTTATTAACCTTTGCTAACGCCTTATCTGGTAGATACTCTATCTAGCTGCAGATTCCTTACCAGCCCTCCCATCTTTGCGAACAGATTTCTAGAGTCAGGGCTGTTCCTCTTTCAGGGCTCTAGTTTTTCACACCAGTGGTTAGTGGCTCAGCGCTTCTGGCGTGGAAACTCGTGAAAAGAAACTGACAAGAAGCACACTGCAGTGGTGTCTATATAGGCACTGCGCACATCCCTTCAGGCGCTGACGATGCCACGCGGAGTTGAACAGTGCCTACCAGCGTGCAGGGGTTACTGCTCACGAAAAGTTTCTGTATCCAGGCTGAGTCCTGAGGATATTCAAAGGTAAGTCATCTGCGGCTAGATAGTCTCTACCAGATAAGGCAAGTAACCGAAGGTAAGTAACTTTTTCAACAGTAATTAATGCAAAGAATTTATTTGAAAACTAAATTTGTCAGATCATCTCTGGGCACTGTATTGCATAATTCAGTTGAAGGCAATATTAAATAATTGGGGTACATCTTCTTATGCTTGGTCCTGGTCCTTGGGAGTTTTTTTGTCAAAGCTATTGAACTTTGTATAATTTAACTGTAAAAGTAATAAAGGAAATATACAATTTAAACAATAGCATATTAAATATGGTGCCCTAATTTCAGAAGAGAAATGGATGTACAGAAAATTCATGATATCAGTATCAAAATTACTTCTATCCGAACACCCTGAGTTGGAACATGGACATTTGAAATCACACCATCAAAAGTGCCTAAAATTACTCAAGCCAAGAATGCAGCAATTTTGGAGTGAATTATCTGAAGCTGCCAATTCAAAGAACTTCCTGAGAATTCTGGAGTCTTGGCTTTGGAAGGGCTTACTATGAGCATTGATGTGACTGTCCTATCACATACAATACATGGGAAGCTTTCATTATAATTAACTATCTACAGTATGCAATATTCACAAAGTCACTAATATTATTTGGGCAATAATGAACCATTCTCTCACACAAAGGTTTTTGCACTAACTATTTCTTGTCGATCATCTCACTCTTGGGGTTCCAGTGCCTGTACTGAACGTGTATCCCACTGATTCGAGTGCTGTCTCGAACCCTGTTTACACTAACATTTTGACAGCAGTCTAATTCCAACACCATGGAGAGGATGAGTTTTATAATCAATACATGATCAGACCTAAACAGTTACGGTTTAGTAGCATTTCTTGTTTCAGATGGAAACATTTTTTGCCAAATTTGCTTGAAAATCTTTCTCATTGGTCGCTAGGAAAAAAGTGTTAAATGTTCTCAGACTTGCTTTATATCTAGCTGTTAAACTCCTTGGTAAATAGAGCACTGGAAGAAAAAGAAAAAGGTCACAAACTGTCTCTTCTATTGAGTTGACAGAAATGGTTTAAGTTGTACACATGGGGTATTGTAACGCTCTGCTGCACTTCTGAATTGAATTACAGCTTTGGACGTGCACCCAAGATATTTGCACACTTGTAAAAAAAAAAAAAAAATGTCCCTCTATTATGTTTATACTTTTTCTTATCATAAAACTCATATAAAGTTTTGAAAATAAAAAGGTCAGTTTTGTCTGCCATCTTATTCCCGCTTCTTTTCACTGTAGAGAGCGGACCTCTGATCACCTTGATGGTTATGCGCACAATTGGGTTACCCTCTCCGTGGTACAGATGGGACTCCAAAAGCAATCAAACCGATTACAAGAGCAAAATAACATTAGTGATTAGTAATAAACTTTTCAAACACTATAAATTATGCCCCGAAGCTGGGTTTAACTGGTGCTTGGGATATTTTCCGATCAAACAAGTTTCTGACTAATTATACCTTGTGGTCCCATTGAAATTACATTGAAAATGGAATGTACGTGCCTCAAAGTTAGATCTCAGGTGTTCTGGAGTAGCTAACGCTTTAAATGTTTATCTAGGACGTATGGGAGCGAGCAATAGGGCCCAGGATTACTGCTGCAAATATAATTACTTCCCTTATTGCTATATGGCTCGCTAGTGTTTCCTGTAAGGGCAATTGATGGGCTGGAAAAAACCTTCATGAGAAGTATCCGTTGCCCTTTAAATCTCATATCTTCTACTCTGCATTGCAGGCTTCAGCTTGAATTAGGACTTACCTCCTGATTGCACTTGATAATACCCGATTTGTGAAAAACCGTTGTTTGTGATTGTGTGAGGGCAGAAAAAAACGCCTTTTAAAAAGTTAGCTACAAGGAAACCTTGGGTGTGACTTCTAGTTGTCTCGTGCATAGACAGTTATTTCAGACTGCCAGTTACCTGGCTTTATTTTGTGACTTATTTTTTCCTCTACAGGTGCTACGGAAATGTACTTGGGAACTGCATCCTGGACAAAGATTACCTGCGGTCTGTCAACAAGCTTCCGCGGCTGGTATGTTGACTGCTGTGAGGAGAAACCACAGATTCTCAGGGCTGCACTGGGAACCCAACCTGCCCTGGCAAATGTTGTCATACCAGCCCCCATAGGGTGCATAGCGAGCCCAAGAGCTAAAATGTGGCAATTTGGGAAAAATTGCAAAAATCGTGCATTCTACAACACGTTTTTCATTATTTTTATATATATATATATATATATATATATATATATATATATATAATTGAATTAGTCTTTAAAGCTTCTCGTCTCTCCATAGCCTGTGTCTCTCACATATATTTCATTTGTTTTATACCACCTCTTTACAGCGTAGGATGTCACTTACAGATACAATGAATCGTACATGTGTAAATCACTCCATAGAAATTGTTACATAAGACAGAGAGGACTACAAAGTGTAGGATTCACGTCATCCATACTGGTAGGCATTTTCTAAGAGTGTTTGGTCTGCTGAAGTTTAAACCCAGATTTCATAACTTGAAACAGTGATTAGGGTTGACTTTACAAATAAGGATTTGTTTGTTTCTACACAAACAAACCCTTTTTTAGCAAAATTAGGGTAATGGAAGGCTGGGAAAAAATATAACATTCTAACCTGTACCATGCAGCTTGTATGCAGTTCTTTGATGTCAGATCATAGCTCACTGTGCTAGATTATGATTGTAATTTATGAACTGCACAGTAACAAAATGATCTCTGTGACAAAAGCAGTAACCCACTGAGCTATGCATTAATCACCAGAGTTATCGTGGCCCTTTTATTGTTGAATGAAAGTTGTTGAATATACAAGGAACTCTACAGTGCTTTTTGAACGTATTGCTACAAAACCGCCCCCCACACCCTTCCAGCCTCTTGGGGAAACGCCCGATGTCCGGTACGGCCAGTTCGGCCTTGCAGACTGCACATTTTCTCAACATCAGCGGGTATATAAACAACTGGCATGTCAGCGAGTTCCTCTGATCTTTTACAAGAGCGCTCGCTTTTTAATAATTCTACCATTTCCTTTCACCCCGGTCGCAGGGGCTTAACACTGACTGCACCAAAGGGATACATATGTTTTCAGATTCCGCTCTGACTCATTAGCACTACTGTACATACCATTGACGACTGCAGGGTCGACAGCTCACTCTACTGGCCCTATTTTGAACTTGCTGCACAGGACATTTGACTGATGTTCTTCTAAGGCTGTCTAAATAACGAGTATTGACAAAGATAATTGTCTTGCTTTTTGGTTGTCAGTGTATACCTATGGTCTTTGCAAATATCTTTTGCCGATGTGTCCTGCGTCAGCAAAAGTAAATAATTTTTGCATATACAGTGCAGCATTGGAAAAAAGGCTAAAAGCGCAATGATGTTTACGCACACACGCGTTCGTCACAACTCCTGTACATACGATATGAGAGCTCCTCCGTTTTATTTACTTTTTATATTTACCATTCCATTATCGTAGGCAGCAATCTTGAGCAATTAAAAAAAAAAAAAACTAACTAAAAATGGTGACAGGAGGGGCGGCAAGTAATTGAGGAGTGACTGGGGTGGAGTGGGCAGTAAACAATGGAGGAAATTGAGGTGGGGGGTTAAAACAAAATATGTAAAACCAAAAAAAAAATGCTGTCAGGGAAAGCTTTGCTGAAGCAATGGCAGAGCTCGGAGAGGGTTGGAGAAGGGAGCAACACGGAACGCAGGTACTAAACTGGGAGGAAGCAGCAGATGAGAAGCAAGCAAGAAAACACTAGCGCTCAATGTTGTAACAAAAAATACTCCCCTGCATATGAGCAGTGGAAGGATACAAGGCATCCAGTTAAAAGTTTGGTGAGGAATCGATGGTCAAGGGGAAGAGCAAACACAAAGTGGAAGGAAAGCTGTAGAGTAAGAAGCTATCAAATGATATAGACAAGAAATCCATCATGCTGGGCCAAACCCCACTGTTATTTTTTGTAGAAGGCCTACTGTGGACAGTACCAATATTAAGTTAAAAGCTGCTTATGAGCGACATCTAATAGCTTCACTACTCACTGTTATAGCACCTAAAATCTGATATTTTAAGGTCTAGGCCAATACATAAGTGAGTTTTAAGGTTTTAGGGGCAAATGTTCACTTTTTGGTTTAAAAATGATGATGGTCCCTGGCGTGCAGCCCCATTAGTGACTGTTTTAAGCTAACAATGCTTCAGCATTTATACTGGTATGTTCTGAAGTCACTATCTGATAGAGACTTCTAGTTGCAGATTCCCTACCTTAGAATTTTCCCCAGGCGTCAGACTCCGTCCGGAGTTTTTTTTTAGAGCAGTACCCTTGCGTGCCGTCAGGTGGCGTCAGTTGACTCTTCGTGCGTCGCTGGCGTCTTGGTCGCCGTGATGTCACAGTCATATATAGGCTCCACCCCAGCGCGCTGACGTCAATTATTTTCTTTCTGCGCCAGCCTACGGGCAGATTCGGAGAGAGCTACCCTCAGTCGTTGTTTGACTGCTACAGTTTTGTCGAGTTTTTCGACACTTTTTTAGTGCGTCTAGGATGTCACATAAGACCCGTTTCAAGCCTGTTACTGCATGATGTCAATGATGGAATCGCACCTCATGTGCTTGTGGTGTCTGGAGCGCGACCACGACATGAAGTTGTGCTCTGAGTGCCAGACCGTGAACCCGAAGGCTTTGAGGGAGCGGTCCCTAAACGTCCTGGCGCCCCGGTGCTTGGTTCCGCATTGCTCCCGATCTCGCTCGAGAGGAAGGTCACAAGACTGCTCGCTGAGCCATCACCACTCTACTTCATCCCACTCAAAGTCCTCTGGATATTCAGGTCACAAGAAGAAGTCGAAGAAGAGCAAACGTTCTTCGACTTCACCCCGTCACTTGGACAATGCAACATGGGAAGAGCGCCAATGCTCTAGGCCTCCATTCTCTTAGCCTGCTTTTGGGTCGGCTGTGCACCTCCACAAGTTTCCAGGAGCCTGAGCCACTCCTGCCCAACTCTAGGAATTTTATTAGGCCATGGACCTCATTTTTGGGGAGACCACCTTGGTATCAAACATGTAGGAATCATACCCCAATACTAATGCCAGTATTTGTGGCATGATTCCATGCACTCTGAGGGCTCCTTAGAGGACCCTCCAGTATTGCCCCAGCAAGTCTTCGAGGGTTTGTGAGCAGCACACGCTGCTGCAGTTCCTCACAGGTTTCTACCCTCCTGTTGCTTGACCAGCTCAAGCAGGGGAAGGCAGAACTAAGGTTTTCATGCGGGAGAGGAGATGCAACACCCTCTCCCTTGGAAATAGGTGTTACTGGGCTAGAAAGGGTTAGCCTCCTCGCGCTACCAGACTGCTTTGAATGGCACATTTGGTGCCCTCCCTGCATAATTAAGTTTGCATCAGTCCATTGACCCTACGGTCCGTACTCTTACGTGAAACTGCACAAAGGAAAGGGGAGTGACCATTCCCCTTTCCATCACCACCCCAGGGGTGGTGCCCAGAGCTCCTCCAGGCCACTTGTTTCTGTCGTCTTGGGAACAAGATGTGCAGAGGCCCCTGGGAGCATCTGGTTGGTCAAGACAAGTAGCTGACGTCCCCTCTGATAGGTGATAACCCTGCAGAGTGACCTAGCCCCTTCTTAGAGCTATTTAGGGACTCCTATGCGAGTGGGTCCCCAGATTCGGCACGCAAGACTCCACCAGGACTCCTCTGCATCGACCCCTTCTGCTCCTGGGCACTGGAACCACTGCTGGACTTCTCAGCAACCAAACAAGCCTGCAACACCCGAGACAACCTCGCCTTGCAACATTGCTTCTCCGGCTCCTTCCAGCACCTGCAACATTTCCACAGCTGTCTATCCTCTGGGGTCGGCAAGACTTCAGCTGCAGCAAAGAAGCAAGAAGGAATCTCCCTTGGAGTGAAGGAGTCACTCCCCTGCATCCGCAGGCACCTAAGGCAACAACTTCCGGCTGTTGGGATCTGCTCTCCGCTGGAACTGCGTGGATGCCCCAACAAGATGGTGGTTCTGAGTGGTCCTCTTGGTCCTCTCTACCTTCTGTCCAACTTGGGAGACGGTGAGCCCTTGCCTCTCCCTGCAGGACAAAATCCCTGTGTGCCGTGACTCTGGCAGCAACCAAGGCTTTTTGACTCCTGCTCCGAGGGATCTTCAGGCTCCAAGTACTCCCGTCCTCCAGCACTTCATCCTTGCGAGGACAGTCTCCTCTCTGCTGCTCCGGTGACTTAGGACTCCTCTCCAGGTGTGCTGACTGGGTCTCACTGCAATTTACTGTGCCTGCTGCCAGTGGGTTGCCTCTGGGGGTTACGATTGCTTCTACTGGCTACCCTGACTGCTGAGGGTTAGCCTGGACTCCCCTCCAAAGGTCGAGTCCCCTGGACCTTGCTGGTCCTCTCAGCTCTAAAAATCCTCTTCTGCCCAGATTTGCACTTGCCAAGGTCTGTTGGTGGTCCTCCTGACCAGTGACTCATCTGCGACCTGGCGACTGCGTGGGACAGCTTCTGCACAACTTCAGGGACTCCTCTGCAGCTCCTCTGCTCCACAGCTGACTTTCATCTTCCTCCGTTGACCCGGATCTTCTCCCACAGAAGGGTGGGCAGTGGCTGCTGCCCCACCTGGACACTTCTGCATTGACTAGACTCTGTCCACTTCTTTTTCAAGTCCTCTTCATCCAGAATCCACCATGGGGTTCCACTGAACTGATCCTGTTCTTGCAAACCTTCTTTTCCATGTCCCCTTGTTAGCCTATGGGAAGATCAGCTAACTTACCTCTCCTCTCCTGGTCGTTGGGGGTCATCTAGGTACTCACCTCTTGGGGTTCCAAGCTCTCCCAGCTCTCTACTAACTACTCCACATCCTAGGTTGGGGACCTAACTTTGCATTCTACTATTTTAGTATATGGTTTGCCCCCCCCTATAGGGCCCTAGCTATTTCTTACCAATGCTTGTTGTTTTTCTATGCTAATTCAGAGTACTTACCATGTGTGTATATAGTGTATACTTACCTCCAGTTGTGGGTCTGCCTATAGTATTCTAGTTCAATGTTACTTTAATAAAGCATCTTTATTTTTGCAACACTGTGTGTTTCCTTTCATGTGAGAAGTTGCTGTGTGACTACTGTCGTATTGCACTTTACACTCCTCCTTGATGAGACTTGGCTGCTCACCACAGCTACCACGAGAGAGCCCTGGCTTTCTAGACACTGTTCAATAATTAATAAGGGTTGCCTGGACCTTGTATAAGGTGCAAACACCATAGGTGTCTGCCACATACCAGGTCAGCCTTCCTAGACTAGCGGTCATGATACCTCACCTGACGCTGGCATGCTTTGTCCCCCTACCATGGCAACGGAGTTGGGAGCATAGCATTCCATGTTGGTGAGAATGGTGGTTGAGGTCCTCAGCCTTCAGCTAACTTATGTGGCAGTCAGGACTAACCTCCTGACTGAGTTGCGTCAGCCTGGGGTTTCTACCTCTAGACTCCCGTTTGTCATTTAATGAAGCCCTCACTGATGTCCTACTGGGTACCTGGTCCAGACCCAGCACAATGGCAGTCGGCCGCCGCTATTAGCCTGTGCCGAACGAGGCTAAATTCCTGACCAAACACCCTATGCCTGAGAGTCATCCGAGCTTTTTATCGGGTGCATTCCCTTCCGCACCCATGGATAGGGAATCAAAAAGACTGGATCAATTTGGGAAGAAATTGTTCTCTTCCTCCAGTCTTGGACTGTGGTCTGTGAACACTGCAGGCCTTTTGGGCCGCTATTCCCATACTCTATGGAATATGGTTGCACAGGTGCTGCCTCTGGTCCCCGAGGAGGCCCAGGCTGTTCTGTCTCAAGCCGTTGCTGATGGGAAAGATGCAGCCAAGTTCACGTTGTGGGCTGGATGCGACTGACTCGCTGGGTAGATCGGTTGGGTCGACGGTGGCCTTACCGTTTCACTTCTGGTGAGGACATCTGGCTTTTCGGGGGATGGCCAGCAGTCACTCATGGACACGCCATTCGATGGCACCGTCTCTCAAAGCAGACTCTGCGCTCGAGCATTTTAAGGAGTCTCAGGCTACGGCTCAGTCCCTTGGCCTCGCAGCTCCTACTCTCCCTGTCGGTCTGCTTTTTGCCCCTTTTGTGGCACCCAACTGCATCCCTTTCTCACCAGCCACCGAGCCGCGCATGCTGCCCAGCCTCTGCGTGGCTATGGAGGTGGGATCCCAAGTGCTTGTGGATCAGGGAGCCAGCAGTCCGCCAGGTCTACCACCGCTCCAATCTTGCTAGTCCGTTGCTCCATCCCGGATGAGTTGGAGGCAGGATTTGCCATCACCTGCCCCCCTGGGAATCAATCACGACAGACTGGTGGGTTTGGCAAATAATCCAAAAGGACTACTTCCTCCCCTTCGAGACTACCCCTCCGGCCATTTCACATCAGATGATGGAGGATTACTTGGCACTTCTCCACGAGGAAGTTCCGACTCTCTTGGCCAAGGGAGCCATAGAGAGGGTTCCTGTGCCAGAAGTAGGTCATGGTTGTTATTCCCACTACATTATGGTGCCCAAAAAGGACAAGGGCCTTCGTCCCATCCTAGGCCTCTGTACTCTCAAACTCTGCCTCAGAAAGGAGAAATTCAAAATGCTCACTCTGGCTCAGGCCACATCTGCCTTAGACCCTGGAGACTGGATGATAGCGTTGGGCTAGCAGGACGCCTACTTCTGCATTCTCGTCCTGCCTCCCCACAGACACTACTTGTGGTTTTGTGGTAGGTCACAAGCACTTTCAGTTTACTATGCTCCCCTTTGGCCTTACCATCTCCCCTCGGGTGTTCACCAAAGTGATGGTGGAGGTCATCTATGCAGGCTAGGGGTTTCAGTCTTCACCTATCTCGACAACTGGCTGTTGGAGGCAAGCTTGCCCGGGGCGGTCGTCTTCCACCGTCAGACTTCGGTGAACCTCCTGCATTCACTGTGATTCACTATAAACATGCCGAAGTCACAGCTGACTCCCTCTCAGACGCTCCCTTTCATTGGAGCTGCAGTTTGTTTCAGCCTTTGTCATGGGTTTTGGTGAGAATGACTCTGAGGCTGCTGGGCCTCGTGGCCTCCTGCATCATGCTTGTCGCACATGCCAGTTGGCATATGTGGGCTCAGCAGTGGGACCTGACGTTCTAGTGTGCGGAGCATCATGGGAATCTCTCCGACAGGATCCAGATCTCGGAGGGAACTGTGCAAGATCTGCAGTGGAGTCTTCCAAATCACAGTTGGGTTAGTGGCAGATCTCTCTCCCATCCCCACCCAGATCTCACAGTAGTGACAGATGCACCACTCCTGGGATGGGGTGGCCACTTAGGGGAGATGGAAATCAGAGGCCTCTGGTCCCCGGCAGAGTCTGGGCTCCTCATTAGTGTTCTGGAGCTCAGGCTGAACAGGCTTACATTGAAAGCATTCCTTCCCTCTTGCTAGGGGGAAAGTGGTGTAGGTGTTCACCAACAACATCACCGCCATGTGGTACTGCATCAATTGGGGCATTGCGGGGTCGTGGACCCTTTATCAAGAGGCCCTGCGCCTCTGGACGTGGCCAGAACGTCGGGGCATATCCCTGGTGGTTTAACATCTGGCAGGCTCTCTGAACACCAGAGCAGACAAACTCGGCCAACAAAGCATGGTCGATCACGAATGGCGTCTTCATCCGGAAGTGGCACAAGGTCTCTTTTAACACTGGGGAGAGCCTTGGTTAGATCTGTTCGCCTCCTCCGAGAACTTGTAATGTCAGCTGATTTGCGCGTTGGAGTTTCCAAGGTAGCACTTGCTCAGTGACGCTTTTCGTCTCGAGTGGAACTCAGGCCTCCTGTATGCCTTCCAGCCGATACCATTTCTGCCCAGAGTTCTGAAGAAGGTCAAGAGTAACTGGTTCCAGGTAATCCTTGTGGCTCCAGACTGGGCACGAAGACTATGGTATTCCGAGCTTCGGAGCATGGCTTTTGGTCCTCCAAACAGACTGCCCCTTCGGGAGAATCTTCTGACGCAGGAGAAGGGGAAAGTTCTCCACCCAAACCTCTCCAGTCTCTGCCTCCTTGCGTCCGGATTGAGCAGTGGCAGTTGACCACTTTCAACCTTCCTCCACACTTCTGCAATGTTATTTAGGCAGCCAGGCATCCCTCCACAAAATGGTATACGCCTGTCGTTGGAATAAATTTGTGGCATGGTGTGCAGACAAGTCTGTTAATCCCCTTTCTGCACCTGTCTGAGGTTCTACTTTACATCCTCTCTAGCCCAGCAGGGCTCTGCTTTGGGCACCTTTAAAGGTTACCTCTCTGCTATCTCTGCCTTCCTCAGACTGCCAGAACAACCTTCCTTGTTCAAATCTCCCATTGTTGGGAGGTTGCATAAGGGACTCAGCCACATGTTTCCACCTAAGCCGTTCATTAGGCCCCTGTGGGATTTGAACCTGGTACATGCATATCTTATGCGTGCTTCTTTTGAGCCACTACATAATTGTCCTTTACAACTCCTCAATTTGAAAACTGCTTTCCTTATTGCCATCACCTCTGCCCGCAGAGTGAGTGAGCTTTGAGCACTTTCTTCAAAGCCACAATTTGTATATGTCCATCCTAAGTGGTGCTTCGTACTAAGGCCTCTTTCCTCAAAGTGGTCACGCCCTTTCATGTAAGCCAATCCATCACTTTGCCTACTTTTTACGCACCCTCACATCTTTCTCGTTAAGAGAAAAGACTCCACTTTCTGGATCCAAAAAGAGCATTGGCGTTCTACCTTAGATGTACAGAAGATTTCCGGCTGGACAATCAACTCTTTGTGGGTTATGTGGATGCGACGAAAGGACACAGAGTGCAGAAGAGAACCCTCACCAGGTGTGTTGTTTTCTTCGTGAACATGTGCTACGCTTTGGCTAAGAAACAACCCCCTGCTGGTTTGCGTGCTCACTCAACCAGAGCAGCAACTGCATCCACTGCGTTAGCACATGGAGTTCCAGTCCTGGACATCTGCCAGGCAGCAGCGTGGGCATCCCTGCACTCGTTCACAAAACACTGCTGCCTCAGCAGTCAGGTCCGCAGGGATGGCTATTTTGGCCGTTCGGTCCTGCAGGAATTCCTAGTATGATCTTGGTTCGCAGACCCACCTCTAGGGACGGTATTGCTCGGGTATCTATTCTAATGGGTATCTATCACAAGGTAAGGAATTTCCAACTAGAAGTCTCTATCAGATCAGACATATTCTAGTTGCAGATTCCTTACTGACCCACCCATCCTCCCCGCACTGTGAAATTATTTCTAGGGATAGGGACTCCCTTTCAGAGGCCTAATTCTGGTGCACCAATCTCAGCTAATGCACTGTTCAGATATGTTTATATTTTTTATATAATTCACCAGTGAATGAAAATGTCTCCCCAAGCGTGATTCTTACCCAGAAACCTTGGTCATATGTCAGTTGTGTACTTGTGTGCTGTAGTTGCTCATAATAATTTCTGGAGACCAAAGAAAGAATGTCAGTCATCTTATTGAAAATGATGACATTTTAAATAAAAGGTTATTTTGAGGTGCTGGAGTTGTCCATATTTCATTCAGGGCACATAGGACAGAGGACCACTTCTGTTCTGCTGAGGGACAACACGTATCAGTGAAGTGTTCCCAAAAAAGAATCGAACTCTATACCGCCAGATCGTGAATCCTGCACATAAGCAGTGTGATCTAGATAGGATAGGTATCCGTGGGAAATAGAATCTCATATTGGTTATGTGATCTAATGTATACCATATAAGCGGATGTAGATGATATAAGCTTGTTGAGATTCTGCTCATCCAGTCATTTAACTGGAACCCTGCAAGACTGCACATCTGCCAGATGGCTGTTGGACTGGTTTATGCTGAAGACCTTATTATAGGTCACAACCTCAATTACATCTACTAAATAAAATATTCTGAAATTATATGGACTCTTTGTTTTGGTGTCATCTGCCTCCATGAAAAGTCTTTGTTGGGATAGAAGTCAGCCTCCTCTTGGAGACGCTCAATAGATTGATTCTCTTCTTTTTCCCCTTCAGTTTTTGGGCAACCACTCCTTTCCATGTAAATGGCCAATACAAGCAGAGTATAGTCCAGTAAACTGTGCCATCATGCATATTCCCGACTCAGAGTGTATATACGGTGTTAGCATAAGGACACAGTCATGTCTACAAGAGAACACATGTACTGCTGACTTCAAAGTAAACCCACTTTCATACAGAGAGATTCCATAAATCACAGAGACCCAGGGAAGCTGCAAAGTGGATAAAAAGAGATCTCCTGTTAGCCTGTCTAATTGGTGTTTTGTCTAGCAAAGTTACCCCTCATTATGCTGTTAAAGTCAACCCATCAGGTGACTGAGCACCAATTGTACAGAAGTGCGGGCGTTATTGTACATTGAGGGGAAAAAAGATCCAGGTCTGACCCACACGCACTCCTGTGAATAAAATGTAAATGCCATAAACATCACATCTAAGCATGTACGCTGTATCAGAGAAGGTTTTTATTTATTTTTTTAAAACAGGATTGCCACACCTCTGGAACCTAGAGTAAAACCCCACAGATACCAGTCTCGAAGCCATCCCTGCTGCATAAATTAATTTATGCGCCGGTCAGTTTCCATATAGTTGGGAGGTGTGGTTTCATGGATCTTAACACAACATACTTTTAATTTTGTCCATCAGACCATTACCTTTCTACGTGATGAGACAAAATTGGTGTGGGTTGTTTCCCATGATTGAGCATGGCATCATTTGTCATAAAAAGTATTGTTGGACGACTGTTGGATATACCAATAACCATATATAACCATTCAAGACATTAATAAATGGATGCAAAATCCTCTTCACCTCTACCCTACGCTTCCACTTCAGAAGTGTGCCATTCAAATGAGAAAGTCGAAGTACATTTGATAATCAAGGCAAACCGATCTTAAGCCAAAGATAATAATAATAATATATGTGTGATCTGAGTTAGTCAGGCAAGCGCAGAGCCATTCTTACCCAATTACGACAACGCCTATCTGGTATATCACCGCCAGTCCTCCAGGTCATTCAGCATCTCGTTGTGGACTTCTGACATTAGGCGTTCTTGGCCTGAGCTGTTGTCTACCAGAGTATCCATTGCTGTACGCAGTATGCAGGTGCAATGTGCAAGAAGTTGGCTGTCTGTACTTCGCTATTGGCCTCTCGGGCCACATTGCTAGTCAGCTGGGCTTCTGCTGGCTGTGGCAAGGTCCCTGCTTCCCCGCTTTTAGCAGTCTCAGGAGCCTTAAACTAGTAAGTCTTTAAATTAAAAATGCCCTTATATGCAGATTATTGCCATGCTTCATACCTTCACTTTCTTTTTAACCTGTGTGACTGATTTGTAGTATTTCTGGACCACTTTAGTGTAGTTTATGAAGATAATCAGGCATACGTCACTGGATGCAGGACTGTGTGATTGAGAAGATTGGTGATGAACGGTTGAAGAGATGCTCAGCCATGACCATATGACAGGATTTCACATTGTGTAAAGCCGGGATTCAAGAAACTGCACAGGTTGCACATCTTCAGTACCCTCTGGAAATCCCAGAAAGTTACGTTTGTCCCACGGGCCTGCCTTATGCATTCTTGATTTGCTCATCAAGCATCTTTTACATTTAGTAGTGTAACATTTAGTTACTTCATTTCAGAAGTTCGTCCCCCAGCATCTGTGATCGAGTTAACCACATTGCACATATCTTGGTGCGTAAATGGGACAACCCCTTAAACCTCACCGATTTTTCTACTCCAAAAAATAGTGGAATATAAAATAGATATTAAGATCCCATCCTTGGAAGCGTTTTCCCAGCTATGCGTGCACGGAGACCATGTCTTCTCCACTAGCTGGGTAACCTTTACAAATGTGGCTGGCTTCCTCTGATGAGTTTCTCTCTTACCATGCCTGCACAGCAACAACCTGGGGAGCAGTATAGGGGACATTGAGCCTGTCTAAAGAAAACAGGAGCTTGTGCTGGAAGCGTGAGATGGCGCGCTCACTGTTCACATTAGATGAGGGATAAGATTCGTCACCAAGCAGCTAAGGCAGTCCCAATATGAGTCACTTGGCCTACCCAGAGTATGTTCCGAGTTACAAAACAGAAGTCAGAGAGAGCATATCTCATTCATACAAGGCAGTGAGGCCTCCCAGGTGTCACAAAGCAGCGACTCCCCACTTAACACAAGTTGCAAAGGCAGGTCTCACATTGCACAACATGCGGGTCACAGGAGCTGAGCTCTGGAAATCTGAGCAGGGGAGATAAGAAGGCCTATAAGACGCTGTTACAAACACATGTCCACATTTCTATACGACCTGCCCACAGGCAGCATCAGTGTCTTTTGCCGCACACTCGCTGCCTTAAATTGGGTATATGTAGTACACTAGCGGTGGGTGTAAGGTGCTGTTTCAATTAGATTTGGTGGTTTGCAACATCTCCCTCTCTCGCTCTCGCGCGCTCTCTCTCTCTCCCCCCCCTCTCTCTCTCTCTCTCTCTCTCTCTCTCTCCCCCCCTCTCTCTCTCCCCCCCTCTCTCTCTCTCTCTCTCCCCCCTCTCTCTCTCTCCCCTCTCTCTCTCCCCCCTCTCTCTCTCTGTCTCTCTCTCCCCCCCCTCTCTCCCCCCCCCTCTCTCTCCCCCCCTCTCTCTCTCTGTCTCTCTCTCCCCCCCTCTCTCTCTTTCTCTCTCCCCCTCTCTCTCTCTCTTTCTCTCTCTCTTTCTCTCTCCCCCTCTCTCCCTCTCCTTCCAGCCTTGGTGAACAGTTTTGAAAGCTCATGTCATGCAGCCAGCGCCACCATGCTCTGGTAGACCCCACAGATTATGGCTCACTACCTTCAGGATCTGTTCCTATTAAATGGCCAGTGAGTCAATGTATCTCACTGGCCAACAGATCAGAGATCCCCCAACATCATTGTAGCTATTTGAACCCCCTGACTGGGCTCTCAGCAGTCTTGTATGGGTGTTTGAGACAATTTCCAGCCTCACCAGTCATTCTTGCCAGCTGTTTCTTCAATGGTGGACCTTACAGGTCACACCCCACTAGGAGTCAGTCACAAACCTGCAAGCAGGACCATAATTTCACTGGTCTCCAGTAGGGGAGGCTGGGCTACAACCTCTGCAGACAACAACTTAGAATGTCTTAACGACTCGCTGAAGCTTAATGTTAATAGGGCTGCAAATTTGCTTTAGCATTCAAGTGTTGCCTTTATGTACGTTCTTTTGCTATTTAATATAATATAATTGGTAGCTCTAATGGGAGCACTAACCATGCATCTCTATTTTGCCCGGTCATGCTGCAAGTCTGCATAGCCTAGTTGATTGACGGTAAAATTTAAAACTTTAGCATAGCATTGCAACAACTCCTCCTGCGTCAGATATGGTTGTCTACATCTCTCCTTCCCTTCCAGAATTTTTTTTCCTAACGCCCTCAGATTGTTGCACTCCTATTTGTTATTATACCACAAATTGTTATACAGTGCTGCATTGCACTGTTGCTCTGAATATCAAAAAAATTGGTCACAAAGTGTTGTTTCCTCTCTACCCTGTCTCTATGTTCAACATGCAGTCAAGATCTCTGCTAAATGACCTAATTAATAGGCACAGCTGATGAAAAAAAGTGCAGTCTCATATTCTCATCATAAACATCCTAGATTAGTAGTCCAAAGGCTGTACACTATGGCATATTAAGCAACTGTTCGTGAGTGTTTATACAAATGTGTTTGTACTACAATCATATATTATTAATGGAGGCACTATATTTGAAAAATTGTTTTGCAAATTTGATAACACCTGTTATTTCTTAGCCACCCCCTGAACTGGATCCAGTACTCGCAAAAAGGAGTGATTTTGAGCCATCCGTGGAGAAGGCGAGGTATAGTAGCTTCCTGCAGAATCAGAAGAACTCTGTTCAGCTCAAAGCGGAGTCCTGCCGCCCAAACCAGTCTCCCTTGGAATCATCTCCTGTTAGAGACCTGCAGTCGGAAGCATCTCTGAATTATCCTGAGAGGGAAGGCAACGGTGGGTAAGTGATTGTGTTAGGGGTTTATCTATTTGCCAGAACTTTTTGGCAACAGTTGGTGCTGGTTGAATCCCTCTAGTTCCTCTTTGATTTCTGCTGAGGCCAGTTTATTTCTGGCATCGTCTGTCAATCTCAGTTCCTTGCTGATGTATGTTGATGTCCATGGCCCCGGTGCCTTTTTTTTTGGTTCCATCCTGTTGTCTGTTAATGCCAAACCCTCACTGGCGCCTGGCTTTGCTGGTGGCGTCCTGCTATCGGACATTTGCTATCGGATCTTTGGTGTTAATAAAACATTGAATTTACCCAAGAAACTACATTTTTTTGTGTACCAACACTGTCTATAGATTTACCTTTGTAATTCCATTACGGCTTCTTGGCTATTTTTTTGGTTGTTTTTTTTTTTTTTTTTTTTTAATCTAGCTAGCTCTTTCTGTCAAAGCATTCTGTCAAATAAGGAAGATCACTAAAGATGATTGAGAAAGACCCCTCAAATGGACCCCCTCCTGCAAGACAGAAGTTGGTGCATTACGAATCCAATGCAAAGAACATGGGGGGCTTAATGAGGGTGGATGACATGAAGATGTTGAAGTAATGCTAGAGCTCCTGTGAACTATTTGCCTAGATTCCCAAGCTGAAAGAAAATGAATCTGGTCGAAAGGTCCACAGAGATGGATGAAGCAGGAATGGTGAAGATCAGTGGCAAAGAAACATTCTGGCCCAGATTATCTTTGTCCTGTAAGATGAACTGCTAGAGAAGCGAACCACTAGACCAACCTAAAGGGGCATTGTTTACTGCTATTGAGAGATTGTTTTTTGTGATTGAGAAAAGTAAACATGGGTATAGAGAAGGGGAGCTCTGGTCATTGTGAAGATGAACATTACGTAGCCAATTCATTTGTAAGGATGACAGTTGTGGTGTTTAATGGATAATCACTTTTAAAGGAGAGGTAAAAAAAAGGTACAGAGACTGCAGAAGATACTTTTAAGAATGCTTGACTCTGGGCACGCAACTCAGCTCGGTGACAGAGCTATCCGGTTTTAAACAATGGGGTATCTGTCTGCATTAGACGTCTGGGACGCAAATGGCATGGTACCATTTGGACACCTTTGGACAGAATACGACATGGCTGAGGTACAGGTGTTGAAGTATTTACAACTGCGTCACACACTCTGGACAGGGATCCCTAGTAGGGAGGAGACAATGGAAGAATCCCACAGAAAAGGAGTGTTAGCTTTTTTAGTCATGTGTCCTGCTATCGCTTTCACATATGCCACACTGATGACCGGCACACAGGGGGACCGGGTACGATTGAAGGCCCATTGACCGAGCGATGCTGGAGGATGAGGATTGGAGAGATGCTCTACAATTTACAAGGGTGGTGGCTTAAAGGCGATTTTCCGTGTAATCCATCTGAAAGTCCTGCAAAAAATATACTACACCCAAGCATTATTATACTAAATGGGTAGAGGCAAAGATGATTGTCTCCGACAATGTGGTCAGAAGGGTGCCTTACATAATACGTTATGGGAATATCCTAAAATGCAACCCTTCTGGAGGAGTGTAACTCACAGGCTAAAAGAGGTCACAGGACTGACTAGAGAGGCGACTGCCACCCTGACGTTACTAGGCATATGGAATAACTGAATTGTCATCCTACAACAAACTATTGATTAACCAAGGGTTCTAGTGGAAAAGAAGTTGATAGCCCAGTAATGGCGCAGCAAAATAGGCCCAAAACTGCACAACTGGGAATGGAGCTGTGCAGGGTAATGGAAAAGATGGTGTATGAAGGCAGGGGATGCTCCCGCATATATGGGGAAAATATGGGGTGGATGGGGAACGGGAAGTCGGCCATTGACTGGGGGCGGGGGGCGGTATGGGAGGCAGTCAGGAAAAAAGAACAGGGGACATAGGATGTAAAACCCAATCCGTGAACACTCGAACATTGAGCGGGACTCAGTGCCAACCTGGTGGTCATAATCTAGGCTTTATGAGAGGGCTGATGTGTGGGGGAAGGAGGGGACATTTATCACTGCTGCATTTATTCCAAACGTGTGGTCTTTTTTGAGACCTTGTCTTGTTTGAAGATGCATAAAAAACATTAAAAAAAGAATGCTTGAATAAGAGGTGGAAACTGATAGACTCAATCCTTCATCTCATCATGAGTTATCTGTAGGTCTTATTTTGTATCAGTAATACTATGAAAAAGTTACAAAACGTGACTCATGTTACATCTTCTGACAAAAATACCAGGTCTTCAAAATTTGTCAGAAAAATATTGCGCCATCAGAATAAATTATAGAAAATATATGCCCAATAAAGCAATACGTTCCTCTCAGACGAAGTGTTAAAAAAGGTTATTCTAGCTCTAGGAATAGCTAAACTAGACTATGCAAATTCCCTCTACTCTGGCCTCCCACAAAAGTTGATTTACAGACCACAAGTGTTCCACAGTCAAAGAGCTAGATTGATCGTAAAGGTACCAAGATACTCGCATACCTCACCCATGCTCAGGGAACTTCATTGATTGTCTCTGAAATAAAGAATTACATTTTAAGATCTACTGCCTTACCTTCAAAGCTTTAGTAGATGAGGGACCTCCTTTTTTTAAAGAAAATATTATTAATAAAGTACTGTCCTGCATCGGAATTACATTCTTCATCTGCATTTCTGCTGGCTGTACCTAGATTCAAGAAAGTGGAATTGGGTAGCTGCAGTTTTTCCTATATGGCTCTGTTTATCTGGAATCACTCTCTCTCTCTTCGGTTGCAGACTAATCACGTTTCCTTTTGCAAAGAACTGAAAACATGGCTTTTCAAATGAGCCTACTCCGGCTGCTAATTGTCCTTTCCGCTGCTCATTAGTCAGCAGTTTGCCCCATAGCGCCAGGAAACTGTTGATGACTGTGCGATTAATAAATGAAAATGAACATAACAATTAACATAACATATTTGTCATGGCAATGAAAATAAAACTAGCCCAATTACTCATTTGATTTAGAGCAACTATACTAATAAACACACATTCACATGTACATCATACTATTACTAGAGTGCAAATGTCAAGTTCCAATTTCTTATAGATAATTCGGCTCACAGATTTCTTAACTTTAAAATATTCTCCAGGTGCCAGACTGGATCTGAACTTTTTTTACTGCAGTGCTTCTGCACACCACCAGGTGGCATCGTGCTGCTCCACCTTCGTCCTCATACCACTGCAGAAGTGATGGAGCAGAGCTTCTTATAGGCACCTCCCCTCCGTGCTCCTGTCCATTCCTTTCTTTCAGCTCAATCGAACGTGGATGTGACGGTCCACTTCCTTGTCAGTTGACACATTTTTCCAAAATCCTTTCCAGTGCACAAGAGAACAATCCTCACGGAAGACTATGGTGTTCAAACCATGGCATGAAACATTTTTCATTGTTAGATCTGCATAAACGTGTGCCTGTGGTGTATGGGCTCAGAGCACGAATCCAAATCTTGCAAAGAATGTGCAGTCATGCACCTGAATGGGATTCAGGACTATGAAGCAAAGTGGTATGCCGCCAAATACCACAAAGAAGTCACTGGCCTCATGTAAGTCCTGCTCCCTCTCAAATTCGAGGGGTGTGGGCTCATGACCGCTTTTGAGGCTGCTCCTGTGACAGAGCATTCTCATGGTTGAGGTTCTCCGGTAAGTACAAATCGAAGTCCAAGAAGAACCATAGGAAGTTGAAGCGGAACCTGACCCCATCCGACCCACTCTCTGGGTGCCTTTGGAGTTGACTGGAGCACCTGGCATCTTCCTGATTGTGAACCACCTGGCGGGATCTTTAAATTCCAAGGCAGATGAGTTCAGCTGGTCACGCCTGGTGGATCACAAATGGTGATTGCATCCTGAGGTTGTGCAGGACGGCTTCCAACAGTGGGCAGAGCTCTAGCTTGATCTTTTCATAACGTCAAGATTGAGCAGTGTCAAAACGTCTGCACGTTGGAGTTCCTAAGAACTCTTTCTCTGCGAGATTCATTCAGGCTAGAGTGGAGCCTGGGACTTATGTACTACCCCTTTTTTTTTTTTTTACCACTGCCTCGCATGCTCTGAGTTCTCAACAAGTACAGGAATTTTGGGGGCACAAATCATCCTATTGGCTCCAGGGTTGGGCAAGGAGAGTATGGTACCAAGAACTTATGGGCCTGAGTATTTTTCCTTCAATCAGGCTACCACTTCTGGAGGATCTTCTGTTGCAGCAGCAAAGCAGGGTTCTGCACCCAAGCCTGTGCAGTCTAGCCCTCCATGTGTGGAGATTGAGCGATGGCATTCGACTGTTATATCTGCCGCCTGAGGTTGTGGATGTCATCCTGGCAGCCAGGTGCCCTGCAACAAAATCCATTTGCGCAGAGCGTTGGGAGAACTTTGTGGCCTGGTGTGGAGTCTGCAATACAGAACCCCTACAATCCCATCTGTTGGATGTTTTGTTGCTTGGTGTTATCTTTAGCCCAGCAAGACCCTGTGGTGTGCCCCATTAAAGGTTCTGTCAAACCTTTCAGCCTTTTTTGCATTTGCCAGACCAGCTGTCCTAGTTTTAATGCGGTTCGGTAAAGGTTTGACGCACATGTTCCCTCCCAAACAGTTTGTGATGCCACATTGGGATCTTAATTTGGTCCTGGCATTCCTCCTATGTACCCCCTCCGAGCCAGTTAACAGTAGCTCATTGTATATTTTGACTCTCAAAACAATCTCTCTCCTTGCATTTGCTTTCGTCCATTGCATGAGTGAGCTCCAGGTTCTCTTGGTGCAGCCTCCCTACACCACCGTTTTTGCACTCACACCCTTGTTGAGGGCAAGGGCGACTTCTTTAAAGTTGTGACTTCTTTTCACGTTGGGTAATCCATCACTTCCCCTCCAGTGTGTTTTGCCCCTGAAAGACTGAGAACCAATTCCACCAGGGTCAAGGCTGCTACCACTGCATTGACACAGGGAATGCTTGTTATTGACATCTGCCAGGACGTGACATGGGTGTTGGTGCAACCAGGTTCTAGCGAACCAGGCCCAATGGGAAGGGCAGTTTGCCTGTTCGGTCCTGCCGGGCTTTTTGGCCTGAGTTCACTCCACAGACCCCTAACTTGTGAGTTACTGCTTTGGTATCTATTCTAAAGAAAGCAGCTCTGCAGAGAGAAGTATCCACCAGAAGAACAAGTTAATTAACTTTGGTAACGCTTTTTCTGATGTATACTCTATCCAGCCCCAGAATCTACCTCCCTCCCACATCCCTGCTCTATGGAGTGGTCTGTTTTAACATTTATAAAAAGGTCTCAAGTTGGAGCCCTGCATATTGCTACGAACAATTGTTTATTCTGTGTCTTCGGTGGCAACGAAAGAGTCACTCAAGCAACTGTTGTCTGCGCAGAGGGGTAGCACCTTTATACATCTCTGGTCGGTCATTCCTGAGGGGAAAATGGGTTGAGACGGAGCTGCACAGTGCCACCTGGTGGCGCACTTGGGCACTGCTGTAAGATCCTCCGGAGCCAGCCTGGCACCCGGGGAATACTCTGAAGGTGAAGAATCAGCGGTTAAGAGTATCCTCTAGAAACTGTTACCAAAGGCAAGTTACTTGTTCTTCTGACCACAGTCTGCGATAATAATTGTTTAATGCATCACAGATTAAATGTTAATTACTTTACACGATTGCCTTGCTGCACACATTTAACCCCATGCATCCTGGTTTTGGTTCAATACTTTTCTTTCAACAAATACACATGAAAATCACTGTAGAATAAACCAGATGTACAGAATGTAATATGTTATTGAATGTCATTTTGAGGTATATAATCATAAATTCTGTTCCTTTATATATTTTAATCAAAAAACTGGAAAAATGTTGTGTTATTTTATAGTTGCAATATGTGTCTTGTAATTGCTAGAACTTTATAATCCTAATCAAGATCTGCTGTCGTGCCTTTATAGCTTTAGTAGGCGAGGGAGCTCCATTTCAGTGAAACAATGAATAAAGTAATGACCTGCAATGGAACTTCATTCTTCATCCGCCTTTCTGCTGGCTGCCCCTAGATTCAGGAAACTGGAAATGGGTAGCTGCAATTTTTCCTGTATGGGAACATATTATTTTTGCTTTTCCTATCTAAAATGTAGATGACTTAAGAAAACGTACAATTTTAGCTTTGCTGCTTCTGGATCTCACCTAATTTGTTTTTCTGCTTTAACAGTAAAGAGCTGTCCGAGTCTGGTGCTCAAAACTCCGAGCTAGATGCAACCTACTTGAGGAAGATGAGGCAGAAGCAACTGCAGCAGCGGTTCCGGGAGCAAATGGAGAGGAAGCAGAAGAACACGGGTTCTCTGGAGACGCCGGCAGCGTCTGCCAGCGACTCCGGTACGTGAACCGCTAGTCCGCAGCCCTGAATACCTTTTGTCCCTGAACTTGGTATTATGCTAATTAGTTTTCGGAATTACTAAGTTTTTGAAAATCTAGTCGAAATATTATTAAAAATAAAAAGTTTGGCCCACCTGGGTTGTTACTTCCACCGTACATGAGCACTTTATTTCCCATGTGATATGCATTAAAGAGTGCCACAAGACGAGCAGTGCTGTGTACAGGACAACCTCCTTTCACTTGACCTAGGTTTGTGGGGGAGCCTTCACCTGTTCCAGCTTTGCCCAGACATCTCGTCTTAGCCAGACTTCTAGTATGATCTACTAGATCCCTTAACTCCTTTTAACCTAGCCTGGGCACCTTCCTTTTAAATGTATTACATATTTCTTCTCTCATGGGATCGTCCTAGTTCAAAGCAGCCTGTGTTGTGTCTTTGATTCAGAGGACACTGAAACAAGTGGCATTTCCTTTGGCTCTCTAGTTCTCACTTCAACAGCACTGTCCTGTCAAACAACAACTGAGCAGGAGGCACTCAGATCTGCAGTGGAGACCATTTTCTGAGGTGTGCATTTATTTGCTGACACTCAGTCATGCCCAATGCAGAGGCCCATCAAAGCATTGCCAGATGAGAAGGTGGAGAGAACAGAAATCTAGGGGAAAGGAGCTAAGGAGGTGGGTGGTCTGGCACATCTTCCGTGATACCAGTGCCAGAGCGTTTCCTCTCCCATAGGGTGGCTCAGTAGGTGACGTGTGGCCCTTTCCGCTGCTGCTTTTTCCATTTGCCTCTGCTGCTACTGTAGATGTGCCCTTAGAGCTCCCACAAGAGTTTGATCAAGTGAAGGATTCTTGCATATAGCGAAACAGTTATTAAAGTGGAAGTTTTGTTTTTTCTTGTTCAGATTTACAATTTCTTCCATTTCGACTTTGTTTCCTACAGCCCCTCACCTGGTCCAAAAGACCCCAACAGTAGCCCATGTCCCCCCCGCAGTGGAGGATGAGTTCTTGGCAGGTAAGAACCCCTGTTTAGAGACAGCAAAGCAGGATAGAGGTCAAAAAACAGTACGATCCGTACTCATTAGGATAGTCCACAGGCAAATGAAGACACTTCACTTTTGCGCAGTCCCTTGGAAATTGACCATGGTAGTTGGAGGAAGAGGCACGATGTTTCTTGTTGGATGTACTGTCTGGGGGTAGAGTGGTCAGTGAAGTGCGCTAGTCTATCAGCAAATATTGAAAGTATAAAATACGCAGGGCACGTGCTTTGACTGACAGCCGCGAGTGTGCAGTATGGTTAAATCTCACTTCCTGTTGAAAGTTTTTTGCTTGGTAGTAAGGCAGGTGATATTTCATGAATCTGCATAGCATTTGCTAGATAATGGGCACAACTGGCTACGTTTTGGCATGTCATGTTTTGTACGGATCTGACCGGTGGGGGGGAATCATGAAGGGTCTCTGGAAAGGGGGGGAGGTGGGAAACAGGGGAGGGAGTTGAAGTTGGGATAGAGCAAGGGAGGTTTAAGTGGTGGTCAAAAAAGTTGTCTTTCCCATTTTAGCTCCCAAAAGAATGTTTGTTCTCATCTGCGGCAAAAACTGTTTAGTAAAATTATACCAAACCAAATTGCACAAAACTAGAATTTTACTCCAAATAAGGCCTTTTGAAGTTTAATGCAAATCTGATAAGAAGTTTGAGACATTTATTTTAGCAAACTTTGACAGGGTTACACTAATTGTATATTGTGGCCTAAGTTCCAGCAGAGCTTGAGAACCCAAATTTGGAAAACAAACCCAATCGCACGAGAATTGTCATCAGCACGCGCTGCACTCTTGAATTTTTCACGGTATCCAATCCACTGTCACTGGGCCAGGCAAACGTTAAAATGTTTTGTTTTCTCCTTGTTTGAGTATGAAACATTTATTGCTATCATTGATGACGAGCCCCCACCGCATCGGCAGCATTCACAAGTCTGATTGCAAGACCCAGCGGTCTCACAAATACACGAAGCGTTAAACTGCATATGTGACAATTATGTAACATAGAGCGCGTGAAATGCCAGTGTATGATGCACAAATTAAAATACGCAATAAAAAGATTTTAAAAAACACAGTAAGACGAGGAAGCATTTTTTCCTTTGCCCAACAAAGGGTTCTTAGACCAACGGGGAACCCATGAATACAGAAAATATGATTGGCCTGCAGCCAATGAACATTTTGGTTGTGTCGGCCACCCTAGGATCCCTGGCACCGAAACCTGGTCCCTGAAAACAGGTGCAATGGAGGATATGAGGACAGAGGGAGCTTCCCCAGGGAAGAGCGGTAGGTGAAACTACCAAAAATTAAAGCCTCCCTTCTTTTTGGCACAGACCTGGGCAACAGAGAAAGTATTTTTAAGAATCACGAAAACTAGTTTTGGAATAAACAAAGGAAAATTCACAGTGTGATAATGCCCAGTGCACCCTCTGTGTAGGGTGGCTGTGCAGGCCACATTGGGGGGTGGGAGGGTTGTGACACCTGCTTGATTAGATGCGACCAGAGACATAGCTTAGTCAGTGAGGTTCGGGTGGGGGTTGTTAATCTCAAATTTCCCAACTAAAAAAACAGTGGGCTTTCAAGGTGGAGGGATGAGATGACCATGGTTTAGAATTGTTTGGTTCGATGGCATCTGTCGCTGTAGATACGCATGTTCTGCAATAGCTCGCCATCTGGTGTTGGGCCGGAGTGTTACAAGTTGTTTTTCTTCGAAGAAGTCTTTCGAGTCACGGGACCGAGTGACTCCTCCTTTTGTCTCCATTGCGCATGGGCGTCGACTCCATCTTCGATTGTTTTTTTTCCGCCATCGGGTTCGGACGTGTTCCTGTCGCTCCGAGTTTCGGAACGGAAAATTAGCTAATTTCGGAAGATTTTCGTCGGTATTGTTGCGTTCGGGATCGGCGTACTTTGATTCCACACCGCATCGAAGATCGAAGAGCTCCGGTGCCCTTCGGGGTAGTTTTTCGATCCTCCGTCGGGGCCTGGTCGGCCCGACCGCGTGCTGAAGAACGCCGATGGAACGGACCCCGTTCCGTTTCTGCCCCAAATGCCACAATAAGTACCCTTACACAGACCAACACTTGGTCTGCAACCTGTGCCTGTCACCTGAGCACAGCGAAGACACCTGCGAGGCCTGTCGTGCGTTCCGGTCCCGAAAAACACTCCGAGACCGTCGAGCCAGAAGACTTCAGATGGCGTCCGCACCGACAGCCCAACGGGAGTTCGAGGAACAGGAAGAAGAAGGTACCTTCTCGATCCAAGACTCAGACTCCGAAGGATTCGACGATACACAAACCGTGAGTAAGACGTCGAAATCCACTCAGAAGAACATTTACAAGGCCCAGGGGACGCCACTGCCACCAGGCCATGGCTCCACCCATAAATTCGGTGACCGCCCGTCGGCACCGAAAAAGGCCCAAACAGTGCCGAGATCGTCCGACTCCGGTCGAGACACCGGCACGCAGCCATCTCGGGACCGAGAAAGTGCTGGAGACAAGCCTCGACACCGAGATGCCGGTGCCGACACGGCTCGACGCCGAGACAGCGGCACCGAAACAGATCGACGCCGAGAGGTTTCGGCCCCGAAAAAGAAAAGAGTCACCTCGGAGCCGAAAAAACACGCAGACAGGGTTTCGATGCCGAAACAAACTGCAAGCGACCCAGCTTCAGGCTCTTATACAGAAGAGCACTCGCTAACCTCCCAAATGCAGAAGCATAGGTTTGAGGAAGAGCTGCAAGCAACTGATGTGGACCATACGCAAAAGCGTATCTTCATACAGCAGGGGACAGGAAAAATAAGCACCCTTCCCCCCATTAGGAGAAAGAGAAGGTTGGAGTTCCAGACGGAACAGACACCACAACCAAAAGTGGTGAAAAGAGTTACCCCACCACCCTCTCCTCCGCCTGTGATTAACGTCTCACCAGCACAAACTCCATCACACTCCCCAGCTCACACCACCATGAGCCAGGGTGACCAAGATCAGGACGCATGGGACCTATACGACGCCCCAGTGTCAGATAACAGTCCGGAGGCATACCCTACAAAGCCATCTCCACCAGAAGACAGCACCGCGTATTCTCAAGTGGTGGCTAGAGCAGCACAATTTCACAACGTAAGCCTCCACTCAGAACAGGTCGAGGATGATTTCTTATTCAACACCCTCTCCTCCACCCACAGCTCCTACCAAAGCCTGCCTATGCTCCCTGGTATGCTCCGGCACGCAAAAGACATCTTTAAGGAGCCGGTCAAAAGTAGGGCAATCACACCAAGGGTGGAAAAAAAGTATAAGGCGCCTCCTACAGACCCGGCTTTCATCACTACACAGCTGCCACCAGACTCTGTCGTTGTAGGAGCAGCTAGGAAAAGGGCCAACTCTCACACATCTGGAGATGCACCACCCCCAGATAAAGAAAGCCGCAAGTTCGATGCAGCTGGTAAAAGAGTCGCAGCACAAGCTGCAAACCAGTGGCGCATCGCGAACTCCCAGGCACTACTTGCGCGCTATGACAGAGCCCACTGGGACGAGATGCAACATCTCATTGAACATCTGCCCAAGGACTTACAAAATAGGGCAAAACAAGTGGTTGAGGAGGGACAGACCATTTCCAACAACCAGATCCGCTCCTCCATGGACGCTGCAGATACAGCTGCACGGACAATTAATACATCTGTAACTATCAGAAGGCATGCATGGCTCCGAACGTCTGGATTTAAACCAGAGATTCAACAAGCAGTTCTCAATATGCCTTTTAATGAAAAAGAACTGTTCGGTCCAGAAGTGGACACAGCGATTGAGAAACTCAAAAAAGATACGGACACTGCCAAAGCCATGGGCGCACTCTACTCCCCGCAGAGCAGAGGGAATTACAGCACATTCCGTAAAACGCCCTTTCGAGGGGGGTTTCGAGGTCAAAGCACACAAGCCAGCACCTCACAAGCCACACCGTCCAGTTACCAGGGACAGTATAGAGGAGGTTTTCGGGGACAATATAGAGGAGGGCAATTCCCTAGAAATAGAGGAAGATTTCAAAGCCCCTACTACTAAACAGTGACTCACAGGTCACTCACCCCCTCCACACAACACCAGTGGGGGGAAGAATAGGCCATTATTACAAAGCATGGGAGGAAATCACTACAGACACTTGGGTTCTAGCAATTATCCAACATGGTTATTGCATAGAATTTCTACAATTCCCTCCAAACATACCACCAAAAGCACAGAATTTAACAACACACCATTCCAATCTCCTGGAGATAGAAGTGCAGGCACTATTGCAAAAGAATGCAATCGAATTAGTGCCAAACACACAAATAAACACAGGAGTTTACTCACTGTACTTTCTGATACCAAAGAAGGACAAAACACTGAGACCAATCCTAGACCTCAGAGTAGTGAACACTTTCATCAAATCAGACCACTTCCACATGGTCACACTACAAGAAGTATTGCCATTGCTAAAACTACACGACTACATGGCAACTTTAGACCTCAAGGATGCTTATTTCCATATACCAATACACCCATCGCACAGAAAATACCTAAGGTTTGTATTCAAAGGAATACATTACCAATTCAAGGTACTGCCTTTCGGATTAACAACCGCACCAAGAGTCTTTACCAAATGTCTAGCGGTAGTCGCTGCACACATAAGAAGGCAGCAAATACATGTGTTCCCATATTTGGACGACTGGCTAATCAAGGCCCATTCGTTCAAACAGTGCTCAAATCACACAAATCAGATCATACAAACCCTCTTCAAACTAGGGTTCACCGTCAATTTCACAAAATCCAAAATTCTGCCACGCAAGGTACAACAATACCTGGGAGCCATAATAAACACATCAAAAGGAGTAGCCACTCCAAGTCCACAAAGAATTCAAAATTTCAACACCATCATACAACGCATGTATCCAACACAAAAGATACAGGCAAAGATGGTATTACAACTCCTAGGCATGATGTCATCATGCATAGCCATTGTCCCAAACGCAAGACTGCACATGAGGCCCTTACAACAATGCCTAGCATCACAGTGGTCTCAAGCACAGGGTCACCTTTTAGATCTGGTGTTAATAGACCGCCAAACTTACCTCTCGCTTCTGTGGTGGAACAACATAAATTTAAACAAGGGGCGGCCTTTCCAAGACCCAGTGCCACAATACGTAATAACAACAGATGCTTCCATGACAGGGTGGGGAGCACACCTCGATCAACACAGCATACAAGGACAATGGAACGTACATCAAACAAAACTGCATATCAATCACCTAGAACTTCTAGCAGTTTTTCAAGCACTAAAGGCTTTCCAACCAATAATAGTTCACAAATACATTCTCGTCAAAACAGACAACATGACAACAATGTATTATCTAAACAAGCAGGGGGGGACGCACTCCATGCAGTTAAGCCTGCTAGCACAAAAAATTTGGCATTGGGCAATTCACAACCAAATTCGCCTAATTGCACAGTTTATACCAGGGATACAAAATCAACTCGCAGACAATCTCTCTCGAGATCACCAACAGGTCCACGAATGGGAAATTCACCCCCAAATTCTGAACACTTATTTCAAACTCTGGGGAACACCTCAGATAGACTTGTTTGCGACAAGGGAGAACGCAAAATGCCAAAACTTCGCATCCAGATACCCACACAAACAATCCCAAGGCAATGCCCTATGGATGAACTGGTCAGGGATATTTGCTTACGCTTTTCCTCCTCTCCCTCTCCTTCCTTACCTGGTAAACAAACTCAGTCAAAGCAAACTCAAACTCATATTGATAGCACCAACTTGGGCAAGGCAACCCTGGTACACAACGCTACTAGACCTATCAGTGGTACCCTGCATCAAATTGCCCAACAGGCCAGATCTGTTGACACAGCACAACCAAAAGATCAGACACCCAGATCCAGCATCGCTGAATCTAGCAATCTGGCTCCTGAAATCCTAGAATTCGGGCACTTACAACTTACCCAAGAATGTATGGAAGTCATAAAACAAGCAAGAAGGCCATCCACCAGGCACTGCTATGCAAGTAAATGGAAGAGGTTTGTTTGCTACTGCCATATTAATCAAATACAACCATTACACACAACTCCAGAACATGTAGTGGGTTACTTGCTTCACTTACAAAAATCTAACCTAGCTTTCTCTTCCATTAAGATTCACCTTGCAGCAATATCTGCATACCTGCAGACTACCTATTCAACTTCCCTATATAAAATAACAGTCATTAAAGCATTCATGGAGGGCCTTAGGAGAATTATACCACCAAGAACACTACCTGTTCCTTCATGGAACCTAAATGTTGTCCTAACTAGACTTATGGGTCCACCTTTTGAACCCATGCACTCCTGCGACATACAGTTCTTAACCTGGAAGGTGGCATTTCTCATCGCCATTACTTCCCTGAGAAGAGTAAGCGAGATTCAGGCGTTTACTATACAGGAACCTTTTATACAATTACACAAAAATAAAGTCGTCCTAAGGACCAATCCTAAATTTTTGCCAAAGGTTATTTCACCGTTCCATCTAAATCAAACAGTGGAACTTCCAGTGTTCTTTCCACAGCCAGATACCGTAGCTGAAAGGGCACTACATACATTAGATGTCAAAAGAGCATTGATGTATTACATTGACAGAACAAAAAACATCAGAAAGACTAAACAACTCTTTATTGCATTTCAAAAACCTCATGCAGGAAACCCAATTTCAAAACAAGGTATAGCCAGATGGATAGTTAAATGCATCCAAATCTGCTACCTTAAAGCTAAACGACAGCTGCCCATTACACCAAGGGCACACTCAACCAGAAAGAAGGGTGCTACCATGGCCTTTCTAGGAAACATCCCAATGCAAGAAATATGTAATGCAGCCACATGGTCTACGCCTCACACATTCACCAAGCACTACTGTGTAGACGTGTTATCCGCACAACAAGCCACAGTAGGTCAAGCCGTATTAAGGACATTATTTCAGACTACTTCCACTCCTACAGGCTGATCCACCGCTTTTGGGGAAATAACTGCTTACTAGTCTATGCAGAACATGCGTATCTACAGCGACAGATGCCATCGAACTGAAAATGTCACTTACCCAGTGTACATCTGTTCGTGGCATCAGTCGCAGTAGATTCGCATGTGCCCACCCGCCTCCCCGGAAGCCTGTAGCAGTTTGGAAGTTACCTTCAATTATTTATATATGTATCATCTCAACCTTAAATAGGTGCATACTTAGTCACTCCATTGCATGGGCACTATTACTACAATTCAACTCCTACCTCACCCTCTGCGGGGAAAAACAATCGAAGATGGAGTCGACGCCCATGCGCAATGGAGACAAAAGGAGGAGTCACTCGGTCCCGTGACTCGAAAGACTTCTTCGAAGAAAAACAACTTGTAACACTCCGGCCCAACACCAGATGGCGAGCTATTGCAGAACATGCGAATCTACTGCGACTGATGCCACGAACAGATGTACACTGGGTAAGTGACATTTTCATTTCCATGGCAAACAGGATCATTACTGATTTACATTTGGTGGGCCTCTGTCGAGAGTGGCACAGTGGGTGGGATGCCACTCCCAGAGATTGCCTCTGGCTATTTGCAAGCGTTTGTCTCATCTCCGTTTGGGCGTTTGATTGCCAGTAGTATGCCTGGACACCTGACACTGGCGCAGCTTTGCAAATCTACTGCTGCCAATGTTTGTGAATTCCAAAATGTAGTAAATTTGCACCCTTTCAAGGAGTACTTCAGCGGGTGCACGTGTATTATTTATTTGGTAAACCGTTCACTATATTTAAGTTTCCTTCCACTCCAAAAATGAACATGTTAAAAGCTCTTAGGGCCAGATGCAGCAAAGGTTTTTACCCATTCTGTGTCTATGGGAAAAAGTGTTTTATATGGCCCTTAGTGAAGTGAGAACAATGAGAAAAACTGACTTGGCCCCAACACCCAACTACCAAGCCAAGAATATTTAGAGGGGGTGTTGCACACCAAACACTCTACTGAAGCTATGCCCCGGCTCGTCCCACGTGACCCTGATAGTGCTCCATGGGAACCCATGACTATGGCCCATACAAAGCAATGGCCTGGAGTCCCTGCCCTGTAATCACTTATTTTAAACATATTTTCACTGCACACATTCATCTTTGTCTCTGCCAAAAGAAGCCTCAATGGTTGAGTTGTCTGATAGGTGCATGTAGGCAGGGCTCCATGTTTCCAGCCCTCGCCTTTTACAGATCCTTTTATCAAGTGGCTGACAGCCCATGCACTAAGCCTGAGTTCAAATAGAGGTGAGCACACCAGAAAATTGATAGGGCAAGCCGACCCAGAGTTGATCCAAGAGTCTGGCCAGACTTGACGAGTCCATTCATGAGTCAGGCATGTATATCGTGCAACAAACATAAATGCAAAAATATGATATCTCTTCAAAATTCAGTATAGTGTATTTCTTTCTCAAACACATGGAGTATGGGGGTCATTTATAAGATGGGCCATTGAAGAAGGATTCTCCTAGGGCTCCCTAATCTCAGACTTTGAGTACCATATAACATGCTGTGGGAATTTCGTGGTTGGGGGGAGGGAGAAGGGACGTTACCTTTACGGACTAGGTGGTCTCACACACTATATATCACGTCGGGGTCCCATTCTTTGTTCTTAACCTCACCAGCAGTCACCACGAATAAAGGTGTACTATTACACAGGTGACTGACTAGGTGTTTTTATATTTTACCCTAGCATATCTGGATCCCTTATACTTCCAGACAATTTGAATTTTCTCCCTCCCTCCTGTTCTTTTAACGGTGAGGTTGAGTCCGCCCAGGTGGCACTGTCCTACCTGGGTGGGGCTAAGTGGTCATATGATGAAGCATGACACTATATAGTGTGCGAGACCACCTAGTCCCTAAAGGGAACTTCCCTTCTCCTTTTCGCCCCACCACGAAATTCCCACAGCACGTTATATGATACTCAGAGTCTGAGATTATGGAGCCCTAGGTAAATCCTTCTTCAACGGCCCGCCTTATAAATGACCCCCATACTCCGTGTGTTCGTGATTGACATTTTAGGGAGACAGTATGGGGCGGTCCTCTTCCTCTCCCTGACTCTCTTTGTGTTTAGATAGTGTATTTCTTTAACATGCACAAGCATTTCACTTTAGTACATCAGATGATATCACTGAATATAGAGAGAGATTTATTAAGTGTTAGTTTTTAAACATGAACTTAAAGAAATTATTTGTTTGGCTCCAACCAAAATGCCATTAGTAAACTATGAGGGAAGACAGTAGTCATGTAAAGCCTAAACGTGGTCTAGATTTTTATTAAATATTTTATTACATCAACCGTAAGACACGCTTGCATAGCGCATAACCTGAACTGGCTTTTGTGATCATTAAAAAAAAAAAAAAAAAACAGAGGGTCTGTGAGATAAAATATTTGCCTAGAATCAAACAATTTGTACAAGCAGGGAAACCTTTATTGTTCAAGGTTATCTGTTTTTTCTCATTTTTAAAGTCATCCACCAGAAGTACAGCTGTCTCTCTTTCCTGTTTTACATCAAAGGTCACTGTTTTATATTTTATTCTTAATGCACAATGACAAAATCCGACACAGACATAGCTGACCTGACTCGGGAGGCCCCCATACCCAACTACCAAACCTCAGTGAAGTCATGAGCAGTCCTTTGATAGACACTTGGGGTTCTTTGGGAGACTAGTTATGGTTTACTGTTGCTGGTAAAGTGATACTAGGATTATGATTCTGAGTTGCAGTAAGCAGATAATGATGCCCAAAAAAAGGGGAACACACTCTTAATATTTTTTAATTGTGCTTATCAATTTCTATAGCCCAGCCATGCACAAAACCTGGCAAACAGTGAGCACCTTTGGCTGTGCTCAGCAGACGTTGCCTAGGGATCTTAGCCAATGGCTAAATGTTGACCCCAATCCACCATGCAGCCAATCCCATTGCAAATGACCTTTGGCTGCGCTTAACAAGGATTGAGTGTTTGGCTTGGTAGCTATTGAACAAGGCCCGGCTGCGGCAACAGCATACACCTAGCAAGCCATCATTCTCTAGCTTTTATTTATATTCCAGGGTTAAAAAAGTAACAGATGTTGGCCAACGAATACTATATTTGTTAAAAGTTATCTTTTTTCAATAGAAGGTGTTTAAAAAAAAAAAAGAACCTTTTTCAGGTGAGGGTTTTTTAACTTTTGTTTATGTCCTCTTCTGAAACCTAATTGAAAAACAATGCATTTGCGCAACTTCCTTGTTATTGCGGTAATGCGCCCGCATGGCGCATGTCTTGCACTCAATGGCATAGGGGATCATCCTCTTAATTTTCGCTTTTTTCTGTCTGCTCAGTCTTTGGTAGGAAGCTGCTTGGTTGCTGAGGGCTTGTTTCCACATGACATGGCATCGTTGCTGTCCCTAATGAATAGCTTTCCGATTCTCGCCAACAGAGTACTTAGTCGCAAAGCTGACAAGTGACTTTGTGACTTCCTTGTTAAGAGAAGAGCTGAAAAACGTCCAAACTCCTTGTTCGCTTCTAAAACGTCTTCTGTATTTTTAACATCTTCAGTTTTTTCTTCTTGTGGCTCTGAGGTGTTCTTTCAGTCTCCTGGAAAGCAGAATATCAATCAAAGATGCAAAGTCTTTTTCTCTGAAAAGTGAGCTGTTTTTGAAGCTCGAATTATATTTTTGCCTTATGTGCATTTGCATTGTTTTATTTTGTAAAGTGTTGACATTAACCCCAACAAGTGGCATCATGGTTTTAGATTTCTGATGACACCACAGTGCCATTGTTAGGCACGGCTTCCTGTTTCAGTCTCAGGGGCCTCAGTGTCCCAGGCCCATGAGCTACTGGATTTAAAAAATGAATGATCATCCTAAATGCACACTGTAATCATCACTGTGGGCCTAGGCGTGACCTAAAAGTGTAACATAATTAGTAGTGCATGTGTTAGACAAGTTAAAATGTTTTTATACTGAGTTGAACTCTAAGCCGCAAGCCAATGAGCCTAAGCGAAGATGTTTTATTGTGGGAATTCCTGTTGGCCTCGCAAACTCCAAGCTTGACAAAATAATGTGGTCTCCAGAAACGAACACTGTGCATTTGACTCAACTAGCAAACAAATAGTAAGAGGGAAAATAAGTGTACAGAAATATGTTTTTCAGCTATAAAAGCTTTTGTCCCAGGCAGGTTCAGGAGCCCAAACCAAGGTCACTAACTTTGAATAATGAAACAAAGGATGTATTGATTACTACAAGGCTTGTTTACAAACTAGTGCATACCTCATTACTTCCGGGCTGTATCACTGCCAAAAGATCCTTGATCCAGTATTATTTTCATTCCTCCCGTTTATTTATTATTTTCACTCCCTGTTATTGTGCGATCTGATATTCTTAAGGCACCATGGCCAAGATATTTGGGATTTTGAATTCTAGACAGCTGGAACAATTTGAACGCAACGTGTGATTTTCATGCTATGTGCCCAGCCCCTCAGCAGAGGCATAAGTGACAAGTACAGCATTGGTCATTCATCATTTATCGGGTACCTTGGTGCCAAGCCTGAAGCTTGCCAGGAAAGAGACAGGGCAGTGCTAGTGGGAGGTAACATCCACATCCACGTCACAACCACCTGTCAAAGGAGTGGTGACTGTTCGCGTGATCACGAATGTAGAATAAACATGGGAAGCACTCTGTGACATGTACCAAACGCGTAGAAAATGACGCATTTCTGTTCATGAGCTGCACGATGGCCTATGCTCCCAATAAATTCAGGAACGCAACAAGAAGTTAAATTTTTCCGTTCTCCCAGTTGTTTCTCATAGAAAACACAAAAGTGTTAAAAATATAAAATTAAAACCTAAAAAGGCTCCTGTTAAGAGCCAATTTCACTGGCAAAAAAATAACATTTTCTATCCATTTTTTTAGTATAAAGGGCTTTGAACCCACATCTTGTGCGTTTATTTTATGAAATAATGTGATTGCATGATCTCATCACAGTCTGTAACTTGAACCTGTGCTCAGATACAGCAGTCTGGCATATACCTTAAAAGGGAAAGTGCACCAGAGCTTTACCGGAGAGCATGTCTGCAGACCGGGCTGTGCAACGGACCGCGCACCCCACTGCGAGCAACAACCCCTGCTGGACACGGCGTTTGGGCCCTCGCCGCGTATCACTAGTAGTGACCACCCCACACTGCTTTTCCTGTCACCGCCTGACCGGAAGAGGCCCTGCGTCTGGCTGCCATGCGCAGCACGGCTGGTCTGCTGTCCCTAGGCTAAGTGAAGCAACGACTGACCGCAAAGCAGCGGCAAATCCTGATCCCTGTAATTGTGTTTTTGTTGGCACTAAACATTCTGTCTTGTGGTGGTCGCCTTTTTATTGTTTAATTCCAAGACTCAATGGAAGCCTGACATGGTGACTTTGCAACTGTTGTTTGAGTACTGCTTCTCTCTCTATTCTGCTAGAAAATGAATGTAATTTCTGACTTGCAAAACGTTCAAGCCTCAGTGTACATTGTAAATGGTAAGGAGCTGCAACGCGTACGGCTAGTAGGCACTGAACTTTATCTGGGACATTTGCAGCAGAAAGGATTCACAACTCTAATCAAGAGTTAAAGGAGGGGTGAAAGGTTACAAGACCAAGCATTTTGCAGTTTTGGAAACCCCCAAAAATGCACCACTGCAGAACACAAGATTGCACCTGTTTCTTTCACTGTGCAAACTAAACAAACAACCGGTTTGAGGTTCACACTGGAGCATTGACTGAAACAATAAAGAAATGCCTGCTGCAGAGCAAAGTAATTTCTGCACTGGCTCCCAACAGGCAAGAGAATCACATTCAAGCCTCTCACGCACGCCTACAAAGCCCTCCACAACACCGGACCAGAATACCTCAACCAAAGACTCCACTTCTACACACCCACCAGACAGCTCCGCTCCGCTGACCTCTCACTCGCCGCTGTCCGTCTGAAAGGCCAGAGCCGGAGGAAGATCCTTCTCCCACCACACCGCCAAGACCTAATACTCTCTTCCCATCCACCTCAGAAGATCTCCCACTCTATCGCAATTCGTAAAGGACCTCAAAACTTGTCTCTTCACCTGATCATCGACTGCCTCTCACTGCCCCCCCAACTCCCAGCGCCTTGCGACCCTAGCGGGTGACTAGTCGTGCTTTACAAGTATTATGATTGATAGATTGATGAAGTGTATACAATGCGTCAATTAACTAAACAATTAAGGGCATAATTTAAAGCTTGATAGTGTTACCGCCAAGCCACATCGGTGGCGGACCTAAAAACACCATCAAGTCAACGGTGTTCCGTATTTAGATATGTTGCGGCTGAGCCACAGACCGCCACGAAGGAGTGCCCTTCCTAGCCGTCCGGCAGATGGGTTCCCATTGAGCGCTTTTAGATGTTTCAGCTGTGCAGGCGATGTCATACCAGCAGATTGCCATCTGAGGGAGGCCGTAGCTGGACCCAATGGATAGACAGTGGCTATGGAATACAGGTAAGTCTCACACACACACACACTCTCTCTACCATAGCCATATGTGTCCCTTGAAGAACACATAACACACCATATACACACCTCCATCCATTGTCGTTCAAACACCGCACAACCCATACACACCAAACACAACCCATTGCCATACATCCATGACACAATGCACACACACACTGACACTGCACCCACACACGATACAACCAACACAACTACACACTAAGCTACACAAATACACTCACGAGTCACAATTACACACATCAGAACAACATCCGCCACACAACACTCACCTGAATATTGCACACAGCACCACGACATCTATCCCACATGCAAGTGCCACACATACAGGCACAACCACATCACCCAATCCAGCTCCTTCCACCTCAGCCAGCCAATCCAATCTCACACACACACACGCACTGACTCACATACATGACAGGTAGCACAACCTTTCCAGTTCAGGTCCCCTTGCAATGCGCACACACGGATACCGTTGACAAGAGTGATTGTACCATTATTGTGGTGCCACCATTCATTTGGCAATGAGTAATGACACCACAATGACGTGTGTATGTGTGCGTTATGCTTGTTGTAGGCATCTGTGTCTGACACAGTTGTGTTCTAGGCATATGCATGTCACAGTAATTTAAAATAATTACTCTGACATGTATATGTCTTCAGTGGTCCCAACCTGATGTGCAGTGTCCAACCAACGTACCCTGGCAGTGGGAGTGTTGGAGAAGCTGGAAGGGGTGGTTGTGTTTTCTCTGTGGGTCAGTGGCAGCAGTGACAACAGGTTTTGTCCTGTCAAAAACTGAAGTAAATCAGGGGACAAGTACGTTTTTACGTAATCCCCCCCCCTCCCTATCCACCAACTCTAGTATGGAGGTCGGACCACCACTTTTTGCTTGTCGGTAAGGCATATCGGACTGCAGGGAGGGAAAGTTGGCTGGAGCCCTGCCGTCAGCCACTTTTCCCTATGGCGCCATAGAGGCGTTTTACTTTTTTGGGTGGAGACGGCAGGATGAATGTGGGTACTTGCTTATGGGGCCATCAACATCTAAATCCACCTGGCGGACCGTCATGGTGGCAGAACGGTTTTCAGTTGAAAAATCGATGATTGGACTGTTACCTCCAGCACCTAAATCGGGCCCTAAGTTTTAGAACAGTGTGTATATTTTCGATGTAGAATTGTCTTGTATACATTCCAGTGGATGTGGAAGAATACATCAAAGCAAACAATAGAAAGAATGTGAGATACAATACCCCGTTGACAGATCCGGGATGTGATTTGTAACGTCGCAAGCCAATGGTTGAAGTTTTCTGACCCAAAAAGCCAGTTGTCCAAGGAGTCTAAACCAAGACTCTTAAGTATGTTTGCCTTAAATGGAGTAAGCACTATTGTACATCAAACCCAAAAAACTCTTCACTAACGTTCTTTGCACCAGAAGGCCCTTAAACCATTTGCTCTTTTATAAGCATTCATGAGTTAGGTTTGTTTACCCAATTTGAGAACCCCAAGTTAAGTCACTAACAATGATTTATGGGCTGGGGACGCATCTTGTTGGAGCTGCTGCGTTGTGCCTGCTAGGGAAATGTGTGGTAGAGTCCCTTTGGTGATCCCTGTAAAGGAAACAAATGTAATTTATCCAACGAGTCTGGCGGCTGATGCTGAGGTTTACTGTGTGAATTATAGATTATAGAAGGGCTGTCTGCACACGTGAATATTAGCCGGCTCCAGCTGGCTGTGTTCTTTGCAGGCAGACGTCATCACGTTGCGCGGAGGTGTGGGTGATCTCTCCCTACCATGCCGGTGGTTAGAGCACCACTGCCATCTGCATGTTGCTGAAGGCATGAGGAGTCTGGAGGACAGGGAAACACTGGGCATCGGGGGGCGGTGACCACTTCCTGCCGGCCTGAAACGCGTGGAGCAGATCATCTCTTGATCCACAGTGGGACAGACAGCAGCAAGAATATGTAAGAAAGGGGGATGTTATAAATATTATGCACCCATATTAAAAGATGCAGGTCACTTGTCGTCATCACCTTTTGAGCTCTCTCAAAGGAGAGGACAGTGCTACGGAAGCCTCTATTTGAGTTGGGTAACTAGAAAGATAAGGCTAGATGGGTTTACTAGCATGTAGCGCTACAAGTACATTCATTCATGTGGAAGGCGCTGGTGCTGGATTTGTTAGTAGGTTGCATCTAGTTCACACACGAGGCGCACTGCGGAAGCGTTGATGCAGCAGGCTCGAACCAGCAGACGGTTCTAGAATCCAGACTCTGCCTGTGGCGTGGGGCTCACAGCAGCCTCGGTAACTCAGTCACAGCGAGTGAGGTGCAGCGGACTCGCCGGTGGTAATCCGCAAGATGCCGTGTGAATGATTCCTGGGTGGTCCAGTGATGCTTTTTAGGGTCGAGCCTGCGTTGCATGCGCTCGCGCATGCGTTTCGCAGGGAGACTCTTTTGTATTTATAAAAGGGCTCGGAGCCCTGTCAACTTCACATCAGTGTTTTTTATTGGTTCGTGGGCTTCCCTAATAAAATCTGCTTGCTTTCATTAGTCGAAGGCACGCATATGACATGCCTTTTCCGGTGGCTAGCCCTCCTCGAGCGCAGCGACCAAGTACAGAAAGCATGCCAGGCTCGCTGTTTTCCATCGGGCTCGTGGACTTTTTTTTCTGTAATTTACGAGCGCGATCTCGCTTGGCAGAAATCGAGCGCTTTAAGTACTTGATTTCACTTTTTCGGGTTATGTACATAAATGCAATTTTGCCCGATAGGTGACAAGTCGGGTTAGGAGTTTACAACGCGATCAGCTCTAACATGAGCAAACGCGAGACCCGATGCATTGTAAATGCTTGTTAATATTCCTCCAGTGAGGCACTTCTGTGAATTCGACGTCTTAAACGTACATTTCCTGTAAAATGTACTTTCTTCTGCCTAGGCAGGAATGATGCGGTGCCTTCATCACACCGTCTTGCAGATAGTCTCACACTACCCTTGTTGTATTAAGGTTTGTAGAGCGGGTGCAAGGAATGAACTGATTTCGGAAGCACAGTTTAGGCCCAGGACACCTGGTGAAACTACTCCCATGTTTCTCATAGCTGAACACATCTTGGTGTTTGAGTCCACGGCTGGGATGTAGTAGATATGGGATCCTATGCGAATCCTCTGAATGTAAGTCAATAGGCTTTTTGCATTTGATACTGAGGTTCACAGGGAACCCGGGTAACGCTTTCACGGCTGTTTTCACACAGCTCTGTGTTTGGCGCCATGTGGCAACCGGGTTCTGAAGCCTCTGCAGTTTACTGAAGTTTTATTGCAGACACATCTATTCCACGTGATGGTCGGTTAAATGGAGTTGGACGATTTTCTTAACCACGCGCATTAGTAGTCCGAGACCTTTTGAATGCAGCTAAAATTTGGAATCTTGAAAGATGCATCTGTGTCGACCATGACCACCGAATGTCATGCTTTTGGTGTTTTGGCTAGAGATATTCTTGTGGGCCAGTAAAAACTATTTTTATCGTTTGCACCTCAATATTCGGATCATCATTTTTAATTCATTCAGGTGTAGTAAGACTATTGTTGACTGGTTCATTGTGGCTTAGGCATCAAGATATGTTTGTCTGGTTCCTGGAGGTATTGTCTATTTAAATATTGATTGTTTCTAGCAGCTCCTGATGAAGCTAAGTGCCATCAAGACAGTGTACATGGTAAAACACAGTGATGAGATGGAGAACCCACCTGATGTGCCACATAAGCGCATTCATTCAAGAGTTGTACCAGATATTCCAGTCGTTTTTCACTTGCCCTTCAGTAGGGTCCCGTAGCCCAGTGTCACTGACTGCTGCGCGGTTGAGGAGTATCAGAGCACATACGCGCCTTCTTCAGGGATAATGAGGCCTTCCCTGATGTTTAGTCTCACTGCCTCTTGTCAGCCTGATACCCACTTGTAAGTGATGTAAACGTTGGTTTTGCTCCTTAGCTCCTTGAACTTGACACCTGTTTCTCATAGATTTTGCTGGGACGTGGCAGGTTAGTACTTTTCCTGTAAATATCTTCTGTGAATTTGGTTCTTTCATGGCGAGAGTAATAATCGTTACATTGGACTGGGAAAATTCTACTGGGGTCGGAGGAGTTTAGTGTTTGACAACTGGAAGCGTATTATATTAACCTGCACCCATTCATACCCCACATTCAACATCTCATTGCTACTACCGGCCATTTTTTAAAGAATTGCTGCACAACCTATCTTCATTGCTATTATCATCGTCTTGTCTTTATTAGGCACCTATTTCTACTTTGTTCACCATTCTGTATATTTTGATGCTTTGGCTCTGCATGATGGCTCTTATAATTGCCTCCATCTTATTTTCAGTCTGTTACTCCTTGTACCTTGCTTCTCAGTTGATTTGTGTTACACTTAGTTCAAGTTGCATCGTCTTACCTGGACTGACACCATCTCCACTGTGTAGCTATTATACCACAGTCTGCCTGTATTCTGGACGACTCGCTCATGGGATACTTCTTCACCTTTTTACAGATGACCCAGAGCTTTGGGACATTCCTGTGGAACCTGGTGATGGTGACCTCAGTTCCAATGGGAATCCACACTCTCTAGCATTCCTACCCGACGCCCCCACCACTCCTTGTGGACAGCATCACATGATGACACGCAGCAAGACTCCCCAGAGGGACAATCCCCAGAGAGCGCCTATGAGACCTGTACAGTTACAACCACCGCAAACCAACCACACCAACCAGCACAGAACAGGTACAGGGTCGCTTGCACATGTTCATGTGTTAAAGACCCCCGTCTTGGGGGTTGAACTGATTTCCAATAAGCTTATCTACATATACGTGAGACTGAGAACGCCCTCAAACTAGACTTCACAGTTTGGGGCAAAATAACATATTTTTTATACAGTTCACATCAGTGGTGATGTATGCATGACACAACTTTTGTTTTTACCTGGTACTGAAAAAATAGTATATTATTTTAAACCCATCCAGCATCAAAAAAGCAGTTAAGGATAAAGCAACAGTAAGTCCTAAAAGCATTCTACGTGTTCAGTAGTCAAGGATACGGAGGATTCAATTTTTCTTCTGGTCTGTTGTTGAATGTGTCTTGATTTTACAGTTTGTATTTGTGTGGTATGGCGTGGTCAATAGATGAAACATATACAAAGATAACATGTAGATTCCCTTATAATCCTTAGTTTATATAGAAGTTTTACAGTTATCCGTACATTACCATGACATACCACCTTCCCTTGAAATGCCTAGATTATCGCAGCGACACCCTGAAATTACACTCCTTGTTTTTGCATGACTGGATAAGCAGCCCAGAGATAAAACGTAAGTTGCACAGAATTACTCCAAGATTCATTCAGGATCACAGAATGGCAAATTTGAAAGCCCAGCCACTTACACGCCCGCTGCTCATTGCCCATTCTTTTATGGTGAGCAAATACAGAACTTTTAATACTAAGGTTTTGCTTGAATTATTTGATGAATTATTTTAGTTTAATTTGTGCAGCTAATCTGCATGGTGCATTAACACTAAGGCCCCTTTCATATCCTTTAGCGTTTCAGGTGATACGTCAGGTATTGGTAGTTTTGGTATGTTAATTATTACAGAATTACAAGAAAGTCACAGTTGAATAACACTAGAACATCCGTGTTACTGATCTGATTACAAATTTGCCATTCTGTGATCTGATTACAGCATGTTATCTTGAATCCTTCCAAATGGTTCTGTATGTCACCCTCAAAATCACATGGACTAGAACCTTACAAGTGGAGCCCAATCACATGTCCCTGTAATGCCCCTCTCTAATGCATGTCAGCCAGAGATGATGGCCTGCTGCTTAGGTGCATTTGTCTGGTTCTGCCCGTGGCTCTGTTTTTATGCATCTTGCACTTGGCCAACGAGCTAGTACAGTATCGACAAAACCAAATGACGATTTTATGAAGAACATTTTCTCAGGTGGAAATTCAATTGAAAGCACTTGTGAATGGCTGCCCTGTATGTTATGCATTAGGACCTGCAAAAAGTTCAAACCCAGTCATCAGACAGAATATGCCACCCCTTATGTGCAGGAGAGCAGTGCTCACAATTTCAACCTCCAAGATGTCTGGATCATGCTTGTCATGATTAATGATTACATTAATTATCCCGAGGTCGACATTGTCCAGACTGCCTTGGTTCCCGAAGTCATCCATATTATGAGAAACAAAGTTACCCACGGCCCTTATTACGGATTTTTGAATTTAACTTCGCCCAGTTCCAGGGTTGGAAATTTGCAGAATACTTGAAATCCCTCTAAATACCATCACATCACATCACATCACATTGCACCCTGGTGGCCGCTAATGCTGAAGAAGGGTGCATGCTTAACTATAGAAACTGATCCTCAAGGGCAGAGGAGCAACAGCCCGGAGACCTAGAGCTGTCAATCTGCAAATTCCTGAGAGAATACTGATCCTGCTTTGCGAGTGATTTGGTCCCTCATCTCATGTCCTGAGTAATCACCCCCATGAATGCTGAGGAAATCCATTGCTTTTGGCAAAAGAACCAGACAATTAGCTGGAAGTGCAGCTCTGGTCAGAGCTCCGAATTTGGAATTTCCAACTAGTGCATGGTCGCCACAGGGAAGCAAGGGTCTGATACCAACCCAACCAATGATGTGGGCCATGATTGCTAAAACAGGGACAATGGCCGCTGCCCAAAGAAATGGCATCTTGAAAGGTAGTGTTCTTTGAAAGACTACGTAATCTCTCATTTCCACCCACAGTCCTCTCCTATCCAAGAGACAACGTGGAAGGCATTGGTGCTTCCCTGCCTTTCTCACTAAGACTCCACTCTCTAGAGTTTGTTTGCAGTCCCGCTCCTGATATCCTCTGCTTCCATGGCACCTTCTGTTCCAGAGGCCCAAGGGTTTAATCTCCACCTTTAAAGAGCGTCTGCCCATTTTGTCTATTTGGGAAGCGATAACATATCCATGACCTCTTTACCTCTCTATTTGCATCCATCTGCTGGTACCATCGCCCTCCCACATCCATTCCCATCAACCATTCCATTTTTATTTCGAAACTGCACAGACTCGGTAATGAGCCCAGAAATTGGATTGGAGTGAGTAGTTCCTGTGGAGTTGACTGCAGGCGTCTGATCTTCCTCTTTCCGCTTGCAATTCTACTCTCTGGAGTGTGGCATCTCACAGGTTGCGGAGTCTAACTCTAGTTTATCTTCACGTGGCCTCACTGGTGCTACTGATTCGGTCTCCTGGCTTCTCTTTCTAGTCCTACGCCGGCGATGTATAATGGTTTTCCCCTTGGATGGTAATTATGGACACATTATCCAGTCCTAACATGATTGAGTAACTTCTGCTCCTGCCTTGACGCAATTCAGCACACAACATGAATACAGCTCAAACTGAGGTGCTGCTAATATGGGGGATCTCAGTCATTCTGGGGGATCTCAGTCATTCTCGTCTATTATCTGAGTCACGTGACTCCTGTACTCCCTTGGCTTGCATCTAGGGCTTCCCAAGGATGGCAGAAGGGCATTTGTGCCCCTGTATTGATGATAGTCCTGGACATCTGCGTGAGACCCAAAGCTGCCGTGGAGGTGGCAGAAATGTGTAAAGCATCTCTAAAAGGGGGTGTGCGTATATTGGCCCCCACCTAAACTCGTGCACCTCCTAAATGGCAGACGGAAGCTGCGTAAAGTCCTATTTAAAAACAATGCTTGAGGTCCCATAGAAGTATTCAGAATGAAGCAATGCCTGACTGCCTCCTCCCCCCACACACAAATTAAAGATCTTTATTGTATCTGCTTTAGAAAACATCGGAGTTTTAATACCCAGAGATATTGATTAAATTGGCGACTAATATGCCAATCGTGTTACTATTGAATGTGGATCAGTTATTTTTCTTTGACTCGATAGCACCGTGTTTCTGCAGCCTAATTACAGATTGCTGTCCCAGAATACGCGCCATAAATCACACCACAGCAGCGTAAATGAGTGCACTCCTGCGCGAAAATCTCCATGCCTGCTAGACTGTGCTAGATAATGCCTGTACGTTTCAAAAGTACACACTGTTGTCTGTCTTCTGATACCGTCTTGCTTTTCCCGTTCTTTCTTCCTCTTCATTGATCTCTTCTTGTTGTTTGTCTGTCCCTCCCCTGCCTCTCTCCCCACATCTCCCCTGCCAGGCCTCCCCGAGTCGTGCCCCGTTTGCTCGCCTCTCCTGTCAGTCTCTTCCCTCTAGTCTTCTATTTCTGTCACCTGTGTCTCATCTCACAGCTCTTTCTCATCTGTCTCTCCCAGGTCTCTCTACTTCTTTCGCTTGCTGTTCCCCCCACATCTTTCCCTCTCATTCTTTCAATTTGCCAGCTCTTTCTTCGCGGTCTCTTACTCTTTATCTGTGCTCTTTAGTCTCTTCCTCCTTCTCGCCCTTTTTCTTTCCTACTTTTCCCAACAGTTTTCCTTATTTCTCCCTCTTTCCCTCTCTCCCTGTTTACCTCGCAGCTTTCTCACCTGTCTCTCACCTGCATCTTCCCCTTGCTCCCTCTCATTCTCTCTCTCACCTGCCTGTCGTGTCCTCGTCCTCGTCCTCATCCTTTTCAGTTGTCAGCTCTCGCTGTCCTCCCCTGTCCTGTGTTATCCCCCTCTTGTAGTTTTCCTTTTAAATCTCTCCAGTGTTAGCAAAAGAACTGGGTTGCTTTTCGCTGGGCTCTTATCTACTTGCAAGTTTGTTTCTGCGTGGGAAACACAGAGGTGTTGAACTTTTTCGCGTGACACCTAAGGGCATATTTAGTTCAGCGCAGCTGAAGTTTCGCCTCCAACCTGTGCAGCCCAGGTTCTGGCGGAGCTAGAGACCGTCACCGCCTCAGTCTGGTATATTCAGGACTTCCAGCCCTGACAGTGCGGTGTCTTCTGGGGCTGCGCACCTCTTGCATCCTGCGTGTCCCTAAGCTCCCACTGGTCCCTCCATGCAGCTTCCCCACCAACCCACCTCGATCCCTCTTCTGAAGAGTGGTCTTGCATCTTCGGTAATAAAGTTATAAGTTACTTTTTATATGGGTTTCCTGCTAATGTAGTGAGCCTGCCCGTGCTCCCCGCCCCCTCTTGGCTATATGCCGAACTGGATTCATTTTCCTCATAAACTTCACTCATCAACTAAATTATTAGTTTTTAATCAATTGTAGTATATTGATAAATACCTGGTCTTCAGAAGCACCAGTATTCTACAATAGTGCTTGTCCTCCCAAGGTACCCTCAGTGCATTTTGGGGGTAATGCCCTTCGTCGGGGCGGCCAGTCAAAGATGAAATGATCTCGTCAGCGTGCAGGAACGGACAAATAGTCCTTTATTGGCAGCTGTTCTAACCTGCTCTGCGCATTCTCTTGTCCGTAGCTGCATTTAGGCCTTCTAGTTTTGCCCGTCTCTTCTCCCCCTGTAAAGGTGTGTAGAAAACAAGGCTGGAAATTGAGGGTCTGAGCATCCAGTGGCATCAGTGTGGCTCCACGGTGTCCTCCCCGGGGAGTGGCTGGAGCACAGATGGAGCCATGGTGCCACCAGTTGGCTCAGGAGAGCTGTACCAACGCCCCTCTGAGTCCGGTGCCTGGAGGAGATTCAAGAGTGGAGTACTGTGCTGATGTATAGAGTATTGGGCAGAAGTAGCGTTACAAAAGCTGCGTGACTTGTTCTTCCTCAGGAAATGGATTGCTGCAGCATATGCCGTTTGAAGTGTACCATCAGTAGACATTTCTTCAGCCATTGCAAATGTAAAGCAAGACTAAATTTTCTTATTTTTTGTGATTACAAAAATTATCGAACAGAATCTAGATTGTGATGCGGGAATGTGAATCGTAATTCTCGAATGCCTGTCTTCGTATTATCTTGATTGTCTGAGGGATCAGATGCATTTTAAGTATTCTCAATGATATTCACACTCCTTGACATGGGAACAGCCAATGTGGATCCATGCTCTGACGTGATCTTGTAGTACTCCTAACCAGCGATATGGGGGTAAGGAGTCATTGTGTAAACCCGTAACCACCATCCATCATCTGCTGGAGGAAAAAGAGGACAATGGAGACTCATTCTTACACGGAAGTAGACCTGAAGCCGGAGCTGTAGGCCAGCAGGACCACGCAAGATACGAGGTAGGTTAGTTTTAGAAGAGGCTAACTCATCCTGCTGCCCTGCACCTCTTTGTGTTCTACGTCAGTGATGGAAATGTGCTTCCTGCACCGTGACTTTGCTCACACAGTTGGCGACCACCTTCTCATTGGCCATTGGATGCACTCAGCAAATGCTGGACCTGACACCTGCAGCGAAAGAGGAGTCTGGAGCAGGAGAGGCATTGTCCAAAGCAGACCAAAAGCTACACGACCTCCGTGCCTCCGGCAATGCAGTCAACACACAATTGGCTTTGTAGGCAAAGGCTTGCTGTTGTGCAACAATTTAGTTTATGGCCTTCAAGCAGCCTCCAGCTCATTATATATAATATATATATGGTGTCTTGTACATCATTGTGATGTAAATCCATGACCAAGTGTTGATTTTTAAATTAACAGTAGAGGTGTAGTATTTTCCAAACAATATACTACCAAAAACCCAATACATACAGTAAACTTTAGCATAAAGTACAAAGAGTGGAAAAAGGAGAGTGTACAGGAATTATAGTTAGAAAGCGGGAAGCTAGAGGGTCGAAGCCGATGAAGGAGGTAAGTACAAAAAATTAGAAAGGTGTGGTAGAGGTAAAGGAGAGTCTGGCAGGAAGAGACCGGAAACACTGAAGATGGAAGGTGATGCCACAGTGGGGGAAGTAGGAAAGGTGTTGTCCACCTTGATAAAAGCAAAAAGCAGTTATAATCGATCAATGCAACACCATTAAAGTCAATGTAGACGGTACCATCTTTCAGTACTCTTCATTAACAAAAGGAACATATAATTGTGAGCATCAACATGGTCATTCTTATTTCAACTCAGTGTGTGCAAGAGACTTTCTTTCACTTTATATAGGCTGCCACTGCAGCTTTAGGACCAACCAGTAGGGGTCCCCACACTCCAGAGCCTTTATGCAAAAGCAAAAACTCTAGGAGTGCTTTAAAACATTCCAAATTTTCTCTTGGGCGGGCATAATATAAGTCTGGGTGACTCAGGGCAACTTTAAGGGGACATCTTTTGGTGGGGGCTGCTGCACTCTTGCTGCTCACAAAATGTGTTTCTGGAACATGCATGATGCCCCTGCCCACTCTTGACGCCCACAAAAATGTATGTTTATCTTTTTAGAGCATGCCAGAGGATTCTAGGGCACTTTCGTTCACCAAATGGTGAATTTTATATTAGCGGTTGTGACTCTTGCAGGAGCTTTTCCGTTTTTATTGTAAATGCAGCTTCATGCCAACTTTTTGCTTTTCATGTGAGTGGCCCTGCCTCTCCATTGGCCCACCTGGTGTATTCTGACATCCGGGCAGTGCGAGGAGCCCATTCCCGCACTGTCCGGCGGACAGTACTATTCTGCTGATGCCGGAGCAGCAGGATTCTCTTTTCCTACCCGCGTCTGTGCAGGTGGGGTCGTGCTGGTGGTGTGCTCCCAGCAGTGGAGCTTGTGCTGACCACTGGGGACTTGGCCATCCCTGGGGCGGGTAACAAATCTGCAGCAGAGCATTATGCACTCTATTTCCCACCCATTTTTTCCTCATTTTCTCTAGCCCTGTTGGACTGATTTCAAGGGAGGAGGTGTTGTTTTGCTCCTGGCGGTGAACTATAGCTACAAGGAGCATTTTCTTCAAGCCTCAAAACGTTACTTCTGTTTTTGAGGCTTGATTTCCTGCCCCTGCTGCAGGACCTTTCCTCTGTGTGGGTGTCTGGCTCACCCTCCACCTCAAGGGACTTCATCTGCAGCATCATGCAGCCTACCATTGGAATGCCCTCCCGGTGCACTCCCCAGACCTCATGGCTTTGGCCCTCTTGCACAGCAACTGTGTGTCAGTGGCCTCCTCTTGATGGTCACCCCATCTGCAGGACCAATCCACAGAAGTTCCAGGGCTGCATTTGAGGGCCCACCTCAAGTAGGGCCATCCCTCTATTGACCCTCAGAGGGCTGAAGGGGTGCCTCTGACCCCGGCGAAACACTCCTAGCCCCCCCTCGGTGTCAGTTGGATTCCAAGTCCTTTAGTCCATCTTCTCAGTGGGGGTCAATTGGCTTCTCCTTTGCACTCAACATTATTTTGCTGTCATCGCCCCAGATCCAGTGAGTTGTTAAGTGTCTAAGTGGGATTGTAATATTTGTAAGCGAGATTGGAATGTTCTGGAAGGTAGGCACATCTGCCTAATTCTAACATGTCACTTCATCACTCCCGCATGCCCCACCCTTCTGCAAAGCATTCTATGGAAAGACCACATCTGGGACCCTCATCCCCACCCCCAAATGATACCGCTGCCTGATCCCTTACCACTAAATTTTCAGAAAAGAGCCCTTCCTCTGGCTTCAGAGGTCTGGCCTTGGTCCTTTGTTTCTGTGGGCTGGGTCTTGCCCAGCTCAGTTGCAGTGTGACGAGTTAACTAGCACATGCTTCTGTATATTGAGCCTTGAGAAGGACCAAGACCAAGGTCATGAGATCACAGAGCTACACATGCGTTGACTGTGTTCCGAGCACCAGATATACAAAACCTGTAAAAACTGAATAATATCTGTTTAGCCAACAAGAATAAAGCTTTCTTAGAAATCACACATTCTACAAATATGATGTTTCCTTTGGTAATTTTCTTATTGATTACATTTGTACTCTATTATGCCTACCAGTGTTTGACATTCCACTAATTGATGCCTGATTGGACTGGCTACACCGCATCGCTCCTCACACTTTCTATATTTGGTGTGGGATTGTCAACTAGCGTGTTTTTCTCGATCGTTGATGATACAGCTTTACTAAGACACTAGGGCCCATATGTACGAACACTTTTTCCCATAGACACAGAATGGGGAAAAACCTTTGCTACATCCCACCCTAGGTTGCTAAGGGGACTGTCTGAGGTGTTCTTGCGTAAAATAGAGCCTGTCCGGGTACAGGACTTTCAGTTCTGATGTACTGCCTCTGTGAGAATTAAGGTGTAAGCTATTCCACCTTGCCCATTGCATGTTTTACACTGTGCACAGTATGTGAAGCCGGTATAGTCTGGTGGGTTGTTTTTATGGGAAGAATTATACTTGTACACCAAGGAGAAGAAAATGCAACACAAAAACAACTCAAAAAGAAAACAATAACCTGTTCTGGCAGGCTGTACTGCGGCGGTGTGTGATATGAGCGTATATTCGATTACAGAATAGCTGGCTGCTCTGCTACAAAAGATCTGACGCAGATTTAAAGTATGTTCAAGTGATCTATAAGGAAAGTTTGATGCCAGTAATCAAGAGAAAGTACTAATCCCAGTGATGTCTCTCCTTTTCCAGTGGAGCGGAGTCCTTTCAGCAGGAACCCTGGTCTGATTATGAAGAAGAGAAAACTGGAGCCTTCCTAACTGGTGAAGACATCTCGCAGACTTTGTTTTGCCCCAGTTCCCCAGTTGATTGTCATTTTCCAGCTGCTCAGGTAGCACAAGCACTTGTTTCTGATCACACAACCAGGTGTTTTATAAGTCAGTGCCATCACTTTTCTTTTCCTGCCCCGAGTTTGAAGACACTGGGTCAAGGTGCAAGTTTTGGCCTTTCAGGAATTTAAGGAGCTGTGTGTGGTCCTTCTCAAGCGTGTGACCGCCTTGGTTAAAATGGGGACTCTGCAGAGATGGGCCAGTCCCAGGGATTCTTTCATAGTCGTTGGTTTGAATTTCTGGACTAATAGAATTTGACATTTAATTCTGGTTTCACTGGATGCTTTGGAGGAAGACAAAACCGGCTTGTCCAAGTGTTCTGGTTAAGGCTAGGACATTGGGCTGAAATTTCGCATAATTTTCATTTTGCACGTGATGAGCTATTGTTTTATTCTTTTAAGCTTGTTTGTGATGTATGTATGTTGTTTGTTGGCCATATTGTTTGTTTGCTTAGGGAGACTCTCCATGCCTGTTTTTTGGAAATGTTTCCTCCTTCCCTTCGGGTTTTATCTGATGGCTTCCGTGTGTCCATCCTCCTGCCTTGTGTCCCCCTGTGATGTCAGCGCAGAGTGACAGCATTTAAGGTGGATAAGATAGGAGTACAACCCTCTGGTTCAATTCTGAAACTGGAAACCTCACGTCGTCACTTTCAAACAATGCAAGTTGTACTTTACAACACAATCAACAAGCCAGTTTCTGCAACAAATTTGCCGCCTTCCACCCACCCCCCCCCCCAAACCAGAACCTTCTAGAACGATCCTAGTTATTGGGCGGGATAAACCTCCTGAGAGAAAATAATCAAATTGTTGTGCGGCATCTTGGACAGCGTTGTCACACTGTGACTGCAGGTGGCACTGAAATGGTGGGGGAGGGTGAAGCATTGTGGTTGCAGTTGTGTGATTGCACACTCCTCACAACCTGGCCAGACGGTAGATGTGACTGTGGGTAGTACATAGAAGCATGTGGTGGTAGCTGGTGGTAAGCAGGGAACCCACATACCTTATACACTGCAGGTCGCCCTGGGGCTTGCGGTTTGGAGATGTTTGCATTTTCCATGAAAATCTAATTTTGTTTGCTCATTTAAAACAAAGTCATGCTTCTGGTATCAAGTATTCACAAGGTGGAATGATAGTCATGATTTCACAATCCAGCCTGCTTCTGCGTCAGAAGTGAGTATTTCGCCTGTTCTGACTTGTGTTGCATTTAAGTACTTATAGTTATGAAATTAAAATGAAAAACAAAAGTACAAGTACCAGAATGCGTCTTCCCTCTCCTTGGCTATATTTGCACACCTGACATGGGACAACTTGAGGTCTCCATCCCACCTCTTAAAAGATCTGGCATTGATTCTGAAAAGTCAGCTATGCAGGCTGTCACCAGAAAGACTACAATGGTGAGACCAAATATGAGAGCAGGTGCAGGCATGGACCTGAACAGTTTGTCCTCTCAAAGGTACATTCAATTACTTCCTTTCATCCTAGCTGTCTACTGTCCCCAAGACAAGAGGGCGACTTTCAGCTATCTCAGGCCACAACGCTAAGCATCCTGGAAAGTGTAGTTCCATACCAACAGGGAAAGAGCTACTACAAGGTCCTAGGTTGCTGTGTGCTGTAGGCTGCAAAAACTTAAGTGGCTGAAAGACACTCTCATGACGCAGTGCTGTTGGTGCCCATGTTTCCTGTTTTTCTATCCATGTGGAGTCAAGCCTGAGGTGTGACGGCTGTCACGGAGCTACCAGTTCTTTATTTGTTTACCACTTACTTATATGTTTTTATTGCCTTGTTTTTATTGTCTTATCATTCTCGTTTTACCCTTCAAACTTTAATAAAAAGTTGATCCTGGTGGATTTTTGTTAATAATTTGCTCCAGCTCTCTTCTTAAAAATCTGTTTCCAGCTGGAAAACGTGTGAGGGAATATTGATTGCATTTTCACAGGTAAAAAAGTATTTTTTTAAAAGATTTTCTCATGAAATGGGGAAAGTACAGGGACTCAGATTATGGCCACAATCTATTAGATTGATGTATTCCACAGGTAGCCTATTTAAGCCAGCAACAAAATACCTAATATAGAAGACTGTATCATTGGCTTGTTGGCACTATTTTTACTTAAAACTTTAAAAATTCATATCTGTTTCCACTTTTCGAATTTTTGTTGTTTTGGTGTCATTTTTTAAAATTCAATTTTACTTTATTTTTTGTAATTTTATTTGGGATTTTTATTGCTTGTTGTTTTTAGTTTAGCGCTATTTTGGTACTGTTTAGGTAATTTACTCATTGCCCTGAGTTAAGCCTGCATGCTTTGTGGTTGAGCTCAGTTTAATTTGAGGGTTCCCCCACACAAGAAGTGTTATTTCTTGAGGACAGCAGTCACATACCCCAAATAATAATGGACTTCCTTACCAATGGCATGGCCCAGACGCCTCCTGAAAAGCCTATAGAACGCATCCAAGTATGGCAGCATAAAGTGATGGCACTGCCCCAGGACCAGGCCGCGGTATGAGCAGAATCCAAGCTGAACTTAAGGATCTATTTTAGAGCATTCAACCCATCACTGACCAAATCAGAAGATTAATTCTTTGTGTCCCAGTAGGTGTACAATGGCCAGTGGCATTCACCATACAAAACGGGAGGCTCCCTGAAGCAGCTGTGGTAAGTCCTTTGGGGCTGAGGGACCACGCCCTCTTGCCCCTCAAGAAGTGTTTGTCAGGCTGAGCAAAGGTCAGCCTGACAGACACACTTCATTTTCTGGTCAGGCAACCATGAGTTAGACATGCGCTACTTGCGCAGGCTCCTGGCTGCCTGAGCTGAACTTTGCTGGGCTAAGGAGGTCATCGCTCCTGTGGGTGTGACCTCCCCCTCAGTGACACAAGGGGTAGTGTCACTCTTTGACTCTGACCTGGGTGCTTCAGTTTTAAGCCCTGAAGTGCCCACAACTGAGTGCCAATCAGTAACACTGTGTCACAGAGTGGGGGTGGGGTCAGCAGTCCAACTGACCCCACCCCATTCTGTGATGAGCTTGGGATTGCTGCCTTCACTCATTGACTGACCTCAGGTCAGCCAGTGAAGGAAGGCAGCAGTCCCAACTCTCCTGGGACCTCAGAAGCTGAGCTTGCAGGTAAGTGCGGTCTGTTTTTAAATGAATGTTTGGTACATGTGTGTGTTTGAATATTTGGTAATGAGTTTTGTGAGTGGATGTGTGTGCGGGTGCCTGGTAGCGATATGCAGCTCCAACTACCAGACATGACATTTTACCAAGCTGCGACAGACGTTTGGAGTTCTCTAGGTGCTTCACTGACAAAGGTCTCCTCAGCTTGGAAAGCAACAGGTCAAGTATCTCCTCCAAAGGTTTGTGGGGTCAAACACTGCTGTAGGTCCAGCAAATGGATGCCTTTTTCAGATCCACTCAAAATCTGCACATTGAGTCTTTGATTCGACCAGGATGCAGTGGCCGGCTGGTCGTGTTCAAGATTCTGAAGCTGCAGAGATTCTTCTGACTTAGCTTGCCAACTCCACACAGGTCAAGCTCTTCTGTTTGGCCATGTAAGACCTCTTTAGGACTTGGTGGGTCTGCCCTTGGCAAAATCACAAGCTTCCCCCCGTTGTACCTAAATAGAAGTCACGGACTCCAGTATCTCCCATTATGCCATGCTTCAAATCATTAGCGGCCCCACCCTCGAATTTGGCTAAAATGATGCAGGTCGCAAAGGAGAAGGCCCGAGCTTACCTTGATCTGGAGTCTCCCAGGGCACCTCTGCCACCCAGGCTGGAGTGCTAGAGGCTATTCCAACGAAAATACATTGCTTAGATTTAAGAGTAAATGCAAGAAGTTTATTTGCAAAAGTGGGTCCAGTCCTAATACAAATTACTTCAATTTTGCAAATTAATTTCTTGCACTTTAAGATAAATGATCTGCAACTCCTTATGTCTGTCTTTTTGGGTCACCTTAGCCTGTGCAGGGCCCAGGCATGGGCAAAGTGATACAGCCAGCAAGTGTAGTGTCTATGATTGGGCTAATGTTCTCAAGTACAGAACCTTATGAAAGAACTCAGTAAAATATGAACACAGCGAGTTGGACTGGGTACGTTGGAGGTGATGTTCGGAGAACTGAGGGCCATGGAGAGGTTGAAGGGGGCAGATGTAGAGTGAGGTGTTGACAACTTGGTAAGTAGCAGAGGAAAATGAGGCTGGTCTCCTGGTGTGTCTGAAGTCAGCAGGGCTGGGACTGATTCTCTCACTTTGGTTTTAGTTGTGGTGTGGTGGAAGGTACATTGTAGCATGGGTCGGAGGAGGAGTGTGGTGGTGAACATGTGGCAACTAAGGTGAGGTAGGAACCATGCAGCTGGTTGACAGATGGGTTAAGATTTTGGTTGCAGCTAAGTAGTGACTGAATGGTTAAAAAGAGTTGGGAAGTCAGGTGGGTACTGACGGTAGGGCTATATGTTGACACAGGTGGCTACTGTCTGAGGTGGGGACAGGTGGATTGTGACTGAGGTGAGGCAGGGGTGTGGTGGTCATTAAAGTACTTAAATGGATGGAAAGGAGGAGGAGAAGATGGATCGAACCTAGTGCATTGTAACTGAGATGGGTCGGGCTGGAATAGTTGGTCAGCTAATGTGGGGTGGGTAAGTAATGTCTGGGTGTGGTCAGCAATGTGGTGTTCAGATGGGTGGGATAAGGGTGTATGTGGGGGACAAGTGGGTACTACCTGGATGTGGTTAAGGTAGGGGCTGGGGTGTAGGAGCCAGCTGAGTAGCGCATGAGTTATGGAAGACTTATGAGTGGTTATGTAAGGTACAGTGGTGTGGGGGCAGGTGCTGATGTGAGGCTTGTGGTTAGTGGGTAATGCATATGGGGGGGGGGGGGGATACGTGTGGGGCATGTCCCTAGTAACACGTATGGGTTTATATACCTTTGATGGGGGTCCCGCCTGCCTTGCCTACGCACGCACTGCTCATCATTGGAGGAAGTGCTCAGGTTTTTTTTCTTGGAGATGATGTGACACTAAGCAAATGCAGTATGGGGCGCCAGAGAATATTTGCACTGTACCCTCTTACTGCAAGAGTCTTCCTCTGACCTAATTTCAAACACCTTCCCAAACAGCAGGTTCCCACCCTAGGTCGTAACAATGACACTTCTCAGACATCCTTTGGCTTCACTTGGCATTTGGAGTTTTCTTGAAAGTCCAACTGCAATTCCTTACTCAGAAGCCGCCTGCAGCATCTGCTCTCCACATGCATCTTTCAGAAATAAGCAACGTGCACATGCAGTATGTACACACCAGTAGTCGATGGCAAAGAACGCTGTTATAGGGCACTGACAGAACACTTAAAAATGTAAGTTAGGCCCTTATGTTGTTTTACTATGCAGTTAACGAGGCCTGTCTTGCACTATAATCTCTTCAGTACCTCTGTCAGTCCTGTGCAGCAAGGGGAGATGGCAGAAGCTACTCTCCTAAAACAGAGGGGTGCACTTGGTGTGCCATCCTCACCACAGGGCCCTGCGCTGGGTCGCATCCATAATCATGGAAAAGCCTCCATGCACACACATGATCGTGCGCCTGTGGAGGTTGTGGGTGATGAGCCAGAAAATACTAGAACTTGGTACGGTGACTTTAAGGCGGGGCTCATGCTCTCCTCAACCATGCAGTTGACCTTTCTGAGTCCCAACACTCCCTATCCCTATTACCCTATTAACCACTACCACCCTCCCCATCCGTGTCACCTCCCTACTGTTGCCAACCCTCATCCCTGTCCCCTGCCATGCTCCTAGTCTGTCAGTCTCCTGTGATACTTCCCACCCCTCACACCCTCCCTGTCCCTGTCACCCTTCCTATTCTCTTCCCAGTCGTTGTCACCGCCCACATAATTCTGCCAGCACCTGCCACCCTCCCAATCCCTGCTCTACTTCCAGAACCTGTCACAATCCCATTTTTGAGAACATTCCCATCCCTGTCATCTTCCCAATCGCTACCACCCTCCCATCCCGCTCGTCTCTTCGCCGTCACACTTCCAGTGCCAGTAAAAATCCCAGTGTTTCTTCTCGTCTCTGTTACCTTCCCCTTCACTGTCAGACTCCCAGACCCTATCATCCTGTTGCCACGCATAGGACCCTGTCATCCTCCCCTTTACCCTTTCAGTTACCCTAAGCCTGCGGTTCTTTATCAGTTCCTGTCACACTCTCGACTGGCAGTCTTTCGTGCTGGCGCCAACTAGGCATGGACCATCTCTGGCTAGATTGTAGTAATTCTTTGCATGTGGTTGTTTTTTTTTTTTAGAGAAACTATGCAGAGAAATGCATGGCTGTGCCATTGTCTTTCAAATTAGTTTTGAAGTGGGGAAAACTACACAAAGTCTTGGTGAGGTTTCAGCTTGCTTGGCAGACTCTGAGGGCACTAGACTATATTGTGAGTGCTCCTTCAGAACATATGTCTGATTACCATGTTTGGGTACAATGTATGCTCTGAGATGCACTGTTTGGGCCCATTATTATGCTAAAGGGGGAATACACCCACCACCCTCTTCTGGGCACCACTGTAAATATTCCAGCTTGCTCGCTTCACCCTCTACATGCAAGTCGTATTAGATATTTACACCACATTACTGTTAGTTTTTTTTTTTTCCATCAACCACTGTTCACTGCTGCCCTTTGTCACTCCTGTTTTAAACTTCAGCAGCCGTGACTGTCCATAGCACCCCTTGTGGAACACTGGCTCCATCCAGCACAACATTCTGCTTCTGACACTGCAGGGCAGTCTCACTGTAGTCCAGCAGCACAAGTGTGTGGTATGGTGTGCTGTGCGCCTCTTATCTCTTCACCAGCATTAATGTGTGGGGTGCGCCCCTTATTTCTTCACCAGCATTAGTGTGTGGCGTAGTGTGCTGTGCGTTCCTTATCTCTTCACCAGCATTAGTGTGTGGTGTGGTGTGCTTTGCGCCCCTTATCTCTTCACCAGCATTAGTGTGTGGGGTGCGCCCCTTATCTCTTCACCAGTATTAGTGTGTGGTGTGGTGTGCTTTGCGCCCCATATCGCTTCACCAGCATTAATGTGTGGGGTGCGCCCCTTATCTCTTTACCAGCATTAGTGTGTGGTGTGGTGTGCTGTGTTCCCCTTATATCTTCACCAGCATTAGTGTGTGGTGTGCTGTGTGCCCCTTATATCTTCACCAGCATTAGTGTGTGGTGTGCCATGCGCCCCTTATCTCTTCACCAGCATTAGTGTTTGGTGTGTTGTGCACCCCTTATCTCTTCACCAGCATTAGTGTGTGGCGTAGTGTGCTGTGCGCCCCTTATCTCTTCACCAGCATTAGTGTGTGGTGTGCTGTGCGCCCCTTATCTCTTCACTAGCATTAGTGTGTGGCGTAGTGTGCTGTGCACCTTTTATCTCTTCACCAGCATTAGTGTGTGGTGTGGTGTGTGTCCCTTTTCGCTTCACCAGCATTAGTGTGTGGTGTGGTGTGCGGTGTGTCCCTTTTCTCTTCACCAGCATTAGTGTGTGGTGTGGTGTGCTGTGCACCCCTTATCTCTTCACCAGCATTAGTGTGTGGTGTGAAGGGGCGCCCAGCAAACCGCGCCACACACTAATCAAAATTATATATCCCAAAACAAACTGGTTTTGTAAGGCAGGCACCTGTGTTTTTGGTCCTGGGCTCGGGGGCCATTAGGAAAACATACTAAACCCAGACATTTCTGGAAACTAGACATCGGAGGGGGAGTCCACAGAGGTGTGACTTGTGTGGATTCCCCAAAGTTTTCTTACCCAGAATACTGTGCAAAGTTGAAATGTTGAATAATAACTCTATTTTTTTTCTTGCATTTCTGTCACTCAAACTACTGTAATATGCTGGGATCCACAAAATTCCTACCACCTAGTGATTCCTCACCTGTCCTGATAAAAACACTACCCCCCTTGAGTGCCTGTACCTAGTGCCTGCGTCAGGAATGGATCACCCCAGGGTCAACAGTTGCCTCATGTAAGGACCAACATTGACCATTGTGTGATCTATTCCTGTCGCGGGCACTAGGCCTACCCACACAAGTGAGGTACCATTTTTATCAGGAGACTTGGGGGAATGCTGGGTTGAAGGAGATTTGTGGTTCCTCTCAGATTCCAGTACTTTCTGTTACCAAAAGGTGAGGAAAAAGTGTTTTTTGGGCCAAATTTTGAGGTTTGCAAAGGATTCTGGGTAACAGAATCTGGTGAGAGCCCCACAAGTCACCCCATCTTGGATTCCCCTAGGTGTCTAGTTTTCAAAAATGCGCAGGCTTGGTAGGTTTTCCTAGGTGCGGGCTGAGCTAGAGTCCAAAATCTACAGCTAGGCACTTTGCAAAAAAGCACGTCAGATTTCAGTGTAAAAATGTGATGTGTCCATGGTGCGTTTCCTGTCACGAGCGTGAGGCGTACCCACACAAGTGAGGTACCATTGTTATCGGGAGACTTGGCGGAACACAGAATAGCAAAACAAGTGCTATTGCCCTTTGTCTTTCACTACATTTTATCCTTCCAAATGTAAGATAGTGTGTAAAAAAGACGTCTATTTGAGATATGCCCTGAAATTCACATGCTGCTATGGGCACCATGGAATTCAGAGATGTGCAAATAACCACTGCTTCTCAACACCTTATCCTATGTCCATTTTGGAAATACAAAGGTTTTCTTGATACCTATTTTTCACTCTGTATATTTCAGTAAATGAATTCCTGTACACCCAGTATAGAATGAAAACCCATTGCAAGGTGCAGCTCATTTATTGGCTCTGGGTACTTAGGGATCTTGATGAGCCCTATATGTCCCCGCAACCAGAAGAGTCCAGCAGACGTAATGGTATATTGCTTTCAAAATTCTGACATTGCAGGAAAAAGTTAGAGTAAAACGTGGAGAAAAATGGCTGTTTTTTTCAGCTCAATTTCAATACTTTTTTATTTCAGCTGTTATTTTCTGTAGGAAAACCTTGTAGGATCTACACAAATGACCCCTTGCTGAATTCAGAATTTTGTCTACTTTTCAGAAATGTTGAGCTTTTCGGGATCCAGCATTGGTTTCACACCCATTCCTGTCACTAACTGGAAGGAGGCTGAAAGCACAAAAATAGTAAAAATGAGGCCCAGCAGCTAAGAGGTTAAGGAGTGTTTGCTGTAGCCCTTCAAAAAAAGAAAATGCATGGCGATTTTGTGTTTTTACCCCACATACATACATACATTCTCTCTCGTGTGTGTGTGTGTGTGTGTGTGTGTGTATATATATATATATATATATATATATATATATATATATATATATATATATATATATATATATATATATATACACGAAGAAGAAAGAAGCACTGCACTCCTGGAAGCTTCTTCGTAATCCAACTTCATTTATTACATGCAGATGGAATTCCATCAGACCCCACAATGCGTTTCGACATACTGTCTTTTGCATGTGGATTTGTCTTCTGTTTGCCCACCATTTTCACATCACAACCCCCTATAATAACCTAATCCCATGCCACACACTGCCTTGCCTGGGGCTCCAAATTATAAATAGTTAAGAGGGCTGCATGGACCCCCACCCCACCCCACATCACATGTAGCCCCCAGGGTGGTCATGATCCCCGGTGGGCCGCACAGTCCCTGCATACTCATAAAACATAGCCCTAGGGAGCTGGTGGTCCCTGGGGCTTGTAAGAGCCCAGTGAGGAGGTCCCTGTGTGCCTTTAATATCTCAAACTACTGAACGGATTGCCAACAAATCACAAAAAGCACAATCAATGCACCAAGACCTAGCTTCCTGCCATATTTGCTGTAGTTCTGTTTAGCGGTTTGGGCTGTAGCAGTGTCTAAAGATCCTATGGGAAAATGAATGGGAAACATGCATTTTGGGACCCTCCCTTTTTCTTGGCTCCCTCGTGGCAGATCACCTGAAACCTTCAAGACAGCAGCTGAACCGACTGTCATGTTAGTTTTGAAAATTTTGTGAAGATTTGTCAAGTGGTGCCAACCTGATTGGGAAAATAAAAAACACTTTTACCAGGTGCTAACTATAACTACCTAGTGGTGACCGCCAGTAGGTTTTATCTGTCAATAAATATATATATATATATTCATTCAAAATTAAACATTCCCTCCCCTTCTAAAGCGCTCCAAAGTCAGGCTGCTGGTGGGCTGGGCTTTGACTTATCAGCCCTGCAGCCCTGATTTACACCTCACTAAATTCTGATGTCCTGCTTGAATGAGAGGTAGCACAGCAGGCAACTCCAAAAAAGTGAACTTCTGTCCCTGGGATTTGAGAGCGAACCGGTTGAAATGTGAAGCTGCACAACACTGTGATTAATCTGCAGGTTCACCCAACCCTCTCTTAAAAACTGGGACATTTATTAATTTTAGTGAAAAGTGTTGAAACGCTGGGACAGTCCTTGAAATAACGGGACTGTCTGGGCAAATCCAGGATGTCTGGTCACCTTACCCAGACCTGGGTTGGTAAAAGCGCAGGACTCCAGCAGGAACACAGAATTGGAGAGCCTTAGCAGCAAATGGAGGCCTGGGACCAAGTCAAAGGCATCAGAAAGACCTGTTAAGGGAGGAGAGGGACAAATGAGCATAACTGCATTATACCTCGTCTCCATCAATGAGGACTATATGGTTTTGGCCTTCGTGGAGAAGTGTAGCTCAATGGTTAGAGCGGCAGACCCTGAAGCAGAGATCTGGCTCAAGACCAGGGTTCAAGTCCCGCTTCGGCAGGTCTTGGGCTCAATTCCCCTTGACCAGATAATTCTCGCCTCGGTGCCTAATCTAATTCATGGGTCCCACTCTGCAACTCTGGGCAATAGCTTGCTTAATCTCCACAACGGCCCCAACAGCGCTTGGATGCCTGGCTTCACCCTGGGGGTGCTCAGGAGTGGGCGCCTCACAGGGAAAAGCCAGGAGGGGTTCCATAGCGGTATGAGTACAGCGCCTTGAGACCCTAACGGGTGAGTAGTGCGCTATACAAGTGCTAATTTACATTTTTTTACATTTACATTTTTTTTGGCCTAAGGGTGTATTTGGGGCTGAGGGACTCTGCAACTGCTTGCAGCATCCTGAAGAGCTATAGCCTTGGACCATGTGAAAAATGCAATGTGAAAGGAAGACAGGATCTCAGGAAGTGCCCCCAATCCACAACATTAACACTTGAAAAGTTCTTCCAGCATTATATACATGGAAAACAGAGCAACACCAAAATAAGGAATGAGATTTAAATAAAGGGGAGAGGATCCTACTGGCCTTGAAGGCATCGCTAAACATTGGAGACTGCACAAAAATTGACAACTTTTTAATCATGTGCTCTCACCTTCATTGTTTGCCTAGAAGATGAGGTTCAATGCTTGGAAACAACATAGGTCCAATGGCATCTGGGCACTGGCATGGCCCTCTGTGGAGAAAATGTTGTAGATGTTTTTGTTGGAGCAGAATTAATGTAAATTTGCATATGGCTGATCTTGGTCTAGAGTGGCATAGCAGGTGATCATCTACAAAAACACGTCTGACTGCACCAACTCCACAGACTCTGACACTAACCTCATGGAACACTGGCCCTTCAAAATACAAATTGACTACAATGCACTCTTGCCTACTGTGTCCTGGGCCCCAGGGAGGAATTCTGCAACCACATCGCAGACTTCATTACTCCTCTCTCCATCATATCAGCCAACTACATCCTCCTCGGGGACCTCAATTTCCACCTGGAAGACACCACAGACCCCTCTATTCCAGAGCTCTCCTCCATAGCCTCAGCAACCTCCGACTTCGCTTGTCCAAAGATACCCTTGACCCTATTTTCTCCTCCAACAAGACAACAACCACCTACATGACCCCATTCACATGATCTGACCACTACATCAGACATTTCAAGATAGTCACCCACTAAGTCATCCCACCATAAAAACCCAAAGCACCATCAAGACATTGGGGCAAAATATCCAAAGAAAACTGGACCAAGACCTTACAGGAAAGTTCATCCAACCACACTGGGAACCTCAATGTTGACAACAAGCTCTTCATTAAATGGCTCAACGACTGCACCAGCCGCACTGCCCCCACCAGAAACAAGAGCTTAAAAACAAATGATTAGCTGGTACGTGAACGACCTCAGGGAGTCCAAGCACCACTGCAGACAACTTGAGAAAAATTGAGACTCTGCAAAAACACCACCGCAAGATCCCCATACAAAATTACCCTCAGCCTCAACCACCACCACCAACTAAGAGAGGCAAAAAAAAAGGCACTAACTCTCAAAATTGAAGCCAGCCCCAAAAATGCCAAAGAAATCTACCACTGTCAAGGAGTTCTTCAACCCGCAGCTGCCAACATCATCCCATCTCAAACACTGCAAGGACCTCAAACTTTTTTTGAAAGATCTACAACACATTCAACCCATAGCATACCAATCTGAACAGCCAGGAGGACATTGCCAAACACCAGCTAAGCAACTAGAAGCCTCTCACGAGTGAAGACCCCATTGCCCTGATGAATACCATTCACTCAGAATCCAATACTATACCCCCACTTCATATACAACCTTGTAAGAACCATCATCTCCCCAGCGCTCACCGCTGTCATCAACACCTCCAAAACCCCTGTCACCTTCCCGTCTTGCTGGAAGTCAGTGCCCTATTGAGGAAACCAACAGCAGACCCCAATACCCTTATTAGCTACAGACCCATCTTGCTCCTGATTTTCCAGCTAAAGCCATGGAGAAAGCTATTTTTACCCAACTCGCAGACCACCTAGAACTCCACACCTCTCAATCTTGTTTTCACACCAATCATAGCACAGAAACAGCCCTCATTGTAGGCAGTGATAACATCAGAAGCATCCTTGACCCAGGAGAAATATGGGGAATGGGCACCTCGGAACCAGAGATCTCCCCTGTGCTCCACCAGCTCCTACAATATAGTGACCAAACAAAAATAATTTCCAATCTATATAAAACCCTCAACAGGACCCCAGATACGCAAACGAGGAAAGCATGGGGCAGATGGAATGCAGTACTCCCCACTCCGATCCTACTGGATGATTGGCCCAAGGCCCTATCCCACATCAGAGGTGTGTCAAGGAATCCCAGATTTAGATACACCCAATTTAATTACACGCATCAAACATATCTTTCCCCAGCCAGAATAAAGTGCATGTTCCCTGATGCAGTATCGCTATGCCCCAGATGTAGATCAACGTCAGCACCCTTCTATCATATGGTATGGGATTGCCCGAATATACAAACGGCCTGGGCGCAGGTGGTAGAGGAGGTATCTGGACTAACAGGACTTGTACTGGTTGCAGACCCCGGGTCCGGTCTGCTGGGACTAAGGAAGAGACCAAAAAAACAAAGACATTTACATAAATTCGTAGATCTGGCCTTTTTAATGTACAAAAGGTTAATAGCAATGCATTGGAAAGCCTCTAAGGCTCCTGATCTGAAATCCTGGCACTCTCTAATAATACGCTGGGCCCGTACTGAATACCAGGTACTAAAAAGAATGGTGCGTGAAGGGCGACAACACACAGGATGCTCTACATGGGAGGATATGGTGACAAAGCTGGAGGCCAAAAATGATGAGAAGCCGCCTTGAATCGGGGCACGCGTAATCGCAACAAACACAGCACAAGTTCCCTTGCACCCCCCAACCTCGGAAACAAAATTCATAGGATACCCAGGCACCACAGAATGGGCACATCACCTCCCCCCATTTGTCTAATAATAAATCGCCCATTAAATCTATGTCACCACAGCCTTAGCGATGTGTGGGGAGCAGGAAACCAGGGGAGCCACCCGCATACACCAATGAAGTTGAGGCCTCCCTTAGACATTTAGGGAACCCATACACGCAAAGCAAGGTCCACACTGGTCTCAAGCGGATGCCTAGGTAAAATAAAAAATGAAGGATAAACCCATGGAGGGTACAGCCAGAAATGATACTGCAAGATTAGAAATATTCCGGGAAGTGCATATTAGGGGGGTGTGTAACTGTTACATGACGTAGATAATTAGTCAATGTTTTGGTTTATCCTGTGGTTGCAAATTGAACAATTTGTATCCTATTTTGAAAAATAAAACCAATAAATATATTTAAAAAAAAAAAAAAAATCCTTGACCCAGGAGAAAAAAGCCACACTGAACCTGCTCAATCTCTGCAGCTTTTGATAAGGTCTCCCACAACTCACTCATCAGAAACCTTCAGCACTTAGGTATCTGCAGCCTGGTCCTCAAATGAATATTCTCCTTCCTCATGGACAGAACTCAATAAGTTAGACTCTTCCTCTCCCCTCGTGGGCATTGTCCATGAAGGACCATGGCTTCAACCTAGCATTCTATGCCAAAAAGACATTGCTCATCCTCTCCCTTACCAACTTAACCAACACTGCCAAAGCAAACTTTGAGCAATGGACTTGCTTGGATGAAAAACTGCCTCCAGCTCAACACAGACAAAACCGAAGTCTGCATCTTTGGCAACAACACTCCCCCCTGGGATGCCTCTTGGTTCGCCCTCCAAACTTGGCGCCCACCCACCCGGGCAGATCAGGCCAAGAACCTCAGGATCATCCTAGACACCAACATCTCCATGAGCAGACAGAGCAACGCCGTTGCCTCATCATGCTTCTACATCCTGCAAATGCTATGCAATATTTTGAAGTGTATTCTACTTAACACCAGGCGAACAGTCACCCAGGCTGTTATCACAAGCAGACTTGAGCTTGTATGAATTGTGCACCCTCTGTATAACAGCAACAGTTGCAAATGATGGATGAGATTAGGTCTGCCAGATAACTAAGGTAAAGAGAAGTTAGCGCTTGAAGGTACATTAATTGTGCATTGGATGGACTTGACCTGAAGGGATAAAGTGATTTGAAGATTTGTCTGATAAAAAAGATGCTGTCTGCTTCACTTCTATTCCCTTTACTCTGATGTTGTTAAGTCCCTGTAGAAGCTTGGAAGTATGAAAGGCAAGTAGAGTTCATGTAATAGGTGTACTCGTACACCATTTTTAATCCACTGTAGTTTTTAAATCATCCCATGAGGAAATCACTGCTCTTGCTCTGCCACTCCATAACCGGATCTTCTTTGATAATCTGAGAGTAGGTTCTTCTCTACAATTAATGTAAATGTTTGTCTTGGTGGTAATTTTTATATCTTTTTGCTTAAAAACAGTCTGTTATTGGTTAGAAGGAACTCTTGGTTTAAGGACTGTATGTTTTAGGGAGGGTTTTATGTAAGGCATTTAGAGTTCCTTTGGGAAGATATCTGTATTCAAGGAGTTGTTGCCAGTTCTGGATTGACTGGCTGCAGAGCTATTTATGAGGACATAGGTCTGACCTACAAGCATTTGCAACTTTGATGAAGGCTTCCATGTCCAGGATGTTAAAGGTAAGTATCTGCAGTTTTAGTGGGTAACCTGAGCTATGCCACTGCTTGAGGAGTGAAAAAGCAGGCAGGGACACAAGCTTATGTGTGGAAAGTAATGCAGGTGTGTCTGGCAAATGAAAGGACAAGTGGTGAGGTGCAACCTGCTGTGCTGCTAAGAAGTGTCATAAGGCATTACCACTTAAGGTATTGTGGCTGACTGGCCCAGTTTTCTCTCAACCCTACTAGTGGAGCTTTGCTTGCAGACGAAATGAGCACCACATATGTCTACAGGCCTTCTCCAACTCCCTCTAATCAGATCTTCTGGTCAATATTAAGAGCTCTTGACCACTGTCAGCTCTCCAGAGCAGGTCTTGTGATGCATTAGCTTAACTTGCTGCAGTCAGCTTTCCTCGTTACTGCCTCCCAGATTGTTGTTCTTCAGAAAACAAAATGAAACATCCACGGTGCTCACCATTTTATAGGGTGAACAGTGACTATTCCTGCAGGTGTAAACTGCATAGACACAGGCAATGATTGGAAATAATATATATTAAGACTAATGATTATATTTTGATACACTAATATGCACAAAACATAATATTTACAGGACTCAACTATACATGTATGGAGTTAAAAGCACATAAGGGAAGCCATATCAATTTAGGAAAAACATAACATTGGTCTGAATATACTGTCTGCAAATGCGTGCAGGTATTTGCCAAAGGCAAGCCTGTACTGAGGCTGGCTCTCTATACAGTGTGAAAAACTAGGCACACTGTGCAGTGGGTCCAGGCAACCACATATTGGCTTCCCTGAACCGAATTGGCTATTTTCCTTCCATCTAAGGCGGAGTAAAATGAAACGGAGGGTCCACCTCGCAGGCAACACCTTAGGGGTGGTACATGCCAGGTGGGGCTGCTACTCCTACTCTTTGTGTGGTGTCCCGCCTTTGCAAACCCCGGCTTTTGGTGGGAGCAAAGGGGGAGGCCATCTACTGCTAGCAGCAGGCCTGGGGTCGAGTTTCAAAGGCATAAGCCCTTCGAGATCACCAGCAGGGCAGTGCACATTCCTGGAGGAGGGGGTGTTAGCTCCTCCACCCAGGAAGGGCATTGTTTTACAAGCCAGAGAGACTGGGCTCTCCCCCAAGGTTGTATATTGGCTGTCTGGAGGTGGTAGACTGGTTAGAACCAGTCTGCAACCATGTCAGGATAGTTAGCTTTTCAGGGGGCACCTCCAAGGTGACCCCTGGGTACATTTTATAATAAATCCAGTACTGGTACCAGTTATATTTATAATTTATAGTTGTTTGATACCAAACAACTCAGGGTTCAGAGTAGCCATCATGTAGCTGGGGAACTCGTGTTGACGGGTGTCCAGTACATATATTAAAATGGCTGTTATGTTCACTCACTATGTCCCAGGTTTGGCATGGACACAGTGGGGGCATATTGCTCATGCAGCTATGCCCTCACATATAATATGGTGCACCTTGTCTTAGGGCTGGAAGGCCTGCCAGAAGTGTGTCTTATTCGTAGAGTATGGAGTGTATGGTGGACAGGGCACACAGGTGGTGTGCTATGTCGAGGTTGTGTTTTAGGTTTGCACCAGGACACCCAGCCTGCAATGGCAGTGCTGGGTGCATCTGGATGTGTGGCCCCAGAGGGTGGCACAATTAGTGCTGTTGCCCTCAAGGGCCTACCCTTAGTATCCCATACCATGGGTACTTAGCTACCCATTTACTAGGGACTTATAGTATTAGTGAAGGGTGTTGACAATTACCTTTACAATTTTAGGGAAAGAACACTTGCACTGGGAACCTGGTTAGCAGGATCCCAGTGCACTCCAGTCCAAGTTGCATCCAAAAAGTTGGAGGGGTACTGCAAGATCGTGCCAGTTTCCCCACACAAGGCATGTCAGTTCACCTGGAATATATGAAGGAAACACTCTTGATTTTGGATACAGTTGGCTTGGCCTTTCTGTATTTTCTAAAGTAGTAGGAACATTACAGGTTAAGTTCACAGGACTTATGCCATACAAATGCTCTGGTGAGCAAGCCAATTAACCTGCCTTAATTGGATCCCTTCTCACACAACAGAATAGGGTTGCATGCTGATTAATGTCCAGTCATTAGTAAAACATGCCTTAGTGGTGAATGACAATTTTACTACTGAAAGGCTGGACGTATGTTTGTTACTGAAACCTGAAAACTAAGCACGTGGCCTGCCCTGAGGGCTACAAAATAATGTTGCACCTTTCTTGTCCTTATATAAAGGAGGTGGATTACTCTTAACTTTCACAAAAGTTTGAGAGTGTCCAGAGCTATAATTGATCCCATTTTCTTTGGTTGTTAGGCTTTATGACTGCTAGGACTGCCTCAGTCTCTACAGGGGGCATATTATGGTATCGCTCTCTGGGTTCCCTCTCCAATTTACTGATTTGACTTCTGCATTATTGCATGCAGCCTTTTTCGCTATTAGGCAGTTTTAACGTTTGTGCTGTCGCGGATAATAATGCATAGACAGTAAATCTAGCCACTACACTACTCTTGCAGCTTTGGATTTCCCACAAGAGGTTGCTGGGATCACACATGGTCACATGCTTGAGCTAATTTTGGATTCTCTAAGGTTAGCTTTTAATGTGATTATTGCCCTCTCCGATACGGACAGATCACTTCATAATTTATTTCAAAGTCAAGGGCTCAAGTAAGACTAAAGACTGTAGAGTAGTCAAGAATAGGTCAGACGTGGCCAAATTCTTATCTAGTAAAATGGCGGAGCCTTTGCGCTCACCTCTAGGTTGAAAGGTGTCGGCTCAGTAAGCACACAGTATCAGGATTATTATGAATGGTTAAACTATGCTGTTGAAGAAGCTCTTCCCTTAAAGCACATCCATCGTAAACGTCCCTCGTGTCCATGGTATAGTACCTCCCTGAACGACTTGGCAGACTTTATACTCCTATGAGTCCAAATACTGAGCCAGAATGCTTCTCCAACAAAATTCTATGCGCTTGTAGTCATTCAAAGGAGATAATTGTCATAGTTCAATCCTTGTCCACCCTGGTGTTTACTAGGCAGATATCTGATCACACACAGCAGCTCAATGACAAACTATCCAACTTTTTTGAAGAAGAAAGTCTTAGAATGTTTGGCAGTTTTGCACGTGCAGCTACAGCTTTTAACGTAGCAGGGTCGATGTACAGTAAGGATGTAGTAGGTGGAGTTGACTGCAATGATTCTGCTCACCTGTCTGCTCTGGAGCTGTAAAATCAGATCCAGCTCCTCCTAAGATTTGCAAAGAAGTGTCCTCCTCTATGGCAGTCCCGCTGCTGGATATCTGCACTGGATCTCTGACTGAGGCATTTGTACCTGATGAGTGGAAAAGGGAATTGATAGTTCTGTTGAAAAAGCCTTATGCTAACCGATCTTGTTTGAGTAACTCCCACCCAATATCTTTACTGTCTTTCCCAGTAAAAGTAATAAAAAATGTTAATGGGTACATCTCAGGCCTCATTGAGCCCGACCATCAGTTGCATCCTGTACCATCTGGATTTTGCCCTGTGCATGGAACTCGCACTGTATTAGTTTATTTTGATGACCCGAGAACCTTAGCAATTTGTGGCTCTTATGATAGAAGAATTTTCTGCTGCTTTCGACAATGTGTCCCACACCATTCTGCTCTTAGATTAGTAGAGATGGGTATTGGCTGGAGTGCATTGCAGTGGTGCAGATCTTATCAGGAGTGTGAATGGCAGGAGGTTCATCTTTCACCTTTTCAACCTTAGTTCAAAGTACTGGGACAGGGTGTACTGCAGGGATCTGCTTTAAGTCATATTCTTTTTAATCTGTACATTCACCCCTTGGCCAAGCTCATTAGATCACACGGAGTGAATTTTATGAATTATGCAGACAACACCCATCTGATCATCTTGATTGACTATCCCATACCCCCAGACTTTTGACTTCTTCTATCAATGTGTGAGAGACACCTTCTGGTTGTTGCAGAATTCACTAACATTTAAAGTGAACAAGATGGACATTTTAGCCCATATTTATACTTTCTTAGCGCCGCATTAGTGCCGCTTTTTGACGCAAAAACAGCACAAACTTACAAAATACAATTGTATTTTGTAAGTTTGCGCAGTTTTTGCGTCAAAAAGCGGCGCTAATGCGGCGCTAAAAAAGTATAAATATGGGCCTTTTGTGTTTGATAAATCGCAGTCCTCTACAGACCTTGCCCTCTGATTTTTGGTCGATCAGCTGGCTCAGTCTGGAACCTTTTCATTGCAGCTTGTTTTACAAAAAAATCCTGCCTCTTACAGGTTTTTGCACCCTTTAGTGACTCAATCACCCATTTTGAGTCATCTGGACTACTGTAACTGTCCTTGTCTTTCTTGCTAGCATCTTGAACAAATGCAAAATGCAGTGGTAAGACTGGTGTTACAATGGCCTCAGTATGTCAGCTTCTCCTGGTTTCATTTCCTTTCACTGGTTGCCAATGCCTAATAGGGTCATGATTAAATATCTGCTGTGTGCGTAAGACCTTCTATAAGACAGGCCCGCTTTCAACAAAAGTTTTAACATTATAGTCCTGTTTGTCTTCTGCACTCTTCTGTAGTGAATCTTGTCCTCATTCCAAAGTATAGACGTGAGCGCTTGGAGAGGCAGAGCCTTTGGAGTACTATACCTGGGTATTGATGAGCAACATGTGATCTGTTGGTCTTTAGGTAAGCTCTAAAAACCTGGCTTTACAAGCAATAACTTGATTTGTTTCTGCAGTTTTCTAAGGCAGTACTTAGCGCAAAGACACCAGTATAGGTAACCGTGCACGCTATAAAATGATTAAATAATAAATACATAGTTTGCACACTAGTAACCCAGAGTAATTGAGGCCCTAGTGGGTTCCATTTTGCCTCATCCGTGCACAAGATGAAGGTGAGATTGTGGAATGAAACTGTGTTGCTGACGTACCTGAGGCTGGAGGGAGAAGACCTAGAAACTAAGGTGAGAACAGAGGAGACGAGTCTCCCTTATGAATTCAATTAGGTCTTTTTGCTGAGAGGAGGTGTTGATTGTTCGTCTTGCAGGAATACCATTTGGTAGATGGTGAAAGGAGGGACTGATGTCTCTGTTGTTTAGGATAATAGGAATATTTTAGATGAGGGTTGCATTGTGTCTTCCTCCTGATCACTGTTCTGTATGGCTGTTGATTCGCCAGGTGTTGAAAGCTCCCACCTCTTTGGGCCTCTCTTGTGGGTATCCTGGGCTGGAGACTACTCTGTAGTAAGGAACATCACTCTACACAATAGGCTATGTCTGGCAAACGGCCTTAAGACTATACTTAACAAAAAGAACCGCTCAAAACACACTCATCTCGTCTGCTTCGACATTCAATGTGGGAGTCACTGACCATCTTTTTTGTTGGAGTTTAACATCCTCTTTGATCAAGAGAGAGAGTGCTCCGCAGCACACTCTGAAGATTGTGGTGCAACCAGAGCTGCTGTCTGTCTGACGGCCACCTTCCCAGAGGAGAGGAGACAGCGCTGCAGCTCTAACCTTGTTGTGTAGCCTTTTTAGAAATAGCTCCATGCACGTTAGTTTAACACACTAGGCTGCTGTGCACTTTAACCAAGATATATTTTATTCGGCTTCGCATTGTTATTTTTACAATAACCAGTTTTACGGTCTTGTTTTATTTTCATCTATCTAACTGTTTTTGCTTAGTTCAGCGCTGTGTTCTCAAACAAGACATTGTTGATCACTCTGTGCTTCATTCAAAGCTACAGTTTGGAACATTGCCGGTGAACGTGGTAGACGTTTAGTCTCCAACATTCGTAGAAAATACACATCCTTACATAGGGACATTTTCTTAAAGCATCAGCTGTGTTATTATAAAAACACTTCCTAGTCCCATTACACGTTAAGAGGGAGATTCCAGCCAAGGAACCACGACTGTATGCTGATTGCTTCGCTACAGATGCGAACGCAGACCGAAGGCCTTTGCTCAGGTATGAGGGTTGATGTCCTCCCGGGGGAACCTGAAGGGCAGGATTAAAGCTTAACACGCTGTGCTCAGATTATGATTTAGATAGGAAATAGTCCATCGGTTATAGTGACAATATGATAGCATTATTCTTATGCTTCACTCTTCTCGTCACCATTTTAATACTGTCATGTTGTGTCGTCCTGGTTATTGCAGCTCACGCTTTGCTATCTAAGATGCAGTCGTTTTATTAAACCAATCATTGAAACATATACTGCTTCTGTCTGTCATTTATATATGAGACTGAATTGTGAATGAGAGAACCGGATGTGACCTGAGTGACCACGACTTACCTGAGAAGCCGAATATGTCATGCGCTCGGCTGCCCAATCATCCCTATCTTCTGGGGTCTGCTAGTTAGCCGCAGCAAAACCCGGATTTAGAGCGACAGGTGTCACCCACAGTGGGTCAGACTCAATCTCCCACACTGTAGACGATCTTGCTGCTCAAAATCCAGTAGTCTCATTAGAATAATGAGAGCCTACGCGACAACCTGAGGCTCCTCAAAGTCAGCCTGCTGAGAGAGGGAAAGAGCCTGCAAGAGGTGTGACTGTCCTAGAAGAGCCAGATCCTGATGCTAAGGACTACCAGTGGAAGGAATGCCACTGTGGATCAATATCTGACCTTGCCACTGTGCTGATACATCAAAAGCTGTGCCTATGGTGGACGCCACCAACAAAACCCAAAGCTGTGTTTGTGGACTAAGTCGCAACCAAAGTTAAGACCTGTGCCTGTGATGGTTATCACTACCAAAGCCAAGACCTTTGTCCTTATTGTATGACTCTAACAACACCTTAAAACAAAAATCTAAACGTAATAAAGGAGCCAACAAAGGCAATCTGGAAAAAATTATGTTTTAACAAATAGGAGAGACTTGCTTGAATTTGGCAGATGGTAATGTAGGATATGATCATCGGTCCCTCTTGCTGCTGCAGATGTCACCACCATCTGGTGAATAGCTGACACTTGGTATTCTATAGTGCCTCTTTGGGAATGCCCCTAACTTTGAAAAACTAACTCCAGCTGGCTAGTATCCATCTTCCATGTATGGCATCCTGCTTCCTGTCTGCTGAGTGTATTTGCCAGGTCGGGCTGTAACTTGGGAACATGTTCAGCTTTGAGCGGCACAGTATGTTTGTTCCCCCGGTGCCACAGCTGCTCAGCTTCCTGAGATAGAAGGGACCTCATACTTACCTGCTTAACAAACTATTTCAATTCACACTTCCTTTTCCTTTCAATCAGGACAAGAAGTGCTGACCCCACTCTGAGCCCTAGAATGTTTGACTCTTATAAGACCAGCGGTCATTTACTGTAAGTATATGCTGTTGTGAGTTACACTTCTTGGGGAGATACATCCAGGTGGACCCCCTAAGCCCCAAGACGTATATGTAGTTCACTCACTTCTGAAAAAAGGAGAAGGGCAGGTGCTCCCACTCTCCACTAGTTAGGCTCATAAAGATAAGGCGTCTGACAACCGTGTCAGAGTAACCCTCATCTACAGGGGAAATTGTATAAAAATATTGATCCCAACCCAGACCACTAAAAACAGTTGACCCTTGCTTGTTGGCATTTTACGATGTAAGGTTACTATATATGATTTGTACATGAAAATGTATCAGAATGATAGTAATTATAGTAACCTCAACAGTCTTATTATAAAACAAAGTGATTATTAGAAATACCTCAAAGTTTACTTTATACATGCCTACTCTTTCCATCAGATTATATTGTCTATACCTAATATCTACATATATGTTTACTGCCCTCTTGGTTACTATATTGGCTGAATAGTGATTTGAGTTCCCTAACTGTTTATATGTCAAGCCCTGTAAGTATTTCCACATACCTCAGAAAGCAGTTGGATAGCAGATGAAGAAATACAAACACTTTATAGGTTTTCCGTACTAGACTGAGGGAATCGGTAATAAAGGACTAAAACAGGAGCTCAAAAACTAAGGGATCAATTAAAGAGCCTGCAAAAATCTAAAGTTATTCCTATAAAGCTTTTAAAAATAACATCTGAAGCTCGCAGAAATGAAGGTTTAGCCTGATAGGTCAAGGGGCCACGTACTAGGTTTACAAACCAAAGAGCAAGTTCTGTATAAGCAAAGCAGATCTATTCCAGGATGCCTGTCCTTAGGAAAGCCATCATAACTGGAGGGCTGTGATGAACTAAGTGATCACAACAGAAGTAGTAGTTCCGAACCTTAACAAATTAAACTGCTGCATGTGTTGGTCAGGTACACGGCACAGGTATGAGTAAGCACAGATAAGAGGTTATTTTTTCTTTCATTTGTTTGTTAATAGACAATTTTGTATATTATGATGCAATCTATCATCTATTAATTTAGTAAATTGTGAATAGCATTATATTAGGTATTAAATAATATTTTAGAAAAAAATTAATTCATAAAGTCTATAAAAACATGTAAATATCAGTCCCCGCTGGGGCTTATATGGTATTTTGGGAAAACCTTTCTCCCTAAACGTGTAAACAGTAAATGTTTCCATTTAATACCCTGCCTACTGGATCACGTCTCCTTTGGTAGCCCAATGAGTGAAAGACCGGGCAGAGAGACGTTCTTCATAATGTATTTCCTTGGATCCAGGGTTCCCATAGCTAAGCTCACCCTTTATTTTTATGTGGTAATTACACTTTTATTTAATACATTTTAGATTGGTATAGATTGAAACATGAATGCTTTTAAAGCGAAGTTTAATCCTCTTTTGAATCCAATATGTAACAATATGAAATGTAAATGCATCTTTCTCGGTGTTAATTGCATTTTGGGTCTCCTGAGCACTCGTGTTTTTCTCCCCTCTCCTTCCCTGTGGGTTTAAACATAGTAGTGCACTACTCCACTGAGTGGTGTCCTGTTGGCGATTCAAACTCCGTGAAATTGTATGCCTTGGAGAACACGGGTGTTCTCCAATGGCAGAGTGGATTACAGGCGCCATTAGGAGATCCTGGTTCTTTTGCGACAGGCTGCTGGGGTCGTTCAGTGAGGCGGAGTACAGTACTGTCAAGAGATCTAGGGGCAGATTTAAGAAAAGTGATGCTGCACTGTGTGTAGCACCACGTTTCTTGCACCCTTTACCGCTCCCCTACCGCCACCATGTGTGTGCCGTATTTAAAATACGGTGCACCATGGCCCAGGGTAGGGGCAGTAGCGTCATTTTTCATGACGCTATTGATATACTCTGCAGGAGTAGTACCAAAATATTGGCACCACTCCTGCAGAGGACATAGGGGCCCATTATAAATAATGGGAGCCCCCTTTTAACGCCTGCTCTGAGCAGGCGTTAAGTGCCGTAAAAACTGGCGCAAGGAAATCTGTTAGATTTCTTTGTGCTATGTTCCCCCCCCAAATGGGGGAACGCTCCCTTTGCATACATTATGCCTGGCGCAAGAATAATGCTGCGCAAAAAAATTGTAAATATAGCACAAGGATTTTGTTTGTGTTGGGCCACATTAGCGTAAAAACAAATGACGCAAATGTGGCACTGCAGCTGCACGTGGCCTGGACCCCATGGTAAAAGAAGATGAAAATTGCCTTCTTTATAGGGTAATTAATGCTTTCAGATTAACTAATGCAGCAGGGGATGTGCATATCCAGGAGCTTTGAGGGGGGCAATATCCCATTTTCTGTAGCCTGATTAGGAGCTTTATTTAGCTTTGCTACCGACTCCTTCAGAACCCAGATATCCCCTCCTGTGGCACGTCAGCGCAGTCCTTCTTTATCCGAACTAGGACCGTGCAAAATGTTCGTTAGAAGGCTTGTAACACGAAGTCCGAAATTATGTGATTATGCCACATTACGTCACTACGCACCGTTTGGCGGAAACATTTATCCAGGGGCGCAGGAACAAACCAAAGACCAGAACGCAAGCAGTTGCTGTTACACACGCTGTGTTTTTTGCACTTTTGTTTTCTAGTGCAGAACGTGTCCTTGTGAAAAGGCAGTTTTGTATTTGGTGTAGTTTTATGTTGTTTTTCTGAATTTTCCCATAACTCTGCACATGTATATTACTAAATTGCAATACACCACAATCGTAACCTGGACCAATAATAAATTCCTGTCCAGAAGGGAATTATCTCCAAAATTGACTGCCCCATTGTATAGTTTCATGCAGGAGGGGTTGGACTGTGCGGCAGAATATTTAATCCTGACAGGGTTTTTTATGTATTTATTTTTTACACCAAGGCCAGGACAGAGTCCAGTGCTCGCTGTGTCTTGGACCAGGCATGTCTGGGATAGTCTAAACTGTGTGGTTGAACGCCTTAACGTAGCGCTTGAAACGGAAAGATAGAAGTGCAGGCACTCTGCACCAGAGTACCTGCTTGTTTCTGAGAAGTGCCGGTACTCTCCAAATAGAAAAAAGTATTAAGTGCAGGTATAATAAAAAAGTGCTGGTACTCAGTACCGGCCCATTTAAAGCACTGCCTTAAGGCATGTGAGGATATGACACCTGGATTCCGGTTACGGCTCGTCAGTCAGCGGAGTCCACATTCAAGCAGTTCCACTAAAGCCGGTGACGGAAGTTGCTTTGTTTGTTTTTATCAGACTTTGAACATGCCAAATCTCTGAGTCTGGTCCTAGTATACACTGTAATATTTTCCAACCACCGTGAAGGAAAGTTTGTTATATTAAGGATGCCGAGGTAAGGTTGTGAGTTTTAATCGGAATCTGTTCCCCTCCCTTCTTTAAGGAAGTCTCTGGATGGTGTAAGTATTGGTTAGTTGGTTTTAAGGGTGGACAGTAAAAACAGGGTTTCCTCTAATTACTTGTCCTGCTACTTTCTGTAACTGAGCATGACATGTTATTACTACGTGTGCCTGCGACAAAGTTCAAATTATTTGAATTGCATTTTAGAGTGGTGCTTTTTCTTCCAAGAGTCAGACCAAAACCCGGACTGACTACAAAACCGGAGACCAGGGCCCATATTTATACTTTTTTAGCGCCGCATTTGCCCCGGTTTTTAACGCAAAAGCGGCGCAAACTTACAAAATACAATTGAGGCCCATATTTATACTTTTTGACGCAAAACTGCGCTAACACAGTTTTGCGCCAAAAAAATTAGCGCCGGCTAACGCCATTCTGAAGCGCCATGCGGGCGCCGTATTTATTGAATGGCATTAGCCGGCGTTATCCGACCGGCGCTGCCTGGTGTGCGTGAAAAAAACCCACGTACACCAGGCAGCGCCGGCGTAGGGAAAAATGGCGTTTGGGCGTCCAAAAATGGGGCAAGTCAGGCTGAGGCAAAAAAATCGTCTTAACCCGATTTGCGCCATTTTTTTTGGGCGCTCAGACGCCATTAACATGACTCCTGTCTTAGCAAAGACAGGAGTCATGCCCCCTTGCCCAATGGCCATGCCCAGGGGACTTCTGTCCCCTGGGCATGGTCATTGGGCATAGTGGCATGTAGAGGGGCACAAATCAGGCCCCCCTATGCCAAAAATAAAATTAAAAAAAATACTTACCACAACTTACCTTTTCTTCCCTGGGATGGGTCCCTCCATCCTTGGGTGTCCTCCTGGGGTGGGCAAGGGTGGCAGGGGGTGTCCCTGGGGGCTTGGGAGGGCACCTCTGGGCTCATTCTGAGCCCACAGGTCCCTTAACGCCTGCCCTGACCCAGGCGCTAAAATCCGGCGCAAATGCAGGTTTTTTAGTCCCGCCCACTCCCGGGCGTCATTTTTGCCCGGGAGTATAAATACGACGCATATGCATCGCAGTCATTTTTTAAGACGGGAACGCCTACCTTGCATCTCATTAACGCAAGGAAGGTGTTCACGCCAAAAAATGACGCTAACTCCATGAACTTTGGCGCTAGACGCATCTAACTATAAATATGGATTTAGTTTTGCGTCGAATTTGCGTCGAAAAAAACAACGCAAATTCGGCGCAAACGGAGTATAAATATGCCCCTGAATTTTGTAAGTTTGCGCCGCTTTTGCGTCCAAAAATGCCGCAAATGCAGCGCAAAAACAGGATAGAGATGGGCCCATATGCGCAGACAGCAGGTTTGCAGGAAGAGAGAGGAGGGCTGGTTCTCTGGAAGGCTTATGAGTCAGTTGATGGATGTGGTTTTCATGGTTCTGAGAACATGGGACATGTAGTCCCCGAAACGATGGGGTCTTGGTGTAAGTGATGTTTTGATGACTCTGGAGGAATGAAGGAATAAGCATAGAAGCATACTCCTCGCCTCAAACTCTCCTTCGTGGTAGTTGTAAAATGTTACATTCTTAAACTGGCGAAGGTTATGAACTTCAGGATAGCTGGTAACTGCATTCAGTTCTCTTAAAAAGGCAGTAAATAAATGACAGAAAAAGTTGACATTTCTCAAACCTACTTAGAAGTGTTGAATTGATAGGGGCTGCATTGAACCCTGAAATGTATAAAGGTTGGGTTTCGATCTGACCTACCACTACTGGTAATGCATTTGCAGCCAAACGGAGAACTTACCTTTGATAACACTCTCTGGCAGAGACTCGATCTAACTGCAGATTCCTCATCCGCAGAACATTTCCCTAGGCCTCAGAACAGGTCTGGAAACTTTTGAGCAGTACTTCTGCCTGCTGGTAGGTTGCACTAGATGGCTCAGCAGTGCTGCCTTTTTGCTCTAGGAATGATGTGCGGAGCCAATTTAAGCCCCACTCCCTCCTGCCGATGTCAGTTGTCTTCTAGGCAGCCTGTACCGCCCCAGATGCAGAGCCCCCACAACAAAATGGCATCGACCAGCATGTAGATTCCTAAACTTGGGATCCTTTTAGTGGCAGAGTGTGATTCACAGAATGGGGAGGATGGGAAGAGTAGTGAGGAATCAATGGTTGAGGTCTCTACCGTATAGAGTGTTTCCAAAGGTAAGTAACTTATTCTTCTGATGAAATATCACTTCACATTTAGAATAGATACCAAAGCAATACCTATTTAGAGGCTGGTCTGCAAATTGACTCAAACAAAAAAGAACTGTAGGACCAAGCGGGCAAAATGCCCCTCTCAGTGAACCTGGCTGCCCAGACAGTCATGCTTCGTGAATGTGTGGAGGGATGACCATGTAACCACCTGTCAAATGTCCAGGGTGTTGTAGGATTCCCATTGTTAGAATGAGACTGCTGGATTATGGACGGCGGCAGCACCACCATTTGTGGGTGACTGAGTCACTCCCACATCGCCTTGGCAGCTGTTGGCCCAGCCCTTTAGGTTAGCTAGCAGCACCTCACCAAACCTGAAAGAGATGGTGAATTCTGGCAGCCTGAACATGACACTTGGTGACTTCTCAGGGAAGTGGTGTTCCACAAGTCCCACCCCTTTCTCTCGTTAGCAAAGGTCTGGTGTGTGTATATTTTATATTTAGATTTTTTTATAGACAGACAGACAGACAGACAGACAGACAGACAGACAGACAGACAGACAGACAGACAGACAGACAGACAGACAGACAGACAGACAGACAGACAGACAGACAGACAGACAGACAGACAGACACACACACACACACACACACACACACACACACACACACACACCCCCACCCCCACCCCCACCCCCCCCCCCCCCCCCCCCCCCCCCCCTTTGAATATATTTACTGAAAAGACTGCAATCTACGATAAAATATATGAGCTGCAATTATTAGGGTAATGAGGCATAACAGTATTAGAATGGTGGTGACCACCAAGAAGAAAATAAACAGTTCCAACATATTGGAATGACATACACGGATAAATTCTACCTAGCTCCTAAGCAAGAGCATAGCAGTGATAGCCCAATCTGTCCATACTTAGTCCATGAGTGGAGCACCTTCCCCTGTTACCTAAAAGAAAGGGGTCTGCCTGCCATCTCCTTGGTTGGCTGTAGAGACAGGGCTGAGGTCAGCAATAAAATGGCGTGCAGCATGTATGGAATCCTGGCTGGAATGATCTCACTGTTGTCCCTTGGCCTACACTGTGTTTTTATAAGAAAAACATTTTCATTTCGTGATGGCCTGATGTGGGCAATTGTCGGACTGATTGCAAACTCTTGTGGCGACAATTGCTTTCCGGATTACCATGTACTCAGACATGTCAGTCTTGGACAGAGGCACATGGTGAAATGTCATTCACAGAATAATAACAACAATGGTTTCACAGAATCACCAAGTTAAAGTTGATTAGAAAATAAGACATCCCCACTAAAAACAGGCTAACAAAAAAAATGAATAAAACGGAATAAATGAAATCAGAGCATGTAGTGAGGTTATTTTAGCATTTACACTGGCACAATATTTAGTCTTGAGCCTATGCCCTCTCCTAGTTACGTTTAACTTTTATTATTTTAGCAAAGCTTCTTTTTAGTGGAGATGTTTTTCATTCTTTTATCCATTGCCCTTCCACGCAGAATTTGTAATTCATTTCTTTACCCAACATTTTCATCCGGTGCTCAACCCAAGGATGAACACAATATTTACCGCATATTGGCGGTCCAAAGAGTACCTTTTTTTTTTTTACCCTACACAGAAAAATACATGTTGTCACCTCAGAGCAGTAATTAGAACAACATGTTATTCTAAAACATCACACTGCCCACACCAAGGTAGAGGGGTCATTCCAGCCAGCTTGCCACCTCATGCTGCACGTCATTGCAGTTTCTGCTGAACGCCTTTGGTTTCTCTTTGTCTACGTTAGTGGACTCCCAACCGACTAACAGACCGCTTCTTCACCTCTAAACACATGTATTGGGGGGGGGAGGGGGTTGTTAGGCTTCCTTCTCGGGCTTAGAAGGGCAGATTAGGGCTACTATTGCTACTTGCTCTCATGTGGAAACTTAGCAGTGTAGATAAGGATGTTAGACACACGATGGTGACAATATGGCGGGACTCTTCTTGTGTTCATGCCTTTTTATATAGAACCCAGTTGCTTCAATAAAAACCTATTCAACCAAATTCTGCTTCTGTTCTGTCTTTGCATGTATGAGAATTGTATAACTTAGAAAAAGGGGTATGATCTGTTCTTCCACAACTTACCTGAGGAGTCTGGGGGTCTTGCAATAGACTGCCACAAATCACTCTTATCCTTGGTACTGGTGAGGTGCTGCTAGCTAGCCGGAATGGTTAGGCCGACAGCTGCCCCACAGTGTGGGATCAGACTAAGGCCCGTATTTATACTTTTTTTGCGCCACATTTGCGTTGTTTTTTGACGCAAAAACGGCGCAAACTTGCAAAATGCCATTGTATTTTGTAGGTTTGCGCCGTTTTGCGTCAAAAAGCGGCGCAAATGCGGCGCTAAAAAAAGTATAAATACGGGCCTAAGTCCCCTACACTCAGTGGTGCTGTCGCCCAAAATCCAACAGTCTTGTTACTACAGTGGGAATCTATGACAAGCATATGTGTAGGTAAAAGGCCGCAGGCCTAAGCTAAAATATGTGTGCCCAAGCCGAATGTAAAATGAACCCACACAAGGGCAGGCACTCGACATACCAATGCAGTGGAAAAAGCCTTGGCTCTGATGGAATGAGCCCTTTACCCTTCTAAAGGCTGCTTCGTGGCCAATGCGTAGATCTTTATGCAGAGTACGATCCAGCAGATGGTCTTTTTCTGCATGGCTTTTCCCTTCTTTGCTCTTGCAAATGAGACAACGCTGATTGTCCACTCAGTGTCCTCTGCTACAATTGATGTGCTTTTCTAGGGTCTAGGTGATGGAGGCTCTCCTCCTTAGAGGGGTGAAGTGTAGCATAGAATGCCAGTAATGTAATGATTTGACCGATGTAGTATGGTGTCACTACTTTGGGGAGAAAGGATGCCTTAGTCTGCAAAACCATTTTGTCCGGGTAGAAGGTGGTAAATGGTGGGTTGACTCAAAGAGCTTGGAGCTCACTCACCTGTTCCACCAGTGTTATGGCAACACAATCTTGAGTGTAAGAAGTCACAAATGACACCTGTGTTAAGGCTCAAAGGGAGTACACGTTAAATATGCAAGGACCAGTTTAAAATTCTACTGAGGCATAATGAAAAGAGAAGGAGAAAACATGTTGAAGTCCTTTAAAATGCCAAAAGACACTCTGACTGTGCCCAGTGCGAATCCTTATCAGGTCGGCTGAATCGCAGTGAGAAACCACCACTGCAGGTCTTTTACAGTCTCCTCCAAGATCTGGACTTGGTTGGGGTGATCCTCTTGATGTTTGGCCCACTGATACTTCTAATGTGACTGCAGAATTGCATGTGCCACCTGGCATGCTTTCTTGACAAGCAGGGTGCCAGAGGCCATCTGTCCCAGTACCTTCAGTCATCCTCATTGGAAATGCCGGAGAGTGGCTGAAAGATCTGGATCATAGAATGAATGTCCTGGATTCTCCTTTCCAGGGGAAATGCACGAAACCGAACCATGTCCAGAACGGCTTCAATGAAAGAGCATCTGACAAGGGGTCAGGTGTTATTTCGGCATGTTGATAGTGAACTCCAAGGATATCAGGAGTTTGCCCGAGTCTGGAGGTGGGAGATCATTTTCTGGTGCGAGTCCCCCTTTAGCAGCTACCCTTTGATTTAGGGGAAGACTGGGATCCCTGACCTCTGAAGGTGTGTTGCTACCACCCCCATCACTTTCGTAAACCCCAATAAGGCAGTGGTGAGCCTACAAGGGAGCACTGCAAACTGAAAATGCTCCTGTTTCACAGTGAACTGCAGATCACTTCTGAGGGCCCGCAGGACAGGGATGTGAAAATAAAGTCCAGTGCTACCATTCAGGCTCCAGGGTCGAGGGCAATCAAGATCTAAGTTAGAGTGAACAACTTGAAATGGTCCCTGCAAAGGAAGGCGTTGAGATTGCACAGGTCTGATAGGGAATGAGGGCCTCCATCCTTCTTTAGCGCAAGGGAAGTGGTGGGAGTAACAACCATGACAAGGCAGACAGATGGTCCCACCATCAGTTGTTCTGAGAATGGTGGAAGGTGTGGTGGTGCAGCCAGGAAGTGTAGGACATACCCCTTCTTTACAATTTGCAGGACCCTCCTGTCCAATGTTATGGCCCAGAACAAAACACTGGATCCCTTCTCCAGCAGGGAGGCTGTGCTTCACTAAGGGCACGCTGGAGGGTTTTGGCAGGTGGGCTGCAAAGATTGGAGAGGGTGGTGGGGGAACAATAGACTGACTGGTATGACCTTGACCACAGGATTGGTGGGTGCTACGGCCTGCACCATGAAAGGGGTGGGAAGCCTGCTGAGGCTGAAGTGGTTATCTCTATGGGATGCCCCTGCCAGAGCCACGGAAAAGTTGAAAAATCTAGTGCGATTGGAGGGTTTGACAGACCATCCCAAAGGCATGTCCATGAGGGACAACTGCACATCATTGGAGAAACCTGTAGATGTTAGCCAGACATGGCAAAGGACAGAAGGCTAGCAACAAGGGCATGACCAATAGAATTCATGGTATCCAGGCCACAACAGACAGTAAACTTCGCAGTGTCACAGTCATCTTGTATGGGTTCAGTACGGGGGGGACAGTGTCTCCACCCCCTGATTCCCTATTTGGAGGATTAGTCAAGAAGCCCTTCAGGGTTGTCCAGTAGGTGGATGCCTGCTCCGCCAAGCTTAAGAAGGGTGCTGAGTCAAAAAAGCAGTCTCGTCGGGGGCAGGGTGATGCAGCCGTGCAATCTGGCAATCCTCCAGGGGATCAGAGCAAGGCTTGGCCTGGCTCCTACATAAGTGTTGGTGAGGGCCTCATTAAGGGGTAAGAAGGGCTCAGTAGCAGTCTATCCTAGTTGGAGTACTTCAATTAGGCTGTTATTTTTGACCCCCAAGGTGAGAAGATGGAGGTCAAGAACCTCGGCTGTCCTCTGCATGACCATTGAGAAGGAGGTACTTACCTTAGTGGCAGGGACTGAAGGGAGGGGAGATTATGCCAGTATCAGGAGAGGTGTTGAGGCAACTGGCTCCCTGGAGGTCCTCATACCAGCTGTCTTCATGGTAGGGTTGCCCAAACGTCTGTCCTCTATTATGCTCATTATCTTATAGAGACTTCTAGTTGCAGATTTCTTACCTTCGAATTTTCCCCAGGCGTCAGACTGCATCAGGATATTTTTTTGTCGAGCAGTACCCTCGGGCACTGTCAAGTGGCATCGGTCGACTTTGTGCGTTGTTGGCGTTGTGATGACGTCACGTCATATATAGGTGCCATCCCAGGCCTGCTGATGTCAGTTTTTTCTTTCTGCGCCAGCCTATGCGCAGATCCAGAGAGAGCTACCCTCCATCGTTTTTTGACTGACTTCGACCGTTCTGTTGAGTTTTTTGATACTTTATTGGTGCAGTGAGGATTTCACAAGGCTGGTTTCAAGCCGTGAGACTCCTTGTGTGCCTGTGTTGTCTGGGGCACTACCACAACCCGAAGTTGTGCTCCGAGTGTCAGGCCATTAATCCGAAGTCTTTCAGGGAGTGATCCCTATAGCTCCTTGTGGCCCAGCGCTCAGTTCCGCCTCACTCCTGGTCTCGTTTGAGGGGAAGCTCATAAGACCGCTCGCGGAGCCATCACCACGCTTCTTCGTCCCACTCTAAGTCCTCTGGACATTTGGGTCACAAGAAGAAGTCATGGAAGAACAAACGTTCTTTGACTTCACCCCGTCACTCGGACGATGCGATGCAGAAGGAGCGTTGATGCTCTAGGCCTCTGTCCTCATAGCCTGCTTCTGGGTCGGATCGATGCCCCTCCAAGTTTCCGGGAGTCAGAGCTACCTCTGCCCAACTCAAGGAGTTTTATGAGGCCATGCACATCATTTTTGGGCAGACAGACCCTCCTTCGACGCATTCTGGCCCAGTAGGGTTGGAGGTTCCCCCCTTGGGTTTTGCGCCAGCGGCTCCGGAGGGCCCCTCAGGCTTCGTTTTTGGATCTGTGCAGATGTCGGTGGTGCCAACATGACCTTCCCCGGCAAAGACCTCAGCGCTTTCGACGTTGGTTGAAACCACAATAGATGTCGACCCCATGCTTAAACCAGACTCTGACCCAGACAGTCATCACTCAATACTGGTTCCGTCTTCGATGGGGCCTACATTCCCCAGGATGGATCCTGACCCTTATTCTTATGGATACAGGGACAGTGTGGAGGGGGTCGCTGGACCCTTGAGAATTCCAGCTAGAAGTACTTGAGGACGGGGCACAGGAATAGGGCGAAGCTAGCAGTCTGGATCCCTCTCCTGATGCTGGCATACTTTCTCACCCTACCATGGCTTTAGCATTTAACGAAGATCTCACTGATGACCTACTGGGTACCTGGTCCAGACCCAGCACAGGGGCTCTTGGGAACAGGACAATCACCCTCTGCCATCGGCCTGCGCCAAATGACACTGCATTCCTGTCCCAACACCCTACGCCTGAGTGTCTTGTCATCCAGACTTCTTTTTCATTGGGTGCATTCCCATCTGCACCCCCGGAGAGGAAATCAGAGACTCAATCAAATTAGGAAGAAATTGTTCTATTCCTCCATTCTGGCATTGCGGTCTGTGAACACCACATGCCGTTTTGGCCGTTGTTCCCATACCTTATGGGACACGGTTGCGCAGGTGCTGCCGCAGGTCCTAGAGGAGGCCCGGGCCATTCTTTCAAGCTGTTGCTGACAGAAGAGATGCAGCCAATTTCACAATACGTTGTGGGCTGGACACAACTGATTCACTGGGTAGATCAGTTGCGTCAACAGTGGCCTTACGGCACCACGCCTGGTTGAGGACGTCTGGCTTTTCAGGTGATGTCCAGCAATCACTCATGGACATACCCTTCGATGGCACCTGTCTCTTCGGAGACAACTATGGCTTGGTCCAGTGGCCTCACAGCAGCTACTCGCCCCCCTCAGTCCGCTTTTTGCCCATTCTATGGCTAAGGAAGGGACACTCAACCACGTCCCTTTCCCACCAGCCACTGAGCCACGCATGCTGCCCAGACTCTGCGTGGCCACGGAATCAAACATGCTTGTGGATCAGGAAGCCAGCAGTCCACCCAGTCCAACGCCTCCCCCGCTGCAGCCTCAAAACCTTCCTAGTCCGCTGTTCCATCCCAGACCAGTTGGAGGCAGGATTCGCCATCGCCCGCGCCCCACTGAGAATCCATCACGACGAATAGGTGGGTTTTGCGGACGGGGCTACTGCCTCCCCTTCGAGACTACCCCTCTGGCCATGCCGCCATCTTACAACCAGATGAAGAAGGATCACTTGGCACTTCTTTGTGAGAAAGTTACACACTCTTGGCCAAGTTAGCCAGAGAGGGTCCCTGTGCCAGAAGTAGGTTGTGGTTGTTATTCCTGATACTTTCTGGTGCCCAAAAAGGACAAGGGCCTTTGCCCTATCCTAGGCCTCTGAACTTCTCCTTTCTGAGGAAGAGATTGAGGGACCAAAATGCTTACTTTGGCTCAGGTCCTATCTGCCCTAGACCGAGGAGACTGGATGGTAGCACTGGACTTGTAGGATGCCTACTTTCACATTCCTGTCCTGCCTGCCCACAGACATTACTTGCTGTTCATGGTAGGTCACGAACACTTTCAGTTTACGGTGTTCCCCTTTGGCCTTACCAGCGCCCCTCGAGTGTTCACCAAAGTTCATCTGCGCCGGCTAGGGGTTTCAGTCTTCCCCTACCTCGACGACTGGCTGTTGAAGGCGAGTTCACCCCAATAGGTCATCTCCCACCTCCAGACTACAGCAAACCTCCTGCACTCACTGGGGCTCACTATAAATGTTCCTAAGTTACACCTGACTACCTCTCAGATGCTCCCTTTCATCAAAGCTGTTCTGAACACAATGCAGTTTCAGGCCTATCCTCTTGAGCATCGAGTCTAGGATATTCAGACTATGATACCGATGTTTTAGCCTCTATCCTGGGTTTCAGTGAGAATGACTTAGGCTGCTGGCCCTCTTGGCCTCCTGCATTTTGCTGGTCACACATGCCAGATGGCTCTGCAGTGGGACCTAAAATTCCAGTAGGGGCGCAGCATCAGGGGAATCTCTCAGACATGGTCCAGATCTCAGAAGGAACTACGCAAGATCTGCGGTGGTGGCTTTCGAATCACGATTGGGTCAGAGGCAGATTCCTTGTCCATCCCCAACCAGACCTCACAGCAGTGACAGATGTGCGACTCCTGGGCTGGCTTGGCCTCATGGGAGAGGCAGAGATTGGGGCAGCTGCTCTGGTGGAGTCCGGGCTCCACATCAAACTTCTGGAGCTCAGGGCAATGAGGCTTGCATTGAAAGCATTCCTTTCTTCTCTCCGCGGGAAAGTGGTGTAGGTGTTCACCAACACCACCACCATCATGTGGTACTGCAACAAGCAGGGCCGAGTGGGGTTGTGGACCCTTTGTCAAGAGGCTCTGCACCTCTGGACATGGTTGGTACATCAGGGCATATCCCTGGTGGTTTAACATCTGGGAGGTTCTCTGGATGCCAGAGCAGACTAACTCAGCCTCCGATGCATGGTCGATCATGAATGGCGTCTCCAACAGGAGGTGGCACAAGGACCTCTTTCAGCAGTGGGGAGAGTCTTGGTTAAATCTGTTTGCCTCCGCAGAGAACACGCTGTTTTGCGCATTGGAGTTTAAAAGGAGGCACTTTCTCGGCAACACTTTTTGTCTCAAGTGGAACTCTGGCCTCCTTTACGTCTTCCCGCCACTACCACTTCTGCCTAGCAATCTGAAGAAGATCAAGAACGACCGGGCCCAACTAATCCTTGGGGCTCTGGACTGGTCACAAAGAGTATGGTATCCCAAGCTTCTGAGCATGGCTTTGATCCTTTGGGAGGATCTTCTGTTACAGCAGTAGGAGACAGTTCTCCACCCAAACCTCTCCAGATTCCTAAACCATGCGTGGAGATTGAGCAGGGCAGTTAACAGCTTTTGACCTTCTGCCCAAAGCCTGCAATGTTATCTAGGCAGCCAGGCGTCTCTCCTTGAAATGGTATATGCCTGACATTGTAATAAATTTGTGGCATGGTGTGTAGACAAGTCTGTTGTCCCCTTTCTGCACCTCTGTCTGAGGTCCTACTGTACATCCTTTTTCTTGCCCAGTTGGGCTCCCCCTTGGGCACCCTTAAATGTTACCTGTCTGCCATCTCTGCTTTCCTCAAACTGCCAGATCAACCCTCCTTGTTGAAATCTTCCATTGTTGGGAGGTTTCTTAAGGGACTCACCCACATGTTACCTAATAAGCCGTTCATAATGCCCCAGTGGGATTTGAACGGGTACTAACATACCTTATGTGTGCTTCTTTTGAGCCACTAAATAATTGACCTTTGCGGCTCCTCACATTGAAAACTGCTTTCCTTATTGCCATCACCTCTGCCCGCAGTGTGAGTGAGCTACAAGCCCTTTCTTCGAAGCCACCATTTCGATCTGTCCATCCTGACAAAGTGGTGCTTTGTACCAGGGCCTCTTTCCTCTCTAAAGTGGTCACTCCCATTCATGTAGGTCAATCCATCACCTTGCCTACTTTTCCCACATCCTTCTCATGAGGAGAGAATTCACCGGCAGAATGCAAAAATAGAGTTTGCATTCTACCGCAACCGTACAAAAGATTTCTGGGTGGATGATCAACCCTTTGTAGGTTATGTGGATGCGAGGAAAGGACTGGCGGGTGCAGGAGCGGACCATCTCTCCAAGGGTTGTCTTCTGCATCAAGATGTTCTATGCTTTGGCAAAGAAGCAGCCCCCCTCGGTGTTTGCATACTCATTCCACTAGAACGATTGCTGCAACCACAGCATTGGCACGCAAAGTTCCAGTCCTGGAAATCTGCCAGGCAGCAACGTGGGCATCTCTGCCCACATTCACAAAGCATTACTGCCTAGACAGTCAGGCACGCAGAGACGGCTACTTTGGCCATTCGGTCCTGCAGGACTTTCTAGTCTGATCTTGGTTCGCCGCCCACAACCGAGAATGGTATTGCTTGGGTATCTATTCTAAGCTAACTGCAACTAGAAGTCTCTAACAGTTGAACAAGTTACTTACCTTCGGTAATAAATTATCTAGTGGAGACATGCTCTAGTTGCAGATTCCTTACCGACCCACCCATCATCCCCGCTTTGCGAACTGATTTCTAAGAACAGGAACTCCCTTTTCAAGGAACTAGTTCTGGCCCACCAATCTCTGTGTTCTTCATAGCTCCGTGCTACTGGCATGGAAAGTCGTGAAAAGAAACCAATGTCAGTGCACCGGTGTAGGAAGCTGGCCTGGTGTGTGGTGATATCACCTTTTACCAGGTCCAGATATCCCCGATTAGTGAGGTGTAGTCAGTGTCTAGGAAGCCAGGCTCTCTAGAGGTAGTTGTGGATAAGCAGCCAAGGCTTATCTAGGAGACATGCAAAGCTCATGCAATACCACTTAGTCACACAGCACTTGCACACATGAAAGAACCACACAGTTTTACAAAAATAAAGGTACTTTATTTTAATCACACACATACTGAAATACTATACAGGCAATACTCTATTAGCATCTTAGTAAATACACTATTATATACCCCTTAATTGTCAGGAATGAGCATATACAGTAATAGAAAACAGTGCAATAACTCTAGACAATAGTGACCTTAGGAACCCAAACCAGATGCTAAAAAAATGGAATGCAAATGAGGGACCCCCAACCAGGTAAGCAGAATCTGTAGAGGGGAGCTGGAGGAACTAGGGACCCCAAAAGGTAAGTACCAGAGTGCCCCTCCAGGAACCATGAGGAAAGAGGTAAGTACCTGTTTTTTTCCCCAAACCCTCAGATAAACTTTGGAAAAGGACTGTGCAAGACCCAAGCAAGACTGCAAGAAACAGAAGATGAATCCAGATAGAAGAGGACCTGCAAATGAAGGGGACCAGGAGTCGGCTGTGCAGCATAGGAGCAGAGGAAGAGTTTCAGAAGTGATGCAGTCGATGTCCCACGTCAAAAGAAGAGTTGCCGTCAATGTCCCACGTCGAAAGAAGAGTTGCCGTCCATCGGTGGTGTGGAAGAACCGCCAGCAAGCTTTGGCAAAAGCAAAAGTTGCAGAAGAGGATTTGTAGAGCTGCTGGGGACCCGGAAGGTTTGAGGGGACTCTGCTGTGGGATGCCTGGGACTCCCCTCCTTGAGTAGTCACAGGAGCAATAAGTCATGGATGCAGTCCCCACAGGCAACTTACAGGCAGCAGGCACAGGAGTCGCAGTGAGGCCCACGTAGCACACCTGGAAAGGAGTCCCACGTCACTAAAGCAGCAGGCAGGAGACCACGAGTTGCAGGGAAGAGTGCCGGGGCTACACAGAGCCTGAAGATCCCTCAGAGGAAGAAGAAGAACCAACAAGCCTTGGTAACTGCAAGGGGTACCGTCGTACAAGGAGAGGCAAAGACTCACCACCGCCAAAGTTGGACAGCTGGCAGAGGGGTTCAAGGGGACCACTCATGACCACCACCTGTGTTGCAGGATCCACGCAGAGTTGCTGGAGAGAGGACCCACGCAGCCGGTCGTTGTTGCAGTTGGTGACTCCTTCACTCCAAGGGAGATTACTCCTTGCTTCTTGGTGCAGACTGAAGACTTGCCACCCTGAGGGGATGCACAGCCAGAGAAAAGTTGCAGTTGCTGGAAGGAGTTGGAGAAACAATGTTGCAGAGTAAAGTCCTTGCTGGAGCTGCAGCTTGTAGGTTCCTGTGAAGTCTAGTTGTAGTTCCAGTGGCCAGAAGTCTAAGTAAACTTTGCGGAGGAGTCCTGCTGGAATCTTGCACATCGAATCTGAGGACCCACCAAAGAGAGAGACCCGAAAAAAAAAACCCTGGAAGGGGGATTGGTCACCTAGCAAGGTGTCCACCTATCAGGAGAGGGCAGTGACGTCACCTATCTGACCTGGCCACTCAGATGCTCCCAGAGGCCTCTGCCCACCTTGGACTCAGGATAGCAGAACCAAGTGACCACCTAGAGAAGCTCTGGGCACCACCTCGCAGGTGGTGATGGACAGGGGAGTGGTAACTCCTCTTGCCATTGTCCAGTTTTGCGCCAGAGCTGGGACTGGAGGTCCCTGAACCGGTGCAGACTGGTTTATGCAAGGATGGCACCAAATGTGCCCTTCAAAGCATACCAGTGGCTTGGGGGCACTACCCCCTCCCAAGCCATGTAACACCTATTTCCAAAAGCAGAGGGAAATCCTTTGTTCTGCCTTCCTGGGCTTGAGCTGTTCAAGCAGCAGGAGGGCAGAAACCAGTATGTAGGATGGCAGCAGGGCAAGCCGCCCGGGAAAACCCTGCAAACTGTTAGAAGCAAAGCTGGGGGTCCTCTAAGGAGCCCCCGAGTTCATGGAATCATACAACCAATACTGGCAACAGTATTCAGGTATGATTCCAACATCTTTGATACCAAACATGCCCAGGTTCGTAGTTACCGTTATGTAGCTGGACATAGGTAGCGACCATGGTTGACATAGTGCATGCTGCAGCCCATGGGGAACCCATGGCCCCAATGTCCTGGGTACCATATACTAGGGACTTATATCGGGGCACCAGTATGCCAGTTGTGGGGTGTAAAAAGTTAAGGACAACCAAATCCAGAGGGAGAGAGCACAGTTACTGGGGTCCTGGTTAGCAGGAACCCAGTAAACACAATCAAACACACTGAAATCAGGGAAAAAAAGTGGGTGTAGCCATGCCAAAAAGAGGGTACTTTCCTACAGCTGGGGTGGATCCTGTATACGACGGCAACGTCATCATGACAAACACAATGCCAATGACTCCACCTGACAGCGTGCAAAGGTACTGCTCGAAGAAAAATCTCCGGATCTAGTCTGACGCCTGGGGAATATTTTAAGGTAAGGAATCTGCAACTAGATTATGTCTTGACCAGCTAATTTGTTACCAAAGATAATTAACTTGATTGTTAGAGTCTGTCACGAATAGGGAATGCAGCTTATGAGGTCTGTCCTGTGGAACTGGGATGCAGAGAGGTTCAGGAGGAATAGGCAATGGCTGTGGATCAATGGACACCGAGCAAGGCATCAGTCCAGGTAGGTAGAGTGCCCACTTGGCATAGGAGAGCACACTGGGTAGTGCCTCATCGTCCAGCGTTGATGAAGTCAGCAGCCGCATTAATGTTTGGAGGACTGCCTTGGAACATGGAGCCGGAGTAAGCAAAAGCACCAGTAGGGGTCTGGTGGTAGCTTAGAGGGTCCAACTGGCACCAAGAGTGAACCCACATGCCGTATCCCAGATGGAGGGCTCATAGGTGCACTACAGGGAGTCGGATGGGATTTGAAGGGTAGGCGCATGGCCTCGCAGACCTCTGCCTCAGTGCCAGAGATGGCCCTGGAAACTCAGATAGCGCAGGTACAAGTTGCAGGATGGGCTCTGACATAGACTGTCTTCGGGAGGGAGAATAAGATGCATGTTGACTCCCTTGTGCCTTCTCAGGAGTATGATGGTGGCAGGAAGGGACAGAGTTATACTTGGATTGCCTATGCTTTCAATGTGGCTTACCTGGGGATTTGGAGCCTGACAATCATCGACCTCTGAACCAAGAATGGGATCGGGACTGACCTTTGGACTTGGATCAGTCCCTAACTAGCATCTTCCTATGCTTGCTGATGTAGAGTTTAGCCTCACTGTCCTGAATGCCCTTTGGATTGATTCATGCGCAGTCACTGCAGTCCTTAGATTCATGAGTTGACAGTAGGCACCACAGGGAAACCTGATGGGTATCTGTCATGAACAAGTGCTTGCGACAGTCCCTATAAGCTTTTAATCCTGTATTCTTGGGAAGTGACATTTTCCCTAATGGTGGTTAGAATTTTTTGAGGTCTAATGGGCTTGTGGAGACGACAGGTAGCTGTGGATCTGTGGCACAGAAAGAAAGAAAATGACCATGCATGATAGTGGTGCCTGTACTGTGTAGGCCAGACATTCCCAGAGCAGAACAGCATCACTGTGGAGCCCTAATAGTGCCAACTACTGGCGTGCAGAGGTACTGCTCAGTAATTTCCAGCTCAGACACCTAGGGAATTACTCAAAAGGTGAGGAATCTGTGGTTAATAGCCTCTATCAGAAAACATCTGTAAATCCCTCCTGTTTAACCAGCAATGTATTACTCGTCCTGTGAACCTTCAAGACTATCTGATATTATGCGCCTTTTTGGAAGAGGCAAACCTGCCTGGCTGACCATAAACAAAGAACACCACTAGACTACCCCGACTATAGAGCAGCTAAAGACCTCAATGATTAATATAAAGTAAGGGGAAACTCTTTATTCGATAGTCTCCCTTTTGACCTATATTCCGAATACTCTGGGGCCGTTACTGAAAAACTACTAAAAGTATGTTTATAGTCTCAAAACAGGAGCTGGCCTACAGAATCAATCAGAGAGACGGTAACCAACACTGCGACTCTTAACACCCTCTGCCTATATTACTGAAGGATATGAAGATTTTAAATGGCATACTTGCAAAAATACCTTTAAGTCATCACTGAACTGATCCACCCAGATTAATCTGCATTTATTCTAAAATGCAATATATCAACTCCCCGGGTGGCCCACGTGCACCACTAACTAAAGATGATGGAAGGAGAATACGGAATAGCCTCGGCTGATATAAATAACACTTTTGCTAAGGCTGTAGACTAGGAGTTTGTTTCAAACTCTTATTAGATATAACTTTGGTCCACACGTGTTAAAAAGGACCGAACTGGTGCACGCTAGACTGTAGGCACATGTCTAAACAGGTTAGGTAATACTTGAACAATGAATGATGCAATGTGGCTCCCACAAGAATTGCCCCCAAAGTTCGATACTTAGTCATTGGACCTCTAGCCAGCATATTAATGTCCGCCATGGTGCCACGGGGAATGCAGACTGTTGGAATAATGCATCTTGTACTGTTGTATACACTTGTTATGCCAATGTGACTTAAGGAGCCAGCAAGATCAGTATCACAGTTTTGAGATTCTGGGAGAATATGAGGAACTCTTCAGACTCAATACAAACTGCACTGAAGCCTACCCGTTACACATGGGACTACTGGCAGATAGTACGTGGGACTTCAGTGACAGATGAAAAACTAGCAGTTTATGGTCGGTAACTCTGTATCTGAAACATGACACAAACACTGGACTGAGTGATTTCGGCCACTCGAGAATCCCCAACATTCTGGTGGCGGCTGCCCCTATCTATAATAAGTTGAATGGCGCTAACAAAGATGGTGGTGCTGCCATGCTGCAAGTATTTTTCAGGTAGTCTTTTACTCAATACCCAGAACGTTTACTTGAAAATTGGACAGCTTCCTGGTCTTGTCGACCTGGGCAGGTACTCGGGGCCCAGTGTTAAGCTGAGAATGTTGAAACAGCCCTATGAGAAGGGTAGGTTGGCCTCACCAGATTTAGAATACTGTTAGCTTGCGTCTCGAATACAAACCCTTCCTTTCTGAATGGTTGAATAATATGCTGAACAGAGAAAGCAATCTGCCGAGAGGTTGCTAAGGTAACATGGAGCTGAGATGTTTTTTGGGTCTAATTTGCGGAATCAAGGGGAGTTGTGAGATGATTTGTCCCACAGATGGGAGAGCGCGTCTAAATTCACCTTGAGCCAAACATCTTTCTCACAGTCAGCACCTCTACGAGGACTGAAGAGTTCTGCAGTCTATACACTGAAGCTAGGGCATCTGATTGGCTGTAACGCAGGTACACGTAATGCAGCAGATTCTCTAGGGTGGTTAATGACACATGGAAGGGATTCTATCAGGACCGGAGGCTTAGAGTATGCTTCTCCTTTTCTGCTAAAAAAAAAAACGCAGCCAATGAAAGCATTAGGAAGCTTATTACACAAACTACATATCCCATGAGTTCCAAAACCACTTATCCCCTCCACAGGCAACCAATCATCTCTTCTCAGAGACCCTAGTACTATGAGACACCATCTTGACTGCCTCTTTCTTTGCTGCTCCGCAGTCAAAATAAGTGCCTCGCAATGAATATTCTTTCACATGGTCAATGGTATTATATTGATTTTAACCACTAGTTGTTCATATTCAGCTTTTTTATATTGCTCTTATCGTCTTGTATGAATTCCTTGATACGCTTTGGTGAATTGGGGGCTAACGCAATGCTTGGTATCTTTTGCTGCTACCACTTTATTGCCTGTTATCAGCACCTGTTGTGCCTTAAAACCCCTCTTTTTTAATTCAGCATTTGGAGCGGGATGCGTCGCAGCTGTCCTGCTCAGGAGCGAGAAACGCGCTGAATAAGCCAATTGGGCTACTCACACATAATATATATATTTATATATCTCTATATGTATAAATAACCACTTATAGATCTATTTTTGCTCCCATCCAACACCCTGATTGTCATCATTTTCAGGGCTGTAATAGTTCCTCTGGGGCCACACTGCACTCTTTGGACTCGAGTTTGCTTCCTTCTGGGGACTGGTCTATAGGACTTGTCTTTTGCCTTTTAATTGTGACTTACATTATGTCACATTGCGAGCAGATGGATCTCGATTATGAAGCCTTTAGGCCTGGGGATGAAGGTGATGGTTACTACATTGATGATGGCCTTGTGGAAGATATTGAACATTCTGTGCAACACTCCTTGGGCATAGCACATTCAAAGGCACCGCAACCCATTACCAAATGACTGGAAGAATTTGCTGTACCTCATAAGGACCTCCCCCCCCTCTGTCTATGCCATGGGGGTCCTCCCAGTCCTCTCCTGCTCCGACACAGATCTCCCTCTGGCCCCATTTCAAACCTATTAGACTTTCTCAAAGTGTATTGGGGAACATACCTACAGTTCCATGTCAGCGGCCCGGAAGGGACTCAAGACCCTTCCCCCGATTCTGACATAAACAATAATTCATCCCCTATTTCGGACCTTGGCCGACCCTCTCTTGACAAATTAAAGAGATCCTCTAGCCCCCTCCCTGGCAGTTCCTTTACTCTGCTTCCCACACCCCCCTTTGACCTTTTGAGTTTGAACCAGGCAATATTATCCACCCTAGGTTTTATACGGTTGCAGAATATATGCAAGATCATCTCTTGATAAAGACTCACGCAATAGCTGATGGGCGGAATATCCCAGACCTGATCTTCCACAGAGGATGGCAGATACCCCTGACATTGATCCTACTATGATACCGTTCCTAAAAAAAAAAGTATGCCTGTGACCCCCCAAACTGTTTTGAAAGGGCTTTACAAGCCTGCTAGGATAAACTATTTCTGGTGCTCTGGCAAAGATCTTGGCCCTATGTGTTCAGGAAGATGGTACAAATGTGAATCTTGATATTCTTTCTGGGTGGGCCCAAAGGGTTGTTTGCCTCCTTGGCAACTCCAACTGCGCTTTCGCTTCAAAAAGACGCAAGTCAGTCCTAATGAGGATCATTCCCAAGTTGTTCGAGTTAGCTATGTCTAAAGCTGGCCCCCAGGCTGAAGGAAAATGTTTGGGGGATCGTTTTGTTAAGAATGTTGGCAAGTTTGTTAATACATTCAACGCCCTTGACAAAGCCCAATCGTCCCTTAGGAAGGTGTGGCAAACACTTTTTGTGTGGGCCGGGTGAGGACGTTTGGCTTACTGGGCTCCCTCCCAGGTCCTCAGAGAGGCTACGGCTTTCAACGCTGAGGAAACAGACAGGATGCCTCCCAAGCTGGATTCTGTCCCTCCAGATCCAGAGGTTTCAAAGGTTGCTTCAATAAAGGCATTGCTCAAGGTGCTGAAGCCTCCAACACCCACTTTACAGATAATTGCTTTTCCAGATATTCCTTTGGGGGGCAGGCTTCGTCTTTTCTTCACAATTGGGTGAAAATGTCTTCAAATGCATGGGTTCTTGAGCCGGTCCAGGGTTACCAAATAAAACTCTCTCAGTCCCCAGCTCAGACCTCTGCTTCCCCCCTTCATTCTTCCCTACAAAAAATGAGCTTTTTAGATTCAGAGATTTGAGAGCTTCTAGCAAAGCAAGTCAGTGCCCCCTCATCCCCGAGATTTCTGCAGTACTATTTTTCTTGTCCCGAAGAACGGTGGGGGGCAGAGATTGGTGCTCAACTTGAGACAATTCAATCAATGGGTGATTTATCGCCACTTCAAAATGGAGGGTATTTATCTCCTCCATGATTTTCTCTAGGAAGGGGACTGGATGATACAATTAGACTTAAAGGATGTATACCTGATGGTCTATATTTTTCCTCTGCACAGAGGTTTTCCCCAGTTTCAGTGGAAATCCCAAAGGTTTGGAAACTTAGCCCTCGGATTCGGGCAATACTCTGCCCCTTGGGGTCTTCACAAAACTTCTGAAACCAGTTACTGAAAAGCTTAGAAAGACTGGTGATAATTTATCTTGGTGATATGATCCTCCTGGCTCAGTTCAAGAACACACTTCTGCTCCACTGCTCCTGGACCACGTTCCTTCTTGAACAATTGGGGTCTGTTATCAATCACAAAAAAATCAAAGATTGTACCCTCCCAGCAGATAGAATTTCTTGGATTCCAAGTTAACTATGTCAAAAACTCCACTCCTCCTTCTGACTTCAAAGATGAAGTCCATCAAACGGGAACTGAGGTCTGCGCTGTGCAAACCAATGGTGTCATTGAGATCTTTAGCTTGCCTTGTGAGTCTTCAAGCCTCAGCCATTCAAGCAATCTCCCCGGGCCCTCTTCACTACACAACTCTCCGCTGTTCCGGCCATGGTCATAGAATCCACTGCCAGTCGGTGGCCCTGGGGCACCAGGTGTGGAGATTTTTCCACAGGTCAGTGATCACTGGGCAAACTCAATCTTTACATAAATTGCCTCAAGCTTCTGACAGGATACTTTGTGATAAAATCTTTCTCTCAAGAAGAGCAATTGAGACATTTTCCTTCAGATGGGCAATAGCTCTGCAGTCTGGCTATCTCCGCAAGCAGGTGCGCTTTGGTGCCCCCCAACCTGTTGATATAGCAAAGATATCTGACATTGCTGCCTTCATCAGTGGATCACTGTGGCGGCAGAATACCTTCCAGGCATGCAGAAGATTATGGCAAACTGGAATTCCAAATTCTTGGTAGATCACAGCGATTGAGAGCTCCATCCTTGAGCCATCCAACTGATCAAACAGCTTCTGAGCCAGTGCTAGGTGGACTTGTTTCCCTCCAGACTAAATCAGCAACTGAAAGACGTGTACAGCTGCGTAGGCTACAGATGATTTTATCCACAATTGGGCGACACAGGTCAATTATGCTTTCCCTCCCTTTGCGAAGATTCCCCAGAGTGACGGCTCAAATCAGAAGACAGCAAGCAATGTTGGTACTGGTGACTCTCATCTGGAAAACCCATCTTGGTTTATGGTCTTTTTTTAGATGCTGACGAACCTCCTATTCCTCTCCTGATGTTTCCGGTACTCATAGGCCTCTTGTTCACCCCTATTCTTCTCCAGACCAGTTAGCTCTCATGGCCTGAAAAATATCGGGAGACAACGTAAAATCGCTGGAATTTCAGAAGAAACTGCCCAATTTATATGACAGGCTTGGGCTCTGTCCACCCACAAACAATATGCTTCAGCCTGGAGGAAATGGGTGTGTTGATGCCTACAGCAGGATTTGGATCCTGTGGGTTCAGGTCTATAAGATGTCATCAATTACCTCTCAGAGTGTGCCTCTTCCGGACTGTGTTACAGGTGGGTAAAAAAATTCCGATCAGCCTTGTCTGCTGGACACACCCTAGTGGATGGTAAGTCGGTAGGTATGCATCCTTTGGTTTGTAAGTTACTTAAAGGTATTAAAGTTGATAATTATCCTAAACCCAGGTATGCTCAGTTATAGGATGTGAATTGTATTTGATCTCTTTTTGAAAAATGGCCTGACAATGCCTTTTTATCCACGAAACAACAGTGTTATTATGCCTTGTCTTGTGTAGGAGAGCTTCAGGCATAAACGCTTCGGATTTAGCAGATAAGTGATATTCCCCTGAAGGTATATCATTTACTATTTCAAAAAGGAATAAACATTGTCTAAGTGTGTAAAGTATCCCGCCTTTCCTCACAATCAAAGACTGTGGGGTTAAATGTTTAAAAACATATGAGGATCACTCCCTTGCTTGTCGAACAGATTCCTATGGTCCATTACTGTTAGCGCTTTAAACGTCTTTTAAACAGTTCGTATGGGAGTACGAGAGTACCCCACCCAATTAGAGGCTGCCTACCTGCTCAGATAAGTCGAGAGATGATTGGTAATGTTTTGTTTTGCCCACTCTTATTTGAAGGCTTGTTTTCATATAATGTTTTTCTTATTTCAGGAACAGATCAGAAACAGAAATGGTTTGTCTGTGGTCAAAAACATCTTAGAAGTCCTGGGAGTTTTTTATTCATTTACTAAAGAGTTTTGAGTTTCCTTGGAAAGTTTCCAGTTAATCCCAGTTTCAGTGATGTTCCTGTTTATTGAATAGTTGGATTTTGGATTTGCAAAGAAAAAGGCAGATGGTGTCTCAGTTTAAGGGTCTGTGAAAAGATGATTGGTTGACTGTGTAAGGGGGGGGGGAGTGGTTTTGGAACTCATGGGATATGTAGTTCACGTAATACATTTTCTGATGCTTTCATTGGTTATTGTTTTCGGAGTAGTAAAGATGGAGATAATCCTTGCCTCAGTGTCCTTAATAGAATGAAAAAATCTTATTGGAAAGCTAGATATGTTTTAAATCCCCTCTATACCCTCAGATCAGAATATGAAACAATAAAAGAAATTGTATCATTGGGGACACTTAACTTGACACCACAGGGATTACATGTTCCAAGACACTTTATTGCAACCAGGAGGGGGCTGAGGATACAGGCCCTTCCACACCTGATGCCCATGTACTAGCGCTATATAACATGAACTCCTCGCCTGCTGAGCAGGACACTCAACTGGACGCCACAGAGACTGCGAGTCCCAAGAGACTATTGCACCAGGAGGGGGCAAAGGAAGCAGGTCCTTCCATACCTGGGGTCCATGTAATACTGCGATATAGTGCCACTTTACCACCTGCTGCACATAATGTGCATGAGATCAGCCCATTCGTGCCTCTTACTGGCAGAAAAAGGTAGGGCAGGGCCAACGCCCTCCTGACTCTTGAGGTGTCTTGTTCCTCACTCCCCTCCAAAGTGCCCACATGGATTGACGTTCAATTGCTTGGGTAAGGAGTGTGGTATAAATATATGGTCCTTCATGAATTGCTTCCATTTCTAAAAATGAGAGAACCTGCAGTGTTGGGCTAACTTATAAAGGGTGCTTGACTACCGTAGGGTGTATCAGCGTTTGCCTAGTTAAGAGTTCCCAAATAGATTGCAGCAGGGGTTGTAAATTTCTCCTTTATCTGTCCCAGATTAGGAGAGCTGTCCTCAGCTACCAGGAAAGGAAGAGCTGTTTTTTTTTTTTTTTAATTTTAATTTTTTAATTTCAGAGTTTTATCATCATCTTTGTTGTGACAGATTTCTCTCATTTCGCAAATCTTAATTGTAGATTTTATTCCTGGCCTTTTTTAGGTTGAGTGCACAAACACTTTGACCTGTTGTAAGTATTGTGGGCTTTTACCCATACCCATCACTTTCATTCAGTCCTGGGCGTACCTTTAAAAAAAAAAAAAATCACTTGATGTCATTGGTAAATGCTTTACGTTTGTCACAACTTGCAGACTGCCCCTATTACATGGATTATTGCATGATTGCCAATATATCTCAGCGTGGGCGAACTATTTAAAAAAAATCTTTTGCCTCTCCCCTTCATGCTGCATGGCGGCCATAACACTCGCAGCACAAACGGACACAACCACATGAACTCGATCGGCGGTACTGGAGTGCTGATTACATTGTTCACAGTCACCTAATCAGAGTCATTTCTTGTGGCTCTCCCCTTAAAACACTTGAAATTGTTAAATGCTTTACGTAAATTGTAAATCCTCAAAGCAAAAGCAGCTCTCCCGGCACAACGAGGGAGCCAATACTACAATATTCACTGCAATTGGGGAAACTCACCCCATAATGCTTTGTAGGGCATTACTTTCACAAAACATTTGTGCTCATAACTCAGCCTGCGGTGGTCCTAGGACAATGGGACCACCGCCAAAACGTTCAGCACAACATGCTCTGTCTACATCATGTGTCTCCCAAACTAGGTTAGTGGGGACCCCAAAATCACAACCCCTCCCACCATTCAGTGTCTTTTTAAGCGCTCTCATGGCTGGAACATTTGTTTTAAAACTAGGAATAGCTTGTGTTTAAAGGCCTTGTTTAAAGTATTATTGCTATAGGCCTGCTACCCTTCACAATGTGTAATGTACAATGTCCTCTAGGGGCTAAATATATGTTTAAGATGGATTATTTAATGCAGTTTTCTTTTTGTGTGGTTATGCCCTCTAGGGGGTAATTATATAGTTACATGCCAATGTTTCTTACAAATGCTATTTTCATTGTGGTATCCTCTAGGGGCTGTTCTATGCATTACAGTCATAACACACTAAAATATTAATTGCATGGAAATATACCCTATAATGCTTTGCAGGGCATTACTTTTACAAAACATTTTTGCTCATAACTCAACTTGCGGTGGTCCTAGGACAATGGGATGAGCTTCAAAACATTGACCACAATGTACTCTTTATGTCTACATCATTTCTGGGTACCCACACTCTGTTAGTGGGGACTCCAAAATAACAACCCCTACCACCATTCTTCATCTTTTCAAGCTCTCTCGTGGCTGGAACTTTTGTTTTACAGCTGGGAGAAGTTATGTTTTATGGGCTTTGTTTGTAATATCATTTCAATAGACCTGCTAGCCTCGAAAATGGGTAATACACTATGCCTTGTAGGGACTATATGGTTGCACTGCATTACTTTCTCTTACTCTTTTTTCATGTGGTTATGCTATCTAAGGGCTGAACGTATGGTTACATGATTATGTTTCTTCCCAATGCTATTTGTATTGTAGTGGCATGTAGGGGCTGTCCTGAGCCTTGCAGTCACCACACTAGAATATTTGTGGCACAGAAACTTGCCCCATAATGCTTAACAGGGCATTACATTTACAAAACATTTTTGCTCATAACTCAGCCTGTGGTGATCCTAGGACAGTGGGACCACCTTAAAACACTGTCTACATCATCTCTGGGTCCCACACTAGGTTAGTGGAGACCCTAAAATAATAACCCATCCATTCAGTGTCTTTGATCTTTCTTATGGCTAAAACTTTTGTCTTACAGGTAGGAGAAGTTTTGTTCTAAAGACCTTGTTTGCAATATCATTGCAATAGGCCTGCTTGCCCTAAAAATGCCCTCTAGGGACTACGTATATGGTTACACTGCATTACTTTTTCCTGTTTTTTTTATTTATTTTTTACATGCAGTTACACCCTCTTCTAGGGGCTAACAATATGGTTACATGTCCAGGTTTCTTACAAATGATATTTTTTTATGGTGCCCTCTAGGGGCTGTTTCGAGCATTACAGTCTAATGCCAAATAATTATTTCTGATAAAGGTTTATATGATAATTGTATATGTTTTAATAATTTCTCCTTATTACAATTATGGCCATGTTTCAGGCCAAATCAACATCCTTATTACACTATGACTGTTTGAACACTCTTGATATGTTTGAGTGACCCTTCTAGTTTATTTCTCCTCTGTGGATGTCCTGTCTCTTTTTGGGGGGGAATTGTGTTAGCCAGCCAGATTTAGTTATATCCGGAGCCACTGGAATTATATGGTAGCAAAAAGAGTAAATTATGAAGCAGGGTTGACCAATTTATGTGGCAAGAAAAGTCCAGTTATGAATTTACAATGCCAATAGCTCTAACTCAAGAAAATGCTAGACCTACTGCAATGCCAATGCTTGTTTCTTATAGTGGAATTATTCTACTAAGGATTTATCACAGTGAGTTGAAACACAAAGACACAACAATAAAGGGGGGCTGTTTGATTAAAAAGATCCAGGTGCCACGTAATAGAGGAGACATTCTTGTGACTATCAGCATCTACAAATGTAATTAAGAACAACCAAGAAAGTGTGTTTTTAGTTGTGGTATTATTTGGGGTAGTCTGTGTTAAAATAGGTAAAAGGAAGGCAGCGGAGAATTCTGGGATGGTGCCTAATCAGAAGAATTTTTTTAAACAAATTGCAGAGAACTGTACATTAAAGCATACAGATGTCCTAACGAAGGAGGTTGAACAAATCCTAAACCTAAAAGAGCTCCATGCAATAAGCCTCCAAGTAAGAAACTCAAAATTGCAAAGCTATTTTAAAAAAGGGACTCCAATAAAGAGAATATCAATCACCCTGAAGCAACCAAGAAGCAGTGTCTGACGTTCTTAATCCTCTCCAACCATGGGACATAATGAATTTTGGACACATTAAATTATGATGTAAAACTCCATCAGTGGGGATGTGTATATGATTAATGTTCTGAAACTAGCACCACATATAAATTAGAATGAGGGATTATTGGTTAATAAGATAATATACTAGATAAGAGAGGTCTGACACTGCTATGACGTGACGTGATCCAATCTGGTCTCTTGAAGGCCACTCAGTACCCTAATACCTCAGAAGATCACAATTGTATCAGATCGTATTAAAAAACGAGTTGTTGGTCAATGAATCGGCATGCCTAGTTGTCTGTTCTATAGCGCTGCTAAGCTCCAAATCCAACTTATATCAATCCACCTCGTAGAGGATTCCATCACTGCAACCATAATCGTTCAAACTCAAAGTGTAACTGAGGGAGCCCAAGTGGAATCTAACCTGGCTGATATGGACAGACTGGAGAAATAGGCGCAGACATTCCATGAAATACATATAGAACAGTGAAGTGTCATGTATATATGAGGGAAGAGGGAAGATAATACAATCCATTCACCTACATCTCTGATGGATCTCATGATGACCTGCCTGAGGAGGAGGAGGCGGAGGATGATGATGATGATGGTGACGATATGGAGGGGGAACAGCACAACACAGCTGCTGGGGTCCGCCGGAGACAGCATATAGTTGACAACTTTACTCTTAAGAACCACTGACTTCACCGTGTTAATTTTGTAAATAAACACTTCTCTAATACAACCAATCCTGCTTTGGTCTCTTCAATCTCCATTACATATACTATAGCAATGTGAGTCAAACCTCAGGGATCATGTTACAAATAGGAATCTGACAAGTACTGTTGCAACATCATGTGTGATGTGTATGATTGTACTCCCACCATCACACACATCACTAACAGCCTCTTCACTGGTATGTGAAAACCGAAGGACACAATCTATGGACCACAACATATTTTGTACATCCACGTTGCCAACTTGTTAAATAGGTCACAACTCAGTGTGAGAGATGCAATGGCTGCATGGAACATGTGTGAGAATGGGGGGCAGGGGACATCATTGATAACTACGGTCACCATGATTTGCCCAGGTAAAACAACCAATGTTAGAAGTTGGGCCTCCACAGATCACTGGTATGTGAAAACTGAAGGACACAATCTATGGACCACAACATATTTTTCACATCCACGTTGCCAACTTGTTAATCAATAGGTCACAACTCAGTGTGAGAGTTGCAATGGCTACATGGAACATGTGTGACAACGGTGGGGACATCATTGAAAACTATGGTCATCATGATTTGCCCAGGTAAAACAACCAATGGTAGAAGTTGGGCCTGCGCAGAATATCCATGGTAATCTATCCTGTCACTGCCCGGAGGCCCAATCCGGACACAGGGTTCACAACCTCACTCATTGCACGGACATGTCTGTGGAATGCACATCAGTATGGATGAGACCACATGCAGCTAGGGCTGCAGGTCCACCACACAAAACCAGCAACCATTGGTAATTGCAACAAGTTTAATCAAACTTTTTGTGATCAAAACATATTCTGGGTGGAATGTAGGCAGAGTGTGTCATACACACTATGTACCGAAGATGTACACATCAGACAAATATGCAGACTTCACACAAGACTTCATAAACTCCAAATCTACATCCGGAGACAGATGTCGGGTAATATTTCCTAGGTAGCAATGGTTCGCCCATCATCAACAATGCCTGACCTGTATGTAGCTTTAAATATTGTGCACTGTATGACATCACACATCACAGACAAAAACACAATACACAATCACAAATCAGAACAATTGCATTGTACTGAATGCCAAACATATGTGGATACACTGTTGTCACACATGCATGTGTTTGCACGACGTGCAACAATTTGCATGCAGTTGACTCTGTAACACACACACACACACACACACACACACACACACACTGGTGAAACAGACCAATCACACCTTTATCACATTGTTGCATGGACTACCACATGTGGCCATACTCAATATGCTACACTGCAGCACAGCCCATGTCATATGTATGTTGATTCAGGGTGCATCTAAGGACAATGCAAAAAAACATGCAATCAGGACTTGAGTCAAAAAGTATGACGCAAATGGGTCTAAAACATCTGCAAATGCAATGAAAATAACACATGGGCCCTTAGCGTGAATTCCACCTTTGCACTCCTCTCAATGCTGCCTTCAGTGAAATCGAGGCATATCCATCATGCATCAATACATGCGTTATGCATCTAAAAACATTCTATGCAAATGTCAAATAAACTCATAACTGAAAAACGTGATGCACGGGGACACGAAGTGATGTAATAGGAAATCCTGTCTACAAGTATGGTACAGTGGCTGTAGTTTCACTTTCTTTTTACAGTCTGTGCCTTTCTGATTGTGTGATTGTATCTTGGTTGTGTATTGAAGTTTGTGGTGTCCCTCCTGTCGTGTCCTGTTATATAATGTGTGCATTTTGTTCCAGTAGTTGTGATTTTGTGTGTTTTTTGTCTATATTTGTATTTGTACTGTGGGGTGTCTGTCCGGGGTAGTTACTCATTTGGGATAGTTGGGATTAGTTAGTGGGGTTAAGTTTCCGTTTATTTTTTTTCGCTCTTGGTATTTGGGGTCAACTTTGATCATATACATGACTGCTAGGGGGAGGTTGACGAGGATGTCAGAGGATGAGCTAGGTGGATTTGTGTGACTGGTATCCCAGGCGGCTGCGGTGGGGCAAGGTGCTCCACTACCTGAAGAGAGTTTACAGGAGCCGCAGGAATGAGCACCAGCTCAAGCATCGCTGGGCAGATCTGGTGGCCAGGGAGCAGGATCTGCTCGATCACCTTTGTGATGAGATCGGCGGACCTGTTGGTGAGTCTCCCATTGGCATACTATTTGCTGGTCACTGCTCATAAATGACAGTAGCAGACGAGTTGGAGTGCTGCATGCAACGCTTGTGGACAGGTTGCATGCAACCAGAATAAAGTGTACCTGTGCCAGTCTAGGCGTGGAGTTCACATGTCCAACCATGATACCAAAGCAGGTCAGATGTCTAGTGAGTCCTGCACAACCACCACGAAGGCACACATTTCAGAGGCCATGGCGACACCTGTGCCCCAGCATAGTTTCATGGATGAAACGCCAAGGCACGCCAGCCTACCATATTTTCCCTGGATTGTGTCAACAAAATTGGGCAATGCATGTATAGCGCAACTTTGTCATCATTTCACGCATATGACCCCTGCCATTGTGTTAGCAAAGGTGGCTTACCTGCCATAGGGGGGCAATGTATATGAGGTATTTGATACCATTAGACAAGTTTGACAAATCAGTCATGGATTAATCAACGCATGATCATTGCAGACTTAAAACTGAGCGGCGTGTATATATCACAAAGTGCCTCTGGATGTCTTGCAGGATAAGCTTGAGTACCTGAGTCATGTGCCAGGGTAGTGTTATGTTTTTTTTTTTTGTTTTTTTTTTTTACACAGCTTCCCCTTATATCATGTTGTTCCGACTTCTATAGCTAGCCCACATATGGTTGTTGCAGGGGGGTAGCACTACATGAGTCTCTGGCCCAGTGCTCGTGTTCAGATGTGTGCCTCTAACTCACCTGAGTGTCTGTGTCATTGTGTGATCGTAGTGGTGTGTCTGTTGCACTGTTTTCCACTAGGATAACTATCTTACTCCTCTCAACTAGTTCACACTGAAATTTGTTGTCTACTCGCAGTGACTATGATTTGACACTAAGCATGGCTTATCATTCATGTCTTACAGGTGGACCAGCCCCCTACACGATTGGCGAAGTGGTGTGATTTGAAGACCCAGATGTATCCAGTAAGTGTGATAATGTGTGTCCTGTGAAGTAATCCAGGTGTTAGTCAGTCATGTGTGTTGAACGCAATGCCAGATGTGATAAGCTGTCCAATGATCAGATATCAAAGCCAGCTGGATGGTGACATTATGGCCCATTTAAAGGATCCCCATGCACCACCAGAGGGTCACATCTTGTGAGGCTCGTTGTGCACAGTGGCTAGAGTTGTGTACACAAGGTGGTGACAAGCCACATGTAGGGCCATATGTGACTAAGAATGACAGAGTGCAACGCTGTGAGAAAATTGGCAGTGGTGCACTCCATCATTCTCACAACTCAGGAATGCACCATATTGATCCCTGTATTGTCATTAAGATGGAGTACTGGGCTGGCAATTGTCTCTCAGCATGGCGCTCCATCTTATGCACTCCATGTATGTTACACTTATGTGGAATGTAATTGGCTTGCATACAGGTCAAGGCCAAACGTGCTGGCATAGAAATGGGTGTCAAAGGAATAGTAGTAACAGATCTGGCATTGATGGGTGTATACATCTGGACACATGAATGTAGATGTGATAGACCTATGGATACCAGCTTCCCAGTTGTCAGCCCTCCTAACATACGGTCCACTCCTTGACTCCATTTATGAGTGGGCAGGCCTTGGTGGATGACCAAGACAGTTGAGATGATGGATTGCATGGCCATCCCCCTTTAGGCTCAGGGAGAGAGGAATACCAAATTTGTAGGTAGATGTGATGCTCACAGTGGAGGTGACAGTCATATTGATCAGGCTTACATGTTTACCTATCAGCTCTGACCCCTATGGATACCAACAGTATCCCATCCTACCAATAACATGTCCAAGTTAGTGGTGATGTATGGTTGGAAATAGACACAGATGCTGAAGAAGTTTGGGCCTGACCTATGTAAAGTTTGCGCTGCCTATGCATTATTCTTTATTACGCAAAAGTGATGCACACTTCCATAGGTTTGGTTCATTTTCTCATTTTGCGTCACTTTAGTGTCAATAAAATGATACTAAGGCAGCGTTTTCGTTACATTTATCAGGGCCATTGTCTGGAATCTGAGTTGGAGTGCATGTGTAATTAGATGTAGCAGTGTAAGCTACTAATCTGTACAGACTCCACACAATGCTGACACTCATGGTTGCCTGTCTCCATTTAACATCTGCCGCTACCGTGCAGAGAGGGCAACTGGGAATGGCGGGCACTCCCTCAAGGGGTCGCCACCCTGCCCAAGACGGCACAGAAGATACCCAGCTCCTCAGCAGTGCAGGGGGGTACAGTTGGCACCACACCCACAACCACTACTGCAACAGCTTCAACATCAGTGCAACAGCCCACACCACCTGCTGCCATGGACAGCCAATTGCTGCAGGATCTGCAGAGGGACGTTTCCCTGGTGTTAAAACATCTGGACAGTTTGGAGAGGGAGGTAGCCGCTAACAGAAAGAGGGTAAGGTTCATCAAGAAAAAACTGAAGAAGGCCAAACTGTGAATCATATCTGGACTGCCACCTCAAAGTTATGTCCCCTCCATTCTGATTTAAATTTATGTTTTATTGTGGGTTTTAGAGGTTTAGTGTTAGTTTAGCGTAGGTATGTAGTTTAGATAGGATAAGTGGATTGGGGGGGGGGGGTCATTTACTTGACGTGTTAATTGGTGGGTGGGTGATGTTGGAGTATCTGCGTTTTCTATTAAAAATATAAATATTTGTTTAGATTTAGTTAGTATATGTGTATTATTAGTATATGTTGTCCTGCATGTGTTTTGTAAGTTAAGGGGGTGGGCTAATGTTTAGAGTGTGGTTTTAAATGTGTTAGTTAAGTTTAGCATAGGGTAGATAGCATTAGTTGTTGGATAAGTATAGTTAGAATAGTTTAGGATAGGGTAGGTTTTATTCATTTTTAGTTTAGTTTAATACTTAATAAATATTTTTGCCTACTCCTATACGTTTTGTCATATGCTTGTCTCTCAGGGTCTTCCCAGGAGTGCACAGTTCAAGTTGTGTGTTGGCCTAGGGATTCCGTCCTGCCTCCTAATCTCTCTTGACATGCCCATCACCCACTGACAACTGAGCTGTCATATTGGCAGCAACAACACATCTACTTGTCCATGAATCTGCCATCCAGTGTACCCACCACTCAAGGTAACTATGTTTACTTTGTATTGGACAGGTAGGTGTGGTAATCCATCTGCCAGTGTTGGGGTACTGTGTAGGAATGTTGGGAACTATGGCACATCTGACAACAGCCTACATTTGAACTCTAGCCTGCAAAACTGATCGGTGGCAATCACTAATGAGGTTGGGTACCTCTGTGTCATACAAATGGGTTCTACTGGTACTCCCAGCTAATGATATTGCCCTAGAACTGATATACAGCAATTCCTCCCGTATGTAGTGAGTGAAGCATACATATGTTCTTCATTTTTGATATACTCAGTGAATTGCTTCTATTGGATGAGACCAGTATTGACATTTGTCATGTTGGGACCTTGTGTGTAGGTATGTGCCCCCATGGTCCAGCACTCTTGTACTGACACTCTGTGACTAATGACATGGTTACACACATCACAATTACTAAGTGTAGTAGATGGATCACAATACACAAAGACATGCTTTTTGTGTAGGAGGTGTTTATTTACAAGTGTTGTAGTGCAATATTTACAATGTCCAGGTCAGTGACCCCATTTGTGAAATCCATTAAATCGTGACATCACAAGTCCAGGGATGAAGGACATGGCATGGTACATGCTTGGGTGAAGTGTTGTTAAGTGCAGAGGAACAATAATTGCCAATTGGCAAGTGAGAGACAATGACAGTCCATAGCAGGTCAACAGTGCGTGTGTGAAGAGTGCACATATCCAACTGTGCTAATATTGGCATGATCTCAAGCACAGGACAAAGGAGAACACTGCCCATGTGGCATGGGCTGGTGCTACTGGGAACTCTTACTAGTTAAGATGATCTGTTCCACATCTTCATCCTCTGATGTGTGCGTGTCTCCTCTGCCCTTAATGGTGGTGGTGGGGAGGTAGAGGGGGCCCACACACACTTCAGTGTTTGGAAATTTGGAATCCCAATTCCCGGCAGCTGCCATCTGTGGAACAACATATGGCATCACTGCAGCAAGGAGGAGATGCTGATTCTTCAGGATAGCAGCAACATCCCGGGGGTAGGCAGCCGTGTCTGCCCTGGGGAGGTCAGTTCCCAGTGCATGGAGTCCATCTTGTTCTCAAGAACGCTGCTGCCAGTTTGGGAGGGCAGTTGTTGTGGCCTCTTCCTCATGGCTGCAGCTATGTCCCTCAGACACTGCTGGACTTCATGCAGTTGGGAGTGTGTGCCTTGTTTGGCTGCAGTATGTTCATTGGCCGTAACGAGGCACATGCGCATACCCTCTAGGCTGGCTGCCACAGTCTCCATCCCCACCCGCACCTGCATGGACAGCTCCCGTTGGACTCCTACCACTCTCTTCTCAAAGCTGGCCCCTGGGTCGTCGGAGTCCTCAGCTGTGTTCGGGGTGGCAGGTCATACTGTTGGGGTGTTGAGTAGGGCTTCTTGGGTGGATGCTACATTATTTGTCCTCCTTGCGACCGGAGGTGGTGTCTGGAGGGATACCAGGACTTCTTGGAGGGTCTCTTGGCTGATGGTTGTCAGCTGGTCATCCAGGTCATCGGGGTACTCCAGGACAGGCAGATCAGCAGGAGAGCCATCATCCTCTGCAATGAGATGGTGTAAAATCAATCCTTCTGTGTTGTGCCAGTTGACATGTCACGTCACTGACTTGCTATTTGGGGCTCTTTGTCATCTTGCTTACCAAACATTGTTCCTGTATATCATGGTTGCAGTCTATCAGCCCTTTGCCCCACCTGAGTGTCACATGAGGGGAAGTTCAGGTGGTGCAATTGACTGTCATATCTACCAGGTGTGATGTATATCCTTTTTGTGGCTTGACACCATCTTCTTATTGTCAACCCTCCCTATGCATCCATTTGCATGGTAGGGCCTTACAATGTGGGTTGCAATTGTTAAGCCACAGCAACACACATGGCAATTTGCCCCTGTCCCAGTCTTACATGTTTCACATATATCCGGGCATTACTGAAACATTGCAACACCCCAGGGACGGCATTGCCAAGAGACTGTGCTGTTGTTTCCTTTGATAGCTCCTCATGTTGATGTATGTGTGCTACATTGCACAGCACGCATGGAGCTTGCATATTTCCATTTCATCTTCTGTCTGTGCTGGAAGGTGCGCCTTCCTATACAACTATGATCTCCCTCTCAATGCAGCCATCCTTGCACTATGATCCAAGAGATGCAGCATAGTGGCAGTGCAGCTAAATTGACACAGGCACGGGGTGGACCCAGGGATGGCCAGCATGGGCATCATTTGTTGCTGTGTACATCATTTTGTATATTACAGTGCCTGATGGTAAATTAGTTTATGGACATAGCCAGTTAACTGGAGTTTAACTTAGGTCAGGGCCTCAAGCTAGCTTGATGGTGATTTTGCAGGTAGTCATATTGGTGCATACATGGACCCTCATTACAAGTCTGGCAGTCCTATGACCACCTGACTGCCACTGTTTATATGACCATCCCCCAACAGTGCAGGTGGTAGCGGCACACATGTTGTCAATGGTGAATGCCCCATGGCCAACGGCCTGGCACTGGCAGGTTGCCGGCAGCTTACAGACTGGCAATGCCACCTGTCTTGTGACAACAGACCAGTATTACGATCAGCGCTACCCTGCAGGTATGTTCCCGCTTTTCCACCAGCCTTTGCATGGCAGTGAAACCCCCATGTATAGGTTGGTGGTGATGTGGTGTGCCCCTGCACAGCCCATGCACCTGGCATGGGCAGTGCAGGGGGACCCACACTCTGCTCATTTGCCCTTTCCACTGCCTGATTTGCAGGGCTAAGAGCAGCATGTCCTGTCACACCCAATGTACCACAAGACTGGCACTGACTCTGTGATCCATCAACAATGTTGTGCAAAGTGCCCCACAGAGCTACCATGAGCAGACAGGTTTCCACCCACCATACCAACATGTGACTCATACTGCCAACCGTAAAGGATACACTGCACTGGCAGTCTTACCATCACCAGACTTGCCCATGCACCACCCTTCACCCGTCAATGTGAAACTGTACACCATTATGTTCACAGTCATACACCATGTGTTGTTTTTGTGTGGTTATTTCCCCATTCCTATGTGCCTCACATGGTTGTGTTAGAGTAGTTGTGGGCAGTAGGAATTTGGCTCTGTATATACTATTTCAAAGTAAGAAATAGTGTGCACAGAGCCCAAGGGTTCCCCTTAGAGGTAAGATAGTGGCAAAAGTAGATCATTCTAATGCTCTATTTTGTGGTAGTGTGGTCGAGCAGTAGGCTTATCAGAGGGTAGTGTTAAGCATTTGTTGTACACACACATGCAATAAATGAGGAACACACACTCAAAGACTTACTCCAGGCCAATAGGTTTTTATATTGAAAAATATATTTTCTTAGTTTATTTTAAGAACCACAGGTTTAGGATTTACAGTTAATACTTTAAATGCAAGGTACTTCACTTAGATACTTTAGGAACTTTGAATGAAAACAATATCATGTAAAGTCTTTGTAAAAATGGCAATAAGCTATTTTCAAAGTGGACACTGCAAAAATCAACAGTTCCTGGGAGAGGTAAGTAAAGGTTAGATTAGGAGGTAAGTAAAAGACTTACAAGTCTCAGTCCTGGGGAATAGGCAGCCCACCGTTGGGGGTTCAAGGCAACCCCAAAGTTACCACACCAGCAGCTCAGGGCCGGTCAGGTGCAGAGGTCAAAGAGGTGCCCAAAACACACAGGCACCTATGGAAAACAGGGGTGCTACGGTTCCAGTCTGCCAGCAGGTAAGTACCTGTGTCCTTGAGGAGCAGACCAGGGGGGTTTTGTAGGGCACTGTGGGGGACACAAGTAGGCACACAAAACACACCCTCAGCGGCACAGGGGCGACCGGGTGCAGTGTGCAAAGCAGGTGTCCGGTTTTGTATAGGTTTCAATGGAGGGACCAGGGGTCACTCTAGCGGTGCAGGCAGGCACGGGGGGCTTCTCGGGACAGCCACCACCTGGGCAAGGCAGAGGGTCGCCTGGGGGTGACTCCTGAGTCGAAGTTCAGTTCCTTCAGGTCCTGGGGGCTGCGGGTGCAGTGTTGGTTCCAGGCGTCGGGTCCCTTGTTACAGGCAGTCGCGGTGGGGGCTCAGGGGCGTTATCTCTGGTTACTCACGGGCTCGCAGTCGCCGGGGAGTCCTCCCTGAGGTGTTGGTTTTCTGCTGGTCGAGCCGGGGTGTCAGGTGCAGCGTGTAGAGTCTCACTTCCGGCGGGAAACGTGAAGTCCTTGGAAGTTGCTTCTTTGTTGCAAAGAAGTCGCTGGTTTTGAACAGGGCCGCTGTTCACGGGAGTTTCTTGGTCCTGACGTCCAGGGCAGTCCTCTGAGGATTCAGAGGTCGCTGGTCCCTGTCGGATGCGTCGCTGGAGCAGGTTTTCGAAGTTGGAGACAGGCCGGTAGGGCTGGGGCCAAATCAGTGGTCGTCTTCCTCCTTCTCTGCAGGCTTGTAGGTCAGCAGTCTTCCTTCTTTCTACAGGTTGCAGGAATCTGATTTTACTGAATTTAGGGGTGTTTTTAGATCTGGGAGGCCAGTAGCCAATGGCTACTGTCCTTGAGGGTGGCTACACCCTCTTTGTGCCTCCTCCCTGTGGGGAGGGGGGAACATCCCTAATCCTATTGGGGGAATCCTCCAAACTCAAGATGGAGGATTTCTCAAGGTAGGGGTCACCTCGGCTCAGGACAGCTTAGGGGCTGTCTTGACTGGTGGGTGACTCCTCCTTGTTTTTCTCATTATCTCCTCCAGTCTTGCCGCCAAAAGTGGGGGCAGTGGCCGAAGGGGCGGGCATCTCCACTAGCTGGGATGCCCTGGGGCGCTGTAACAAAAGGGCTAAGCCTTTTTTAGGCTCACCGCCAGGTGTTACAGTTCCTGCATGGGGAGGTGAGAAGCACCTCCACCCTGTACAGGCTTTGTTCCTGGCCACAGAGTGACAAAGGCACTCTCCCCATGTGGCCAGCAACATGTCTGGTGTGTGGCAGGCTGGCAGAAACTGGTCAGCCTACACTAGAAGTCGGGTAGGTATTCAGGGGGCATCTCTAAGATGCCCTCTGGGTGTATGTTACAATAATTTGCACACTAGCATCAGCGTGCATTTATTGTGCTGAGAAGTTTGATACCAAACTTCCCAGTTTTCAGTGTAGCCATTATGGAACTGTGGAGTTTGTGTTTGACAAACTCCCAGGCCACATACTCTTATGGCTACCATGCACTTACAATGTCTAAGGTTTTGTTTAGACACTGTAGGGGCATAGTGCTCATGCACATATGCCACATGCAGTGTGAGATTGGCATGGCACTCTGAGGGGAGTGCCATGTCGACTTAGTCATTTTCTCCCCACCAACACACACAAGCTGTGAGACAGTGTGCATGTGCTGAGTGAGGGGTCCCCAGGGTGGCATAAGACATGCTGCAGCCCTTAGAGACCTTCCCTGGCATCAGGGCCCTTGGTACCAGGGGTACCAGTTACAAGGGACTTACCCGAGTGCCAGGGTTGTGTCAATTGTGGAGACACAGGTATAGTTTAGGTAAAGAACACTGGTGCTGGGGCCTGGTTAGCAGGGTCCCAGCACACTTTCAAGTCATAACTTAGCATCAGCAAAGGCAAAAAGTTAGGGGGTAACCATGCCAAGGAGGCCTTTCCTTACATGGGCTCAGCCTGTTTTTGTTGTGACCTACAGATTGCAGTCTGTAGTACATATTTTCTCTAGTGGCACGGTTCTGATCAGCATCAAAATGTGTGGCTCCACACTACACCAGTTTAGTTACACTGGGTAGTGACATGTTTCCTGTGATACAGGACCACCCAGCTATTTCCCCAGCGCCTGCCCAGATTCATTTTCCATGCACCCTGACCGCTGCAACTATCTCCTCCATCTCGTCCAGATCCCCTTGTGGTGCTTGACTTCCACCTCCAGTCTGCAGCGCTGCCTTCCTTTTCCTTGCCATTTTCTCCTTTGTCCTTCTCTTGCAGTCATGCCAGCGTATCTTACACTCAGTTACAGTTCTCGTCACCTGTGCCACACTGTTGAATTTGTCAACTATCTGCTACCAGATTTCCTCTCTCCTGCCAATTTGCAATTTGGAGGCGACAAATAATTGTTGCTGGTGCTACCTCAACTCTCTCACCAGAATTTCATGCTCCTCCGCACTGAAACAACACTTTCTCTTTTTCTTCTCCCTCCCCTGGGACTTGTATGTGTCCTCCAGGATGGTTCCTGGTTGTCTGGGGTCACCCTGGGGTGTTTCCTGGCTCCATTTTGCCTCTCCTTTGCACTGTTTTCTGCATTAGCGTCTGTATTTGACGCTAATGGAAGTAAAAATGGTGCGTTTCCGTTTTGCAACATGTTTACGTGCCATAAAACAGGTTAGAGTCATTTTGCCTTACAACAAGGTGCAATGGATAATGTCACAAATTTTGGCTCTAACTTGTTTTTAGCGCCACTCAGCGTCATAGTATATATGACGCCCTGGTGGTGTTAAAAAATAGCGCTAAACTTTTTGACACAAAACTGCATTTGCGCAGTTTTGCGTCAAAAACAATAAATCTGGCCCCAGGTGTCTCCAACCAATTGATCGCAAGCTACCAGTAACTTCCAGACCTCTTCAAAGTAGCTCACAGCCTAGAGTTCATTCCTAAATAAGTACAGAATCACATTTTCCCTTTTAAAGTGAAGGGAATGCTATGTTCATTTTACATTATTATGATCAGGCTGCAGATAGCAGGGCTTGATAAGGAGCAGTGCTGGAGTCATATTTATGACCCAGGGCACAGAGATGAAGAATTGAAGCATTAAAGTATTTAACTCTTAAATAAAAGTCCTTGTCAACTCAGTATTCCAGGTGAGAACAAAATTATCTTTCTCAGTGCTTTTAAATCTGGAAAAATCAAAATGAAAAGTTATCTTATAATTAAGTTAACTTTTCATTTTAATTTTCTCAATTTCTTTCCAAAGTGTTGCATTTACAAACAGCCGGCCTCTCGTTCCCAGTGGCCATTAGGACACTGTGCCATATTTATAAATGGAAATTCAGCTCATTTTTAAATAGGATAAATTTAAAGTGCAGAAAAATGCTCCACATTATATAGATTTTTGCACTTAAAATTTCTCCTATTTGAAAAAAAAAAATTGGTTGTATGTTTGTGTTATATATGTAACGGTGCCACATATGGTGAAAGGCATGTCCTGTGCCACTAGTATATATAACACATATATTCCATTCCTATGCACACATCCCCAAAGACCACAGTCTCACTGACACTGACACATGGCAGCCCTGACATAGTGCCCCTAGCCAGAGTATTTAGTTCCAACCATAGAACCTGGCACTATGGTCATTAGGCTAAAAGTCAAGGAAGCTGGGCGTGGGGCCGTCTGGTAATAATGTGTGAGTTGTTTAGCTTTCGGTAGTTTGCGATGATTTTCACTGATCAAAAGAAGCTCTCGCTACAGAAAAGGTTGGAGACTCCCTGATCTTGACCTATCAAAACCTGCAGATCCTAGCTGATCTAGTAGGGTCTTTACTAAACTGGAATAAATCTGGCATAAAAACAAAGGTGGGCGAGATTGACTGGGGAGAGTTCACTGATGGTTTTGTCTGTTAGAAGAATCTTGGGTCTTAGATATACAACAGGCTTTAAATCTTATATGCCTGCTTTCTCATATAGGTCGGGCCTCAGGGGTCTTGTGCCCTTTAGTTAAAATTAATCTCAGTTGTTAAATCAAACAAATCTATACCTATTCATCTGATATGCTGGCCCTAAAGATCTCACCAAGCCAATATTGGAAACTTCTTTTAATTAGTGTATAGAACAGAAGTAGTAACAATGTTGTAGGAATCACAAACGCTTCAATCACTCTGGAACGTTGGATTCGCTTGGCAAGGATTTACATATAATTGGTGGAGATTTCAAAACAACCTTTGAATCATCATTGCTATTTAAGGACTTGATTAGGGAAGAGGATGCCTACTGGTAGCCAGAATCTAGGAAATGAACAGCTATTACTCGAGGCTCATGCTAAATTCTTTGTGGGGCTTAAAGAATTTTTATGGAGAATCAAAAACATGTAACAAGAGGCCATCAAAAATTCTTATGTGGTTTAATAACGATTGCTAGGTACCCAAGACTTTACTAGTTAATGCTATCAAACAATTAGAAAATTGATATACTGGAGGCTAGGTCTGCTTCTAAAATCAAGCTCAAAGGGGATAAAACTGCGGGGGGGGTGAGAGAGACAAGAGAGCGAAAGTGTGTGTGTTTTTTTGGGGTGGGGGGGCTACTGGAAGCAACCAGATGTAAGGATAACAAATGATTTTGGCATATAGTAGCTCAGAGACCCACATTCCATCACATGAGTGGGTGACATATCTTTTAGAACTCTACAGAGAACCCCCACCTCACACTGAGGTTCTGGCAGGTGATTCAAATTACACTTCTCTGTCACCCAGGACACAATTTAATCGGAATCCAGCTGATTCCATTTAGTTCAATACCTGCTCACCTTGTTTCTCACTGATAGCTATTCTGCTATAAAGGCCCGGAGAAAAGATTAGGCTCCCGGGATAGGCAAGATTCCAGCTGCTCATAGAAGCTCAGAATGTGAACGCACTCTAATGCTGTGTCTGCTGTAGCCCCAGTTTCCACTCCGTGACAAGGAGGACAGAGAACTCCCATCTACAAGAAAGGCTCTCATAACATTCCTGGCAGTTGCCGTCCAATCAGCCTTATTGAAGTCTGTTATGTTATGAAGTATGTTGTTTTGTTTTGTTCTATTGGAATGTTATGAGGTAAAAGAATGTAGGGAAGGAATGTCTAAGGGATGGAATGTGGAAGAGGGACAGTTGGAGATGAACGGGGTGGCAGACACAGGTGTTGGCATATTTACTGCAACTTAAATGCAAGTTGAAGTGTTCAGTCTCTGTTCTACTTGAGATACAACAAAGTCCTTGATAAAAATGACTGCCTGGATTGTAGATAATGTCAATCTTAGTTACTTCCACGCAGGGTTCAGACCAAGGATCAGTGCGGTGGACCAAGTTTGTAGGTTTCTCATGAATAAATAGAATGAAATGAACATTAACTGAGGCAGCCTCTATGTAGCTTTTGTTGACCTTAAGGTTGCCTTTGATATGGTGCCAAGAGATGTGCTCTGGAAACGCTTAAGGGGCTCGGTATTCCACCTGTTGTGTTGGACATAATAATATGCTCATATTTAAATATATTTGCTCAAGTTCACTGGGGCCCAATCGGTAAATTGATAGAGTATCGCAATCTATAAATGTCTTGGCCCCACCCGTTTCTTTTGTTTATAACCGGCTGTCTTAGTTATTTACTTGATCGTGAGAATGATTCACTTACTTTAGGTGGCTTGGAAACACCAACCTTACTCTACGCCATGGGGACTCTCAAACAATTTCTCGGGGGCCACGAATACAGTTTGTGTTGTGCCTGAGGCCGCATCCATGCAATGACACTCCCCATCTCAGTCCCCCTTTGTTTTTTTAAAAGGCGTTAGCCCTGTATCAAAAAGACGCATTAGTGCTATAGCAAAAAAGTGAATTTTTCGGGCAACTTATTTACTAATCCATCTGAGATTGGTTAATAAAAAAAAAATGCTCACCTGATTTTGCAGGTGCAAGCATCCATGTTAGCGTGTGCCTTCAAAATGATGCAACTGCCTGTCGTACATTTTTTCATCATTTTCAGGCATACTACATATACACCATGGCTAAAGTCATTGCCAACGCCAATAGTTGTCATACATAAGGCCTGTTGACTGTCAATGTTTCTTTAGGTAAGGTCCCTTCATTACGTTTTAAATATAATTACATTTAGGTGAAAGACCACATTTTAGTAACAAAATACTTTGATCTTTTTCGCTACCTGACTGGACCCTCCCCACACTTACTGACCTTGCCCCATCATAGATTAATCAGTTCCCATACATTTTTAAGCACTTTTCAGGAGTATGAGCAGGGCAGCCTTGAAAGCCTTGACAAGCTAGGCTGGCTGTAGAAACAAAGCCCATTTGCTAAACAGCACAAAACATAGCCAAACATTGTTTTTGTTTCTGGGCTTTATTTCTACAGTCACCTCAGCTTTTTCTCTGAGCAGGCCAGACCTTCTCATAAAACAAGCTATACTGAGAACAGAAAGCTGTCCCAGAATCTCAAAACGATGCTGCATTCTCGGCTTACCTGGGAGATCCCAGAGGAAGATCTGCGGGCCGCAATGATAGGTGTGCCAGGCCGCTAGTGGCCCGCACTATGAGAACTACTGCCCTATGCAGGCGATACACTTGGTCTTGAAAACACCAAAAGGGATTCAGATTTTACTAAAGCGGTTTGCATCTTTTGGGACCATAGATGTATTGCAGATTAATGCACTAAAACCAAATTTATGGCAACCCTCATAACATCGGGGGTAAACTACTGCTGGGCGAAACACATGCTGAGACGGTATCGGAATTTGACTATCTTGTGTGAGATTATTAAATTTACAGTCATGGCGATCGTAAATCTCTAAAACACACATCACGGCTGACCAAGCTAGGTAAAAAATTATCATCGCACCTTTCAAAATTCAATAACACGGATCAGAAGTTAAAAGGTGCAATAATTATCGCGTATTACAAGTCGTGTCCTTTAAAATGAGGCATAACATGTGGAATCGGTTAACTCACCGAATTTCACACGTTTGTACTTTTTTTAATAGGGTTTTTCCCATGAAAAATTTCGGCAAGTTTGACATGCCGCAATTTATCAGGCAAAAACTTCCCGAGTGTGATAATTATCACACAACGCGTAATTCCGATCACTGTGCAAATATATGTTTACACAGGGATCGGAATTAAACCCTGCACTTGTAATCAGGGCCGCAGGGTGTTAATGTGTTGAAGCAAAGGGCTGCACCTATAACTTGATTTGCTTCGAGAACTATTTTACACTCGGGGTCCCCTGCGGTTGAAATTTATAGGGCATACGAGGTCTGCTGCACTGCATGGTCCCTAACTCTGGAGGACATTCAGTGGGCATCCCCTTAGGGTTTCTGAAAATAATACTATTCGATTTTTGTTAAGACTACCTAAAAGCACTCCTTTATTGCCCGTGAGACCCGATTTAGCACTAAAGCAAGTAGTCGGTCTAAAAATTAAAGGCAATTCTTTACTGGCTTTGAATTTAGACTTTAAAAGAGCTAAAACTATACGGGGCGATCTTTAGAAATATTGTACATAGACCATGTGTACTCAATATCCCTTGGCTGGGATACTTACTGGAAGTCATCAGTGAGCTATACCGGCCTGAGAGATTACCAGCATATGGCATAGCACCACTCCCACAAATTTTTGCATTGCACGTGGGAGAATGTGCAAACATGCACAATGTTGGGCTAACAAGCTCCTTTTTAATGATGAGATGTGAATCTAGATGTGAAGAATTTTTTTTATTATATTAACCCAGTATTAACGAGATCTTTGTGTGGAAGCTGGATGTTTTACCATTCGCCACTTTTACCAGTAGATGGCGCTTGCAATCCACGGAGTCTAAAAAAACATTCCCGTCTGTTGTCAGGCTGACGAAAGAGAGGAGCAGTTATTGTTCTTTTGCACCGCCTATAAGACAACGATCAAGATGGATTGTACCACTCTGTCGTTTGCGGAGAATAAAACATCACAAAGAGGAATGAAGTATCTGTACATAAAATACTAATCCCCATATTGTATTTTCTGTGTCCGAATATTTGAAATCCTTTTGGCGTATGAGAAAACGAATGAACTGAAACTGTGTTAGCCTTTGTTTACTGTTTTTAATGTATCTTGGGAAAAGAATATATACTTTCAGATCTGATTTTATTCCTGTTGTATTCTCTATTTAAATGAATATTGTTGTTATTAGATCTAACACTGGGACAAAGGAGTTCACCCGCCTTAATGTATAAAGCCCCACTGAAAGATGAGCCTACTTTAACTTTGGTAGTTGATAAACTAATTTCACAAAAGCAGAATGGAATAAGATATTAATATTCGTAAAAAGCTACCATTAACCCTAGATTTTGCCCTATATGTTTGAAAAATACAGAACGAATTTACCGTATCACCAAAATCGTAGTTAAGTTATTACCCAGGAATATTCTCCTGGATGTAAGATGGTGAGGCAGACTTGCAGTATAGGGGTCGGGCATGTAGGAAGGCACAGGAGGTCCAGCAAAGAGAATCACAGCACCTGCAGTCAGGAGGGAACAAGTTTCAGACTAGGAATCCCTGAATGCCTACTGGGTTCTCCACCTAGCTCCTACTAACAGTAATCGGGTGAAATACCTTGTGGTGGGTTTGATCCTTATTCTTGCTGAAAGATAAACCACAATTCATTGGCTGCAGGAAAAGGGCAGCCTTCTATGAACTATCGTGTAAAGACAAACGAGTGGAAAGTCACATGGCAGTCAGAACAAACTCAGAATTAACAAGTTACTTGCGCCTTCGGTATTGATCTTTCTGGTAGAGACTAACAGCAGCTTCCTTAACTTCTGAATATTCCCCAGGCATCAGACTGGATCTGGAAACTTTTCAAGCAGTACCTCTGCATTCCAGTAGGTTGCACCATACGGCTCTGCATGGACGTCATTGCGCTCTGAAAATGACTTGCAGAGCCTATATAGATGCCACCCTCCTGCGTGATGACTTCAGCTTCTTTCAAGGCTGTCAGCGCCCCAAAAGCAAATTGGTTGTTACCAGTGTGCAAACTACTAGATGTGGGACCTTATTCATGGATAGAGTCAAATGCATAGAACAGGGAGGAAGAGAGGGTTGGTGAAGAATCTGCGGTTAGATACAGTCTCTATCAGAAAGAACGTAACCAAAGTAACTTCTTCTAAAACAGACTTCTAACTGCAGATTCCTCACCGTTTGAATAGACAGCAAAACAGTACCTATTTAAGGTGGGTCTCTGAATGGACACAAATCAAAATGTCCTGCAGGACCGAGTGGGTGACATGCCCTTCTCGGCAAATCTGACTGTGCAGACAGTAGTGCTTTAGGTACTTATGGAGTGATGCCCAAGTAGCTGGATATGCCAATGAAGTGGTAACAGCTTTAAGCCTGGTTGAATGAGCTCGTAGTCTATCTGGAGGCTGCTCATGGGCAATGCGTCACATACCTTATTACCGAGCCTGATCCAGCAGTAGATAGTCCGCCATTGCACAGGCTTGCCTTTTCCCTCTAGCAAACACTAAAATGTTCAGTGCTCTTTTGGGGTCCAAGCAATGGAGTCTCTTCTCCTTAGACAGGTGAGAAGGAGCATAAAATGCCAGCAGGGTGATAGTTCGATGGATGTGGAATGGTGTCACGACTTTGGGCAAGAAGAATGCTCACTTCTGCAGAACCAGATTGTCTGGGGAAAAGGCGGTGTACTGCAGGTTTGACACAGAGCTTGAAGCTCACTTACCAGCTACACCTATATTATGGTGATAGGAAGCAAGAGGACAGGGAAAGCTGCAGAGAGAAGTTAAGGTCCCACTGTGGCATGAGAAAGAGGGAGGGAGGAAACAGATGTTGTAGACCTTTCAAAAAACCCCATCACAACTAGTGATTTAAACAACGAAGGTTCACCCGGCAAATGCAAAAAATACAAAAGATACCCTTTAGCTGCGCCTAGAGCAATGCATTGCTGGGGGAGGGACAAACTAAAAAAAACTTCAGATAACTTTGCTGGAAAAGAGTCTATCTGCTGCGTACCACACCAAGCCTTATATTTCTCCTTACAACAGGCATATACAGTTTTTGTCGAGGCACACCTGGCTGCAAAGATAACATCAACCACCACTGGAGGAATGTTGAATATACTCAGCTATCACCCCTAAAAGTCTGAGCATGAAGGTGGAGTTTGCAAAGGCCCAAACGTAGAACCACATGGCAGTAGATCCTCCCGGCAGGGCAGCCATATCTGACAACTGATATTTACGCCCAAGGGCTCCGAATACCATACTCCATGTCCAATCAGAGGTCACTAGGATGAATTGGGCCCGGTCGATCCTGATCTTTAGAACTCAGGGCAGAAGAGGTATCAACAGAAAGAAATACAGGAGTCCAGAGATCAATCCTAGGTGGATTGCATATCCAAGCAAGAGACGCCTTGGAAACTCCAATGAGCAGCTGACATTGTGTGTCCTCAGCGGTAGCAAATAGATCGAACCAATTTTATACCCTGTCATTAAAGTCCTTGCGCTACCTCCGGGTGCACCTGCCATTCAGGATCGCTAATAGTCAACAGATGTGTTTGTCAGCCCCACCTCCCTAGGATCCGCACAATCACCCACCACCCACGCATGCAACCTGGGCTTCATCTTGGATTCCACACTCAGCATGACTCAGCAGGTCAATGCCATCTCCTCTTCCTGCTACTACACCCTCCGCCTGCTCTGCAGAATCTTCAAATGGATTCCCATCGAAACCAGGAAAACCGTCACCCAATGCCTTGGTCAGTAGCCGACTAGATTACGGAAACGCCCTATATGCAGGAATAACAAACAAACTCCAAACAAAACCGCAAAGAATCCAGAACGCATCCACACGCCTCATTCTGGACATTCCACGCTGCAACCACATCTCATACCATCTCAGAGACCTACACTGGCTACCAGTATCGAAGAGGATCACTTTCAAAATCCTCATCCACGCACACAAGGCCCTCCACAACACGGGTCTGACCTACCTCAACGACAGACTCACCTTTCACACCCCCACCCGCAACCTTCGCTCCGCCAACCACGCCCTCGCCTACGTACCTCGCATCCGCCACACGACCACCGGAGAAAGATCATTCTCCTACCTTGGCGCAAAGACCTGGAATTCCCTACCACTCCACCTCCGCCTGACCGATGACCTTCTATCTTTCAGGAAACACCTTAAGACCTGGCTTTTCGACCAGTAGCTCCACCCCCCGCGCCTTGAGACTTTCTGGGTGATTAATTCGCTTTACAAATCCCTGATTGATTGACTGAGTGCACTTTATTGTAACATACACCCAGAGGGCATCTTAGAGATGCCCCCTGAATACCTACCCAACTTCTAGTGTAGGCTGACCAGTTTCTGCCAGCCTGCCACACACCAGACATGTTGCTGGCCACATGGGGAGTGCCTTTGTCACTCTGTTACCTCCTAATCCAACCTTTACTTCCCTCCCCCAGGAACGGTTGATTTTTGCATTGTGTCCACTTTGAAAATAGCTTATTGCCATTTTTACAAAGACTGTACATGATATTGTTTTCATTCAAAGTTCCTAAAGTATCTAAGTGAAGTACCTTACATTTGAAGTATTAACTGTAAATCTTGAACCTGGGGTTCTTAAAATAAACTAAGAAAATATATTTTTTCAATATAAAAACCTATTGGCCTGGAGTAAGTCTTTGAATGTGTGTTCCTCATTTATTGCCTATGTGTGTACAACAATGCTTAACACTACCCTCTGATAAGCCTACTGCTCGACCACACTACCACAAAATAGAGCATTAGAATTATCTATTTTTTGACACTATCTTACCTCTAAGGGGAACCCTTGGACTCTGTGCACAGTATTTCTTACTTTGAAATAGTATATACAGAGCCAACTTCCTACACTGTATAGCTATTTTAACCATATTTTAGACACTTTAGCCCAGTTACATTTTATTCAGCATTGCTTTATTTTTCTAGCAATAACCACATTTGCAGTGTTTTATCTAATTGTTCTTTCGCATAGGAAAGCATTCCGTTCAGTAGGAAAATCATTTCACTTTGTGCTTTAAGGCTAAAGTCAGATACAGTTTCCGGCAAACGTGCTACGCTGTGTATCCAACATTCACAAAAACACACACACTTGTAACGTGGGAACCATTTCCTAAAATGTCAACTATTTTATTAGAAAAACAGTCCTTTGTCCCATACACGTTCGAGGGAGATTCCAGCCACACGACTACGACTGCATGCTGATTGCCTCGCAACAGCTGCTTGATTAGACTGCCAAATCCCTGACCTACATGGGGACGGTATCTTTCTAAACTATAGGCTTCCTTACTCAGGTATGAGGGATGATGTTTTCCCAGGGGGAAACCCAAAGGGCGGATTAGTTTTATTATGCTGTGCTCGACCACAGCGGAGGTAGGAGAACTACATATCGCTTCTAGTGACAGTATGGTGGTACTGTTTTTGTGTTTCACTCTCCTCGTCACAATCTTGCTTTTGTGTTTTATCATCCTACTTATTGCAATAGATGCCATTTTATCAAATAAGTTACTTCAATAAATCCTTATTGAACTATATTCTGCCTTTGTGTGTCCTTGCCTGTGAGAGACTAGTGTAACAGAGAAAGAGACGAGCTCTGATCGACCACGATTCCTGGGAGGAGTCTTTCTTGTCATGCACCCGGTTTCCACAATCATCCCTGCTCTTGGGTGGAGATGAGGCGCTGCTAGTTAGCTGGAAAACCCTGATTAGGCCGACAGGAATTGTGCTATGTACCCACAATCCATGCGATTCTGCTGCACGAATCCAGTAGCCTCATTAGGGTAATGAGAACCTACGCGAAATCCTTAGCTCCCTTTTCCAGGAAAAGAGACAAAACTGAACTTTGTCCAGAATGAAAGGGATCATGTGAGAAGGAGTCTGCTGTGACTTTGGCATGTTGATAGTGAATCCTAAAGGTGACGGGAGATTTGCAGTATTCTGGAGGTGGTTGACGACTGTAAGGTGCAAGCCCACCTTCAATAGCCATGCGCTGAGGGAGGGGAAGGCTGGAGACCCTGACCTTCGAAGCAGTGTTGCTAGCATGGCAGCCACTTTAGCGAACACCCAAGGGGCACTGGTGAGACCAAAGGGAGCACCGCAAAGTGAAAATGCTCTTGTCCCACTATAAACCACAGGTAGCGCCAATGGATCTGCAGGACAGGAATATGGAAATAGGTGTCCTGCAGATCCAACACTATCATCCAGTCTCTAGGGCAGACAAGACCTGGGCCAGGGTGAACATTCTGAATTGTCACTCTTGAAGAAGGCGTTGAGAATGCTCAAGTTTAAAACTAGACTGCCTCGGTCCTTCTTTGGCCAAAAAGACTTATACTTCCTGCTGTAAGATGGCCAGATAGCCCTCCATCAGTCAGTCCGGGGTTGGTGGAAGGTGCAAGAGAGTGGCTATGTAGGGTAGGGAGTATCTTTTCTCGACAAGCTAGAAAACCCACCCATCTGATATTATGGCCTGTCAGTTTGGTAGGAATCGTTGGATTCTGCCTTCAACCGAATGGCTGTGCTTTACTAAGGGCATGCTTAAGAGGATTGAGAGGTGCAGAGACTGCGGGGGGCAGTAGACCAACAGATTTGTTGACCCAGACTGCAGGGTCGGTGGGTGCCACGGTCTCATCCATGAAATGGCTGGGCACCTTGCTGAGACTGAAGTTGTGTCTCTGCCGAAACCACCAAAGGACGGCAGGGCTGATGCAGATGTTGAGGCGGGGAAGATAAGCCCAGGGAGCATGCTCTGGTCTTGCCCTCTTTGAACTGCTCCAGAACGGAATTTGCCTTGTCTCCAAAAAGGTTAGTCCCATCAAAGAGGATGTCCATAAGGAATGACTGGTATTCACCTGAAAAACCTGTTGAATGCGGACAACTGTGGTTACAAATTGCAACACAAGTGCCAGTAACTTGCTCAATGGAATTGATGATGTCCTCCACATCTAATTGTTAACTGGTCACAGCCCGACGGTTCTTGTATAGCTTGGGTTAAGCTGAAGGTCCTTCAGGACACCTGGGAGGACTTAAGAACCAAATTCCAAAGAGCGTGGGAATAGCAGCCCAGAAGACCACTGGCACTGACAGACTTAAGGGCCAAACTGGTGAAAGAAAATAACCTCTTACCAAAGGTTCTCACTTTTTTGGACTCCCTATCAGAGTAGCTAGAAAAGCATTTATGTTTGTCCGGCTAGTAGACACCTACGCCACTAAGCTCTCAGGAGAGGGGTGCTGAGATAAACATGCAGAGTTACCTGGGGTAGGTCATTCATGTGTTGCAATTTGGACATTTACTCGGGGGTAGAGCAAGGTTTGGCCCAGGCCCCTAGAACGGTATGGGTAAGTTCCTCATTAAAAAATAGGACGGACTCAATAGTGGCTTGCCACAGCAGAACTTCAATCAAAATACTGATGTTGATCTCTAAGGTGGGAAGCTGGAGTTCAAGAACGTCAGCCACCCTCTGCATGACCACTGCACAAGAAAGTACTCTCTTTAGTGGTAGGACCTAGGCGGAGGTTTTGGGGGGAGAGGGAGGGTCTGAGAAGGTCAGAATCAGGAGAGGTGTCAAGGCCACTGCCCTTTTGAATGTCATCATACCAATTCTCTTCATGGCAGGGTTGGAAAACTGCGTCACCTGCCTCATAATCGTTGTCATAATCTGCACCAAATAAGGATTGCAATGTGTGGGATCGTCCTTGTGTAGATGGGATGTCAAGCGCGGATTGTGGTTTGACAGAAACCTGGTGAGGCCTCCGCCCAGCTCGTAGCAGCGCAGACTCAGAGAGCACAAGGAACATCTTGTTCTCCAGAACTGACGGAATCAGCATTGTTGCACTGAGAACTGGAATGGTTTGTGGAGGTGCAATCAGTTAACAGCTGCGGGAGGCATAGTGTGAATGTCGCAGGGTCACACTGGTGCTGAGGGCGAACCTGCTGGCAGCTTCCCAGATGGAGGGGCCTCTCAGCTTCTTGAGGCCCACAGGCATGCTAGAGGGAGTCAGAAGGGATCAGAAGAATCAGAGCAAGACCTCGTGAAACTCTTGGATGTGAATTGGCGTTGCAGATAGCCCCAAAAAATTGTCATGAGCTAATACAAGTTGAGGGATAGACTCTGAAGCCAATCAGCTTCAGGAGTGAGATCATGAAGAATGGTGATGCCCTTGTTTTGTCTCAACAGTACAAGATTGGCAGGGAAGGTGCCAAGTCCAGCTTGGACTTATGTTTTTTCTTTGACATACCTGAAGATTTGGAGAGTGATGAACGACTTGGGCATTGTCTCCTGTGACTTCTCAACTGGGAAGGAGACGGAGACCAACATTTTGCCTTGCTCCAATCTCGACGAGGAGTCTTCCAGTGCTTGCCAATGTATAGTTTCACCTCGCAGCCTTGTATGGTCTTTGGGTTCATCAACGCGCAGTTACTGTAAGCCTTAGAGTTTAAACTGAACCCAGTGCACCACAGGTAACCTGTTACAAACATTTGATTGTGACAGTCTTTACAGGGTTTATAATCTGTCATCTTGGGACGGGACCTTTCTTTTGAACACCAAAAGTTTTGGAATAGAGGTCTCAAAGAGACACGAGGTAGCTCCGGATCCGTGTCTGGTGGCAGGGAAAGAAAGAATCTAACAGCGTGTGGGAGTGGCACCTATAAAAACTCCGCACATCATTTCCAGAGAAGAATGGCATCAGTGTGGAGCGTGCCACAAGGCACAACTTACCGCTGCGCACAGGTACTGCTGAAAAGGTTTCTGGATGCAGTCTGACATCTAGGGAATAATCGAAGGGTGAGGAATATTTGGTTAGAGGTCTATCAGAAAGACTTCAAGGCAGAAAAGACAATTTCACAAACTGAACTGACAGAAGAGGCAACTAAAACATAAGCAACACTCCAGTACTGGGACAGGGAATAACTGCTATGGAGACCGAAGACTAAACATTTGACATAATGAGACTCAGTGTCGATACTATACAGTGTCTTAACACATTCTTAAAGGTTTGCTAGACATTAAAAGAAATAAGTTACTTACCTGTAACTGTAGTTCTCCAGTATTGGAAGAATTCATAGATTCACATGCTTGAATACTTCCTTGTCGGCGAGATGGGAGCCCTCGGTGGAATATACAATCTAGGCCTGAAAATCTACATACAATACATGGCCTAGGCCTCAATTGAATAACATATCACAGTCATTTTGACAAATAGACCCAAACTCAAATTTGAATCAATCAGATTGCCTCACCCCATAGAACCTCCTGTGAGGAGCTGCCTTACCTCAGATTTTGGCGAGCATAAGTGGTATGAACACTAAGAAAAGAGAGAAGGTGAACTTCCCCAGGGAGGCGGGTGGGTTGCATGCGAATCTATGAAAGCTTTCAATCTTGGAGAACTACAGTTAGGGGTAAGTAACTAATTTCTTACTCCAGTATTGGAACTTTCATAGATTCACATGCTTGAATAAGACTAGCAAGCAGTAACCAGCACATTTTCTGTATTCATAAAACACTGTTTACCACATAATAAAAATATCATCTGCATTAGAACAAGTAAATGCAAAGCAATAAAAGCTAAGACACCCAAACATAAATCTACATGCATAAGATGTACGTTAGCATTGAACAGAAAATGTGATATTATAGTAGGAGCGGATGGTGGGAAAAGAAGCAGCTCACCTTATCAAAACAAATGCCTAAGGACTGCTTGACCCACCGCTGCATCTCGGAGCGTCTCAGCATCCAAACAGTAATGCTTCGTGAAGGCGTGTGTCATTCTCCACGTCACTGCTCGGCAGATGTCCGGCAGGGACACACAAGAGAAGAGCGCACAGGATGTAGAGACTAACTTAGTGGAATGGACACGTACTCTGGCAGCCATGGGTCGCCCAGCCCTTTGATGGCAAAAGGCTATTGCGCTTGAAATACATCTAGAATTCTAGTGACAGGATGCTCTCTTCTGGGTGCACTAAATGCACCAAAGAGTTGATTTGCTTTCCGGATCGAAGACGTTCGCTGCAGGTAGAACTTAAGGCATCTTTTGACATCAAGAGAATGAAGCGATCTTTCTGCTCCCGTCTGAGGCTGTGGAAAGAAAGCCTTCAGCACCACTGGCTCATTAATATGAAAAGTCTGATGGAACCTTGGGGATAAATTTAGGATTGGTTTGCAGGATGACCTTATCGCCAGCAAATTTCAGAAAAGGTTCCTGGATGGTAAATGCTTGAATTTCGCTGACTCGACGAGCAGATGTTAAGGACAAGAGAAGCGCTACCTTTCAGGTGAGGTATTTGATGTCTGATTTATGAATGTGCTCAAATGGTTCCTTCATTAGCTGACACAGGACTGTATTTAGCTGCCAAGCTGGAGGCGGTGCTCTGACTGGAGGAAAAGACCGGAACAGACCTTTCATGAATTGCTTGATGAGCCAATGAGACAAGAGGGATGGCCCCTTAGAAAGTCATCTATATCTGGAGATAGCTGCCAAGTGAACTTTAAAAGATGCATGGGCGAGACCAGAGCCCGCCAGATGAAGAAGAGAAGGTAAAACCTGCTCTGGAGCGGATGTAAGCGGGTGCATGCCATTAGAAATGCACTATAAGCAGAATTGTTTCTATTTTAATTTGTATGTTTTACTAGTGCTATCAGCACGCGCTTTAGCTAGAACGGTTTTGCATTCGCTAGAAAAATTTAAATGGCCAAATTCATTGAATTTAGGAGCCATGCACATAATCTGAGAGACTTGGGGTCCAGATGCCTCACTTGGCCCTGATTGATGGTTAATAGCTCCGGAACCGGTGTTAACCTGATGGGAGGACACGGGGACAGCAACAGAAGTTCTGTGTACCACGGTTGACGCAGCCAGGCTGGAGCAATTAGGAGTATCTGACATGGCTCTGATTTGATCTTGCTGATGACCATCGGAAGTAGAGGTATCGGAGGAAAAGCGTAAGCATAAATCCCTGACCATGTTATCGAAAGGGCATTTCCCCACGACCCTGGTTGGTGATGCCAGCTTGCATAAAACCGGCATTTCGCATTCTGGGACATCGCAAACAGGTCCAGATTTGGTTGTCCTCATCTGAGGAATATTGCGTCCCGCGTCCGCTGATTCAGCTCCCATTCCTGGGAAGATGTGCCGAGCCTGCTTAGCGAGTCTGCTGTGGTGTTGCTCACTCCTGGAAGGATTTCTGCTCTTATGTTCACTGAGTGTTGAATGGACCAGGTCCAAATGGTCCGCGCTTCCCTGGACAGCAGACAAGACCAAGCCCCTCCTTGCTTGTTGATGTAGTGCATGGTGGTCGTATTGTCCGTTCGGACCAGGACCGATGAGCCTCGGATTCGTGGCAGGAAAGCCTGCAGTGCCAGGTACACAGCCCTAAGCTCGAGGAGGTTGATGTGAAGAGCAGCGTGAGAAGGGGGCCACCTGCCACTCACTTGGAGGTATTGTAGCCATGCACCCCATCCGTCCATAGAAGAGGGTTGATATGGTAAATAGAGGGACCTGAGCTACGAATCCTAAGCCCCTGGAGATGTTTGCCGGTGTTGTCCACCAATCGAAGGAATTGAAAATCCTTGCTGTTATCTCTACTATGTCCCTAAAGGAACCTTGCGTCTGTTTCCATTGTTTGTCGAGCTCATCTTGTAGGGGGTGCATTCGAAGGCAACAGTGGGGAATTAGATTGATACAGGAGGACATCATCCCCAGTAATGACTTGAACTTTTGAACTGAAAGAGACTTTCTTTTCTGAACTGCGCATGCTAGATTGATGAGTTTGAGTGGTCTTTCCTCCGCTGGGAATGTCTTGGTTTGAGTTGTGTCCAATACAGCACCCAGGAAAACTATCCTTCTGGTTGGCTGAATATGGGACTTCTCTCGATTGAAAGTAAGACCTAATTGTTTGAAGAGGTGTAAGGTCATCTTGATAGAGTAACGTAGAGACTGGATGTCGGAAGCCTTGAGTAACCAGTCACCCAGATTTAGGAATATTTGGTCTGTAGCGCCTTAGATACGCTGCTACAAGGGCGAGGCACTTTGTAAAAATCCGGGGAGCGGATTTGAGTCCGAAAGGTATTACGTTGAATTGAAAGTGCCTGCCGGCTACCATAAATCTTAAGAATTTCCTGCGCTTTGGATGAATGGATATGTGGAAGTAGGCATCCTGCAGGTCTAGGGAGGCCATAAAATCTCTGTTGAGAAGCTGTAAAACATCCTTCAATGTTACCATGCGGAAGGACTGCTTCTTCAGGTATTTGTTGAGCTCCCTCAAATCCAGGATGGGTCTCCACAGGGGAGATTTCTTTCTGATAAGGGAGAAGCCAGAATAGAAGCCTCTTCCTTTTTGAGAATAAGGTACAGCCTTGATCGCTCCTTTGGATAACATGACATCTAATTCCAGGAGTAGAAGATGTAAATGCTGTTGACGTACCCGGGAAGGCGAGTCTCGGGGGGGCATGCAAGTGAACTCTAGCAGATGATCATTAGTTATTATATCCAGAACCCACTTGTCGTTTGTAATCGGATGCCAACGTTGTAGGTGATGTCTCAAGGAAGGAGAGGCAGCCGGCCCTAGGAGGTTGTCATTGTCTGCGGGAGGTGACTTTGGGTTGTATCCCTGACTTTCCTCTGGGAGGAGGTCTGCTGTACGCCGCTGCTGGAGGTGGTCTCTGATGATACTGGGGTCTGGAAGATTGGAAATGTGAGGGATCAGCTGGGTACCTGAATGATTGGTAAACACCCCGAAAAGAAGACTGTCCTCTACCCCTGGCTCCTCGAAAGGGCGTGCATTTATAGTGCAGTGATCCTAAAGACCTGGCAGTATCAGTGTCTGCTTTGATTTCTTTGAGAGCGCCATCCACATGCATACCAAAAAGGTCTTGTCCATCATAGGGTAGATCAAGAATCTTTGTTTGGACATCCGGACGAAAATTTGTGGCTTTAAGCCACCCTTGGTGCCTTAAGACAGCTGATCCAGCCAGGAGCTGAAACCCCATAGCGGCAATGTCTAATGCACAATCAATAACCTCTGCAGATATGCGCTGTCCTTCAATGAGAATCTTCCTCGCCTAGGTCTTGCTAGAATCAGGAAGATCATCTACATAGTGAGAAATGTCTGTCCATAGCTGCCTATCCTATCTTCCCAGGAGTGCCAGGGAGTTTGCAGAGCGGACCACAATGGCGGAGATGGAAGAAAATATTTTTCTAATGTTGTCAAGGCGCCTACCATCCTTGTCTAGGGTTGCAGATAGAAGTGCCGAAGGGTTTCTGGAGTGCCTCTGGGCAGCCTGAGAAACCACTGAGTACGGTTTTGGATGTCCCACCAGGCAAGCAGGGGCATCATCTGTCGCTTTATATTTCTTATTTACCTTTGGCAATACCGCTGGCACCGTAGCAGGGTCATGCATAATCTTTAATCCCGGATTCCACACATGGTCTAGGGATTGTTCTGACCACCTTCCTAGGCGGTTCTTTAAAGTCGTATAAGAAGCAATCCTGTTGTGAGGATGGCATTTGAAGCTCAAATCGTGCAGCCGCCTTTTCTAATAAATTATGAAAAGAACCAATATCCTCGGGAGGGGATTCAGCAGAAGTTGGCTCCGGTAAAGGGGATGCTGGGAGTACATAGTCATCCCACTCATCCTGCTCCGAAAGTACTTCCCCTTCTTCAGCCGCTTCGTCTGATGAAGCCTGAGCTTGTGGACCCTGAGGAGTTTGAGAAGGAATCTGTGGAGTAGCAGGGAGAACTGGTACAGGCACCGGAGTAGATTGTGCCGTAAACACTGGAATAGGATCTGTTGCACACTGTGGATGGAAGCACACCCAATAATCCGCCTGTATGGCCTGTAGGTCAGAAACCAGACCAGAAGGTAAGCACACCATTCCCTGTTGTTGCAGCTGTGGGACTGGATCATAATATTGTTGATCATAATAGGAGTCGTCATCAGAGTACTCCTGACATTTTACATGTAACTGAGACTGACTCCTGGCTACTCCAAATACTGCGTCGTCCTCTTATTCATCATCATCGCCATCCAAAAAGCAAGATGGAAAAAGTCTTGACACCTTACTTGGTGATGTGACAGACGGTGTTAGAAATGGGGTCTCTAGTTCGCAGTTGGTTTGCACCCTGTCCAAGTAGGGACCCTCACTCTAGTCAGGATAAGGGAGATACCCACTCAGATAACCCCTGCTCACCCCCTTGGTAGCTTGGCACGAGCAGTCAGGCTTATCTCAGAAGCAATGTGTAAAGCATCTGCACATAACACACAGTAATAAGTGAAAACACTACGAAAGGACACCACACCAGTTTTAGAAAAATAGCCAATATTTATCGATATAAAACAAGACCAAATACGATAAAAATCCAACATACAGTAAGAAAAATTTGAATTCTGCAAGATTTACTCAAAACTACAGTTCCTTGAAGTCGACAGCTCCACCTGGGGCTATCACGGCGTCGTGATCAACAAAACCAACAGTTCAGGCCGGCCGCGGCATTGCGGGCCAGCTACGGTGTCGGTAAGACCCGCAAACAGTGGATTTGCAGGGCATCGTGAACCTTGCGGTGAGTTTCGGAGAGCGGTGTCACTGACGTTGCGGTGTTGGTTCCGGAGTCGGTGCAGGAATCGTCGGGCCCTTGAGGTCACAAGTGTTGCAGATAGAACTCCAGGCTGATGAAGTCAGGTGCGCCGGCGTGGATGGCGTCGGGGCTGCGGCGCGAAGCGGGACGATGTGATGTGCTGTGCCCACAGGTCACGGTGCAGGCAGCGGCTCAGTGACGGCGTCCAGCGGCGTTGGTGAGACCAGGGCTGTGGTGTGAAGCGAGGCTGTGCGACGTGCGGTGTCCACAGGTCACGGTGCAGGCAGCGGCGTCGTTGCTGAAGTGCTGTCGTCGGTAGGCCCAAGCCAGCAGTGCGGGACGGGATGGTGCTTTGTGACCCTCACGAGCGGTGTCCACAGGCCAAGGTGCAGGCAGGATGCCTGGTGATGACACAGGAGTCAATGATGCTGCCGTCAGAGGACCCGGAATGGGGTGCGGAATGGGACGGTGCTTTGTGTACCTCACGAGCGGTGTACACAGGCCACGGTGCAGGCAGCGGCGCCGGTGTCAGCAGGAGCGTCGTCGTCGGGGATGCCCAGGCTGCGGTGTGAGCAGGCGATGCCAGAGTGTGGAGCCCCCAGATCACGGCGCGAGCAGCAGCTCGGTGAAGTCGTCCGATGACCATGTCAGTGAGACCAGGGTCGTGGTGCGAAGCAGGGCAATGCGACTCCGTGTGGCGTCTGCAGGTCACGGTGCAGGCCAGCAGGGTTGTTGGTGGCGCTGCAGTGGGTTCTCCTCTTGAACAGCACAAAACAAACAGTTCCCAGTGCTGCAGGTCAGGGAAACTGACGTCTTTGGTGTCCCTGAGACTTCCAACAGGAGGCAAGCTCTACTCCAAGCCCTTGGAGAACTTTCTCAAGCAGGACACACAGCAAAGTTTACCCTTTGCACTATTTTCAGGTAGAAGCAGCAACTGCAGGCCAGTCCAGCAAAGCAACACAGCAAAGGGACAGTACTCCTCCATCTCTTCTCCTGGGCAGAGGTTCCTCTTGATTCCAGAAAGATTCTAAAAGTATACCCAGTTCTGCCTTTGAAGTTGGCAAACTTCAAAGCAAAATCCCAAGTGTTTGCAAGATCCTTCCTTGACCAGGCCAGGCCCCAGACACTCATCAGGGGGTCAGAGACAGCATTGTGTGAGGGCAGGCACAGTCCTTTCAGGTGTGAGTGACCACTCCTCCCCTCCAGCACAGATGGCTAATCAAGATATGCAGGCTACACCCCAGCCCCCTTTGTGTCACTGTCTAGAGGAGAGGTGTGAACAGCCCAACTGTCAAACTGACCCAGACAGACAATCCACAAACAGGCAGGGTCACAGGACGGTATAAGCAAGAACATGCCTACTTTCTAAAAGTGGCATTTTCAAACAGACAATTTAAAAACCAACTTCACTAAAAGATGTATTTTTAAATTGTGAGTTCAGAGACTCTAAACTCCACATTTTTATCTCAAAGGGAATCTGCGCTTTAAGGATATTTAAAGGCAGCCCTCATGTTAACCTATGAGAGAGATAAGCCTTGCACAGTGAAACCCGAATTTGGCAGTATTTCACTGTCAGGACATATAAAACACACTAGTATATGTCCTACCTTAAACATACACTGCACCCTGCCCATGGGGCTACCTAGGGCCTAACTTAGGGGTGCCTTACATGTAGTAAAAGGGAAGGTTGAGGCCTGGCAAGTGGGTACACTTGCCAAGTCGAATTGGCAGTTTAAAACTGCACGCACAGACACTGCAGTGGCAGGTCTGAGCCATGTTCACAGGGCTACTAATGTGGGTGGCATAACCAGTGCTGCGGGTCCTCTAGTAGCCTTTGATTTATAGGCCCTGGGCACCTCTAGTGCACTTTACTAGTAAATCAAATATGCCAATCATGGATAAACAAAACAGTACAATTTCTATAGGGAGCACTTGCACTTTAGCACTGATTAGCAGTGGTAAAGTGCGCAGAAACAATAAACCAGCAAAAACAGACCTAAAAAATAGGAGGAAGAAGGCAAGAAAGGGCCATTTCCAACAGACGGTGTCAAATGAGTCTTCGAAAGTCTTGAGAGGAGTATGCTCTGCAGAGTGGTGCAGGGGTAACGACGATGGTCTTTGCCGGAATCATTTTGACTGTCTACGACAATAAAACCTGGCACCGTCGACGATATAGTAGTCACTGGAAACGTCATTGACGATGTAATCGACGAGAGTACCGTCGACGTGAGTGTTGTCAGAAACGTCAACGGAGGTGTCGTCGACGAGGGCATCAGCAACGGAGGCACCGCCGCCGGGAGAGCCGGCAGGAGATCAATCGTCAACAGGAGGGTCGTCGACAAGTATAGTGTTGACGAGATGGGGAGTTCTGTTGACAAGGATGATAGTGTTGTCGCCGAGGATCCTGCGGCAGCTGCCTTCGACATTGATAGAGTGACTATTACAGGCGTCACTGACGAAACAGTCATTGACGAGAGTACCATCGAAGATGGTGCCATCGACGGTGCAGAACTTGGTTTCTTGAACTTGTGTAGAACCTTCAAAGGTGGAGTGGCTGGTTCAGAAAGAGTCTTTTTGGATGACTTTCCGAGGTATTCTGACCCCTGATGAATGCCCGTCTTCTTTTTCTGTGGAGAGCTGTGACTTTTTGAAGAGGTCCCAGCTGATTTCTGTGCCATTTTCTTGGGTGGCTCTTGAACATTTGAACCTTCCTGCTTTCTTTTAACAGGTGTATTAGGAGCAGAGATAGAGGAAGAGGTACTATCCTCATCAGAGGCTGAGTGGCCAGCCTTACCTGGAGCCATAAAAGGAGACAATCCTCTCTGTCCTTCAAAGTCCTAGTAGAGTATTTTCCACATATCTTGCAGTCCTTTGGTTTATGGCTGGGAAATAAGCAGTAAATGCATAGCTCATGTGGCTCATCCGCATATAATATTTTCTTCAAGCAAGAGGCACAGGATCTAAAAAGACCTTTCCTTGGTGTCTCGGACATGGCAGCCAGTTTGAAGCACAAGAGAAGAAAAGAAATGTCCTAGAACTGAAGTAGTAGATCTTCTGAGAGAAAATATTGAGCAGAGCTCAAAGGAGATTCCTCAGCACAACGTGCAGTGGAAAATCTGAGGGAAGGCAGCTCCTCACAGGAGATTCTAAGGGGTGAGGCAATCTAATTGGTTCAAATTTGAGTTTGGGTCTATTTTACAAAACAACTATGATAGGTTATTCTATTGAGGACTAGACCATGTATTGTATATGTACATTTTCAGGCCTAGGTTGTATATTCCACAGGGGACTCCCCACGGGGAAGTATACAAGCATGTGAATCTATGAAAGTTCCAATACTGGAGTAACGAACGGTTCCCTCTATGAAGCCACCTGCATGCCTATTAGGGTAAATCATAATCAGCAGTCTCAATCTCCGGACACCCAACAGGATCAAGAATAGATGTCAATGCAAACAGTGACTGCTGCAGTGTACAAACAGTGTAATATTTGAAAGTGCACAGATCTGGGAGCTCGTATTTGCGAATCAGGTGGTTGGTTCTGCAGCACATGCAATACGAGGCAGCGCTATAGCCCCTGGAGACAGTGAGACAAGGAGGTATGGTGGCAAGGACAGGAGAGCACAACACCAAGTTAAAATAAAAAAATGTCAGCCAAAAGTTACTATAAAACAGGGCAAGAAAATAAATGACAAATCTGAATTAATGACGGAAACAGAATGACATCCACACTATCAAAGCTCTGGGACAAAGCACCCAAGAATAGAATAACAACACTCACAAAATACTACACGACATAGATGTCAACATGCACACACTCATTGGCCACTGGAATATTCTTCACTCGCACAGCAGTTCAAGACTACAAAACTCCAGTGAACGCTTGCATGTGTTAGGTTGAAGGATATAAAATTCCACCCAGTAGTTTATGAAGTACCGTCGTAGGGAATTCCACACCACACACACACACACGTAACAATGATGCTTGTTTGAAACTCCCACCACTTCTATTTGGTAAAAAAAATATAGCAAACCAATTTGCCTGAACTGGCAACAATTTGACTTCCGTTGTGAAATTCAAGAACACATAACATACAAATCAAGATGCCCTGAGATGCTGCTTTTTTGCTTTGATTTCAGTGGCGAATGCACGCGTCTATCCATTACGACTCCCCAACACTATCTCAGTGGCTCCTAACCATAGTTGCCTTCTGGTCTTTGGATCTTCCTTAATGTACGTAAAATTTAAGAGTGTAAGAGATTCATTGAGGGAGCCATATACGGCAGCTCCCTGGTTGGCTCTTTCTCACAGCGAGCCTCAATAAGCCCAAAGAGAAGATCATAATATTTCGGACTCACTTTGTTAATGCAACCCCAGTGTGCTCCATTAATGTTAAACTTTACACTAACGGGAGAGTTCAGACGGAAAGTATGATGAAATAATATACAAGGAAAGTGAGAATAAGTACAGGAAATTAAAGGAATATTTACCATAAAAGCACAGCAACAGCTCAACAAAATCTTTTCTGATTTATTAGAATGATCTCATTTCATATTCTACAAAGAAGTTAACAAAATGCAGAAAAAGCATTATGATACAGGAAGCTTGAGGCCAAGATTTAGTGCAAACATAAAATTGACGGCTCTAGAGAACCTTCAGGTACCAAACTATAATTCATGTAATTGTTTTATTAATTTTTTTTTTTTTTACAGTATACAGTGTTAAATAACGTAAAGAAAACATTTTGTAAATTAGAAACCGATTTTTTTCTGGAGAAGGGAGGAAGGATACATGTGTGATAACACAAAATATTTAACAGTTCAGTAGCATCTAACTTTCCGGCGCTCGTTTAGATAACTTTTTCCACAGGAGAGAATTAACTTGAAAATTAAACATTGTGCACAAATTTTTCTTCTTTAAAGGAAACCGATCTCAAATGTATTAACAAAAATAGAACATAAATAACTTTCAGCTGCATTCTGTTCCTTTGCAACAACAAAAACAGCTGTTTTACTGTGCTAGTTTGTCATGCTTCTACAGAAAAGAGCATTATTATTCTTTCAACATTAAGAAATATATTTTGAGAAATCATAGTAAATTGCGTTTCACTGTAGCAAAGCATAAAAGGCATTGAAAACTCTGTCACGACTTTTTACCTTCTATTTTAAGTTTCTAAGGCTGTGAAATTGAATGCCAAGGTGCGTTGCATGTCTTTCTAGAGTTAATTTTTAAGTAACCAAAATGAGGAGCCATCACGATATACCCCTTATACTGCGTTTTACTACACTATAAAGAAAGGAAATACTGATGTCTACAGTACCGTTGTCACTCCCCCAGACTAAATAACCTAAAAGACCAATCTTGCCCCGTGCAGCAGCTTAAAGATATCAATATTTATCCGAACATTCTCAACTGCAGCCAAAATACCAAGAAAATCCAACGACGGTGGAGTCAACTTATGTCTCATTGGCCTTACTGACTCTTGAGCGGTACAGTGGACTACAAATGCCCCAGCAAGAACTCGGCACTGCTATTAGCACTGACTCAGTCACAGCAAAGTACATGGTCTGAAGAACACGCAAAATGCTCTTAACAAAAAAGGGATTACCATGAACTGCTCTACACCTGCACACCTTCCAACTGCCCTGAACACAGAGGTTCCACCATATTACCCTCAACAGCTCCAGCCACAAACTATAATGGCCCCAGCACCCTGGAATAGTTGAAATACACATTACATATTGTCCAGCATTTAGCTGGACTATGTGTAATGTCCAAAACTTGGGTCTCAGTAGGGAGTCACACTGTAGCAGAAAATGCCATATATGACTACCTACTGCACTAATTCTTGCTCACATCACCCATCTACACAGCTGTCCACCTCTACACTATGGCTAACCCTGTGTCTCTCCAGGGACACCTGGCTCACTCTGTACCATGCTATCTCGACTCCATTCCACCTTGGCACCCCATAACACTGACATAGAATTGCCAGAGACCGATCAAAGCTTCAGAGTAATACTGCTTGCAAAAATGTTATATTTACAGGAAATATGTATTTCTAACCTGGAAGAAAACGCTGAAGCAAAACAAAGGAGGTGGCACGTTTTAGATAAGGGTACTGGTTTGAAATCCAAAAACGTATAACAGACCTACAAACCAGGCCATGTAATGCGTAAAATAGATACATATATAAATATATCTATGTGTGTACATTTATTTAAGAATAAATGTATACATATAGTCAAATATATATAGACACACATTAAAAACTTATCAAAACGGAAAGTAGAGAGATCCCAGCAGATTTCCAGAGAAGTGATTTTTCCCCAAAAATTTCCCCATCACCTCTGTGCAACTTCACAGCTTGAAACAAAAGCCCTAATGATTTCCATGTATGTTAAGGCTTCTCCTCCCTCCCCTCGCCCTTTGGCTTTTCAATCTCCATTCACACCATCAGATTAAGGCTCCGGGCAGGATTATCGTTTGCTAGTTGGATTTGCAGGATATGACTGCATCCATACAGACCTTGTTTTCCCTTCTCCAATGCTTCTCTTTGTCACCCAAGTAACCCAGACACAATGCCAATCCTAATCCCCTGGGTTCCCATGCATTCAGTCGAGTATTCATTTATAGTGGAACACTTCCAACACACCTCCTCCTCTCCTACTTAGTCTAGTTACAACCAGTGATCTCATCCAAGGCATACCGAAGGGTAAGAGCATGATTCCTGCCTTCTGAAGCCAACTAGAACAGCTGCAATACAGAGCTAAAAACACAAGTCTTCTCTGCAGAAATGCACGGATCTGCGCCCTGCTTAGATATCTAGATAGACCACTAACTGAACAGGTATACGAACTCAATGACCCAATCACTGGGTGGATAGAAAACAAGGTTTCCTGAAACTTTCGGCCACCCAGTCCACGAACTGCTGGGAAGGTAATGCTAACCGCGGAAGCGATACATTCCAAGGCACTAAAAAGAATCCAGCAAGCGAACTGGGAGAGCAGACAAGTATTCAAGTACATGACTTTTTACAATTTTACATTCACATTTATCTAATACAATGAAAATACACAGGAAAAGGTAATTAAAGTGTCTCCAATAAGTAGAAGGATATAGCTAGCTTTTTTTAAAAACATTTTGTAACCCTCTATAATCCACTTTCTTATAGTTGTAACTACTGTTGTCCAACAACATTTATATGTTACAGTGTTTCTACATCAAAACTGATGGCAATAACATGTCCGCAGGGAACTTTGCATTTTCTTTTTAATTTGTTTACATTTTTTAAACAATTTAAATTGCTCTAATGCAGCAGTCAAAGCTGTTAATTGTTTTTCTTAAAGCACTAGTGACCCGCCTCGTAGGGAGACTGATGAACTGTGATGCCTCCGTCGTGCGATTCTCCCCAACAAGTTGCACTCTATGAATAACTTAAAGAAAAAGAACCCCAGAAAAAAAAATCACCATTCGATGGTATTAGTTAATAAGGTTCTAAGCAGTGATGGAACTGCAATGCTAAAATATGGCAGTTTCATGCTCTAAGCAAATCTGCCATCATTCTCTATGAACAAGAATGACAACACTTAAGCTCGAGGTTCACCGCGTAATTAAGACAGGAGTAGGAGATTTTAAACACACCTGCACTCGCACACAGAACAATTTATCCTGGTTTCTCTTCTACTCGTTTAAGAGAAACAGGATGGGAAGGAGGGCTACTTGATCCCATGAGTGGCTGCACCAGACAACGGATGTTAGTAATTCACCCCAAACATGCGTCATTGGGTTAACTCAGTACCACTCCACTCCCTCCTTTGATCCAAACCACTTGTTCAGCACAAGCATCCACTGGAGACTAAGTGTTCCGCATGTTGGAGCCAGGGGGATTACTGAGAGATTTCTGCATATTGCTGATGCTGAAGTTCTGTAAGGAGGCAGCAACCACTGGTGTAAACTGGCCAAGGGGATGTGGTGTGGGGCCAGAATTTCCAGTCCATGCTGTAGGGAAGCCGTACTGCTGGGGAGGACAACTGCCCTTTGCATAAAGACCTAAAGAGATAGATGATGATGCAGGGATAGCTGCTGGACCCCCTAACGATGGTGGGATTGTGGCGCACAGCTGACCAGGAGCAGAAAACTTCCTTGCCATTCCAGGACCCTAAAGAAAAAAAGATTAAGACCCCCCCCCAAAAATGAATTTGTTAATATAAGTTTAAAATTCACAGTACAATGCACACAAGCTATTTTAATAGCAGTTACAGATCACAGTCTCTACAGGCTTTCTTATGTAAGGAAGCACGAGGCTGCAAAATAATGTTTCTCATCTAAATCATCCATCACCAATGTTGTTAGCACTGTATACTACAGGTGGCAAACTAATTATGATCATATTAAGAAATTTTACATTTTGGGTGTAGGAAGTTGGCTCTGTATGTACTATTTCAAAGTAAGGAATAGTATGCACAGAGTCCAAGGGTTCCCCTTAGAGGTAAGAGTGGCAAAAAGAGATAATACTAATGCTCTATTTTGTGGTAGTGTGGTCGAGCAGTAGGCTTATCAAAGGAGTAGTGTTAAGCATTTGTTGTACATACACACAGGCAATAAATGAGGAACACACACTCAGAGACAAATCCAGCCAATAGGTTTTGTTATAGAAAAATATATTTTCTTAGTTTATTTTAAGAACCACAGGTTCAAATTCTACATGTAATATCTCATTTGAAAGGTATTGCAGGTAAGTACTTTAGGAACTTTGAATAATTACAGTAGCATATATACTTTTTGCATAAAACACAAATAGCTGTTTTAAAAGTGGACAGTGCAATTTTCACAGTTCCTGGGGGAGGTAAAGTATTGTTAGTTTTAACAGGTAAGTAAATCACTTACAGGTTTCAGTTTTGGGTCCAAGGTAGCCCACCGTTGGGGGTTCAGAGCCACCCCAAAGTTATTACACCAGCAGCTCAGGGCCGGTCAGGTGCAAAGGTCAAAGAGGTGCCCAAAACACATAGGCTTCAATGGAGAGAAGGGGGTGCCCCGGTTCCAGTCTGCCAGCAGGTAAGTACCCGCGTCTTCGGAGGGCAGACCAGGGGGGTTTTGTAGGGCACCGGGGGGGGACACGAGTCAGCACAAAAAGTACACCCTCTGCAGCGCGGGGGCGGCCGGGTGCAGTGTGTAAACACGCGTCAGGTTTCCAATAGTTTCCTATGGGAGACCAAGGGGTCTCTTCAGCGATGCAGGCAGGCAAGGGGGGGGCTCCTCGGGGTAGCCACCACCTGGGCAAGGGAGAGGGCCTCTTGGGGGTCACTCCTGCACAGAAGTTCCGATCCTTCAGGTGCTGGGGGCTGCGGGTGCAGGGTCTTTTCCAGCCGTCGGGAAATGGAGTTCAGACAGTCGCGGTCAGGGGGAGCCTCGGGATTCCCTCTGCAGGCGTCGCTGTGGGGGCTCAGGGGGGACAACTTTGGTTACTCACAGTCTCGGAGTCGCCGGAGGGTCCTCCCTGAGGTGTTGGTTCTCCACCAGTCGAGTCGGGGTCGCCGGGTGCAGTGTTGCAAGTCTCACGCTTCTTGCGGGGAGTTGCAGGGGTCTTTAAATCTGCTCCTTGAAACAAAGTTGCAGTTCTTTTGGAGCAGTGCCGCTGTCCTCAGGAGTTTCTTGTCTTTCTTGAAGCAGGGCAGTCCTCAGAGGATTCAGAGGTCGCTGGTCCCTTGGAAAGCGTCGCTGGAGCAGGTTTCTTTGGAAGGCAGGAGACAGGCCGGTAAGTCTGGGGCCAAAGCAGTTGGTGTCTTCTGTTCTTCCTCTGCAGGGGTTTTTCAGCTCAGCAGTCCTCTTCTTCTTGTAGTTTCAGGAATCTCAAGTTTTAGGTTCAGGGAAGCCCTTAAATACTAAATTTAAGGGCGTGTTTAGGTCTGGGGGGTTAGTAGCCAATGGCTACTAGCCCTGAGGGTGGGTACACCCTCTTTGTGCCTCCTCCCAAGGGGAGGGGGTCACATCCCTATTCCTATTGGGGGAATCCTCCTTCTACAAGATGGAGGATTTCTAAAAGTCAGAGTCACCTCAGCTCAGGACACCTTAGGGGCTGTCCTGACTGGCCAGTGACTCCTCCTTGTTTTTCTCATTATCTCTCCTGGACTTGCCGCCAAAAGTGGGGGCTGGGTCCAGGGGGCGGGCATCTCCACTAGCTGGAGTGCCCTGGGGCATTGTAACACGAAGCTTGAGCCTTTGAAGCTCACTGCTAGGTGTTACAGTTCCTGCAGGGGGGAGGTGTGAAGCACCTCCACCCAGAGCAGGCTTTGTTTCTGTCCTCAGAGAGCACAAAGGCTTTCACCGCATGGGGTCAGAAACTCGTCTCTCAGCAGCAGGCTGGCACAGACCAGTCAGTCCTGCACTGAACAATTGGGTAAAATACAGGGGGTATCTCTAAGATGCCTTCTGTGTGCATTTTTTAATAAATCCAACACTGGCATCAGTGTGGGTTTATTATTCTGAGAAGTTTGATACTAAACTTCCTAGTATTCAGTGTAGCCATTATGGAGCTGTGGAGTTCGTTTTTGACAGACTCCCAGACCATATTCTCTTATGGCTACCCTGCACTTACAATGTCTAAGGTTTTGCTTAGACACTGTAGGGGCATAGTGCTCATGCACCTATGCCCTCACCTGTGGTATAGTGCACCCTGCCTTAGGGCCGTAAGGCCTGCTAGAGGGGTGATTTACCTATGCCACAGGCAGTGTGAGGTTGGCATGGCACCCTGAGGGGAGTGCCATGTCGACTTAGTCATTTTCTCCCCACCAGCACACACAAGCTGGCAAGCAGTGTGTCTGTGCTGAGTGAGGGGTCCCTGGGGTGGCATAAGACATGCTGCAGCCCTTAGAGACCTTCCCTGGCATCAGGGCCCTTGGTACCAGGGGTACCAGTTACAAGGGACTTACCTGGGTGCCAGGGTTGTGCCAATTGTGGAGACAATCGTACATTTTAGGTGAAAGAACACTGGTGCTGGGGCCTGGTTAGCAGGGTCCCAGGACACTTCTCAGTCAAGTCAGCATCAGTATCAGGCAAAAAGTGGGGGGTAACTGCAACAGGGAGCCATTTCTTTACATTGGGCAACTATACATTTCTAATAGATCTTTCAAACAAGTTTCGTCTGACATTTAAGATGCACAAATGCAAAGTCAAACCCTGCTGGTTCAGAACTGTGCCACCCCCTTGACAGCACAGCTGAAGTCCTGGGAACATATCACCCACACCCACAATACCTCACCTAATTCCGAATCTATCTTCAGATCAACTTTAAGATCATATTTAATACATAACGATCAACAACTTCAAGCAGGTATCAGACTAACAAATATTAAATACACATACTCAGGAACAAAAGTTGTATAGCTTCTGCCACGTCATGACATATACTTCTAAAATGTGTCTCTCTGTAAAGGGTGGGGGACACCAGCTGAAACAGAAGCTTCCAGTGACCGACGTTTTATTACAGCTACTTATATTTCCTTCAAATACTTGGGACCCTTCTACTCTTCCACCAGACCCTCGCCAACTTTCTAGGCCTCCTGTTCAGAGTATTTCATTTAAAGTTCTAAAGTTAACTTAATTTGCTGTAACAAACTAAGTACGTAAGTACATTCATCAACAAGTGTCATATAGAACTCATCTAGTTTCATTTCTCAAAAGAGATGTAATGCCTGCATGGCAAAAAAATGTACACTCAACCAGATTTAAATGTACATTTTAGCCACCGTCATAAAGTGTTCTCTCTTACTACATTCACCACTCTTACACCATAAGCAGTGGCAAATACCAATTCTGAGAACACAACCTTCCTCACTCAAGACATCTTTCCAACTCACTCAAAACAGGACAGATGTTTATACTTCTGCAGAAAGTCAGTCAAGATCCCGATGACCTCATCAACTTCTGACTCGTCACCCACCTACCAAAGGAGCTGCCATTCAATCAAAGAAACAGTTTATTGAAATGACCTTTTATACAACTAACAAACCAGTTTCAGAACATACTGCAGCATCAAGAAATACACGCTAATAATCACTTGTCTCCTTATCCCACGTGCCCGCTCTACTGATTTTATTAGCACTGACCATCAAACATTCATCAACATTCTTTCATAATGAATCTTTTTCTCACTCTGAACGTCACAGTTTTTTTCATCCTAGATTTCCAATCAACATCAACTGCCAGACACAATACCTTGAGATCCCAGCAGCTACCAGGGAATTGCTTGATCCCATAAGAATCAATCCTCTGCCCTGTGACATAAAAACTGAAACAAGGAACGACTGATTAAGGAATCACCAACACAAAAACGACAACTACATTTACTGGTAAGGCTGCACAAAGAAGATCTCTAGGTATGGATTACCATCAAGCTTCTCAAGATGAGCCTGACCAAGATGGAAAAGCACCAGGTGAGCCCAAATCCACGACCAGCAGTCCAACATGAAATTTGATAGATTTACACCACAACTTCTACTGAACGCTAAATTGTTCGGCTTTACCACTGATTTAACTTAAAAGATCAACAAGAAAGCAAATTGGTACCAACTATCACTCACGCACATTGAGCCGTGCTTTCTGAAAGCAGACACGTAGAAAGCATTGACGAAAACTGCCCTATTCTTCTGGGATCACCATACACACCTAAGCCCAACACACAAAAGATTCTGTCACCCACTTCCATTCATGCCTGATGTAGACAATATAAAATCTCCCTACCCCTCATGATGTACAGCACTCCATTGCTCTCCAGCTAGAGTTGTGTGCGGCAGATGGCAACACATGCAGTGCAGTTTATAAAACAATCTAGCAGATATGATTTCATAACTCCTTTGCACTATATACATCACCAATAAAGCCAACTTTTACATTGCTAATCAAGTAAACATCAATTATTTTGCTACATATCAGAACTCACTAGGATAATTAATGTGATGGTACTGTAATAATGTCAGAATGAAATTCCAACAGACTGCTAAAACCGTGACTTTTTGGTTCCAATTTTATATAATGTTAGCAAAGCAACTTATTATCTGCCTGTTTTTAAAATTGGGAAGCCCCGTTATGATGATATCTCATCTGGTTCAGAACTAAGATGGAATCAAATGAGCCCTACCTCATAGTTAGGTTGGCTCTTGATGCTCTTCTTGCCAGATAGGTTCATTGCATCACGAGCCCAGTTGTCCACCAGCTTATGCAGATCATCTGTGAAGGTACCCTTGCGGCTGGATGTTGTTGTAGGGGCCTGGGTGGCCTGGCTGTTTACGCCACCTCCAACTGCGTTGGTGCTGCTGGTCCCTAAAATTATTACATGAAAAAATTGCAACAAAAAATATGTTTTCATTACATTCCATTTTTAATCCATAGGTACATTTGAAAAAGGCCATCCGTTTACAAATTAAATCTAAAGCATTTTCAGGAAGACGACATGCAAGGTACATAATTTCAACAAAAACAGGCAACTCTTCTCTAACTTCTACCCCTTTTTGATTCAGAATGTTAGTACGGACTATTAATTAGTAATCAGGGCGTGTTTCTTCATAGAAATACAAACTTTAAGCAACCAGACTGACAAACACTATGGCCCTCATTTCAACCCTGGCAGTCGGTGACCGCCAGGAGAAATGTGACGGTAGTACCGCCAACAGGCTGGCGGTACTACACTGCGTATTTTGACATTGGCAAAACCCCAACGGTCATACCGCCGGGACTGGCGGAATACCGCCATGGTGGTCCCGGCGGTCGTAATCTGCCAGGGCAACGCTGCCCTGGGGATTTCTACTCCCCTTACCACCAGCCTTTCCATGGCAATGAACACCGCCATGGAAAGGCTGGCAGTAAGGGGATTCAGGGGGCCCCCAGGCACAGCCCCATTGCGCAATCCACTGCCCGAATTACGGGCAGTGGATTGCGTGACGGGTGCTGCTGCACCCGCCGCACGGCCACATTGCCGCCAGCTCCATTAGGAGCCGGCTGCAATGTTACGGCTGAGCTGGGATATCCAAATGCGGCCTGCAGGTTCCTGGCCGCATAGGTGGCCGACTGGCGGTCCAATATTGGCAGTCGGACTCTCCCAACCGCCAATGTTGTAATGAGGGCCTATGTGTGCAACTCAGCATCAGCTTTGGACATAGCATTCAAAACTGCACTTAAGGTGAGGTGGCAATTCTGAAAGTTTAAATCAGATGTGCTTTTGACAGCCAGAAAAGCTGCCTTTACTCTCCCAGCACGCTCTAAAATGCAGTCTGGTAATATCTCCCTTTCGCTCTTGTAAAAGTAATGGTCACACTTGGATTCACACCCACTCCACCTTGAGGTTGAAGTGTAGGAACCACTGTCGTTCCCACTATTGTGCTTTCTGTTCAATTTTGGATTTCATTTTTTTCCGGTTACAACTTGTTACTTTGGATACAGAAATTGTAAATTACACTTTTTTGGAAAACGTATTTTTTCACTTTAGTTCATGTTTATCTGGGAGACATCTAAACTGCAATTTACTTGACCACTAAAAGGGTAAAAACAATCCAGGGCGAAACAGACTTATCAGTTGGTCTCACTTCACTGATATTCTGTCTGAATGAAAATGTAAAATTTCACTTTTTGCAAATTCCCAGAGCACAATTATCAAAATTATTTTTTAAACTGAAAGCAAGTTTAGCAGAGAAATCATGCTACATCACGCAATATGTCTGCTTCTGTATACAGAGTGTCGGCCAAATTGGATACAGAAAGGTACATTTTACTGTAAACACCACTGCAATTGTGCATTTTTAAAGAAGGAAAAAACAAGAAATATACCTCTACCCAAACTCAAAAATAAAGGAAAATAAATCCTGTTACTTTAAGTACTCAGCACCATTATGCCTTTATGGATAGCAGACTCGGATAACGTCTTTCTAAAGAAGTAACTGTGAAAGAGTTGAATAATGCCCACATGCTATCCATGATCCTGGAGTGAAAGAAGACGATTATGACTTTGTGAATTTAGTGAGACTACTGGTGATGGATAAGAAGGAGTACATTAAAGCTTTCTTCTTCACCCATGCCGGAGTCCTATCAATAAGGCTTATTAAAAGTATGGACCACTCTCCAAATGGCAGCCCTGCAAATGCGTGGAACAGGAATAATCATCATTTGAGGAGCAGTAGATTTTTACCATATATTGGGGTGGCGTAATCGGCAAGGGTTTGTTGATTTTTTATCAGCAAGGTATACTACATGGAAGCCTGCAAAGGCAATACATAGGAAATTAAAGAAAACAGTTTCCTTATTACATTCGAGCTGTAATAATGAAATGATGTAACGGCACAATTGTAATAAGTTATTATTGCTATGTTAATATGGTACATTTGAACAAGTTACGTGCCTTTGAAATTCCCAGGTGTCGGGCTGGATCTGGAAACATTTGCTTGAGAAATACCCCTGCACGTGCCGTTGGGTGACTCCGTTCTGCTCCAAGTGGCGTCGTCTGCGCCAGATGTGACATTGCGGTCACCTATATAGGTGCCACCCAGGCGCAGACGTCAGTTACTTTCTTCATGACTTTCCATGCCAGGAGTGCATTGCAATGAAGCAAACTGACAACTGTGTGTCAAATCTAGGGCCCTGAAAAGGGATCACCCTGACCCTAGCAAATGAGTCTGCAGAGCGAGGAGGCATGGGTGGGTGTAAGGAATCTGCAGCTAGATACAGTCTCTACCAGATAATGCATTACCAAAGGTAAGTAACTTGTTCATATGATAGAGAATTCTAGCTTCAGATTTCTTACTTTTGGATAGATACCCAAGAAATACCTTCTTGTCTATGGGCTGCGGACACATATTCAAAACCAGAAAGTCCTGCAGGATTGAACGGGGAAAATGCCCATCCCTGTGGACCTCACTGTCTAGGCAGTACTGTTTGGCAAACGTGTACAGGGACGCCCACGTTACTGCCTGGCATATATCCAGGGCTGGGAATCTGCAAGCTAATTCAGAGGTCACAGCTTTTCCCCTGGTGGAATGAACCAGTAGGCCCTCAGAAGGCTGCCTTTTAGCCAGAGCGTGGTTAATTTCTGTACTGCCTGACTTTTCATTGTTCCCACATATCCCAAAAGGAGTTGGTCGTCCACCTGGAACTCTTGTGTGATCAAGGTAGAAAAGCAAAGCTCTTTTTGGTCCCAGCCGGTGGAGTCGCTCCTCTTCCTTAGAGAGATGAGGGGGAGCAAAGAAGGTAGGCAGGGTGACAGCCTGTCCCACCTTTAGGAGGACAGAGGCACAGGTGCGAAGCACAACCTTGTCAGGAAACACTGCGAGGCATGGAGGCTTGGATGACAAGGCCTGCAGCTCACTCACCCTCCGGGTAAATGTTATGGCCATGAGAAAGGCTGTTTTGATGGTGAGCAGCCTGAGGAAACAGTTGTGAGTGGCTCAAACGAAGCGCACGAGGTGCGTGAGAATCAGGTTCAGGTCCCACTGAGGCATAATAAAGGGGGAAACATACGTACAAGACATTTTTAGCAACCTTTTCACAATAGGGGACTTGAACAAAGAGGGTTGGTCAGGCACCCTCAGAAAAGCGGATAGCTGCCCCTTAAGAGTGCCCAGTGCAGAGCCCTGCTGGTTAAGAGATAGAATGAAAAGAAGAACATCAGCGAGAGAAGCAGACCTTCTACAGACTTCTCTGTACAATATTTTACAAATCTTTGCCAATGGCAGGTATATACCATTTATGTGGAGGAACAACTGGCTGCTAAAATAAGATTACAGACTTACAGAGGAAGGTCGAAGTGTGTCAACTGTCGTTACTCAACCTCAACAAATGAAGGCACATAATTGACAGGTTCTGATGGAGAAGCCTCCCCTGCTGCTGCAACAGAAGAACCTCCAGAATGGGCAGCCTGATTGGAGGAACGATGCTCATTTTTAGAAGCTCGGGATACTAGGCTCTCTGTGCCCAATCCGAAGCCACAAGGATTATTTGGGCCTGGTTCTTGATCTTCTTGAGAACTCTGGGCAGGAATGATATGGGAGGAAAGGCATAGAGCAGGCCGGAGTTCCACTCGTGCTGAAAAGCCCTGCTGATTGATTGCCGCCTTGGAAACTCCAACATGCAATATTGCTGACATTGTGCGTTCTCTTTGGAGGCAAACAGATCTAACCAAGGATCTCCCCACTGGTGAAAGAGTCCGTGCACTACCTCCAAGTGGAGACCTCCCAGGGGCAGAACCATCAGGTTTATGCCCTGCTGTTCCAGCCATGCTCAGAGATGCAGGGCCTCTTGACAAAGGGTCCATGACCCCAACCACGCTGCTTGTTGCAGTACCACATGGCAGTGGTGTTGTCCATGAACACCTGCATTAACTTCCCCTTGAAAGAAGGAAGAAATGCTTTCAAGGCTAGCCGGATTGCCTAGAGCTCCAGCAGATTGATTATGGAGTCCGGATGCAGCTGGAGGCCAGATTTCTCTGATCTCCACCTCTCTCAGATGCCCCCCGCCCCCACCCCAGAAGTGACACATCTGTCACTACTGCAAGGTCTGGTTGGGGAAGGGAGAGTCAGCCTTGGACTCAATCTTGTTTTGTAGTCCTCCACTGCAGGCCTTTTGCAGTTCCCTCCGAGATCTAGACCATGTCTGATGCTGCACTGGAACTTCAGGACTCACTACAGAGCCAGCATATGCAAACTGGCATGATTTAATAGCATGATGCAGAAGGCCAGGAGGCACAGCAGCCTCAGTCAGTCTCACCGAAACCCAGGATAGACCAATCAATATCATAGCCTGAATATCCTGGAGTCGCTGCTCGAAAGGATAAGCCTGACACTGCACTATGTCCAGAACAGCTTCTATGAAAGAGAGCATCTGAGAGGAAGTCAGGTGTGGCTTTGACACGTTTATAGTGAACCCCAGCAAATGCAGAAGGTTTGCCGTAGTCTGGAGGTGGGCGACAACTGCCTGGTGCAAACTCGCCTTCAACAGCCAGTCGTCGAGGTAGGGAAAGACTGAAACACCTGACCGGCACAGATGAGCTACGACCACTGCCATCGTCTAGGTGAACACCCGAGGGGCACTTGTAGGACCAAATGGTAGCACAGTGAACTGCAAGTACTCATGGCCTACCTTGAACCACAGGTAACGCCTGAGAGCAGGCAGGATGGGAGTCCAGCGCTATCAACCAGTCTTCTAGGTCTAGGTCTAGGGCAGGCAAGACCTGAGCATCTTGAACTTCTTCTTGAGGAAGAGATTGAGAGTTCATAGGTCTAAAATAGGGCGCTTGTTCTTTTTAAGTAGCAGAGAGTAGCAGGAACAACAATCACTGCCTCCTTCTGAAATCATGAAACTTTCTATGGCTCCCTTGGCCAAGAAAGCCATTACTTACTCTCGGAGCAGAGACAAATGAACCTCCGCCAGCCGTTCGAATGATGGTGGTACTGGTGAGGAAAGGCATAGTGCTATAAGGCCACCATCGACAAAAACGCTCTGCTCAGTAAGCCAGTTGTATGCAGGCCACACTGAATGGTGAACTTTGCTGCCTTTTACGAGATCTGTGGCAGCACTGAGCAACCGTATCCCATAAGGTGTGCGAGAAACTGCCCAATAAGCAACAGGTATTCACCAACCTCAATGCCAGGCCAGCAGAAGAAACGATCTTCCCAAGCTGATCCAGGATTCCCTGCACGGGGAGCAGAAAGGAACACGCCATGTGAAGTTGAGGCTTGGACTTTCAAGCTCTCAGGGGAGGGGTGCTGGCTGATGAAACTAGGGTTGCCCGGTGCAGGACGATGGCGGCATGCAATCATCCTATTTCCAGGAGGCCCTGTGCTGGGCTGGGACCAAGTTCCCAGCAGGACATCCATAAGTGCTTCATTAAAGGGCAGAAGGGTTTCGGAAGAGGAAGTCCCAGGTTGAAGCACTTCAGTCAAGATGTGCGTCTTGACAGCCACAGAAGGCAGGTCAAGGACCTCCGCTGCACTACGTATCACTATTGCATAAGAAGCTCCCTCCTCCACAGGGACAGATGGCGGAGAGAGCAAGCAGTATCTGGGGAGGTGCCCAGTCCACTGGTCTCTCTTAGTTCCTCAAACAAGTCCATAGATCTCTGCATATGGTGTTCTAAAGGGTCCAGTGACCCCCTCCCACCCTTCTTCCATGCCTGGCTGCTGAAAATAAGACTCCGGCAACAACCTGCACCTGTGGACCCCGTTCGGATCATCTGGAATCAGAATGGGACTGGCGCCGCCGGGAGCATCAGGGTCATGGCGGGTGCCAGAAAAAGACAGGTGGGTATGACCGGCGACTGTCTGAATCCAGGATTAGATCTGTGAGACCCCATCAGAGCTGAGGCCAAAGCTGCTGACGCAGAACCTGATGGGGCCCCCTCCAACCCCACGGGGTCCGAAGGTGCTCTGGATGGGTCGGCCCACTCAAATACGTGGCACATGACCTTGTAAAAGTCCCTGACTTGAGTGGGGGTCGCTTTGGTTCCCAGAAATGGAGGGAGATGTGGATTCAGACCTGGCATTGAGTCAGTGGAACGGTGCCTGGAACGCGATGTTCCAACCTTGTCACATCGGCTGAGGGATAAGGCGAAGTTGAAGTCCTCCTTCTTGTGCCTCTTTCCAAAGTGTCCCAAGGACATTCAATGGGAAGAAGAGACTTGGGGCTCCTGAAGCGGTCACGCAACCTTCTCCCCTCGATCGATTAGGAGTCGCGCTGGATGACGTTGACTGCTGGGCAGCAAGCAGCTTTAGCCTTCAGCGCCATGGCCCGCAAGTCTGAGCATAACTTGGAGTTGGGGGTCGCTCTCGAGACACTATAGGCAGACTAGGTGAGGGTCTGTAACTGACATGGCACGGTGACAGGTGCCACAAGGCTTAAACCCTACCTTCCTAGATGTCATCATGACACACTCACAAAAAATCTTCTACAAACATTGAAAAAAAGCCTGTCAAAAAGTGACAGAAGGGTAGCTCTCTCTAGATCTGCGCTAACTGGCGCAGAAAGAAATTCACCAACGTCTGTGCACCTGGGTGGCACCTATATCAAGCACCAAAGGCATGCAGAACTGAGCGAAGCCACCAAACAGCACGCAGGGGTATTGCTGAAGCAAAAGTTTCCAGATATAGCCTGACACCTGGGAAATTCAAAGCTATGGAATCTGCTGCTGCAAGTCTCTATCAGATATAATGCTTACAAAGAGCACTGCAACCAAAGCATTTGCAATGCAAAGGGCCTCGCGTTTGCTCAAGTTAGAGCTATTGGCGTTGTAAATTCTTAACTGGACTTTTCTTGCCACAAAAATTAAATGCCAAAGTAAAATTGTTGACATAAGCGAGCTGATCCAAAGCGCCACTGCCGCCATGAGTATGAGCGCGAAGGAGTCAAAAGGAAAAAGGTTTACTGGCAGTCAAACGTATTGGCAAACATGCAATTATCCATGTAAAAGTGTTGGTGTCCAAGGCGGTAAAAACCCGCCCCAAGGAGGGACAAACGTGAATCATTTACCAGTGACAACAAAGGATTTTTTTAAAGGTAAGCCCATGAACAGGTGAAAGTGATGGGCGTGGTTAAAAGTCCACAATACTTACAAGTCAAAGTGCTTGCGCGATTGACCTGAAGGGTGTCCTGGTGCTAAGGCAAAAAGGACTTAACAGTCTGCCGTGGACAATTTACCATGTGAAAAACTATGCTAAATGCTTATTAAGAGCACTGTAACTTAAAAAGGTACCCTGGTGCTAAAGCAAAAAAGGCTTATGGTTAGCGGTGGACAATTTACCATGTGAAAAGCCAGGTCTTTAAGGTTTTTCGAAAAGGCAATAGCTGTTGCAAAATCCAGAAGAGAGGAAGCAAAGAATTCCAAAGCTGGACTGCTTTAACTGAAAAGGCCTTGGCCTCCAATCTTCCACAACATAATCTCAGTGACATATCTTACGTCTTTAAAATTGGGTTATGTAAGCTTCAGATTTTCCAACAATTGCTGGCATATAATGTTAAAATACATTATACAACAAGCAGGGTGTTTGACAGGTGCCTGAGGGGCAGTGCTGAGGGGGGAGGAATGTGCACTGGTAGAAGTATTTAGTAAAAGAAAATATATTTCCTCGAGCTTTCAAAACAGAGAGTGATAGCGTGTGTGCGTTTTTGTCCGCATGCATGTAAATATTCCGGGTAAAATCCAACACCACCTCCCCAAACCCGACTGAAAGCACCGTTACCCAAGTATTTGTCAGAAAATATATTTATTAGGGCTGTGTTACACCCCTCACCCCTTTCTCGAAGAAGCTAAGTCCCTGTAGAACTTATGAACAAATAAGCATCAGAAAATCGTAGCTTCCGAGGTGGAGAATGATGGTGAAACTTTCTTTGCAGACAAGGAGGGGCCCCGGCCACAAACACAATGTACAAGGTAAGGAGATTAAAACCTGGCTCATTTGGGTACCAGTGTAAGGTACTCAGCCGATGCAGAAGACACCCGAGGCCAATGTAAGGCCAGTCTTGAGGCAGAGTCTTAAGTTAATTGAAGCCGTTTTAACAGTCCAGAAAAATATCCAAGTAAGAAATTACAATAACCCAGGAACCTAAGAATCGTCTACTGAATCATTAATGGTTGGACTTGCAATGGGAGTAAAGAAAGAATTCTGCGCGTCAGACGCCTAAAATAAGAATAACTAGTGGTAGACATATTGTTAACTTGAGTAGTCAACAACCAATTTATCAAAATGAAAACCCACGTTATGCACTGCAACTGGGGAAGCTGGTACAGCTCTGAAAAAGACGCGCCAAAATCCGTATTATAGTCCTATTGCCTCCAGCCAGAGCCAGGAGTCAAGGTGAAAGACAGTTTACAGAGCTTCATTCCAGCAGCAATTCAAACAATGAAAAGTGGAACAGACTTTTTTCTTCTAAGTGTTTCTGTCAAACAAACCGTGATTAGGAGGAAGGAGACATTTACAGCAATAGGTTTAGTATTGGCACACTCTAGGTAATTACAGGAAATATAGAATTTGTATGGTTTTACACACTCTGAGCTACACAGTTTTAAATGCAGCTTACATTAAACTGATTTGAATATATTTTTTGTTTTGTAACATTATGTAATATTTATTGGTGTGTATAATTTCACATGCTATCCTTCATATCTGCAATCATAATGCTATTTCATATGAAACAGCAAGATACCAAGACATTATGTAGTTTGTGGGAAGGTTGTGGGTGTGACCATGTATAATAAGGGATAAAATACCCCCTGTTGCGGGAGAGGGGGAAAAGCATAAGCAAATATCCCTGACCAGTTGATCCATAGAGCATTGCCCCTGGATCGACGGTGTGGGTTACTGGATGTGAAATGTTGGCATTCTGCGTTGTGGTTGGTGGCAAACAGATCTATGTCTGGTGTTCCCCACTGGCGAAAGTATTTGTGAAGCACTTGGGGGTGAATTTCCCACTCGTGTGTTTGTTGTTGATCTCAGCTGAGGCCGTCTGCTAATTGATTGTGAATTCCTGGAATATATTGAGCTACCAGGTGTATGTTGTTGTGAATTGCCCAATGCCAAATATTTTGTGCTAGAAGGCAAAGTTGTGATGAGTGGGTGCCTCCTTGTTTAAGTAGTACATTGTCATATTGTCTGTTCTGACAAGAATGTGTTTGTGAACAAGAAGAGGTTGAAAAGCTCTTAGTGCTAAGGATACTGCTAGCAGTTCTAAGTGATTTATGTGAAGCTGTTTTTGTTTGTTGCCCCATTGTCCCTGAATGTTGTGATTGTTGAGATGTGCCGCCCATCCAATCATTGATGCATCTGTTGCAAGAATGGCATGAGGAACAGGGTCTTGAAATGGCCACCCTTTGTTTAAATTTGTGGGATTCCACCACTGAAGCGATATGTATGTTTGGCGGTCTATCAACACTAGATCTTGAAGTTGACCATGTGCTTGTGACCATTGTTTTGCAAGGCACTGTTGTAAGGGCTGCATGTTTAATCTTGCGTTTGGGACAATGGCGATGCATGATGCCATCATGCCCAACAGTCTCATGACAAACTTGACAGTGTACTGTTGGTTTGACTGGATTTTTGGCAATATGCTGTGGAACGATTGCACCTTTGTGGACTTGGGCTTGCAAGTGCTCTTTGGGTGTTTAATGTGGCTCCTAAATACTGCTGAATTTGTGCTGGTTGTAGGTGCGATATTTGGTAATTTATTGAGAATCCTAGTGTGTGTAGGGTGTTTATTACATAACGTGTATGATGTTGGCACTGTTTTTGAGTGCTGGCTTTTATTAGCCAGTCGTCGAGATATGGAAAGACATGTACATGTTGTCTCCTTATGTATGCTGCAACGACGGCAAGGCATTTTGTAAATACTCTGGGAGCTGTTGTTGTCCCGAAAGGTAACACTTTGAACTGGTAATGTTTTTCTTGTATTACAAATCTGATATATTTTCTGTGAGCTGGATGGATGGGAATGTGAAAATACGCATCTTTTAGATCCAGTTTTGCCATAAAATCTTGCTGTTGTAGCAGTGGGACTACATCCTGTAGTGTTACCATGTGAAAGTGTTCTGATCGGATGTAGAGATTGAGACTCCTGAGATGTAATATTGGTCTTAATGTTTTGTCCTTTTTGGGAATGAGGAAATACAGGGCGTAAACCCCTGTTCCTTTCTGATGATGTGGCACAACTTCTATGGCTTGTTTGAGTAATAGTGCCTGTACTTCTGTTTGCAACATTGAAATGTGTTGAGATGGAAGTTTGTGCGTTTTTGGGGGAATGACTGGAGGAGTTTGTGTGAACTGTATGCAGTAACCATGTTGGATAATGGATAACACCCACTTGTCCGTTGTGATGGGTAACCAGTGGGTGTGGAACTTTTGCAGTCTTCCTCCCACAGGGGAAGTGTGGCGAGGGAAGATGGTGGTAAAGTCACTGTTTGGTATGAGTGGGTTGCTTTGAGGAATGGTATTTTCCTCTATATCTGGGAAATTGTCCTCTGTAGGTTCCCCGAAACCCCCTTCTCTGGTATTGTGTCTGGTAAGAGGGTTTGGCTTGTGAGGTAGATGGCTCAGATGGTTGGGGTCTAAAACCTCCCCTATATTGAGGCTTTCGAAATGAGCCTCTGTATTGGGATGAATAAAGCGCCCCCATAGCTTTGGCAGTGTCGGCATCTTTTTTTCATTTTGTCAATGGCTGTATCAACTTGTGTGCCGAATAGTTGTTGATTGTTAAAAGGCATGTTGAGGACAGCCTGCTGGATTTCAGGTTTAAATCCTGATGACCTAAGCCATGCGTGTCGCCTAATGGTGACAGCCATATTGATAGTTCTTGCGGCTGTATCTGCGGAGTCTAACGCTGACCTTATCTGGTTGTTTGTGATTCCTTGTCCCTCTTCTACTATCTGCTGGGCTCTCTTCTGTTGGTCCTTGGAGAGATGCTGAATAATGTCTCATCTCATCCCAGTGAGCCCTGTCATATCTGGCCATTAGGGCCTGCAAGTTGGCTATACGCCATTGATTAGCTGCCTGTGATGCCACCCTTTTACCTGCAGCATCGAATTTCTTACTTTCCTTACCTGGAGGGGGTGCGTCCCCAGAGGACTGGGAGTTAGCCCTTTTCCTTGCTGCGCTGACCACTACGGAATCTGGGGGTAGCTGTTGCGTAATAAAAATTGGGTCTGAGGGTGGTGGCTTATATTTGTTTTCTACCCTTGGAGTTAAAGCTCTTGCCTTAACTGGTTCATGGAAGATTTGCTGTGCATGTTTTAACATGCCAGGAAGCATGGGTAGACTCTGGTAGGTGGTGTGAGTTGAGGACAATGTGTTAAATAAGAAGTAATCCTCAAGAGGTTCTGTGTGCATGGCCACGTTGTGAAATGCCGCTGCCCTGGCTAGAACCTGTGTATATGAGGTGCTATCCTCAGGGGGTGATGGCTTTGATGGACAGCACTCTGGACTATTATCTGAAACTGGATCATCATAGAGTTCCCATGGATCAGTGTCATCTTGTTGTGATTGTACAGTGTGTGATGGAGACTGTGCAGTGGGGGTAGCAGGCGGGGAGACAGTTAGGTGAGGAGAATGAGGAGGAGACTGGTGAGGTGAAAACTGAGGAGGCAGAGATTTTTCTCTTGGTTTTGGCACTTTAGCCGGTGGCTGATCAGTGTCCAAACGTCTATGGAAGGCCAGTTTCCTCTTTGTTCTTAGAGGAGGTGCAGTGAGGATTTTGCCATTGTCTTTATGGATTTGTATTCCGGCCTGTTTCTCATCAAAATCCTCCATTTGTGTCAGTTCCTCAGCACATTTATGGCTTTTTTTAAATTGCTTTGAAAGTCTATGATCCTCAGTGTATGTATGCTTTTTCGGCTCCAAAGACGGCTTTTTCGGCATCGAAGGGCCTGAAGTACTTGTTGGCCTCTGCTCCAAGAGTGACTTTTGGGGCTTCGACTCGATGGGTCGGTGTTTTATCATTTTGGCGCCTGTGCCTTGGCTCAAGTCCGAAGGCTTTGTTGTTGGCGTGGCCTTTCTCGGTGCCGAAGATGTTGCTTGGTCACCGGTAGTTTTCTTACGGGTGGAGCCATGGCCTTCTGGCAGTGGAGTCCCCGAGGCCTTGTATTTAGGCTTGGATTGGGTCAGGGCAAGCGTACTCACGTGCTGGCTTGCTGTTATTGGTTGGTTGATGTCCGACTCTTTTTCGAGCAGAAGGATCTACAAGCTTCGCAGGTATCCTCTTGATGATCCGGAGATAAACACAGGTTGATCTGTGTAGTGATACTTGGTGTGGCACCGAGGGCAGAATCTAAACGGAGTCTGGTCCATGAGGCTTCGACAATACTTTTGGTCGGGCCGATCAGACCCAAGTTGGGCGCAGGTGCCCCGAAGGACAAGTAGAGATCTGTATCCACCGGTACCGAGGTGTCAATGATGGATGATACTCGATCGAAAACAATATCAACAAATTTAGAGAGTTTGTAATATTTTTCCGACTCGAACAACCGGAGTGAAAAGAAACACGTCCGAACCCGATGGCGGAAAGAAAACAATCTAAGATGGAGTCGATGCCCATGCGCAATGGAGCCGAAAAGGAGGAGTCACTTGGTTCCGTGACTCGAAAAGACTTCTTCGAAAACAACTTGTAACACTCTGAACCCAACACTAGATGGCAGGACCTGTGCATAGGTCTTTCCAGGTCCTTAGCGCTCCAATTGAGCTGTAATTTCAGCGGTACGGTATGCCTGCAAAAGCCTCTGGAGGTCCAGGAGATAGAGTCAAGGTTCTATACCACGACTTCTCAACTCAGGCAGTATGACTTTAATGTTGGCGAGATACTCTACGCAACAGTGCAGACTTTGACCCACGGTATCCTGATATTCGAGGAATGGAAATTATGTGATGCTGAGTAAGTAAACAGCAAGAAGTGGCGACTACCAAAGCCTTCAGTAAGTGGGACTGGTCGGTTGTGCTATCTTCTTTGACATAGGAGAAAACTGGTTTCCTTCCTGAATTTGACAAACTAGAAGTTGCAGATGTGATCCAGTCTGCACTTGACAACTTTCTCTCTCTATCCCTCAGCCTCCATTATGACATCTGTTGATATATGTCGTAATGCTTAAGGGTCTAAACCCCAGAAGAAAGACCATAAACCATTAACTTTGGCAGAAGAAAGCACCTATACAGAAAAGTATAAAAGTTGTTTTTACCCACACAAAATGAAATTAATTAACTGGAACTCCAGTTCTTCATTCTTGGTATCTTTCATAGATTCACTTGCTTTAATCATTCCCAGTCATCAGGCTGGGAATACCGGTTACTTCAATAACAATAAACAGTCTTAAAATGGTCATAGTGTCATTGGTTGTTTAGTAACATATCCACATCATTTGAAACAAATCAAACTTCAGCCAATGCAGTGCTCTACTCTCTACTCCCTACTCCCTGTTGCAGTCTACTTGCCAAGAATCCTTTGCAATGTAATGCAGTTATCCCAAACAGAAAGCAAAAATGGGTAAAATACTTTTTCTTTCAAAGAAGTCCATTGTGGAAGAAACAGTGCTCTTTCAAAAAGCAGCTGCTTTGTGTTCTGTTAGGAGAATTACAAGGACGAAATTGTGAGAATTACATGATGGCTGCTGTTGCTCAGAAAGAAAGAATTCAGCAGTCTAGTCATTAAGGTAGAATTAAGACAATGTGCGTGCATGAGCAGCACAATGCGCACTTGAACTGATTCCCTGAGGAGATTTTCACTGAGAAAGAAAATTCAGCTGTGAGCAGCATTTCGTTTTGCACATGTGCAGTGCGTGCTTAAAGTTGAGGAGAGTACCGTTGCGTTTTGCACATGTGCAATAAATTAACAGAGTCAAGGAGACCAGCGTTATGATTCCGCTCATGTGCTGAAGAGTTTCCTGAAGTTTGGAGAGCAGTGTAAATCTTGCAACTGAGTCTAGGAGTCAAGGAGTAGTGTCTGACACTGCCATTGAGTATACGTCTTCAGAATGTCTATCAGCATTTTGAGTGAGAGTCTTCAGGAGATAAGTGCCTCTGCTCCCAGGAGTTTTCAAACAGTAAAGTGACTTTTGTGAGAGAGTATAAATCCCTGTTAAAGAGAAGAAGCCATTCCAGAGCAAGATGATTGGAACAACTCTTAGGAATACAAAGACTACAAGTGACAACATATTTTCTTTGGGAAGATACAAAGACAGTACAATTAAACAGCAGCAAGTTATTAATCAAAAAGAAAAAAAATCAAAAACTTATTCTACTAAAGAGTAGTTGTTATGTATACACAATATATATGTATACACAACATTTGGAAAATGTCACTTACCCAGTGTACATCTGTTTGTGGCACAGTAGGCAAACGTTTTTTCGACTCCGAAGAGGAGCTTTGATGTTTCGGTTTCGAAGAGGATCATGAATGTTTCGGCTCTGATGTGGTATTCATCTGTCTTGATTCTGAAGTGGAAGCCACCATTTTTCGACTCGAAGCCGAAACAGGTGTAGCAGTCTGTTCATCGGAGCAAGTCTTGGCCTTTTTCGGCGCCGAACTCGAGGGTCGGTCAACGATATGTTGTTTTCAGGTTGAACCATGACCAGCAAGCAGTGGTCGACCCAAGGCCTTCTGTGATTTTTTAATGTGTTTCTTATGGGAAGGGGCTGGTGTACTCACATACTGCGCAGCAGGACATTTCTGGCTGTCCCCATCTGAATCCTGGTCGTAATTGGAGTCTCGGATGGAGACTGCAGTCTTTGCCTGTTCCTCTCTAAAGATGTCAGATGTTGGTTCTGTGGACTTCGACGCCATCTCTAACCGTCTTGCTCATCAATTCCGTACGGTTTTCTTGGATCTGAATGACTGAGACACATTGCAGGTCTCTTCTTTGTGGTCCGGAAAGAGGCAGAGGTTACACACCGAATCCTGGCCGGTGTAGGGTAACTTGGCATGGCACCGAGGACAGAATCTAAATGGAGTCCGTACCATGAGCCTGTGACGCAGTAGGGCCGAGAAGGTCTGAGAAGGGCATGGGCACACAAAAGAGTGTTTAAATCGATCCCAACACTACAATCGGATTGAGTGTAGTCAGAAACGTGTTCGAAAAAGATACTGACGTTGAATAAAAAAGATAGAGAAATACCAAACCGAAATCTACTGGAGTGAGAAGGAACACGTCTGAACCCAACGGCAGAAAGAAAACAATCGAATAAAGGACTCGATGCCCATAAGCACTATCACTGAGAGGAGGAGTCACTCGATCTCATGACTCGAACAAGTTTCTTTGAAGAAAAACAACTTGTAACACTCAGAGTCCAACACTAGATGGCGATATATGCACAGCATGTGTATCTGCAGCTACACATGCCATCGAACATATATATACATATAGCATCAGCTATATCAATATAACTGAGTTAAGAGAACTATATTTTACATCAGCAAGTTTAAACAACTATTCACCAGCAAAGTTAACTAATTATCAGGAGACTATACTCATCAGCTTTTCCAATCTGGATGCTTTGTCAAAAAACATAATAAAGAGAGAAGCTAGCCCTCAGTAGAGATCAGGTAATTAATGAGACAAAGTGTAAGTCACATGATCATGCCGAGTGTGTCTGAGAAAGAAGTTAATTAGTGTGTCCCTAATAACTATTGTGGCAATATATTTAAGGTATTCTGCAGAAACGGCCACAGAAAAGGTTGTCCAGGCGCAAGGTAGAAACACCCGATGATGAGGAGTCTGATATCCTCTTCCCCTTTACCCCAGCTGGTACTGGAGGTAGATATCTATGTATCTGTTGCTGGTAGTGGTAGAGGGGACTGTGGACTAACCTTCTGCTCCAGAGAAAATCATATTCAGGTACCTTGACACTACCACAGCTCAAATTTCACAACCCAAGTGTGAATTATATTAAAAAACATTTAGTGAGCTGGCGGAAAATGGAGGAGTGCATATGAGTCACATGCTTGGACACCTGTTGGGGAACCACAAATTAAAACTGCAGCTGTGAAAACGTCTGTAAAGTCTTCCTCATCAGCTGCAGGGTATTCAGAAAGGCTAAAGGCACCAGCTATATAGAGGGATCCTGGTGTTGTTGTCTGGCTTTGTAGGGTCGGCCAGTTTCCATAAGGTTTGGTATATTTCTGTTGAGGTTCATAAGCTCCTCTGGTGCTACCATCTGGGGATTCACCACAATCGTCTGCAGTAGGTGTATGCCCAGGATACTGTACATCCAGGTGTGCTACACTGCAAGATGCGTATAATTGCTCCTGAACACTAATATCTATCAGCTGCAAATCCAGAACATGTTTTGCGAGTTTCACTTATACTTTTCAAAAGCGAGGCCTGATTTTTACGTAAACAGTGAAATTTCGAGCAAAGCCGGTATAGTGACCTGTGCTATATTTAGAGGCTGTTCTGAGCAAGGCTATCATCGATCAAGTCGCTGAATGAGTCCGCTTCATCACTGAAAAGGTTTCCATCATCAACGGAGTCAGTGGGAATTTTGACATGGCCCCTGAGTTGTTTTTTCATGCCATTTTGGAGGTAGAGTGCTCTGAAGCTTTTTTTAACACCTTTTCTGAGGAACGAACCACTGTCAGGAAGATTTTTTTAAGCAAAATCGGAGATTTCTAAACACTCCCTTATTTGATCCAAATTTGCTGAAGTGCCTGGTGGAATACTGCACACTGGACCATTCACAGACAAGAGGGCATCGCTTTTACACACAGAATCTTTACAATCCTGGAGAAAGGAGGCCAGCCTCCTTTTTCTTTTCAAGATTCTTTAGGGTCTTATAGCGTGAAAGCTTATTCGTTAGGTGCAAGCAATACAGGTGTTTACAATGAGAGCCACTAGCATACATCAACTACTGCTCCCCCTCAAGAGGAACAAATCTCGAAGGGATAATTGTTCTTGTGTTTCATGACAGTTGGTAAACATCCTGTGTACTGCTATTTCAAAAGTACAGGAGATTCCCAGCCTAACAACAGGTAGTAAATAATTCAAGGATAGTAAACTATGAAAGAGCCAAAGGAGAAACAGTAAAAATATGTTACTGTAAATTTCAAATATATGCAGAAAAGATCAAAGCAAATTCTAAACAAATACAAAGTACTCAGGAAAGGCACATGAGGATCCTTGATACGTGAGTAGGAAAAAGAAGCAAAGTGTTACATCCATGTAACACCACATTTGTAGCCAGTGGAATCGCACGCTGTGCGCTCTACTGCCATCTTGTTTTTCTTCAAAAATGTTTAGTTTCGTGAATCGAGCATGCGTAGAATGGCTCAGTTAAACGCCAATAAACAGATAATGCAACGGACAACGGTATAAGGGTTCTCCAGTGTTTATGTATTTTTGTCCCAGTGAAAATGCAGTGTGACAGATGAGAACTCTTTCTTGTTGTAAATTACACGCTGTGCCTGTGCAGTCTGCAAAGTTGTACCCACTACCACTATGGCATACATGCCAACCATTCCCGATTCAGGCGGGAGACTACCGATTTCAAGGCCAGTCTCCTGCCTCCAGATTCCTCCATGCAAAAACCAGATTCAGCGTTTTTGTAAAACTGTCAAAAATAAAATGATGATGCCTGCCAGGCTGCTCCCATCTCCCCCTGCAAGAATTACCTTAGACATCAAAGGTTAACAAGTTGTTCTTAAATTTTGGAGAGGCGAATTAGAGCATGTGACAGGCCCGGGCATTTTAGTTTTGGCAGTTTTACACAGAACAAACAAAAACTAAGTTTAGAACTCTGCTTTTGTCTGTGCTATGTTATTAAACAGACAAAAATAAAATGCACATTGTCACAATACCTACGAATAAACCTAATTCAAGCAGATTGTCTCCGCTTCAATTTTAAGTCAGTGGTGAAAATACATTCTCACGACTATTTATTTTTAAATGTCCCACTTGCCTGCCCTAAAATGTTGGCAGGGATGCTATAACTATGCTTCTCTCCTAGCATGGGCATCAACTCGGTGATGAGTGATGGTGTGCCCAGATGACCATGTTGCCGTTCCGCGTGCTCCCTATTGGAATATATCCAAGGAAAGCAACAATGCGCCCTTTTTGCTGGGCTTAAGGTGTTGGAACGGAGGTAGTCAATTTCGCAGACAGACTGACTGACATGAAAAGGACATATACTTTTTGGTAGAACATGTAGGTGTGTGTAGAACCACTATCTTTATGAATCTGAATATATAGTTCTAGAAACATATACAGCCTATGGTTCTCTGACCCTGTGTTATTACCACTAAAAACATGATCGGAATGCCACAGTTATATAATGATTTGAAAGATAAATCCATGAATCCTGTTAATGCGATTTTTCAATACCAAGACAGTTATATAGCCCTTGGTTGTATTACCGTCTCTAAATCTTCCATGAAAACCTTAATTACAGGAATCCTGATCAATGTAAACAAGTTGGTTGCAAAGAACATTCATATTTCATGTTGCCACTGGGGAAACTCCCAATTCCTTAATTTCCCCATGAAGTACAGCATAGACTCCTTGATTGTGGGCTCCTGTGCCGACATTAAAATAGTCATATACTCTGAGGCAACAGCAATTACCGAAATTATAGACTTCAGGAGCCCCATCACCAAACAGTCTGAGGTCTTTGATGTCAAATCTTACTGCTGTACGGAATTGGTAAGTCTGTGAAAAGCAGCAGGTACATAACATAACATGTCTGCCTTGAGTTCTCACTCTGTAGAGTAGTTATCTACTCAGAGCAACATCTCTGCTAGAAATGTGTCTGATTAGAGCCCAATACCAAATATTTTGCTGAAGTTCTGGGGTGTATCCTCCATTCAGTCGTCCCTGGCTTTTGTACAAAGTACATTGTCATCATTGTGTCAGAACAAACTGGGACACCTTGCTCTAAGAATGTGCCTGGAAAGCTTTGAAAGGCAGGTACACTGTATTTAACCATAATACACTGATGTGTTGTTCCTTCTCTCTGGGTTTTCACTTGCCCTGGACTGCTAGGTCTATTAAATGTGGCCCCAAACTGTGAGAGAGACATCCTTCATAATTATTAACCGCGGCTGAGCTTACATGTTTGCCTTCCTGATCACCTGAGGTACTTTTTCAAAGCAACTAGCACATTACTTTAGTCACCCGTGGACCTTTTAAACACTTTGGTAAAGGACACTGCCTAAGAGTGCATGACGCTATCAATTCTAATAGATTTATACTTTTCCTCATTGTGAGAGATTGAGACATCACGTAAATATGACTTGCTCCTCTGTACTGCTCAAACGCATCCTTCTGTGGAATAGGTTTTCGCATTGATTGTGGAGCCCAAAAGTCTCCTATTTTGAGAATGTGATTTCTTTCAACTGAGGGTAAACCAGAGTGTGTGGAGCAAACACACCATCTGTTGCGTCCATGGTAGGCAATGGACAGCAGTTATCCCATTTAATGGACAACTGTCTATGTTGGGGTATAAATGTATTTGCTGATGACGCAGGTGTGCCACCAAAATTTCTATATATCTGGTAAAAACTATGAGAGCTGATTTTATTCCAAACGGCAAGCATTCGAAGAAACAGCTGCATGCCTTACTGGAATCACACCCAGCGTATTTTTGTAAAAATGTCCTTGCTACTAATAAAGCACCCACTGATTCAGCAGACTCTTTTTCTAGTAACTGATTTACTTTTGTGCCATACACTCACCTCCATTAAACGAAATGTTAATCAGGTGCTGCTGGGCCTTGCATTCCTATAAAGTAAGAGACTGGTATAAACCTGACCACAGGCTGAGTCTGCTCCATCAACAGCACAACAGATGCTTTCCTTAGAAGTAGTCTCTCAGTTCCAACTTCCCTTCCTGTGTGCCTCTGGGCAAGTACTGTGCTTCCTTCTCCATTCAATGGTGCCGGACATATGACTCGAGGAAAGCTTGAGAATGGGGATATTCACAGCCACACCATCATGATCACTTTTCCCACCACATCAATATGTGCACTTTGTTTAATGGAGAGTGGGCCTCCCCTAGGACTCTGCTGGAATACAATTTTTCTACTGCAGGACTGCCACCGAGTTAGCAAAACATGTCGCTTGATTTAACAGACTCTTACTGGACTTATTCATATCTTTGCAACACTGTGGGGGTGACTTAGCATGGCTTTAATGGAGCCTTAACATTTTCCATAGCTGTTCTAAGCCTTCAACAATGGAAAGTATTGAGCTGGGTTTTTTTTTGTTTTAGTGTGTGACAGACTTACCACAAGAAAATAACTTTCCTCGTGGGCCAACACCATAATAACTGAATGCTGGCGAGCTGCTCCCGTATATCAAAGAGTGACAGGGTGATGTATTGTCGGGTATGACATAATATTGTTCTACGGGCTTCCCTTCACTGGGGTTCCATGATGTATGTCTCCCAATGACCATCACTATCCTTAGTCTACTGATATGCTGTTTCTATCTCTGGTTACTGGTATCCTAATCTTGGTATTGAGTAGTAAGGCTTGTGTAGTATTAGCAAAATGCAAAGTTGTGACTTTGCATTTTTGCAAATACTGTATGCCCAGGTGATTAATAAAATGCCTCATCTTTCTTTTACTTGACTACTGAAGAGGTTATGTGGGCTATCCTGACATTTGTCTCCGGTTGTGTTCCCTGTGACCATTATGCAGGTCAATGTACATCATCTTATGCCTAGAACTACATTTCGCTCCTTAAATCTTTAAATGGTTATCAACCCTGAGAGTCCTCTAGTGCCAGTAACTTTTTTTGATTGCGACCTGGAAGGAAGAGGACTTTTAAAGGTCCAGTGGCCACTGATCTTGGGGAGTGTTTTGAAGCTTGCACACCAGGTCGACCGAGATGGTGGGTTGTCTAGAACTGAAGAATGTTTTTACAGCTGTTCCCAGTTTCAAAGCTTTTTTTCCAATGGTCTTTCTTGCTCCTAGTGTCAAGCCACAAGATGGAGCTCAGAGCCATGAAGTCAATGCTTCTTTTTTGTTACATTCTGTGTCTTTCGTCCCTAGAAGCACAGTGTGCACATGCCAAAACGCAGCATGTGTGCCTTGCAAAGTTAGTCACCATTTTCTCAATTACAGCAGAATCTAAGCATTGGTGGTATAAATCTCACTGCAGCTTGATACTGTTTCACTGGGTCTGCTGTCCCAGAAGGCCCAGCTGGGCATAATTCTCAAACCTCTCATACACCTTTGGGCATTCACATCTGCCTCTTTCTGTTCCATGAGTCCCACTACAATCACAATGTCGAGGTATACGTTGTTTTTGTTTACACTTAAATTGGTGACATTTGAACAATCAGGCACATTGTGATCCCAAGACCAGCGCATACATTTGGGAAGTAAACTGACTGAGACGACTTCAAAAGGTCTTTGAAGCAGAATCAAAAAAATGCGTCTTCTAGCAGTCATTTCTACAAGACATGATGCCCCCGCTGGTGGATTCTTTAACGTAACCGAGGGGTATATAGATGCCTGGCCTAAGAAAGCTGCTCTAACGTTTCCTGGCTACTTCTGGTTGTGACTCAGTCTCCACATGGAGCCCACAGTTTCACTATTCAGGGGTGGAAACATGATCACAGGTATGGTGTGTGTTGCCTTGCATTGTGGGTTTTGGGATGCTAGGCCATGAGTCATTCTTTGCACACGCAGTTCTGAAACAAACGGGAGAAAAACAACCTGCGGCATATTCCAAACCTACCCAAGATAGGGTAAGAGTAATATTTCCTGATTTTCTCCTTGGCACACTGGAAAAGGAAGTTTGCACGTTTATTATTATGGTAGTTTTCAATTTTCTTGTTTTACGGTGGGATTATCTTTTTATGTTAAATTACTGCTACAGTGGTGTTTACAATCAAATGTCCGGTACATATAAAGGAGAATCTCTTTTGACATCCAACTGTAGAGGAATTCTTCAGCTGAAGAGTTGAGGCAGACAAATGAAACTGGTGTGAATGAATGTTTATGATTCAAGCATGAAAAGAGAATGTAAAGGGAGTTCCAGTTTGTCCCGAATGAACAATGTGTAAGGGGCTGATGAACGCAAAGCCTGAAGTACACATATACCTTTGGCTAAATGATAACCAGCAGACAATTAATGTTCTAGGAATCAACATTGAGTCAAAATAAGCCACAAGCTCAAGGGGATGTCTTTTAGAAGAGTTCACATCTGCATTATTTCCCAATGAAAACACAATTACTCACTGGAGGAATGGAAGCACTATCACAAAGTATTTTTTTTATGGCAAATGACGGTGTTGGCTGATAATGAAAATGAGTGCAGGAATGTTAGGACAGTTCATTACAGTTGCAAGGTACGTTTCACGAGAATCGTTTAGCAGCACCCTGACAACCTCTAAACTATTTAGTTTATAACATAAGGAGGTCTTCAATAAAACTTAACTGACTAATATAAAAAATAAACGTGCATTAACTGAAATGAAACCATTTGCATTTACACTGGGGTCTAGTGCAGGACCAGAGAGACATCTAAATTGAATTTGGAAAAATTTAGATAACCCTAGGATAATGCCTGCAATATCATTGACGGAAGAGAGGAATAAGCAATTGTCCATGTAAGATAGTTGACAATTTATGTAAACGAATGCCAAGAAGATCCTGCATGTCAGAATATTAAGTCCTGAGAACGTTTGAGGCCATACAGAAGCCAGCAAAACATGGAGCAGGAGGAATGGCAGCTCCTCAGGCACTCTGGGTTGGGAGAAATTGAGGTGGAAAAGGCAGTGTTTTGGAGGAGAGTGGTGAACGTGCTAACAGACCATATACAGCCATTCTAGAGAAAAGGCATCAGAGTTTATAGGAGGGGTGGACATTTTTTGATCTTTACTGACCATCTCAGAAGTAAGGCCTCCATTACAATGTGCATGAGGCAAATCATTCACACTTAATGTTCCGGGTGGGGAAAAGGTTGACCCACTGATTAACAAGGCCACATATTACTAGTGAAATGCAAGTCTGTGGTTGCGAACATAGTCCATTTCAGCATACCGAGTTCCTGCTAGAGATTTTGGAGGAATGTGTCCAATCCCATAGGCCACTGCGAACACACATAGCGAAGAATACTGGTTGGGTCTAAGTGAGTCAGTGTCAAATTGTCTCATGCCATACTACTACCATGAACGTATGGGTATACAAGCAACATCTTTTGAGGTTTATGTGTAGGTCCATGCCCTCCACTGGTCAGCAGCTGATAAGTCACTTTCTTAAGTTACATTCTTACAAGATTTTGACGGAAGCTATAACGGCAAAAGAGGTGAAAGGCCCACCCCACAATTCGAATAATAGAATATAAATGCAGAAATATTAGGTATAGAAAAGAGATAATTACTACAAAGCTGGTTGCAAGGACAGACTTTTTTCACCATCTTCCCTGAAGCATAAAAAGAGAGGGGTTTGTTACAAAAAGAAACAACAGTGTGAAATATTTTGTATCAGACGGCAAAACAGGGTGTTTCTACTAGACAGAGTAAGCAAGCAAGCAGGCAGGCAAACTCACAGTGACTTATCAAGAGTTCTTTTGACTGCACAACAATGCATATGCACACAGATGCAAAATAGGGATTTGGTGACTTTTTGAAGATTTTCAGAACCAAATGCGTTTTGGTATAGTGATTTCCATGCTACAAGCTGTTAAGAAAGGTTAAGTCCGAAAACGTTTTCAACAAGTGCTATTAGACTGACTGCCTACAGAGGTCGATGCTATTTTTTTTAATAAATCGTCTCTCCTGACCTGTATCCTGGTGTTTACTAGGATACAAAGGATGCAGACGTTTACCAGGACACTTTATGGTGATCTCTAGTAGGATGCATTGTTGTCGGTGTTTTTTGCACTGCTCCCTCCAGCTCTAGTTGGTTTGTGTTTTATACACTACTTGCCATTTCTGTTTCATCCAGCAGGAGTCATTCGTAAATACTTCTCACTAATTTGTACATCCTAAAATATAACCTATTACATCAGATGTCTACCTATTAGCTCCAGGAGCCCTTAAACGAGTGGGCTGCTAACAGGTCAAGTCGCTGGGTAAAAAAACAAAAACAAATAAAAGGAAATCAAGCATGTTATTCCCTAGAATCTTGTACATTCTGTTATTTCTTTCATTTTGCAATTACCAGGAGCCCCGATAATGGTAATTGTCGGTAAAAGGAATAAGAGGGACTATTACAGGCAACTTACAATGGTCAAAAAGTCAACAACCATAAAATAGACATTTGAAATGAGATAAAAAAAATTATGTTAATGCTTACAAAGCCTACGTTACTTACCTTCAGTAACAATGTACCTGGTGGATACTCCTCTACCTGCAGATTCCTCGCCTCTCTCCAGGAGCCAAACTAGATCGGTAAAAGTTTAAATAGCTCCCCTGCACTGCTAGGTGGCGACACAACTACAGTTTGACAAAGGTACCTCCTGGATGTGTTATCACAAAGTTGTATATGGTGCCACCTCGGCACTCTGACATTAGTTCCTATCGCATTTCCTCACTCTTAGAGGCAAAAACAAGCGACCGTGGCAGAAATGCAGTACATAAAACTGATTTGGAACTTCATTAAATACACAACACTTTTCGGAACAAAGAAGCAGATGGGCAAGCAATGGTCTGCATGTAAATAAGAGCAGTAACCAGATCCATGGTCACAAAAGGAAATGAATGTATTCTTTAGACTTCTACCTGCAGATTTCACGCATAATGAATCAATACCAAAACAATAACCCCCATAGAAGGGTATGAGTAGAGCACAGGGAGAACTGTGCCACTTTTACCCAGGAAGGTAAGGAGCAGTGCAAGTCCAAGCTGGAAACAATGACAGACAACAAGGAACAGAAAGAGCCTCATGCAGCAATCTAATGAATATTCTTGCTAGTAGTATGTAGGGGAACGAAAATGACCTGTCTTGCCCCGTCAAACAATCCAATAACACAAAACATGAAACAAAAACAAATTGCCCCTACCAACCACATTAGATAAAATAATAGAACTAAGAGGTATTTTAAAAAACAGGCAAAAGGAAGCAGCCCAGTAAAGGTCGGAAGCCCACGAAGGGCCCAACGGAAATAACAGTCCACCCAACAAACACTGCGAAGATGGGTAACACCACGCACTGCTTTGGAAAACGTTGGGTAGAACAACTTGCCGCATCCCCTTCACCAGAACAGCCTAAAATACAGAAGCAGCAAAACACTGCCAACTTAACAGCAATATCATAGCCGACAAAGCTAGGCGGAACACCAAATATCGTAGAGCTCATAAGAGCCGACACAAAACGTACAATGAACCGTGCTCCAAGGAGTCAAATCACAAACACAACCTGCTGTCATACTCGAGAAGTCCTCACTGAGACCTATTTGGGAAGCAGAAAAAAAACTAAAATCTACCAAGACACATGTGCAACTGTGACGGGAAGTCAAACCGGAATAAGGCACAACACAAACTGTTGCCTCTGCGTAAAACACCCTGACCTCCAAAAGTTGCATCCTTCCATCAGAACATACGTCCTTTCAGCATAATCGGAAACAACGTGCTGACTAACAATAAACAAGCACTGGCAAAGCCAACAAGTCTCGCCTATGCAATAGTTATTGGCTCTGCCAATACGTTTTAGCCATGTTGTACACCACCTTGGCAGCTGGTCAGCATGGCTAAAAGTTAGTGGCGTAAAAGAGAGTGGTCTGGAGTAAAGAAGAGTGTCTTAGAGTAGAGTGGGTGTTGTAGAGTGGGTGGTGTAGCGTTGAGTAGCTAGGAGGGAAGTGGAGTGTGATGAAGTGGCGCAGAGTGGAGTGACAGTTGTGGAGTGTCGTGGAGGGAGGAGTATGTCAAAGTAGAAGGGTGTGGAGCAGAATGGCGTAGAGATGAGTGGTGTAGAATGGAGTACAGTTGTCTGGGTAGAGCAGAGGGTCAGATTGTAGTAGCGTGTCAGAGTATTGTGAAGTGGTGTAGAGCACACTGCAGTGGCACAGAGGTTGTTAGACAGAGCCTTGCGCTCGTCAGCACCAAAAGGTGCTAGGCGAGTCCAACCAACGTGGAAGCAGACCTAAAAACAGGTAATTATTAGGATATAAAATAAGGGCTTCGCATTGACACCCTACATTCAGGCACCTAACTGTGGCAGAAGGATTGGGAGTTTCCTATGGTAACATCAGAGTTGGATCAGAGTGTTGGCTTTAAAAAACAGAATTAATGAGCATATACCCAATCTTATGGAACTCATGAGAAATATTACATTCTGGGACATCCAGATATCATACTGCCACTCCAATCACCCTTCCCCATCATTGTAGAAGAAAACACGCTTAAGTTTGCTGATGAAATTGTAGAGTCTGTTTTAGCAGGAGCCTAATTTTACAGAACAAGAATAATCATCAAATCATGATTCATGTTTATGAATTGCAAGCTTTGTCGACATACAAGTAAAGTCAGATTAAGACCACACTTGACAGCGCAATTTGGGCAATACCTTAGAAAGAAATCAGCGCATAGGAGCCTGATGGCCTCGAACCAACCAAGAGTTTTCCTCGAAGACCTCTTGCTCTAAAAAAAATGTTCCTACATTTCTTTGAAAGGTACTTATGAACAGTTAGTGTTTATTATTAACACCATCGAAAAAATCTCAGATGCCCTATTAGTTGGAATTCTTAAAGAATAATGGAAAATGAAAACAATGGTACATATAACAATACAAAAGAAAAGACTGGATACAGTTAAAAAACGAGAGGATAGAATTCAAGGAGTTCTTTGCAATTACCAAACTTATATAACTCAGTAAAGCTCCGTGAAATATTCATAAGGAAATACATATCCCTATATGAGAGAAGAACTCAAGACTAACACACAAGGGGTAATAGAAATAAGTGCCTGGGAAATTGGACATTCACCTTGAGTAATTTGAGTAGTGTAAATGAGGGATCGAACAACAGAACAACCTTCGAAAGAGGCAACTGGCTCACCTTCTTTCTCTACAATCCTGCATTTGGTAATATAAGCACACCACAGACAGGAAAGGAGAGGAGAGGACAAGACAAACCCCCAAAAAACTCTGGAAGGATGGATATGACACCAATGGCCATTAGTAACAGAAGCAGAAGTCAACATCAAAGCGACTCATGAATATGGTAATCAACCTTTCTGATACCAGTTTACACTACCAGTCTACTTGGTTGCTCCAAAAAATTACTTTTGAACAACCCCTACTTGAGGATTTAAGAAGACTTGAAAAGCAGAAGTTTGCTCTAGCTGGCAACCTCACTGGACCATATTTGAAAGGCTTGTCAAACCTAAAAGAAGACAAGGAAATCATAAAACCAGAAGATCAAGTCAACCACCGTGGTACAGAATCTATTACATTACTGGACAGAATGATTACGGGGTGGTGTAAAAAGCGATAAAAGCTTCCCGGTAATCCAAGCACTAACATTATTGGAGAAACTAAAGCCCTGGATGAGGAAGTGTGAGCGCAAAGATATACATCTTAAGAACAGCGACTTGCATTGCATAGAATGGCCCAGCTTCCATACTTCTTCTATCGCCAAAAAACAAGTACAAGTATTCCATACTTCCACTATCTCCCAAAAATACATATGAACTAATTGGAGAACCACACTGTTTGGAATGGGATCTCCATTAGAACCTCTCGCTCAATTTCAAGATTTTGTTTTGTCTCCAATAATTAGTCAACAACAAACCATCCTTTTCAAATGACACACTATTTGTAGAGTTTCGGAATCCACTCCTGAAAATCTGCAAGACTGGTCCCTGCAATCATTTTTTTCTAAGCAGAATATTTCTCCCTTCAGACAGGCATGACCAGCATGGGCTATGCCCTGCACTCCCAGTGTAGCTAATCTTTATGTACACAATTTTGAGTGCACCCTAATATTTATTCCTTCCAATACCTTTGGTAACAAAGGAATGATGGAGATGACGTCCTAGTTATCTGGGAACAGGATAAAAACAATGCTGAACACTTCTTAGAACGGCTTAATGGAAAGGACTCTCATTTAAGTTTTATTGTGACTATGAACAGTAGTGATTAACCATTTCTTGATCTTAAAAGCTTTGCGGAAAGGGATAAATTACACACTGTCTTCACTAACTTTACATATTGGAACTCCCATGCTCGTGTATTACATTTAAAAAACTCCTGTTAATTTCTACACAAATTGCTCTGGCCTACCAGGATTTGATGTGCTTGAGGTAATTTGATAAAGAAACTGGAGAAACGGCTATTCTAAGAAAGTAACAAAAAGGGAGCAGAAGAGAGTGAGGAATAACAAGAGAGAATATTTACTGGAAGTACAGTAAGTCAGTGTTCGACCTGACAGCCTTAAGATGGCCTCCCCCCACAACTTTTTGCCTAAATCCTCAATTTTTCTTACCTTGTTTTTGCTGGTATTAGGACTTGCGCACATCACCGCTAAGCAGTGCTAAAGTGCATGTGCTCTCTCCTTCAAACATCGACACATTGCATCAGCTGCGCAATGCATCCCTGACACTGGCCTTCACATTGCAAGCCCTGTCGACGGGATCCTCAATGACCAAGCAACATGACTTTATACCGCGCCCCGCTGCATCTCATCGGCTGCATGATGCATCTGTGTTTCAAACCAACGAAACTCCGCAACCAGGATTTAAGGTACTTTGGTTCAGCAGGACTAACTGGTTCTCTGTAGCCGGCCTGTGCTCCTTCGCTGTGAGCCTGAACTTTTCACTTTGTCCTAGTCCAGAGTGACCAGATATCCCCGGTTAGCGTTTCTTGCTTTTAAGTGTTAGTTTACATTTTATACTTTAAAAATTAGTAACTCAAGTTCTTATTGGATTTTTGTTGTTTTGGTCTTGTTTCATTTATTACATTCAGATCTATGTTTGTAACATGTGTTGAATCTTTTGTGTGGTGTATTCATCGTTTGAAGTGTTGCACAGATACTTTACACATTGTCTCCAAGTTAAGCATGACTGCGCTGTGTCAAGCTACTAGAGGGTGAGCAAAGCTTAATTTTGTGTTTTCCTGCCGCTTACCTGGACTGGGACTGTGGTTGCTGCTTGACCAGAGTTCATACTCCAGTCAACCACCAACCCAATTTCTCACTTGTGTAAATATGTTTTTCCACACTATCAAATAAAAATAAACACCCAATAATAAAACACAGGGGGCATACTCAACAACTGACAAGCAGTTACAAAAAGCTCCCTCTGCTTTCAAAAGAGCCCCTACCACATGTGGTCAACTAGAACACACTTGTCCCCCAATAGACTGGACAAATCAACACATTATGGAATCTACTGAAACCAATGGGGCATTACCTATGCAGCACTTGCAGTTTATGTACTTTAATAACCCCCTTAAAACCATTAGACTTCGGTCTAGACACACTATTGGAACAATGTGCACTCACCAATTGTAACAATACCTAAGTTGTCTGTATGTTGCACTGTTCATTTAGACAAAAGAACATAGGAAGGCCACTAGAAAAAACAACACTGGTATTCTGGAACACAAATCTAACATAAGGAGCGACAATCTAACCACTAGATTGGTCTTGCACTTTATGCAACAAAATATAACCAACAAATTAAAATCGACATTCACAGAAATAATGAACATTTTTAGTCACCATACTGTGAAACAGATTTATGTTCAAGGAGTGGGCAGGGATATAAAGCTTGGCCAACAATAAAGTGTGATGAAAGAAAGAGATTGAGTTGCACTCAGTTCCATAACTAGGGTTTAACCTGCACGCCCTGCTTTGGCAAATGTCTCTGATCGCCTTCTTATAGGAGACTACATACATAACCAACGGCACATACTATTTCACAAACTACAACGGCATTTCATTTATGCCCTGGGTGTCAACGAGTCACCTTAAGCACTATTTATAAGTCTCCATAACATCATATAAAACTACCAAGAAGTAGGTAGAAATGAATCACCTTTAGCATGAATTATTAATGACTCGTAAAATAGCATGGCAAAGTGGACTTATCTTCTTTTATCACATTACAAACTACAAGCCCATAACATTTTACAAAACAATGCAAAAGTCTTAGGCCTAACCTACATCAGAATTGATGCTTCCATCTCAGCTGACCTAACGCTAAGGGCTCGCCTCCCTTAAATCGACTTATGCTCCATTCAGTAAGGTAGCAATGGTATGAGGAGTGCCTTTGACACAGTCTAAGGAAATACCAAAAACTTCGAGACCTGTTTAGGAGACAAGATTGTGAAATACTCACTTATCATGCGGTTTAGAACTAACATAATTCCTACTCCTTTAACTCTATCCATTCCCTTCTTCCTACGTGCTCAGCAGGCAGCAACACAGCTATACTGAACAATAAATAAAATAAGCGGTCTTGAAATTTAACCCACAGAGCCAGACAGAACTGTTCAATTGACTATACAGTTTAAGCATGAGAAACCCATAAAGGTGTGGTGCGGCATGGAAAGAAAAAAAGAGAAGAGGAATCTGTAGGAAGAAGTATTTGTCAGAAGAAAAACTTACTTGCCTTCAGTAATTAATTTTTGGGTGGATGTTATGCCTCCACATTCTTCAGTTCTTCAATATGGCAGGTGCCACACTGGATCCAGAAACGTTTGACAGCTCTTCCACACAAATAGGGGGCACAAGCACTGGCCATGACACCACAGTGACATCAGCGGATCCAAATGTGCCTCCCGGCACCATGACATGAGCTTTCCATCCATTTGTTTCCATGCCATTTGAGGTAACTATCAGAAAGAGGACAACTTTAACTGGAGATGATGCAGAGCGACCTTTTTTTTCTTTTAGCAAATTCTATCTAGAACCAGAATAAAGAGATGAGTGGGACTGGTGAGGAATCTGCATGTAGATAGGAGTACCCATCAGAAAAATGGGTACCCAAGGTAAGTAACTTTTTCTCTTGATGGATATGTCTACCTTCAGATTCCTCGCCTCCTGCATAGATTACAGCACATTATCACTCAGAACAAAGGTATGAAGGAATGGTTGTTTGAGGAAATCCTGCAGAACTTAACTTGTAAAATAACTACCCCATCTCACTCCCAAAACAAAACAATGTATGGCAAAAGTGTGAAAAGATAGCCATTTCACCATTTGAAACATTTTCTCCACAGGAACTATGCTGGCAAAGTCTGACGTACAAGACTTCATCCTGGTGGAACGGGCTCAGATTCCCTCAGGAGACTCTTTCTGCAAGGGCATAGCACATATCAATGCATAAACAAATCTAGGAGTCTAATGTCCTCTCCTGGACATCTGTACCCATTTTAACTGCCTACATTTCCTACAAAGGGCGGATTATCAGACCGGACCTATGCCGTGTGAATAGCTGATCATCTTTCTAAGGTCCAGTCTGTGCAACCTACCTTCCTCCTTGGTAGGAGAAAAACAGGGGGTGGGTTCAGGCTAGATTAGTAATAGATTGCCCCAGATGAAAGAGGTCACTACTTTAAGAAGAAAAGCATTTCTGGTACAAAGGAAAAAACAGCTGGGGGAAAAACATGTGAATGGGGCTGAAAAGTCACTGCTTTCAAGTCACTGACGTGTCTCACCGATGCAACATCAAACACACAAAACATGATGGGAGGAATGCTCACAATAAGTCTAACCACTACCAATCACTTGGGGTAGCATTCCAAACCTTTGCACTTTTGCCCACCACGTCACGTCAGTTTGGACCCAGCCGTATGCACATTAATCTTGACCCTACTCAAATAGGAATAGTCCAGCCCAAACTGCTAGATCAGTTCTTCCCATGCCACATGCAGTCCTCAATGTGGACAGCAAGCTACATCATTGGATGGGGTTGTGGATGGACCTGTACTCTGCGCCTGAAAATCAGGGTAGGCCTGAGGCAGCATGGTGTACTGTAGTGGAAAGGCTCTTCTAGGTAGTGAGCTGGAAGGAGGTCCTGATGGCAGCACCAGGGTTGATGGCACTGCTGATGTGCCCTCAGGTGGCGGAATAATCACCAGCATCAGCTCAGATGACAAACTGACAGGAGGCAGGGAGCGCCTCAGGGACTTGCTGTTGGAAGGAGACGACCTGTGCTGATGCTGCTTTTTATGCTTATGTTGCCTAAAAGACCTTGAATAAGGGGAGGAGGATGACTTAGACCTTGCCCAGTACCGCCATGGAGCCAAAACCCTTATTCCACCCAACTCCTCGATCACCTTCAGATGTGAGACAAGGAAAGAGTCACACAACCTTACGTTATGCTGCAACTGCAGACACCACAAACAAATATTCTGGGGATCCATAAGTGACATGTGACCAAAACAATACCTCAGGTTTCATCCCAGAATGCTAGGAAGTACACATCCCTAGCTCTACACCAATAAGAACAACCATTTTTGGGAATTAACTTTCTCAAACAATAGCGTGAGCTCTGGATCCCTGTTGAAACGTGCAGAAAAAAAAGGAACTGGTGTCAGGATGTCCTTATGGCTTCAGTGAAGTCACCTAGGCATCAAATCCAGTGTGAAACTAGCGCCATTCTACCACTGTGGAAGAGCTATTGAACGTTTCTCGATCCAGTCAGGCACACGGGATTTTCTAGAAGTAAGGAATCTGCAGGAAGACGTTCCCATCAGATACACGGATATGCTAAACTGGTAGAAACAATTGTGTGGAACCACCCCCCTCTCTTATTTTTTGGGAGAAGGCAGTAGAAACGGGGGCTGAGGGGAGTTTGTCAGCATGAGTTAATAGTAAATCTTTCCTTTGAAGCTCATCTTAGTATTACATTTGTAACTCAAACTAATTACTACAATGCAAAAAAGCCTACTGAAATATCTCTAGGTTGATAAGACTAATAACTAAATGTTTTATACCAGAGGAACGTGCGGTGAGGGACGTGATAAAACGAGCAACTGGAAAGACTAATACCAGTTACCATGAAGACGCTGATTTACCTTACATCTGGCTGTTTAATTTTAAAGCAGCATAAGAAGCTTACCAAACTAATGTTGAAAGGAGAAAAACAAGTCCTGTCCAGGTTTTAAATAAATATTTTCCTAATAACAGCTTATTTCATTTTCAGGTGAACGGCTTCTGAAAGGTATGTGGTTTCACCCACGGGACTATCACTGATATCCTTGACAGTAATGTACGAGGGAAAATTCACCTTGACATAGTGGAAAGTTAAAGAATGGATTCTGGAAAATAGTCATGGTAAATTTACGTATGTGAATCTGAAAGTGAGTGTTTTCTTATGCACAGCAGAGACAAATTTCAGTTGAATGGCAGCTGAAATCATGTACTTAAACTGCCTACTACTGAAACAAAGGCGCTGAGTAGTGGCTGATTGTACCTTAGTTATTTTGTAGCATGATATAGCTCTGAAGCAGACTGACCATCTGCCAGGGTGGGAGACTGGTATCGGAAAAGGATCTCGGGCTGATGTGAGCGCAGAATAGTAGTGGTACTAGCACAGAAGAAACTGTAGTGGACCAGGGTGCATGTGCTCAAGTCTGTACTGGCATTGGTATGGGCCAGAAAATGGTCCCAAGGGGATCAGTTGGCACTGGGGGTGGCACTTACGGCATGTCTTCAACTTGGACTTAACGTAAGGTTCTGACTAAGAACGGGACTTTTTGGGGGGATGATCTCATGACCAGGATGCGAGTGGCAACACGGCTTGGAGCAGGACTTGAAATTCAAATGAGATTTTTCTTCTGCGACAGAGTTTGCCTTTCATTTCTGAATCGCCTTTGGGATCAGAAGGATGCACTTATTACACAAGCACCACAAACACGCTGGGCAGGACTGTGATTGACACCTGTTTCTTGCAGTCTCGGCGTGGTGTGAATTCATTGGTCTTTACTGGAGACATTTTCTCTAGCACGCTATTTCTAATTGGGAGTGAAGATCCTGATTCATGCCGAGTGGCGCAGAAAGAAAGGACCCTGTGTCAGAATAGAGGGGACTGTGTTTATATTTGGCTCCACTGCTTCGCTTCTGTAGTGGTGTGGAGTCAACACTGATCCGAATGGCACAACTTCCCACGTACTTAAGCACTGCTGAAAAATGCTCTGAATCAACACTGGCACCTGGGGATATTCTAAAAGTGACTAATATGCAGTTAGAAGTATCCATCAGAAATACACATTATTTTGTCATGGCTTCTGAGCTACAAAAATCTCTGTGCTTATTCAAAACTTTTGATATATTCTGTTCTGCTAACTGACGCGACTAGACATCTTTTGCACAGCACTGACTAAGGGAATTTGGAGGGAAAAGCGAATGATCACCTTCCAGGGCTACGAATAATTTACATTTAGCTTGGAATCTGAGGAAAACATGCAGTTACATATTAAGCTTTCTGCCACTTGAGCCACTTATTTTAATGACTTTCAAATAGTTAACCATAACGGTTAAACCTAACAGTCTGAACAGATCTCCTCTGGAGAAGCATCTACAAAATATAAAAGATTGTCTTTTGTTATGACATCAAAGTACCTTGTTTGCTACATGTCATACAAAAAGTCCCTTCTAGAAAAAGCAGCTTCATACAATTGTTTGAGGCAAATGGGTAAAATGACTTGAGGAGTTACCTAGCGTCACATATGTTGTCCAAAAGTAACCAGAAATATACTGACAAATTACTTTTAGGTCACCAACCAATAGGGTTCAAGAGCTTCACAACCTAGGAATGTGTTTGAAAGTACTTATGTAGTGGGATGTAATGGCCAGTTCTTTAAGTCTAGCACAAACCTTTGGTTAGATCGTCCTGTAACCCAACATTCTATAGTCCTGTTTCTGTCAATAGGCAAATCTAGGTGAAGAAAGGGCAACATACTGTCCATCCTAGAGTGCAGTGTGAGGTAACTGATTATACCAGTAAGCCAGTTAATACATTTTGAGCCACAAACTGGACGAGATTCTGGCCGTTACACAAAGAATACCGGTGTGTGTGCTCCCGGGACACTATGATATTACAGAAGAGGCTGCAGGAGCTTGCGTGGACCCTTCAGTAATACTGATAGCGCTGGCAATTTTGACCCCCAACTTACGAACTCCAACCGCAGCTCTTTCGACTCCCCCGCGCACACAGACAGTATGATCTCCATGCAGGCACTGCTCGTCACTCAATCCACCTCAGTCATCATGTCATCTATTCACTCCAGGGAACCCACAACCCATTTCCCCACCACCTGTTCAACCTCAGAACCAACCCCATCATTACGGAACTCACCAGCATTCACAACACTCATCATTTCAGCAGTTTTTCTGGACAAATAGAAAGGTGCAGAAATCAAACCCCTCCTAAAAAGAATCCCTTAGCCGACCCCAACAAACTCCAGAATTACCAACCCATCTCTCGACTCTCCTACCCGGCCAAAGTACTCGAGAAGGCCATCAATCAGCAGCTCATCAGCTACCTGGAAACAAAACAACCTACTGGACACCTTCCAATAAGGTTTCCGTTCCTACCACAGCACCAAGACTGCACTCAACGCTACCACTGACAACGTTATAGCACTCCTCAACAGCAGGTGAACCACTGTCCTGATCCTCCTTGACCTATTAGCCGTGTTCAACACAGTCTCCCACCACACCCTCACCAACAGACTCCAAAGCATTGGAATACAAATCAAATCCCTCAAATGGATCGCCTCTTTCCTGACAGAATGCACTCCAAGAGCATCATTTGCAGCGTACCCCAAGGTTTATCCCTCAACCTGATGAACACCTACGTGACCACCCCCGTCCAACATCGTTAGCTCCCACGGACTCAACATCATCTCCTATGCAGACGATACTCAACTGATCCTCTCACTTACTGAAGACTCCTACACCACCAGATCCAACTTCCTCATTGCTATGACCACTGTAGCCAACTGGATGAAAACCAACTGCCTGAAGCTCAACTCTGACAAGACCATCTTTGGAGAGAAGCACCTCAATTTGGGACCATAGCTGGTAGCCAACCGAATTTGGACCCACTCCCACGCCTGCAGACCACACTTATGAACTTGGCATAATCCTTGACAGTAAGCGGACCATGAAGCAGCAAATCAACGTGATTGCCTACTTCTGCTTGCGCACCCTCTCGATGCTCTGAAGAATTTTCAGATGGATCCCAGCCAACATGGGGAAAACTGTCATCCAGGTCCTTATCAACAGCCGCCTCAATTATGGCAACGCTCTCTACACCAACATGTCCTCCCAAATTCTATAGAGACTCCAGACAATACAGAACCCTCTAGACTAATCCTGGACCTTCCCAGGTACACCCACATCACCCACCACCTCAGAAACCTCCACTGGCTCCCCATCCAGAAGAGATGCCATTTCAAGCTCCTCACGCATGCCTACAAAGCTCTATACAATCAAGGACCGAACAACCACCATTAACAACAATTCCACCAACCCACCAGACACCTGTGCTTTTCCTCTCTGACACTCGCACACACCCAGAATCTGGTGCAGCCGCTCTTTTTCCTACATCACTGCCAAGGCCTGATATGACCTACCCCTCCCTCTCAGAACTGCACCCTCCTAGACAGATTTCAGAAAGAGACTCATGAACTGGCTCTTCGGCAGACATTGCACTCCAGTGCCCAGATACACCCAGGGGCGACAGTGACCTGCTCTACAAATGACTGATTGATTGTCAGTACTATCTCCAGAGGGCGTTCCCATACAAATGTGGGAATCACTTGGCTTTTATGCCCATGCTGGTTTACGGATGCGGGCAGAGGCAAACAGCACCCTAGCAAGCATACTGACAGTTCGCCACATAAAAGTGGTGCACTGTCAGTGCACCTTCAGAGGGCTGCCCTCTGGAGGTGAAAAGGAGGGGTCCCATTGATGCCCTAAACATCCCCCTTCAGGCAGATCCAGTCACTGTTGGACCTGACCCTTTTTGCAGGGTCATCCCCAAACTTTTTGCTTTCATCCTCCTATTTTTCTGACCTCTTTTTGTTGGCTCTAGGACTCTGAGCACTTTATCACTGCTGATCAGTGCTAAAGTGCATGTGCTCTCCCTTCTAAAGTTGGTATGATTGGCTTACACTTGATTGGCACATTTAATGTATCTAGAAGTCCGTTGTACAGTGGAATCCCCTACACCCAGGGTCTGTAAATTAAATGCTACTAGTGAGCCTTCAGCCTAGCTTGTGCCACCCGCAGAAGTAGCCTTTCAAACCTGCCTCAGGCCTGCCACCACATGGCCTGAGTACGCAGTTTACTGCCACAGGGACCTGGCATCTAAATGTACTTGCCAGGCCTGGAATTCCCCTTTTACTACATAGAGGTCAACCCTAATGTAGGCCCTAGCTAGCCCTATGGGCAGGGTACTGTGTAATTAAAAGGTAGGGCATATGTCTTTATGTACTAGATGTCCTAGTAGTGACTTGCAGCCTATTTAGTTTCTCACTACTGTGAGCACTGCTCCTCTCATAGGATTGCATTGGAAATACCCTAACATATGTCTAAGAGGTATTGTCTGATCTATGAGGGGTGGCGTAGGCATGTTTGGTATGGTTGGAATGGTAGTGAGAAATGCTGCTTACTGGTGTAGGAGGACAGCTGGGCTTTGTGCATTCTTCTTGGACTGCATGTGCAAAGTGAGGGTGGAGGTGTAACAGAAGTACATCTACATACTGAATGGTCTTCCTGGGCTAGGGGAGGTAGAGGCGGGGCCCAGGAAGGCCTGCATCTGTAAAGACAGTGCCCTGGCCTCATACAAAGGGCTTGTTTACCCCCCTACTGGTGACTGGAGCCAGTGCTGGAGGAGAAAGGGGACATTCCTGGAACCGGTTAGTGCTGGTTGGAACCACCTCCCTCCTTTTGTGGAAGCTGCGCAAAATGAGTATAAGTAAAGGGGGCTGTTCCCCTCATTTTTAGACACTGTGCGGACCTGCACCAGATTTTGTTTGAAGGAACAGATACACTCAGAAATCACCATTAGGACTGACCTGTTGAGGTGCTGACCTGTGACCTGCTAGGCCACCTGAAAGACTGCTACTTTACTGGCAGGACCTGGATGTGCTGGCCTGTTCGTACTTTTCTGTCCTTGGTGCCCCCAGTGCTCTCCAGGGGCTTGTGAACTGCACCTCCCTGTCTCCTGTCTGTGCAAGGGGCTCAAAGCTGAGTTTGTGGATGCTGCCCTCCCTAGCAACTGGTGCATGGGTGGCACCACAAGGGGAAACATGCAGCAAGAATACGGGGTTTGATGAGGAGCGCATGATTAATGCTGACCCCACGCTCTCTGCCCTGCGACCAGCGTGTCTCGAGCACTGAAGTCCTGAGCGGCAGAGACCCCTCACACTGGAGAAAGCTTGGCCCCTGGGTGGCTGCTGCCCGAAGGAGAGGTTGTGCCATGCTGCGCACCCCAGCAGCGGGGACAGATCTCCAGGGTGCTAACAGGACAACGGTGTGAGCTAGCTGGGTCGGGCCTCCACTGGTAACCAAAGCAGGCCACCAGCCAAGGAAGGACCATGAGGGGAAATGCCTGAGGGGCGCGTCACTGCAGGAGTACCCACTCCCTGCCATAGGAAGTGGACAGCTGCAGCCCCACTAGAACCCCCTAAATGGGGCTCAGTGAGGACGACAGCCAGCGATGGGAGATGTGTAGTCTCTGTGGACGTCCTCTTGCAGGTCCCCTGTGCCTTCAGTTGTTACTTTGTGGCTGCACCAAGTCCCTACACACGGCGGACCTGATGGGTTGAGAGGGCATGACAGACTGGTGGGCCTAGTCAGCAGGTGGGGGGTGCCCGGAGATGGTGGGAGGCCATATAAAGCATCCCAATACATTTTGGAAGCCCCCACACTACTGCCTAGACCAGTGGTTCCCAAACTGTGCGCCGCGGCTCCTTGGTGCGCCGTCAAAATTAGCCAGGGGCGCCGCACACAGTCTGGAAACCACTCGGAGGTGCTTTTAATCGGTAGCTTTTCACCGTGGTTTTGGAAACAAAACCCCCTGCATTAATTATTGTGACCAGCGGAGGGCGCCAGAGTACCATTAATAATATCCCTATGACAAAAGAAAAGAAATAGTTTAAAATAAATGGTTTTCAGGAACCTGAACGAGAGAATTAAGAAGTCAAACTGTAAATAGTGTAGGTACAGGTACAGGCTGGGATTACGTTCCCCCACCCGCCAAAAAAAAGTAACATAATGGGGAGCCGTGGCCAACACGGCCAATAGGTCAAAGGAGCCAGGGATCGAAAAAGTTTGGGAACCACTGGCCTAGACTATCATAACCTATGTTGTAGGCGTGCAGCGGTCTCTGCAACCTACAATTACTATGTCACCTGTAATAGGAGCCCAGGTGCATTGTGCTTATATTTCCAAAGTGACAGGTGTTTATTCCTTTATTACAAGTTGCATTTTCACGTTCTGCGATGGAGGTATGTGATGTTTCTTCTGACAGGGGCACCCAAACTGCTACTGGGGCAGTGAAATATGTACAGTAATGATTTGGTTTAGGACATGTGCAATATGTTAAGGTTCTCTCTATTTGCATTCATAATGATGTCTTGGCATTAATGACAACGTATTTATTTTGACATGCGCCTGATGGGAATGGTTCATTCATTCATTCATTATGATGTCTTGGCACCTCTGATCTGTTTATTCTGACATGCATTTTTGGCGATAATGACAACCTGACTACTGCTGGTGTTGCAGAATACCAATAACCTATATGTTTACCTGACTACTATTTGCTTTCGCTGAGTACTAGTAACCTATGTGATGTTCTGACAACTGCTTGTGTAGCAGGGTATTACTGATACATGTCATGTTTAGTCTAATGTTGATTTGTACAATACCATTTTTTTTTTTTTTAATAACTGGTTGTGGCATTTCCTTTGTGGTGTATTTATTGTGTCAAGTGTGTTGTGTGTGCTGTGCAAAAGCTTTACACATTGCCTCTGGGATAAGCCTGAATGCTAGTGCCAAGCTACCAAGGAGGCGAGTTGGGGTTATCTTGTGTGTATAGCTCCATTGCTCTGACTAGAGTGGTGGGTTCTGCTTCGTTGAGGTGCATAAACTAGACAACCAGAAACCCCATTTCTAACAGTCACTTATTGCGTCTGCACTGTTAAACATGGAACAGCTTTTAAAGACCCGGTCTATATTGCACTGAATGTGCTGTTCCCAGGGTAGGCATGGGTTTGTGGCTGCCCTGGGGCAGCGTATTACTTTTAATAGGCACACTGTCCCTGTTTAAAAGTGCGCAGTGGTGCAAACAAGGAAAGCGGCCCTATCTGTAATACAGGCCTGGAGTTAAAATAAGATGATTAAAGAATCAGAATATGGGAAACACAAAAAAATACCCATTGACAAGTTCTTGGCAGGGCAGACTTGAAATTCCAAAAGAAAGTAAGGCTGAAGAATAACCAATAACCAACTTAGAGTGGGACACTAGCAATAAAAGTTTAAACTACACATTCAAAAAAGCTTCCTTCATTCAAAATCCACAAACAATGTAATGTTTACAAAAGTGCATCTAAGGAAGGCGGGCTGTCAGGAAAAAGGGCTTTAGCTCTTAAATAATTAGCTATAGTATGGTTCAACCTTATTGTTTAGATTGTGGATGGATCACACCCATACGTAGAAATATAAATGCCTTTTAAAAGGTGAAGCAGAACTACGGGGATTTTCACAAGTTGCTGTGCATCAAAGGTGTGGCTCAAAGAGCGCCTCTCACGTACCCCCGGAAACCAGTTATGGTCAAACTAGGCCTGACATCTGTGGTACGGATTAGGTCACTGAGCGGCTTAGATCGGTAGCAGACAGAGTACAGTGCTTTGCTTTAGAAAGTAGAGCTTTCAGTCCATAAAAACAGTAAATCGGCAACTGGTCAATAATAAGAAAACTACCAAAAAAACAGGATTTATTTAGCTAGAACCTTAATAGAAGAGGCAGAAAAAGTAACTTTAGAGTTAACCATTTCAGTACCCCATGGTGGTTACATAAATGCACACGTCCATATCAGTGGCATACTGATGCCCTGGGGAGACTTTTTGCCACTTAAAAACAGAAAGAGGTTAAAATCAGTTAAGCAAGACTAACTGGGCAATCTCAGACCTGCAATTAAAATAAAATCCCAGGTTTAGTGGTGTGTGCACACTTCAGGCAAGATCTTTTCAAGAAGAAAGCTAAAAACAAAGGGGCATATGGACATTTTAATTCATTAGAAGTTACTGAGAAATAGTAAATTTGGTTATAGCTTTACTGCTCAAAAAGCAGGGTTGCAGCAATAAAAATACCAGGTTTGCACATGCGGAGCAAAAACTGTCCCTATTTGAAGACCCGTGAAACTCAAAGTATATCTTCTTACATATGTTGGAAAAGTCTGCTGCAACAGAGTGCCAAACTGATGAAGTGTTAATATTATGAAGATTAAGAAAATAATTACAATTATGAGGCTGTTTCGCTTAGCTTAACGGAAAGTGGTCATTCTATAAGGTGGATGTTGAAACAAATGGAGCTCTTCAAAGCATTTCAAGTAGAAAGGTTAGGTAGGCTTTTTCACAACATTTTTCCTGCAACATTGTGAAGTCAACGCTAAAGGATAGGTACAAAGATATTATTAGCTCTCACTTTGCGTTGTGAGAAGCAACTTAGTCAGTATAAACTCAATATTTTAGGGTGAGATCTTTTAATCCATGATCCTGCAAGGTCTTTAAAGACCAGGATAACTCGCATGATGTTTCATATTCCCAATAGAGGTGTGCATCGCCTGCGTCTTTTTTTGCCTGCAGAACAAAGAACAAAAGTCATATCCCAGGTATCCGAATATTCTGAGAGTTAGTTAGAACTGTTCTTAATAGAACCCATTAGCACCAGAACTTGCTGGTAGGCACCTCAGTGTCTTCTTACAAAAAGTGCTCAGACTGCTCCAAAAGTGCAGTCTACTCAGGACGAGGGGACAGACCATGCAAACCTGCAATCAGGACACCATAAGATTGGGACACATAAATGTAAAAAAAATCAGGTGGCCTCTCAACCTATGCGCTCGGATCTATAACAACTTCACTGTATGTCCGATGGATTTAACATACGAAATAGCTGAAGATACAGTTCTTTAAAGAACTATACATGACAATGTAGAACAATGTACTTCTGCTCCAAGAACGCAGCTAACCTTCCAATTACTTGTTGACTAACTTTGCCCATGAACTACGCACAGCTCTTCACTAGGTATGTGCTATGCCAATACCACATACATAGAAACATATCCTCTCGTAGGACGCGGATGAGAACGAATGTGTGAACATGTGGTTCTGAAAAAGTAAGGCAATCTTTCTGGCATCTCCTTACATCTCAAATTTTTGGAAGCTTCTTAGCTAGTTTTATTTTCCCAGGGAAACTTGATTTTCCAAACAGATTAGCAGAGTACAGTTCAACAGTGTAGGAGAATATTCATTAGGTGGCCTAATGACCACCAAGATGAGCCCAAATCTCCCCACTGTAAAGCGCTCTGTTATCCTTTGGTTAGGTTTGCAGAGCACAACAAAATTCTAGGCACAAAACCTTTCCCTCTAACATCAGTGAACATAAGCAGATGACTTGTTCTCAAGTTTAAAATCCTTACTAGAACTAAGAGAACACTTCTAGTTTTACTCTGCAACCACGCCCTCGGCTAACCATCTTTCACAATGCTTTAGCAAAACTTGAAAATCCCCTTTTCTAAAAAGGAGTTTGAGATATAAAGTCAATGCACAATCCAGGACAAAACGTATTTAGAGGCCAAATGTAGATGGAGTTCCTAAAAATTAATAGTTCACATTTCTAAAATATAATATTTGTTTAGTTACTTTTCCGAGGCTATTTATATTTTTAAGGCAAAAGGGGAGACTAGCCCCTTTGAAAATCGCTTGTTCAGTGGAGTGTCTTCTTCCCCACTAAAGTTATGATGTTGAGCCCATATGCTGACATTACAAGAATGCGAGGGTATGAGACAGTCCTTAGCTCCCAAGGCAAAATACAGAACAAAATGGTGACAATCAAGAAGGACAGCATGCATGGGTACACTTCTGTAGGTTTTCGTGTTCATATTTTTAACCACTGGCCAACCTGCAAGAGTTCTACAATTGCTTCAATGACATATATGGAACTTTGTAAATCGCACACTCACTAAAACAGACAAACAGAACTTTGAGAAGAAGCCAACGGGACATAGCCTTCTGAATGCCTTACCGATTAACAGGGCTCTCTTTAGGGTGTGACTTGTTAAGGAGACACAAAAGTACCTTCACCTAGGCTATGCAATAGTACACTATAAGACATCCTTAAGATAAGTATTCAAAACTACACAGATGAAAACAGAAGCCAGGATTATACATTTTCAGAAATTATAACAGTCGCTGAAAAAGTTTCTGCCATTTAAATGGTACACGTCTCATTTGAAATCTATTTTGGAAAAATCCAGTGTTTCAGACTGAGGAATGGATGTGCTAATAGCAGCTGTATACAGATAATCCAAGTTGTTACTAGAATGAGATTCCTTATACCTCATAACTGAAGGTAAGATAACTGATGGGTTAATTGCATTACAAATGGTGGCCCCAACAGAATATAAATGAGTATAATCTGATGATATAGATGAGTTTTACCATTAAGATTTAAAGGTTTTGCATACATGGGGAGGGTTGCACAAGGATGAAAATGATTAATTGTACAATGCTCATAATTTTCATCGTTTGTCAGAAACTCCTGTGAAGTCACCATAATACACATGTCATTTAAGGACAGCTAAAGGCAATTTTTAGGGGCATTAGTGGACACTTTGCTAAACGTCAGCATCAGCTACTAAGCACTAAAACTTTGAACACTAAGACAAAGTACCTATAAAGGCATGCAAACAAAGCTCAAATATAGGTTACAATGCATATGTCACAGACCAATGCTTTCACATGCAGCAGCATGCTAAGAAAGAGCAAAAGACAGATTACATTGTCAACAGCACAGCAGGCCGGAAAACTGCACTACCCACAGTTATGACCTTCATTATAAGCAAACACTATTAAAGGGTAGAAAGCTAACCCTCTTTCACTATAAGCATGCACATTAATGGGGGGAAGCAAACAAATAAAGAGGACTTATGTCAGAAGTTTTAGGCAAAAGTACATTGTTGCTTTAGTATTTGCAAACCCTTCCAACTAACGTGTTTTCGGTCTGCCTACATATATACACGAGGGCAGTCGGAGGAAAAAAATATAGAAAGTTTGTGTATGAATGTGGAGTGTATATTTTTGTGTTGAAAATTATTTCTTCAGAAGTGTATATTTTTAATGTGAGGGAGAAGAGTTATAAAATTAGGATGGAGAAGAGTTATAAAATTAGGATGGACATAGAACACTCAATATATATATAGGCTACACCACTGCACATTTATATCTGTTATTTACACAAACATCTAGTCAGTGTATAAGCCCCAAGAAAAGTCTACTGCATTAACTGAAACACAAGTTATTCTCAAGCTAGAAAGGGTGTTAAAATTCAAGCATTTTTTCAAAAAATGGCTTACGTTCCCTCAAAAAATAAGGTTAAGGAATTTGCGACTATTCAAGGATGACTGGAATCGCCCAGAAGACCTTAATGAGAAAGCAGCCTTAACCAATTTAACATGAGATGGATGAAAGGTGCATTCTCTGGTTTGACACAAAGAATACTGTCGGTAAACAATAAGGAATATTGACAAAAATGTAATGTAGATGATGGTGTCCAAATGGACACTGTAAACAAAGAACTCCAGCCAAGACTGAATGTCCTTCATAGTGCTCTTCCCAGAATCCCTTTACGGGTTCTGTGTTTTTATTTTTTTATTTTTTTTATCACGTGTATAGAAGTAGCTATTTCCCAACCAACTCACAACATGTAGTTGGGCACCTGTTTGTTGATTGCATGTCACTGGACTTCTACAGCTTTTTGTAGGAAAAAAAAGAATAGAAGCTTTCCCTATTTCCTGAGTCATTCCTTGCACAACCAAAGCAAGGTATTTACATCTGCACCTGGAAAATTATGCAATACAAAATCAGACATACCCATTCTGTTTTTGCATCTGTATAAAGATGTGTCGAGTCTAAAGAACCAAAGTTAAGTATAGTACTTCTCCATTCATTTCCGTGTTGGAGAATACTTTATACTGTTTAGGAGAGGACAAGGAAAAATAATTCCCACCTTAATCTTATGTGCTCAAGCAATTTTCAGCATGCATATGGAAGCTGCCGAATCCATTAATGACCATAATTGCCTGTTAAAGCAATGTGGGATGTTTCTATTTTCCACCAAAGATTGGCAGGCCTTTTTGTAATTTGCTTTAGTTAAGACAATGCAAAAATGGGTAAAGTAGATGTTTTTTCCGTGTTCAGTGACAATGCATAAAGATACAACAAGCTGTTAAAACTGAGTGGAGGATATGGAAAGGTGGTTGAAAAAGTACAACAGGTATTAATAGTGCAAATGGCACTTGATGGTCTCAAAATTCAAGACACTAGTTCCATACCAAAACGACTTCTATGTGGAAACTGAATTGGCCAGAGTGCATACAGCACACCGTTGTTGCATCAATTGTTTCAGAGATAAAGAAGACACTACATATTACATTAGGAGTTTGGCAAACATGTGCTCCAGAAGAGTAACATTTGGAGAATGAGGGTGGAGTAAAACCATTCATATTTCAAAGGATCCCAGAGCTTCATAGACATCCATTTTATCTGTATCTTTAGCTGCATCCCTCTTGTGAGAATAAAGTGAAAGAGTAATTTGCCATAGATCACAACTACATACGTAGCCCCAACACCACGACATTTGGACAATATTGTTAAATGAACTGATACAGCTTTTAGCACTTTCACTAAGTATCCCCTTACTTAAGAGTTCTATCACAATGCTGATCAGGAGAAGGATATTCTGGACAAAAACCATAAGGATAGTGGGGACTGTATGAACCGAGGGATCTTACATGTAAAAGTGATAACTTATTCTAACAAAGTCATCCGTTCTAAAAGTGGATGATTTCAGTAGACAAAACTGAAAGATGACCAGCAAAAATCAGGAAAGGGGTTCCTGAGGACTAACTGTGCAAACTATGTGTCAATCGTAAATCTTATGTCTAGGAGCAGTACTTAAAGAACGTACGCAAGGGAACAAAGCCCTGCAGAAACTAGCTCTGTTTTTAGGAAAACAAGCTAATTTGCATGTTATGGGCTTGCCAATCATACATTCCAGAAAAGTGACTTAAGTAATCCACAATTTGGAAACACAAAAGAAAATCAACTGTTATTTCCTGGACAAAGATCATATTTTTTAAATTACTCTCTTGTCCCACTGTTTAAAACTGAATGGTCAGTTGCGATCATCATTAGAAAGACCTCAAGAGATTGTTCCTTTCCAAGGTTCTTTGAGCTAGGACTAAGAAGAAAACCTAGTGCAACCGGGTTGTCCGCAGACTACATTTGCCTGATCTGAGTGTTAGGATAAGTCAAGTTTCAGTTTTCTTAAGAGGATTACAATTGCCAGGGGAATCTTCAACATACAGGAGGACATAACACCAGAGTTAACTACTACAAGGACAGTTTTCTGGACCATTCTGGCCTAGATGATATCACACCTTTGGAAGTGGAGCATAATGTCTTGGGTCATTCCAGTATATTTCAGGGGACGGAATGGACTTCTCTGGTTGTTATCTACAGTGAAGCCTATGCCATGGTTGAAGGCACGAGCTGTGCTGAATAGATCCAGTAAGTGGAAAGCTCCAGCATCAGGAAAATGCTGTGCAAAGGTAGAGGGGAAGAAGGTCATAATCATTCACTTATCTATGTAAGGCTAAAGATGTTCCTCTTGTCAGTGCAGATAAGATGTAACTGCCACCAGGAGCAAGGTGAACATCTAAGCAGATGAGAGAGGCTGTATTCAAAGTGCTGATCTCCCACTACAAATAAAAATGTGTGGTGGTCTTCCCAGAATGAGAGCTCATACATCAAACAGTTGCATGGCTAGTCCTCCTATTGTACATGTAGAAGAGAACAGACTTTGGAAAAGGATAATAATCCTGAATTTCCAAGGACAAGAATATACTCACATTTATTTCACATTTAAAAGCATAGAAGTGCAGTTGTGTTCTGGAAGAAATCTGATGGAATGATTTTTGCCATCTCTGAAGGGTTGCATGTCATTACAACTCAAGTCATTACAACGCATTCATTGCCATTGCAAGTCATTATAACGCAGCCATTACTCTGATAGTCCATCAAGCGTTATGGCTCGGAGTGTTACAAGTTGTTTTTCTTCAAAGAAGTTTTTTTCGAGTCACGGAACTGAGTGACTCCTCCTCTTCGGCTCCATTGTACATGGGCATCGACTCCATGTTTAATTGTTTTCCTGCAGAGGGTAAGGTAGGAGTGATCGAGTATAAAGAAAAGAGATGTCCATGCTAGTGGAATGTTAAATATCTATCTATCTATCTATCTATCTATCTATCTATCTATATATATAGATAGATATATATATCTATATATATATATATATCTACATATGTACAAATGTCGTTAACTCAAATGACTAGAGGCTGCGGCGGAGGGTGCACGTGAATCTGCAGCGGAACATGCCACGGACAGATGTACACTGGGTAAGTGACATTTTCTGTTTAATGGCATGTGTAGCTGCAGATACACACGCTGTGCATAGACTACAAAGCAGTTTGTCCTCCCATAAAAGTGGTGGCTAGCCTGTAGGAGTGGAAGTTGTTTGAAATAATGTTCTTAGTACAGATTGACCTACTGTGGCTTGCTGTGTTGCTAAAACATCTACACAATAGTGTTTAGTAAATGCATGTCATGTTGATCAAGTAGCTGCTTTACATGTTTCAGCCATTGGTATGTTTCCTAAAAAAAAAAAGCCATTGTAGCAACTTTTTCCTTGTGGAATATGCTTTAGGAGTAACTAAGAGTTGTCTTTTGGCTTTGACGTAGCATGTTTGGATACATTTCACTATCCATTTTGCTAATCCTCGTTTTGAAATGGGGTTACCAGTATGAGGGTTTTGAAAGGCTACAAACAGCTGTTTAGTTTTTCTGAATGGTTTCGTTTTATCTATATAGTACATTAGTGCTCTTTTAATGTCTAATGTAAGTAGAGCTCTTTCTGCCACAGAATCTGGCTGTGGGAAGAAGACTGGTAGTTTCACTGTTTGATTAATATGAAAAGGTGATACCACCTTTGGTAGAAATTTAGGGTTAGTTCGTAGTGCAGCTTTATGTTTGTCTACTTGTATGAACGGTTCTTCAATAGTGAAAGCTTGAATTTCACTGACTCTTCGCAATGAAGTAATTGCGACTAGCAAGGCAACCTTCCATGTTAAGAATTGCATTTGACATGAGTGCATAGGTTCAAATGGTGGGCCCATAAGTCTGGTAAGCACTATGTTTAAATTCCAAGAAGGAACTGGAGGCGTTCTGGGTGGAATGATGCGTTTTAAGCCTTCCATGAAGGCTTTGATAACAGGAACTCTAAACAAAGAACTGTGCTGTACAATCTGCAAATATGCTTAAATTGCAGTGAGATGTATTTTAATGGAAGAGAGTTCTAAATTAGATTTTTGTAAATGAAGTAAATAGCATACAATATCATGTATTGATACTGTAAGAGGGGCAATCTGTTTAGATTGACAGTAATATACAAATCTTTTCCATTTGTTAGCATAGCACTGTCTAGTAGTGGGGTTTCTCGCTTGCTTATTCACTTCCATACATTCTGAGGGTAGTTGTAAATACCCAAATTCTATGACCACAGGAGCCAAATCGCCAGATTGAGTGTGTTGGGATCTGGGTGCCTGACCTGCCCTTTGTTTTGTGTCAACAGGTCTGGTCTGTTTGGGAGCTTGGAATGTGGTAAAACTGACAGGTCTAACAATGTTGTGTACCACGGTTTACGCGCCCACGTTGGTGCTATGAGAATCATATTGAATGTATTATGACACAATTTGTTGACTACAAATTGAATGAGTGGGAGAGGGGGAAAAGCGTAAGCAAATATCCCTGACCAATTGATCCATAGAGCATTGCCCTTGGATAGGGGATGTGGGTGTCTGGATGCGAAGTTTTGGCATTTTGCATTTTCGCTTGTGGCGAACAGATCTATGTTTGGTGTTCCCCATTGTTGAAAGTATTTTTGAAGTACTTGAGGGTGAATCTCCCACTCGTGTGTATGTTGATGATTTCTGCTGAGAACATCTGCCAATTGATTGTGTATCCCTGGAATGTATTGTGCTACCAGGTGAATTTGGTTGTGTATTGCCCATTTCCAAATTGTTTGAGCTAGGAGGGAGAGTTGGGACGAATGTGTCCCTCCCTGTTTGTTTAGGTAATACATGGGGTCATGTTGTCTGTTTTGATCAGGACATTGTTCTGAGTGAGAAGAGGCTGAAAAGCTTTGAGTGCTTGGAAGACAGCTAACAACTCTAAGTGATTTATGTGTAGCTGTTTGTGTTGGACATCACACTGTCCTTGGATGTTGTGATTGTTGAGGTGAGCTCCCCAGCCAATCATTTATGCATCTGTTGTAATTATGGTCTGAGGCACAGGGTCTTGAAATGGCCGCCCTTTGTTCAGATTTGTGGAATTCCACCACTGAAGGGACATGTATGTTTGGCGGTCTATCAACACTAGATCTTGAAGTTGACCGTGTGCCTGTGACCATTGTTGTGCAAGGCACTGTTGTAAGAGCCGCATGTTTAGTCTTGCATGTGGAACAACTGCAATACATTATGGCATCATCCCTAACATTTTCATGACAAATCTGACTGTACTGTTGATCTGTCTGTATCTGTGCAATGATATTTTGGAATGCTTGTATTCTGTGCGTATTTGGACTTGCTAGCGCTTTTTGAGTATTTAGGATTGCCCCTAAATACTGTTGTATTCGCGCAGGTTGTAGTTGCGACTTTTGGTAATTTATTGAGAACCCTAGCGTGTGCAAGGTTTGTATTACGTAATGTGCATGGTTTTGACACTGCGTATGACTGTTTGATTTTATTAGCCAATCATCTAGATATGGAAAGACATGTATATGTTGTCTTCTTAGGTAGGCTGCTACTACCGCTAGGTACTTTGTGAATGCCCTTGGAGCTGTTGTTATTCCGAAGGGTAACACCTTGAATGACAAACCTGAGATATTTTCTGTGCGCTGGATGGATGGGTATATGAAAATACGCATCCTTGAGATCTCATGTTGCCATGAAATCGTGTATTTGGAGTAATGGGATAACATCCTGGAGAGTTACCATGTGGAAATGTTCAGGGCGTAAAGATTGAGGGTCCTGGGATCTAATATTGGCTTTAGGGTGCCATCTTTTTTGGGAATGAGGAAATACAGTGAGTAAACTCCCGTCCCTACTTGATTTTGTGGCATGGGTTCTATGGCTTGTTTGAGTAATAAGAGATTTGACTTCTTCCTGTAACAGAGTGATGTGTTCTGTGGATAGGTTGTGTGGAATGTCTGGTGGAGTTTTTATCAATTCTAGGCAATAGCCATTGCGGATAATTGATAATACCCAATTGTCTGTGGTAATGTTTTGCCAATTGGTGTGGAACTTTTGCAGTCTCCCTCCCACAGGGGAGGTGTGGAGTGGAAGGGAATTAAACAAATCACTGTTTATTTTGTTGTGAGGCTTGTTTAGGTGTTTGATATTTCCCTTTACCTCTGGTGTACTGGCCTCTATATGTGCTCTTAAAACCACCTCATTGGTATTGAGGTTGGTAGGCCGGTTTTGGCTGTGATGTAGATGCCTCTGCAGTTTGATCCCTAAACCCACCTCTAAACTGGGGTTTCCGAAAGGATTCCCTGTATTGTGTGGTATATAGTGCAAACATCGCCTTTGCAGAGTCTGAATCCTTACGCATTTTTTCAATTGCAGAGTCCACTTCTGGGCCGAAAAGCTGTTTTTTGTTGAACGGCATATTCAACACCGCTTGATGGATTTTGGGTTTGAAGCCAGAGGACCTAAGCCATGCATGCCTCCTGATTGTGACAGCAGTGTTGATGCTCCTGGCTGCTGTGTCTGCTGAGTCTAGGGCAGACCTAATCTGATTGTTGGTGATGGCTTGCCCTTCCTCCACGATCTGCTGTGCCCTCTTTTGATGTTCCTTGGGGAGATGCTGAATTATATCTTTCCTCTCATTCCAATGGGCCCTGTCATATCTAGCCAACAACGCTCAAGAGTTGGCTATTCTCCATTGGTTGGCTGCCTGGGATGCCACTCTCTTTCCTGTAACATCAAATTTTCTACTCTCTTTGTCTGATAGGGGTGCATCACCTGACGACTGAGTTTGCCCTCTTCCTGGCAGCACTTACGACTACTGAGTCTGGAGGGAGTTGCTGAGTTATATAGACAGGATCAGAGGGAGGTGGCTTGTATTTTTTCTCTACCCAGGAGTTATTATTCTGGGTTTGACAGGCTCGCTAAATATTTGATCAGCATGTTTTACCATGCCCGGGAGTATAGGGAGCAACTGGTATGTTGTGTGTGTGGAGGATAGTGTATTGAACAAAAAAATCGCCCTCCAAAGGTTCAGTGTGCATGGTGACACTATGGTATGTTGCAGCCCTAGCTAGTACTTGATTGTATCCTGTACTATCCTCTGGTGGTGAGGGCTTAGAGGGATAGCAGTCTGGGTTGTTATCGAGAATGGGATCTGGATCATAAAGATCCCATGGGTCTACATTATCTTGTTGCGAGTCAAAGGAATGTGATGGTAACTGCATTGGTGTAGGACTGGTAAGAGGAGAGATATGCAGGTGTGGAGAGTGAGGAGGAGAAAATTGAGGCGGTGGTGGTCTCTCCTTTGTCTTTGGCACTTTAGCTGGAGGCTGTGCAGTGTCCAATTCCTCCTGAAAGGCTAATTTCATGTTAGGCTTTAGAGGAGGTGCTGTTAAGATTCTGCCAGTTTTTTTATGGATATGAATCCTGGCTTGCCTTTTGTCCATTACTTCCAGTATTAGCTGTATTTGGGAGTCCATCTCAGAAGTTTTATGGCTTTGAGTGTTTTAGAAAGTCCATGCTCCTCGGTGTAACCTGCTCTTTTCGGCTCTGAAGCTGTCTTTTTCGGTATCGAAAAAGATGGCGTTGTGAATGGTCTCAGGTCCGAAAGGGATTTCCGAAATTTCAACTCGGAAGAGCAGTGTTTGCTCGAGTCGGAAACAGAGGTAGACTCCGATGGCTTCGGAGAAGTGGCCTTTTTCTGTGCCGAACTGGCGGTTTGGTCACAGGGTGTCTTCTTTCGGGTCGAGCTATAGCCTTCCGGCAGTGGCGTCCCCAAGGCCTTATATTTCGGTTTAGATGGTACAGGGGTAGGTGTACTCACGTGCTGCCCTGCCATGACAGGTCTGTCCTCCTCGGATTCCTGGTCGGAGTCGGATCCTTCAACGGAGACTGCGGTCTGCATGATCTCTTCCTCCTCGACGTGGAGAGGTTCTGAGCTTTTTGGCACCATCTGGCCCTTCTGTCCCGAAGTGTCTTTTTTTGATCGGAAGGATCGGCAGGCCTCGCAATTTTCTTCCCGATGATCTGGGGAAAGGCAAAGATTACAGACGAGGTGTTGGTCTGTATAAGGTAATTTGGCGTGGCACAGAGGACAGAATCGGAATGGAGTCCGATCCATGAGGCTTCCACGCGATCAGCCCAACCAGGCCCGAGTTGGGCAGGTGCGCCCCGAAGGGCAAGTAGAGATGTCTGTTCTGACGGTACCGAAGTGTCAATAAAAGATGTAACGCGATCGATACAATACCATTGAAAACTGAAGCATTTTCAAAGTTTCCGAAATGAACTATCAGAGCGAAAGGAAACACGTCCGAACCTGATGGCGGAAAGAAAACAATCAAACATTGAGTCGATGCCCATGCGCAATGGAGCCGAAGAGAAGGAGTCACTCGATCCTGTGACTCGAAAACACTAATTCTCTATGCATCTTGCCTCATTCCATAACTATATTTTAATTGCATTACACCTCTAGTCTTTATACAAACCAAGACTAAAACAAATCAACTCTGTTATTAAATATATTAATTGCTTGACTCCCTTTAATTTTAGATTTTAAATACTTGTAAGATTTACCTTAATTAGCTGCACCTATTAATAAATCAAAAACATTCTAGTGCAGTGGTTCCCAACCTGTGGGCCGGAGACCCCTGGGGGTCCGCCAAGCCTCCTCAGGGGGTCCGCGACTGCTTAGAAAATGTAATATTAGGTTCCAACTATCAGTAATGACTTAGTGGGGGACCCCGGATTCCAATAATGAATCAGTGGGGGTCCCCGGCTCCAGTATTGATAAGATGGGGGTCCACAGAAGTCAAAAGGTTGGGAACCACTGTTCTAGTGCACTACATATATTGTTTGATTCGCTTCCATTACTTTTATCTTAATGTCTAACAATTAATGTAATTAAATATTTCTTCACTTAAGTGCTGAACTATAAATTGAACTTTGTTTACCATAATAAGAAGTTTAGTTTAGCATCTTAGGTTATTTCCTTTACTAGATACATATGCATAAATTTGCATAAACACACTTACACAAATATATATGTATAAACACACACACATATAGTTATATGTATCCTACATATACTTACTTCATGAACGTAATTTCACCAAAATGCCAGGTGTAGTGGAAGTGACTTCACATGCCATTTGAATTTCTTTCACTCATTCGCACATAAAACACACATACACACATTCTCTCACAAATACATTCTCACCCCCAAGCGTGCACACAACATACATTGAAAAGAAGTTTGTAAGTATTTCAGCTGCCAGGGAGAGTCATATTCCAGCTAATTATACTCCACTCTTTATTACACTAATAGTGAATAATGCAATACTATTCACTACTAGTATAACAAAAATAAGTTGGCTAAAGAAGGAAACTGGGGCCCCAAACAATGTCCATAAGGACCAGCTGCCACTATGTTCCTGACACTGATTCTGCCACCTCTGAGACCAAGGGTTACAAAGGCAGTATTAGCGTTCACAAGGGGCAAAGCAGTGGTTGCAGTTGCGAGACCTAGTGACGTCCATGACTTACCTGCACTGTAAGTTAGCTATGCGTTGTAGTGACTATCATTACAAATGCAGTTAAAACATACTTGAGTGGTAATGGTTTTCGGTAAGCGCCTGCAGGGTAACGGCATGAGTGGTCCAACCCTTTTTGTAATGGAGCTGCACTCTCTGTAGGTCGCCATTGTAGTGTATTTTAAAATTTAAAACAGGCGAGAACACTTTGTTTAAACAGTGTATGGAATGTTTCAAGACTGAGAAGACAAGCGATGCAGTAAATATTAGTTTATCTGCACAATTTCACTCGTCAGCTGGTAGAAAATACAGAAAAGAAAGTGTGATAGAGAATAAATAAGGGAACAAATAATGCAGGAGACTGTTGTGCCCTCTCACCATAAAGCTTTCGTACAAAAACCCTGATTTTCTCCAAAATATAGCGTTTCTTGTTACTATTAGGTTCGACTGTCTTACATTTGAATCGAAAACTCTTCAATTCATCTAAAGTTAAAACTGCGCAAGCATTTTTCTTGATGAGATTGTGTAAAACGCTTTGAACTTTTGAAGCAGGAAATTACATCTGAGAAAGTCATGAAGGGCAGTGTTGAGAGTATTACAGTAATAAAGATGCAAGATAAATAGGGTGCATTTTAATTTGCTTTACACTAGTAATAAAGTGCAAAATTTATCTTTTCACCTATGCTGCTGCAATATACCAGAAGAGTCCTTTCAAATTCCTCTCATTATCACAAACGATGTTGAGATTGACAGAGTTTTCTAAGTGAATGTATCCTTTATTTTTAAAGCAAAGGGCACTAACAACGCAAGAGACGCTGCACAAAGATGAAGTGCATTGCTGAGTCTTTCCTAAAATGAAGCCAAAAGTACCAGGAATTTAAACCACCATCCTATTTATAGGACTATGTGGGATATTGTGATGTGCAGAAAAAGTACCTTTACATTTTCTAATTTTAGGTGTTATTGTTTTATCAGTTTGAGAAATCCAACAAAACCAGAAAATCAAGGGACAGGGTAATACATGACCATTAAATTACAATTACATTGCTTCACCTCAATCAGATGTTAGTGGAAGTTAATTTATATGTGTCAGCTAATCAAGAAGTGTGATCTGGACAGTGTCTTTCATACTAAGAAGTAAATCAGTGAAGAGTGAGTAGTCAGAACAAAAGCCTAACTTCCTAAAGAATCATACCAGCTAGCTAGAATGAACCGACCAAATGACATGCAAGAGAGAAATTTAAGATTTTAATCCTAAAAGGGTTTAAGTTTATCTTTTAGCCACTCATGAAATGCATATGTGGAGCCCACACCTGCTGGGCAATTCTTCATAGCGTTTTAGTAGAATGCCTCCACACTCTGAGCATTAACCATGAGGTATGAAGTACAATGTCACTGTGTGTATAGTATATGTTCAAATAATTAGATACCATGGAGATCGCAAAACTGTGAGCATTTTGGACAAGCTAACTGGCATTTGGAGGATTATTAAATTACTGCTTCTGATTGGAGACCACAAATTGTATTTATTTTTTAAAAGCAGGCACGCCTGTATGATTAAAAACAATGTTGATATATAATACTTGTGGAGCTGTAGAGGACCAGCCATAAATGTGGTCTTAAAAGGGGTCTTTGACAGACCTGATTACCAATGAAGAGAAGTACTCTGCTGGATTGTTAAACAATCCTCCCTATAATGCAGCTCTGGGTGTTAAACACTTGCACTAGGTCTGGGTGTTAAACATTATTTTAATATGGGCTTAAATTATTTAGTCTTGTCTGAATGCAACAGCACAGTATTGAAAAGAGGGAGTGTAGAGATATTGGGTTACTAATTGATCTCAAATCAACAAGGTTAAATTATCAAGTGGTTAATACATTCGGTCTGTTTACTTTTTGGTAACTAAAACCAATGTTCGATATGTCGACAACCACTTTATGAAATGCATAAATCTGAACCCCAAACTTCTGACATTTGAAACACAGTAGTTATCACATATGGTTAGTATGAGACAGAGACACACTAAATAAGCAGCATGTAACACTTATAAGACAACAGAAAGAAAAGGCAGACAAGAAAGGAGTAAAGAGGTACACACAAAGAGCCAAGCAGGGCGTACTCAGAAATCGGGTCCTCCTGCCAGCAGGTTTGAATGTCACTCGCTCGGACTCACAGTTAAACTTCGCCCAGCCTGTGATAAAAAGGGAAGAACAGAAATAGGAAGAAAAACAGACAGAACATAGCTACAAGATGTTAGAATGAACTCAAAACCAAAGATGTGAGATGGATCGCTTAATCACAAATTCCAAACTGGACAGACAGGTGAAAGGGCACTTAAACACCACGAAACACCATTAATGTCAGTCTGTATGAGAATAGCAAAAAGGATTGAGGCTACAATATAGTGTTATTCCAAAAATAACTGGCAGAGCAGTTAATTTTTTTACATCCGTTAAATAAAAAGGAGGTGGGCCATAGTGCCAGTACTACCATGAAGGAGACATTGCTTAGCGTCTGCATATGCAAGATCAGGAAGATTATTCATAAACTGGGTCTCTAGTATAAACAGCAATGTTACCTTTACAAGTTATGAAAGTGGAAAAGGAAAGTCTACTGGCTTTAAACTGTATCAGCCACGGTCGTTATAATCACAAATGAAAACTGTACTCCAAGGGAAAAACAAGACTTTACCAGATTAAAGTGTACATTGATTTGGCAGGATTTCTCAATTTCAGAAAAGTAACAACAAAACAGAAGGTACTCACCTGGGGTATCTATAGTGCTCTTAATACAATAAATTGCTTCCATTATCAACTATCTGGAAACATTAGGCCACACTGTGACATACTCACATATAGCGCAACAAAAGTTATATTTACCTTAAGTTAAAAAATTATTAACTATAGAAAAAATACCTTCCTTGTTTAAAAATGTCCCTGTTCATACAATGCAACAGTTTTGAATGAAAGATTCATCTCGACTAAGATACCACTGTTCAGGTGGTTCCCTCACAAGAGTTGGAATCAGATGGCAGTGTTCAAAAGTATAGTTTAAAATACAGATATAAAAAGGTATCTGAAGGTCTACTGATCGCTCTAATAGGATACACCCTTTATATCTGTTCTATTTAGATACTCAGCATGTGACAAACTAGTACAATAAGCAATTAGTATGAATTTTCTTTAAGGAACTCCAAAACAATATATGAACGTAACTTTTAAATTGTTATCTGAAGGAGTCCCTTCCAAATAGCAATAATTTGATGGTTAGAGGCCGTTGCTCATGAACCTATAAATTATTTCATACAGAGCATGTCAGTCTGTAGGGATCTAGTATGTGTGTGCATTCTGGTGTCCAATGTTTGCTGAGAAATCTGAGCGAATTAAATGACACTATGGTTGCATGTGTTGGGCATAATCTGGTATAATTTATGTGAAAATTGAAGAATCCTAACAAGGACTATAGTTTTGTTAATGGTATTTGGCTGTGGTTGTAATTGAGCACACTCCTCAAGGAAGTGTAGTGCCAGGCTTTTCCCCTCATTTGATAGCTCATACCTTAAAAACAGGACACTGAGATAGGCAATTTTTGTTTTCTTATCCCAGAACAATGAGATCTACTGTGGCCAAATGAGTGTTTAAGTCATCATCTGTTAGATACGTCATTGACATGGGACAATGCTTCTGGATCAATATCATGTAACATTGATGTTACACGGGGAGAGAACACCCCTGTTCTCCCAGGAGAAGCTGGCAAAAATGGCACTGGGAGCTGTGCGCTGAGAAAGTGGCTAGATCCCTACTTTCAGACACTAGAATTAGGCAGAAAAACCTGTTGAAAATATCCAGGGTTGTTTGCATTTTTTCCGCACAACATTGCTCAATAATGTTACATTGTGTGAGTTTTGCATTGCAAATGTGTGTGTGGTTTTTCAAATGTCTAATCCAAGACTATTCTATAGAATTGGTCCGGCTTCTGTACTGAAAACAAAGGGTTGTCCATGGAGATTTTGATTCACATTTTATTGGATATTGTGGTTGCACTTACGCATTGAACCTTGTAGGTATTACAAGAGAAAGTGAGTCCTTATGACAGCCCACATAGTTGCAAGAGCCTAGTCTGCAGCATAAGTTTGTTTTACTTGCTGAAGAACAAGGACTGAAAAAAACAGTAAAATCACATCTACCCCATGCGGGAGGGGTTCTAACAAACCCTGGTGGCCAATTCTTTTCAGCCAAGAGAAAGTCATAGCTAAATGTTAGTCTTTTCTGGAGTATTATTTTAATTGCTCGTATAATGCACCCCTCAATCTGTATGCTTTATTTGTATACTCTAACTGGAGAGGGAACCCGCCTATCTGGCATTGCTACTTCTAAGTAGTTAGTTGCTTTTGCATCCAGAAACGCTTGAAGATTCTGGCAAACTATTGTGACCTCTGACATGCTGTCTAGCAGAGTCACTTCCCATTTTCTGTAATATTCTCAGTATGGGTGTCATTTTTTGCCGAAATTCCTGCAACCGCCTATTTGAATTGGGATTTTTGTTGAGGAACATTCTCTTCCTTTTTTTATGTCCGATGAGCTTTGTGAGTCCTTTTTCAGGTTTTGTGTAGTCTTTTTGTCTGCATTCTGACTGCCCGCTCTCTCGGACCGCTTGCTGGATGAGTCCTGGCAAGAACAGGAAGGGTGTGTATTAGTATACTGAGACCTGTCAGGCTGTTTCAAATGATGCAGATTATGTCAATTATAATGTTTTTTTTTTTTTTAGTTCTCTGGCTGCGGAGGTTCTCCCCGTGATTTTATTTGGACTTGGAATTATCCTTTTCAGAATTACTTTTAAGATGTGGCTTATTTGGTCTGCCCCTCAAATTACTGCAACCTATTCAAGTATAGGGCTCTGCAATAATGTTTGGTTAACTCATATTCCTGATCTATTAAGAGAATTTGCGCAACACGTTGGCGCTCCCCTCTTATGTTTCCTAAAATAATTGGGATACTGTGGCAAAGCTATTAATTTCATCCCCCAAGTCCAAGGCAGGGACATCCACGTATTAATTTTATATCGGTTTTAACACCTCTGATAAAACAGCAAGAGATGGTGTACCATGTGTTATGGTCTATATAATGCAGCAAGGACTGTACCCCATATTGCACAGTTATCAACAGAGGGTACCAACCCAAGTGGCAAGCACATAGTTTGAATTCTATTTTTGTCTTGGAGTCTCGTATGGGGAAACACGGATTACAGCTGGTTTGTTTTTTGAGCTATCCAGAACAGAATTTCCACCCCATCTGGTGGGAAATTTACCCATAACATTATTAATAGTTACTGGGTTAATCCCAGGTGTGGCCAAGTGTGGATGGACGGCTGGAGCAGCCCTTGGTGGGACTGTTTAGGGTGCATATAACAAATTGTATTAGGCACTTCTATAATCTGACTGGATTATTGTATAGTATTTTTAGATCTGCAGCTGCTAAATTTTGTATGTTTGGGTATGGTGTGTAAGCAGCTAGAACTGGCCATTTGGCCCAGTCATTACCGAGGGGACCCAATTTAACGTGTTCAACATGTGGTAGGGTGCCTTGGGAACAATTTTGATGTTCCTGAAATGTTAAAGGTATATTTAAGTACTGATATGCAGGAAAGCCAACCCATGAGTAAAATACTTCAGTAACATCTCCACCCCAATTAACTAGCCCATTTTGCAGAAAATGTTGTATAAGAGCATATCTGCAATTTACAGGAATATTAACTGGATTCACCATTTTGGCAAATGGAATTCAGAGAAGAAAAATACTAAAGTAGATATCATCTTAGAGGTTCAAGCTTGAACAACCTACAGACAAAATATAGGTACTTCTTGTACTGCTGATTAGGATTTGATCCCCATCACCATAGACATCTCTGTACTGGGTAAATCAGGCACCTTGGGCACACAAGAGAAGACTACTTAGGAGACCCATTAAATAAGTACCTGACCTTAACACGTTGGTGGCGCCATGTTATAGGTTTCTACTAAGATAACAGAACTGCCTACTTAGGGCGGCAGAACTTCAGAATGTGGGAGACTAAGTCCATCCACACCACTGGAAACTGTCTGCCCAATTCCTGGCTACCTCAGTGCCTCACCTGAACCCCTTAAGCTACCGGAGTGGTAGGGGATACAGCAACCTGAACATGACATTCAGACTCCCCAGGGAAGTTGTGGAAACAGATCACTCCCTTACGTTGAATTACTCATGCATGCCCTGGCAAAGACTCAAAAGATATACAAAGTCAAATCAAATCAAATCATTAACATTTATAAAGCGCGCTACTCACCCGTGCGGGTCTCAAGGCGCTAGGGGGGGAAGGGGGGGTTATCGCTGCTCGAACAGCCAAGTCTTTAGGAGTCTCCGGAAAGCGGAGTGGTCCTGGGTGGTCCTGAGGCTGGTGGGGAGGGAGTTCCAGGTCTTGGCCGCCAGGAAGGAGAAAGATCTCCCACCCGCCGTGGAGCGGCGGGTGCGAGGGACGGCAGCAAGTGCGAGGCCAGCGGAGCGGAGGGGGCGGGTGGGGACGTAGAAGCTGAGGCGTCTGTTGAGGTATTCCGGTCCCTTGTTGTGGAGGGCTTTGTGTGCGTGGGTGAGAAGACGGAAGGTGATCCTTTTGCTGACTGGGAGCCAATGCAGGTGTCTCAGGTGTGCAGAGATGTGGCTGTTGCGGGGTACGTCGAGGATGAGGCGGGCCGAGGCGTTTTGGATGCGTTGCAGGCGGTTTTGGAGTTTGGCTGTGGTCCCGGCGTAGAGGGTGTTGCCGTAGTCCAGGCGGCTCGTGACGAGGGCGTGGGTCACGGTTTTTCTGGTGTCGGCGGGGATCCAGCGGAAGATCTTACGGAGCATGCGGAGAGTGAGGAAGCAGGCGGAGGACACGGCGTTGACTTGCTTGGTCATGGTGAGAAGAGGGTCCAAGATGAAGCCGAGGTTGCGGGCGTGGTCTGCGGGGGTCGGTGCGGTGCCGAGGGCCGTGGGCCACCAGGAGTCGTCCCAGGCGGACGGGGTGTTGCCGAGGATGAGGACTTCCGTTTTTTCAGAGTTCAGCTTTAGGCGGCTGAGCCTCATCCAATCTGCGACGTCCTTCATACCCTCTTGTAGGTTGGTCTTGGCGCTGGCGGGGTCCTTGGTGAGGGAGAGTACAAGTTGGGTGTCGTCGGCGTAGGAGGTGATGATGATGTCGTGCTTGCGTACGATGTCGGCGAGGGGGCTCATGTAGACATTGAAGAGTGTCGGGCTGAGCGATGAGCCTTGAGGTACGCCGCAGATGATCTTGGTGGGTTCTGAGCGAAACGGAGGGAGGTAAACTCTTTGGGAGCGGTTAGCGAGGAAGGAGGCGATCCAGTCCAGGGCCTGGCCTTGGATCCCGGTGGAGCGTAGGCGGGTGATTAGGGTGCGGTGACAGACGGTGTCAAAGGCAGCCGAGAGGTCGAGGAGAATGAGGGCGACTGTTTCACCGTTGTCCATCAGGGTTCTGATGTCGTCTGTGACTGAGATGAGGGCGGTTTCCGTGCTGTGGTTGGTTCGGAATCCGGTTTGTGAAGGGTCGAGCAGGTTGTTGTCTTCCAGGAAGGTGGTCAGCTGTTTGTTGACGGTCTTTTCTATTACCTTGGCTGGGAAAGGTAGAAGAGAGATGGGGCGGAAGTTTTTCAGGTCGCTTGGGTCAGCCGTAGGTTTCTTTAGTAGGGCGTTGACTTCAGCGTGCTTCCAGCATTCGGGGAAGGTAGCAGAATAGTTTTCAATATATTTATTCAAACAAGAGTAATCTTGCATAAAGTGAATGAGCTGTGATAATTAGGCAGATGAAACGGAGCAAAGTGACCAGCATGATAAATATGGTTAAGACTATGAATAATCTAGCCATGGTAATCATGTTCTAGAAGAGCTAAAGTTTCTAAAGGTTCCTACCTAAAACTAAGCTGAGAGCATAGTGGAAGCACCCTTCTGCCTTGCCAGATCTAAGGGATAAGCCCCAACCCAATACCCGAAGACAGTGTCAGGAATTGGCATGCAGTGTAGATGGCAATCCTCTTGAGAGCTGGTAGATTAGCAGCAGCAGAGCTGCATGTTGAACACAGTATTCATCCCAGAATGGTTGTGGCGGGAATGCCCTCTGTCCATTCCAGGTCATTGCATTGTTTATGTAATAAACCCATACTGTGTTGGAAGCACAGTCCTGATGCAATGCTATGTCTGGGTGTTAGAAGATGTCTCCTGATGCACAACACAATAACTAGCAAACTGTGTACAGTGTTCCTAGCCTTGAACAGAAAGTAATGATTACATGTTGTGCAAAGGCAATCAACTTGTATCACATATTCCTAGAAGAATATCATGTGAGAAACGTGTGTAAAATGTTACCACTAAAAGCCGTGCAGCTAAAGTACATAACATGAAATATAAAATGAAGCTAAGAACAGGGTGAACCAACATGAGTACAAAAGGGCCCCATGACAGGATCACGGGCAGACACGATCTGGGCCAGGATGAGCATTCTGAATTTCTTCTGCCGGAGGAAGAAGCTGAGTGTGTGCTAACTAGAACAGGCCAAAGACCTTGGGCACTAGAAAGTAGCAGGAATAGCAACCATGTCCTACTTATGATACAGGTGTCCTCTGAATAGTCACTTTGGCCAAAAGAGCTTGAACTTCCTGTTGTAAAATGATGAAATGGTCCTCTATAATTTGATGCGTAGATGGTGAAAAGTAGAGCGGGGACAAAAAGGTGAATGTAAGGCGTAACATTTGCAAACAATTTGAAGGACCCACCTGATGCGATCCCTTGCCACTGAGGTTGGAATCAATGGAATCTGCCACCCACCACGTTGATGTGACCCTAAAGTGATTTGGCAGGACGGGCTATTTGGGGGGGGGGGGGGGAGGGGTAGAAATGGGGCCAGAGGCTGAGCAGCATGTTGACCTGGCCAAGGGGACAGTGAGCACCACAACTTCTCTTGCAAAATTGCTGGGTTCACTGCTGGGCAAGGACAGGCTGGCGGTAAGAAACACTTTGTACGAGCCTGGGTGCATAGGCCGGCACAGCAAACAGAACCCCTACTAACCTTGAAAAGTTCAAGGGCATATTCAAACTAGATCCCAAACAAGGGAGTCATATCGAATGGCATGCCATCAGGGAGGACTGGACATAGCCCGATAACCCAGATGATTGCAGCCACGCAGGGCAACGAAAGGCAGCACGGATGCCTATAGCTCACCCAATGGAGTAGATGGTGTCCAAGCCACAACAGATTGTGAATATGGCCGCATCACAAACAATCTGAATTGCCTGTGAAAGTACAGGACAAAGTTCTTCTGGAACACTAGGGAGGACTTGTGCCACTGAGACCCAAAAGGCATGAGTATAGCAGCCCAACAAACAGAAGGCGTTGACTGACTGCAGGGCCAAACGGGCTGAAGAGAATATACCTTTCCCGAAAGTCTTTTACTCCCTTTGATTCCCTGTCAGGGGGAGTGGTAGGGAAATTGTTAGGGTTGGTTTAGCTACTGGAAGCTTGAACCTCAAGACTCCATAGACCAGGGTGCTGTGACAAAAAGAGGGTCGTCTGGAGCAGGATGGTGGTGCCTGACAATTTGCCAGTTGAGTGACGGACAGAATAAGGCTTAAACTAGGCCCAAAGGTAGGTATTGGCCAATGCTTCATTGATATGCTCCAAAGCAGTCTGGCCAGGGTGCAAGACCTCGGTCAATACATTTGTTTTCAACTTGATGGTGGGGAAGGTGGCGGTCAAGGACTTCAGCCGCCCTACCCGTAACTGTGGCAAAGGAGGCAGAGTCTTCTGTGGGTGGGCCAGAAGGAGAGAGAGTCTTAGGAGAAATATCTAATCCACTAGCCTCTTGCAAGTCCTCATACCTATTGTCAACAGCATAGGGCTGAAATAATCACCCTGGCCATGGTCACCGACAGTCAGCCCCAAAAATAGACCATAAATAATGTTGTTAACTCTGTGGTAAAGCTAGTGCAGTAACTTGTTGATTCGGTTGTGACGCTGTCTAAGTCGATCTAGAGTCAGATGAAACAAACAGGGCCACCTGTTTGAGGGGGCAAGGTTGCCAACTGTGCTGACGTAACCGGGCCTGGTGCGGTTGCCGGGGGTGGTGTCAGGACTGGAGCTGACAAAAGTGTCTCAGATGGTTCAGCTGGTGTCAAGGGTGAACATGCCAGCAGTAGCCCAACTCGAGGGATTCTCAGCTCTGTGGAGTATGAAGACGCGTCTGAGCGAGTTGGCAGAGACCTGAGGAGCCAGAGCATAATGTGTGGAATTCTTTAATCTAATGGAGGATGAAGGCCCCAGAAACTTGAGCAGTACCAGAAACAGCTGCGGAAGCAGATCCAAAGTCAACCATCTATGGGAGCAAGTACAGGACACTTGGCGCTGCCCACGCACTTTGTCATGTGAGTGGGAACGGCGACGTGTAGAGCACTGCTTTGACTTTTTACATTTTTTTGTGCCTTCTGGAGGACTTAAGAGTGTGGCAAAGATGAACTCTGGAGAAAGCTCCTTTGTCTCTGGGAGTTGGATCGAGGGTTAGACTTGGAGCAGGAAATAGAGCAGCCCAGGCACTGTGTCTTCTTGTGCTTCGTGGCAAAGTTTTGCTTTGCCTTGTGTTGCATGCGTTCCCTGGTGGCTTTCAGGCTCATCATGCAGTCTCCACAAGTCTTGGGAGTCGTAGCCCGACCCCAGACAACACAAGCAAACTTGTTGGGGATCTGGCACAGACATATGTTTATGACAGTCCTTAAAACGTGTCATCATAGAGAGTGACATCCCTTGCACACTGTTAGAATTTGTTGAAGAAAACTGAATAAGAGGTTTCAGAGACAACAGAATCACCGGATCTGCAACTTGTGGCACAGAAAGAAAGGAACTGACAGCACAAGGGTGCAGCACCTATATAGGCCCCGCACATCACTTCCAGAACCAGTGAGGAGCCGCATAGTGCCATCTTCTGGCATGCAGTGATATTGTGGAAAACCTTACGGATCCAGTTTGGCACCTCTGGAATATTCAAAAGGTTATGAATCTGCAGCTAGCAGTCACCATCATTTTATTATTTTTTTTTTTTTTTTTTACAAAAAAGTGAGGCAAATGTAGTTTCTTTGGTTCAATACCAGGCTGAAGACAGATCATCCCCCTTACGTTGAATTACTCTACCAAAATGCTGCTTTACAAATGACTGCTATAGGGATGCTTCTGAGCAAAGTCATGGAGGACCCTTTCTTCTTAGTAGAGAGGGCTCTAGGAGGAGCAGGTAAAACTCTTAATTTTCATGTAACAGGTTTGAATGCTTTTAACTATCCACCTGGCTAGGGCTGATTTAGATAAGGTCTTCCTTTTATGCAGATGAGAAAATGCAACAAACATTTGTTGAATTTCACAGAAGGGCTTTGTCCTACCCACAAAATACATTAAGGCTCGTTTGATGGCTAAGGTATGAAGAGCCCTTTTGCAACAGAGTCAGGTTTAAGGAAAGGAAACAGTTGTATAGACTGGTTGACATGGAAAAAATAGACCACCTTAGGAAGACATTTAGGGTTGGTGCTATCCCTATGAACTTGAAGAAAGTGTTCTTCTAAAGTGAAGGCTTGGACCTCATTGACACATCTTTATGATGTTATAGTCACCAGGAATGCTACTTTCCAAGAAAGAAAGAAATTGTAAGGGACATGGCTCAAGGGGCCCAAACAAGGGACCCATAAGTCTTGTGAGGACAATGTTAGGATTCCATGTCGAGCCGGAGCCACTGGGGGAGGAATGACGAGTCCCTCCATAACAGCTTTAACGACTGGACTCCGGACGAAAGAGACATGTCGCCTATTTCAAAGATAAGCAGTCATATCAGCCAAATGGAGGTGAAGACTAGGTCACAAGTTTAAACGTCTAGTAAATAAACAATGTTCTGAACACTGGCTGCTATAAGGTCAATATGGTTTGAAAGGCAGTAGCAGACAAACCTTCACATATGGCAGCATAGCAAGCACAAGTGCTGGGTTTATGTGCTTCTTTAAGAATACTCATGCATTCAGGAGGTAAACTCTAAGACCTCAGGAGCTAGATGGCAAGGCTGAGACTCCTGGGGTCGGGTCCCCGATTTCTATGGTCAGGCCTGTTTGGGAACCTTTTGTGCATAACAACCGAAAGCTCAATGAGAATTGTGAACCAGGGCTGTCTGGCCCAAGTGGAAGCCACCAGGATGAGGATGAGAGAGGACTGCGCAGCCTCTGAACTACGACTGAAGAGACAGGAAGTCAAAAAGCATAGGCAAATATCCTCGATCAGTTAATCAACACTGCACATGTGCTGTGAGAATCTGGAGGCAAAGTCTGGGCGTTATCTGTTTTCTGCCATGGCGAAGAGGTCAACATCTCGAGACCCCCAGCACTGGAAGCAACGGAGAAAAATTCCTGGTTGGTGTTCCCACTCGTGGACTTGTAGCTGCATCCTGTTGAGATCAGCAATGTTGTTGTCCACTCATGAGAAATACTCCGCCAGTAGGTGGACCTTGTGGTGGAGAGCCCAGCGTCAGCCGGACTGAGTTAGCTGAGAAAGCTGGGGAAAGCGAGTGTCTCCCTGCCTCTGTATGTAGTACATGGCTGTTATGTTGCCCATATGGATGAAGGCTACTTACCTTGCCCACTATGTGGGGAGGAAGGCCTTAAGGGCTATACGGACAACTAATAGCTCCAGATAGTTGATGTGGAGTCCCCTCTGACTGGGATCCCACTGATCTTTGTCAGTCTGGTTTTGTAGATGTGCTGCTGCGTAGCGCTCACCAGCCAATTGTCCAGGTATAGGAATACGTGGATACCCAGTCTTCGCAGGTGCACGGCCACCACTGCAAGGCACTTTGTAGAAATTTGAGGAGCGGTGGGGACCCTTAAGGGCAGCACTTCATATTAATAGTGTTGACAACTTACCACAGACTGTAGGTAGTGCTGATGTGCAGGACTGATCTGGATGTAGAAGTAGGCCTCTTTGAGGTCAAGTGCATCCATGGAGTCGCCTTGTAGCAGTGGAATGACATCCTGAAGAGGATCCAGAGTGTACCTGAGGGACCCGTCCTCCAGGCCCCTAATACAGATGGACTTTGAAGGGGAAGTTTTGATTTTTTTTTTTTTTTCAACCTGCTCCTTCAAGATATCAGGAGCCTGCTTGACCATCTTTTTCAGCATAGGCAGATACAGTATTGAACGATGGGCAGAGGAAAGTTTTGAAGAGGTAATCCCCTTCAACAGGCCCCTTATGCATTTCTATATTATGGTAAGCTACAGCACTACCCAATACCTTGTGGTAGCGGTGTTGTCATCTGGATGGGAGGGGTGGGCAGGTTAAAGGTTGGGATCCTTATGTACTAGTGGATCCACGTCATAAGAAAGCTATGGGTCTCCTTGTGGTTGGAAGGTCGTTTGTTTCCTCCCTGCCATATTCACCCATGTCAGTCCTGTGTGTGTGTACGAAAGTGGGTCAGACAGAGAAGGACATGTGGGCATGGTGTTTGGGTGGGGTGGAGGAGGGAAGGGCAACACCAGGTTAGGAAGAGGACTGGTGGCTTTGTTGTGCTTCCTCCTTTACTTTTGTCGTGGAGGGGGCCCTAGAGCTTCCTCAAAGCTAAGCTGTGTCTTTGGAGGTCAAGTGCCTGGCGCTGGAGGTTGCATGAGGATTCGGCCTGTCTGGGGGTAAATGATTATTTGCCTCTGGTGAGTGGCAAGTTTGTCCAAAGGTTTGATGGCTGATTTTCCGGTCGCCACTGAATTTTTCGGCACAGATTTGAGTTTCTGCACTGTCCTGCGAGCAGGCAGCTTTGAGGGAGTCTGCTTCAAGATTTTCATCTGCGCTGAGCTGCAGCTAGGCGTAGTGTTTGAAGTCAACAGTGGGTGCCGACCAGGTAACGACAGCACTGACGGCCCAGAAGCCTGCCTCTGTGGGTCCAGAGTGGCTTAATACCCCTAAGTAGAGTGGAAGCTCAGAGCTGTGTCGAAGGGCAGGGGGAGCAGAAGCTGTAAACCATGACCTGTTGAGATGGCGGGAGGTCTTCTATCTCGAAGTCGGAGACTGAAATTTCATTGGTCGAGAAGTCTCCTCGTCAGCGGCCAAAGGCTCAGGATGATGTTCCCCTTCGAGGTCCTTGGTGCAGAAGTGGTCTGAGGTAACTTTGCCACTCTTGTGTGACATCTCGAATCGAAGGGCCCCAGGGTCTAAAAGTCTCTTTTTGACCAGAAGGACCGGCACGCACTGCAAGAGGCTTCGTTGTGCTCAGGTGAAAGGCAAAAATTACAGACTAGGTGGAGGTCGGCCCAAGGGTACTTTGCATGACACCGAGGGCAATACTGAAGGGCGTCCATTCCATCCCATGCAAGGCATGATGAGAGCCCACCGTGGGCTGGAGTCAACCAGAGAACCGTCCTTGACGAAACTGTAGGTGTTGACCAGACAGAAGAGAAGGGAAAACAAGATCAAATATAATACCAACAGAGGGAGAGGAACCATACAGATCGAAAACACCACCACAATGACGTCAATCCAGAGCACAGGAGCACACGTTTGAACTCGAAAGCGGAAAAAAAAACCAATCTAACAATAGAGGTGATGACCTTGTGCATTGCAAGCAAGAGGTGGAGTCACAGTACCCTATGACAAATACTACATGACAGAAGTATGCACGACTTGTTAGCTACAGCTATGTACCTCAAACATCAACATCAAGTTATCTAGAGCGGAGATACAGAAGATTACCTCAAATTATAAAGTTTCTGGTAGATAATCTAAGTCACATTATTAGGTTGACAGATCACAGGTTGTTGTTTCAGTGTTAACAGAGTATATGTACAAAGCAAACACTGCCTGCCAAGCATTCCCAGCCCCATGACAGGGCATTACAACTATACTACTGACGGTACCACACCAGGGAGCTATTGCAACTATGTGTGGTTCAGGTTCCCTTCACGTGGGCCATGACCGAGTCTGTCAATCCCAGAGATCTTCAATGCTGATTGATTCACTTGCTCAATGAGAATTCTGTAGTACAAGGTGCACCACTCAGTAAACATAGTAGGAATTAATGTTTGATTACAAAAAATGTTTTCTTGTTCATTTTACCAATCAACACACTCCTGCAGAACTTCAGGATAAATTATGTAATTTCAAGGAAAGTAGTTTTAAAGTTCCAGAATCCAGGTATGCAGTTTCTTGCCCTGATCTGACCATAGTTTGAGGTTCGTGAGATAGCAACTATCCAACCATTTTTCCAAATACAGATTCATATGAGACAATATGAATGACGGAGAATAGAGGATCCATTTTCAGGAAGATAACTCTCTCCGAGATGATTCACCTCTTTAAAGTATGAAGATGTAGTAGGGAAACCATCTTTCATATTTCAATGTCCTGGGGTTCGCTTATTTCCAATCCATGAGTAACTTACTATCGAGAGGCAAAGCCAGAACCTCTTTCTCAAAGTTGATTAATAGATTTGTGAGGGCAATCCTGGCTATACGTATTTGTGACTACACTGCCTTTCCTAGACAGGCACAGACTCTCGAACATTCTTTTATTATCAATCGTGATGTCAACAGAAACCTGCTTTTCTTCCATTGAGTGATTCTATAGTATGTACATACTAACTTAGCTGTCTTTAAGGTTTCCTAGCAGATTTATTTATTTTTTTCTCTTTGAAACTTCAGTTGGGAGTGACTATGCTGCAACCAACAAGTTTTAAAGCAAAATAAACGCTACAAGAAGTAGCCAGTAGCCATACTGTGTCTTTACTTCCAAACAACCATCTGATGCATGAATGTCAGAGACAAGATCTATTAAAATAAAAATCAAACTTCTATGTTTGCCAAATTAAGGGCAGCGGGTCCAACAACCAGCCCCTGCTCCCCAATACTTGATGAATTATTCTGGTTGAACAGGAATGTCAATGACTGGGGAAAGGAAGTGTCCTTCCCAGAAGCTGTAGGGTCTTTGGGGATTGCATCTTCCTTCAATGCTGTTGGACCATTTGCTCAAGTTCATCTTCACCTCTGGGTGCATAGGCCCTGACAGGAGCTAAATTGTGGGATCCAGCCTGGCTACCCAACTAGGCACAATGGCACCAGAACTCTAAGAAGTTGAGCACTCATTCCTGTCAGAGAACATATTGAGGAGAAGTCCATATGAGCTTCAGTGGCATAAGATATTGAACAAACCCCCATATGAAGTCCCTTCCTACGGAGTACCAGCACTGAGATTTTGCAGAGATGCACTGGACAGTTTCATCAGCCTCCTATGAGCACCCACTTGTTGCGTTTATAAGCCAATAAAGGCCCTTCCTGCTTCTGGGTCGAACCTTACAGTCAAGTACATCTCTTGCTCAGTGATTCGTTTTAGAAAAAAGAAAAAAAAAGTAGAAGTAGAAGAGAGTTAGAGCATATTATCCATCCCAAAAAGTACAACTGAATCCCAGTTAGAGGCTGTGCAATTCAGTTATTAGAAATACCAGTCCCACATGACACAATACAATTTCTTCACTCAAAAGGTAAAAAATTGGAATAGGCTGAATGAAAAACATTAGAAAAATGACAAAGTCATCATCGAAATTGGGACACTAGGTTACAGAGAACAATATTCATTATGCTGAATAATGTGTGTGTGGGTGGTAAGACACAAGTTAAAAAAAAAAAAATCTTGGGTGGACGAAGCTGTGTTACGTAGAACCTTGTGTATGAAATTCTGAAAGAAACTGTATTCACCACAATAGTAACCATTGTGATGTTATCTGAAAAACCAAAGAGTGCAGGCAAATAATGCACTACCGACAATATAAAAAGCATGACAAAAGTCCTCCAAAAAGACAACAGTTTCTGCATATTTCTTTCTTTTGCATGTTTCCTTCAAAAGGTGATATTCTTGATAGTATATACTTTGAAGGACAGTACTGACCTACTAGCCCATTTCAAGAATGTAACTTCTGAGGAAATAAATAATGAACATGCGATGTGGATAATATGCATGGGAATGCACCGCACACTGAAGTCTTAAAAGCTGTCAACATTCAATACTCATAAAAAAAAAAGAATTTCCAGGCTGGTTATTGTGACTTCTTGTTGACAACTGCCGAATTTGATGATGTTTCGCAAACTACTTTGTGTGAACACCATTTTTACCTACAAACCACAGACATGGGCAGCAAAGTTCCTCTGACATTTGCAGACATAAACATGTACTTTTGGAATAGAGAAAACATTTTGAAAATCAGTTAGACAGCTACATAAACATCCAGTGGCGTTTTACTGTTTAATTCAATGCCATCGGCAAAAGATCCAGAAATGTGACAGTTTAATGATTTTCAAATAAACTGTCATTATCTATCATGCTTATTTTGACATGGGCAAACCCGAAATACATTTCTTGGATATGACAATGAAACAAACTACCAAGGGCTTTGAAATGGATATGGACAAAAAGTTAGCTGCTTTTAACGTGTGCACACGTTTTCATCCACCACATTTAAAACCTTACTTGCAGTCAACTCTTGAAAGCTCACAGAACCGTCTCTCATGAAAAAACAAAACCATATTAATCAAGATGAAGTTGTAAAATGGTTCACCTATGAGGCCTGTAAGGATGAGCTGGTACAAAATAAAATGAAAAGATCAATGGCGCTTTGATCTCCCTTCATCTGGATGAAAGCAGATAAAACGGCCATGAACCACATAAAGAAAATGATAGTGTACTAATGAAGGAACTGTTAATTCGTTGAAAAACCTATGAATTATCTGTGCAAAAATCTAAGAAAAAAATCTTGCAAACCGCAAAGATAAAAAATGGATTTGTATTAGACATGATAAAAAACATAACTGTTAGATGTGGAGAACACCCACTTGCGATACATACTAGGAAAACACTATTGCTGGCATTAAAACATGCTGAAGGATACAAATAATTTCTTAGAGTCCACATTAACACCACAAGTAAATGGAACGGATGCATTTCAGGATGCTCAAAGTGTGACCTATCACAAGGAGCACTTTTAAAACTTCCTTGAATGGGCAAGAAGGCAATTATGAAAAAATTTGGACAGGTTTAACTAAAACAGTGGAGTTTTTTGAATAACCTTGTCGGAAGGGCTATGTTGGTTAAACGTAGATAGTGGTAAATGGGTTTTGGACCATGGTTCCGGCGGTGGATGCCTGTACTCTATATTGACCTGTAGGCACATGTCTGCATTAACTGGGCCCTCTCCAAGAGATTCCCGTTGAGAGGGGTACCCAGAAGGCCTGCCCCTTATCTCCATTATTGTTTTGGTGATGGAGCCCCTAGCAGAGCTTATTCGAATCGATGCTAGACAGTGCGGCTTCGACTGCAGGGGAGGGGTATAAGATCGGGTTTCACTCAACAAGGTTGATATGCTCCTCTTTTTTCAGAGGCCTAAGACACGCTGACGACGTTTATGGCCATCTTAGAGATGTATGTGGGGAGGCCTCTGGGTTTAAAGTCAACTGGAATAAATCAACCCTCATGCTCACACGAGGAGCATTGGGGCAGGAATGGGTGGAACCTCGACTAGGGACCGAGGACAGTTTCCATTACATGGACTTGACGGTCACTTTTACAAAATTGTGATACTGGGACCTTAACATAGTTCCACTGGTGGCCAGGGCTCAAAGATACATGGATGAGCGGTCCAAGCTGCCGTTTCCAATTGCGGGCCGCTTTTTAAGACTGTCTCTCTCTTGTTTCTTATGTACTGCAGCATTTTCCTCATACTACTACCTACTTTCTTTATCGACTTGCAGGCAGATATTTCCAATTTCTTGTGGTCAAGACCCCTACGGTGTCAATCGAAAGTGCGGTTTCTCTGCGTTCAATGCAGGATTAGGGTAGGCAGATATTCGGTTAAAATACTGGGCATCACAAATGGTCAATGTAAATGACTGGTTCTGGGCGGATAAGGGAGACCCGGCCTTCAGACTGGAACTAGCATTGCTCTATCCTCTTTGCTCTATGGTCTGGCATCCCGCACTCCATGCCATCTATTACACAGGGCCCAATTCACTGTTGGTATGCAGCACTTTGCCATATGAAATTGCATGGCACCCTCACGGGGTAACTCTCTTCTGGCATGGGACGTGGCTGGTGGAAATGTCAGGCCTAGTGGGGTTTTGACCATGGGATTTGTTGGCACCTCTACACTGGGTGATGTCTCGAGGGATGGGCACATGCGGTCTTTCCAAGAACTAACAGTTTAGTTCCACCTACACTCCTCTCAGTTCTATCACTATCTCCAATTGCAGCATGCTCTGGAGAGCTACAAGGATAGACTAGAGGCTCTACCCGAATTGTCCCTGATTAAACGCAAATTGGTCACTGACGAGATGGGTGTAAGGGGCAAATCCAGTCTGTATAAATCACTAGCCACCACAAACCAGATCCATGGGGACCTTAAGAGCGCGGTAGAATGAAGACGTGGGGACCCCTGAGGATGAGGTGTGGGAGGAGACGAAAATGACCTTAAGAACGCGTGGTATATACATGTGCTTCTGCTTGATCCAGTGAAAGTATTTTCACTGGATTTACTATGCCCCGGATTGTCTCTGGCATATAGGACATGCTCAAGGCCCTTCATGTTTGCAATGTAGTTTTTCTCCTGGCTCCCTCTACCATGTACTGTGGACCTGTCTGGGAGCGCAATCAAATTGGACTGTAATCAATAATCGGATTGGGCAGTGGAAAGTATACCCCTAGTTCTTGATCTCAATATCATCTTGCTGTGGATAAGGTGGGGCACTCTATAGCAGCAACAAATATGGTGGCCAAGAGACACTTGGTCAGGCATTGGTGGGATGAAAAGGCACCACCAATGCACAAATGGGACAGAGAAATGGACTTCCATGCAGTGATGGTGTCAAGGTGTGGGGGATCCCTTAGAAGTAAAACCGTTTTTGGAGAGCATGGATCAGATTTAAGAAATAATAGACAGACTGCGGTCAGGTGATGGATGGTTTTTACCACACAACAGAAATGCGACCCTACCTGCCACTGGACTGGGTACATTTGTTTTGATGTGTATAAATCTGCTTGCAATATGTGTTATAATTGGTGTATTAACACTCGCCCCTCAGGCCTGAAGGTTGTTGCTTGGTTTTCTTGCATAATTGAAAACCCAACAATGTGTAATAAAAAAATGCAGGAAGTGCTTACACTTCATACAAATGAACACAAGGTCTTGCATCAGGAATACGTATTTAAATTCCTATTGTGCAAAGCATTTCAAGGAAAAAGACCATATATTGACACAATTATGTTTAAGATTTGTGAAGATGTAACACCACTGCCATTAGAGAAGATATTTAACAAAGACTACTCCAGCATAAAAGTGAAGGGCATGCAAACCCAAAATATCTCATACACCACTTTAAGTATCCAATGCTCTTTCAGCTGGTGCAAATGGGATTTCAAAATAATACAAGTGAAATTAGCCTATGATTTATAACATTAGTCTATGATTTATATCAGTCTGAAGGAAGTTTAGAAAGGAGTATTGGATGAGTTCTGGGGACTTTGATTTCTTTACAGAACCTTGTAAAAGACATGCCTGAAGAAAAACCTGAATTTTAATGACACTGTATGTTGAAAATCAATTTGGAAACAAATGTGTTCATTTTCAGGATAGGAGCACACCTGCACTTTGATTAAAATGTGCTTATCAGTGCCACAAGGACATCTTGGGTGTGCATAGTAAACAGCAATGAATCCCGTGGGCTACCTCTGCATTGGGAAATTGCTAAAAGATTGCTTCTGAGGGAATATCACATGTAAACTCTTCTACAAGCACAAAATAATTTGTAAGTAACTGGTGTGGAAAATAATGAAGAAGATGGTTAACTTTGTCCAAACCACAGAAACAGAATCTCCGCCACCATATGGCAACTGAACATCATGATAGGAGCTCTGGTCTATCTGAGGACCATCATACCACATCCAGGAAGTTCCTAATTACCAACAAGAATTCAGGCGCCAGATTCTAGGCTCTGGGAGATCCTCGGTTGCAGCATATCATCTCCCCATGGTCTCTGGTAAAACGATGGGGATACATTGGCAATCTGATCCATTACTGAACTGACATCTGAGGTAGGTCTAGACACCAGGTTTGTGGTATCCGCCTACTGTGTAGAGGATTAATCTTAAAGTTGATCTGAGTGTGCAGTATACACACTGTACCAAGGGAATTGGAGGAAAGAACAAGTATCTTACCTTCGGTTATGAATTATCTGGTAGAGACCTATTCTAGTTGCAGATTCCTTACCTTAGAATTTCTCACAGGCTTCAGACTGGATCCGGAGATTTTTCTTTGAGCAGTACCCTTGTGTGGCATTGGTCGCCTCTGCATCTGACATTGCGGTTGTAGATCACCCCGGCGTGCTGACAACAGTTTCTTTTCATGACTTGACGCCAGAAGCGTGGAGCCATGACGAACACTGAGCTTGGTGCGCCAGAACTAGGACCCTGAAAGGGAGTCGCTGTCCCGGGGAGGGAGCAGGGAGGATGGATGAGTTGGTAAGGAATCTGCAACTAGAATGTGTCTCAACCAGATAATTAGTTACCAAAGGTAAGTAACTTGTTCATCTGATAGGGACTTCTAGTTTCAGATTCCTTACCTCAGAATAGATACATAAGCAATACCATCCCCGGAGTTGGGTCTGCAAACCAAGATCATACTAGGAAGTATTACGGGAACGAACAGCCAAAATAGTCATCCCTGCGGACCTGAATGTCCAGGCAGTAGTGTTCGGGGAACGTGTGCAGAGATGCCCACGTTGCCACCTGGAAGATGTCCAGGACTGGAACTCCCTGTGCTAATGCAGTGGTTGCAGCTGTTGCTCTGATGGAGTGAGCATGCAAAATCCCAGGGGGTTGCTTCTTAGCCAAAGCATAGCACAGTTTGATAACCCATCTAGGGGTGGCTCTATTCTGCACCACCTATCCTTTCTTCGCACCCATATAAACCACAAAAGAGTTGATCGTCCACCTGCAAGTCATTGGTACGACTGAAGTAGAACACCAATGCCCTTTTTGGATCCAGACAGTGAAGTCTCTCCTCCTCACGACAAGGATGTGGGGGCAGATAAAAAGTAGGCAAGGTGATGGATTGGCCTACACGAAAGGGCGTGACCACTTTAGGAAGGAAAGAGGCTCAAGAATGAAGCACCACTTTTTGTCAGGATGGACAGAGATGAAGGGTGGCTTCGAAGAAAAAGCTTGTAGCTCACTCACTCTCTGTGCAGAGGTGATGCCTACAAGGAAGGCTGTTTTTAAGGTGATGAGCCTAAGAGGACGATTATAAAAAGGCTCAAAAGGAGCACACATGAAGAAAGTAAGTATCAGGTTCAAATCCCACTGAGGCCTTATGAATGGGGTAGGCAGGAAAATGTGGATAGGACCTTTAAGGAATGGCACCACAAAGGGAGATTTAAACAAGGTGGGTTGATCAGGAAGACTGAGAAACGCAGAGATAGCAGACAGATAACCGGTGTCCAAAGCAGAGCCCTGCTAAGTAAGAGAAAGAATAAACAAGAGGACCTCAGACAGAGATGCAGAAACAGGATCAACAGTTTTGTTGTTACACCGTGCCACAAATTTATGCCAACGACAGGCGTATACCGTTTTAGTGGAGGGACACAGAGCTGCCAAGATAACATCAAAGGCTTTGGGTGGAAGGTCGAAAGCTGTCAACTACCACTGCTGAAACTCCACACAAGAAGATGGAGACTGGACCGGTTCAGGTGGAGAACCCTCCTCTGCTGCTGCAACAGAATATCCTCCTGAAGAGGCAGTCTGAGTGGAGGATCGATGGCCACACTCAGAAGCTCGGGATACCATACGCTCCATGCCCAGTCAGGAGCCTTAAGAATTATTTGGGAACGGTCATTCTTGATCTTCTTGAGAACTCTAGGCAGAAGTGGTACTGGCGTAAAGGAGGCCTGAGTACCACTCAAGATGAAAAGCATCGCCCAGCGAATGCAGCCTTGGAAACTCCAACGCGCGAAACAGTTCATGATTGACCATGCATTGACGGCTGAGCTTAGAGAGCTCGCCAGATGTTTAACCACCAGGGATATGCCCTGACATTCCAGCCATATCCAGAGACACAGGGCCTCTTGATAATGGGTCCATGACCCCACCGCGCCCTGCTTGTTGCAGTACCATATGGTGGTGGTGTTGTCTGTGAACACCTGCACCACTTTCCCTTGGAGAGAGGAAAGGAGTACTTTCAAAGCAGGCCTGATCGACCTGAGCTACAGAAGGTTGATGTGGAGCCCGGACTTCGTCTGAGACCAGATGCCTCTGATCTCTGCCTCTTTCATGTGGCTGCCCTATTCCAGGGGTTACGAATTTGTCACCACTGTCTGATCAAGGCACTGAGAGGGATCTGCTTCTGACTTAATCTCAGTTCGCTAACCACCACTGCAGATCATGTGCAGTTCTCTCTGATATCTGGACCATGTCGATGAGATTCCCCTGATGCTTCGCCCAATGGAACTTCAGGTCCCACTTCAGAGCCCGCATATTCCATCTGGCATGTGTGGCCAGCAGGATGCAGGAAGCCATGAGGCCCAGCAGCCTCAGGGTCATTCTCACTAAGACCCAGATTAGAGGCTGAAACATTATCATAGCCTGAATATCCTGTACTTGCCTGAAACTGCACTGTGACCAGAACAGCTTTGATGAAAGTGAGCATCTGACAGGGAGTCCGGTGTGACTTCGGCACATTTATGGTGAACCCCAGCAAATGCAGGTCACCGTAGCCTTCAACAGTCAGATGTCGAGTTAAGGGAAGACTGAAAACCCTAGCTGGCGAAGATGAGCTGTGACCACCACCATCACTTTTGTGAACACCCGAGGGGGGCTGATAAGGCCGAAGGGGAACACAGTGAACTTAAAGTACTTGTAAGGAACCATGAATCATAAGTGACGCCTGTGGGCATCCTGCAAGTCCAACCCTACTATCCAGTCTCTAGGACAGAAAGGACCTGAGCCAGAGTGAGCATTTTGAAGTTCTCCTACCTGAGGAAGAGATTGAGGGCCCAGAGGTCTAGGATAGGACGAAGGCTATTGTCCTTTCTGGGCACCAGAAGGTAGTGGGAATAACAACCACAACCTACTCTGGCTCCCTTGGCCAAGAGAGCTGTAATCTCCACGCGGAGAAGTGCCAAGTGATCCTCTGTCATCCAATCGTAGGATGGTTGCATGGCAGGAGGAGTAGTCCGAAGGGAAGTTAGTATCCCCTTTGGACATTTTTCAAAACCTACCTGTCGGACCTGATGGATTCCTAGTGGGGAAGGTGATGGCGAATCTTGCCACCAACTGGTCTGGGATGGAGTGACAGGCTAGGAAGGTTTGGTGGCTGCAGTGGGAGGAGTTGTGGACTGGGCTGACCGCTGGCTTCCTGATCCACTGGAACTTTGGATCCCACGTCTACGGCCAAGCAGAGGCTGGGCGGCATGCGCAGCCTGGTGGCTGGAGGGAAATGGACACGGTTGGGTGCTCCTTCAGTAGCCACAAAAGCACCAAAACATGGACTGAGGGGGGTGAGAAGCAGTTGCGAGGTCAAGGGACCGAGCAATAGCCCTGGACTCCTTAAAGCGCTCAAGCACGGAGTCCACTCTGTCTCCGAAGAGAAGGGTGCCATCAAAAGGCATGTCCATAAGTGTTTGCTTGACATCCCTCGAAAAGCCAGACGTCCTCAACGAAGCGTGGCGCTGAAAGGCCACAGTCTACCAAACTGATCTGCCTAGTGAGCCGGTGGTGTCCAGCCCACATCGAATCGTGATCTTGGCTGCATCTATCCCATCAGCAACAGCTTGGGAGAGAATGGCCCGGGCCTCCTTTGGGACCTGTAGCTGCACCTGCACAACCGTATTCCAGAACATTTTCTTCCCAAGTTGGTCCAGTCTTTTTGATTCCCTGTCTAGAGGTGCAGAAGGGAATGTGCCCAAATAGGAAGAAGCCTGAATGACTAAGCTCTCAGGCACAGGGAGTTGGGTCAGGAATTTAGAGTTGTTAGGCGCAGGCCTATGGGTGCTGGAGATTGTCCTGTCGACAGGAGTCTCTGTACTCAGTTTAGACCACGTCCCCAGCAGGACATCAGTGAGGGCCTCATTGAAGGGCAATAGGGTTCTGATGTGGAAGTCCCAGGCTGAAGCACCTCAGTCAGGAGGTTAGTCCTCACTGCCACTGAAGGCAAGTCGAGGCCCAGGACCTCAGCCGCTCTTCTCACCACCACTGAGTAGGATGCTCCTCTTCCGTAGCCACAGAATGGAGATAAAGCATCCCAGAGTCAGGGGAGGTGTCCAACACTCTGGCTTTACCCAATTCCAGGGCCCAGTCCATGGAAGGGTCTTCAAGCTGGTAATCTAGAGGGGCCTGCGACCCATCCATACTCTCACCGTACCCATATTCATAGGTATAAAGGTCAAGATCCAACCTGGGGAGTGATGTTCCTGTTGAAGTCTGAATCAGCGTCAGGTGATGCTGTTCCTCCTCCTGGTCGCAGTCTGAAATGAGTATGGGATCGACGTCGATTATGGGCTCAACCGACAACTTCTGCACCAGTGCCGGTGAAGGTCGCAATGGCACAGCCAGCGCTGGGTCCGGAAATGGATCCTGGGGTACTCTCCGTAGCACAGGCCAAAGCCGCTAGTGCGGAACATGAGGGGGCCACTGCTGACCCTACTGGGCCAGAGGGCATCGCAGGAGAGTCGGTCCGCTCAAATACGAGGCGCATGGCCTCATTAAACTCCGAGTTGGGCAGGGGTGGCTCCGGCTCTCGGAAACTCTGGAAGGTGCAGAGCCGACCCAAAAGCAGGCTCCGGGGATATGACCTGGCATTCAGAGCGCGATTTTGGCCATGGTCGCACTCCAGACAAGACAAGCACATGAGGTGCAGATCCGTCACTGACATCATGCGGTGACAGGAATCACACAGCTTGAATCCGGTCTTATGGGAAGACATCTTGATGCACCAAGAACTGAAAACGTTCGACAAAAGGGCCAAAAAGTCAGTCAAAACACGTCTGAGTGTATCTCTTCTCTGGATGTGCGATAGCTTGGCACGAAAAGAACCTACATCAGCGTGCCGGGGTGGCGTTTATATATGATCGCAAACTTAAACAAGAGATGCAGAGTCGACAGACGCCACCTGATGGCATGCAAGGGTACTGCTCGAAGAAAAATCTCTGGATTCAGTTTGATGCCTGGAGGAAATTCTAAGGTAAGGAACTGCAAATAGAAGTCTCTATCATATATCATAGTTATATCTGAAAGAGTCGACAGTCATTGAGGTTTTTAATGATATTGTTCATGGTAAGCCCGAAGTGAAAGTTTAGGCATTTCAAACGCATTGCAAACAAGTTCATCTTCAGAGGGCCTCCACAGTTGAAATACCTCTTGAGACCTTCACCTGGAGCTGTAGCTCTTCCTTGTCATAGGTCTCCCCGCTAATGCTATCCGCTAGTTTGTTCTTTGCCTCAAGAAGGTGCTAGAATGTGTTTGAGCGACAGCCACTAATGTGAGGGGGGAACTGTAGCCATCATGATAACTCAGTGCTTGGATGAACATTGGTTGAAATGCATAGAAAACTAGATAAACACAAGTATCTGTGTTCCAGGAAAGAGATTTCTATGAGAGCTTGCTATCCGAGAGTCAAAATTTGGAAATGAACATAATTTGTACCAATAGTCACAGATGTCGATGACTGATATCAGGTAAGAATAATGTACCATTTAAGAATAATCTATAGAAAATCTTTACAGCAATTGTTACAACACAGTAATATATATGAGATACAATCTTGTCAGTTCATAGAAGATAAAATACTAAGAAATGGCCCGGTTACTTCTGCCCTGATACTTGTCATGAAAAAAAAATTGAAGTTTTGGAGAGACTGAAGAGCGGTCAATCAGAAAGAGTAGTTCAGAAGAAGAATTCTGCAAAGAGGATAGGAAAAATTGCCAATTTGTTACAACAGTTCTCTATCCTGGCTATCTTAACTATATCCACCACTCTACATTTTTGTTTTGCTTTTAGTGCTCATATTCCAGAAAATATTAAAAACTAATCAGAAAAAAAAATCAAAGCAAATTCTGCCTTTAATTAGGCATCGTTTTTGCCATACTAGAACATAATCTTTCCATCTTACAAGTGTTTGAATAACCCACGTGCGGATGGACACATTCAGTATACAAGAATAATAAAGTAGATGCTATTACAGAGAATCTTGGGACTAGCTTGAGTTCAAGAAACATGAAATTAATGGTGACTTGCAAGAGAGATAAAACAGCAAGGCTCAAACTACCTCTGAGTAAGGAATGGAAACACATATGTCAACAATAGCTTGGAGAGTGAAAATCCACAAATAAGCCAAGGGATGAGTAAATATGTCAATAGAGAATGGTGCCAGTTGGCTATGCTGTTCTTATCTAATTTAATTAGGTAACAATTAATGGTGAAACACACAACTTACGTGAAACACACAACCTATTTAACTCTCACCGCTATCTTCTTTTAGTTGTCCCATGAACATATTCATATATTTCTGCTTCTCGATTATATTTCCATTTGATTCAATATCCCTAACCCTTCTCAATCAGTCAGCAAAAACTGAACCTCTTACTCCAAAATGGCAGATTACTTGGGCACAAGTGGCAAGGGTATGCAGTTACTCAAAATGACACACAAGTAATGGATCTCACAGCGTAGAACATTTGATCCATATAGAAATGTAAAAAAAGAAGTGATCAGACTGGCATTATCGACTCCGAGATACATATGGTGACCTAACCAAATGCTAATAAAATGTAAAAACATATCTAAAATGAAGCACAGGTCTTTGGTTGATGAAGCTTCTTTTGGATAATGTCTGCTGATTGCAGGGACAAAGGTAAGGGCAGTGAATGGTTAGGGAGGTAGAAAGATTCAAATTTTGGCGGCAATTAACCTTTTCTCTTTGAGTGCTTACCTTGGCCTGGTGCCGAAAGACTGGGAACAGAGAGAGCTGCATCACTGGTGAAAGCTGAACAGAGATTCTCAGAAGAGGGAGAAGGTCTGTAAGGCTGCAACAGTTGGTTTAGTCCATTCTCAGGAATGCTGTCAGGAGGAAGGAGATATCCTTGCTGTGGATGTGTGGCTGAAGGTGCACTACAGGAAGAATGATTACCTGGAAAAAACAGAACATGGTCAACTATTAAAAAAAAAAACAACAACAAAAAAACAGAATACCCTCAGCATTTAAAAAACCCATCCAATCTACAAGTACATTTTAATCTCATATAATAAATATCTATGACTAAAAGGGTTACATAATTGACAGGTTTACAGATGATAGAAAGCAATGAGAACTGAAAAGCAAAGGTCATGGGAAGACTAACAGTAAGTAACCAAGCGTAATCTGTTGTCAAAGTGATTGTCAAAGTGACAAGATAATATTTGGGGGTCAACTAAAGCTCACCAAACCCAATAGGATATGAACTGGACCAGTTTACAAACACAAACCAGGAATTAACAATTAACGGGCAATTACTGAAGGTCTTTAAAGCAAGAAAACCACAGCAACCACACCATGAAATATATATATATATATATATATATATATATATATATATATATATATATATATATATATATATATATATATATATATATATATATATATATATGGAAAATGATGTCCCTTACCCAGTGTACATCTGTTTGTGGCATGTTCTGCTGCAGATTCACATGCTGTACATAAGGATTCCGACATCTAGTGTTTGGTTCAGAGTGTTACAAGTTGTTTTTCTTCGAAGAAATCTTTTCGAGTCACGGGACCGAGTGACTCCTCCCTTTCGGCTCCATTGTGCATGGGCATCGACTATCTTAGATTGTTTTCCCGCATAGGGTGAGGTAGGAGTGGTAGAATGAGAATAGTAAAGATGTCCATGCAATGGAATAGATATGTATGTACATAGTTTGCTCTAAAGTAATGTTTATTTACATATATACAATTTCTAATTGCAACTTAAACGGCTACAGGCTCCCGGGGAGGTGGAAGGGTGCATGTGAATCTGTAGCGGAACATGCCACGAACAGATGTACACTGGGTAAGTGACATTTTCCGTTCGATGGCATGTGTAGCTGCAGATACAGATGCTGTGCATAGACTACAAAGCAGCAATCCATCCAAAAGCAGTGGTCAGCCTGTAGGAGTTGAAGTTGTTTGAAATAATGTTCTTAGTACAGCCTGTCCTACTGTGGCTTGTTGTGTTGCTAACACATCTACACAGTAGTGCTTGGTAAACGTATAAGGTGTGGACCAAGTGGCTGCCTTACAAATCTCTGGCCTTTCTAGGTAACATACCAATGACATTGTTGCTCCTTTCTTTCTAGTGGAGTGTGCCGTTGGTGTAATGAGTAGGTCTCTTTTAGCTTTTAGGTAACAAGTCTGTATGTAACTATCCATCTGGCTATACCTTGTTTGGACATAGGGTTACCAGCATGGGGTTTCTGGAATGCGACGAACAATTGTTTAGTTTTACTAAATGGTTTTGTTCTGTCTATATAGTACATTAGAGCTCTTTTTATGTCTAATGTATGCAGTGCTCTTTCTGCCGCGGAGTCTGGCTGTGGGAAGAAGACTGGAAGTTCCACTGTTTGGTTTAGATGAAACGGTGAAATGACCTTTGGTAGAAATTATGGATTTGTGCGGAGAACCACTTTATGTTTGTGTACTTTTATAAAGGTTCCTCAATAGTGAAAGCCTGTATTTCGCTAACTCTTCGTAGTGAAGTGATAGCCACTAGAAATGCCACTTTGCAAGTTAAGAATTGGATTTGACAAGAATGCATGGGTGCAAAAGGTGGACCCATGAATCGTGTGCGTACAATATTAAGATTCCACGAGGGTACTGGTGGTGTTCTTGGCGGTATGATCCACTTTAGTCCTTCCATGAAGGCTTTAATAACTGGTATTCTAAATAGTGATTTTGTGTGTTTAATCTGCAAGTAAGCAGAGATTGCAGTGAGATGTATTTTGATGGAGGAAAAAGAGAGCTTTCCTTTTTGTAGGTGTAGTAAATAACCCACAATGTCTTGTATGGAGACATCTAGCAGTGTGATTTTGTTTGCTTGGCAGTAGAAAACAAACCTTTCCATTTATTAGCATATTAATGCCTGGTGGTAGGTTTTCTTGCCCGTTTAATGACTTCCATACACTTATTTGGAAGATTTAGATAGCCAAACTCTAAGACTTCAGGAGCCAGATTGCTAGGTTGAGCGTTGCTGGATTGGGGTGCCTGATCTGTTGTTTGTGTTGTGTTAACAGATCTGGTCTGTTTGGGAGTTCGATGTGAGGTACTCCCGAGAGGTCCAACAGTGTGGTGTACCACGGTTGGCATGCCCATGTTGGTGCTATGAGTATTAGTTTGAGTTTGTTTTGACTCAGTTTGTTGACTAGAAAAGGAATGAGTGGGAGAGGGGGAAAAGCATAAGCAAATATCCCTGACCAATTGATCCATAGAGCATTGCCCTTGGACTGAGGGTGTGGGTACCTGGATGCGAAGTTTTGGCATTTTGCGTTTTGTTTTGTGGCGAACAGATCTATGTCTGGTGTCCTCCACTGGTGAAAGTATTCTTGTAGTATCTGGGGATGTATTTCCCACTAGTGAGTTTGCTGGTGATCTCGACTGAGATTGTCCGCTAATTGATTGTGAATGCCTGGAATATATTGCGCTATTAGGCAAATGTTGTTGTGAATTGCCCAATGCCAAATCTTTTCTGCTAGGAGGCATAGTTGTGATGAGTGTGTTCCCCCCTGTTTGTTTAGGTAGTACATTGTTGTCATATTGTCTGTTTTGACGAGAATGTGTTTGTGAGCTAGAAGAGGTTGAAATGCTTTTAGTGCTAGGAAGACTGCTAGGAGCTCTAAGTGATTTATGTGTAGTTGTTTCTGTTGACTGTCCCATTGCCCTTGTATATTGTGATTGTGGAGATGTGTTTCCCACCCAATCTGTTGTGAGAATGGCGTGAGGCACAGGGTCTTGAAAAGGCATCCCTTTGTTTAAATTTACAGGGTTCCACCATTGAAGCGAATAGTGCGTTTGGCGGTCTATCAACACTAGATCTTGGAGTTGACCCTGTGGTTGTGTCCATTGTTTTGCAAGGCATTGCTGTAAGGCCCGTATTTGTAGCCGCGCGTTTGGGACAATTGCGATGGATGATGCCATCATGCCTAGGAGTTTCATGACAAATCTGACTGTGTAGTGCTGATTTGGTTGGATCTTTGGTACCATGTTTTGGAATGACTGTACCCTTTGTGGGCTTGGAGTGGCAGTCGCTCTTTGAGTGTTGAGCCCAAGTATTGTTGTAGTTGGGATGGTTGCAAGTGTGATTTTTTGTAATTTATAGAGAACCCTAGTGTGTGTAGGGTACCTATTATGTACTGTGTGTGATTTTGACACTGCTGTTGAGTGTTGGATTTTATTAGCCAATCGTTGAGATATGGGAATACGTGCAGGTGTTGTCTCCTTATGTGGGCCGCTACCACTGCGGGCATTTTGTAAATACTCTGGGGGCTGTTGTTATCCCGAAGGGTAATACTTTGAATTGGTAATGTTTTCCCTGTATGACAAACCTGAGGTATTTTCTGTGAGATGGATGAATGGGTATATGAAATTACGCATCTTTTAGATCCAGTGTTGACATGTATTCTCCCTGTTTTAGTAAGGGGACTACATCTTGTACCATGTGAAAGTGTTCTGATTTGATGAATAGGTTGAGAGTCCTGAGATCTAAAATTGGTCTTAGTGTTTTGTCCTTTTTGGGAATAAGGAAATATAGGGAATAAACCCCTTTTCCTTGTTGTTGGTGAGGTACTAGTTCTATGGCTTGTTTTGTTAATAGTGCCTGCACCTCTGTTTGTAACATTTCTAAATGTTGCGCCGACAGTTTGTGCACTCTTAGTGGAATATCTGGAGGAAAATGTGTGAATTCTATACAGTAACCATGTTGGATATTTGATAGGACCCATGTGTCCGTGCTTATGTCTGACCAATGTTTGTGGTAAAATCTTAGTCTTCCTCCCACAGGTGATGTGTGTTGGGGAGGTTGACGGGCAAGTTATTAGTGGCCTGCTTAGTGGGCTGAAATTTTACCCTTGACCTTGGGAATTGTCCCCTGAAGGACCCGCGAAACACCCCTCTCTGATATTGAGATTGGTAGGTGGGTTTTGTCTGAGAGGTGGATGCTTCTGAAGGCTGTTGCCTGAAACCCCCCTATATTGCGGTTTCCTGAATGTCCCTCTATATTGGGAAGAGTAGAGCGCGCCCATGGCTTTGGCCGTATCAGTGTCCTTCATTTTCTCGATGGCTGTGTCCACTTGTGGTCCAAACAGTTGTTGTTGATTGAATGGCATGTTAAGTACTACCTGTTTTATTTCTGGTTTGAACCCTGAGGATCTTAGCCAAGCGTGTCATCTAATTGTGACTGCCGTGTTCACTGTTCTTGCGGCAGTGTCTGCAGAATCTAATGCAGATCATATCTGATTATTAGATATTGCTTGTTCCTCTTCTAACACTTGCTGAGCTCTTTTCTGATATTCCTTGGGGAGATGTTGGATGATATTGCTCATCTCGTCCCAATGAGCTTGATCATAACGTGCAAGAAGGGCCTGCGAGTTTGCGATGCGCCACTGATTGGCATCCTGTGACGCTACCCTTTTTCCTGCCGCGAACTTCCGACTCTCCTTATCTGAAGGTGGTGCATCTCCAGATGACCGAGTTGGCTCTCTTTCTTGCAGCTCCAACCACTACAGAGTCCAGGGGGCAACTGTTGTGTGATGAACACTGGGTCCAACGGTGGTGGCTTGTACTTCTTTTCCACCCGCGGTGTGTGATGGGTTTCCCTTTCACAGGCTCCTGAAAAACTTGTTGGGCATGTTTAAGCATGCCTGGGAGCATAGGCAGGCTTTGGTAGGAAGCATGCGTTGTGGACAAAGTATTAAAGAGAAAATCGTCCTCCAGTGGCGCTGAATGCATGCTTAGGTTATGGAATACAGCAGCCCTGGCCAAGACTTGGGTGTATGAGGTGCTATCCTCAGGTGGAGAGGGTTTCGAAGGGTAGCACTCAGGGCTATTATCCGACACAGGGTGATCGTAGAGGTCCAAGGGATCTGCATGGTCTTGCGACTGCACAGTGTGTGTGGGTGACTGTGCAGTGGGCGTGGCAAGAGGTGACCCTGTTCTTTGTGGTGAATGTGGAGGAGAAGATTCTGGTGAAAAATGGTGAGTGGGCGATTTTTCCCTGGGCACTTTAGCCTTTGGCTGTTCAGTCTCTGATCGTCCCTGGAAAGCCAGTTTTCTTTTTAATTTGAGTGAAGGGGCAGTTTGGATCTTACCAGTATCCTTATGGATCGGTATCCTTGCCTGTGTTTTGTCAAACTCTTCCAGTTGAAGTTCCTCCTCAAATCTGTGTCTTTCCTTTAGTTGTTTAGAAAGTCCATGTCCCTCGGTGTACGAGGCTTTTTTCAGCTCCAAAGCCGTTTTTTCGGCACCGAAATGCCCATGCTGATGGAAGGCCTCGGCTCCGAAAGGCTTTTTCGAGGCTTCGTGGACTAGATGCAGAGTTTTTTCGGTGACGGATTCTCGGCTTGAGTACAAAGATTTCGACACGATTTTGGCTTTTTTTTAGTGCCGAAGGTGTAACTTGGTCACTGCTTGATTTTTTTTATGGGTCGAGTCATGGCCTTCCGGAAGTGGCGTTCCCGAGGCCTTATGCTTCTTAGGCTGACTGTGGGCTTGGGTCGGGGCAGGCGTACTCACGTGTTGGCCTGCTGTAGGCAGTCGGTCTGTGTCGGAGTCCTCCGAGTCCGATCCTTGGATGGAGATAGCCATCTCCTCCTCTTCGACGTCGAGGTGTTCTGAACTTTGACACCATCTGCATCCGTCTCGCCCTCCGATCCCTCAAGGTCTTCTTTGATCGAAAGGACTTGCAGGCCTCGCAAGTATCTTCCCTGTGCTCCGGTGACAAGCACAGATTACAGACACGATGTTGGTCTGTATATGGATACTTGGGGTGGCACTGTGGGCAGAAACGGAAAGGGGTCCGGTTCGTTAGGCTTCGACGTCTTCTGCGGTCGGGTCGACCAGGCACCGGTTGGGCACGGGAGCCCCGAAGGGCCACAAAGCTGTGTTTTGCCGGTGTCTATGCAAGATGTTTTCCGATCGAAAACAATACCAATGCTTTTCGGTGAAATCTAGTCTTTTTACGATTCGAATTACGGAGCGAAGAGGAACATGTCCGAACCCGATGTCGTAAAGAAAACAATCTAAGATGGAGTCGATGCCCATGCACAATGGAGCCGAAAGGGAGGAGTCACTCGGTCCTGTGACTCGAAAAGACTTCTTCGAAGAAAAACAACTTGTAACACTCCGAGCCCAACACTAGATGGCATGAACTGTGCACAGCATGTGTATCTGCAGCTACACATGCCATCGAACATATATATATATATATATATATATATCAATATATATATATCTATTTATAAATAAATACATGTACCTGACAGCTGGGGACTTCTGCTGCCATGTGAGCTGCCACGACTTGACTTGCTGCCTTTGCTTTTTGTGGGTTTCCGTCTCCTGCCAGAGAGAGGTGCTGCAGGTGGGATGATGACAGCAGGTGGAACCTTCCCCAGTGCTGTGTACAACAGCTCAATCTCTTGTTTTTGTCGAACCTGCAACTCCTGAATCTCTTTTAGGTGCCTGCGTAAATATAAATGATAGGTCAATAGGTTTTATGGGCTAATAATACATGCACAGGCAAGCCTTCACATGATCAGATGATTCAATCTCTCCCACATCACCATTTGTATAGAAAAATGTATTTCAAAATGTATTATGAAAATAATGAACAGCAAAAAAATCTTTATCAGACAATGGTTTTTCTAGACTACACGTTTGAAACAGGAGAAATATCCCAAAATTGCTTATTAAAGTTAATTCATACCATTTCATAGTTTTTCCTGAATTTGTAATTCACAGTTCAGTCACACCAAACATCTTTATATAGATTTGCACCTCTGAATTCCAACTTACTTATCTCGCAGTCTATGCAACTCTTTCTTAAGGTCCTCATCTTCAATATCAGATTCATTGTCACTACTCATGTAGGAAGAATTGAATGAGTTGCTTAGACTTTGTATACCCATATTAATCTTCGAGCCCAGGGGCTGGGGAGATACTGGGCTGCCCAAGCTGTCGTCCTGCTTCTTGTTCATCTCATTAAGGAAAGCCATATCCAGCTCAGATGATGGCCCATTTAACTGCAAAGTTAGACTTCTTTCAATCGGTTCAGACATCCTTCTCTTTGATAGGGGATAAATAACTTGCTCGGACTTTAAAGTTGGAAAATCTTGGTCTGTCTTGCAGGTCACATCATCTTTAGTTCGTGACACAGAAAAGCGGCCAACTTGATCTGTTGCTGTTGTAGTCACCTGAAAACGTCCAACCTTTGTTGAACATGTAGACACTAGCCTTGTAGTATCTGTTTTACATGAATGAGCACCATCTACAACATCTGGGGCAGATCTTTCAAGGGATGTCTGCTTTACCACTGTACTCTCAGGGCTGCTTCCAGACAAAGATGATGAAGTTGAACTACTTGTTGAAGATCGTGCTGGTATTCTGTTCTCCTCTGTCAATTCCTCATCAACTGCAACAGATACCTAGAAGCAAAGGAGGCAATTATTCATCACCTACAGTCTACAAAACTACACAATAGTACATTGGTTAAACCACAACTATAATTGCGTAGTCTCCATTTTACACAAAACAAACTCTAAAGCATTCTTTAAAGTATAGAGTTGCTAGACAATAACATTGTTTAGAAGTTAAGCATACTCTCTGGACCAGAAACTGAACAGTAAAGATTACTGTGCAGGTATGACACTCACCACATCAGTGAAATATACTGGGCACTGTTCTTTGTGTGTCAACGTCTGTCTTAAACACCTTAAAAATCTATTTAAGGGGAACATAAATCAATATGTTTCTTTAAAACTCTGCATTAGAGGAACCCTGTGCTGCACACTTACCTCAAAAAGTTCTCAAATAATAGAATGCACACCCCATATCGGAGTTTTAGTCTAAGAACCTGGTTATTGCCATTAGGAAGCGACATTAGAAATCAATGGTGGGCATAAAGAAGTGTATGGTATGCAGAGTTTGAATGCAAGCAATATCAAAATGCTGTCAGTCATGAGAGATTGTGATGTAGTGTTCTGGACCATGAGCCAGCCCAGTCACAAAGCAAATGTGCCCAACAAAAGCAAGCAACATATTAACCAAAGTAAGAGTGCACATACACTCTGGCATTAGCTAAGCTTTGAGGATTCATTTTTAAAACGAAAATAAATGGCTCAAGCCGAAACTCCAGACTTTGATCTTCCTTAGAGTGGGTCCTTAAAGAAGCTCTCTACCAAAAGTAACTAGTGCTTCATCAAGATGGACTAAAACAGGTACTTACTGTAGCTCTGCCATACAAGTATTTGTTTTTACTACAAAGCCTATAGTTTGCCAGGCACGTGAGAATTAAGTCCCTTGGAACCACTAACACCAGGAGTAGAAAGGTGGAGGGCAGAGTGTTACTGATAACTTTAAAGAGAATTCTCCTAGAGGACAACTAGGATTAGAGGTATTTTCTTCTTCTTTCTTCTCTTCCAAGGCATCCTCATTAACAGTCATAGGCAATGAATTGAATAGCAAGCCTATTCCATACAAAAAGTGGAATACTGAGCAAGGGATTATGAACTCTACTTAAAGGGTTTCCATAAGGATGACTGGCTGACCTGGGCATCAGGCCTGAACTCTGACACAAGGCAATAAGAATACATACACAGTACAGGAAGGAAAGACAATGATGGAAAAGCGGAGTGCTCTGGTGCCAGTAGGAGGGAATATAGGATTCAGAAGTACACTCTCACCCTTGAGGTCATTGCAATTGTCTTTAGATTATCCTAATGATGGAGAAACAGAAAACAAACTTTGATAGGTGGAAAAGTAATGTAAATTAAGGAAATACTGTATTTTCCAGGCATGTTCTTATGCTATTCTTAAGAGACAACAGTAAGAACCCCTTTAATGTTAGGGTATAGGAATAGTCTGTTAGTCTTTTAAGAACTTTTTCTAGTGTTCACGTTTCTATACAACCATGGAATGTGGACATGGAGAAGGACGCCCGCTCATCCAGGACCGAAGATCCAGTGTGGGTCAATCTCTTGCACATCTCTAGCGATGGTTAAAAAGAACTAGAGACCACCTGCTATCAGTATCATGATCACTCAGCACTGTCTGCTTGAGAACTTTTGGCATGAATGGAAGAATATGAAAAAATACTGACCTACTAAGTTGCATGGTAAAGAGGAAAGAAACAAACAGGAGTAAATGGGCCACCGTCAAATCAAACATATTAATGCAATGTGTCTTTTGCAAACACGGCCAGCTTTCTTTAGCAATTAAGTGGCCCAGTCTAGTGCGTTTTTGAAGCCAATGGAGTTTTCAATGTTGAGACTGGTTTTGGTGTCCATGTGGATTTAGGTGCCAAAGCTAACGTCTTTGCCGGTGGCAAAGGTTACCTTGGCTGCGTGGGCTTGTGCAGAAACCTCAGCCTCAAAGGATGCACCAGTTCAGCACTTGAAGCAAAGACCACTGTTAGCTCCCAAGCACTGAGTCAGTGCCGACCATGGTCCCAGGACAGTGGTGACCCACATGGTTGTTGCTTAGTTGTTAGACTCTAGGCCCGGCCCCCTCAGGGGCAGTGCTCAGCCTCTATTTGGGACTGTTGTCTTGGCTTGAGTGGTATTTCAGCGACGCTGGTACTCACAGTTGGAGTTGTCATCCGAGAATGTAAGGCAACTGTGCTTCTTTGTCAGACTCGGTGGAAAAGTCCACCTCTGGGAAAAGATGGTAAAGGAAAATGTTACCTAGCCTGTAAGTACTGCTTTGCATACTCCTGCCATCTAGTGTTGGGCTTGGACATTAAAAGTTACTTTTCTTTAAAGAAGCTTCAAGTCATGAGCAGCTGTGCAACTCCCCTTTAGTCCACAATGTGCATGGGCACCAAACTTCACCCTCAAATTGTTTTTCACTCAGCAGATGAAAGGTGTAAATGGAGAGTAGAGAATAATAGATTATGGGCTGTATGCATTACTGAGTGATAATACATTTCTACATTATTATTTGTTTAAGAAATTAACAGGTGCTATTACTGCCTGCGATTGCGGAGGAGGATGGGTGCATGGGTAGCTACAACCCTACATGCAATGAACAGATGCCTATATGTTAAATAACAGATGCTTACAGGGTAAGCATGTGAGGATGTCAATACATATGCATTGGACAGACTGTAAAGCAGTTTAATCCTTGTGGTGGATTACAGGCAGATTATGTAGGTGTTTCTAACAAAGTTTAGAAGACAGTATCGTCAACTACATATTTCTGACAAGCTAATATGGCCACACAGTAATGCTTTGTGAAGGTGAGTGGCACTGACCATGTAGCAGCTTTATGAATGTCTGCTAATGGCATGTTAACCAAGAAAGTCATGGTAGCTCTGTGTTTAAATGTAGTGTGCGCCCTAGGAGGTATGGGCAGTACTCATTTAGCCTTTAAGTAACATGTTTGGATGTATTTAATAATCCACCTAGCAATGTATATTTTGTAAATAGAATGACCTTTGTAAGGTTTAGCAAAGGACATAATTAGTTGATGGGTCCTAAAAGGTGTGGTCCTATCTAGCAATATAATACAAAAGCACCTGTTTTACACTTATGGGGTGTAATGCTCTTTCTGCTACAGAATCAAGTTGTGGAAGGAATATGTGCAGGCAAATTATCTGACTTAAATGGAAGGGTTATATTACCTTAGATAAGAACATGTGTGTCCCAAACATAGCTCTCTCTTGGTGAACTTGTAAGAATGGATCCATGAGAGTTAGAGTTTGTACCTCGTTAATGTGCCCGAGTATTTATTTATACAAGAAAAGTCACTCTTTATAAAAGCAACTGCAATGTACATGAGTGGGGTGGTTCAAAAAGGGGGCCCATAAGCCTTATGAGAACCACATTATGTTCCCAGCAGGTGCAGAATGTTTTCATGGGTATAATTCTTTGGAGCACCTTCATGAACGTCTTAAAAAAAAAAAAATAATCATCTGATAACGGGATGAATATTCCCTGTTTTGATTGAGAGTGACTAGACCAGCAGAGCAAGTAGATGTATGTGTTAGAGCTCCTTTGTGACGATGAAGTAGGTATGAAATGATGTCTTGAGCCAAACCTTAAAGGGGTCCAATTGCTTAGAAATGGCCAAGTCTTTTCCACTTAGCTGCATAAAATGATAAGTAGAAGGCAAAAGTTCCTGGACGAGTGGTGTGAAGAAGTGGCAGCAGCAGCTGAAATGCCATTACACTGCTGACTGGGATATGCTTTCCCTGTGACAGCATTCTGAATCAAACATCTGAAGGGATGTTTCTGATGGGGTTGACAATTGAACTTCAAGTCATTTAATAGGAAGCCTAGTCAGTGGGTAGAGCAGGTTTAGAGCTGTATGATTGTGTGCTAGATAGTGCTATCTGCTATTCTTGATCAACCGGTTGTCAAGGTACAGAACACATGAATGCCAGCTCTTTAGATCGGTAGCCATCAATGCATAACACTGGTGAAGACCCTTGGCGCACTGGTGAGCCCAGAGGATAGTAATGTGAACTAGCAATACTGTCCACTTACCACAGACCATAGGTACTTGTGATGAGCAGAGTGGATATGGATGTGGGAATTTGTGTATTTTGGACCTAACCAGTCATGAAGTCCCCATGCCAGAGCAGTAGAATTACAACTATGGAAATGTTCCACCAGGATGTAGCGGCTGAGTGTCCATAGGTCTTTCTTTGGAATGAGGAAGTATAATAAGCAAACTCCCTCTATGTGTTGATGCGGTGCACTGGCTGTGTGCCGCCCTCTTGGAGGAGTATTGACACCTCTCCCCGTACGAGAGGAGCCAATCTTGACTAAAGCTGTGATGGTGTGGTGGTATGTTAGGTGGGGTAATATGGAATTCCAGGCAGTAGTCCTGATGGACGATGGCTAACAAGCACTAATCTGAGATGATTTCCATCCACACAAGATGGAAATTTGTTATTCACCCCAGGACATGTTGGATGATAAGGAGGATGGAGAGTCAGTGCCTGTGAAAGGGCAGCTGCTTTACCAAAGCTGTTTCTTCCTCTGTCCTTACCCCTGCTCCCTCTATAGTCTCTTCCTCTGAGTAGCTTGTCCCTGTGTGGATGTTGTGAAAGACTTGGTTTTGGTAGGACTGTACCCAAGTTGGTGGTGTTGCTTTACTGCAGCCTTTAAACTGTGGCCCAAAAATTGAGCCCCATGGAGTTGTGGATTGCAGTGCCCCTATGGACACAGAAAACTCAGTATACTTCTTGATCTGTTCCCCATCAAACAGGATGTTGAAACGAAGCCATGCTACTCCCGGAGAGCAATGGCTTTAACTCTGCCAGATGCAAAGTCCGCTGCATCAAGGGCACACCTAATGTTTGCACTGGAAATAAAGTTCCCCTCTGCAACTCATTCTCCCCCCCTCTTCCAATAGACCTCAGAGAGGTGCTGTATCAGGGCCTCCATTTCCTCCCAGTGATACCTATTTTATCTTGAGAGCAAACCTATAGAGTTGGTGATTTACCACAGGGTAGCTGCCACCTACTGTAAACCTTCTCCCTGCAGTGTCAATATACTTTAATTCTTTATCACGAGGAAGTGTCCTCAGTTTACTAAGCAGATGCCTGTTTTCTTGCTGTATGGATTATTGATCCAGGAGGAGGTGGTGGCAGAATGGGGAGGGACGTGCTCTATAATGTAGAAACTGTCACAGACAGACACCCTAAACTTCCTCTCTACCACAGGCGTAACTGCCTTTTTTGCTTCAACAGGATCTTTAAAGTCTTAAAAGGTCTCCGGGATGGTCTTGAACATTGGCAGAAACAACTGCACATTCAATCCTTGAGAAGATTTTTACTAGGAAGTCACTGCCCTCTTGAATGGTGTGCATCTCCCCCTTTTCACAATGAGCTGACCTCTGAATAATTGCATGATATGTAGTAGGGGCTTGGTGAAATAAGGCTCAAGTTCTGACTCGTTCTGTGGGTTAACATTATAATCGTCCCATGATCATCCCCAGCTCCTGCTCCCACCAGTTGATTATATGGTTCTCCCTCCTGGTAATGGCAGCTGGTGTAAGAGTGAACTACTTTCCATGATCGAAACTGCATGGACAGTTATGCAATGGTTCAAATGGTGGCCCCATAAGTCTGGTATGTACAATATTGAGATACCAAGCAGGTGCAGGGGGCACTCTGGGTGGAATTACTCTTTTAAGGCCTTCCATGAATGCTTTAACAACTTGTACTTTGCAACAATGCATGACAATATCCACTGTTAGATATATTCACTGGATGTTTTTTGACCATTCATGCTCCAATCTGATGAAAAAAACCTTCATGAAATGTCTACAGGTAGGAGTCAATGAGATGCTCAACAAACTCCCATAATGACTTGACATACTTTTAAAAGAATACTGTGGCACTTTCAGCTCTCACCGATTTGGTCAACGAAACACAAGCTTTCTTCACTACTACATTCATGTCTTAGCTCCTTTTCTGAGCAAGCTATGAAGTATAAAGATGATTGTAGCTTGTTCTGTGATGCCAATACTATAGGTAAATCTAATGGTGGGATATTTTCTATAAAATGAGAGTCCAACCTTTGAGCCCTGTATTCATTCAAAGATGTAGGAGGAAGATTGTTTACAGATTAGGTGTTATAAGACCTGGAAGTAAAGATAAACATATGCACAACAAGCACATTTAGATGCTACAGGATCCAAGATTTACGGAGTTTTCAGGCTGCACCTCTTGTCTTTAAACATGATGAAGGTATCCATTGGTGACATCCTTAGAGGCAAAAAGAGAGCAAGATCCTAAGCTTGTGTGAAGATATCCTGCAGGAGAATTTATGTGGCCTATAAATGAGAAGTGCTTTACCCTTGCAGACTTTAAACTGCATCATGGAGAACTTATTATTCTCTTTGAAGGTGCCTTCTCATAACTGCAAAACAGATGTGTGGACTCTGACAACTATGGACTCGAATGTCTGATCTCAGTTTGAACTGTCCCCGTGGCTGTTCCCTAGGCTCAGGTAAAGCTGACCTAGTTGTGGAGCAGACAGTGCCATGAACCATATTTTGAGGGTTCAAGTCTGTCTGTGTCAGGGATTCACAGGGACCTTGTCTGAAGCTTATCCTTGAGGTTCTGACACCCAGCATGTAAGTAGCATGCCTCAACACTGAAAAGCACAGTGACATATGCCTCAAAGACCAACATCCGACACTTCTCTATACACCTCTTGAAAACAGTGATGGTGAAGCATGCAATTTGAGGGAGCACTGGGGTTGTCAAGAAAGGATCCACATAAGTCTCATAAATGGAAATTACCCTTCCTGACACTTTTACTTAACTACGACCATGCAGCTGTAAATGTCTTTGCAGTAGGAAATCTGGGGTGCCCCAAAGAGAATTCTCAATTGGCCACCAAGGAAACCTTCTCTGTCCCTCGGGATCGCAAATTGCATTTCTATGTTAAGTAGGCACTTCTAAATGGTGTGACTATCAGACAAAGGGACATCTACAAGTTTGAATTTCCTTGACGTTTGGTATTTGCAGTAGGATCCCAATATTTGCTAAAACTATTTAGAAAACAAGCATTGGCAATGCCTATAGGTCAGGCTTTAAGGAATGTTGCATGGTTATATGAAGCATTACAAGTAAATAGCATGGGAATATATATGTATTTATGTGGAAGCAAAGAACTGTAGAATAGTGGTGTTGGTTGAAAGGCCAGGTGAGTGTTGCACTGTCAAGAGAACGAAAAATACACAAAGGTTAATGACTACCCTCCTCCCATCCGTGGTGCTGTGAGAGAAAAACAGCATCAATTATCTAGCTATTTGAGGAACTTCAACAGCATTCCAATGTCATGTGTGTTCATTAAGTTCAGGCTTAGCTGAATAAACAATGATGACAGCAACGTAGTGAGCAAGGATATCTTTGTGGAAGCACACAAGTTGTACCCAATCAAAACATGTACCCCTGGCTCCCAACATATGGATGGAGCCAAAGCCCCGCTCTCGTAATGCTCATATAATTGTCTGGTGACACCTGCGCTATCAAGTTAGATCATAAAAACAGACTGAAATAAGTTGCTCTTACCTGAAATCGTCCCATCTTGAGAACTCCAACACCAGAACCGAGTGTTCCCACGAGAGAGTCTCTGCTCTCCAACCCTAAGACAACAACAAAGCTTTAAACTGCCGGAAATCACACAGTCAAACAATTATTTTTTGCTTGAAAGATTTTCACAGACAATCCACAACAGGGCCCACTGCATCTGTTTACATTAGTGGTGTTCAAACTTTTTAATGGTGGCATCCCCCGCGTGGGAGGGGAAGGATGGGTTTGGCATCAGCCCCTCATAATGAAAATATTCTTTCACAATAATGCTATAAAATTGACAACGTTCAACTATGTCTATACATATTTGAACATTGCAGTTAAGTTTTGTTATCCCATTTAAAAATGCAGTCAACCACATGATTGCCAAATATCCTAATCTGGTCTGCCAGGTCTTACTACAGTTTGAATGTATCCACAGTGTGATTCTGTGTCAGAAATTGGTATTGCTAGCCCATTACGGAGTGGCTAACTCCAGCTCATTTATTTCACCCAAAGCAAAGCACTGTTATCAGAATGATGGTTCTCTTGACAGAGCATGGCGCTCCCCCTTGGATCAAGTGAGGCCCCACCAGGGGGTGGGGGCCTCCCCCAGATTGAAGACCGCTGGTTTACATAGAACCAGGATGATAACAATCTCCTGATTTGTAATTGCCTTCTAATTCATACTGGGATACTGTGTCTGGTCTCTATTTCCACTTTATATTTTATTCTTCACACGTTGTGTTGTTTTCATACATTTCCCATATTCATCTTCTCAGGCTGCTTTTTAATCATTTGTTAGTTTATCCACAGCCCACCATCCTTCAGTTCTAGGTTATTCCACAATGAGTTGATACTCTAAGTATAGTTTACAAACCAGCCGTTTCGACCATCTCTATTAAAGATATCTATTAGATGGAAACCTAGAAGCAGATAAAAACAATCCACTACATCCTGTCAGCTGGAGTCCCTTCCTTGGCAGAAATATGTTTCCCTGTATCATTCACTGGCCTATATGAATTAATCTGCTGCTCTGCTCCATCATTTTTTATAGTAGCCTGTTCGGTGCCTTAAAACAACACAAGATTAATCTACCCCTCAATCTCCAGTTTTTTAAATGTTAAGTACACCATATCAAGATATGCACTTGAACCCTTTAAAGTTACTTTTCTTCCTTCATATGCCTTTGGCACTTAAACTCCAAAGTGACAGGTAAAGTGTACGTGGCACTGCAGAAAAAAGGCATGACCACATCTCCAGCATGGCCCTGTCACTTCTCTATGTCCACTAGCTTCTTTTCCTTATATGACTTTCGAGCACAGAAAAATACAAGGGGGCTGCAGCAATAACAACCAGAAAAGGTTCACCCAAATCTATTCTCAAGCAGGACCTGAAGAAACTGAGGTTTACTCTAGAAATATCCAATACATACAGTTAGTATGGGTTGTAGTCCAAGTCACTTTTTCATGAATCCTACTGATAGCCATGTGGCTTCGAAATGTCACTGAAAATGACTTTGCACTAACAGAATGAGCAAACATTTTTTAAAAGAAAAGCTATAAATGGGATTAACACAATCATGCAAGATTCTAATCACCTAGGATTGTACATCTTTTGATGCTTCATTGCCGCCTTAGTGTTCCGTAAGTGATACAAAGTCTGCTCTAAAAGCTCTCCTCACATAAAAGTCAGGAAGGATTATGGTACTTACCATGTAAGCATCTGTTCGTGGCATGTAGCACTGTAGATTAACATGCTCTGCATACTTCTTGTATCTAATGTTGGGTCCTGATATGTGCAAATTGTTTTTCTTCAAAGAAGCTTCTGAAGGCAGGAGGTAAAGTGGCCCCTCCTCTCTGTGATACTGAGCATGGCCATCAACTCCACTATTAGATTGTTTTCCCGCAGTTGGGCGAGACTGGAGTGTGAGAAAAGTGTTAGAGATGTCCATGCATATGAAAGTATAAGAGGATACTGCGATGGTCTGGGGAGGAGGGTGGGTGCATGTGAATATACAGCACTAAATGCCAGGAACAGATGCTTACAGGGTAAAACAAGCTATTCAATGGCATGTGTGGCTTTAACTACACATGCTCTGCATACACTGTAAAGCAGTGCCCTCCAGAGAGTGGTGGCTAACCTGTGGGTGTTGCAGTTGTTTGAAAAAGTGTAGGAAACACTACCTGTTCTACATTTTCTTATAGGCTTGCTAATACATTCATACAGTAATGTTTAGTGAAAGTATGTGAAGTTGACCATATGGCTCCTTTACAGATTTCAATTATGGGTATATTGCTCAGGAAAGCCATGGATGCTCCTATCTTACAAGTTCAGTGTGCTTTAGAAGGTGTGGGCAAAGTTCTTGCAGCTTTGGTGTAACAAGTCTGAATGCATTTAATTATCCATCTTGAAATGTCAGATCTAGATATGGCCTTCCCTGTGCCAGGGGGCAAAAAAGGCTACGAAGAGTTGCTTGGTTTTAGATAACTCTTTAGTTCTGTTAATATAGTACATTAAAGCTCTTTTACATCTAGTGTGAGCAGAGCTCTTTCTGCAACTGAATCGGGTTACGGAAGGAAAGCCGGTAACTTGAATGACTGATTTAGGTGGAAACCTTTGGAAGGAAGTTTGGGTTAGTGTGAAGGACTAACCTATCTCTGTGAATCTGTAAAAAAAAAAAAATAAAAAAATAAAAAAAAAAAAAGTATTTCAAGGTTAGGGCTTGGAGCTCAGTGATATGCCTTACTGAAGCGACTGCAATTAAAACAACTACTTTCCATGATAGAAATGCAAGAGGATTTTTATGCACAGGTTCAAATCGTGGCCCCATAAGTCTGGTAAGTACAATATTGAGATTCCAAGCAGGTGCGGGGGGGCACTCTGGGTGGTATTACTCTTTTGAAGGCCTTCCATGAACGCTTTAACAACTGGTACTTTAAACAATAAGTGCTGTCTGTTTTGCAGGTCTGCAGAAACATGCAGACATATTGAGGTGTACGCTAGGCCACAAGCCTGCAAATGAAGTAGATAGACAATATTTAGAACAATTGTTTTCCACTTAGCAGCATAATACAATCTGGTTGTGGGTTTACGTGCCTCCTTGAGAATGGTCATGCATTATGGGGGGGAGATTCAAGTATCCAAATTCTATGACTTCAGGAGCCAAATCCTTTGGATTTAGATGCCTGACTTTTCCATGTTTTGGAGTGAGAAGATCCAGGTGGAGGGGAATCTTCTTGTATAGCACTACCGAAAGCTCGAGTGTGTAGTGAACCATGGTTGTCACACCCAAGTAGGAGCTACTAGAATGAGGGGTGACAGACGTCTGCCTGAGCTCCCGAATCACAAACGGAAAAAAGGGAGAGGCAGAAAAGTGTAGACAAAAATCCCCGACTAGTTTATCCACAGAGCATTGCCTTTGGATGGTGGGTGTGGGAGCCTGGTGGCAAAGTTTGGGCATTTTCCACTGCCTGTGGTTGTGAACAGATCTATATGTGAAAACCCCCACCTGTGAAAATACTAAAGGAGGACTAGGGACAGAATTCCCATTCATGGACTTGTTGCTGCATCCTGCTGAGGAGGTCAGCAAAATCGTTGTTCGTTCTTTGAAAGTGTTTCACTAACAGATGGATGTGGTGTTGTAGTCCCAAACAATCTGAGATAGGCGTGATAACTGTAGCATGTGTCCCCCCCGTTTCTGTAGATAAAACACAGCTGTTGTGTTGTCAGTCCGGACTAAGACAACTTTGTCTGTCGGGTGAACTAAGAAGGCTTTGAGCGCCAGATAAATGGCTTGAAGTCTGCAATCTCAGAGTCCCTGGAATGTGAGGTGCTGTAGGTGAGCACCCCATACTGGGAGGGACATGTTCCCCTTTGAGAATTATCTGTCGAACAGGGTCGAGAAACATCCTCCCTTTTGATAGGTTTTGTGTTTTCCACCATTGCAGAGTGTGATGTGTGAGGCTGCCTACCAACACTAGATCTTGTAACTTACCCTGTGTCCGAGACCACTGATTTGCCAGACATTCCTGCAGTGGGCCCATGTGTAGCCTCGCATGTGGTACTTTTTTTTTTAAATGGAGGACGCCATCATGCCTAAGATGCATTGATCTTTTCTGACATTTCTCCCCCCCCCCAAACTAAATTCTTATTAGCAAGTATTACTCATATACATCACTACAGGAGCATTTAAATACACATATGTTAGTCTGCACACTTTCAGAGTTGCCACCAAATGATAACATCTTATTAACAATCTATTACCCAACATTCCCCCATCCTCCCTCATCCACCTCTCCCCCCAGATGAGTCAGGTCTAGGATGCTTGGAGTGTGGTGTTTTGGGCCGTCTATGGCTAATATTCTTGAAAGTGGAATATTTAACTACTCTGTTCATGCTAGATTAGTAATATTGTGGAGGAGGCAGCAGGTCTTAAATGTTAAAAAAAGCACAGGTGTGGATGTCTTGAACAATCCCCGTTGCCCAGACGTCCAATACTGTGATCAGTTCAGTGACTGGTCTGGGGTTCTATGGGTCACTTCTTTCATACTATACCATGCCCTTGCCATGTCTAGTGGCCTCAACCCTCTCTTGGCCTCACAGAGTAGAGAGTCCTCTTCACAGGCTGCCCATTTCTCTAGTACTCTGCACCATCTAGTTACTTTTGGACTATTTGGGTTTTTCCAGTGCATGGTAACTGGCTAGGATGTAGGCCAGATCCTGGAACCTGCTGGTCATCTTCGTCTTAGGTGCAGAAATCATCCCAATAAGCAGTGGCCTAGTGCACAAGGGACTTCCTTATCTATAATGTCTGCCACCATATGTGTCACCTCCTTCCAATATGTTACGGACAATCCTAGAACATGTGTTTGAATTTTGCCCCTAGTGTTCCACATCTTGGGCACCCTGCCCACGTTGTATCGAAATGTTGGTTGATCTGCCCCGGTGTCAAGAATGCTCTATGTAATATGAAGAAGGTTACCAGCTTGAATCTAGCATTTCTCGAATCCTTGGGGGTTCTTTCCAATATAATTTCTCAAGATTTGTCTGGTATGTGGGTCCCCAAATCCCCTTCCCATTTAAGCTTCAGAGATACCAAGGGGAGGGTTGTATAACCGCCTGTATTATATTGTATAGGTTTGTGACTGCTTTGAACGTGCCTGATGAAACTGAGGTAGATGTTGGTAGCCTGTGCTTTGGGCTCAGCTAGGCCTGCTCCCCAATGGTGGCGAATGACTGCAGTATCCGATCCGTGCATAGAAAATGCCCTCTCGGTATGTCGAACTCAGCTCTGAGATCGTCGAAGGGGATTACAGTACCGTCTCTAAAAAGGCTACCAACTGTTAACACTCCCGCTGCTTTCCAGGTAATTAACCCTTCCTAGTTACCCATATGTGGCAAGGGTCACAAGAACAATAAAGGGAAGTCTGAAGAGTAAGGAACTAGTGTATCCAGCGTTGAATGATTACCCTCAGTTCAGGTGTCGCCCTCTCGTCCCACCCCCTTCAGTTGTCCGATTCTCAACAAGACTTCCATCAGTCTCGTTAGTAGAGGGGTAAAGGACTTCATCAATCCTCCGAGGCACGTCTACTCACCAGCCACTGTGTGAACCACTGGAGTTGTGCAGCAAGATAATAAGATTCAAAGTCAGGGACTACTAGTTCACCATCTGTCAATTTTCTCTGTAGTTTTACCAAAGGCTCACTCTTTCGGTTAGTTTCTCATAGGAATGACATTAGCAGGGTATCTAACTCCATGAAAGCTGACCTGGGTATCCAGGACATCTACGTAAAGTAGTACAGCAGCCTCAGTAAAACTATTATTTTGAGGAGAGCCACCCTACCGGCCAGCAACAGGGGTAATGTCTGCCAGAAGGCCATATCTGCTTGGATGGATTGTATAGCGTGGCCCACATTACCGTCCAAAATGTTGCGCATATCATGATATATTTTAACATGAAAATACGGTGGTTCCCACAGTAGGGCCCCTAGATCCAGGGGGGATACACCAGTGGACGGCAGGGGGAAAAGGCGGGACTTCTACCAGTTTGTGCAGATTCCCGATAGGGCACCGAACTTGGACAACAGGAGTTGGGCAATCCGGCAGATCCCTCCACATATTTCCAAGGAAAACATATTAAGTTGTCCACATATAAAGATATGCGCTGCCATGCACCACCTGCTCGTATCCCCTCGCTCCATCTCCCTCGCGAGTCAAGGTTCCATAGCTAGCATGAACAACAACGGAGCACGGGGGCAGCCTGTTTGGTGCTCTGCTCAACTGAATTACTGTCAGAAATTGTTGGCCGGTGCGGGACCTAGCCACAGGGGCAGTGTATGAACTGTTCTGACTTATGCATTGATTGGGGTGAAACTGTTGCAACAGGGTTGTGATGTTATGAATCCTGACTGCAACTGGATAGGCTACTCCTAGCTGTGTGTGGAGGACAGCTTCTAGATATAGCTGGACTTGTGAAGGTTGGAGGTGTGATTTCTGTATGCTGATGGTAAACCCCAAATAATGAAGAAAGTGAAGCATGGTCTGAGTGTGTTGCAGGCACAGTGGAAGCATACTGGATTTGATGAGCCAGCCGTTTAGATACAGGGAGACATGAATATTCAGTCAGCACAGATGTGCTGCGACTACCTCCAAACATTTGGTAAAGATACGAGGTGCGGTAGTGCGCCGAATGGGAGCATTTGGAACTGGTGATGTTTTCCCTGTATAATGAACCTGAGGTAGTTGCAGTGAGCTGGATGGACTGGGATGTGAAAGTAAGCGTCCTTTAGGTCTAATGCAGACAAAGGTGCCCGGCTGTAGCAGAGGCAATCACATCCTGGAAAGTTATCATATGAAAGTGTTCTAACAGGATGTTACAATTTATTGGCCCGAGGTCTAAAATAGGCCGAAGTGATCAGTCTTTTTTGGGAATTAGAAAGTATAGGGAGCATATTCCTGTGCTTTTCTGATGAGGAGGGACTGGCTCTATGGCCCCTGTCTGTACTTCTTGATTTAGCAAATTTAAATGTTCTATGGAAAGTTTGTGTTTATAAGGTGGGATGTTTGGAGGTGTTCTGATCATAGACATTCCCCGACGGTTGGGTGTGGTGGTGGGGGGGTGGGGAAGAGACAAGAAGAGACTCACTGTTTGGAGATGGAAGAGGGCGCAAATGGAGGCACCCTTTCTACAACCCATGGAGTTGTTCCCGCTAGATGAACCTCAGTAATATCCCCTTGAAGGGGAGGTATGATGTTGTTGCCTATAGGAGGTAGGGGCATCTGATGATGTTGTTTTGGTGCCCCGATTGTATGTGGGTCGTCAAAAAGGAGCCACGGGGAGTGGGACTTTGAAGTGCCCCCCCTTGATTTGGCAACTTCTGTGTCTTTTAATTTTCTCTAAAGTTCGAGCCACCTGGGGACTGAAGAGATGTTGGTCAAAAGGGCATTTAAAAGTGTCTGCTGTACTTCTTTAAAAAAACAGATATGCGCAGTCAGGCATATCTACACAACAGTATACTTGTGTTTATGCTCCTGGCAGTTGTGTCTGCTGTATTAAGTACACACCTGAACGAGTTGCTAGAGATCAGTTTGTCCCCTTGAACGATTTGGTGACTTGTCATATCTTGCCAAAAGCCCCTGAGTGTTGGCAACTCATCAATGGTTGGTTGCCTGTACTGCTACCCCTTTACCTCATGCATGAATAAGTTTAGACAAGTTATCGGGTGGAGGGGTATCTGATGATGTTTGGCAATTAGCCCTTTTGTGAACATTAGATACTACTGGGGAGCCTGGAGGGAGGTGACCCCTAATGTAAGGAAGATATGAAGGTGCTGCTTTAATTTGTATCCACTCAGTGTAATACAGGCGCATACCAGATGGATAAGTTACTTACCTGTAAATCCTAGTTCTCTTCCAGGGGTATCCTCATCAAAGTCATAAACATTGAATATTCCCGCCCTTGTGCGGGGACCCCGGAGCATATATAAAAATACACACATATTATACATGTGTAAAACAGCAATGCAGGCTATAATTATAAACAGGCTAAAATGCTTTATTTCTATGAAGTTTTTTTTTGTTTTATATTATAAAATTACAATAGAGAATAAATATCTACCCAAGCCCCCAAAACTGGGCTTAGGGAAGTAAGCAGCAGTAAACACTAGAGAAAAAGAGAAAAAACTACATTGAAAAACAATGGAGCATTCTTAGCCAATAGGCTGCATGCAGGTTAACACAGGAGAACCATAAAAACTTTGGCACCGTGCCTTTAAGACCCTGAGCACCTCCAGTATCCCACCATGCCTCAGGGGTGAAGGAAAGGTGACAGTTGGTTCACAGTTAGGTCAGTACTTTTTTACGGAGACAATCTGTGTAACTGATTCAAAAGACAATCTGTCCTGCACTTCTAGGAGACGTGAGTCCGGGGAGGAGGGTGGGTTGTTTATGACTTTGATGAGGATACCCCTGGAAGAGAACTAGGATTTACAGGTAAGTAACTTATCCTTCTCTTCCAGGGGATCCTCATCAATAGTCATAAACATAGAATAGATTAGCAAGCCCATCCCTAAACTCTGCGGACTGTCTACCAGAAGTGCAGGAATAGATACGTATTATGCAAATAAATTTCTCAGAGAGGCCTGCCCCACTTGGGCATCCGCTCTTGCATCTGAGTCCAAACAGTAATGTCTAGTAAACGTATGTACAGACTTCCATGTAGCAGCCTTACAAATCTCAGATATTGGAACATTGTTAAGGAGGGCAGCAGTAGCCGCTTTTCCCCTTGTGGAATGCGCTTTAGGCCTAGCTAGTAATTGTTTATTAGCCAGCTGGTAAGTATTAACAATACAAGAAACTATCCATCTTGATATAGTTCGTTTAGATGCTGCCTCTCCTGTTCTCAAATGACCATAATTTACAAACAAGCGGTTGGAATGCCTAATCGCTTTTGTTTTATCCAAATATAATTTCAGCACTCTTTTCAAGTCTAAGGAGTGCAATGCTTTCTCTGCCGGAGTCTCCGGATTGGGAAAGAAAGTAGGTAAAGATATAGTCTGATTGATATGGAATTCTGACACCACTTTCGGAAGGAAAGATGGGTGAGTTCGCAGAACCACTCTATTGTTGTGAAAAACCGTGTACGGTTCTTTGGAAGACAAAGCCTGAATTTCGCTGACCCTCCTCGTCGAAGTAATGGCCACCAAAAAAGCCGTCTTCCACGTAAGGTGCTGTAAAGAGGCCTTGTGTATAGGTTCAAAAGGAGGGCCCATAAGTTTTGACAATACTATGTTCAGTTCCCATGGAGGAGATGGTCTCCGAATGGGCGGAAAGACTTTTTTCAAACCTTCTAAGAAATCCTTGACTACAGGTTTCGTAAAGAAGGATTCCTGAGAAGGTGACTTACGATAGGCTGTAATGGCAGACAAATGTACCTTAATAGATGATACCTGCAGACCGGACTTTGCCAAATGAAGTAAATAGGACAGTATGACATCCTCCTGAGCCCGTATGGGATTCTGGCCTTGTTGACAGCACCATATGTAGAATCTCTTCCACTTAAAAGCGTAAGAACGCCGCGTGGAAGGTCGTTTGGACTCTTTCAAGATGTTCATACACTCCTGTGAGAGCCCTAGGTGCCCATACTGCAGGAATTCAGGAGCCATGCTGTTCAGCTCAGAGAGGGTAGGTTGGGATGTAGAATCCTGCCCTCCATTCTGCTCAGAAGATCCGGTCTGCACGGCAGCCTCCTGTGAGGTTTTTCCGATAGGTTGAGGAGATCTGTGTACCAGAATTGACGCGGCCATTGTGGCGCTATGAGAATCATTCTGGTTCTGGATCTGTAAAGTTTGTTGATCACTGCCGGTATGAGGGGAATCGGTGGAAAGGCGTAGAGAATTATCCCTGACCAGTCGATCAACAGGGCATTCCCTCGAGATCCCGGACGGTAGAACCTGGATGCGAAGTCTGGGCATTTCTTGTTTACTTCGTCTGCGAAGAGATCCAATTGAGGTCGACCCCATTGAGCGAAGATGTATTCGACGACTTCGCCGTGTAGGACCCAATCGTGTGCGTCCTCTAGGTGTCTGCTCAGGAAATCTGCTTCCACGTTTTGTTGCCCTGGCAGGTGAACCGCTGTGACATTCCTCTGGCCAGGAGCCAATGCCATATCGTTTGGGACTCTCGAGATAGGGGTAGTGATCTCGTTCCCCCCTGTTTGTTCAAATAATACATCGTGGTTGTATTGTCCGTTTGTATTAGGAGAGTTTTCCCCTGAATTAATGGTGTGAAAGACTTGAGAGCCAGATGGACCGCTCTGAGTTCCAGCAGATTGATGTGGTACTGCTTTTCCTTGTCTGACCACAGGCCCTGAGCTTGAAGGGGACCCAGATGAGCCCCCCATCCCTGAAGAGACGCATCCGTTACCAGAGTGTCGGATGGAACTACCTGGTGAAACGGAGCACCTGCTGACAGGTGAGGTGTGTGCATCCACCATTTCAATGACTGAAGTGCCGCTGCCGGTAGTCGCACTCTGTCCTCCCAGCGACCTGTCCTTTGGCTCCAGTTGCTCTCCAATGCCTCTTGGAGGGGCCTCATGTGCAGTCTGGCATTTGGGACAATGAAAATGCATGATGCCATGGAGCCCAGCAGCGATGTCACCTGACGTGCCGTAGGCGCGTTGGCTTTCAACAGGTCCTGACACTTCCTGCCTATTGAGGATAGTCGTTCCTCCGAAGGATACACTCTTTGGAGTTCTGTGTTTATTATAGCTCCCAGGTAGTGAAGGTTCTGTGTTGGAATCAAGGTTGACTTTTGGCAATTGACCTGAAGACCTAGAGACTCGCAAACCCTGATCACAATGTCCCGATGACTTCTCGCCTGCTCCGGAGAAGAAGCCTTCAGTAACCAGTCGTCTAGGTATGGGTAGATGAATATCTTTTGTTTTCGAAGATGTGCCGCTACCACCGCCATACATTTCGAGAAGACGCGTGGGGCAGATTTCAGGCCAAATGGTAGAACTCTGAACTGATAGTGCTGTGACGCTACTTGGAAGCGCAAGAATTTCCAATGCTTGGGAGCTATTGGGATGTGAAAATATGCATCCTGCAGGTCGATGGAGCACATCCAGTCTCCCTGATGTAGCTGAGGGAAAATCTGGTGAAGCGCTAGCATCCTGAACTTCTGTTTTCTTATGTATTTGTTCAGCAGCCGTAAGTCCAGAATTGGTCTGAAAACGCCCTCTCGGCCCTTTTTCGCCACCAGAAAATAACGGGAGTAAACCCCCTTTCCTCTGTGCGCAGGTGGAACCCTTTCTATGGCATTCTTTTGTAAGAGGGCGAGAGCCTCTTTGCGCAGCAGGCTGAGATGAGATGGATTGCATTTTGCTGGTGGCAAGTGTGGTGAAGGCTGTTTGAAAAGAAGAGAGTAGCCTTTTCGACAATATTGAGCACCCATTTGTCTCTTGTGATAGAGTGCCACTCGTGAAGATAACCTGCAATACTTCCCCCCACCGGAGTGGTGTACAGTGTCGAGGGAAGCGAGATCTCATTGTTTGGCCGGCGCTTTCGGTGTGGACTGCTGAGGTCTACTTGACCCTCGCTCCCTTGTGTTTCTTCGCTGAAAGAGAGGGCGTCCCTGCCGTTGTTGTGGCCTCTGGGACCAGTGAGGGGTTTGAACCCTCTGCTGGAAAGGGCGCCTGTCATAAGGCCTATACCTTCTCCTGAAATCTTTCTTCCTTTCCAGGCCTACGGCCCTCATGGTGTCCACCTCGGTCTTCATGCGGGCCATTTCCTCGTCTGCATGGGTACCGAACAGCGAGTTCCCGGCCAATGGGAGATTCAGGATGCGCTGTTGTGCTTCTTGCTTTAACCCAGTCAGTCTCAGCCAGGAAGACCTCCTTGCACAGATTCCATGTGCATACCCATGTGCAGCTAAATCCGCCCCATCTGCCGCCGCGCTGATAACCTGGTTGGATACCAGGCATCCCTCCTGCAAGATCTCTTGAAAATCTTGTCTGTCTTCTCTGGGCAATTTCTCTGTGAATCTATTGAGGGAGTCCCACAGAGAACGGTCATACCTGCCCAGGAGTGCAGAAGCACTGGAGACTTTCATTGCCGAAGCCGCCGTACCGCACATCTTTCTCCCCAGAGAGTCTAGATGCCTGCTCTCTTTATCTGGGGGGACCGTGGAGGATGATGCCACCGAGTGGGTTTTTCGGGCTGCGGCCAATATTACAGAGTCCGGTGGCGGATCCTTTCTTAGGAACAAAGGGTCCTGTTCGGGAGCCTTATATTATTTTCAGAATCGTAGCCGGGGCAGATTTGAGCGTAGCTGGGGCCAGGAAAGTGTCCATGGTTGGCTGCAACAAACCAGGCACTAGAGGCAGTAGCTTTTTTGACGCTGCTCTATGCTGCAGAGTCTCAAAGATGACTGACAAGGAGGTAGATGGCTCTGGAACCTCTATTTTAAATTTCTGCGCTCCCCTTAACAGCACCTCATTAAACGTGGTAATGTCATCCACCGGTGAGACCCTAACAGGTGGAGAATCTGTTAGGGTGGGGGAGTAACGCCCGACAGATGATCCTGACGACGACCAAGAGGGTGATCTTCTTCGTGAACGAGACCTGGATCGCCGTTGAGAACGAGACCTGCTGCGAGACGCTGTAGCAGAGCGCCCAGGCCTCGCGGTCGTTTGACGAGGAACAGAACGAGCCCGTCCTGCCCTTTCTGTCGGTGATGGCGTTCTTGGAAGGGAGGCAGTAGGCGGGTACATTCGCGAATACTGCGAATCCGGGGAGGTCGCTGGTCTGTTAAGGCTCTCTAGCCATCTTGGAGATAGGTTGATGGGCGAAACATGCCCAGATGATGCCGCTCTTGAACGAGATGAGTCGCTCGGTATGGAGACCACGGGAGATGGTGCGGCCTTGTCTGCTGGCGGAGGGCGATGTTCTACTCCCTGCGGGACAGGTAAAACCTGTGTCGACGTCGACGGCTGTGTCGACGTCAAAGGGCGCCCCATCGGTTGCTCTTGCCTCGACGTTGAGTGTCTCGACGTCGAACGGCGATCTTTGGACCTCGACCTACTCGCCGTCGTGTGCCTCGACGTGGAGCGGTGGGAGGTAGACGGCGGATGTCTCTCATGCCGTCGTGGCGATCACGACGTCGCGTCTTTTGACGTCGGGAGGCGAACGGCCTTTGGCGGCGACCGGGCACGCCGGCGATGGCTCGACATCGATCGGCGGGCTGCCGTCGACGGAGATCTGCCCCTGAGATGGTGTTCCCTCGACGCCGTCTCCTTCGATGTTGGGTGGGTCGCCGGTGAGACGGTGGCAGCGACGACGGGGAACAAACAGGTACTTTCCTACCTGCTGACGTCGACCTAGCCATTCTCTCCTGAGAATGGCCTGCTGGTTGCCTGGGAAGTGAAGAGGACGATGTTTTCTGCCTCTCATGAAACCAATGTAGCCTGATCTTCTCTCTGTCCTTCAGAGTCCTCTGACATATTCTTGCAGAGCTTGCAAGTGTCAGGGCAGTGACTCTGAGGCAGGCACACAATACAAAGAGAGTGTGGGTCTGACTGGGCCTTCTTCTTCCCACAAGAAGGGCATTTGACAAAAAGTGAAGGCATTTTTCTGTCAGGAAAAAACTGCCAAACACAGACAAAGATGTTATCTGTCGAATGAAAAGGAAAAAACGCTTTTTAAAGTATTTTTCTGAGAAAAAACTCAGAAAAACTGAGAGCTCAATGCTCCAGGATCCTCTCAGAAGAAGCTGGAAAAAAACCCTGACCTAACTGTGAACCAACTGTCACCTTTCCTTCACCCCTGAGGCATGGTGGGATACTGGATGTGCTCAGGGTCTTAAAGGCACGGTGCCAAAGTTTTTATGGTTCTCCTGTGTTAACCTGCATGCAGCCTATTGGCTAAGAATGCTCCATTGTTTTTCAATGTAGTTTTTTCTCTATTTCTCTAGTGTTTACTGCTGCTTACTTCCCTAAGCCCAGTTTTGGGGGCTTGGGTAGATATTTATTCTCTATTGTAATTTTATAATATAAAAAAAAAAAAAAAAAAAAAAAACTTCATAGAAATAAAGAATTTTAGCCTGTTTATAATTATAGCCTGCATTGCTGTTTTACACATGTATAATATGTGTGTATTTTTATATATGCTCCGGGGTCCCCGCACAAGGGCGGGAATATTCAATGTTTATGACTATTGATGAGGATCCCCTGGAAGAGAACTTTAAATATCTCATCTGCATGACGGGTCATCCCTTTTAACATGGGCAGGTATTGGCATGCCCTAGTAGTAGAAGAAAGTGTGTCAAGGAGGAAATCATCCTCTATAGGATCTTTGTGCAAGGGAACCTGATATGATAGTTGCCCTAGCTATGAGTACCTGGAAGGATGTGGTATCATCTGGGTCGATGGTTCAGCTGGGTCTAGGTCTTGCTCAGTATCTTGCAGTGGGTCAATGTCGTAAGTGTCCCAAGGATCTGTAGGTGACTGATCTAGGTTATAGCTCTCTTCTTGATCCCCTGTATAAGACTGCTGAAAGCCTGGGGGCGTAACATCAGTTATATCAACGAGTGAGTGATGTCGTGAAGGTGGTGGTGGTGAGGGAGGTGGAGAAGTAAGCAAAGGTGGCTGTATAGGACTGGTGGCAATGTCCTCCTCCTTTTTAGAAGGTGCAGGCAAGTCAATGGCCTCCTCGAATGAAAGCTGAATGGAGTAGGTGTCAACTTCACTGTCTTTGCCAGAATTCGACCGGCAGAAGTCTAAATGTGAATTCTCTTTTACTTTGGATCGTCTCTTTCCATCATAGTCTGTAGGATCGGTTCCAGTGCTGAAGTGGAAGGTTTGGGTTATGAAGCAGGTTTTTGTTTCAGCACCAAAGTGGTCAGAGCCGGGGTACTGGAAGCCAAAGAGGCAGATGCGTGGCTCAGCACCAAGAATAGTCAGCTCAGTATGGCAGTGGGAGGTTTCGGCTTGACTTTCGATGCCAGGGCCAAGGGCAGGGCATTCTTAGCAAATGGCTGGGGCCTACCATGGCCTGTCGGCAGTGGTGGCCCAGAAACTATTTTCAGTCAGTACTGAGTGTCTTTTGGTGGGCTGGACAGAGGCATGTGTACTCACTGGGCGCTGTCCTGAAGGAAGATCTTGAATCGGCATGCTGAGCTCTGTTTCGGAGTCTAATTCAGAGTCTGGTATGAAAAAAGCCCCTTCCCCTGCTGTGGAGGCCTCGTGCAGTTCTTCCTCCTGTTCCGAAAAGATGGACAGGCCTCACAGCTCTCCTAGTCGTGGTCAGAAGACAGAAACCTGATGGAAGTCGGTATGTGGCTATTTTGCCTGTCAGCTGGGATGGAACCAAAATGGAGCCCATTCCATTAGAAGGGCATTGTCGATTGAATCTGATGAGATAAGGAATAAAGGCCTGGATGGGCAAGGCTAGAAGGTCGAGAGTGGAGATCATTGAATTGACGGATGACAACTGTCTTCTGATTTCGATGGCCGAAGGCAGAACACAAGCAAAAACAAAACTGATCAGTATAGAGGTTAACAATGGTCCAAAGGGAGCCCGAAAACGGTCTCGAACCGGAGCACAGAAGAGTATGTCCGAACCCGATGCGGAAAGAAAATAACCTAACAATGGAGTCAACGCCCATGTGCAGTACCACCAAGAGGAGGGATCAATTTACACTGTTACTCCAGAAGATTCTGCGAAGAAAAACAACTTGCACACATCCAGACCCAACACTAGATGGCAGAAGTATGCAGAGCATTTGTACCTACAGCCACACATGCCAATGAACAGGTTATTTCATTTACAAAGTATAGAGTACTAGACAGTTCACGAGTCACAAATATGTTAGAAAAACGTACAGGTCTTGAGAGAAAACCTGTCATTGGAGAACTATATTTGATTCCATTTTTTTTTTGTAGAGTGTGATATATGCCTTGCAGGTTTTTTGGCGCAGGAACAACAGTGATAATTAAAGGAAACAATAACATCAGAGGCGCAAGTTACACCAAGAACAAGATTAAAATACTAGCACAATAAAAGCCTTTACAGGTTTCCAAAAAGGGTTTTCTATGACAGGACCAGAGGCAAGGATTATGCTTCTGTTCTTTGCTTTATTTTTAACAGCAACCATCATTTAACATACAACTTGTGAAAAAAATTAACTGTTTCCCAAGAACCTTAGTGAAACAGAAGAAAAAACAGAACACAAGTAGTTAATCCAAAGGCAGTACAGGGAACTTATTAGAATCCTTCCTCTTCTCTTCACTGCTCAGCCCGCCAGTTAAGGGTCTTGTTGTGTACCCAACCTTTTGACGTGTGGATCCCCACTTTATCAATAGTGGAACCTGGGGACTCGCACTGAATCATTATTGGAATCCAGGGACCCCCGCTGAGTCCTTACTGGAAAACGGGGACCCAGGCCTAAACATTGCTGATGATTTGAATCTCAAATCACACAAAAATACAGAAACAAGGACTCCAAACAACACATACACAAATGATAACACATTTTATTTAACTTGCAAACAAAATAAAAATATATATTAATAGGAGGTTGGAGCTTCTCTAAATTCAATTGAAAACACACATCGTCCATACTATATTTTGTTTAATGCACCTGCACTGCTCCCACAAACCAATCTGAGGATACCAATTTAACTTTTAGCCTCCAATTTCAAATTCCTTGGCATTTACAGAACATTTTAAAATTTTCAACTGTACAATTAGCCACTTTGTTTATATACACTTTATTAATCTGTTAATATTCATTAATTTTCTAAGCCGTCGTGAATCCCCTGAGGAGGCATCGCAACCCACCAGGGGTCCCCGGATCACAGGTTGGGAACCACTGGTCTACAGTATTTTATTGTTTATACAGCTTCCCTTTTCGGTATCTGCACAGGGTAGCACTGTCATTAGCGACGTGCTTGTAAGCGGTGAGCATCGGCCTGCAGGGCCACTAGACATTGTGTAGTCCTCCGGCTCCAAGAGGGTGTCGACATTGACAGGCTGCACAATTTGCATGCAGCAGGAGCTCCGATTATAGGAGAGACGTGCGCTGATCGTGTATCCCTGCCGACCTCGCCCCCCTCCCTGGAGTCTGACCCGTGGGGGAGGGTCTGTACTGTCAACTGGTCCGACCAAGCTTGTATTCATCAAGGTTATATTAGCCGGATTTAGGCTCTATATCACTTTGGGTTTGTTTCATTACTCTGCAGAAGAGCTACCCTGAGGCAAATTAAGAGCACAGGGACGTGACCCAGGCAACCTTTCCTGTTATAGCAGAAGGGCGCACTGTGTTCCACTAACCTGTAATTGGGCCCTATATGCCCCACAATATATATTGGTCTCCCGGTTTCAATAGAATGCATTACTCACAGAATCCCTGTAATGAGAAAGAGGCTTACTACTTCTCCTTTAATGAGTTCTGTGAGGCTGCTTATGTCTATCTCATACACCATTGCGTCCTTTAAGAAGACCCATCAACAGCTCCTGGAGGGCTATAATGAACCCGTCTCCCAGAGGTAAGAACTACTCGGAACATAGATCCTAGAACATCTAGGTCAGCCAGAAACAAAACCTTCCAGGGTGAACGTCAAGTGTAAACACACGGAAGGGGTAGATACTGATGCCTTTGACAGGCCTAAGAAGATATTTTTGTCCCACAGGACAAACCCAACAGGTAGCCCCTCCCCCAACTATCTGCACCCTGGGGGAATGGAGGTCCAGGGGGGTATGTCCCTTCTACTCCCATGGCTCCCTCCCCGGGTACTAATGAAAGGGACGATTCTCAAGAGGATTCGGATGGGGATCAGACTCACTCTACCCCATTGCAACCTGCCTCTGGGAACACCAACCCCCATCCCCTAACCATAAGGTGACCTCTGTGCCGACCAGCGATATGCTGGACCCAGAGGATTCACTTCATCCTAGATCAAGCAAGGGGGTCCCCAGGGAGAAGGAGGCGGTTTATGTCGCAGGGTGAATCTGGAAGCCCTTGGATAAAGAGAGGTGTAACCACCTTAGGGTGTAGAGTCCATGCCCTTCCTGGGATGGCAAGGTGGCCCACACGGCTGAGATAGACCCCAAGATGGCCACTTTTTCGGCTAAATATATTCAGGATCCCAAAAATGGAATAGACAGGTTGTAGTGCTCTTGCCAGGATAAGCTTCTGGATGTTGCGGGCCAGCTAACAAAAATCCTGGATATGGCAGTGGAGGCCAAGGCCTCAGGTCCCTAATATCTCCAGCTGCCTTCTTGGGCTCAGCTCAGTGCGCCATTATTCTTTAAGGGAATGCCAACTGTGCCTTTTTGGCAGAATGTCACTGGTCCTTCCTCAACAAGGTGGACCCCAAGCTAGGATATCTAGCCACAACTGAGGAGGGAGTGGTGGTGCAAGGTTGTCTCTTTGGTGGCTCTTGTGAAGGAGCAATGTAAATATGTCACCACTTTTTCCTAATTTGATAGGGCTCAGGAGTCCATGAAGTGCATTGTCACCCCTAGGGTTTTTGCCGGGCCAGTCGTGGCAGTGAACCAATGCTCAAGCCTCCCAGAGAACAGGGCTCTAGAAGAGGGCAACAGCAGAACTCTGCAAAGTTCAGCACCTTCTTCCCCTCTCAAGGGGGTCCCTGCCAACAAGGATCCAGGGGACAGTTTAAAAGACACAATGGGCAAGGATCTGCCTGAGGTGAGAATAACCCTTCCTTCTTTCTTTCTTAGAAGTGGGTGGCGAGCTAGTATTCTTCTTATACAATTGACGCACACTAACCAACAACTCTTGGGTGCTACAAACACTACAGAGGTTCCCTAAAGAGTTTTACAGGACCTTGCGCCAAACCATAATTCCCTTTCCCATTAATTTTTCCGAATGAGAGACTGAGTTAGTGGACAAGGAACCAGTGCACATATAGACAAAGGGGCGATTGCTCTCACAACGCTCCACCCAGCAGGCTTCCTCAGCAACCAGTTTCTAGTAGAAAAAAAAATGGTGGCCAGCACCCAGTAATTAACTTGAGGGCTTTCAATGAGTGGCTGGAATTCCACTACTTCAAAATGGAAGGCATCCACCTCCTCTGCGATCTGCTCCGTCACAGCGATTGGCCGACCACACTGATTTTCAAGGGCATTTATTTGGCGATCTCCACCTATCCTCTGCACCGCTGATTCCTACAATTCAAGTGGAAAGCCCAGGTCTTCAAGTTCAGGTTCTTTCCGTTTGGCAAGGTGCTCCACCCTGCAAAAGAGTATCTGCAATCAATGGGGGTTCGCCTTACCGTCTATCTGGATTACATTCTTTTTATGGAGCAATGCCCATGGAAGCTCCTGGAGCACCTCCAGATGGCAATCTCTCTCCTTGAGTTGTGTGGCTTTGTCATCAACGAAGACAAGTCACATTTAGTACCAACTCAACAGCTAACCTCCTTAGGCTTTGTGATCAATTCTGTCAAAGCCACTCAGTCTTCACTCCAGGAACCTGGCAAAGATCAAATAAACTTTGCGGTGTAGGAAAGCACCCTCTTTTTGCCATGGTTATTCCCCACTTTTGGCATACTATCAGTGTGCTTAGACTGTTTTCACTGGGATCCTGCTAATCAGGACCCCAGTGATTGTGCTCTCTCCCTCCAAATTTGGTTACTGAGGATCTCTGTACAATCCACAACTGACAAACTGGTGCCCCCTTATAAGGACCTAGTATAAGGTACTTAGGTACCCTGGGTATTGGGGCACCAGGGGCTCCCCATGGGCTGCAGCATGTATTGTGGCACTCATGGGAGTCCATCTGGAACACCAACCCCGAAGAAGACGACAACAGTGAGTACAGCCGCATAGCACACAAGGGAGGGAGGGAGGAAAAGGAGAGTGACACACACATGCACAACACACACCATTCACACACACAACATACAACCAGCTGCAGAGCAAAACCGGTCCCACAGGACACTCATCATAATAATGCAATGTTTCTGCAGGGTTGCCATTGCAGCCTGCGTAAAAAGGTGCATGCACCCTTTCACTACAGGTCACTGTAAGTCACCCCTATGGTAGGCCCTCCTAGCCCAGAGGGTGCAGGTACCTGTGTGTGAGGACAGCCCCTGAAACTCCAGCTCCACTACACTGGGCTTAAGTGCAGGGAAGCCATTTTACCTGTGTACTGGACACAGGTGTCCAGCTACATATTGGTAACTCCAAACCTGGGCATGTTTGGTATCAAACATGTCGGAATAATACACCAATACTATTGCCAGTATTGTTTGTCTGATTCCATGCACTCTGGGGGCTCCTTGGAGGACCCCCAGTATTGCTCCTAACAGTCTTCTAGGGTTTTCCAGGCAGCCCGCACTGCTGCCACCCCACAGAGATTTTTCTGCCCTCCTGCTCCTTGAACAGCTCAGGCAGGAGAAGGCAGAACAAAGGATTTCTTGTGGGAGAGGGAGCCAACACCCTCTCGATTGGAAATAGGTGTTACAGGGCTTGGGAGGGGTAGCCTCCTCAAGCCACCGGTTTGCTTTAAAGGGCACATTTGGTGCCCTCCTTCCATAAACCAGTTCCTGCTTTGGCAAGAAACTGGACAAAGGAAAGGGGAGCAACCACTCCCCTGTCGATCACCACCCCAGGGGTGGTGCCTAGAGCTCCTCCAGGTAGCCAACTGATTCCGTCATCTTGAAAGCAAGATGTGCATTGGCCCCTGGAAACATCCGAGTAGCCAGGTCAGGCAGGTGAAGTCAGAGACCCTTTCTGATACGTGGTCACCTTGCTAGGTGAGAAACCCCCTTTTGGGGCTACTTAGGGACTCCCTTGGAGGTGGGAACCCAGATTCAACGTGCAAGACTCCAGCAGGACTCCTTTGCATTGTTTACTTCTACTTCTGGCCACTGGAACCGCAACTGGACTCTTCAGGAACCGACAATACTGCAACTCCTGAGACGACCTTGTCTTGCAACATTGTTTCTACGGCACCTTCCAGCAACTGCAACATTTCCCTGGCTATGCATCTTCTGGGGTCAGCGAGACGTTAGCCTGCACCAAGAAGTCACTCCTCTGCATCTGCAGGCACCTACAGCAACGAAGTCCAGCTGCGTGGATCTGCTCTCGCATGGAGCCTGTTTCACAGATGGTGGTCTGGAGTATTCACCTTGGTCCTCTGCCAGCTGCCCCACTTGGGAGATGGTGAGCTCATGCCTCTCCTTGCAGGACAGTGCCCCCTGTGCACTGCGACTCTTGCTGATACCAAGGCTTGATGTCTCCTGCTTCAAGGGGTCTTCAGGCTCCAAGTAGCCCCGGCCCTCAACAATTCATCCTGCCAAGCACAGTCTCCTCTCTGCTGCTTCAGCGACGTGGGACTCCTCTCCAGGTGTGCTGATTGGGCCTCACTGTAACTTACTGTGCCTGCTGCCAGTGGGTTGCCTGTGAGTTCTATTGGCTCTCCTGACTGCTGAGGGTCCGCCCGGACTACCCTTCAAGGGCTGAGTCCCCTGGACATTGCTGGTCCTCTTCAGTCTTGCAAATTTTCTTTTGCTCCTCTTGCATTTGCCAAGGCTTGTTGGTGGTTCTCCTACACCACTGACCATCTGCGACCCGACGACCGACGTGGGACACCACCTGCACCACAGCAAGGACTCCTCTGCAGCTCTTGGGCTCAACAGCTGGTCTTTTTCTTCCCCCGTTGACCCGGATCTTCAACCATGGATGGGTGGGTAGTAGCTCATGCCCCCACTGGACACTCCATTGTGACTGGACTCTGTCCTCCTCTTTGCAGGTCCTCTTCTACCGAAATCCATCTTTGTTTTTTTCTAGACTGTATTCTGTTCTTGCACAATTCAATTTCTAAGTCCTCTTGTTATTCCTTGGGAAGACAAGGTACTTACCTCTGCTCTTCTGGTCACTGGTGATCACTCGGGTATCACCTCTTGGGGTCCCTAGTTCTTCCAGCTCCCTTCTAATGACTCCATATCCTTGGGTGGGGGACTTCACTTTGCATTCCACCATCTGTTCGTGGCATTAGTCGCTGCAGATTCACATGCTGTGCACAGTCCGCCATCTGGTGTTGGGCTTGGAGTGTTACAAGTTGTTTTTCTTCGAAGAAGTCTTTTCGAGTCTCGAGACCGAGGGACTCCTCCCATTTCGACTCCATTGCGCATGGGCGTCGACGCCATCTTAGATTGTTTTGCCCGCAGAGGGTGAGGTAGGAGTTGTGTATGCTAGTAATAGTGCCCATGTACAGTGAATGCGTATGTACATAATAAAGTTTTAAGTAATATATTTACAAATGTACAAATGTTCAAGATCTACTTCTAAACGGCTACAGGCTCCCGGGGAGGCGGGTGGGCGCATGTGAATCTGCAGCGACTAATGCCACAAACAGATGTACACTGGGTAAGTGACATTTTCCGTTCGGTGGCATGTGTAGCTGCAGATACACATGCTGTGCATAGACTAGTAAGCAGTTATCTCCCCAAAAGCGGTGGTTCAGCCTGTAGGAGTTGAAGTAGTTTGAAATAATGTTCTTAATACAGCTTGACCTACTGTTGCTTGTTGTGCAGTTAGCACATCTACACAGTAGTGCTTGGTAAATGTATGAGGCGTAGACCATGTTGCTGCCTTACATATTTCGTTCATTGGAATATTTCCTAGAAAGCCCATGGTAGCACCTTTCTTTCTGGTTGAGTGCGCCTTTGGTGTAATAGGCAGTTCTCTCTTAGCTTTAAGATAGCAGGTTTGAATGCACTTAACTATCCATCTAGCAATGCCTTGTTTTGAAATTGGATTTCCTGTATGAGGTTTTTGAAAGGCGATAAATAGTTGTTTTGTCTTTCAAATTAGTTTTGTTCTGTCAATGTAGTACATTAGTACTCTTTTGATATCTAATGTATGTAGTGCTCTTTCGACTACAGAATCTGGCTGTGGGAAGAACACTGGTAATTCTACCGTTTGATTTAAGTGGAACGGTGAGATTACTTTTGGTAAAAATTTAGGATTGGTCCGTAGAACAACTTTATTTTTGTGTATTTGAATAAATGGTTCTTGAATGGTAAATGCTTGAATTTCACTCACTCTTCTTAGGGATGTGATGGCAATTAAAAATGCAACTTTCCACGTTAAATATTGCATTTCACAAGAGTGCATGGGCTCAAAAGGTGGACCCATGAGTCGTGTTAGGACAATGTTGAGGTTCCATGAAGGAACTGGTGGTGTTCTTGGTGGTATAATTCTCTTTAGGCCTTCCATAAACGCCTTTATGATTGGTATCCTAAACAATGAAATTGAGTGTGTAATTTGTAGGTAAGCAGAAATTGCCGTAAGATGTATTTTAATGGAAGAGAAAGCTAGGTTCGATTTTTGCAAATGTAGTAAGTATCCTATTATTTCTTTTGCAGATGCGTGTAAAGGTTGAATTTGATTGTTATGGCAGTAATAAACAAATCTTTTCCACTTGTTTGCATAGCAGTGTCTAGTGGTAGGTTTTCTAGCTTGTTTTATGACCTCCATACATTCCTGTGTGAGGTCTAAGTGCCCGAATTCTAGGATTTCAGGAGCCAAATTGCTAGATTCAACAATGCTGGATTTGGATGTCTGATCTGTTGTTTGTGTTGTGTTAACAGATCTGGTCTGTTGGGTAGTTTGACATGAGGTACTACTGAAAGGTCTAGTAGTGTTGTGTACCAAGGTTGCCTTGCCCATGTTGGTGCTATTAGTATGAGTTTGAGTTTGTTTTGACTCAACCTGTTTACTAGATATGGAAGGAGAGGGAGAGGGGGAAAAGCGTACGCAAATATCCCTGACCAGTTCATCCATAGAGCATTGCCTTGGGATTGATCTTGTGGGTACCTGGATGCGAAGTTTTGGCATTTTGAGTTTTCTTTTGTTGCAAATAGATCTATTTGAGGTGTTCCCCAAATTTGAAAGTAATTGTTTATTATTTGGGGGTGAATTTCCCATTCGTGGGTTTGTTGGTGATCTCGAGAGAGATTGTCTGCCAACTGGTTCTGAATCCCTGGAATAAATTGTGCTATTAGGCGAATGTGGTTGTGAATAGCCCAATGCCATATTTTTTGTGTTAGGAGGCACAACTGTGTCGAGTGTGTCCCTCCTTGTTTGTTTAGATAATACATTGTTGTCATGTTGTCTGTTTTGACAAGAATGTATTTTTGGGTTATTATGGGTTGAAAAGCTTTCAGCGCTAGAAATACTGCTAACAGTTCTAAGTGATTTATGTGAAACTGCCTCTGATGTATGTCCCATTGTCCTTGGATGCTGTGTTGATTGAGGTGTGCTCCCCACCCTGTCATGGAAGCATCCGTCGTTATGACGTATTGTGGCACTGGGTCTTGGAAAGGCCGTCCTCGGTTTAAATTTGTACTGTTCCACCATAGAAGCGAGATGTATGTTTGGCGGTCTATCAACACCAGATCTAGAAGTTGACCCTGTGCTTGTGACCATTGTGATGCTAGGCACTGTTGTAAGGGCCGCATGTGCAATCTTGCGTTTGGGACAATGGCTATGCATTCAAGACATCATGCCTAGGAGTTTCATTACCATTTTGACTTGTATCTTTTGTGTTGGATACATGGCCTGTATTACCTTGTGAAATGTTTGAACCCTTTGTGGACTTGGAGTGGCAATCCCTTGTGCTGTGTTGATTGTCGCTCCTAAGTATTGCTGTGTCTGACACGGCAAAAGGTGTGACTTCGCGTAGTTGATGGAGAAACCTAGCCTGTGAAGGGTCTGTATGACATATTTTGTGTGCTGTGAACACTGTCTTAGCGTGTTGGTTTTGATTAACCAGTCGTCTAAGTACGGGAACACATGTATTTGCTGCCTTCTGATATGTGCAGCTACTACTGCCAGGCATTTTGTAAAAACTCTTGGCGCAGTTGTTATTCCGAATGGCAACACTTTGAATTGGTAATGTATTCCTTGGAATACGAACCTTAGGTATTTCCTGTGTGAAGGATGTATTGGTATATGGAAATACGCATCTTTTAGGTCTAATGTTGTCATGTAATCTTGCTGTTTGAGCAGTGGGATTACGTCTTGTAACGTGACCATGTGAAAGTGGTCTGATTTGATGTAGGTATTTAGTGTTCTGAGATCTAGTATTGGTCTCAGAGTTTTGTCCTTTTTTGGGTATTAGAAAGTACAGTGAGTAAACTCCTGTGTTTTGTTGTAGATTTGGTACTAATTCTATTGCGTCCTTTTGTAGCAATGCTTGAACTTCTAGTCCTAGAAGATCTATATGTTGTTTTGACATATTGTGTGTTTTCTGTGGGACGTTTGGAGGGAATTGGCAAAATTATATGCAATAACCATGCTGGATAATTGCTAAGACCCAAGTGTCTGTTGTTATTTCCTCCCAAAGTTTGTAAAATTGGCTTAGTCTTCCCCCCACAGGTGTTATGTGATGGGGTTGTGTGATTTGTGAGTCACTGTTTATTTTGAGGAGTTTTGGGGCCTTGGAATTTTCCTCGATTTCTTGGGAATTGGCCCCCTCTATATTGCCCCCGAAAACCTTCCCTTTGATATTGACCCTGGTAAGTAGGCCTTGTTTGTGAGGTTGTGGTTTCTGTGGGTTGACCTCGAAACCCTCCCCTAAAAGGTGTTTTTCGAAATGTGCCTCTGCTCTGCGGGGAGTAGAGTGCTCCCATGGCTTTGGCTGTATCAGTGTCTTTTTTTAGTTTCTCAATGGCAGTGTCTACTTCCGGTCCAAACAATTGCTGTTCATTAAATGGCATATTGAGCACAGCTTGTTGGATTTCCGGCTTGAACCCCGAAGTGCGCAGCCATGCGTGCCTTCGTATCGTGATTGCAGTGTTTATTGTCCTTGCAGCGGTATCTGCTGCATCCATGGAAGACCGTATCTGATTATTTGAGATACTTTGTCCCTCTTCTACCACCTGTTGCGCTCTTTTTTGGAACTCCTTGGGTAAGTGTTCGATGAAATGTTGCATTTCATACCAATGAGCTCTGTCGTATCTTGCCAAAAGTGCTTGTGAATTGGCAATACGCCATTGATTTGCTGCTTGTGCTGCAACCCTTTTTCCCGCAGCATCAAATTTGCGGCTTTCTTTGTCTGGAGGTGGTGCGTCTCCTGAGGTATGAGAGTTGGCTCGCTTACGAGCTGCCCCGACAACTACTGAGTCTGGTGTTAGTTGTGTTGTAATATAGATTGGATCTGTTGGCGGTGGCTTGTACTTTTTCTCCACCCTTGGAGTTATGGCTCTGCCTTTAACTGGATCCTGAAATATTTGTTTTGAATGTCTTAGCATTCCTGGGAGCATGGGAAGGCTTTGGTACTGGCTATGGGTGGAGGATATGGTGTTAAACAGAAAGTCATCCTCAATTGGTTCAGAATGTAAGGTGACGACATGAAATTCGGCTGCCCTTGCGACCAACTGTGTGTAGGATGTACTGTCCTCAGGTGGTGACGGTTTTGTAGGATAGGAGTCTGGGCTGTTGTCAGACACTGGAGCATCATAAAGGTCCCATGCATCGGGATCATCCTGACTCATTGTAGTATGAGCTGGTGAGTGCATCAGTGGTGGAGTTGTTGCTGGTGATGCATGTATTGATGGTGGTGGAGAGGGTGGTGGGGTTGTTTTCCTTGCCACTTTTGCCTGTGGTTGCTTGTCCTTTTGTTGAAAGGCAAGTTTCCTTTTTATTTTGATTGGGGGAAAAGTGGTTATCTTCCCTGTGTCCTCATGAATATGAAGCCTTCTTTGCGTGTAGTCAGGCTCTACAGCTTGAAGCTCCTCTCCAAATCTATGTAATTGGGAGGTTAATCCTTGTTCCTCCGTATAGGAACAAGTTTTCGGGTCCGAGGCTGGATGTTTCGGAACCGAAACCTTTTCGGAAGTCTTTTTAGGCTCCGAAGAAACCTTCTTTGTTTTCGGCGTGGTGTCTCGGTGCCGAAATTCTTCGGTGCCGCTGTCTCTGTGCCGAAGTTTCTCGGAGCCGCTGTCTCGGCTCCGAGGTTGCTGTGTGGCGGTATCTCGACCGGAGTCGGATGACTTCGACACCAGCATGCCCTTTTTCGGTGCCTTGGATCGGTCACCTAGTTTTCGGGTTAAGCCATGGCCTGTTGGCGGTGGTGTCCCCTGGGCTTTTGTGGACTTCTCGTGAGTCTTGATTTTCGATGTCTTACTCACGGTTTGGGGTGTTTCTTCGGCGTCGAGTTCTTCCGAATCCGACTCGTGGACGGAGAAAGGTTCTTCTTCCTCCTCGAAACGTTCTTGACCTGTCGGCGTGGACGTCATTTGTAGTCTCCTGGCTCTTCGGTCTCTCAGCGTCTTCCTCGACCGAAACGCTCGACAGGCTTCACAAGTATCCTCCTTGTGCTCGGGGGACAAGCACAAGTTACAGACCAGATGCTGATCCGCATACGGATACTTGTTATGGCATTTTGGGCAGAAGCGGAAAGGGGTCCGTTCCATCAGCCTTGAAGACGCACGTGGCCGGGCCGACCAGGCCCTGACGGGGGATCGAAAAAACCCCGAAGGGCCACCGGAGCTCTTAAAAATTCAGTGTTGATTTGTTCTAACTAACTCGATACCGAACGCAAACAATACCGACGATTTTTTCCGAGATTCTAACTAACTTTCCGACCCGAAACACGGAGCGAAAAGGAACACGTCCGAACCCGATGGCGGAAAAAAAACAATCTAAGATGGAGTCGACGCCCATGCGCAATGGAGTCGAAATGGGAGGAGTCCCTCGGTCTCGTGACTCGAAAAGACTTCTTCGAAGAAAAACAACTTGTAACACTCCGAGCCCAACACCAGATGGCGGAGTGTGCACAGCATGTGTATCTGCAGCTACACATGCCACCGAACATATATATATATATGGAAAATGTCACTTACCCAGTGTACATCTGTTCGTGGCATGAGACGCAGCAGATTCACATGCTGTGCATTATCCTGCCATCTAGTGTTGGGCTTGGAGTGTTACAAGTTGTTTTTCTTCGAAGAAGTCTTTTCGAGTCACGAGACCGAGGGACTCCTCCCTTTCGGCTCCATTGCGCATGGGCGTCGACTCCATCTTAGATTGTTTTCCCCGCAGAGGGTGAGGTTGGAGTTGTGTATCTAGTAAAGGTGCCCATGCAATGGAGTAAGTATGAATGTACATAATGTGTCTAAAAATAGTATATATTTACAAATTTACAAGTTTCATCCAACTTATAACGGCTACAGGCTCCCGGGGAGGTGGGAGGGCGCATGTGAATCTACAGCGTCTCATGCCACGAACAGATGTACACTGGGTAAGTGACATTTTCCGTTCGATGGCATGTGTAGCTGCAGATACACATGCTGTGCATAGACTAGTAAGCAGTAATCTCCCCAAAAGCGGTGGCTTAGCCTGTAGGAGTTGAAGTTGTTTGAAATAATGTTTGTAATACTGCCTGTCCTACTGTGGCTTGTTGTGTTGTTAACACATCTACACAGTAATGTTTTGTGAATGTATGAGGCGTAGACCATGTGGTGCCTTACAGATTTCTGTCATAGGTATATTTCCTAGAAAAGCCATTGTGGCGCCTTTTTTCCTAGTGGAGTGCGCCTTTGGTGTAATAGGTAGATCTCTTTTTGCTTTGATATAGCAGGTCTGAACACATTTTACTATCCATCTGGCAATGTCTTGTTTGGATATTGGATTTCCTGCATGAGGTTTTTGGAAGGCTACAAACAATTGTTTTGTTTTGTGAAACTGTTTTGTTCTATCAATGTAATACATTAGTGCTCTTTTAATGTCTAACGTATGTAATGCTCTATCGGCTACGGAGTCTGGTTGTGGAGAAAAAAAAATTGGGAGTTCCACTGTTTGTTTTAGGTGGAAAAGTGATATAACTTTTGTTAAGAATTTGGGATTTGTACGGAGAACCACTTTATGTTTATGTATTTGTATAAAGGGTTCGTGTATAGTAAATGCTTGTATTTCACTTACTCTTCTAAGAGATGTGATAGCTATCAGGAAGGCTACTTTCCAAGTTAAGTATTGCATCTCACAAGAGTGCATGGGTTCAAATGGTGGTCCCCTGAGTCGTGTTAACACAATATTGAGGTTCCACGAGAGGACTGGTGGTGTTCTCGGGGGTATGATTCTTTTTAATCCCTCCATAAATGCTTTGATGGCTGGGATTCTAAAAAGTGATGTTGAATGTGTAATTTGCAGATAGGCAGATATTGCTGTGAGATGTATTTTAATTGAAGAAAAAGCTAGTTTAGATTTTTGTAAGTGTAATGAGTAGCTTACAATGTTTTTTGCGGAAGCATGTAGTGGTTGAATTTGATTATTATGGCAGTAATAAACAAATCTTTTCCATTTGTTTGCGTAACAATGTCTTGTAGTAGGTTTTCTAGCTTGTTTAATAACTTCCATACATTCTTGTGCAAGGTCTAAATGTCCAAATTCTAAGACTTCAGGAGTCAGATTGCTAGATTGAGCGATGCTGGATTCGGGTGTCTTATCTGTTGTTTGTGTTGAGTTAACAGATCTGGTCTGTTTGGTAATTTGATATGAGGTACTACTGACAGGTCTAGTAGTGTTGTGTACCACGGTTGGCGAGCCCAGGTTGGTGCTATTAGTATTAGTCTGAGTTTGTTTTGACTCAATTTGTTTACCAGATAAGGAAGGAGTGGGAGAGGGGGAAAAGCGTAAGCAAATATCCCTGACCAACTCATCCAGAACGCATTGCCCTTGGACTGAGGGTGTGGATACCTGGACGCGAAGTTTTGGCATTTTGCGTTGTCTTTTGTTGCGAATAGGTCTATTTCTGGTGTTCCCCAGCGTAGAAAGTAATTTTGTAGTATCTGGGGATGAATTTCCCATTCGTGTGTTTGTTGTTGATCTCGACTGAGATTGTCGGCCAACTGGTTTTGAATCCCTGGGAGGTACTGTGCTATTAGGCAAATGTGATTGCGAATCACCCAATGCCAAACATTTTGTGCTAAGAGACACAGTTGTGATGTGTCCCTCCTTGTTTGTTTAGGTAACACATTGTTGTCATGTTGTCTGTTTTGACAAGAATGTGTTTGTGGGTTATTAGGGGTTGAAATGCTTTCAATGCTAGAAACACTGCTAACAGTTCTAAATGATTTATATGCAGTTGTTTTTGGTGAGCGTCCCATTGTCCCTGTATACTGTGCTGGTTGAGGTGTGCTCCCCACCCCATCATGGAAGCATCTGTTGTGATTACGTATTGAGGCACTGGGTCTTGGAATGGCCGCCCTTGGTTTAAATTTATAGGGTTCCACCATTGAAGCGAGAAGTGTGTCTGGCGGTCTATCAACACTAGATCTTGGAGTTGACCCTATGCTTGTGTCCATTGCTTTGCTAGGCACTGTTGTAGGGGCCGCATGTTTAGTCTTACGTTTGGGACAATGGCTATGCATGAAGACATCATGCCTAGAAGTTTCATTACAAACCTCACTTGATAGTGCTGGTTTGGGTACATGTTTAACATTATATTTTGGAAGGCTTGTACTCTTTGTTGACTTGGAGTGGCAATCTCTTTTTCTGTGTTGATTGTTGCTCCTAAATATTGTTGTATTTGGCACGGTTGTAGATGTGATTTTTGGTAGTTTAGAGAGAACCCTAGTTTGTGTAGGGTTTCTATGACGTATTGTGTGTGCAGAAGACACTGTTGCTGAGTGCTGGTTTTTATTAACCAATCGTCTGAGTAAGGGAATACATGCATGTGCTGTTTCCTGATGTGAGCGGCTACTACTGCAAGGCATTTTGTGAATACCCTTGGGGCTATTGTTATCCCGAATAGCAACACTTTGAACTGGTAATGCACGCCTTGGCTCTGTGGTTTGGGAACGAACCCCCGCCCTAAAGTGCGGCTTTCTAAAAGTGCCTCTGCTCTGTGGGGAGTAGAGTGCGCCCATGGCTTTGGCCGTGTCCGTGTCCTTTTTAAGTTTTTCTATTGCCGTATACACCTCCGGCCCAAACAATTGTTCTTGGTTGAACGGCATATTCAGCACAGCCTGCTGGATTTCTGGCTTAGATCCGGAGCTCCGTAACCATGCGTGCCTACGAATGGTTACTGCAGTGTTCACTTTCCTTGCCGCCCTGTCTGCTAAGTCCATAGCCGACCTTATTTGGTTATTAGAAATAGTTTGACCTTCCTCAACAACCTGTTGGGCAAGTTTTTGGTACTCTTTGGGAAGGTGCTGAATGAGATTTTGCATTTCATCCCAATGTGCCCTGTCGTATCGAGCCAGTAGAGCCTGAGAATTGGCAATCCGCCATTGATTGGCTGCCTGTGCTGCCACACTCTTGCCTGCTGCATCGAATTTCCGACTTTCCCTGTCGGGCGGTGGTGCGTCTCCTGAGGATTAGGAGTTTGCCCTCTTTCGGGCTGCTCCCACTACCACCGAATCAGGAGTAAATTGTTGTGTGATAAACACAGGGTCCGTTGGGGGAGGTTTATATTTCTTCTCCACCCTAGGCGTGATGGCTCTGCCTTTTACTGGGTCCTGGAACACTTGTTTGGCGTGTTTTAACATGCCTGGCAGCATTGGCAAACTTTGGTATGAGGTGTGAATAGATGACAAGGTGTTAAACAAAAAGTCGTCCTCTATGGGCTCCGCATGCATTGCTACATGATGGAATGTAGCTGCCCTTGAAACCACCTGCATATATGCAGTGCTGTCCTCAGGTGGTGACGGCCTTGCCGGGTAGCAATCGGGACTATTGTCTGAGACCGGTGCATCATACAAGTCCCATGCATCCGGGTCATCCCAGTGTGTGTCGGCGACTGCATCATTGGGGGTGTTGCTACCAGGGAAAAGTGTGGCGAATGTAATTGAGATTGCTGTGGCGAGAACCTTGGTGGTGTTTTCTCTTTAGCCACTTTCGCTTTTGGTTGCATTTCCGTCTTCTGGAATGCTAGCTTTCGCCTGATTTTTATTGGAGGAAGAGTTTGGATTTTCCCCATGTCCTTATGTATGTGCAACCTCCTCTGGGTATGGTCTGACTCTCCCATGCCCAGCTCTTGTTCAAATCTGTGCCCTTGCAACTGAGTTGAAAGGCCTTGCTCTTCTGTATAGGATCCTGGTTTCGGCTCCGAGGCTGCATGTTTCAGCACCAAAGCTTTTTGTACAGTCTTTTTCGGCTCCGAGGAAACCTTCTTAACTTTAGGGGTGCCGAACTCTCGGTGCCAAGATGGTTCGGAGCCGGTATCTCGACCGGAGTCGGGTGTCTTCGGCTGCTGGGAGGCCTTTTTCGGTGTCGATGTTTGGTCACCGTGTTTGCGGGTTAAGCCATGGCCTGTTGGCGATGGCCTCCCCTTGGCCTTTATTATCTTTGGGGGAGTCTTTGCCGGGGCTGGTTTACTCACAGTTTGTTGCTGTTTCGGCTGCTCACTTTCAGACTCGTCCGAATCTCAAATGGAAAATCTCTCCTCTTCCTCGACGTCGATCTGCTCGGCCGGTGTCGACGCCATCTGGAGTCTTCGAGCTCTTCGATCCCGTAGTGTTTTCTTGGATCGAAATGCCCGACAGGCCTCGCAAGTATCCTCCCTGTGTTCCGGAGATAAACACAGATTACAGACCAAGTGTTGGTCTGTATAAGGATACTTTGCGTGGCAACTGGGGCAGAAGCGGAAGGGGGTCCGGTCCATGAGGTTTGAAGATGGACGCGGTCGGGCCGACAAGGCCCCGCTGGAGAGTGGAAGCCCCGAAGGGCCGCCGGAGCGCTTCTTTCTTCGTGTCGATGTGCTAACACTAAACCGGTACCGAGCGCGAACAATGCCGTCGAATTTTCCGATAACTAACTAACTTTCCCGAATCGAAATACGGAGTGAAGAGGAACACGTCCGAACCCGATGGCGGAAAGAAAACAATCTAAGATGGAGTCGACGGCCATGCGCAATGGAGCCGAAAGGGAGGAGTCCCTCGGTCTTGTGACTCGAAAAGACTTCTTCGAAGAAAAACAACTTGTAACACTCCGAGCTCAACACTAGATGGCAGGATAATGCACAGCATGTGTATCTGCAGCTACACATGCCATCGAACATATATATAGTGTGTACTTACCACCAGAAAGAGGGGGGGGGGGGGAATGGGTCTGCCTACAAGTAATTTAGTGTTGTGTTACTGTAATAAAATACCTTTACTTTTGAAACACTATGTGGTTCTTTCATGTGTGATAAGTTGCTGTGTGACTATTGTGGTATTGCATAAGCTTTACATGTTTCCTAGATAAGTCTTGGCTGCTCATCCACAGCTCCCTCTAGAGAGCCCTCGCTTCCTAGACACTGCCTACATTCACTAAAAGGCGTCGTCTGGACCTGGTATGAGGTGCCAACACATAGGTGTTCACCACACACCAGACCAACTTCCTACATGCGGGAAACCCTCAAGAAGGAGGACATCCCTTCTGCAACTCGGAAAAATTGAGGGCCTTCTGCCCGCCCATTCAGGCTATATTCCCAGGTCCTTTGCATTAGCGAGCGCTGCAGTGCCTGAGGACATTTCACCTCCTGAAGGTCTTAACAGACTTGGAAGTGAGCACTGTCGCCTGAAGACGGACAGTAGATGAGCGGAGGGTTGACGTGTATTGAGTGCTGGAATGGGAGAGCTATTTTTGCTTCCTACCCAATGTGATCCTCGAGTCTGATGCAAGCCTGTCAGGCTTGGAAGCTCATTGGGTGGAGTTGTCCACAGGCAGAGTTTGGTCGTCTCAAGGAAAGACACTACACATCAACTGCCTGGAGTTGGTGGCGGGATCTTTTGTTATGCACTGTTGGACAGGGACAAGGCCCAATGCTCTGTCCTCCTCATAATGGACGTCTCGTTGGCCAAATATGTCAATCACCTAGTTGGGACCAAGTTGAAACTATCATCGAACCTGGCCAGAAATCTCTCGAAGAACTGCCTCGACAACATTATGTCTGGCAGCAGAATATCTCCTGGGATCGAGGAACTAAGTGGCACACTAGATACTTCACTGACACCAGCATGTGGAAGCTCAACCCACAAGTGTTCCAGGCCCTGCACAAGCTTTGGGCAACGGCCTAGACAGACCTCCATGACCCAGACAGTCGGCTTGTGGAACGTTAATATGATCCTGAACCTATTTCTTTCATGGCAAGACAATGGATATCTCTTGAGGAAGAAGCTATTGGGAAAACTGGCCATGCTACTCTGGTCTCCTGTAAAGCGTTTCGGACATGGACGTTACTTGCAGTGTACTCACTCCAGAGGGTGTTTCTTTTCATATCCATAGACGAACTAAGTCAAACTCCAGGGTGGTGCCTAACCCTTCTTTTGAGTATAATCTCAAAGTTGTGTGTGGTACGATGCATCAAAGTATATGAGGAAATGACAATGAATCCCGTCCTCCAGGTGAATGCCAGCTTATTATATCTCTCAAATAAGCCTTTCAACGCAGTCTCCTCGCTAACCATTGCTAGGTGAATACACTGGAACATGCAAGAAGCAGGGGTGGATACTCATATTTTGGGGCCCACTCAGGCAGAGGCGCAGTGGCATCTAAGGGAGCACTTATAGGGGGTCAGACCGGAGGATATTATATCTGCAGTGGACTGGTTGTCCGATTCACTTTTTAATCAGTTTTATTTCGAACCAGTGATGGATATGGCCTCCTTGGTGGTCAGTAAGCTTTGAACAAGCATAATGCTCACCTCCGGTCCTGACACAGAATATTAAATTTCCTAGCTACCCTAAAAGAAAGTGTCTATTCTATTAAGGCCATGAAAGTGAGGATTATTTTACACCCTGGAATTTAATGATGGTCACCCTCCCGTTAGACTATGACAAACATTACATCATTTTATGGTAAGCTTTAATTTTATTTGGAATTCAGTTCATGATGTTGCAATACACAAGGCATTAAGTTGAAGTATTATGAACTGTATTACAATGTTGCCAATGTTTCAGGAAAGATGTTATAAAATGCTGTCTGATGAAGGATTTACCTTTTGCTAATTGCTTTCGACCTTGTTTTGCAGGGAATGAGTTATCGAAACAGAATTAGACTTTATGGCTGACGTGTTAAAGACTCTGAAGATAAATGAGTATCAGAGGATAGGAACTATAAGAAGTTTCCTGCACTGCCATTGTATGGAATTCTTAAGTTCAGTTTTTTCTTCTGTTTCCTTAAGGTTCTTGGGAAACATAGTTTTTTTTCCTCATGTATGTCAGGTGATGGCTCTTGTTAAAAACGAAAGCGAAGAAAGGAAGCAAAATCCTAGCCTCTGTGCCCTTAATACAGGGAGTGCAGAATTATTAGGCAAGTTGTATTTTTGAGGATTAATTTTATTATTGAACAACAACCATGTTCTCAATGAACCCAAAAAACTCATTAATATCAAAGCTGAATATTTTTGGAAGTAGTTTTTAGTTTGTTTTTAGTTTTAGCTATGTTAGGGGGATATCTGTGTGTGCAGGTGACTATTACTGTGCATAATTATTAGGCAACTTAACAAAAAAATATATATACCCATTTCAATTATTTATTATTACCAGTGAAACCAATATAACATCTCAACATTCACAAATATACATTTCTGACATTCAAAAACAAAACAAAAACAAATCAGTGACCAATATATCCACCTTTCTTTGCAAGGACACTCAAAAGCCTGCCATCCATGGATTCTGTCAGTGTTTTGATCTGTTCACCATCAACACTGCGTGCAGCAGCAACCACAGCCTCCCAGACACTGTTCAGAGAGGTGTACTGTTTTCCCTCCTTGTAAATCTCACATTTGATGATGGACCACAGGTTCTCAATGGGGTTCAGATCAGGTGAACAAGGAGGCCATGTCATTAGATTTCCTTCTTTTATACCCTTTCTTGCCAGCCACGCTGTGGAGTACTTGGACGCGTGTGATGGAGCATTGTCCTGCATGAGAATCATGTTTTTCTTGAAGGATGCAGACTTCTTCCTGTACCACTGCTTGAAGAAGGTGTCTTCCAGGAACTGGCAGTAGGACTGGGAGTTGAGCTTGACTCCATCCTCAACCCGAAAAGGCCCCACAAGCTCATCTTTGATGATACCAGCCCAAACCAGTACTCCACCTCCACCTTGCTGGCGTCTGAGTCGGACTGGAGCTCTCTGCCCTTTACCAATCCAGCCACGGGCCCATCCATCTGGCCCATCAAGACTCACTCTCATTTCATCAGTCCATAAAACCTTAGAAAAATCAGTCTTGAGATATTTCTTGGCCCAGTCTTGACGTTTCAGCTTGTGTGTCTTGTTCAGTGGTGGTCGTCTTTCAGCCTTTCTTACCTTGGCCATGTCTCGGAGTATTGCACACCTTGTGCTTTTGGGCACTCCAGTGATGTTGCAGCTCTGAAATATGGCCAAACTGGTGGCAAGTGGCATCGTGGCAGCTGCACGCTTGACTTTTCTCAGTTCATGGGCAGTTATTTTGCGCCTTGGTTTTTCCACACGCTTCTTGCGACCCTGTTGACTATTTTGAATATAACGCTTGATTGTTCGATGATCACGCTTTAGAAGCTTTGCAATTTTAAGAGTGCTGCATCCCTCTGCAAGATATCTCACTATTTTTGACTTTTCTGAGCCTGTCGAGTCCTTCTTTTGACCCATTTTGCCAAAGGAAAGGAAGTTGCCTAATAATTATGCACACCTGATATAGGGTGTTGATGTCATTAGACCACACCCCTTCTCATTACAGAGATGCACATCACCTAATATGCTTAATTGGTAGTAGGCTTTCGAGCCTATACAGCTTGGAGTAAGACAACATGCATAAAGAGGATGATGTGGTCAAAATACTCATTTGCCTAATAATTCTGCACTCCCTGTAGAATTAAAACTTTCTGTTACTGTAGCTAGGAAATTTTATATTCACAGGATAAAGAGCCTAAGGTTCCCAAGCCTTTATCCTTTAGGTTGCGCATCAGTTATTAAGAAAAACATCAGAAAAGGATTGCATGCCTTGTGAGAACGTTTGCAACTAAAGGCATGCCTTAGGGGCCTCATTCCTGCCCTTCAACATCATACAAACTGGTCCTGGGTGTAGGAAAATGTCATCTCTCTGGCATAGTTAGCCCCACTTTTTGCCTGTCAGTGTGCTTGGACTGTAGTTCACTGGGATCCTGCTAACCAGGACTCCAGTGACAGTGTTCTCTCACCTAAATTTAGTTGTTGGTTATCTTTCATACCCACAATTGGCATACTGGTGCACCCATGTAAGTCCCTAGTACATGGTAATTAGGTACCAGGGGCAATGGTACACCAGTGGTCCCTTATGGGCAGCTGCATGTATTATGCTACTCCCAGGAGCCCAAGCAAACTGTGATTTAAGGCCTGCAACTGCAGCCTGCATGAAAGGGTGCAGGTACCTTTTCACTGCCAAACCTAACCACTGCACTTGGACATTATAAGTCACCCCTCTGGTAGGCCCTTCAGTCCAAGGGCAGGGTGCATGTCTCTTAAGTGTGAGGGTACCCCTGCATGAGCCGGGTATCCCTACAGAGCCCACGCCAATTCCTGACTAAGTGTGGGGAAGCCATCTTGAGGTATGTAGTGGACAATAGTCACCACAAGTGGTCCAACCACATGATGACTACTTCGAAACTAGGCATGTTTGGTATAAAACATGTAGGAATCATGTATCTATACCTATTTCAGTGTTAGTTGCATGATACCATGTACTCTGAAGGCTCCCTAGGGGCTCCCTCAGTTCTGCCTGCGCAGCCTTACGGGGTCCAGCCGCAAGCCCGGGCTGCTGCTGAACCCAGACACTGTTCTGGCCACCTGCTGACAAGCCAAGCTCAGGCCGGAGGAGGAGAACGAAGGATTTCCTGCAAGGGAACAGTGTGACCACCTCTCCTTGTGTATTAGGAGTCTAAGGTGTGGGGTGGCCACCAGACTGCTTTGAAGGGAACTTTTGGTGCTCTGCTTGCATAATCCAGTTTGCCCCAGTTCAGGAACCCCCGGTTTCCACTCTGGTGTGAAACTTCATAAAGGACAGAGGAGTGACCACCCCCATGTCCAGTCCCTCTCCTAGGGAGGTGCCCAGAGCTCTGCCAGGTGGCCACTTGATTCTGCAATCTTGAAAATAAGATGGGCAGAGGCCCCTGGGAGCATCTGGTTAAGCCAGGCAGGTGACGTCCCTGACCCCCTCTGATAGTTAGGTCACTGAAGAGAGTGACCAACCCCGTTTTAGAGTTATTTAAGGGCTCCCTCGCAGGTGGGTCCTCAGATTAATCAAGCAAGTCCCTAGAAGGAACTCTCTGCAAGACATCTTCTGCCTCTGGCCTCTGCAACTGCTGCTGGTCTTTGCCTGGAGCCGAACAAGTCTGCTTCTGGTGGGCATGCTCCCACAGCAACTTTGTTTCTCCTGATCCTGCTAGAATTCTGCAACATCGAAGGCTGTGCATCCTCCAGGCTGTGCATCCTCCAGGCTGTGCATCCCCCAGGGGGACTATTTTTGCACCAGGAAGCACAAATGAATATCTCTTGGAGTGAAGGAGTCACTCCACTGCAACCTTCCCCTTCCACCCCTCCCCCCGGCAATCTGATGACGTCAGCGCGCTCAACAGCGTGCCGACGTCATCAAGTATTGCAGAGGGACGCACTGGAAGCCATTTGCTTCCAGCACGTCGGCGAGAGAGGCCAGCGCGTCGGCGAGAGAGGACTCAACAGGTGAGTCCTTCTCTTTTTGGGGGTTGGGGGAACAGACACAGGGGGAAAGGAAAGGGTTTTTCCTTTCCCCCCGTGCCTGTTTTCAGTGGATTCCTGCTCCATGATCGCGAGTGGGGCCCGCGATCGTGGAGCAGGAATCCCCACTAGGCACCAGGGATTTCTTTTTCTGATTAGTTTTGGGAGCGACCCCTTGGGCAAGGGTTGCTCCCATTGGGGGCCGAAAACCACTAGACACCAGGGAAATTATTTTGGGCATGTCTTTGGGAGCGACCCCATGGGCAAGGGTCGCTCCCATTGGGGGCTATTTTTTTTTCCTATTTCGGCCACCCCTGGGGGCAGATTGGACGATTTTTCGGCCGATCTGCCCCCAGGGGGGGCCGAAAACCACTAGACACCAGGGAAATTATGTTTGGCATGTTTTTTGGGAGCGACCCCTTGGGCAAGGGTCGCTCCCATTGGGGGCTAATTTTTTTTCCCAGGGGGGTCCGAAAACCATTAGACACCAGGGAAATTATTTTCTTTGTTTTTGGGCAGCGACCCTGGAGACAATATTTTTTTTTATATGTTTCGGCCCCCCAGTGGGCCATGTTTTTGGCCGATCTGGCCCCTGGGGGGGTCGAAACCAACTAGGCGCCAGGGATTGTGTGGTGTGTGTGTTGTGTGTTTGGGGGCACCCCTTGGGCAAGGGTCACCCCCCCCCCCCCCAAAGGGGGGACATTTTGTATTGGCCATCTCTGCCCACTTGGGGGCAGAAACCACCAATATGGCAGGGCTTCCCCCCCCCTTTTTTGCTTAGTGCTCGGGGTGCCCCCTTTTGCAAGGGTTGCCCCCTAAAGGTGGCACAGAGCTGTTGGACATTTCTGCCCCCCTTGGGGGCAGATCAGCCAATTGTTTTTTTACGCCCTTCTGCCTCCAAGGGGGGCAGAATCCACTTAGGCACCAGGGATCCTGTGTGTGTGTGTGTGTTTTTTGTGTGGGGGGGGGGGGGGGCGCGTGGGGCAGTACTTTTGGCAAGGGTCGCCCCCCAAAGGGGGCACGTTAGTGATGGCCATTTCTGCCCACCTTGGAGGCAGATCAACCTATTTTCTTTTTTTACGCCCATCTACCCCCAAGGGAAGGCACCAAGATGTCAGTTTTTTTTTTCTGGTTCCCTTTGTTTTTTTTTGTGCAGGGGGCACCCCCATTTTAGGCCCATCTGCCTCCTAGTGGGGCAGAAGCCACTTAGGCACCAGGGACAATTTCTAAGTTCTAGGTGGCAGGGTGTTTGTCAGCTGGTGAAGTATTTGTAATTATAACAGTTTATTTCTTCTTTTTGTTCTAGTTCAAAGCTTTTGCTTCCTTTGCTGTGGATCCTTGCGGTTTTGGCAGTAGTTGTCCTGCGGTTTGCAGGGTTGCATGTTTTAGGTAAGTGAAAGCAATTTACTCCAAAAGAGTATTGTTGACATGCATGAATGACATGTTTGTAGGTGGTGTACTAAATGCAGTAGTGTGTGTGAAATTGTCCTTAGATTTGAACACAATGATATTTGTGTTGTCACATGTCTAATTTTCTTTTTTCTTTTTACTGGGATATCATTGGTGATTGCTGTGTCTGTGCAGAGTAGTTGCTGGTGAGTAGCTTTTTCAGGCAAGTGAGTGGTATAGTTTTTTAGTAACTCTTTGTGAAAAAGCTACACTTTGTTTATTACTTATTTTAGTGCTAGTTGTTGTTGGCAATCCATTTGTTGTTAGTGAGGATCATGGCTAGGCGCAGAGTGACCGCTCAGCAGGTTGTTGGCATGCTCTTTGAGTCGTCTTCAGACCATGATTACGAGACTGACTCTGCATCTGAGGCAGAGGAGGAAGTGAGAGTTTCAAGCAGTGAGTTTTCTGTCCGAGAGTATTCTTCTGATGAGGAAGCTACTCTCAGTGCAGATGAAGGGCCTGTTTAAGAGGACGACATTGATGTGCCAAGAGTGCAGCAGCCTGGGGCTGAAGGGTTTCCCATTAGAAGACCTGACACCTGGATTGCCCCAAACATGGAGCAGCCACAGTTAACTGCATTTACTGGTCTCCCAGGGTGTAGAGTCAATATGGAAAACTTTTTGCCTGTCCATTTCTTTCACTTGTTTATGGACGATGTATTTTTGGAAGAGATTGTGGAGCAGACTAATTTGTATGCAGAGCAATATTTGAGGGACAACGCTGCCAGATTTAGGCCTCAGGCTAGAGCTACTCAGTGGGTTCCCACATATCTGGAAGAGATGAAAAAGTTTTTAGGTTTGTCTTTTTTGATGGGGTTGATCAGGAAGCCGTCACTGGCTTCTTACTGGTCTACTAGTCCCTTGATGGCAACGGCTATATTTCCTGCAACTATGGCACGTAATCGCTATTTGCTTCTTCTTCATATGCTGCATATTGTATACAATGCTTTAGCCTTGCCACGAGATCACCCTGAGTGTGACTGTCTTTTTAAGATTAGGCCTGTCCTTGATCATTTTGTCGATCGGTTTTCAGAGGTCTATGTTCCAGGCAAAGAGATAAGTGTGGACAAGTCTTTGGTCCTTTTCAAGGGGCATTTAGTTTTTAAGCAGTACCTTCCTAGTAAGAGGGCACGGAATGGGATTAAATTGTATATGCTGTCAGAAAGCAGTACAGGATGTGTGTATAATTTCCGGGTCTACACTGGTAGGGATTCCAGTATTGACCCTCCTGGTTGTCCGGCCACTTTTGGAGTTAGCGAAAAAATTGTGTGGGAACTTGGTAACAAAGGTCACCATTTGTACGTAGATAATTTCTATACTGGAGTGCAGTTGTTCAAGGAGTTGTTTAGAGTGGACACTTGCTTGTGGCACAATCCGTTCTAACCGGAAAGGCTATCCAAGGGAGCTAGTCTGTAAAAAAACTTGAGAGGGGACAGTGCAGTGCCTTGCGGAATAATGAGCTGCTAGCTCTGAAATTTTCAGACAGGAGGGATGTGTACATGCTATCTACCATCCATGATGAGAGTACTTCCCCTGTGACTGTTTGGGGTCAGGTTGCGGAAGTGCGCAAACCTGCGTGCATTTTGGACTACAATAGGCACATGGGTGGTGTTGATAGAGTAGATCAGAGGTTGGAACCTTACACTGCTCTTCGTAAGTCTTATGTATGGTATAAAAAGTTGGCCCTACATTTATTTCATTTGGCAACTTTTAATGCTTTTATTGTGTTCAAGGATTGCTCACCTGAGTCAAGGATGACATTTGTTCAATTTCAGGAGTCAGTGATAGAGAGCCTTATTGGGGTAGAACAGGCAAGAGTTCCTAGAGTAGAAGTGGTGGAGGAAGTGGCTAGATTGAAAGATCCCCACTTTCCAGATCACATTCCTCCCACTCCCAAAAAAGACTTGCCCACAAAGAAATGTAGAGTATGTGCCCGGAGAGCAATCCGGAGGGAGAGCCGGATGTACTGCCCCGATTGCCCTTCAAAGCCTGGGCTGTGTGTGCCTGGCTGTTTTAGAAGTTACCACACCAGGAAAATGTTTTGGGAAATACTGTGAGCGTAAACTGCCTATTTTATATTTTCATATGTTCAGTTTCACAGTTGGCATTACTGTAATGTATTTAGTTAGAGCTTTTGTGTTTGTAGTTTTGTACTTATTTGATAATTAGTTAGTGGTTTCTTTGGTGTTTATAAACAAAAAAAAAGTGATGGCTGGCGGTGTGCGTGGGGTGGCGCTTGGCTGGCAGTGTGCGTGGGGTGGCGCTTGGCTGGCAGTGTGGGTGGGGTGGCGCTTGGCTGGCGGTATGGGTGGGGTGGCGCTTGGCTGGCGGTATGGGTGGGGGTGACGCTTGGCTGGCGGTATGGGTGGGGGTGACGCTTGGCTGGCGGTATGGGTGGGGGTGACGCTTGGCTGGCGGTATGGGTGGGGTGGCGCTTGGCTGGCGGTATGGGTGGGGTGGCGCTTGGCTGGTGGTATGGGTGGTGTGGCGCTTGGCTAGCAGTGCCAGCCAAACGCCAGTCCACAAATCAGCTGGTGTGATTGCTGTATCAGGCATGTGGGCGTATGAAAGTGATGGGCCCTTGACTGGCACTGTCTGTCGATGCGAGTGTTGTAATGTGCTGGGCCTGTGGCTGGCAGCGTGAATGGTCTTGTGCATGTGATGTATAAAAGGTGTGTGAATGAACTGTAAAGCGGTTGGTGCCTTGCCGTGGCTTTACAGCTCACGAGCTGTGAGTCATTGGTTCCGTTTTGTTGGCCTTTCAGTTATTACCAGTGCATTTCACTTTTGTGGAATCTCTTGTTAATAAAATTTGATCTACTGAACCATCACTCACCCTCGTGCCAAATCCAACCAGTATGTGTGGTAAAAATTTAAAAACCTGCTCCGCTGTAATCAGGAGTCGCACCACGAATGTGGACACATCAAAATGATATATTCCAAAACTACCTGTGTTTGGGGGGTAGGGGGCACCTATGTTTTTGGTCCTGGGTGCGGCCTTCATCTAGGGAAACCTACCAAACCCAGACATTTTTTTAAACTAGACACTCCAAGGAGTCCAGGGAGGTATGGCTTGCGTGGATCCCCCAACATTTTCTTACCCAGACTCCTGTGCAAACATCAAAATTTGCTTAAAAAAGCATATTTTCCTGACTTTCGTTTGTACGATCACCGCTCCAGCACAAAATTCCTACTCCCCAGCGTTCCCCTCAGTCTCCCAAGTAAAATGACACCTCACTTGTGTGGGTCCCCAAAGCAGAGTCAGCGTAAAGATGTATAAAAGAAGAATATGTGCTTATCAACTCGCTGTGCTATCCCCATAATCTCTACAAGTTGTGGCCTTTTTCTGTTGCAGGCACCTGGCCCACCCACACAAGTGAGGTATCATTTTTATCGGGAGACTTGGGGGAACGCTGGGTGGAAGGAAATTTGTGGCTCCTCTCAGATTCCAGAACTTTCGGTCACCGAAATGTGAGGAAAATGTGTTTTTTAGCCAAAGTTTGAGGTTTGCAAAGGATTCTGGGTAACAGAACCTGGTCAGGGCCCCACAAGTCACCCCATCTTGGATTCCCCTAGGTCTCTAGTTTTCAAAAATGCACAGGTTTGGTAGGTTTCCCTAGGTGCCGGCTGAGCTAGAGGCCAAAATCTACAGGTAGGCACTTTGCAAAAAACACCTGTTTTCTTTAAAAAAATGTGATGTGTCCACGTTGTGTTTTGGGGCATTTCCTGTCGCGGGCGCTAGGCCTACCCACACAAGTGAGGTACCATTTTTATCAGGAGACTTGGGGGAACATAGAATAGCAAAACAAGTGTTATTGCCCCTTGTCTTTCTCGACATTTTTTCCTTCCAAATATAAGAGAGTGTGTAAAAAAGACGTCTATTTGAGAAATGCCCTGTAATTCACATGCCAGTATGGGCACCCCGGAATTCAGAGATGTGCAAATAACCACTGCTCCTCAACACCTTATTCCATTTTGGAAATACAAAGGCTTTCTTTTTCACTCTTTATATGCTGTATACCCGGTATAGAATGAAAACCCACTGCAGGTGCAGCTCATTTATTGGCTCTGGGTAGCTAGGGTTCTTGATGAATCTATAAGCCCTATATATCCCCGCAACCAGAAGAGTCCAGCAGACGTAACTGTATATTGCTTTAAAAAAATCTGACATTTACAGAGTAAAACGTAGAGAAAAATTGCTGTTTTTTTCACCTCAATTTCAATATTTCTTTCCCAGTTATTTTCTGTAGGAAACCTTTGTAGGATCTACACAAATTACCCCTTGCTGAATTCAGAATTTTGTCTACTTTTCAGAAATGTTTAGGTTTCTGGTATCCAGCATTGGTTTCACGCCCATTTCTGTCACTGACTGGAAGGAGGCTGAAAGCACAAAAAGTCATAAAAATGGGGTATGTCTCAGTACAATGCCAAAATTGTGTTGACAAATTGGGTTTTCTGATTCAAGTCTGCCTGTTCCTGAAAGCTGGGAAGTTGGTGATTTTAGCACCACAAACCCTTTGCTGATTCCATTTTCAGGGGAAAAACCACAAGCCTTCTTCTGCAGCTCCTTTTTCCCATTTTTTTTTTTTTTTAAAAACTACATTTTTACTGTATTTTGGCTAATTTCTTGGCCTCCTTCAGGGGAACCCACAAAATCTGGGTACCTCTAGAATCCCTAGGATGTTGGAAAAAAAGAACGCAAATTTGGCGTGGGTAGCTTATGTGGACAAAAAGTTATGAGAGCCTAAGCGAGAACTATTCCAAATAGGCAAAAAAAGGCCTGGCACAGGATGGGGAAAAGGCCTGGCAGCGAAGGGGTTAAAGAGTTTGTTCCCTGTTTGTCCCTTGTCTTCCTTGCACCAAAGTACCTTCATTCACTAGGCTTGACAAGAGAACGTTTCTACTGACCTTGTCATCTGCTGCTGTGCAGTTAAAATCCAGCAAATAAATCCTACCTTTTAGTACAGTAATTTAGCAATGAGCCTAAAGGGGTGAAGGGCTTCCTCTACAGTGCTTTTTTCTCTTCAAAATCCTGTCTGTGCATCATTAAAAACATTGTTCTTGACAAGCCGCAAAAATAACAGCCCATGGTTCTCGTCTCCGTGACCCAAGTGACACCACTAGCCTCTTTTCAGGTACCTTACTTTGGCCTCAACTGCCAATGTATGCACTTTTGACACTAGCAATCAGTCAAGAATATTATGACTGTTCTTTATATCTGTAGAGGAAGCTCCCAAAGGGATACTAAGCACTCATCTCTGCACTTGGCCTCATAGGTCATGGGCCCAGCAGGACCACACCTCCCAGGCACACTAGCATGAGAAGGCCAACTACGACGCTCTGCCGCACCCAAAGGCGCATAAATTAAGACTCACGCTTCTGCTGCGCGAAACACTCTGCACTTGGCTTCAAGGGTCACGGGCCCAGTAGGACCACACATCCCAGGCACACCAGCGGGAGGAGGCAGCCTACAACGCTCTGCCACTCCCACAGGCGCATAAATTAAGACTCATGCTTCTGCTGCGCGAAACACTCTGCACTTGGCTTCAAGGGTCACGGTCCCAGTAGGACCACACCTCCCAGGCACACCGGCGGGAGGAGGCAGCCTACAACGCTCTGCCACTCCCACAGGCGCATAAATTAAGAGTGTCACGGAACGCGTCCTGGCCAAGAGCGGGCCCATCTGCTGCAAGGCTGGGCCTGCCCTCTGGGTTTTGGCTCCCGCCTATTTTTTAGTTTTTATGTTGAGGCTTAAGCAAATAGGTGGGCCTGTTCTCAATATTATTCCGCTCCTATCCTCGTAGAGGTGTATTGAGGTTTCCAGAGCCCTGGGGTAACAAAAATGGGTAAGTATAAATTGCAGGAGACTAAGAGAGCATCCCCAAGCGTCAAAAGGGAACTACAAATTACTCTTTCTTTACCAGGGCCATGGGTGTGATTGCAAAAGAAATTGATTTGGCTGAGAGGAGGTTATCAATGGAACCGGGGAGGGACCAAGTGGCAGTCCACTTGTGGGCCCTTCCATGGTTCCAAGCTCTCTCCTACATTCTATAGGGTCCCCGATAATTTGTCCTTGGGACTCCTTGCTGACACCCACCAAAGTATTTGGAGGACTCCTTAGCTCAGGCCCCTCCTATAAAAAAAAAGCGAGTGACTTGGCAGTAAAAGGGAAGCAACAGTCCAACCTATCAGAGACAAGAGGATTTATGAGTAGTAAGGTGGGGGCCCCGGGTGGTAGCCAGGAGTGGGATCATATTCTGGATAAATTTAAACACATTGTTGAGCAGTGTCTGGCTCCTGTACTAGAAAGGGTAACTAATTTGGAGACGTCAATCTTGCAGGGAGAGGCAGTCAGTAAACCTGAGCTTAGGGAGGGGGCCGTCCTTTCTCTGGAGTTTTGCTCACAGCTCATGGGACCCCTCTGTTGGAGGAAAGAGGGTGCGAGGATAGTCGCTTGCAGGAAGAGGCCGTCAACAAACCTGAGGTTAGGGAGGGGCCGTCCTTTCTATGGAGTTTTGCCCACAGCTCTACCCAATGTTCAATCCTATCAATCTCGTGCCACAGGGCCTTCATTAGGTACTATAAGGGGCCCATTGTCCTGTGATGTTGGGAGGGAAATGGTGAACCAGGGGCAACCCATAGAGGGGGCCCCTAGAAATAACAGGGGCAAGGATGTAAGAAAAGTGCCATCTAGGAGATATCCCTGTTTGAGTTTGCTGCCTGAATGCTACTCATATGTGGCAGTATTGGTTGGAGTCCCCCCTCTCGAGTCTTCCCAGGTTGAAACAACCGAAAACCGGCAGAATAAAGTTTGTCATTGGTTGAGCCAAATAAAACTTTTCACCCTATGGAATCGAGGAATATTCTATTTGTGCGGAGAATCGAGTGGATTGGTCCTAGTAATAAGTCCATCGAGAGTGACTGTGTGGTGATCAATTGCAGAACCCCTGATATGGCGGGGAGTTGATTTTTACTGCCAGGCAACCATTTATGATGGGACCTGGCATTAGGATTTTGCCATTAGGATTTTTCTATAACCCCACGACCCCGGTGCTGTGCCCAGTTCTCACTATACCTACCAGAAATAGATTCATCCCTCCTGTCTGACCTTGGTGAAATTGACTGACAAATAACACTGCCTACGGGGAGCCTGGCTGGGGTTAAGCCAGATGTCTGCGGCCCACAGTAGGGAAATACCACATGCACAACTAGGGAACTTAGTTTCCTCTTGTGGAATTGTGCGGGTCTGGGGAATAATATCTCCAACCCTCAGTGGATGATGTTTATTTCCCCGTATGACATTGTATTACTTCAAGAAACCTGGGCACAGGAGTAGGGTTAAGAGACCCATGTTGTATCAGCAACTCCCTCATAAGGGTCAAGGGCTACTGGTGGTCTGGCTCTACTATTCCGAGTATCTGCACAGCTGCGACCTGTTCCAATTCCTCTTAGGCACAGTGGAATACAGATATTTTGGATTGTGGCTTCTGCAGATTTTCATTTTTTCAACCTTGGAAGAAAGGGAAGCTGATTTATACAAACCCACATTTGTTGGGTGGGGAAAGGGGACCATAATTTATGACATTTTTATTCCCAGCAGTTTTGCTGTTTTTTTTGTTTTTTGTTTTTTTACCAAGGGGCTGATTCATGCCCATTTGCAAAGTGACCATAACAATGTTGAAGCTAGAATGGTTATTCCCGCTACAGGGATTATGGACTTGACCCCAGACGTGATTGGGCTGAACCCAAAAGATCAGGGTAGGACGATCAGCTGGCGGAAAATTTAGATCCCTAATTTATTGTTAGAGATTGTTATGTGATGCAGGTACGTGCTTTCTAGCTCCCTCTTACTATTTGAGGCCACACCACTTGTTATTCTGCCAGATTTTCAGTCTTTCAGTAGCAGCCTTAGATCCACTATGTTAGATCTCCAAGGACCGCTAGAGGGATCATAAAGAGGGATGGTTCGATAAAAATTGCCGCAGTGCTAGTAAGCGCCTGCATAAAGTCCTTAAGGACAAGCCAAGGAACCCCCATTCTATCAGTGAAGCTTGGGCTGCTTACAAGGAGGCAGTAGAATTAATTAAGCAATGCCTCAAATAAGAGAAGTGGGAGCAGTTAGTGGGTGCTAGCAAGCTTGGGGATGTGAGGGCCTTCTGGAGTATAGTGAATCAGAAACCTCCTTATCAAGTTTCCCCTGACATTGTAGGGATCACCATACATGCCCAAAAATAGGTTGCCAATTGCAAGAGGGTTTACTCAATGGGTAGTGCAGAACAAGTGGTGGAGGTGGACGCTACAGATTCCTTTCCCTTGGGCTTAAATTTTAATCAGGAAGAAGTTCAGGTTGCCATCTTAGCAAGCCCCTCAAACCAAGCCCCCGGCCTGGAGGGAGTCCCTATGGAGTTATATAAGGAAAAAGTTGCCTTGTGGGCCCCATTACTGACTAATGAACTTAACGCTGCTATGCAAACCAGCTTCCCTAGCTCATTGAAGTCAGCAGTAATAGTGCTGGTGTTTAAAAAAGGGTGTAGGCAAGATCCAGTGTGTTACTGCCCTATTTCTTTGCTGGACTCCACGGTTAAGATAGTGGGACGTACTGTCCTTCGTATTGAAGAATGGATTCAAGCAAATAATATTATCTGCCCGGCCCAAAGTGGATTTAGAGAGGGCATAGGGACAATAGACCAGTGTCTTAGTCTGTCTACTGGTAGGTAAATATGTGGTGGTCAAGAAGGGTGCTGTCTATCTGGCTTTTATGGGCCCTATCTGTGCCTTTGATAGGGTTAATCGATCAAAGCTATGGTCAATTCTGGAAGGCCTTGGGCTGCCCCCAACCTTTGGTAAACTTCCTTCGCGCCCTACACCAAGATGCCTCAGATTTGGGAAGGCAGGTGAATGCTCTGATGTCCTCATACTGGCAAGGGGTGTTAGGCAGGGGTTTGTTATGGTGCCAATTTTATTTTTACTATACATCAATGGTCTGAAGTAGTATCTAGTTACCCATGGTAAACACTTTCTAAAAGTCAAAAACAACCCTGTCCCCTCCTTATTATATGCGGATGATGCAGTCATCCTCTCTCATATACTGAATGGTCTTAAAGTTCTGGTGAATCTGTTTGTTGATTTTACAGGAGACCTGCAACTGGATGCTAATGCCTCCAAACACATTTTATGACATATGGGAAGTAAAACCCTAAACTTAGCCTAATCACAATCAAGGATCAGGTGATCAGGGTAAACTCCTTTTCATATTTGGCGGTTACATTTGAAGAGCATGGTACGTGGTGGTAATGTCTCGCAAAACATGTGGGGCGCTTTTTAGATTTGCTCGCTTAGCTGGGAGCAAACCTATCGCAAGTCCTATCGCTGCTTCAGATCTACAAGATTAAATGTTTACCTGTACTATTATATGGTGCAGGAATCTGGGGGTACTCAAATTATAATTACATTCAGCATGAAGAAAATCGTTTTTGTAGAACGTTATTAGAGGTGGGACCGGCTAGCCAGAGTTTGTTTATGCATGAGGAGCTGGGTCTGTATTTTGCAGAAGATCATGCAAAAATTGTGCCTATCCTACTGTGCATATCAGTCTGGTGTAGGAAAAGGGCAACTTTTAACAGGGAAGTCATTGACAACTGCCTCAGTTGTGATTTAGGCCACAAAATCCCATGGCTTAACTATATTAGATCTACAGCACTATCATTGGGGCACCCAGAATTATTTTTTAATCCTGAAATATTGAAACGGGCAGACAAAGACTGTGAAGGAGCTGCTACTAATGCAGTCTGGCGAAAGTAGAGTAAACCTGGCCTTGGGGAGTAAATCAGCCAGGGCTCTGATGATTTTAAATATTACTCCTGGTCCAGAACCCTAGCTTTCCTTTGTCAGAAACCCATGTGAAAGATTTCTTCTCACTAGGTTCTGTCCGTTGCAATTTATGCTATCTGCCTGGACAATATGGGCCCACTGCGATTAAGATTTGCCCTTCCGATAATGTCTCGCCCCATACTTTAGAACATCTGGTCTTGTTTTGTAGCTTTTATAACCCATTTAGAAAAAGATGTTTTCTACCGTTCTCAAAGCCAAAGAATTTTATCAATATCGTCCTGCTTTTATATATTTACAAATGTTGAATTAATCTATCGTTCCAGTTTCTAACTTTTTAAAGAACACTTTATGCTGGAACAAGATTAGGAACTTTGGGGCCTAACCTTTGTGGTCTCTTAAAGCAGCATATAGGATTTCTGTTTAAAACTTATGGCCATGACATGGAAATGTTTTTAATGTTTTATGGTTTTTAACATGCTTGATTATTTATTACATAAATTCTGAAGTCTGTGATGTTTGTACTTTCATGATTATTTTTAGAATTGAAATAAAGGAAATTCATTAATTTACTCATACCAGGCATTACCAGACATTGCCTAGCGAATCCTCTATGGCTGAGAAGACACTAACAAAAATAGATAGACAGGTCTTCTAATGAACTCCCTTTCTGCGGTATGGAGGAACACTATCTCCTGATACCACAATCTTTCTCTCACTAGGTTGACCCACAAGTGGTCTGAACTTACAGTATCTTGTGACAAACCTTAATTTGAGGAAAATGGTCTTCATGTTGGCCAAAATATTAGCCAGGTGCATAAGTGAGTTTCAAGCTCTTATAGCCTCAGAGTTTTTCACAACTTGGGTTTCAAATGTTCTTTATTTGACTTATCGGAACAAAGACCTTGTTTCTGACACTCTACCCACACCTCCTTGGTCCACAGGATTCTTTATAATTTGGATTTGCAGCATATTTCACACTCATTTGAAACAAACCAGGGTTTTGCATTAGCCAGCTCAACTGTTTGTGGCTTTTGGCAGCCAAGAGGCAGGCTGACAGGCAATGAGTAGATGCTGAGACGATATATGCATCATCAACTGCAACATTCCACATTCCACATGGGGCTCTAAATCTATCCGGTGTCAGGGCAAGCTCCACCAGTCTAAGCATGGTCTTCTACGCAGGGGATACCCAAATGATCCTCTTTCTGACGACACTGTAAAGGCCAAGAGAAATTTACACAATGGGATGAGAGTAGTCACCAACTGGATGGAAGCCAGCTGCCTCAGACTCAACATCCCCGTAATCGGCTCCACCCCTTCCGCCTGGAACGCCTCCGGCTGGCCTACCGCACCGGGAAATGCTCCCATGGACCACACATGCAATCTGGGCATCATCCTGGACTCCTCTCTATCCATGACCTGCCAAGTCAACACCAGCTCGTCGTCATGCTTCTACACTCTCCACCGCCTTTGAAAGATCTTAAAGTGGATTCCCTCCACCCATGCATGTGTCACTAGCAAACTGGACTACGGCAACACACTATGCTGCATCACCAAGAAACTGCAATCAAGACTACAAAGAATCCAGAATCCAGCAGCCAGACTCATTCTTGACATCCCCAACAAAGCCACATCTTTTACCGCCTCAGAGACCTACACTGGCTCCCAGTCAACAAGGGCATCACATACAAACTCCTGATCCACACCTACAAGGACCTACACATCATAAGAAAGGCATACCTCAACCACCACCTCACCTTCTATGTACCCAACAGGCAACTCCATTCCTTCCAGCTCGCCCTCGCAGCAATTCCCAAGATCTGAAAAAACACAGCAGGAGGAAGATCCTTCTTCTACCTCGCAGCCCGGGCATGGAACACGCTACTTCTCAAACTCAGACAGACTGCATCACTGAAGCAGTTCAGGAGGACCTCAAGCCCTGGCTTTTCGATTGAGCAGCATGCCCGCAAACAGCAACTTGAGACCCTACGGGTGATTAGCCAGGCATTAGAAATTACTGACTGACTGAACATTCTAACTGCGGATTTCTCACATTATGACCAGTACTCACCAGATTGTGGGTCAGTGGAATGGTTCGCACTAGGAAATTCTGCAAAACAGTTCGGACAAAATGCCCCTCCTCCGGACCTGGCTATTTAGGAAGTAATGTTTTTTTAACATTTGGGGAGGGGGGGGGGGGGGGGGGGGAAACGTATGGAGCGATGACCATGTAGCAGCTGGCAGATGTCAAAAACTGGCACACCGCGCACCAGCACAGTTGTAGCAGCCTTTGCTCTGGTGGAATGGATCCCCAAACCTTCAAGGGATTCCTTCTTAGCCAGTCCATAGAAAGTGTTTATGTATAGCACGATCCATCAGGAGATGTTTCTCTTTTGCACTGCTTTGCCTTTCTTAGCTCACGGAAAAAACATCAAATGGCTAACCATCCTGTTGGATCAATAAAGAAGCTAAGGGCTGTTTTCAGGTCATGGTGGAGCCTTTATTCCTTCCTTCCTTCCTTGTAGGGATGAGGTGATGCATGGAAAGCCAGCAAGGTGATGGACTGCCCTTTGCGAAAGGGCATAACTACCTTAACCAGAAATGTTTCATATGTTCAAAGCACCAGTTGGTCTGGAAAAAATGAAGTGTACAGTGGTACCACAGACAATGCCTGCGGTTCAATCACTCTCCTGGCCAATGTAATGGCGATGAGGAAAACTGTCTTGACTCATAACAGGCAAAAAGGACACCTGCATGGGCTCGAAAAGAGTGCACATATGATGAGTGAGAACAAAATTAAAGTCCTACTGTGGCATCAGAAATGGTGTTAGTGGGAAATTGTGGATCAGCTCCTACAAAGAGCACAATACAACAGGTGACTTGAAGAGGGAAAGATGTTCCGGGTAACAAAGAAAGGGTCTATAAATAATCTTGGAAAATGAATGCCAAAACTCAACTGCATGTTTGCACAGGGACCTGGCGTTAGGTACACTCCTGTTACTAATCTACTTTATGCTAGTTGTTACAGGTCATCACCAAACACACCCTTAGTAGCACAAGGGCGGCTGGGTACAGGGTGCAAACATAGCATCAGGCTCCCAATGATTTTCAATAGGGGGATCCCGAGGGGTCTCATAGATGCCGCAGGCGAGGTTGTTCCGAAAAACTACAGGCTGGAAAAGGAGGAGGGCTGCCTGCTGAATATTGATGGACCAGTGGTCGGCTTCACCAAGGCCAGGGGACTGCGGGTGCAGGGTTACCTTTAGGAGTCGGGAATCTTCATCCGGTTCTCTTGCGGTCAGGGGTGTTCCTTCGGAGTTAGGCTGCAGGCATCATGTGTTGGACAGGAGGTGTCAACCCAGGGTGCAGGTCAGTTGGTGTCTTCAGTCTTCTCTGCTGGGGGTCAGCTTAGCACTCCCTTCTTCTTGTCGTCTTCTTGAGGTCACCAGGAATCTGACAAGCTAGGTTCAGGGGAGCCCTTAAATCATGGATTTAGAGGCATTACAGGGGTCACAGGGCAGCAGCCGATTGCTACTGTCCTGAGGGTGGCTACACCCTCCCTGTGTCCACTCCCTTTGGAGAGGGGGGACACAGACCTAACCCTATTGGTCCCTGTCATCCAAACCAATATGGAGGATTTTGCAAGGAAGGGGTCACTTCAACTCTGGACACCTTATGGGTGGTCCTAGCTGAAGTGGTCAATCCTCGTTTTCCCTAATTTTCCTGCCAGACTTGCCACCAAAAGTGGGGCTTTGTCCAGAGGGGGGGAATCTCCACTATTTGGAGTGCCCTGGGGCACTGTAACAAGAGGCCTGAGCCTTTGAGGCTCACCACCAGGTGTTACTGTTTCTGCAGGGGGGGGGGGGGGGGGTGTGAAGCACTTCCACCCAGTGCAGGCTTTGTATTTGGCCACAGAGAGCACAAAGGCTCTCACCCCATGTGGCCAGAAACTCATCTGGAAGTAGCAGGCTGGCACAGACCGGTCAGTCCTGCACTAGAAGTTTGGCTTAAATACAGGGGGCATCTCTAAGATGCCCTCTGGGTGCATTTTTCAATAAATCCAACACCGGCATCTGTGTGGGTTTATGGTGCTGAGACGTTTGATACCAAACTTCCCAGACTTCAGTGAAGCCATTATGTTGCTGTGGCGTTTGTAAGGACAAACTCCCAGCCCATACACTTTATATGGCCACACTGCTCTTAAAATGTCTAAGAATGAGCTTAGACACTGCAGAGGCATATTGCTCATGCAGCTACGCCCTCACCTGTGGTATAGTGCACCCTACCTTAGGGCTGTAAGGCCCGCTAGAGGGGTCACTTACCTATGCCACATGCAGGGGTTTGTAGGCATGGCAGCTTGAGTGGGGTATCATGTCGACTTTGCCTTTTTCTCCACACCAGCGCACACAAGCTGCAATGGCAGTGTGCATGTGCTTGGTGAGGGGTACCCCAGTGTGGCATAACCTGCTGCAGCCCTTGGAGTTCTTCCCTGGCAACAGGGCCCTTGCTACCATGGGTACCTTTTACAAGGGACTTAACTCTGTGCCAGGGGTGTGCCAAATGTGATAGCAATGGTACATGTTTAGGGAAAGAACACTGGTGCTGGGGCCTGGTTAGCAGGATCCCAGCACACTCTCAGTCAAGTCACCATCAATATCAAGCAAAAAGTGGTGGTGGTTGGGGCAACCATGCCAAAAAGGACACTTTCCTACAATGGACATGACCAAATATACTGAGAAATGAAATTAAGAATCACCAAAGCTATATTGTGTGTCACTCTAGAAGTGAGTCTGCTTGAGATGCTGTTTGGATACACAGGTGTTGCTAGCTCTTACGAATTAGATGCCACACTGGACAGGCTTATCAGTCAAATCATTATAGCAGTTAGACCATCCGCTGCACAATTTTGGAAGCAAGCAGGTCCAAGATCAATATACCGTTGGTGGGGTAAAATATGGTCTATGCTATTGAGTTTACAGTTGTTTTTCAAGACAATGTTTATAGATTTGAAAAGGTCTGTTTTCGCTTTAAAACCTTCGTGAAGAGATGTGACATTTGCTAATACAGCACATGTGCCATCCTTACTGTGATGGTTGAACATGTGCATTCTGTTTTCGGAGAATGAGGACTAGGTTCTTTATTTTGGCTATATACTTGCATGATATTACAGTATGTTTAAGACATTAATGTATAGAGGGTTATGGGAGCGGGTTCCATTAGTTGCTTAGGTGCTCAGGTGGTTTTTGTTACCTGTTTCACAGGCACATCAGTAATATCACAAAACTATGTAGGTTTTGACTACAAATGTATCCTCACCTTCGTTGTGAATGTTCTTTTTTCTATGAAGTTGTTAAAAAAGAGAAAGTCTCAAAAACACTATTTTTAATCATATGCCTTTATATAAGCAATCTTACCAGCATTTCTTTTCTTTAAAAAAAAAAAAAGTTAAATGAATATAGAAACCCACATAAACAAGGATAAAATTCCTCATGAAACATTAAGTAATACTTTTCAAAATTGTCTGCATTTTGCTCCAATACCCCATACACTCCTCCTTGAAAAATACTGAAGTGAGAGCTTTGCAAAACACTAAAGTCACTTCCCTTGCTAGGGATGACTTCCCATAAACAGCAATGGTAGTCAGCCTACTAATGTGAGTAAAACATATCATTGTCAGACATTCACTGAACTGCTAAGGAATTAAATACATGTTTATAGGTGTATAAGTGTTGGGAGCTGTAGCAATTGGAAGCATGGCTAAAGTGTTGAACTGAGGCAATATACATATAGTTGTATTACTATTGACAAATAGTTACCATTGACCTTCCGCTGCACTTCCTCAAGCGTAGACACCATAGGTACTGGCTGCTAAACAAAAACAAAAAAACACATCTTAATTGATGGCTTTGATATACGTCAACAGTGATAAGACAAGTGCCCATAAGCAATCTGTCATTGTTAAGTGGGTACTGTCTTCAAATACTGGCAGGACAACAAGCAATTTAAGAAACTGTTACTATTAAATTAGGAGCTCAGAAGCATACTTTGCACACTGCTAGTCCTAAATGCTTCTGCATATATGCCCCAGTTATCGAATGTTAGCACTACTCTGAAGACTACCCCTTTCATGTAGAGAAAGGGATGTCAGGTGTGTGGCAAGAATAATGACCTGTTGGAAAGAGGTATGAACTTTCCATAGTAACTGTAGCCCCCTTAGTGCCTATGTCTCACTTCTTTCACGATATGTGGCAGAAACATCCACAGGGGGAGGCAATTTTTACCCAAGGTCTCTCTCTTGAAACCAGAGTTGTAAGCAGAGAGATGGCCTAAGCACTTTGAGTAGTAAAATACAGCCACTATCATAAGACTAACGCAATTATAGCACTAAATTAGGAGGTACCTATAATTTAAGACCCATTCGCCATCTAAACGGTTTCCCATGCTATATCGTGTGGGCTTCTTCAATGTAACCATGTCCTGAAGAGTCCTGGAACCCACGAACTGTAGTCTTACCAGCACATCAGATCTATGCTGTGAATGCCATTTTTTAGGTCCAGGGCTTAGATGCAATTTTTGCTGTTCACACATTACACCAAAAATAAGCATAAACCAACTAGAATACTATGGCAAATTACCTATTCATATATACAGCAATCTTGCTTCAAACAATATCAGTTCATTATCTTACCAGTAAAATTGTGTACAGATGTGGAGGGATTTAAAAACGTAGGTATGAACATCAAATAAACCCATAAATCATGTTGTGCAGACAGAAGACTAAAAAAGGCCATCATCTAGCTAGAGTCAGTAGTTCAATAGTTCATGAGACAGGAGAAAGGACTACTAAAAAGCTATAGGAACGTTATGGTGATAAACTCCTACTCTACCAGCCTCTCTACCATTATTAACCTGTAGCAACGACACTATCTCGTGGTGGGGCTGGAAACTGCTTAAAAATCTGTGCATTGATGAGTTTTGCATGCCTGTCACAATCCACACAGGCGGAAACTCCCCTTTCTACTACCTTCCTTGCATTCTCCTGTGTTTAGAATACAGAATTATGAGTTTTGGTTAAGCCAAATCAACTGGCTAAGGGGGCAGCGGGAGGAAGTCATGATAGGGGTGGGGAATTTATTTACGGATATATGTTGGGCTCCTGGTTTCATGGTGTTTATGGAAAAAGAATAACAAAGAACAACATTAGACAGTGTGGGCCTAGGTAAAAAGGTTGTAAAACACTTCCTGAACAAATTGTGCATTGCTGTGGAAAAAAAATCTCAAAATCGGAATTCGCAAACCTTAGCCCATATTGATGTCACATATAATTGTGCAACAGCCATATGCCTGAAGAACAACTTCAATCACCGTCGCTCTAGTAAGCATGTTCGGATAATGGATGAAGGGTAAAATCAAACCACACCATAGCAGAGGGAAATGCAGGTATAGCACCATATTACACTTCTGCCTTTAGCTGCTGCTGCTCAATGGTATTTTTTCCTTTTAAAGTCAGGGAGGCTGGCCTGCTGCCACGTTAGGTAATGCATTGCCCAAGAGGGTTAGAATGATTCTTGCAATAGCCACTTGAGGGGACCACAGAAGCAGAGTACTGTTTAGAAAGGTCCCATTTGTGTCCCATAGGTTAGAGTTGAAACTGTTTGATTTTAGAGAAAAATTATCTATTGTCACTCCTAAATCATATGTAGACCATCTTAACTTACACAGACTGGTGCAGAAGAGAGAGGAGCAGTATCAGGGCTGAGTGTTCTTCTTAACTGAGCATCAAGGTCCTCGAGTGGCTGTTGGGACTGAGGAAGAGGTAAGCAAATATATCACTAATGATTTGTTAATTAATATCTAGTTAAAACAACCACATGTCAAAGCTAACCAAAGACTATAAATTAAAACAGAGCGCAGACATTTCAGTTAGGCAGAGACCAAATATTTTAGGTGATCTGCTTTCACTTTAAGATTGCCCTCTTTCATGCTCCAGAACACCTCTCAACCCTCCAGTGTACTTCTCACTTTAATAGATTATGTTTGTACTATTTTTAACATGGTGCCATACCGTGTGGCACTTTTCTCAGGAGCCTTCACACACACTGGTAAATGAACTAGAAGAGAGTCCATTAGTGTGGATGCTGGGAAAGCTAGCAGTACCACTAATATAGCACGTCAAACAATGGAGCCAAGACCACTCTTAAGTGATTAGTTATAACACTTGACAAAGATTTTAAAGGGAATGCATCAGCCTAGGTCAATAAGCAAGAATTTCTGTCAGAAATATGAAAAACATATGCATGTGCCCTCAGTATCTCTCTGTTAACTATGCATAATTGTTTATTCAAATCAACAATGTAAATTCCTTCAAAGGAATTGGAGGTAAACAGCTGGGCACGAGAGTACACTATTTTATGCCATCTCTTCAGTACCAATAGGCAATATCAATGAGCTTAAAAGACAACCAAGTAACGCCATGTACTATCTATGAATGACGACCTGTAGTCTCTTCTTTGCCGATACACGGAAGAAGAGAGCCAATGAAGGTTGTAGGTATCTACGTGAAAAAAGTTGGCTCTGAGGGGAGGGGATGGATTACAATTGTAAAATGGCTATTATGTTAGAACAAAGGGTCGGTTTAGTAATCGCTGTATCTGTGTTGGTCGCTTGCAAGTCCTCTTTACAGCTTTCCAAAATGATAGGACAGACAGGAGGATATATCCAAGGTCTTCACTAGGATATCTGATTTAGAATTGGAGGGCCTCAACCAAACTTGCTTTCTCAGATGCTGCATAGAACGCGTAACTAAGGAAGCAGGTACCTTGCTAGTACAAGCATCTTTACAGCTTTGCTCTTACCAGTTTTTTTCCTTGAATCGACCTTAGCTGTAATCCACTAGAACATCAGGGAGTGTGTGGACCTGTTCTTATGGCATGCTTTTACTGTTAGGAAGGGGGGTTGGGAGCGCACTGCTTCACATTCCAGCACAGTTTGCACCTTTGCATCCTGGTAAATGCAGTTTCACAGTTAGCGCTTACTTGGAAATTAACTGTCGTTTTTTTCACCAAAGTTGGTGCAGACATTGCTGTATATTTCTAGACACGTGTTTCTGGGCTTAGCCCTTCATCAGTAGAGAACAAAGAAAATTAATCTGGGGTTGTTGGAAATTCTGCCAAAATCCTCTCAGGTCAAGTACCACTCACAGGCACACAGGCGCATTTACCAGGATGCAAAGGGGCGAACTGTGCTGGGATATGAGGCAGTGTGCTCCCAACCCCACTTCATGTTTTCACTGTTATTTTACCTAATATTACCACAAACGTTTTCTGCAAAAAGCAAAAATGCATGCGGTGTTTCTTACATTAGTAAGAGACCGACTGGTCTACACATGATGCATTCTGGGTTATTTATCTGCCCACGCAAAATGAGACAATGCTTGTTAAAGGGCTTTGATCATGCCCGGCGGAGGGTCCACTGGCAGAGTCTGGAATAGAAAGAGAATCCAAGGGAGAGCAGTCATTTTAAGGGCTTCTATTAGGCCGAGCCAAGAGCACGGGTACAAGTGCCATCATGCAAAATCTTGCATGATTTGCTTATGGAGGGTGCAATAGTTCAGTCTAGCGGTGACAGCCACTGTCGGGGCTCGTTGGATTCCAGGGTATGGCATGGCTTTCGTGATCCACTGACTAGGAAGGCTACCTGAGAGCAGCGCCGTCATCTGCAAAGAGACCGAGAGATTCAGGGCTTGGGATTTTGGGATATTTATCCGATATCCTGCTGCAGCACTAAAACGCCCTGCCTCCTCCAAAAACACTGGTAGCGATGACCCATGGTTGTCAAGAGCTAGCATGACATCATCAGCATAGAGGCAGATAGTGTGTTTCTCTCCCTCAAAAAGGGACGCCTGTGATGTTCGGGTTGACCTGCACTCGCTGGGAGAAGGGTTCCATGAAGAACGCAAATAAGAGGGGTGATAACGGACACCCCTGTCAGGGCCTTCTACCAATGGGGAAGGGAGCCAAAGTTGTCCTGCTCACTCTAACTGTAGCCCTTGGATGCATGTATTTACTTATCACCCAGTTGCGGAACTTGGGTCTGAAGCCAAAGCAAGTAAGTGCAGCTATCCGGTAGGGCCAGTGTACGCGGTCGAAAGACCTTTCGGCATCAACTGCTAGGAGCAGACCCTAGAGCTTAGAAAGGCTGGACTCATCGATGATGTGGAGGATTTGCTTGGTATTATGACTGCATTGTCTCAAGGATAGGAATCCGGTCTGGTCATGGTTGATCAGTCCTGGCATCAACCGGTTCATACGGGTCACCAGGATACTGGATAGTTTGGCATCAATATTGAGAAGACAAACCAGCCTGTAAGAGGCACATTTCTGAGGGTATTTGCCAGACTTGGGGATCACCACTGTAGAGGCATCTCCTATGGATAGGGTGTAGGGTGTGCAGGCCATCTACAGAATTGAACACTTGGGTCAAGATAGGTTACTCTATTTATGTGGATAACTTCTATATGGAAGTAGAGCTGGTCAGTAAGCTGTACAAAGCTGGCACTGTGGCATGCAGCAGAGTTTGATATTGCCACAAAGGTTATGAGAAGGAGCTTGTTTATAAGAAGCTCTGAAATACCCAGAGCACCGCACTGAGTTCCAATGAACTGCTCACAGTCAAAATCTCGAACAGGAAGGATGGGTACATGCTCAATATAACCCATGATGAGAGCACTTCCCAGGTCCTGGTTTGGGCTCAGTTGGCCAAAGTTCACAAGCCCACCTGTATATTTGATTATAACAAGTACATGGGCAGATTGATTAGGAATGATGAGCAACTTTAGCCATATAAAGTGAGTTGTAAAAGTTGCACATGGTATAAATAGTTGTTTCTCGAAATGATCGAGCTGGCAACCTACAATTTGTATGTTGTTTACCATCATACCACTACAGGAAGACTAATGTCTTTCCTTGATTTTCAGATGACCATCACTGCAAGTCTCACTGTTGCAAAAGCAGTACCCTCTACTTCCATCTGCTGCATAGGACAATGCAACCCTACAGGATCGGCACTTTGCCAACTGTGTTCCTGCAAAAGAGAGAAAGACTTGACTGTGTTGTCACTGCAGAGTCTGCTCTAAGCAAGGAAAGGCACAGGAGAGTCAGTCTTACTATCTTTAGTGCACATCTCAGCCCGGCCTATATTTATACAACTTGCTTTATGTTGTACCATACAGAAGTGAAGTACTGAGAAATTGATTGATAAGGAGCTGCCCTGCAGATACTTTTCAATGGCTATGCATGGAAACCTACCTTCCATGGTGTAGGAATGTAGCCTCTTTTTAGCATTATTACCCCCACTTTTTGCCTGTTTGTCAGTGTGTTTGACTGTGTTCACGTGGATCCTGCTAACCAGGACCGCAGTGATTAATCTATCTCCCTTTAAACTTGGTTCTTTAAACCACTTACGCCCCACATTTGGCATACTGGGGCCCCCATGTAAGTACGTGGTACCTAGGTACCCAGGGGTTTGGGTACCAGGGGATCCCCATGGGCTGCAGCATGTATTTTGCCACCCACGGGGAGCACATGCAAAGTGTATCTGCAGGCCTGCCGTTGCAGCCTGCGTGAAAGGGTGCATGCACCCTTTTCACTAGAGGTCACTGCACCAGGTCACTGTGAGTCACCCTTATGGCAGATCCTCCTAGCCCAGAGGGCAGAGTGCAAGTACCTGTGTGTGAGGGCACCCCTACACTAGATGTGCCTGTCACTAGCTTCAGTTCTATTTTCCTGGCATTCATAAGTGCAGGGGCGCCATTTTATGCGTGTACTGGACACAGGTCACTACCTATGTCCAGCTACAAGATGGTAACTCTGAACCTAAGCATGTTTGGTATCAAACATGTCGGAATCATACCCCAATATTGTTGCCAGTATTGGAAGTATGATTCCATGTACCCTGGGGGCTCCTCAGAGGACCCCCAGCATTGCTCCTACCAGCCTTTTGGGGTCTTCTGGGCAGCCCAAGCTTCTGCCACCCCTCAGACAGGTTTCTGCCCTTCTGCTGCTTGAACAGCTTAAACCCAGGAAGGCAGGGCAAAGAATTTCCTTTTGGGGGAGGGTGGGGGGGGAGACCACCCTCTCCCTTTGGAAATAGGTGTTAATGTCTTGGGAAGGGTAGCCTCCCCAAGCCACTGGTAAGCTTTAAAGGGCACATTTGGTGCCCTCCATGCATAAACCAATCTACATCGATTCAGGGACCCCCAGTCCTTGCTCTGGTGCGAAACTGGGCAATGGATACGGGAGTGACCACCACGTTGTCCATCACCACCCCAGGGGTGGTGCCCAGAACTACTCCAGAGGGGCCCTGGGTTCTACCATCTTGAATCTAAGGTTGGTAGAGACCTCTGGGAGCATCCGAGTGGCCAGGTCAGGCAGGTGATGTCAGAGACCCCCCCTTGATGGCTAGGTAACCAATCCCAGTTTCAGTGCTATTTAGGGTCTCTCTCTTGGGTGTCCCCTCAGATTCGGTTTCCAAGATTCCAGCAGGACTCCCCTGCAACCTCTACTTTGACTTCTAGCCACTGGAACCGCAACTGGACCCTCCAGGAACCGTCAATCTGCACCCACGAAGACTTTGCTTGCAACAATGTTTCCATGGCTCCTTCCAGCTTCTGCCACATTTCCTCGGCTGTGCATCCTCTAAGCGTGGGAAGTCTTCAGTCTGCACAAGAAGGAAGAAAGAATCTCCCTTGGAGTGAAGGAGTCACTCCCCTGCATCTGCAGGCACCAACTGCAACGACGACTGGCTGTGGGGATCTCTTCTCATCCTGAGCTGCGTGGATCCTGCATCACAGGTGGTGATCCTGTGTAGTCTGCTTGGTCTTCTCTGCCAGCTGTCCAACTTTGCTGAAGGTAAGCCCTTCCCTTCCCACGCAGAACAGTACCCCCGTGCACTGCATCTCTTGTAGCTACAAAGGCTTTTTTGTATCTCCTCCAAGGGATCTTCATGCTCTGTGTAGCCCCAGCCCCCAGCACTCCCTCCTGCAACACAGCCCTCTGCATGCTTCTCCTGCGCCTTGGGACCCTTCTCCAGTTGAGTTGCGTGGGCTCCTCTGTGACTCCTGGTTCCTCATCCAGTGGGTCTCCTGTGGGGGCTGCCTCTACTTCTTTGGACTCTCTACCTTGCAGAGAGTCCCCCTAGGAGTCCCCTGTGGGTTGAGTCCTCCTGGACCTTTCTGGTCCCCAGCAGCTACTTTGTGCTCCACCAAGACTTCTGCCTTTGCCAAGTCAGAAGCCTTCTCCCCCTGGACTCTTCTGTGACTTCTGGACTTGCTCCCCCACCTTCCACAGGGCTTCCCGTTCAGGAATCCACTGCTAGTTTCTTGCAGTCTTGGCAGGGTGTTGCATTTTCTTCTTTTCCTTGCTTTTGGGTGGTTTGGGGATCCAGTAACTTACTCCCGCTAGGGGGCTCTGTGGTACTTACGTTTGAGATTTCCTAGTACCTCCAGCTCCCCTCTACACATTCCACCTACCCAGGTGGGGGTCCTGTGTTTGCATTCCATTTTTTTTTTTGTATATGGTTTGGGCTCCCCTTAGGGTCACTATTATCTATTTGCATTTGCACTGTTTTCTATCACTTTTTATGCCTATTACTGATTACTAGTGTACATATCTAGTGTGTTACTTACCTCGTATTGGAGGGTTGCCTTTCTAGTACTTTTTGGTAATTGTCACTAAAATAAAGCACTTTTATTTTTGGAACACTGAGTGTTTTCTTTCATGTGTGTGAGTGCTGTGACACTACAGTGGTGTTGCATGAGCTTTGCATGTCTCCTAGATAAGCCTTAGCTGTTCATCCACAGATACCTCTAGAGAGTCTGGCTTCTAGACCCTACCTACACTACAGTAATAGGGGATACCTGGAATAAGGTGTAAGTACCTTAGGTACCCACCATACACCAGACAGGCTTCCTGCACATGGGCTATTAATTCACAAGAAAAGCAGGCTTTCAAATGGTTTCCTCTAGTTGGGAAAATGTTGGATTTGCTGATGGCCTGCTTGACACCTTTATCAGCTGTCAAAACATGGTAGATGTTCTGTTCACCGTATGACACGTGCATTACAGTCACTGCACTGCACATACGGTGGATGAAACATAAGCCACATTGCAAAGGAGTACTCTTGTGTAGCAAAACCTAAACCTTTAGCAGTTTTTGAACTGCTTTTTAAGGAACTTGGGGCAGTTCTCCCCAGCATGTTTATCTATGTTTCAAAGGTAGATATGCTTGCTCACATTGAGGAATGTAGTCCCAGAGGCATCCATGGACATAACCCAAATTGCATCCACAAAATGGAAAGGGTTGGAGCATAGTAAGTGCACTAAAGACTCACGAAAGGCATGTCTTCCTGAGCCTCAGGTGGCTGCCACGCAAGGCATTAGTGGAGGTTCCCTTGGCAAGTATACAGGATCAGTGAGGACTTAAGAGACCAAAACAAACAGGTAGGAAAACCTTAGATTAAGTATGCTTTCATAAGGATATCATACAGAAAGAAGGCAGTCAGTCAAGGTAGGAAGGGTACACATGCAATAAACTCCATTTTCACCTAAGGACTTGACTCCATGTGTGCCAAACTCACCCAGTATGTCGTGACTCCCTCACTCCACTAACCAGACGACTCCAAACGATATAGAATGCATCACTCTCAACCTTCCACCCCACCTTGCACCCAAAGAGCTTCACAGGCTCCCCATCCCAAAGCGGGCTCTCTTCAAACACCTCATGCACACATTCAAATCCTTACACTGGCCCAGCATACCTCAACAACCTCATACAATTGCTGAAACCTTTCAGACATCTGAGCTCAGCCAGACTCCTACTCGCACATCTCATGCATACGCAGTACCAGAACCAGAGGTCGTACCCTCACCTACCTTGCTACTAAAGCATAGAAAAAACCTGCCCTACACATCAGAGCAGTCCTTTAAATTCTTGAGATACCCAAGCCGCCGAAAACTTGGCTCTTCAACTACGCATGGCTCGGCCCAGACTGCTCCTACATCAGCAGTGGCATAACCTCCAGTATGTGCATGAGATATGTGGGGGAGCTGGCAATAAGGTCATGAGAATATTTACTACCTTATAGATGGACCAAAAAAAGATGCACTGCATACATTTGGCTGTCAATGTTTGAATTGTTGTATAAGGAATTGCATGTAAAAGTTGGGCAAGAGTGTTCCATTTGTTGGGGTGGTTGAGATACATTGAAAATCATTGTGGTTTGAATCTCTATCTGCAGAGTGTCTATGATGTTTTTATGAATGAATTAGAATACAAAAGATAACACAAATAAAAGTGCCTCAATAATAATTTATATATTATTGGTGGAAATGTGATGCATGTGTCCCCCTATGGCCATTGTTTTTGTTTTGTGCATTTTTCAGGTATGGGGCAGTGGCTTCCTTTCATTACTAAGTTCGGGCAGAAAAGGGCCATCACTGCTATGCTGTCATGTAGACACCAGAAGTGTGTGATAGGGATTCAGATGCACTAGTGTGACAGGATGATGTGGCTTTTTATTTGTTTCACGCTCATGGTCACAATAATATTCGTATTGTGTTTAATTTTTCTAACAATCACAGCTCATGCTGGTTTTTACACTGAATGCAGCTACTCCTATAAAATACACTGAAAACTCTCCTGCATTTCTCCGTCTGTCTTCGCATGTATGAGACAGTGTGAAAATGAGGGAAAGGGGTAAGATCAGTTCCATGTCTTCCCTGAGGAGTCACTTTCATGCGGCAGGCTGCCACAAATCACCTTTACTTTCTAGGTTTGGTTGAGGTGCTGATAACGAGCAAAATCAGTTAGGCCAGCAGCTGCCAGGTGCTGTGGGATCAACCCAGAAGCGGTGGTACTGCCGCCCCAAACCAGCAGTCTTACCTCCAAGGTAAGACTCATATGACAACATAACATACACCAATTTGATAATGCAGGTAATGTGGACACAGAGGGTAAAACACAAGTCCATTGAGAGACACTTGGCCCAGCACAGACAATGACCTTAATGCTGAAAATTAGACACAAAATCCTACTAAACTCTACACAATTTGTTAATAGAATATTCAAGCCTTCGGATTTGATATTTCCTCCTAAAGCATGTTTCTGCTAGTATGCTTTATGGCAGTTTTCACACTGAACGACTACTGCCTAATGCAATCAATAGCAGCAAGGTGAGACTTCGTTCTCCACCTCTGATACTAACATTTATGGATATCAAGTACAAAACACCATCGTTTGAATATGGAAAATGTCCGGCACATTAACCTTCATATGCAACAACTAATGTCTCAAATTGTCCAAAACAATTGCTAGATAACAGTAACTATTAAAACATATACTAGAGGATGTGTTGAAAACTATAAAAATGGTTATACATATTAGCTAGGGAGTCTATTACTGGTTCAGATCACAAACATTTGATTTAATCAAAGAAGGCATACCAAAGTTCATGTAAAGGAGTTTATTTTACCACGCCATTTGACAGAACAAAAAAGAGCAGAAAGAAGTTACAAGCAAAGAGATGGCATGCAGCACCTGAGTTAGTGAAGGTCCTTGTAGGGGCAACTGCTGTTCAGCGGATGGGGTGCCAGATGGACACTCGGCCCCAAGTGGAAGCACCTACAGACAATGAATGGGAAAGGTAAGACCATAAGTGCTATAAAAATATTAAAGCACTTTTATCAGAAATCTTTCCTCATTTAAATGAATCAAGAGAAACATGCAAAGAAGTAACTTATTGTTAATATGAGTGTACTAGTAAAGTGCCAAAATATGTTATAAATGAATGGTTCATGCAGAACTGCGTGTTTCTTTTTTGCCTTTCCCTTTATTGCCTTTAAAAGCAACACCCCTTGGTCTCCGATTCACATACAATAACAATTACACATTTCTTCAGGCAATTCTTCTAAGCTTCATAACAAGAAGCAAACTTTTTAGAGTTTTACATGGGAGGCTTGGTTCTGGGCAGCATCTAAAACATGCAATAATAATGTGTCTATAGCTCCATGTTGGAAGAACGTTACTAGTATGATAGTGAAGGTTAAAAAAGCACAGGGTTGGAGACAAAAAGCTATCACTGAGGCTTAAATCAAGCACTTCTGTAAAACATTTGAATGTAATTAATTTTAGCTCTTTGGGACCTACAAGACCATAATAGGATCCAACGACAATGACTGCAGGATTACAATTGAAGTGAAAAAGTGTGCAATATAAAAACATCTAATTAACAGTTGCTAAATGAAAGGATTTATATACCTAACATACTTAACCTGTGAAAATAGTAAATGAAAGGTTCCATACCAAAGTTAACTGCAGCATGATTATAAGAAAGGTCTTTTCACATTATTAACTAACAGAACTCAGAGTTGTATTGAGTTCAAAACGTTACCTTTTGGGTGGCTCCAATTCTAATAGGACTCTTTCCTACTATCAACTTGTGAGGTTCTTTCCACCATCTGCACAGTCAATACATTGTTCAGCTGGCACTGTGCAGTGTGCCTACTTGTACGTATCTCTAAACCAAGTCAATTTTACGTCACCAGTGAGACAATTAACAGAGAATGGTTATGAAATCTGGTTACTAGAGTCAGGGAGTACAGGGATTTAACAATCTTGATCCTATGTTGCATCTCTCTATGCCAAACACCTTCAGACACCAAAAGACAAAAATCAATATTAAAAAGACATTGCCACCTACAGCCACGTAGAGCACCTGAGACCACACAGTTAATTAGATATCCCTCTCAAACAACACTGAAGTCAAGCATAAATAACACCTCAACACCAACCAAAAAGCATCCCGCTTAATCCAAAGCAGTTAGGAGAGTATAAAGGCCAAGTGTTGAACCACTATTCTTACATATAACCATACAGCACACCAAAGGCTTAAAAGACAGTATCTGTTTCTCTCGGACTGTACCGCAAATAACCATAACTGTCCAACAGCACTAAAAATGAATCGCCCAACACCTCAACCACAACTCGACAAACTATACAAGCTCGTGAACCCACACTACAGCACAAAATACAGCTAGTACAACAGAAAACATTAGAAGCATAAGCAAATTCCTCTCACAACCAATAAAATGACAAAGGCCAGCTAATGTCAATAATAGTATTCAACTACATTGAACAACACTTGTGCCTTGCTACTAAATATGCTCATTGTACCTTTTTCGACAGTAGAGTGTTCCTCCACATCCAAAATATATTAATCTCAAAGCAATAATCATATTACCATCCGCTCGGACATCTGTCCTGAACACCATACATTTCCCAGTTTTACTTACCTTAAAGCAGCATGGGTACATGCAGTATGACACCAATGTACAAGCAACACCCCTATAAATGTCATGATTCTACATTCCACTGCCATAAGCCAGCACCTTTTCATAGCAAAATCAGCATGCCACCATAGCCATCAAAATCAGGACCATCAACAGTACTGTCTTGCGTGGTCATCTACATGTGTACTAACCAGCCTTGCAAAGACACCCTTGGCTCTTATCTGTTGCATAGACTAGCAATGACCAAAACAGCTATAGGAGAGTCAGTTCCATGTCAGATTTTCAAAATAACTACCGAAGTATAAATGAGCACCATCCATATTTCTTGTGTGTAAGATTATCCTACGTTGGAAACCCAAAAATCTTGGATCTGACCCTCCTGAACTTACGTTGAAACCTAGGGATATACTAGGTGTTAATGCACTTTCAAAGACTGCATAATGTAGTGCAGTGACAACACATATTTGGCAAAATGCCTCATCAGTATCATGTGCTCTACAAAATACCTGATATGCTGTGCAAAGGTAGTAGCTAATATTTTGTGCATACAGCAATCAACAACTTTTTCACGAAAACTTGCATTGGTCACAAAAATCACACAAAGAAATGTGATTTTTTACAACAGGGGTGTACTTTCTTAGAAGTGTCAAAATGTGTTGCTAACTAACAAGCTCTGTCAAAAATGTTGCATATACTCCAAGCACAAAGAGCACAGGTTTGTGGTGAGGGAAAAGCGAGCAAGGTTGCTTTTGGGGAAGGAGTGCAATGGTGCTGCAGAGACGGTTAACAAGGGCCCAAGTTTGTGCTTGAATTCCTCCTAAAGAATAAAAAAAAAATCTAACCTTAATAAATATATGCACTGTTGCTTGAAATGTAAAGATCTTTGGAAGACTTTGGCCATCTGGTTGATGCACAAGGGCATCACAAATCAAGATCTACACTCCTGGGCACTATGTGTATGCACTTTTGAATCACATGATCATTTCTAGGAATTTTTTGGCCTTTTCAGTGTGATCCCGGACACTTAAAATCACAATTAGTTAAAGTTCTTATAGCTGTTTAAAAGAACAAAGAAACCACACATTTGAATTTTTTCAAACAAGGCAAAGGCTGCACAGGGAGTTAAGTGCCGACACTTTAGGCCACACAGCCATGCAGCACTTACAAGATAATTTTTTTTTTATTTTTAAAGTCAGGATATCAAAAACATTTATCCTTGCTTTTGGGTCTCCATTGTATTTAAGAGTTACTGCACTTTGTAGGATGAAAGTGGGCTAAGAAAGTGGTCTTTCCTGGTGCCTTCTAAAAGAGTCTGCCAACTTAATTTCTTTTCACCAGGACTTGTAATTCTTGCCAGCACTTGAAGATATACTGCACTCCCAGGAAGAGAAGCTGATGTACACCTGCATCTCAGCCTCCTAAGAAAACAAAAGATGCCTCATTCCTTCTCTTGATTTACGCGAAGAGATTCTTGCTCTACCAGAAAAGGCTCTGTTCAGGACTGGGTTACCAATCCACTTTCCAAGACAACCAGTTCACTCTCAACTGTTTTTCTTACAGTCATCTTTTAGTAAGGACCATGGCTTTGACACTGAGGTAGGATTCAACTATGTTGTAAATAGTAAAGTAATCTTTGATGCAATTATTTTCCCTCAACATCAAGCTGCCCAATCTTACCTGCTCCACACCAATCAAAACAAATGTCTAGAAAACGTTTGGGGCCAAGTACTTTAGAGCTACAGAAAACAGTATCTCCTCCTGGGTATGACGATTTCTGAGCAACATCTTTGAGTAAACTCTGACAAAGTAGCATAATTGAACTTGCTTCCAGACTGCCAGCGGGAGCGAAGCTCAACCCTCTATTAGGGATGTCATTTCTAGAATATTTCATTTTAGGAATCACAGTCTTCAAAAAGGAATCAAATTAGGACATCACCAAGAAGGGATCCATTGAGTGTCAAATTCTGAATTCAATCTATACATATTTCTGTTCAAGAGAGACAGTTTTGAACACCTGGTCTCAATAACAATTATCTTTACTCCTATTGACATTTCTGAAAGTTCAAGTAAGTGGTTCTCTTAGAATGTTATAAAAGTGTTCGCAGATTTTGTAAGGAAAGTTGCAGAATCTGGAGTCATCAACACAAATTCCCACTTCAGTGATCTAAAACATGGGGGGCCCAATGTACAAAGCAGACTTGAGGTTGCAAACAGCCTGATTTGCAGCCTACAAAAATGCCATTTTAAAAGTACCATCATGAAATAGGCCGTTTAGAAAGCCATAGCAACACAAAAGGATGATGGACGGAGTGCTGAAACTTTTCAACCATCCACCTCCAGTCATAGATCTGGGTTTAATCCATTGTTCTTTTGCTCACCATGCCACCCCAGTTTGGACCCAGACATATGCAAACCAGTCTTGACCCTGTTCCCCATGGGAACAGTCCAGCCTGAACTGCCAGGTCAGGTCCTCCCTGGACCGGAAACAAGCATCCTGGGACCGGTTTCAGGGTATCACCCTTCATCAGCCAGGCTAGCTTGAATCCAGTGGCATAGTGAGCAAGGGCCCAACGTCTGGGCATAACCTTCCCAGTTAGGGCAACTTTAGCAACACAAAATGATCCAACCTGGGGTGACATGGCGAGCAAAATACGAAAGGTCTGTGACTGGCGGTGAGTGTTGGAAGAGTTTCAACACTCCGTCCATTATTTTATTTTGTGATGTTGCCTTGTGCGCCTTAAGTGGCTAGGGTATACCCAGACGTTAGTCTCTTGCTTGCTGTGCCACTGGATTCAAGCTAGCCTGGCTGATGAAGGGTGATACCCTGAAACCGGTCCCAGGATTCTTGTTTCCTGTCCATGGAGTACCTGGCCTGCTATGGTCCAATTCTTGATTATCCCACCATTTTAGATTACTTGAACACTGAGTTGATCCTATTGCAGACACCAATCATTGTCTGTGGGGACTTGAACATTAACATAGTAAAGGTGCAAAGTGACTTACTTGATGGGCAGTATTCCAGAAAGAACCCCAGGGTTTATTGAGCATTTCAGCACTTGAAACTGAATGATGGTTTGGGTGGATATCTGGCAAAAGCTTAAGCCCTCAAATCCTGGCTAAACGTTTTTTTCTGCACCACATAGGAAGCATGTCAGGTTGGATTATTTTCTCACTTCCGTGAGCTTGGTTTGTGGGGCTGTAATGCTATCTGTATTTAACCACCGAATTCATCTTGATCACTGACGCCATTTTATGCTTAGCTTAGCTTCAAATGCCATCACATTGGTGATGCAGATATTTTTCCACGCAAAGCTTGTTAATGTGTTTTTGCTTTTCTCACTAAGAAAAGGGAACACAACATGGGGGATTCAACGTTTATGAGAGTGTACAAGCAGATAATGTACAAGGGTACAGCTCAGTCTTGCAAATACACCTTGAGATTTGGCCATTCTCTTTGTGTGTTTTACAACACTGACCCAGTACAGGCAGCGCTTGAATTTCACAACTTACTCAAAGGGAGGGGGGTTACTAGAACCTTCCTCTTAAGTTTTGTTGAAAGTATATAAGGTGGGGAAGCTTGGCGCTGAGGCAGGAAGAACTCATTCTTGAGGGTGAAAGCATTGCTCGGGAAACTCAGAGTACCACTGGGGAAATTCCTCCTGTTTCAGTTGTTCCGGGTTCCACAGCTTGAAGTTGGCAGACAAGGATGATGTTGGATTCGATCCCCGTTGTGATTCATGTTTAATTCATAATTATCTAGCTTCACTGTGTGCATGCATAAATATACTTATTCACTGCATATATATTCATTGTTGATATATTGCATTTTTTCTGATTATTATACAACTGCTGTGATTATTTTAGAAGTTGCACGTGCGTTCCTGCATTCAAATTAAGTGTTCACATTACTATTTTCATACACTTGCGTTGGAGACCTGGGAAGTGCCTTAATAAATTCATTACTCAGACTAAGAGTGCTGCATTCTTTAGCTTTGTTCCCTCTTAGCTTGAAGAAAAGCAGAACAGGGCCCAAATAGAAAATTATCCATAGGTTCTGTCAGGCTACAATCTGTTGGTTGTCTGTTGGGAGTCTTTTCCCTGGGCAGAAAAAGGTCCTCACAGACATGGCCATTCGATAGGGGGTTACTGTCTACTGAAGATTATGTTTCACATGACGGAATGGATCTCAGAATATTTGGAGTGAAATCAGGACTGGTGTGGCCTGGGGCACTCTGTAATAATAACTCTATTTGACTGAGCCAATGTGCAAGGAGCCCCTATGGCCTTAGCACTTTTAGATGCTGAGAAGGCTTTTGACCGGGTGGCATGAGATCACCTTTAGGTGGTATTGAGTTGGTATAATTTTGGTTTTGGGTTTATTAGGGCTATCCTAGTGGTTTGTAAGAATCTACATGGCAAGGGTGCCCATGCTCACCTCTGTTTGGTCTATACATTGATCCTTTGATTAGGAAACTAGAAGCCAATGTCTCAATCACTCCAATGAGGCTGCAGGGATACAGCACACAAATACTCTCATATGCTGACAATATTATGGTCATGGCATGCAGGAGCTGGAACAGGAAGCCTTAAAGTTTGGGAAGATTTCAGGCTATCTTCTGAACTGGAATACGACATAGCTGGCAGTCAACGACCAACTACAATTTGAGGACGATCGGGTTTGCTTATCAGGCAGTGAATTTAGGTGTTACTGTTACCCATAAAATAGACCAAGTAGTAGAACTAAATCTTGAGCCGGTATTATGCAAGGTAAAACAGGACTTTAGAAGAATGGATAATCTCCCTGTCATAACCGGCTGCTGTAATATAATCAAAATGCTATTCCTGTCCAAGGTGCTTTACCTCTTCAGGTGTATACCTTAAGAGTCTGAAAAGCACTGGTTTAAAAAAAAAAAAAAAAAAAAAAAAAAAAAAAAGAAGAAGAGATATCTAATAGCTTCATCTGGTCTTATGCTAAAGCCAGGTGAGTCTTAAAATACATGTTGCTGTCCAAAGTTAGAGGAGGTTAGGCTGTTCCAAATTTCAGGTTCTATCGGTGGGTAGTTGCTCTACAATATATGAATTCCCTAGTTGGTGGGCAGAAGACTGACATCCATGTGGTGAAGATGACACCCACCATTTATAAACTGTTAGTAGGGGGTGATGCTAAGGTCTCTTTATGAAAATGAATGAACCTAGCTACTATAAAAAGGTGAAGTTCAAGAACTTACATGTTGCATTTGAAATATGGGGGACTGTCAGGAAGAAGACTGGTCTGAGGAGGTTACATTTTTATACCCCCATGTGGTGGCCCCCAGCTGTTACCAAATTACTCTGCAACGCTGCAGGCTGTAGGATGTCAGATTTATAAATATCTGGGGGGGGAGGGGGTTCATGTCAAACTATATTGAGCAGCAGTTAGATAAGTGGCTGAGAAGAGTAAGGGCCACTGATGGCCGATTCTATGAGTCACTAGAAGTTAGCCATACATTATTATTTGCACTTTTTAACCTAAACTATATACCGGCTAAAATAGCAAGCTGGGAGAGGGACACTGGTATATACTGCCTATGCTGTATGGAAGCAGACATGATTTTCAGTTGTCAGGTTCTAGACTCTCAAAATAGAGATATCCCATTTTTTGCAGACCGTCTTACACACAGAAGTGATATTATCTCCAGAACTAATGGTCTTGGGAGTACACAATGACACAGGTGGGAGGGATGGACAATATTTGGTGTTTACTGTAATGGCGGTAGCCCGCATCTACATCGCCCAAGCCTGGCTCAATTCCGATTCCCCAATATTACACCAGTGGCTGGCTTGGCTGCTTTCGCTATGCCGTCTAGAGAGCAGCCTATATCTTCAAAAGGGTAAAAGGACTAAAAAGAGTAATGCTTTTTTGGGGGGTGGGTTGCTCTTCTTCAGTGAACAAGTAGCAATTGTACCTTGACATCGATCTTGAATGTTTAGAGTGCTTGTCCATTCTGGGTGTTTTCGTCTATCGGGATCTTCGCATGCTGAAGTCCGTGGGGGCTAGTCTGAATTTTAAAGAGCTTCTTTTCCATGGCTATTCTGTCATACTTCTTCGGTGACTCACAATACCGCTGCCTTTTCAAAGAGTATTCTTGCATTCCCTCTCAGGCAAATTCCTGCTATGTACTTCAGTGCATACCACTTCCATTGAATGAGTGTTTAGGAGGCAGTCAACCAGTCCTTGAAAAACATTTGCAATCTTTTGTCTGCCATACCATGGGTACATGGCCAAAGGGACTACAAGTTTGCCTTCACTGAGGTAGCAAAAATAATTGCATAAACACTGATCAGGAAATCAGTTTGAAAAACATTTTCCTGAGAAAGAAGCTCAACGTACAACAAAATATTACATTTTAAAGAGAGAATCTCTCCAAAAATGTGTAAATGAATGAAACATTCCTTGTTGTCAAATGTCTCTGCCAGCTGGGTGTTTCAGGAGGGAAAGTTGTCTCAACATTACGGTAGAAATTATTAATCTACAGGTTTCTGAAATTAAGACAGGTTCCTCCATTCTTAGCTGACAACCGTTTAGGAGGCGTTTCAGTAGATGGTCCCGCTTATGAGATCGTTTAGATTCAATCTTTTACTTCTGAGGCCCCACTGGTCCTTTTGAAGTTTCAAAGCTAAGAACACTTATACATATGTAGTACAGGCTTACAACATGCTTAAAACACAAGTAAATACACGAAAGGCGTGACAATTCAGAACATCCCAAGCACAGGGTTTTTATCTGTTTAAAGAAAAAAGGGCATGTAACAGAAAATGATTCACAATACTGTAAAAAAAGTGAAAAGAAATATACTGGCTTGAAAAAGTAACTTGGGAAAAGGTGGGGTTCAGGAATGCCACTTTAAGACCAGATTAAAAATGGAAAGGAGGACAGTACCATTGGAACCGGGCTTTTAGATATGCAACCTCAGCTAGGACAGAATGCACCCTTTGCGACTATAATGGAGTACATTTGTGTGTTATTAGAAGTACTATGAAAAATATAGCAGATTTTAGAACTTAAAGATTTTCTGGTGCCCACAATCATGTAATGTTGAACCTTTCTGGAACAGTGCAGCCTTTAGTAGTACTAGGGCAGGGCCCAGTTCTTTACCGGCAGGATCTCTGGCATAAAAATTGGGCACCTAATGGGAAAAAATATATTCTTACTCATTATTTTTCTAAACAGCTTGAAGATCCTCCTAATTCTCAAGAATTATTCTTAGGTTTTTTCAACAATGAAGGGCTTATATAAGAAAGGTTTCTCATAGCCACAAAACTATTTACAGCGCTTCTCATGCAGCATAAGAAAGAAAACAAAAGGCAAAAATGCACAACCCCTTTGTTCGCTAATTCTATAAAGTGCACTCAACGGGGTACCTGGTGTTTGAAACTCCTTCACAACCAAAAAGTATCTCCAGCTGGTAATGAGAAGAGGGATTTAAGAAAAACATTAAAAATTTTGCAGTGATCTTACCGGTATCCTGTTTAATGGCGGTTTTGTGGAAGGAGCTGCCGGTTTTCCAGAAGTTGTGATGCTGTTTGAAGCCAGCACATTGCTTGATGGGGTAGTAGCTTGTCCAGGGGGGAGACTAGGTAATACATCTGCTGAGTCAGCTGAGGCAAGGGAGAGGTTTATAGGTGGTGAACTGGTGTTCGTTATCACTGGATTTATCAATGCAGTAGTGGTTATGCTGGGTTGCGCAGCAGCTTCGGTGGATAAAGTGGTCTCCAAAGATGCAGACACATGTGGGGCGCCAGCAGTGTGTTCCTTGAAGAGAGATCGTAACTTTTCATCCAGAGTTTTTATGTCATCGATGCCAGGAGCTTTGGTTAGTGTATCCACATCTCCCTCCACACAGTGGGTGTGAGGCTGATTTGGAAGAGAAGCTGACTGAGGTTGCGTATGTACCACTGTCTGCTGTACAGCAGGTGGATTTGAAACTGGAGGTAATATTACTGGGGCATCTGGCAGAGAGCACATTGGAATTGGTGTGGTTATTGTCCCCTGGGGTAAAACGGGGGTTGTTATAGATGACGCAATCTGTATGGGGTGTCCCCCAACAGGCTGTGAAACATTTGACACACCTGCTGCTGCCACTGCGGCATATGTTAGTGGTGCAGACAGAGGTAAGGTCATACCAGTTGTGTTGCGCATATGTGCACTATCTACTGTTTTCTGAACACTCTCTGGCTGAAGTGGAAGAGTGCCTGAAACTATTGTGTTTGCAAGACTATTGGCAGATATATTGCCAGTAGTCTGTACAGCAGTATTTGACTGGATATTAAGAAGAGGTGGTAAGGTAGAAGTCTGTGGGGGGTAAGATGAAATTTGTTGTGTAGGTGGAGAGGTCAAGGGTGGAGATAAAGCACCTGGCACAGAGACGCTTTGCCCCAGTCCAGGAATCTGTTGAAATGGTGGAGATGTTACACCGGTAGCCAATGGGGCAGTTCCACTAACCAGTGTAATGCTTGACAAAGATGTCATGAGCACTGAATCAGCTTTGGAGGCATCAGCACTGCCCACAGTACTTCCAATTTGGGGTGGGACGGACGCAACAGAAATGGAATTTGGCACACTGGTGCTAGGAGCAATGCCAGTAATAACTTTTTCAGTAGGCTGTGTGAGAACAGATTGTGTGACTGGTGGAAAGGCTCCATTACCAAATTCACTCATGACAAGTTCAGACATGTGAGGAAGACCTGCTGTAGTTACTGGTAAAGGTCCCAATAAGCCAGTCACTGGAGGGAGAACAGATGGGAAAGGTGGCATGTCCTGATTAAAGATTGGGGGAGCTGTGCTAGGACCTTCTGTCACTGCCACTTGTTTGAGTTCAGAAAAAGCATGCTGCAGACTGACAGATGATGCAGACTGGGACAGATTAATTCCAGGACCACAAGACACAGGAACTGAAAGAGAAACAAAAGAATGATTGAAACATACGCACGTCTTGCCATAACCTCTAACTGTATTTAGAAAAACACTTCTCTAACAACCACTCTATGCAAATACAACATGCATAACATACAAACATTGGAGACTTGCCCAAATTTATAAGAGACATTCTGAAACAAAATGTTATCATTTCTATAAGGTGCCATCTTGCAGATTCATAACTTTAAACTCGCAACTAAGAACGAGAAGAATTACATTTGATGACTAGGGAAGGGCTTTCATTTGGAATAGCTTACCTGTCACTGGAATCTCTTTTGGTATTGGGCATGAGGGGGTAAAGAACTTTGGCTCCCGTAATCGAGACTCTGGCACAGGGCTAACTAAAAACCTTCTTCCAGCAGAATGGACAACTTGGGTATGGGAGCTGGGAAGGATACCTGTATAGGAAAATAGGATAACACTTCATTAGTGTTCACAACATTACCAAGCTGCAAAGCTATTATTACACGCACTTGATGTCTGGCACCGCTTCCATCATTAATGAGTGATCACAAAAAATGAAAAAATGCCAATTATTGTGAAGCCAGTCCAATTATTGATTCCTATATGTATTTACCAACATTAAGCAAGCCATCCCACCTGGTTTATTAAGATGAGAAGCACAAGTTCAACATCAGTTGTTATGCACAAATATGTTACATTTGTAATGAGAGGCAAATACATTTGGTGGTGAATGCAGGTATCATGCAATAAAATAAAAATAAAAAGTGAAAATGAGTCAAAATTTAAAATACCAATACGCAAGATAAAAAGCAAAACATCAGATGAGGAAATATTGTTGGCCTTGTGGTAAGACCAAAATTATTTAGAGCAGGTTATTGTTATGCACAGGGGCGGTGGCTGGTAGTGTAGGACGTGAGATAAGCAAAGCTGCAAGAGTCTATGCACTTACTGTGTATGTGCTGTTAGCTCTTGTGGGGGAGGGGGACTAAGTACATTTTGCAGTGCTGTAATGGGGTTAAAGTCTTTGGAAAAAAGTTAATATGTAGACATTGTTTCGAATGCAAGTTATTAGCCAGAGTTGAAGGGGGGAAGTTTATAATACACTGGGCAAATAAATGGTCAGTGGCACCAGGGATGGTAGTGATAAAAGACAGACAAGAAAATGGTCTTTGAGAACCAAATGGCATTTTTGGCAGCAGGCTCGCAATCTTGAGGTGAAGGTCTAGCTGTGAAGCACTCAGAGAACGACCACCTAACATAGATAGAGAACTATAATAGATTGATAAGTGATGTCTATGTCGCTCATCAGCGGGTCAGCTCAATGATATGCTGAGGGCCACAGATGGGGATATTAACACGACCATTTGATCTCGCAAAATGGAAATGGGGCATAAGATAACTGCTTCATGGCATGGTGGATGTCTGTTGTTTAGCCAACCTGCCACTGCCCATATGAAGCTCAGAGAATATCTCTCCCTGAGATGACAGACATGAGTTGAGTGAAAATCCTTTCATCAAAGAGCAGATGTGCCCAGCCTGGCTGAGTGCCTCCAGAACCCAGAAAACCTGGAAACAGGCATTCTCATGGGAAGAGTCAGAGTTTGCAGTAGGTCCTATTCTCATAGAAAGAAATTAATTACTTCACTGTAACTACATTACTCCAACACTGATATATTTCATAAACTGACCAGTCCCTCTATGGGACTGGGGGAATACAATCAGGTCTGCTGTTAATTTCATTAACATCCAGTCTTACAATGGGTGTGTGTGGTTGCATGTACACTATCTGAATGTGCTTTCTGTTACAAATAATGCAAAAAGCATAGTGCTGTGCTAGTAGATGTGACAATCTAGATGATAAGTTAAATATCACAGGAGGTGCTAGATTGGTCAGTGGTGAGGTAAGGAGTTTTATGGGGCCTCATCATCAAGCAGCAAAAATAAATCACTATCTGCAGGTTGTATGGACAAGGTCTTATATTCAAGAAATTAAGAGCATACTTTTTTGGTGTTGGTTAGCCAGTTGGAAATATGCTACATACACATGAGATTTAGTGTCCTGGTTCTAGTACTGGTGGTTTTGTGTAGCTTCTTTAAACGTTTATGAGCGAAGTAGACTTCATGAACCTTACCCATATGTTGCGGTAGAAAAGATACAGTATCTTGCAAACTGAAATCACCATCCAGTTTCTAAAATTCCAAAAATCAAAAAATATATTGTCAACATGGAATGATGTAGTCTTTCTAAACTTGACAAATTGAGCAGCAGTGTTATTGTATTAATACCTCAGACTCTGGGTAATAGGCGTCATCCCTTGTCTGTATATTCTCCAAGCCCTGATCTCCTTCTGGATCAACACTGCCATCTTCACTCAACATTTCATCTGCTTTCTCAATTATGTCTCTCACCTGCTCCACAAACGAATCTCTCTCAGAAGCCAGTATAAATTCGTTTTGCACCTGGGGATATAAGATAAGTATACATTACATAAACAGTAATTACTATGCAGAGCCTGATCATAAGTACAATTGTTTTGATCGATAGAAATGCTAATATGTTCTGAAAAGCAATACAATGTGTAATAAAACTACTACTTCGAATTAGTAAAGTCAGCAAGATAACCCATTATTAGGTTATGGGGAACACATTGTTAAGCTTTTGTTTTAGGATTTAAAAGAAACGTATTTGAAAAGATGACACAGTAAAACACAATAATGCAATTTCTCTTTAATACCCTTCATTCAAAACATGAATTCTTTAAAAACAAATCTAACAACCCCTCTCTTTCTCTCTCCAATTCAACCTTACCAGTAAAGCGCTGTGCGCAGTCTTCTATAAAGGAGCCACCAATATACTGACTTCTAAACTGGACATCCTGCTCTCCTAACACAAACCTAGAAACCTTTATCCCAGAGGAATCCTCTATACTTACAGCCTATAAAGTGACAGTGAATACCATTCAACGACCTACAAATACTACAATATGCGTAATTCCTAAAAAGGAACTCTACCAGCCCCCCCACCAACCTCAAATTTTACTGTGAAAGTCCTACCTACTTCCTGAGTTCCGAACCAAATGCCTAACCCTCCTAACCCAGAACAGAAGCCTTTATCACATGTGACTCCTAAATACCTACTGACTGTAAAGTGTCATTGCATACCCCCTAACCACCTACACATTGCTGGCTCAGTCTCTCCAGTTTCTTCCCATTAAAGATTGCGGCAAAGACCTCCAAGACTCTAAAGAGTTGGCTGCCTTTCACTTAAATGGTTTGTATTTATCCACAAAAACGTTTCTTTGCTGCTTCGAACAGTGTACCCCTAAATATCTCTTTTGACCGGGTCTAGAACTAACTTTCAGAACTGGAGGGAGAACTTCTGGTGAGATATTAAAAGGAGGCATTCGATCTTGGTCTTGCTTATCTTATCTGTTGCATAGGTAGTAAAAGCCTTTATTTGCAGAGCCGAATTTGTATTGTCCAAAGTAGGGGTCAAAAACAACACAACACCTGTGTATAATTTTATTTTAGTAACCCCAGATAGAGTTGTTAAAATGTGACTACTCTGGCAAAACAGCTAAGCCATCAGCTCTATAAAAAGGCAAACAACAACGGAAAGAGGGTGCAACCTTGCTGGATCCCGGTCAAGAACTATTTCTCCCACCTGAGAGTGGCTGTTAACTGACTGAGCCATACTGCCATGGTAAAGGAGCTCGAATTGAACTTGTGAGCTGAATAGGAACTAACAATGTATCCAAGAGTATGGAAAAAAACACTTCCAGCTAACTGAAGGCCTTCTCTGCATCCAACAGGGCAATAGATGCCGGTACAAAATCTGTTGAAACCAACATAATAAATTTGGCCATAAATTAAGTATTTGTAAACAGAATGCATCAACTAATAAAACCTGTTTGGTCTGGAGCTATAAGGGGACCACCTCCCCCCCAATTTGGAACGATTCAGACACTTGCTCAACACCCAGGAGTCAAAGGATCTGAAGGAACTGAAGAAAAAGCTTTATAAAAGTCAGGGCCTAAGCCACCCTCCCTTGGGTTCTTAACAATGATGACATGATCTACTCTCTCCAGTAACTCCTTTTCAGAAATCGGGCCGATTAAGCTAGAGGAAGCTTCAGCTGTCAAAATAGGTAATTGAAAAGTTCCTCGATCTGTTGTTGCATGACAACCCCCACTCCATCTCCCTCCAGCTACCTTCTCTCCCTGATACAGAGTTAATAATAATCGTAAAAAAACCTGTTTGGGTTCCCTGATCTCTTTAATAAGCCAGTTAGCACAAGGGTTCTTGACTTGCAATATCAGGTTCCGATTCTGAAGAAGGGAAATTTGTAGGTTGTTTCTTAGTCCGGCGAGTCAAGGAGGGTTTTTTCTAGATACTAATAGTACCTTGGAATAGAAGTAAATTAAATTTCCAGTGTATATAGAGAAAACACAGGTAAGCATGCTTTTTTTTTTTAAAGCTCATTAAAATACACTTATTTTATTTTTGTTAAATATAATTTAATATATGGTTTTTAATTTGTAAGTTTTTTAGGGGGCTGTAAAGGGCATCGATTTTCCCATAAGTAACTTCAAGGCGAGCGAGTAGCACCTCCATGAACTACTGCATACTTTTAAATGTAAAATTTGTAGTTCTGTAAAAAAAACACACATACTTTTTCATTTAACAAAAACCTAGCACAGGACCTTAAACTGATACATGGAACTTTCTAAATTAAAAAAATGGGTGGATTCGCGTTGTTTGAGTCTGAACAAAGAATACAACAAATTCTTTGTGGTAGGATTCGAGAAAATACTTGTAGAAGTTAAAAATACCTGCTCTACATTACTTGAAGGAAGATTCATAATCAAACACAAGGATAAAATTAATGCATAGGGAGAATAATTCAAGACCCTTGTGTTCATGAGATCCCAAACTACCTCAGGAGTATTAGCGATCACACGATGGTGTTGAGGCCAAATTAACCACTGACAGGTAAACAGCTTTGAGGAACCTCAGCTAGAGCTGGATTGGAAATAATTCCTCAAAGCCTGGCACAACAAAAGGACAATATAAAAAAGCTTCAGACAAATTCATCATAAGCAGATCATTTCCTTACCGGAAGTGTTTGTTCACTCATAACCTTAGTGAGTTGGAGGATGACTGGATCTATTTCATAGCTGCCCTTGTATTCACCGCCAACTTTTCTAAGTAGTTGCAGAATGTCACTGCCCACTATACTGTATGTTGTAGCTAAAAAATTGACACATCCAGTAAGAATGTTTATGGTCAATCCTCTATCAAACTGCAGATACTCCAACCCAACGGTCTGGATCCAGAAACTTTCAATAGCTCCCCAGCACTATCAGGTGACAACACTCCAGACCCTTCTCTGAATGTGATGTCATGGAGTAATTTAAAATCCTACCATGCAAGCATTTGTCTGTTCCCATTCTTTTCACCAGATCTTAAGAGTAACAGACAAATTTGACAAAATGGAAGAGCAAAGACAGTTTACTACAAAGGAACAAACTTGGGGTCTTATCAAAATTTACACAACCACTTGGAGGTAAGCTGGTGGTGAGGAAGATGCGTGCAGAAAGAGAGTCCATTGCAAAGATCACCACCAAAGGCAAATAACATTTTCTACATATGGATTCTTCTATCCAGAAATTCCTCACATAGGGAATTAAAACTCAAGATGTTCCCCCCAATAGGTGGGTCTGAGAAAAGGATTACACCAGTTTCGCAGCATGGACTTGGCAAAATGACCATCCCTGTGGACTTGGGCTCCAAGGCAGAAGTGAACACTCATTGACAATGCCAAAGAAGCAGTCTTCTGTCTGATGCAATAAGCTCAGAGGGCTGCAGGAGGTGCATTTTTGGCAAGAACATTGCTCAATCTAATACACAGGACAGACAATCCAAATGGAAATTCCCCTATTGTTAACCACTTTACCCCTCTTATTCCAGGCAATTTAGAGCTCTGTCAATGCAGAAGCCAAGCGGTTCATATGGGTCCTCGTTGGTGGGATGAGGAGAAGGGAAGATTATCAGCAGAGTAGTCAGTTGGTGAACATGAAAAGGAAATTCTGCACCATGCTAAAAAGATACCCTTGTAAGAAGCACCCCACTTGTCAGAAAAACAACCAGGTGAGTGGATGAGAAACCAAAAAGGCGTGCAGCTCGCACACAAGGAAGACCACTTTTAAAGTAGGGAGCCTTGAAGGATAACTGTGTGTGGGCCCACATGGACAGCCCATCAAAAAACAGAACCAGCGGGGACACACAAGGGTTAATTCCTTCAGGAACTGCAACACACAAAAAAAAATCTGACTGGCAACTCTTCTCAGGGCCCACAGAAAACTCCTATTTGGCCAAAGAAAGTGCAAATTACAAATAATGTCAGACAAAGGGGCCTTCTCAGCACATCAAGGAACATAGGCCCTCATTACGACTTTGGCGGTCTTGTCAAACGACCGCCGAAGCCACGGGTGCCACAATACTGCCAGTGTTGGCGGTATGCGTGGCACCCTATTATGACTTTTCTGCTGGCCAGCAGACAGAAACAGTGTTTCTGCTGGCTAGCCCAGTGGAAAAGTCACATCAACAGTGAGGCCGGCTCGTAAAAGAGCCGGCGGCAATGTTGATGTGCAACGGGTGCAGCAGCACCCGTCGTGTATTTCACTGCCCATAAGTCGGGAAGTGAAATGCGCGATAGGGTGCAGCAGCACCCGTCGCGTATTTCACTGCCCATAAGTCGGGAAGTGAAATGCGCGATAGGGCTGTGCCTGGGTGCCCCTGCAATGCCCATGACAAGTGTATGGGCAATGCAGGCGCCGCCCTGGTGGATTATTACCGCCTGGCTGAAGATTGGCAGTATCCAGGTGGGACCGGCGGTATGATCGTGGCAAATGCGCCAGGGTCATAATACGCCGGTGGAATTACCGCCAGTGTTCTGACATCTGCTGGGGTCATAATGACCCCCATAGGGTGGGCCAATGGCTGTAATTCACATATTTAGTGGAAGCTCAGTGAGCAGCGTAGAGGATGAATCCAATATACTAAAATGTTATGCTCCATATCTAAGAACAAATGTGGAGGCTGGGGAGAGTCAGTCCTAGCAAATTCCCTCCAATAACAAGAGGTGGCCCGCCTTACAAAGGAAGAGGGAATGGGGGCGGGGGCGTGAAGGCAAACAGAGGAAGGGCAACTCCTAATACTAGACTGTGACCCACTGCGGTGCAATCAGGATTTAAAAGGATCCAAGCCTTCTCACTCGGACCACTGCACAAATCTGTTCCAGTGACTTCCATGAACAGATTTTGTAGCTAGCTTTTTTTGCAGTTATGAGGTTTACAAGTTCATCAGGGAAGGAAAATAATTGGCACTGCTCAATCTCCATGTATGCAGTGGCACCATTAGAGATTTGGAGATCAGGACCCGACCATCCTGCTGTGAGAGCAGGTCCACCATGCTCAGGAGAGAAAGAGGTGGCAGAATGCTGTACAAAAAGAGCAGCGTACCAGATTCTCCTTGCCCAGTGTTGGGCAATCAGGATCTGCTTTGCTTTATATTTCCATACCTCTATAGTAAGGCTTTTGGCAGACGTTGTAGCAGAAGGAATGCATGCAGCAGGCCGAGACCATGCATGCATTTCCCTGGAAATTACTCAGAGAGAAGTGTATAACACAAAACCGAACACACATCTGTTTGGAGTCATGGCAAAGAGTCTCAGGGATGGACGAATCAATCTGGAAAAGGCCACCTCTGCCACTGCAGGGTATAGTTCCGACTCAGTCCTTTAACGAGAGGCAACCAAGCACCCACTCATTGAGGGAGCATGCCTCCATAGGCTGCCACAGTTGCTTAGCCTACTTCCACAGGAGAACCGCCTTACAACATAAGGTCCATGACCTCATGTCTCTTGATGAAATGGACTGTGGTGGTGCTGGCCAAAGGGATGTGAATGGAGCTCCCTGAGACGTGACGAAGAAATTCCTTCACGGCAAGGTGGTAAGGAGAGCCCTTGGAGTTAAACTAGATAACCTAGCAGTCATTCGTGACCACCTCCCAATCAACAGAAAGAAGAACACAGCAGATTGCCAGTCTCACAATTAGCATATTGTGTTTGAACATAAAACAATGTTTATGGCCACAGGGACAAATAAATCCTTAACCTGGGTATATGTCTGGGCCCTATAAAGATAATTCATATCAGCTAAGTTGTGACCTTCTCTTGTGCCCCTCAGATTATTTATTTTTTCAGCCTACTTTCAGGTCAGCGCAGATAGCAATTCCAAGCATGGTGGTCTGATTGGCTTGGGATTGTTAAAGGCACAGGGCAGATGGGGTGACACCAAGGTAGCCCATTTATGGGCACTTTTGCAGTCACAAAAATAGGAGGTGCTGAGGGTGGAGTCACTGGATGACCAAGCATGAAGGGACCAGTCTGGCACCGGTGACTGGAACATAGGGAACTAGAGTCACCCTATATGTATCAAACACTGTCATGACGGAGCTTGTGTGGGGTCAGCTATCGGAGCAAGACATTCTGGCTAGATCTTTGGCAGTTTTAGAATCAGTTCAGACAATGAGGAAGGTTCTGGCACCTTGGCACTGAAAGGTCCTTGGAACTTTCTTTCCCATGGCACTGTGTATGTTTCTTGCTTGGAAGGCCCTCTTAAAAGACTGTTCTCTATGAGTGGGCTTTTCTGCAGGGGACGCTGTATGCTTTGCTCTGTCCATCAAGCCTTTGCAGAAAATTCTTCCTTGAATTTCTTTTGGCCCTTCAAGTTCCATGCCATGTAGTTGTGATACTAGCCAAGGCAATTCATGCAGCTGACATATGGCTCTGATAGAGGCATCAACTTGTGGCAAGTATGTCAGGACTTGAATACTGAAACTTTTATGGTTTACCTAGATGTAGTCCCTGAAACACTAAATAGGATGTGTTGATGAGGTGCAGAAAAACAGTAACTGAAGTTAGTGCAATGGCACCTAATATATCTTGGTGTTATTCCAAACACAAGTGAGGAGCAGCAAGCCTAAATGAGCAGCCCCTCCCCTTTGTCCCAATAACAACAGATGCAAAAGATGATGCGCACATACTATAAACAATCGCTGCTCAAAAGTGTGCAAGTCAAACATATATAGTGATTCACCATCCAAAAGTAAGAACATAAAAATCCAATTAAGGTATTCACTGTTTCATATCTTCTTTATTTCTTTTCAAAGAATGTCACATGGTTTCAAATTCTAAATGTTACAGCTAAATACAGAGCCAACGAGTTTTGTTTACCACTGTAAACTTCTTAAGGGCTGTAATATAACACACACATAAATAGTGTGAACAATACCCAACAAAGTGACACACATAACACAAAAAATCTTCAAAAACATGTTAAAAACACAAGTTTGTGTTTGACAAAGAATACCACACAAGCCTGATGCCTATTTATGTATCATTATTGTGCAAATTCAAAGTGTGAACAACACAAATTGTATTCCAAACCATTGATGCAAATCAAAATGATTCTTCCTCAAAAAGACAGAAGGGAAAGAAGAGAAACATGAGATGTACAAATAATCTCCAACGGTATTACAAATGTGCAATAATTTACAAAATATACACAAATCAATTTATATGAAAAAAAAAAAAAAAAAAAGAGAACCAAATCCATAAAGGAAAAAAAGGGGTTTATAATAAATCTTTAGCATACACACAAGTAATCCTATGTATCCATACTACATTCCTACACTAATGTTTAAAATAATTAGTTATGAATACCATTCGAAGCAAGTATCGCCAATATGCCATAAAATGATTTCCATCAACGTATGTGCCCCCACGAGTAGGTTTTTCATTTGTATATGGGGGGTCCCAGTTTTATTTCAAACACCGATCTTATATATTTCAGACCAGGGAAGCACCCGACTAAATAATACAAATGCTGCAGAAATACACTCAAAAGAGTATACAAGCAAACAATGTTTTCACGTTTATTTTAGGAAAGTAATGTGTGTTTTAACGTAATGTGCTCTGTTAGTAGCAGTTTTTGGTAATATTCTCCTCCCCCGCCCGACCTTCTCGTTTTCCATTCCCGCTCTTTCATTCGTTTTTGGAATTTTTCTTATAAGACACTTTTCAGTGTATTTATACAGGATTTATATCACTTTGTCAGGTGCTTTTCATTGGGGCGGCCTGGTCCGAAATATAAAGGATCAGGTGCTGAAAATAAAACTGGGACCCAGTATACTAATGAAAAACCTGCGCATGGGGACACAAATTGATGGAAATCTTTTTTTGACACATTGGCTATACTTACTTCAAATTATATGTATAACTGGATATTGTAAACATTAGTTAAGGAATGTAGTATGGATGCATAGGATTACTTGTATGATTGGTAAAAATTTGGTAAACCCCCTTTTATCTCTTTCATTGATTTGGGTCTTTTTTCTTTTTTCATATATTTTGATTCATGTATATTTTGTAAATGACTGCACATTTTGTAATACAACTGGAGATTATTGTACATCTCAGGTTTCTCTTTCCCATCTGTCGTATTGAGATAACATTTTGATTTGGTTTAATGTGATGGAATAGGATTTGTGTTTTTCACACTTTGAATTTGTGCCACAGTGATACTTATATCATGCTTGTGTTGTATTCTTTGTTGGATACAAACAGGAGTTTTTTTTAACATGTTTTTGGTGTAATGTATGTTTAACTTTTTTGGCCATTGTGCACACTATTTATGTATGTGTTGTCATATCACAGCCCTTCAGAAGTTTACAGTGGTAAACGAAACACGTTGGCTGTCTCTTCGGCTGAAATGTTTGGAATTTTGAAACCATGTGACGTTCTTAGAAAATAAATAAAAGAAGATGTGGAACAGTGGATACTTTGATTGGACTTTTGTATTCTTACTGTTGGATGGTGCACTGCTACTTATGTATATTTTGGTGTTCTGGCCAGAGTGTAGAGTAGTGGCTGAAAACCCATGAAATCACTTTGCAGGGTCTGCGAGAGTTAATGCTGAAAAGAAAGTTTTTTGGACCATTGACACACCTGGGAAAACATTCTTTAGGTGACATATTTGCAGGAAAATGTATACATCAGAAGAATACATTTGTCCTAAAGCAGCTAGGGGGCAACTAAAAGGGACAATGAGAGATGGGTCTAATGGAGAACTGCAGACCATACTATGGAGAAGAAACAGGATATGTGTTTCTTCCACTTGTCAACTGGCAAAAACCGGGCAAGATTATTTTGTTGTACTGGATACTCTGACAGAAGTAGGAGAAGTAATAAAGGTAAACATACTTTTTCTGACCACACCAATACAGAGCTGGCGTGAGAAGTTGGGAACATACACTGGGACATATTTAATTGGCACTTTGAAGGCGTGAAGAGCTGTTACGAGAACATGTGCAGAAAATCAGGGACACCATCACAATGTTGTGCGAGTAAAAAGGTGGAAAGGGCATTGATAAACCAGGATGTGGTCAAAATATGGTTAAGTGGACTTCTGTAGCCACTGTAAAAACATTTTTGGAAGTCAAAATAAATATGGAACTTGCTTAAGTGGAAGAAAAGAATCACATTACAAACAGAAAAAATGCTGAGGAACATGAACAAACAATGGGTTGCTGTATGCCAAAAACTAATAAAGCAGAATTCGAGCTGTGAAGTGCTACATGAGAGAGAGAGAGAGAGAGAGAGAGAGAGAGAGAGAGAGAGAGAGAGAGAGAGAGAGAGAGAGAGAGAGAGAGAGAGAGAGAGAGAGAGAGAGAGAGAGAGAGAGAGAGAGAGAGAGAGAGAGAGAGAGAGAGACATAGATATAATATATATATATAAGTGAGAGTCATGAAACAGCTAGGAGCCTTAAAGTTGCCTAAACAGTCAATTGAGAGTTGGAAATACCAAAAGAAACTCAAATGAGCAGTTAAGGGATTAAAACCAAACAAATATATTGGACTAGATGGATACTTGATAAAACTTGTTTTAAAACATTCATGGACTTACTAGTGCAGTACATGATGGAACTATTCAACACATTCATCTGAATAGAGGGGTGAGGAAGTCACACCCACAACATGAATTCAGAAAGCAGATGAATATGTAAAAAAGAAACAGCTAAATGCAATGCACATAGAATAGGTCAATAGCACTCAAACACAGATGCAAATATTACAAGCGTTATAGAGAACAGGTTTAAAGCAATATTACAATCATCATCAGAATCAGACTAAACTGGGTTGTTATTAAAGGACTCCAAATCCACACTAACAGAAACATGCTTGATAGAACAGGTCCAGCACAAACCACCATGTGAGCGGCGTCACAACGAATGGGGAGAAAATGCTTTACAGAACTAACTGGAAAATGTTTTGAGAAAAATAAGTGTGGAAGAGGGTTTTTGAAAGTGGGTGACAAACGGTTCTTAACCTAGGGACTGTGATGCCTACTTAGGTGTTCACAACAGCTAATAAAAATAAAATAGCTCAATAAAGACAGAAAGAGAAAGAAACAGAGAGAAGGAGGGTGTGTGTATAAAAGTCTTCACTGGGAAATTGGTGTCATTACCTCAAGCACTGATATGTACAGAGAAAAAGAGCATGTATTAGGAGCAAAAATGGCAAAACAATATGCCAGATTTCAGGTCCAACGTTTTCTGTCAAATTGTATTTTTGTATTTCAAATTTGTGAATAACATAAAATAATTCATCATTTGTGTATCTGCTTCCTCTATACTGGATTCTGTATTTTTATGAGGTTTATATTGTAACAATTGCTTAGGTTGAGGTCCCTAGCTTCCACTAGTTATTTCTTTTTTTGGGGAGAGAAGGGGGCATAAGTCAAGGACTGATAATTACACACAGCAGCACTGCAGAGCGTTAACTACAACAAACTTCAAAATCTTAAAGTGACCAGTGAGACAGACATATTGGAGTTTACACTCAAACACTAAGGAAAGACCGGTTCACTGAGAGCTTTCACTTATAACATCTGGTTGAGGTAATAAGAAGTGTTAAAGAGAGAGATTTACAGATATATGCCCAAATGCGCAGTCAAGCAGACCACACAGGTGATTGTGATCTAGATAGAGGCACTCTGATTGGTAACCTCAGACAGAGATATTAAGCTTCCATGTATATTCAAAGCTGCTGGTGAACGGTGACTTAGAGAAGGCAACAACTGAATAAATCAATTAGCTATTTATGTTAACATTTCTGCAAGCCCACAGAGTTGTAGTTGCTTGAAGACAGAAACACCTCTGGAATGAACAGTGCAAAAACATACACATTGCAACACAAAAATTGACAATTTCCTACGAAATGTACACATAGCTGTAGGAAACACATGTTTAGCCACTGGTCTCGGAAAGCAAGTTTGGCAATGGACTGTTAGGAAATAACATGACATGTAATTTTACAATCTTAAGCATTTATTCATGAGGGCGTGGGCCAGGCAAGATGACTGAATAGACTTCTCTCGCTGAGCATTGTCTCAAGTAATTTAAAATCCTGCATTAATCCTATTTTCATGCGGCCACCCCATCCCTCCGTCCCCCACCCCTTATCTGCCCTAAATTGGTGCCGGGCACCTGTTTTGAAGCCTTCTGATTATTCACTTGTGGCAACCGGGCCTCTATGTGACTTATCGGCAATGAGGGCAAAGTGGGATAGCAGCCGTTGGAGGAGACACTGAAGATTTATGGACCGTCAGCAGCCTTGTGTCTCTATTGGGAAGCGTATCTTAAATTGTGCCCAACGGCGCAGCAACCTTCAGGATCCCATAAAATTGAGGACACCGGGGAGCCCTTCAGACAACGGCCGCCCCCAGACTGCATTGCAGAGGTGGAGGAGTGGCCAAGGGCCAAGCGGTTCCATTCGCCGCAATGGAGCTTGGAGCCCTGGAGTTAGTGACACCTCTAGCCACTATAGTGAAGGATAAAAGCTCCAAGACTGCACATGCAAACAAAACTGTCAATTATACTCATTCATTGCCACCTCCTATGCCAGGTGAGTAGGGAAGTACCCTACTGGAATGGGGATGGGTCTAGTGAGACTACCCCGTTGATGACAGACCTCATGGTGGTGGATCGAGGAATTCAAAGCGAAAGTGGTCAATAGGATTGACACGGTCACTAGTGATGTAAACCTACTCCACACAGACATAGGTAAAGTGTCTGACAGTCTTCATATAGCAAAACGAAATGTGGAACCCCTACAACAAGAGGTCCGCAGCTTACATACCACCGTCTCCGACCTTCAAAAATTGACAGCATGCCTAGATGAGCACCTAGAGGACTCTGAGGGGTGCTCCTGGAGGAACAGCTTCTGCTTTGTTGGTTTTCTGGAGAGGACGGAGGGACAATCTACTGAGCTGTTCCTGGAGGACTGGATAACCACATCCCTTCAAGTTCTTCACTATCGAACGGGCCCACAGAGCATTAGTTCCCCCTCCCCCACGACAAAATCTGAGGTTCCTTTGAGGGCCATCAGTGGCTGCCTTTTTAATTTCCACGATTGTGACACCATTCTTCAGTAGGTCAGAGAGCAGGGTTCTTTGTTGTTTCAAGGAAGACCAATATCTATATTTCTGGACTAAACTTGCCTCCCCTCCCCCCCCCACCACCAGGATAAAGAGTTTCCTGGATGTTAAAAAAAAGTTAATGAGAGATAAATTTGAAATATAACTTACTTTTTCCTGAGAAGCTCAGAATGCAACATGAAGTTTCAGTCTTACTCTTTTTTAGCTCCACAGAGGCCAGTGATTGGCTGGATACCCCCACCCTAATGAGGTGGCAGGGGCAGGCCTTCAGCCAGCATGGAGCTGGGTGAAGGTTATGGCAGAGCTGCCCAAGGGATCAGGGAGAGTTGGCTGTCTGTTCTCTGTTCAAAGAGTTGATGTATTGGGGTATTGTTTATTGGTCTTGCATATGGCGGATCCAACTGCAGCTTCTTAATCAGCAAACTGGGGAGATGTTGGAGGCATGGCTGTTCTTGTTAAGAGATTTTGGGGGGAGAGGAGCGGGAGGGGAGGAGAGGGACGACTACTAAAACTGGGTGCTGATGGACCAGGCAACTAAACATACGACATGAAATGTCTGCAGTAATGCCCAGCTGGAAAAATGTAGACGAGTGCATGCCTAACTTAAACGTTATAAGACCTCCATTACATTTCAATAAGAGACACATATCTGGGGTGACTATTTGATCTCCCTAAAAGCGTTGGACAGGACAGATATATGCCACCTTCTACCCTGGATACACCAGAGAGGTACTAAAGCTGGGTGGCTCTAGGGGTCCCCCTTTGTTCACCAGGACCACGTCCTGGATCCTGATGGCTGGTAAATAGTCCTATATGGGTTGTTGGATGGACATAAGATTTGTTTGATTAATGTGTATGCACCTAATATCGAATGTCCTGCCTTTTACACTACCGTGGCTCGGGCCGCAGGCCCCTTCCTTGCAGCTGATATAATTATGTCAGGAGACTGTAATTGTGCTTGAAAAGACAAAGTGGACAGGAACCCACCCTGACAGCATACTAAGCCCCTTATGACAGAAACACTAAGGAATATGCTGCACGAACTACACCTCAGTGACGTCTGGCAGGCCCAACATCTACAGACTCAGCAGTTCTTCTGTTACACTCAAGCTACCAGTACCCATAGCAGGTTAGGCTATTTTCCGGTGTCCTAGCCCCTCAGGAATCCAAGTATTGCCTATCTGCTAGTGTGGCAATCGGCCCACTCTCCCAGGATTTTAACTCTGGGGAAAGGTAATGGGAGGCCCCTGATCCCACTCCGGCGCATGCATGCGGAGGAGTTGTTGGACACACAATTTGAACACACAGTTGAAAGCACACTAACACACTATCTTCAGGAAAACTGGGGGTACCTCGAATAGTAAGGCTATGGATTGGGAAGCGAAGTCCGTCCTCTGTGGGGTTTGCCTCAAGACGACCTAGGGGGGTCTGACAACAACTTGAGACATTCAGGTCCGTGGGCGTGCTCTGGGGGCCACAGAAAAATACCTACCTGCACACCCTGAATGACTAGGGGATGGAGTGATACCCATAAATCCTTATTAGACGACTGGTGTAGATTAGAAAAGCACACATATACGGCGTACCATCAGTGCCTTCATGAAGAGGGAGATAAGACTGGAGCCATGTTGGCCGGACTGGTCAAACGGGGGGAATACAGAACCCTTATCCTCACTATGATAGACCAAACCGGACACTTAGTCAGCAGGCAATAAACAAGGTTTTCCGCTCTCATCTCAGTGTCAGTTATGCATACCACACACCAATCCATTCAAGTTATATCATTGTAGGTGCCTCTTCCTAATATTACCCCCCAACACCCGGGATGCCATGGAGTAGATCTTGGCTGCGATCCGAGCCTTAAATATATCTAAAACACCAAGGAGCAATGACCTTTCTGTGGATTTTTATCGTGGATATGCACACACTTTGGTGGATAAACTGCTGGAAGTCTATGAGGAGTCACTCCAGCGGGGCAGCCTTCCTCCCACACTGCGAGAAGCCCTCAGTAATGGTCCACTCACTGGGCAAATATCACAGTGCACTCAATGTATGGGCCTGTCTCTTTCAAACTCTGATGTCATGCTGCTGAGCAGTGTACTAGCAGTACGCCTTCTTCCGGGCCTTTCCTTCCTAATACATTCCGACCAGTCTGGGTTTATCCTTAAGAGAGATACATTACATAACTTATGACTGCTTGTCCAGATCTATCACCTTGATGATGCCATTGCCCAATCGCTTTTAAATGTCGAACAAGCATTCGAAGACTTGAACTGGTCGTACATATGGCACATTCTGAAGAAATTTGGGATAGGTTAAAAATGTATCCAGTGGGTTCAGTTACAATATACAGCACCGTGGGCCCGAGTGCGAACAGGTAGGGAGGTATCAGATTTGTTCACCCTCTAAAGGGGGACACAACAGGAATGCCCTCTCTTGCCGCTCTGATTTGTGCTAGCGATGGAGCCTCTGGCGGAGAGGCTTCCTCAGACAATGAGTCCCTGGGGAATCACAATAGGGGAGACCACCCATGTGGCCTTCCTATATGCTGATGACGCCCTGATATACCTCAATTGTCCAAACCTATTCTGTACCCACACACATGAATGTAATGCAGGAATTCCGGGAGATTTCTCGATTGAAGATGAATCCTTCTAAATCCAAACTTAACCCTCTGGAGTCTTTGACTGAGACACTGTGTGATACTCTGCTGTTGTTGGAATTTCCCTGGGACCTGAATGATGCTCCCTACCTAGGGATTTGCTTGGCGCCCACTGAGAAAACCTTTTTGGACCTCAACAAAGGCAGGGTAAGTGTAACCACAGGGGCTGCGTGCCTCCATGAGGTTCTGAAGAGACTTACCATTATCCCTCATGGGGAGAAGTGCAGTTGCAAAAATGATACTACTTCCTCAATGTCTCTATGTACTCAAAAGCACATTCTATGTCATCCCAGATAGTATTTTAAAATGACTGATAGCCTCATTGTTGACTTACTATGGGGGGTACAAACACTGACGAGTGGGTCTCCATGCTAAAACGGACGTGGGTTTGAGGGGGGTATAGAGGTTCCAAACATGGAGCTATATTATATGGCTGTGCATTCCTAGGGAAAAAACCCTTTTAAGGGGCTCACATGCAGATGGGGAGCTTCCTGTGTTACTGATGAGCAGTTCGAGCCCCCATTCCCCCCGCCCCCAACACACCTGATTTGATCAGACAGGTTGCAGACATTTGGAAGGGAATAGTTAGGAAAGCGATCAGCTGGACACCTTATGCATCGGACCTACCCCTCTGGATTCTGCAACCCTTTTGCAAAATAGCAGAATCCAGGTCTACCAACAGATGGAGGTTGCACTACTCTGGGGGACTTGTACCCAGAGAGATGCTTCATACCAATAGCCGATACGGTTGAGACATAAGTTGGTCTCCAGCGAAATCCTACAATTTAGGAAAGTCTCTGCCATGGCAAGGGAGATATGGCCTACGTTCCCAGACGCCCCACCTTGTTGCGGCACATTAACTATGCTTTTGGCAATCGCGAGGGACAGTGGCTAGTCTCACATACCAAAGACGCTTCTACTGATCCGGTCTAAATGAGAAGATTTAATGCCGGAGCCACTGTTAACGAAAGGCTGGACCGGTAATCACAATGGGTTACCATCTAGCTGGATCCAATGCACACTTTAAACTAATACAATTTCATTCAAACTTACCTTTCATCGAGGACCTTACAAGCAATTTACCCTATGTGCCCCAGCACATGACCCCGATGTGGTGGTCCGAGAGCAGATTTCATACACATGATATGGGAATGTACAGTTCTATCAACATAATGGAGCTCGATCCTGGAGGCCCGTAATAGAGCCTCCGGATGGCAAATACACTTAAATATGCATCAACTTATATCAGGCCTTATCCCCTTCCCTCCTAATAAAAAGATAAGCAGATAGTTTGTTCTACTGGCTCTCACGCCAGCAAAACATCAAATAGCAATAAAATGGCCCCCCAGATTTGCAGAATAGCTACAAGGTGTTACCGAATGGGCTGTGGCTGAAGAGGTCTGAATGAAGCATGTCCATACGGATGATAAAGTAGAGTATGATCTCAGAGCTCAATACCCTTATAGAACCTCCCTCTGAAATCCATACAACTGATGGAGTGCGTAGCTGAGATATAGATCATACTATACTGCAACTGTCACACACATCAACTGATAATTACGCTTCTTAAAGTTTCCTCATGGATAGCTGACACAAGAGCTGGGGGGAGGATGGGGAAATTATGTGTGTTAGAGGAGATGTTATTTATGTTTAAGAACCAGCAAATGTGATCTTTTTGTGATGCGTTTTCTCCTATTAGCACCTAGATTGTAAGACGGTGTAATGTAGTTTTGCATTGGTCTTTTTTTTTTTTAAAGTCAATAAAGATCATATTAAAAACAAAATAAGCACTTATTCTAAATGTGTCCGTATGTGTGTGCTTACTGCTGTACTTTACAAATCTCAAGTAACATAAAATATCTGTTACTGTCCTACTATGATGAGGAAGGAAATACAAACTAATGAGGCAAGACACATTGAAAAGTCAAAATGTTTAGCCGGAGACACAGAATAGCTAAGTTAACACATGGCTGCCTTTCAGTGCGTCAAATGTATACCTTGAAAACACCTGGTTCCACAAACGTTTCCAGGACTCACATGAGTATGTGATGGAGACGAGAATCAATGTGTTTGCTGATCAATGTATTGAATAGTTACAGTCAGACTATTGGATTCACCCGTTTCTAAAGATTATATAAAAGTGGATTTACCATAATCGTTGCAATCTCCTCTGGGTTATCTCCATCTAGGTCAAATCTGAAGGTCACCATTTTTCGATTGTGTGTCTCCAGCTGACATTCAACTACACGGTCTCCTTTATTTGAAACCTGCAAGCAACCATTGATTTAGTGACAAATGCAATATCTTTTGTAACATCTAAGGGGTGGGGACGTAATAAAAACCTGGGTTAAATCTTGGTACCACAAAAAGATATGACAGAACAACATGATGTAACAAAAGTGGCCTACTGAGAATGATAAGTAGGAAGACAAGAAATTCTAAAATAGCAAGACCTAAACGGTAGCGCATTTTCACCATGTTTATCCTTACGTTCACCTATTAGGAGGAGCTTGAATAACAGTAATCACCATTTACTCAGTTGCACTTGACTGACTCTAAAATCACTGTGCTACACAGGCAAATTCATTTTTCTAAATTCCTCCTAATTGTTATAATTAATCACAGGGCAGTCCATTTATTAGAATATGTTGATGTTTCGATCCCTAGTTTGTATGCGACTTAGAGAGAGCTTTCATCAAGACAGGGCAAATGATGCACCTAAATCTGCAAAAACATATTTGAAAATGAATTAACTTGCAAACAGATATATGTGGGGATACCCAACGTAATAAGCTAATGAAACCTTCAACACGACTTAACTCAGCTATGTTTCAGAATCGAAGCAATAGGGCCTCACAATGGTGTGGATTGTTTTCCAAGAAGCTGCTTTACGTATTTCTGAAATATAAATGTTTCTCAGCCAGGTTGTGGTAGCTATTTGTCTTCTAGTGAAATGGGCTTTGGCACTCCTTGGTAAAGTTTATACATCATTTGATAACATAGGGATGTGTGGGCTATGATCAAACAACAATTGGACGTTTTTGAAGTGGTCAGACCTTGGTGGATAGGACTGTAGTCTGACATACTGCATAAGGCTTAACTGAGGTGAAAGCTACTAGGAAGGCAGTCTTCCAAGAAAGATGTTGCATTCATTTTGATAAAACCAAAGTGAGGAGAATCCCAAGGAGGAGAAATATTGAGGAAAGACGCTTTTCAGGCCTCCTAAAGTCTTTAATGACAGATTTTGAAAAAAGATACACAAGTTCATCATTTTTTGCAAGCTGAAATAGTAGCAACATGGAGAAGAATTGCAGCTTTGACTTAAACAGATATAATCAGTATGGAAGAATGACAGTCACCTGGATGTTGAAAGGATTGTAACCATTCAATTGGTGCCATAAACCAAACCTCTTCCATTTAAAGAATAGCAAGCCATAGTCGAAAAACACTTGGATTTCTATAGAATATCCATGCAGGACTGGGGGGATTTAGATGTCCATAGTTTAAGGACCTAGGAGACATGATGGCAAATTAAGGATCTCAGATTCAGGTGAAGTAACAAACTTATCTGGTTAAACAGCTTGGAAATTCTTGCCTTGATTGCACGACATTTGTAACAAATCCGTAAACCAGCAGTGCCTTAGCTTGCTCTGGTATTCTGGACATGAAGTCTTGGCCTTTTTAGTTTTGACATAGTGCTGAAGAGAACTACCACTGGATTCCTCCAATCGGAAAAGGTCTGATGAACTCTGCTGTTGCCAGTTTGTCATTTTTCTCATAGAAGCGGCTTAGACTATCCACTTCTAGGTTTAGAAAGCCTGGCAGGCGTGTACTCACTGAATCCTGGATAAGGCCTATGACTATATCTTCTGTGATTCAATTTATAAAAGTGCTGATCTTGTGCTCACTCGCTTGTTCAGGCAGTAATTGGTGGTTGATTTGTCAGCTTATAATATGAATAAAAATCTTTCTACTCCTCAGAGGCAGTAGGCAGGCTTTGAGTGCTAGGACGAATGCCCTGTGTTACATGTAAATGATGTGATTCGGAGCGCTCCTTCTCTGACCAATGGCCTTGCACAGTGGAGCTCACCATACTGACAGCAATGCATCTCTCACAATCATTTGAGTTAGATGTTTATTCTGGAAAGGGAATCCTTGGAATAAACACGCTCTCTATCATCACCACGAAAGAACGTGTTTAAGTCGTTGACAGGCAAGATTCTGCAGTATTAACTGTTCTGTACAAACAGCAAGAGAGGTTTTTATGTAGCTTCACATTCGAGGCAATGGAAATGTAGGAGGCAATGGACCCTAGGAGGGGGGAGATTTGTTAGGCTGTCAGATTGGATGTTTTCAGGATTAGATAACCCTCTCTACTCCAAAAGATACACTTTTCCTTTCACTGTGCTGAGCACTGCCCCAGATAAGATAGTATTTAAGTGGATGATGAAACATTATTAAGTAGACAAACTAACAGCGACTTTGTTGTTTGAAAGTCCTGATCTACTTTTTGTGAATCTTTACCAGCCAATCTTCTAGGTAAAGGTATATGTATTTTTTTGACATCGAAAGTGGGCTCAAACTAATACCATGCACTTCAAAAAAGCTCAGTGGAGCGAACTGCAAATCGAAAATAAACACCAAATATTGGTACTGCGATGGTCCTACTATGAACCTCAGGTAGTTCCTTGTGCTTTTCAGAATATGGAAGTAGGTGCTCCCAGATCTACAGTGTACATCCAGTACCCTTACCAAAGGTGAGGGGAAAATCTGATGAAGGGTAACATGCAAAATGCTTCCTTTTTGATCAATCTGTTTGCCATACAGATCCATGACTACTCTTCAGACTTTTATTCTGAACCAGAAGAGATCATGATTACATCCTGTTTCCAGTGTGTGGGGCACAAACTAGATCCACCTCTTTAGAAGTATGGAAGTTTTTGCCTAGAGTGACCAACTGAAACTTTACTGCGGGCATTGGTGGAATAAGCAGTGACAGTTCACAAGAGCCGGAAAAAAACTGATTTCATGAGAAGCCCTAAAGAGACAGAATGCAACTTCACTTTCATAGTGTAATGCCTATCCAGAAGCACTGTTCATTATTACCTAGACATGTAGGCAGCAGTTTGTGTTATAAGCCATGCAATGCAGTTTTCAGGAAGGTATTTTCAGAATTGGAAACAGTCTAAAATTGGTAAACTCTTACCTGCAATTGACTTTTTGGAGGGTTCTGTGCAACATATGGACATGCTGGAAATTACTTAACTGTTTATGGTAATCATGAAGATCCCAGGACGAAGAATTCAAGTTACTAATCTCTTGATTGGGTAAATTAATGGAGTAAAAGCCATGGCGGTGGCACAGAATGATAAAATGGCTCCAGTGGGTTCAAGGAGAAGGTATTTCAGATGGTAAGGGATTTCACGTCTTCCCTCCACTATTTACTGATTTATAGTCATAGTATTCTAGCAAGCAAGTGAAATAGTGAGATCCACAAAAATGCTGGAACTCCTTTACACTACTGTGTAATTTACCTTTTCCTTATAGTTCCTTTCTCTTTTGAAATGTGAATGGAAAGGCTTGTACTTTGAAAAAGGGTTGAGCTATGTCCCTACTAACAACTCATCATGCTTCAAGACACACGTCTGGCTTCTCCAACTAGGGCAACAATGGGGGTACAGCTGAACAGGGACAGAACCAGCAGTGCAGATCTCACAGGTTGGAAGTCGGTACCACAGTATAAGTGCCACCAAAAACTATTGTCCATGTAAAACTGGCCCTCTGACCATAGCAAACTGAGGTATTCGTATAACTTTTACATTCAGATATAGCACAGGAGATGCAAAATGAGACTAAAGTAAAATTGCAAAAGAAATTGTGCTGCACTTTTGGATAACTTATGATGTCCCTCATACAATTATGGTAGATTTAGTCTCCAGGGGAAACTCTATAGTAACTCTACTGGAGTTAGGCCAAAAGTAAGGTTGCATATGGTGGTTTTAGAGGCCACAGGTGTCTGTCAGTGCCTCAAACCTACTTACTTACTCGTGCCTACTACCCTTTCTGAGATATAGATCAACCAGCCAGAGCTCTCCAGCCATCTCTGCCTGGGCTGTTCTTTCAATTGGATGCCAGGTGTAACCCATCTCCTTGCAGTCAGCCTCAATGCCAGGTGTTTCTTGGCCTTCCTCTTTTTCTTTTCCCTGGGGGGGTTTAAGGTGAGGACTTGCTGGTGGTGTTTGCTGCAGGCTCATGGAAGGTGTGACTGATCCAGCCCAAGCGTCTTTTCATGAAATCTTCAAGAGCAAGAAGTTGAAAAGTCTGGTGCCATAGGTCATTGCTGCTGCTGGTGTTTGGCTAGCGGATTTGGAGATTTTCCCTCATAGAGGACGTTGATGAAGGTTTGGACTTTGTTAGTGAGAGTCACTGCTGTCCTCAAAGCTTCTGCTCCATATAGAATGACCGATGTTATGTTGGTGTTAAAAAGCCTGATCTTGGTAGTAGCGTTAGGTCTTTGGAGCTCCAGATCATCTTTACGTGAATGAAGGCAGCCCTTGCTTTGCAGATTCTTGACTTCGACATTGGTGACTCTGCCACTCTGCCTGTCTATGACACTGCCCAGGTAGGTGAAGGACTCAACATCTTACAGTGTATCACATTTAAGAGTGAATGCAGATATGCTGGCCTGGTTACCCTTCAGGATCTTTGGTTTCCCCTATAGATGTTAAGGCTAAGTTGTGCTGCTTTGGCTGTCATTTTCTTGGTCTTCTCTTTTAATCTACAAATGGGTATAGGAAAGTAGGGCCAGGTCATCTGCAAAGTTCAGGTTGTTAAGCTGCGTCCAATGGATCCCACTTCTCCTTGCTGTCGATGTCTTCATGATCCAGTTTATGGCCAGCAGGAAGATAAAATGAGAAAGCAAAAAACCCTGGTGGACTCTGGTACTCACTTCTTTGAAGGCTTCTGGACAGTTGCTTCAATCTGTTCAGGATGACTCTGTTGAACACTTTGCCTCGGGTTGATAGAAGAGTTATCCCTCTGTAGTTTGAACACTTATTCAGGTGATCTTTTTTGGGGCTCTTGATCAGATATACCTCATTCCATCTTTTCTCTTCCTAGATCCTTCCAAGCATAGGGTAGAGCATGTCTGCTGATGTTTCAAAGTCTGCCTTCAGTGCTTCTGCAAAGATTTTGTCAGGTCAGGCTTCCCATTTCTCAGATGTTTGATGGTGTGCTGTATTTCTTCCTTGGGTGGTCTGCAGCAGTTGATTGTTAAGTCATTGTCAGCTGGCTGCAGGTCTGGTGTAGACTGTGGCACGGGCAGGTTCAGCAGTTCTTCAAAGTGCTCCACCCATCTTTGTTGTTGGCCTTCGTTACATAGGACTGTCATCCCAGTTTAGTCAATAATAGGTCTTTTCTGGCTTGCTGTATCTGCAATAGAATTTCCTTGTTATGGTGTAGAGTTCTTTCAAATTTCCATGGCTTGATACTTCCTGGACTTCTCTGGCAAAACCATCAATAAATTTAAGCTTGTTTGCTCTTAAGCTTCTCTTTGTTCCTTGTCAGTTTTGGCGTATTTGCCTTAAGCGTTCGGTTTTTCTGCTCTCGTTCAGCTGGTGTTGACTGCAGCTTTCTTTTCCTTTTTCGCTTGGATTCTGCAGACAGTCTTGGTGGAGATCCAGGCTTTTTGCTGGTTTTTCTTGGGACCCAGTACCTCTTGGCAGGTTGATATGACTGTTTCTTTGATCTTCTTCCACTGGCTTTCTACTGGGTTTTTGTCTTCCTCTAGTTCTTGCAGGACTAGAAACTTGTTACTGACACTTACTGAGTATTCACTCTGTTTCTGAGCATCTTTGAGGAGGGTGGTGCTATATCGCTGGTGTTGGTTTGTCCATTCCATCCATGCTTTTTCAGCTTTAGCCTGGTCACAACAAAGTGATGTCTGACGCCACATACATTCCTCTCATTACTTTAACTGCCTGCAGGGCCCTCTGGAACTTCTTGGCCATGAAGACATGGTCAATCTAATTCACTGTTGAACAGTCTGGTGGAACCCACCTTGCTGTGTGTATTCTTTTTTGTGGGAATACACTACCACCTTTCAGCAGTCTATTTAGGGCACAGATATCTGCGAGCCTTTCATTCTTGTTCATGTTGCTGAGGCCATGGTTGCCGATGACTTTGTCAAACCCAGTGTTGTTACTTCAAATCTTGGCATTAAGGTCCGCCATCAGAATGCTGATGTCTCTCTCATGTATTTCTCCAGAATGGACTAGAGTCTGTTGTAAGATGTTCCTCCAAAACCTACATGAAACAATCTGCTAAACTTCTTTCGCAGCTAAGAAGATACAGCAAATTTGTAATCAAATAAGAACTAAAACAAAAATACACAAAAATAATGTTAAACATCCCCTCTTTTCTGAGGAAGGTGTGCAGTATTGAAAAAAGTAATCTACTGCACTTTTTAAATGACGCTAAAGCACAGCTTGGTATGAAAACCAGGTACAGGCTGACATTTCAAATAAAATGTAAGAACTTTATATTGCAGGTGCTTGCCTGCATTGGGACACCTACAACATCACTGCTTAACTTTGAAGTGCGTGGTAGTGGGGAAAAGACTTAGGATCTATGCTTAGTTAAACTAAGTAAAAACAGAAACATTAAACTTGCACTGTATTTGGACATCTATGGGTAGTACTACATGACATTAAGAGAATAAGCGACTACTCACATTAAGGATTCTGAGTTTTGGTCTAGTAATCTTCTCATTACGTGAGCGGCTTCGCACAGACCTTCGGCAATGACGTTTTGTTGTTCTCCCTTCATGTCTACTACCAGCTGCAGGAATGCCCTCATTTCCATCACTCAGACCAGACGCAATGTCTGAATGGGCACTGTGAATGAATGTCCATATTATCAATGAGATGCAAATGCAACACTTTCCAGTTTTTCAAACAATTAGGCAAGCACACATTAGAATCTTAAAAATAAAAACAGCTCTTTATGTCCTATTTAATAACATTTGCTAAAATGCTAATTAGTTTTCTGTTGATTTATAATAATTCTGAAAAAGATATTGGATGGTTTATTTTTTCCTCATCATTAGCATTTAATTTGAAAATAATTTTCAAACACTTAATAGGAGAGAGGAGCCCTGGTGCAACAAATAGTCTAATTAGAAAATACCATAATAAAAACTGGAAAACAAACTGCCCAAAACGTTTTTGATCCCTCAGGTTCATACTGATAATGAATTTAAAGGGCTCTATTTGGAAAACAGGAGAATTACCCTGCGTATATGAGCCGCCTACGTGTAGAAAAAGGGAAAGGTTTGTTTATTAAAACAATAGTTTTGCAACTTGAGGTCAGTCTAGAGTCTCATGTTGTGAATAATCCTTTTTATCTAGTATTTGGATTTAGAAAAGCATCTTGTAAACTTTCAGATTAAATCTTGGGTGTCAAACACAGATACTCTCATGACGCATGACGACAGTGACCGGACTCCATGATGGCCAGTTAGTGGAAGCTATATTCAGATTGCATTTTTCATGTCATTATATAACATGGTTAATATCATGAGTATGTTAGAATGTAGCAGTGCCATCTTAAGGATTTTTGTGGCTAGATTTGTGTGTGGGGGGGGGGGGGGGCATCTGAGGAGCGCAATTTAAATCTGTTACTCATTTTCAACTAATTCAAGATGTGGGCATGCAATACAGTATTTAATTGTACAATAAACTTGTCATTTGTGACTGGGATTTTTCTGTAATACTTACATGTTACATACAAGCTAGGCCTCAAAGGATGCTAACATGAAAGTCCTAACTCATATTTTCACCTAAAAACCAAAGGTTACAGGGACGTTATAGTTGGGTTCAGATTTTACATGCACAAAAGCACAGAAATTCAGCAGTTATAGTTAACTCAAGTAACTATAACTTGTGCCTGAGGTAACTATGTCTCTTGGATTCGCCATGCAGTTTTCTCATTAGTAATTCTCCTGCAAATGTTAAAGTGATATTAGCAAATATCTCATAGAAGATGTCATTAGTAATATCTGGGGTCATTAGCAGTGGTTGGCGAGGGAGCAAGTAATAGTTACCTTAGGGCACATCCCATCATTGCCCTCCTGCTTAGCCTCTGACAATAGCTTGCTGCCCTTCCCCTCCTTTCCCCTGCCCTCCGACTTGTGTGTGCATGACCCGGGTCCCTCTTTTTTGACTAACATATTCCATGGACCTGCCACTGCCTGCCCCATCTACTCTGAGTGTCCTGTTGAGCTCCCAATGCCCCTCCCACCTGCCTAGGATGGTCAGAGGGCTGTGGCATGTTTCTGTCACCTCCATCCTGCCTGTCAGAGTTCCACGCTCCTATTCTCTATCCCCTGTCCTCCATTTTGCTGCCACTCCTTTTTGCCCTCCATGCTCTGTTGTGCTAAAACTGCTCCTCCTGCCTGCCATGTGGTCTATTTTGAAGCCCCCTGCCATCTCGTCTGTATTCAGGCCCCTCCCTCTAGCTCATCATGGCCACTGTGCTGCCAGTAACTCTCCCGCTTGCCATGCATGGTCTTCTGTGATGCAACAGCCCCTCCCACCTGTCCTGTGTGGTCATCTTGCAGCCCCAGACCCCTCCTACCTTCCCTCCGTTGTCTGTGTGTATGCTATTATAGTCTCCCTGTTGCACTCCATGGTGTGTTTTGCTTCCAGTGTCCATCCTGTCTGCATTTTATCCTAAGCTAGCTGTTCCTACCCTGCCCATTGCCCCCTGCCCTTTGTTTACCATGTGTAGGCTCCTATCTTCTCCCTCCTGCTGTCTGGTCTGTTGTCATGCCCCTACACCCTCCATGGTCCGTTATGATGCCACTGTCCCTCCCTTCTCTCCAATATGGCCAGCTTGCTGCCCATGTCTCTTTCCACTGTGCTTTCAGTTGTGAATGTGCATGGCCCTGTTCCCTCCCCATTGGTTTCTATGGTCCGATGCGCTGCACTGCCATCCTGCATGCCATGTGTGGTGTATTGTGATGCTGCAACCCCTGACTCATGCCCAGTAAAGTCAGTTTGGTGCCCCTGCCCATCTCCCTCCTGCCCACATCCGAATCCATGTCCCTACCCATTCCTACTGCTCTCCGCGATCCAATGTACCATACTTGCCAACGGGAATTGATTTTTCCATTGACCTACATTTAAAAAGAGGAGATTTTAGGCAGGAGTCAGATAAAATCATACCCATTTGGGCTTAAAAATAGCTGGGAGTCTCCTGCCTGAATCGGGCCTGTTGGCACGTATGGTTGTAGTGCCACTGCCTCTACCTCCTGCCCTCAATGGTCTGCTATATTGTCAAAGCCTCTTTTGCCTGTCCTGAATGGTTGATTTGTTGCCCCTGCCCCCTTCCCCTCTATGGTCTATTGCAATGCCACTGCTCCTTCCGCCTCCCCAGCGTGGTCAACTTGTTCCCTCTGCACCCTCCTCCCTGCCCTCAATTATCTGAGTCCTTGCCCTTGACCTCTGCCTCCCCACAGTATTCTAATTAACAACTAGATTGCTAACATTCAATACTTTTTACAAAAGTGTGGCACGTCTTGTAGTGTAGCCATTTTTAATATAGCTTCATGCACGTTAGTTTAACATACTAGGCCGCTGTGCACTTTGCCCTAGATACATTTTATTCAGCCTCGCACTGTCATTTTACAATAACCAGTTTTACGGTCTTGTTTTTATTTCCTTCTATCACACTGTTTAGCTTAGTTCAGCACTGTGTTCTCAAATAATGCATTCTTGATCGCCCTGTGTTTCAGTCAAGGCTACAGTCTGGTACATTGCCTGTAAATGTGGTAGAAGTTTAGTCTCCAGTATTCGTAGAAAATACACATCCTTACGTAGGGACATTTTCTTAGAACATCTGCGTGTTAGTTATAAAAACACTTCCTAGTCCTAGTACAGGTCAGAGGGAGATTCCGGCCAGGAACCTACAACTCGATGCTGACTGCGTCGTTGCAGATGCTGATGCAGATTACAGGCCTTTGCTCAGGTATGAGGGCTGATGTTCTCCCGGGGGAACCTGAAAGGCAGGCTTAGAGCTTCACATGCTGTGCTCAGAATATAACTCAGAGAGAACATAATTTAGTGGGAGTATGATAGCCTTATTCTTGTGCTTCACTCTCATCGTTACTATTTTAATCCTGTGTTGTGTAGTTCTGGTTATTGCAGCTCACGCTTTGCTATCTAAAATGCAGTCGTTTTATTAAACCAATCTTTAAAACTTAAACTGCCTTTGTCATTTCTATGTGAGACCGCACTGTGTATGAGAGAACCGGTTGTGACCCGAGTGACCATGACTTCCCTGGGAAGTGCTAAGATGTCACGCTCGGCTGCCCAATTGTCTCTTCCCTTCGGGAGAGATGAGGCACTGCTAGTTAGCCGGAGCAAAACCTGGATTTAGAGTGACAAGGGTCCTTCACCGTGGGTCAGACTCATTCCCCCACCCTGTGAACGATCTTGCCGCTCAAAATCCAGTAGTCTCATTAGGATAATGAGAGCCTACGCGACAGTCTGACATCTTGATGTAACCAAAACTATTACCTAAATGATTTATTTTAGAAATAATTTTAAAAAAAGGTCTTATTCCCATAGAAATGATGGTTAGTGCACTAAAAAGCTAAAATTGACATTTTCTTGAATAGAGAAAAAGCACTTTTAAATTATTTGCTATCTTTATGTTTTTTTTTATCCAGCTGATCACTTGATTATATGTTATACTTAGTGGAAAGGATGTGGCGTTGCGGCCAGAGCTGGAGACTTTGCAACTGGAGAACCAGGTTGGAGTTTCAGCATCAGCTCGACATCCTGTGATCCTGGACAAATCACTTAATCCACCCATGGCTAAAACCAAATTGAATGTGTCCCTGTGTAATGTAACTGATGGTCATGTAAAGCAATCCAATACCTTCATGTCAAGTCTGCGCTATATAAAACTGCAATAAAAATAAAAAATAAAGTGTTTTGCACACTTTTGCCATTGGGCTATACTTGGGTGATATTTGGGCTCTTTTTATTCTTTGGTGGCCATCTTGGGCGACTTTTGTTTGTTTCGAAGCTCCCTAGTTTTTTCATTTACTGCAGTACACTCAGTAGAAAATGCTGTGTTTTCCACTCTGATTCCACCAAGATGGCTTTCAGATGTGCCACACTTTGGGCATAAAGTCAGAATGTTAGCACTCTAGGTGCTCATTAAAACTCTCTAGTAAAAGTTTTGATAACCAGGGAGGTAACTGCCAGTCTGCTGTTGATTTTGCAGGTTTCAGTCTGCATGTCAGAATGTTTTAATGAAATATGAGAAGATATTTGAGAACTCACTTAAAACATTCCTAATTTTTCTTTCTACAACACTAACCACAATTTTGTTCAACAAAATGAACCCCTCATTTTGTTACTTTCTAAATGAAATGTTTTAAGTTTATCAGTTTGACTCAAAGATGGCTTCAGGTGTGCCACACTCGTCATAAGTAAGGCTGTTAGAGCTCTAGTTGTTCTTAAAACACTGGGAGGCTGCAGTAGAACACAGGGGAATCAACTGACTGCTCTTGTTGGAAGCTCATGTTTTACTGAAAATGTCAGACTTCATTCTAATATGGCTGAGAAAGATAGTATGAATTTACAGAAAATCTGCTCTCATTTTGGCTTTTGGAGCCCCTTTCATAATCTTTTACGGGACAATCATGAGAAAACAATTCCCTCTCAACATGATTCACGAAATCCTAGTAGAAGGCTTTTTCACAGGCTAAAAGCACCATAGAATACACCACAATTCCCAAAATTAGTATGGTATTATCAACAAATGATTTATATTGTAACCAAAATATACGATAGCCCTTTACATGTTCTCCTTTTTGTGACCCTCAAAACCTGCCATTCACTACAATGCATTTCAATGAGGTGCTTTCACGTATATTGTTCCCAAGATGGCTGCCTACACCTCCAGTTTGAAGTGCTGATAGCCAATTAGATCTCACCATGAGATCTGTGCCTAGGCTCCACCCAGATGTCTATATTTTATTCCCTTTAATAACGCCAAAACTACTGAACTGATTCACACCGAATAAAAAAGCACCAAGATACAGCTTTCTGCCAAATTTGGTGTAATTCCGTTCAGCGGTTCGGGATGTAGTTGTGTCTGAAGGCCCTGTGGTAAAATGTATATGGGGGAAAATGCATTTTGGGGACCCCCCATTTTTCTCAGCCCCCACTAGACAGATCAACGCGAAACTTTCAAGACAGTAGATGAACTGATGTACTAATTATGAAAAATTCATGAAGATTTGTCAGACAGCACCAAAGTTATTGGCAAAACAAAACACGTTTTTCCAACGATGTGGAAGATGTTAAAACATTAGTTGTGTAAAAAAAAAAAAAAAAATGGAAAACTGGGAAGTTTCTACACTAAAAGCTGCAGAGCTACATTTAGTGATTAGAACTGAAAGACCACCTTTGTTGCGTACAAATCAGACAGAGGCACTGTTGGGGTTCGGGTGTGAGAAAACAAGCAACTGTGCAGGAGTTTTTCCTCCCCACTCTATATAAAATAATTCGGTAATAAAGTATTAAGAGACAAAAAGATTTGGGAGGGGCATACGCGAGTGCTGATTACTGAGGGGACATGTCAAAGCATCTCTGCTTGATCAGTGATGCAATTACTTTATAGGGTATGCAGGAATACTTCCACAGGTTGTCCTACAAACTATTAGGGAGTTCTAATAACAGTGCCCTGACACAATCATGAGGCTGAGAACACATATGTATATATTAAGTCGGGACTAGACTAGTCGAATACAGAATACAGAGATTTGGGCCAGTGTATGCTATTTGTTTTTCTAATGTTCATTTTATTTCATTTTATGACTTATGAGATTCATGGACGAACAGTACATAATAACTATATTTGAAAAAATACCAACAACTGTGTTTGTGTCTATTATTGCTACAGGCAGCCATCCTTTTCTACATGCAATACTTCCTGTGCAGATGAGTTACTTTCACAGTGTTATACTCCTAACCTGACTCTGAGCATAACCCGTTATAGAGTGTAGTGAGAGACACCTGTCATTCCCCTCCCCCTCCCCCCGATCGGAAGAGGGTATGCTACATACTATTCCTCATGGGGATTAAGAGATCGTCCCAGGATGGGAGATTCAGATTTTTTCATCAGAAATTAGGCATGCAAAAACTGTCAAGAGATCAAGCTGTCTGGCTCCACTAACTAAACAGTACCACACAAAACCCTGAAAAGCACTAAAAGTAATTCTATTTGTACTTGAAATTAGATTTTTTTTCTAACAACTGCAATATTTTACATGGAATTGAGTGTCTTCAGTACAAATAAGTCAACTGCCCACAGCGATCTGAATTGAAGCTTTAAGTGCTGGCCATTTGTAATTACATATAAACCCTGCTCTTTCAAACTGACATTCATGCTTCAAATGGAAAATCAAAGAAGTGCTCCAAGGATTCTTCACCACTTCACTTGAGAAAATTTGATAATTTGTTTATTTCTCCCTTCCAACAAACAGGAAGGAAGTGTAATTGCTTCAGTACAGGTGAGATGTGTTTGTTTGGGTACTCAACATACTAGACGAACAAGCAGCATTTTGAATCATTTAGGAGTTAGTTCAACATTTTCAAAGGAGCATCTCCAAAATCAATGAGAGACTAGATAAGGAAATTGATGACAGGGATATAACCACAACTATCCAAAAGAGGAAGGATAAGACAAGACTTGGCAGTAGGAACAAGCAAAGCATGAGGGGGAATTAGCCCACAGTATCTTCAGTCACTATTCCAAACCTACATTGCTAATCACACTCTAAGATCCAGAGATGCCAGTCGGGTCATCCGGAACAAATTTAACCAAAAATCATGAGGTAGAAAGTCAATATGTGTTGTAGGAACCAAGCTATGGGAAGCACCAAGATATAGCTTCCTGCAAAATCTCACAAATTGATATGCCTTTCAGGTGGCTGGTTTGTAGTAGTGTATCACCTTAATTGACACAGCCCCAGGGTGGGTGATACCTCTTCAAATGTTCTAGTTTTTTTTCTTGGTTCCACAGATCACACGGTCATCTTGCCCTCCATGTATAGTGTCAAAGTTCTAAGTGTTGAAGGAAGAGGGTTCCATGCAGAAGGGGTCATCCCAAAGAAATAATGTCGTTGGGCAGTAGTAGTTCTCAACTTTGGTGTTTCTAGTAGCAGAGAACTTTGACTTCTTAAACCTCTTTGACTACCAGGAATGGTATGTAATTCTGCAAGGTAGAGTTGTGTTATCATGGGGAGATTGTCGACAAGTCCACAGATTTTGAATTTAGTTCGGGATGAAGCTGGCTGCCATTGTAGTTTATAGAGGACATAGAAATAAGATCACTTTTACCAGCAGAATGGACTTACTTATCATCCTAATGGTTTGAGCTGGGCCAACAATGTATGACAAGGATTGAGGAACTTGAGCCAGAAGAGAACGCCACAATCAGTGCTTGGCTAGCTGTGTTTGGCAGGGATAAGTATAGAGATGAAAGCTGGATGCTTTTGAAATCTTGTGGATTCAGGGGTCAAGTTGAGAGCTGGACTGAGTGTGAAGCAGAGCAATTTGACTCATGAGGATGATAAGAGAGAAAAGCCATGCTGAATTAGAAAGGTGAGAATACGGAGGTTAAATCTGATTTTGGCAGTAGTTGAGAGAAGGAAATATTCAGCTTCATGCTGGTTGCGAAACAGGAAGTTCTGATTTGGGATGGAATGTTTATTCCGCATGCAGAATTGGTGGAATCTGGTGACTCCCTGTTACTCTTGCCAAGCGGAGTTCAGGCCAACTTCCAGCAATCCCAAATGGTGGAATTTGTTCCCCTCAATGTTTCAGAAATTTGAGCTGGCGAGTGCAAGACTTTAACCTCCCCAAGAGTGATTTTGCTGGAGGTGCTCAATGTAGAGATTAAAGTAACGAGTGGGTGCTAAGATGAAGACTTATGAGACCCAGCAGGATAGAATTTCTACGTTAGGAAAACTTTGAACCAGGTTAGAACAGCGTCACAGAATCTCATATGGTGTTCAAGTAATTGAATGAATTGTTTGTGGTCAACAGTATCCAAGGCAGCTGAGAGATCAAGAACAATTAGGCAGGCACTGCCTTTGTTGAGAATATCTGGATCACCAAAAAGCTTCAGACTTGCCGCCTTGATGCAGAAGCTGGGCCTAACCAAATTAATGGTGAGCTCGGGTACAACTGTCAGAGATGAAAATATTGAGTTGGACAGTAACAATTTTTTTTAATGGCCTTGCGGAGCCACAATAGATTCGAAAATGGCTGGTTATCTGTGAGACATAGCTGTACATCAGTTTTTTTTTATAAAGGGGTAATATGACCAGTTTTTAGTGATTATGGGAAAATAGGCTGAAATGGTGTTGTGTGAGCAATTGGAGGATATTATATTATGAATGGAGTCAAATAATTCTTCTGGAGTGAAATGGGTGAATCAATCCCAAGCGTGTGGAGATTAGGAGGAGAGTTTGGAAGAGGGATAGTCAAATTAAAACTGAGCCAAAGAGGTCATCACATCTATTTATCTGTCTGGGTGATCGAGTGAGTTAGCAAAAGAGAAAAATGTCCATTGGGGAATCTCAGAGCTAGTAGCGCCCTCTCGGCCACAATGTACTAAGACAACCTTGTAATGAGTTGACATATTATCATCACACGGTCTCTGTGCATGCAATGGACACCACTCCTGACAACATGACGGCCCCAACTTTTAAAAGAGGTACATACAGAAGCAATATTGATTACATACTCCTAGCTGTATGGTTATAGGGCGAAATGATCAACGTGATGATTCGCCACCCCCAACGACATGAGAGCAACCACGACCCTCTGGTCATTTATTTAACTGGATCTTCAATACCTGATTTTAGTGCAAAAGCTTGTTACTAGCCATTACCAACAATAGAAAGAAAGAAAAATGGGCAAACTTTTTTTAAGTAGTCCTACTGCTATTAAATCTCCATATGGCCCTATTCTAACAGTGGACATTCTTGGCGACGATCTAGATTGCCTTTCCGTACTATTAGAAGCACATAATCTGTTATTTAGCACCCCTTAAAGAATTTTTGTGAAGGGGTAGCAACGTGACCATAGCACCTCAAAAAGGTAAAGAATGTTTTAAGCCGGATTGCCAGCCAAAGAATTCTGATCTTGTAGTTACCACTATGAAGGGTGATAAAGACAGACTAAAGGTATTTACGTTACTCTGTAGGAAAACTATCCAAGGAGCCAAGAGAGAGTGGGAAACAGGGAACTGGGAAGACCTAGTGGATTCGGCAAAATGCAATGACAAAAACATTCTGCTATATTGTGACACACACAGAACAAGCTCCTGATAAAAGAAGTTGATATCCAGGCATATGATGATTGGATTACATGTGTTGAGGCTATTTACACTGCAAAGTAAGCAAAAGTCACTTTAGATACTTTTGTAACACCTCCCCTGGTTGAGCAAAAGTTCACAACACACTCTAACATAGGAGTCTCCAACCTTTGCTGTAACATGCCAAGGTCCTAATACTATCAGTGTTGCAGAGACAACATTATATTAGTGGGCACTCAACGCAAGACTGCCAGAATCCCAGGAGAGGCCCACTTGAGGAAGGTTCTCAGTGGTGTTCGCAGCCAGTGTGGTCAGTGGGTATAGTACTGTTTTGCGATGGTTTACCTGGAGCTCAACACCCGGCCGAGGGTCTCCATTAACTGCAGTCTCACAGGACTGACTGTTCAGGCTCCTTCACATATATTAATGTGTCATCAGCATACATGAACACAATGTGGGTCTGATCACCCACCTGTATCCCCCCTCTCTCTCAACTGCTCTCTAAGGTACATCGTCAATGTCTCCATGGGCAGCCATGTTGTGGCCCCTTTCTATGTGGAGGATTTCAGAGACCTCCGGTCTCCCTCGCACCTGTGCTGTCGGTGCATGATATAAAAGTTGTACCCAGGTCACAAAGTTCTCGCCAAGTCCCATCTGTTGGAGCAACTCACACAAATAAGGCCAGGAGTGGGTGTCAAATGCCTTTTCAATATCTAAGGTTATCAGGGCAGCCCTCAGGGCTGTAGAAAGTGTGGCATGCATAACATGTAACAGACGTCTCTGGTTCATATGTCTGCCACATCCTGGGATGAAACCATATTGGTCTGCAGGGACCAGTCGAGTGATGATCCTATTCAATCTAAGGCCAATATCTGAGCCAATAGCTTTACATCCACATTAAGCATTGATAATGGCCTGTACGACCCAGGGTCAGTGGGGTCTTTCTTATGCTTTGGGATCATAATTATAGTGTTTTTTTCTCGTATGGGATGGAAGCACGCCAGATTCTTTTGCCTCCAATATCGTCTCAAGTAAGGGAGGGAGAAGGCGGGGGGAATACTTCTGATAGTATTCTACCGTGAGACCATCTGGTTCTGGACTGTTTCCCCCGGCCAGATCCCAGAGTGCATACCCTAATTCTTTCAGTGTGGGATTTGCGCCAAGTGCCTCCGCATGCATCTCTGTTAGACACAGGAGTTTCCACTGAATTAAGAATCTATTCACCTACGCCATATCAACATCCTCAGGGGCAGAGTATACATGAGTCAAATTATCACAGAACAGTTGTGGCTATACCCACTTGTCCCATTACAGTGACTCAATTGGGTACACTGAGGGCTATTATAAGGGGTGGTGGGTGCTACCTTTTAAGTAACCAGGCCAAAATGTGCCCGATCTATCTCCCTCGCTATGCAATTTCTGTCTGAAGTCTTTCGGGACGTAGCAATCCAACCTATCCCAGAGGTTTGCCACCTTTCTATGTAATTCGGCAAGTGTTTTGTTTCCACCCTCGTTGCCCTTAACTTTACTCTGCCATATCCAACTCCTGGTCGAGTTTCTTCCTGATACCATATGTTTTACTGAGACTAACCTCTTGTACCACCTCCTTTAAAGTTCCCCATTCCACACCTCTTACGCATGCCGTATTCCAATTTGTATCAAAATAGACACGGAGAACCTCAATCATATATAGATCATATTCAGGGTCATCTAACCCCCTGGGAGCAACCGCCATAACAGAATACATGGCCGGTGACCTCGCACTGCACACACCAGCAACAGAGGGGCATGGTCAGAGAGAAAGTGACCTGAGAGCTCGTATTTACCACATTTATAATTCCATCATTGGTAAGCAGGAAACGGCCTAAGAGGCTGTGCGGCCTTTGGATGGGAGAATAGCATAAATATTCCTGAAGAACAGGGTGCAGTTCTCTCCACACATCTTGTAGATGCAGTCTATACATAGTTTTGTGGAACCCAGCCGTCATTCAAGGTTTTGTGTCTATTCGCAGAGGATGCCTGTCTCATTGACCATCTAAAATGCAATTAAAACCCCCCACCCATATGATGGGAAAACCATTGTAGGGTAATAATTCAGTTGCCAGAGCCAGAAAGAATTCTCCACCGTCAATGTTGGGGGCAAAGACATTCAGTAAATATAATTGCTCAACATGTGTATCTGCAGCAACATATGCCATCGAACATATAATTTCATGCCATCCAGCATTCTATGTAGCAACACACATCTACGAGCTGCATCAAGCACATGTCCATGCAGTTGGAAAGGGGTACCCAGGGCAACTCATACAGAGCCCCCCCTGTGTAGGAGGAATAGGTGGAGGACACCAATTTTTTAGAGTTTTTCAGCTTCAGACTCGAGCAGGTTAGTTTCCTAAAGAAATACTATGTTAGCATGCCATCTCTTGAGGTATGTGTGTGTCAGGTATCTTTTAAAAAACATATTCAGGCCTCCCACATTCCACATCATCATTCTTACTGGATTAGCCATATCCTAAGTGGTCCCATTCATTCCTCCATCCACATGACACCTGTATTCCCCACCTCACCTCCACCCCCATTTAGCACCATATTCTAGGGGCATCAACATAACAAAACCCCACTCCTCCTGGGTAAGCATTTCCAAATTTAACTGGTGTTTGCCCAGCCATCAATTTATCCCAACCCTATTGAACTACAACACCAATCTTCTCCACCACAGCTGATTGTAGCAGGGTCCGGAATGAGCGGAGTTCTGTTTTAGTTAACTGGAAGGGAGAAAGGTGACCCAATGCACGTGAGGCCCACCCCTCCTCCCTTTGGACCCAGTGAACTCTCAGAATCCCTACTGCACTCCCCACACCACGAATGAATGAAAGGGATTCGGGATTCAATTAAGCTAAAGAAGAGGGCAGTAGCAGAGAAGAAAAGAAGGTGAACTCAAGATGTGCTGCATTCCATGGTCTAGCTGTGGGTCTACGTGCTTCTTTAAGAATGTTCATACATTCTTGCATAGTTGTAAATATCCACATTCTATGACCTCAGGAGCCATATTAGTAGGTTGAGTGACTTGGGGTCTGGATGTCTTATTTGTCCTTGATTCTGTGTTAAAAGGTCCGGCCTGTTCAGGAGCTTCTGGTGTGGAACTAGCAAGAGATCCAGAAGTGTTGGGAGCCATGGCTAATGTGCCCACGTGAGAGCTACAAGTGTCATGGTGAGGGAAGCTTGACTGAGTTTCCAAACTAGAAAAGTAATGAGTGGGAGAGGCAGAAAAGTGTAAGTAAATATCCCTGACCAACATCCATAGAGCATTGCCCTTAGAATGAAGGTGAGGGTACCTGAATGCGAAATGTTGGCATTTTCAGTTTTGTGGGGTAGCAAACAGGTGTATTTGATGTGTTCCCCACTTTAGAAAGTACTGTCGTAGGACTTCTGAGTAGGTCTGCCAACTGATTGTTCGTTCCTGGGAGATGCTGTGCCACTATGTGGATGTGATGATGAATTGTCCATTTCCATATTGTCTGTGCAAGAGGGGATAGCTGGGGTGAACGTGTTCCCTCCCCTCCCCCACCCCCTATTTTTGAAGATAGTACAAGGCAGTCCTGTTGCCTATACGTACTAGCACTACTTGGCGTTATAAGTGTGGAAGGAATGCCTTCATTGCTAGGAAGACTGCGTGCAATTCCAGGTGACTGATGTGTAAGGACTGTTGAGTGATATTCCATAGGTCTTGCACTGTGAGAGTGTGGAGATGAGCTCCCCAATCGGTCTGTGATGCGTCTGTAGTAAGAATGACCTGAGGCACAGGGTCATAAGGTTTGTGGTATTCCACCATTGCAGAAAACAATGAGCTTGGAGGTTCAACAACACTAGATCTTCCAGTTGACCCTGTGCCTGAGACCACTTAGGACAGAGACACTTTTGAAGGGGAAGCATGTGAAGTCTGGCATGAGGTACAATGGCAATACAGGATGCCCTCATCCCTAGCAGGTGCATGAAATTCCTCACTGTGTGTGACTGGTTTTCTGTTAACTGAGAAACCAATGAGTGAAATGTCTGAACATGGGCTGAGCTTGGGAACGCTAGCCCTAACTATGTATTGAGAACCGCACCTAGATAAGGTTGTATCTGAAGCGGTTGGAGATGGGATTTGATATAGTTGATTGTGAATCCCATAGTGTGTCGGAGATTGATTGTGAGTGGAGTATGATGTTGACATTGTTGTAAGGTGGTGGCTATTATAAGCCAGTCGCCCAAGTAAGGGAAGACAAGAATGTGTTGTCTTCTGAGGTGTGCAGCAACTACACAAAGACACAGTGAACACTCTGGGAGTTGTTTTGACCCCCAATGGGTAAGACCTTGAACTGGTAATGTTTTCCTGCCACCACGAATCTGAGGTACTTGCAGTGTGCTGGATGGATGTCAATGTGAAAGTAAGCATCTTCTAGATCTAACGTCGTCATAAAGTCGCCTTGTTGGAGAAGGGGAATGACATCTTGAAAAGTGACCATATGGAAATGTTCTGATAGAATGCAGTGATTTAACCGTCTAAGGTCCAGAATTGGACTCAATGATCAGTCTTTTTTGGGTATAAGAAAGTATAGGGAGTATACTTCCGAACCTTGATGTTTTAACAGGACTGGCTCTATGGCTCCTTTCAGAAGAAGAGATTGTACTTCCTCTGAGAAGAGAGATGTTCTTTGTGAAATTCTGTCAGTGCAAGTGGAAATGAGCTCCAGTCAGTAACCATTTAGGATAATGGAAAGAACCTACTGGGCGGTGGTGGTGCCTGACCATTGTGTGTAAAAATGTTGACGTTTTCCCCATACAGAAGTGGTCTGTGACAGTGGAAGGTTGAGGCAGTCATTGTTAGGCGGTGGCGGCTCTAGAAGTGGATGTCTTTCCTCTGCCTCTAGTATTGTTCCTTCTGGAGGAACCTCTTTAAAATCCCCTTATGTAGGACTGAGAGGTAGTCTTGGCTTGTGTGGCAGACTGGTCCACAAAGGATGACCTAAACCCTCTTGCAAAACCTAGATGTTGAAAATTGCCAGGCCATGTAGTGGCTTGGAGGGCTCCTATTGCTTTTGCAGTTTTGCTATCTTTTTTTTAGTTTTTCTAAAGTTGTGTAGATGTGTGCTGAAAAGGTGCTCCTTATCAAGGGGCATGTTTAAAGTCAAAAGCATCTAAGCAGAGGTTGGCGTCAAATAATTACGCTGGTATTAATGCTGCGTGTATCAGCAGCATCTAATGCGCACCTAATGGAATTGTTTGTGATGGTTTGCCCTTCTGCTATAATTTCAGAACCCCTTTTTTGATGCCCCCAAGGGAGATACTTCCATGGCATCCCAGTGCACCGTGTCACAGTGTGCCAGTTAAGCCTGTGTGTTTGCAAGGAGCCAGTGGTTGGCTGCTTGCGCCGCAACACTTTTGCCTTCCGCATTTAACTTTTTGTTTTCTTTATCAGGAAGGAGGCAGGGCGGGGGAGGGGGTGTGTTTAGGGAGTGTTCCCTGTAGATTGGCTAATGGCTCTTTTGCGAGCAATTGACGATGGATTCTGGAGGTACTTGCGCCTTTTTAAACAAAAGATCAGTGGGTGCAGCCTTATATTTTTTATCAACTCAGGGAATGATAATGCGTGTTCATACTGGCTCCTTGAAGATCTCATCAGCGTGCCTAAGCACGCCTGGGAGCACTGGCAGGAATTGACTTTGTGTTGTGGCAAGGGTGTCAAACAGAAAGTCGTCCTCAATAGGATCTGTGTGCATTGTTACATTATGAAATGCAGCCGCCCTAGCTATGGCTTGCTGATATGAGGTGGAATCTTCTGGTGGTGATGGTCTACCTGGGTAGGGATCCAGATCATTAGGTGTTAATTGATCCGGATCATGTGTTCCAGGGATCCCAGTCATCTAGTGTGTCTCCTAAATTCTATGTAAACCCTGTGTTTGGTAGTGGAGCAGGAGGTGGACTGGATTGAGGAGAAGGCTGTGGAAAAGGTGGTGTTTTATGTCCGCTAGCCTTCTTTGGAGTTGGAGAGATGTCAAGCGCCTCCTGAAATGTCAATTTCCTTTTTATATGGACAGGGGGTGATGCTAGAATACAAACTGTTCCCTCCTGAATATGAAGTCGGTGTTGACGAGCGTCCATGGCTTCTAAAACTGGTTCCACCGGTGAAGGGGTGGGTGGAAGACTGTCCAGAATCCACAGGAGTGGAAACTGAACAGTTTTTCTAGTATTTGGAATAAAGCTGGCAAGAAGGAGATCGGCCTGTAGTTAGATGGAATACAAGGGTCTGATGATTGCTTTTTCACTAAAGGTGCCTGCTTCTAAGAGCTGGGAACTGTGGCAGTTACTATTGATGTGTTAAGTATCATATTTGCCAGCGTTTTAATTACAGTAGCCTCTGAAGCCAACAAATTAGGGGGAAACTAATTAGTGCATACATTTACCACAACCATAAATATCTGCAAGAAAAAAATATCTTTCTTTTAATTCCAGTTGCAGTCACTAACTACAATCAAGTCACCAACTAGTTCCACAATTCTAACTTCACTTATAATTCAAGAGTCAATGTAGAAACCTTGAAACAAGTGACACTTGAAAACTTAAAGAAACAAAAATATCTTATGGAGTGTTATATGGCAGCTTTTCCATCACTATACAAAGTAAAGTGTCACTGCATCTCAACGTGCAGGAAGCAAAACTGACTTGTAAGAAAGTTTGCCAATTCATTTTAGCCATGTTATACCCCAGTGTGGCTAAAAGATTTGTGGCACACAAGAGAGTGGCATGGATTGGGGCAGAGTGTGGCAGAGTAGAGCGACGTAAAGTTGAGCGGCACAGAGAAGAATGCTGCTCTTCAGCAAGGCTAAAAGTTTGTGGCATGGAAGAGAGCACAGTGGTGTAGAGTGGTGTGGTAAAGAGTGGCATGGCAAACAGTGGCGAGACAAAGCGTGGCGTGGAGAGACAAAGCGTGGCGTGGAGAGACAAAGCGTGGCGTGGAGAGACAAAGCGTGGCGTGGAGAGACAAAGCGTGGCGAGGCAAACAGTGGCGTGGCCTGGAGAGGCAAACAGTGGCGTGGCCTGGAGAGGCAAACAGTGGCGTGGCCTGGAGAGGCAAACAGTGGCGTGGCCTGGAGAGGCAAACAGTGGCGTGGCCTGGAGAGGCAAACAGTGGCGTGGCCTGGAGAGGCAAACAGTGGCGTGGCCTGGAGAGGCAAACAGTGGCGTGGCCTGGAGAGGCAAACAGTGGCGTGGCCTGGAGAGGCAAACAGTGGCGTGGCCTGGAGAGGCAAACAGTGGCGTGGCGTGGAGAGGCAAACAGTGGCGTGGCGTGGAGAGGCAAACAGTGGCGTGGCGTGGAGAGGCAAACAGTGGCGTGGCGTGGAGAGGCAAACAGTGGCGTGGCGTGGCGAGGCAAACAGTGGCGTGGCGTGGCGAGGCAAACAGTGGCGTGGCAAACATTGGCGTGGAGAGGCAAACAGTGGCGTGGCAAACAGTGGCGTGGCGTGGAGAGGCAAACAGTGGAGAGGCAAACAGTGGCGTGGCGTGGAGAGGCAAACAGTGGAGAGGCAAACAGTGGCGTGGCGTGGAGAGGCAAACAGTGGCGTGGCCTGGAGAGGCAAACAGTGGCGTGGCCTGGAGAGGCAAACAGTGGCGTGGCCTGGAGAGGCAAACAGTGGCGTGGCCTGGAGAGGCAAACAGTGGCGTGGCGTGGAGAGGCAAACAGTGGCGTGGCGTGGAGAGGCAAACAGTGGCGTGGCGTGGAGAGGCAAACAGTGGCGTGGCGTGGAGAGGCAAACAGTGGCGTGGCGTGGCGAGGCAAACAGTGGCGTGGCGTGGCGAGGCAAACAGTGGCGTGGCGTGGCGAGGCAAACAGTGGCGTGGCAAACATTGGCGTGGAGAGGCAAACAGTGGCGTGGCCTGGAGAGGCAAACAGTGGCGTGGCCTGGAGAGGCAAACAGTGGCGTGGCGTGGAGAGGCAAACAGTGGCGTGGCGTGGAGAGGCAAACAGTGGCGTGGCGTGGCGAGGCAAACAGTGGCGTGGCGTGGCGAGGCAAACAGTGGCGTGGCAAACATTGGCCTGGAGAGGCAAACAGTGGCGTGGCCTGGAGAGGCAAACAGTGGCGTGGCCTGGAGAGGCAAACAGTGGCGTGGCGTGGAGAGGCAAACAGTGGCGTGGCGTGGAGAGGCAAACAGTGGCGTGGTGTGGAGAGGCAAACAGTGGCGTGGCGTGGAGAGGCAAACAGTGGCGTGGCGTGGAGAGGCAAACAGTGGCGTGGCGTGGCGAGGCAAACAGTGGCGTGGCGTGGCAAGGCAAACAGTGGCGTGGCAAACATTGGCGTGGAGAGGCAAACAGTGGCGTGGCAAACAGTGGCGTGGCGTGGAGAGGCAAACAGTGGAGAGGCAAACAGTGGCGTGGCGTGGAGAGGCAAACAGTGGAGAGGCAAACAGTGGCGTGGCGTGGAGAGGCAAACAGTGGAGAGGCAAACAGTGGCGTGGCGTGGAGAGGCAAACAGTGGCGTGGCCTGGAGAGGCAAACAGTGGCGTGGCCTGGAGAGGCAAACAGTGGCGTGGCCTGGAGAGGCAAACAGTGGCGTGGCCTGGAGAGGCAAACAGTGGCGTGGCGTGGAGAGGCAAACAGTGGCGTGGCGTGGAGAGGCAAACAGTGGCGTGGCGTGGAGAGGCAAACAGTGGCGTGGCGTGGAGAGGCAAACAGTGGCGTGGCGTGGCGAGGCAAACAGTGGCGTGGCGTGGCGAGGCAAACAGTGGCGTGGCAAACATTGGCGTGGAGAGGCAAACAGTGGCGTGGCAAACAGTGGCGTGGCGTGGAGAGGCAAACAGTGGAGAGGCAAACAGTGGCGTGGCGTGGCGTGGAGAGGCAAACAGTGGCGTGGCCTGGAGAGGCAAACAGTGGCGTGGCCTGGAGAGGCAAACAGTGGCGTGGCCTGGAGAGGCAAACAGTGGCGTGGCGTGGAGAGGCAAACAGTGGCGCGGCGAATAGTGGTGCAGAGTGGCGCGGCGAATAGTGGTGCAGAGTGGCGCGGCGAATAGTGGTGCAGAGTGGCGCGGCGAATAGTGGTGCAGAGTGGCGCGGCGAATAGTGGTGCAGAGTGGCGCGGCGAATAGTGGTGCAGAGTGGCGCGGCGAATAGTGGTGCAGAGTGGCGCGGCGAATAGTGGTGCAGAGTGGCGCGGCGAATAGTGGTGCAGAGTGGCGCGGCGAATAGTGGTGCAGAGTGGCGCGGCGAATAGTGGTGCAGAGTGGCGCGGCGAATAGTGGTGCAGAGTGGCGCGGCGAATAGTGGTGCAGAGTGGCGCGGCGAATAGTGGTGCAGAGTGGCGCGGCGAATAGTGGTGCAGAGTGGCGCGGCGAATAGTGGTGCAGAGTGGCGCGGCGAATAGTGGTGCAGAGTGGCGCGGCGAATAGTGGTGCAGAGTGGCGCGGCGAATAGTGGTGCAGAGTGGCGCGGCGAATAGTGGTGCAGAGTGGCGCGGCGAATAGTGGTGCAGAGTGGCGCGGCGAATAGTGGTGCAGAGTGGCGCGGCGAATAGTGGTGCAGAGTGGCGCGGCGAATAGTGGTGCAGAGTGGCGCGGCGAATAGTGGTGCAGAGTGGCGCGGCGAATAGTGGTGCAGAGTGGCGCGGCGAATAGTGGTGCAGAGTGGCGCGGCGAATAGTGGTGCAGAGAGGCGCGGCGAATAGTGGTGCAGAGAGGCGCGGCGAATAGTGGTGCAGAGAGGCGCGGCGAATAGTGGTGCAGAGAGGCGCGGCGAATAGTGGTGCAGAGTGGCGCGCCGAATAGTGGTGTAGAGTGGCGTGGCGAATAGTGGTGTCGAAAGGAATGGCGAATAGTGGTGAAGAGTGGAATGGCGAATAGTGGTGAAGAGTGGAATGGCGAATAGTGGTGAAGAGTGGAATGGCGAATAGTGGTGTAGAGTGGATAGCGGATAGTGGTGAAGTGTGGAATGGCGAATAGTGGTGAAGTGTGGAATGGCGAATAGTGGTGAAGAGTGGAATGGCGAATAGTGGCGTAGAGTGGAATGGCGAATAGTGGCGTAGAGTGGAATGGCGAATAGTGGCGTAGAGTGGAATGGCGAATAGTGGCGTAGAGTGGTGCACAGTGGCGTGGAATGTCGCAGAGTGGCATAGAGTAGCACAGAGTGGCACAGTAGAGTGGAATGTAGTGATGTACTGTGGCGTGGTGGGGATCAAAATGAAGGGACAGAGTGGCATAGAGTATTGTGGAGTGTTGAGGGGTAGAGTATTGTGGTGTAGAGAGGAGGGAAGAGGGCACAGAGTACAGGAGCACAGAGTAGCATAAGCAGAGGGACATAGAGTGCAATGTCAGAGTGGAGGGGTGTCTCATGGAGTGCCAGGTCAGAGTGGGGTGGCGTGGCCCAGAGTAAGGTGGCAGGAGTGGCGTACAGTGGGGTGGCAGAGTGGCATCAAGATGAGTAAAGTGGATAAGAGTGTCATAGATTAGAGTATTACTGAGTAGAGTGGTGTGGAATAAAGTGATGTGGCATAGAGCAGAGAAGTGTGTTGTGGAGTAGAGTTGTGTAGAGTGGATGGGTGTAGAGTGTAGTTGCATGGTGTGGTAGCAACCTGTCATTACAGGCAACAAACTTTCAATTGAAAAGACCAATACAGTTACACCTAAATACAGTTTTACTATTACAACTATATAGCACACAAACAGTGTGTAAAAATGTCATGACCAAGTCTACTGATTTGTTTCTGATCATAGTAAAATATTTTTTTGCCACCACATTTCCACATTAAAAATGTGCTTCATTTGTGTTTTCCTAATGCTGATATTTTTCTGAAATATTTGCCATGTTCATTTATAGACATTTACATTTTGTTGTGTGCTAGAAAAAACAACATCCTATAGATTTTTCCTTTCATTTAGGTAGCCAACAAGACTGTTCCATAAATCCTCTCACTTTATAGTCAGAGAAAGAAATGCAAATACCAAGGTCCCTTGGAAGACAAAGCCTGGCATTTTACCTCGGTCTTTGGATGAAGAGCAAATGTGACAAGATAAGAATACAATTTAAAGACCTGTTTACAGAAAACGAGCACTCTTGTAAGAATACAAGGACCAGTGATGGTGAATAAGCTATGTTCCACGAGATGGACAAAGACATGCTAGACAGCCTAAAACAAATAAAGCCAGCAAATACAAAGAAAGTAATCATAAGCACAGTGTGGAAGTCATCCCCAAGGAAGCTTTCAGAATGTCCCCAACGTGTCTTTGTAAACTAGACAGGTTCGCTATCTGGTTGGCTTTCATCTAAAAAAAAAAAAAAAAAAAAAAAAAAAAAAACGTACATTCTTTGCTCAGTGCAAAGACAGATAATAAAGCAGGGTTGAATCTGTAATCAGAGAGGTAAGTCAGTTTTCTAGAAGCTGCCACAACAGACTCAGTATAAGAAAGATTCTGTCTAATTACAGATTTTAGACTCATCCACTCCACTCACCTGTCAACTGATGAGACCACCTGAGCTGTCTTTGCTGAACTTTGTGACTGGGATTCTAGGGGAGCAACTTGTCCAGCAGTTGGAGCGCACTGCAAAAAACAAATATAATTATAAAGCATTTATTAGAGTACTTTAACTTATTATGCCCACTGTCTAGAAGAATAAACTGTTAACGCAATGAATAAGAGTGGCATCTTGTGACCAGCAGGTAGTAAGCTTAAACATTCATCAGGGAACTCTGATAAACTCCCCAAAACACTTGCTATGCAGCCAAGCCATTCTGAAATCTGTCACGGTGAAGCAACAGCTTGCCATGCTATAAATCTGGGACCAGTGCAGGGAGTGTAGATATACAACGTTAATCTATGGCAGTGCCTTAGTAACTACATTCAAGCAATGATGGCAAGACTATATAGTTTGTTGTTCCTAAAAAAATAAAAATAAATAAAACAAAAGAAGGCCCACCATGTGTCACAGAAGGACAACAAGGCTAATAAATGGAAGCTGCATGCTTGAAGGTTTGGCCTCTGGGAGGGAACTCACTTCCCAACTGAATAAGTGGCAACAAGGCCCACACACTGGCATATTACTTTGCTGTGAATGAAAGACATGCAAAACATTAGACAGCAAATGTAAACACTTTCCATATTTGTAAACATATTATAAAACGCTTCGTACTAGCCAAATGTAAGAAAAATGTACTTGAGAACATACATGAGCAATAACTGAGGTTATGGAACAATGTATACCAAGAATTAAGGGCGTAATGCAGCAGAGAAAGTGTGGACTGAAGTCTGTGTTCCTGAGACAGAACCCAAACCCAAGTGGTCAGCATCACTTACAGCTGTCCTTGTAGCACTTGATTTTGAAGGCTCATAGAACATGTGCATGCATTTAACATTTTGGGCAAGTTGTACAAGTAGTCATTGGGGTTATTTTGAGTTGGTGACGTTCAGGTTTTACCTACTGTGGTCATGGCTGCATGTACTGTTTTGAGTGCAGGTGGCCTATGGTAAACAGACTCCTCACTGGACCTGGGGGTCTCTAAAAGAAGGCTAGCAACAGTTGCCTAAACCTAATATCTAATCCCCTTACAAATAACACAGAAGGAAAAACTAAACACTATTACAATGGGCTCATGAGCCTGCACACAATGTGTCATAGGTTGACTGTCCTGGTTCCAGGCTATTGAGTTCTTCTTTCAATATGCAGTGTATGGTTGGTTACAGTAGAGTGAAAGACAATCTTGTTAAGGCTATGCATCTTCACAAACAGAAAAAGAGCGGAAGAAAGCAGCTTACACAGACTGAGGACACACTGAGGGTGAAGAAATGATCTGGCATACTCTCAAACAGGGTACTCTTTACTCAATTTCATGAGACAAATATTCCAAGCGATACCTGCTTAAGAGCCGAATCAACTGTGAATCTGCAGTAGATTTCAGTCTGCATCACTACTAATCCAGATGGGGGACGGAAGATCAATTTCAAGCACGACCACCTTGTGATGAGTGAAACATTTCTACAGAACCTGTAGGATAGAGATCACCAAGCACTTTGAAGACTAGGAGGTTCTAAAATAGGTGCCTGCATCAGAGGCCTGTAGACTATCAATGGCGTTCTCAGCAGATTGTCCGTTCCCTCACGGATACTTGCTTTAAGACAATAAACTTAACTCTCACATACATTATGGAAGATAAAACCTAATTTGTTGAAACTGAAGGAAAATTACACTACCAAGTCACACATATAGACTGCAAAATAGAATAACAGTGTGAGAGTAGTAACCAGCACACATCATCAGAATTCAACTCAACTTCAACATATAATTATCATTGCCTTTCTTTCTTTCCTCCTGATGCAGGACCTTACCTCTCTTCCTCCCCCTGTGCCTGACTCTAGACAGTTACCTCTAATTTCTTAAGCACCTTTAATTGTGGCAAACTGTTCTCCTCTCAAATCTTTCTTTCCTATAAGCTACATCTACATATGGTTTTCCTATCACCTCATCATATCATTTCTGTAGTTTCTCACGGAGCTACTTAGTCTTCTTATTCTACAGTTGCTCTTCTGGATAATTGTGTTTCTAAGACACTTGCTGGTTCAAAATTATCTGCAAAGCGCAACAACACTCCGCTGGGGTGAAGGTAATGCTACATAAATAACCTAAGTAAATTAAAAAAGTTTTTATTTATTTATGCATGAGCAGATTTCTATATTGAGGATTTGACCAATAGGGCTTCCCATATTAACTAGTAACAGAACTGCATAATAAACGAAAACAATAGAAACAGTTTTATGTATCTTTTTAGAACAAACCAGATACACTAACCGGGATATTGCTGCCCCCACAGTACAGTACACAAACTAGAACATTAGAGGATATAAACCCTATCAAGAACATTGCCTAAAACAGTAGAATAAAAAACTACTGGGTGTCCAATAGTTTGAAAGAAACAGCTCTTTAACAGCAGATTAATCAATTTTCCCAAAGGTGTCCAAAGATTATAATTTCCTATATGTTGAGATTTATACCAAAGATGACACAGTAGTATGACAAAGAATGGTAAACGCATGATCACAGCAGAATTGTAGAGAGGGGCAGAAATTCTTACATGTGATCAGAGATATAAAAAACAGATTTAAAAGAAGGGGACATGATGAAGTAATCAAACATGCAACACATACAGCCTGGAATTTGAATAGAAAGTGATGGATAAGAGATGTCCACTAGATTTACACTCGCTTTTCAAAAAATCTCTGGAGGGAATACGTAACAAAGCATAGTATGTATCTCAAGAGGCCCTAGAAAATGAAACGGGTGACTCACTCTTTGCACCGCTGAGGCTATGTGGATTCTTTAAGCAGATGACAGAGGTCTCAACACTGAGCAAGAACTGCACATATTTCTTGGGTGAATAAACATAAGACATTGTGACTAGTGTGATACATTGCAAAGTATAAAATTTCTGCATGGTGTGGATGTTACTTCACATGCAATGTAAACGGGGCTGTTGGAAACCAACATTGTAATTAATAGGAATCTAGAGTAATTAATTGGAATATGCAAATAATGTGCACATTCTTACATGCTGCAGAATAGGTACAATGGGTTAAATTACGGCTATCCTAATATACTCTGTGGCAAATATTGAAAGTGTATTATACCTATCTACTAAATATATCCTTTCATTTTCTTGTCTTTCTCTGCCCCTTGTATACTGTGTACTATTTGTTGTTTACCCTGTTTGCCTTTCTCTGGCCATTGTATACTGTGTATTATTCGTTGTTTAGCCTGTTTGCCCTTCTCTGCCCCCTGCTTTGAGCGCTCCTCTCTCCGCGCTCTCTGACCCCCTGCCTCCCCGCATTCATCTCTCGCCTCGCTCCCCTTTCCCCGCCCATTTTCTCCAGTCCTCCGGCTCACTGCCGCTGCCTCCCCTGCCCTCCGCGCACACCCATTGGCCCCTCCCTCCTGCAAGACCCTCCCACCCACCCTCTTAATGGCGGCCGTGCCGCTGGCGCGCCAGAGGAAAGCCCATCTGCACCCGTCCGCATCTGGACCACGCCCAGCGCCAGTTCCCCTGGTCCTCCCAGCCAAACCCCCCCCCCCCCCAGACAACTCTACTCCCCTTTCACCGTCCACTCCCCCAACCCAGGCCCCCGCCCCACCTGCACCCATTCCAGCCACACACACACACACACCCACACACACGGCCCCTTCACCTGCTACACCTGTCACTTCTCCTGCTTCACATCCCTCACACCCCACACCAAACCCAACGCCCCCGCCAAACACAAAATCCTCAGCGCAATATACACCCGCACTGCCCCCACGCCCACCAACCAGTCCCACCACATAACCGGAACACACCCCACAACAACACCATTGTACAACAACACCACCCACCACAACCACCTCAACTGCCTGCTCCCTATACAAACATGCCATAGAACTCTGGGATCTCATCACATCACACTCACCTGACATCGTCTTCCTCACAGAAACCTGGACCAACCACTCCTCAGAGCCCAACATAGCCACAGCCACCCCCATGGGATACAAACTCCAACGCAAAGACTGCCTTAACAAGCCAGGTGGTGGCATCGCAATCCTGCACAAAGACACCATTAAAGTCACCACAAACTCCCATGACACCATCGACAGCGCAGAACACATGCACTTCCTAATCCACATTAACAACAACTCCACCCTCAGAGGTACACTAATCTACAGACCCTCAAGACCACGGCCGCCTTCTGTGACACCATCGCCAACACCATCAGCACGCACGCCCTCACCTCCACAGACTACATCCTCCTAGGTGACTTCAACTTTCACTTGGAGAACCTTCAAGACCACAACTCCTCCTCCCTCATTGACAACCTCACCAACCTCAGACTCAAAAAACTGGTCACAGCACCCACCCAACTCCCAACTGGCACATAACCCCCCACCCCCACACCAACAACCCCAACACCGCGGCCCACAACCTCTCTAAATGGATCACTACCTGCGCATACACACTAGCCCCCATCAGAAAAAATTTGCCGTCCCAACATCAGGAACGCCCCTTGGTTCACCACTGAACTCCAAGCGCAAATGCCGCCAAGCGGAGAAAGCCTGGCGACAAGTACCCTCAACAACTTCTCCACCCACAAAACTTCCAATCGCACCCACCAACTCATACGCACCACCAAAAGAGCACACTACAAGAAACACATTGACAACAACTCCCAAAACAGCAAAGAAGTCTTCACCATCATTGAAGCGCTATCCAAACCCAAAGCCAGCAACATAGACCCCCACACACACACAGCCCCTCTGCGACGCCCTCTCCAACCACTTCCACCACAAAATCCTGGACATTCACAACAGCTTCATACCACACACACCCACCACACTTATATGGTCATAAAATTAATGGAGTGCGACTCTACTCCAAGATGGTGGCGTTATGAGGATCTGGAACAAACGCGATTTCTGTTTCTGGGTAGAGACATACTGTACTTAAAAGATGACACTCAAGTAAGACACCAGTATATTCTAAAGATACGTGGCACTGGCATTAAGAAAGATCAGTTAAGTTTTGTTGAGACGGTCTCTTCTCTGCAACTTCAGAGTATTGATGTACAAGGACCACACCCATTGCCCTTTTTTATACAGTGATATTTGGAGGCCCACAGTATGGCCTGCGCATACTGTGCTAACTGGGTTTGATAAAGAGACTTGTTACTGGGGACCTACTTGGAGTTTAACATTGCCATGAATTCTAACTTTTGTCTGTCTCGAGCACAGGTGTGCTCAGCATGTTTATACTCAATTCACAAGATGTAATTGCAAGATTCATTTATTTATGTGGAATCTGCAGAATAGGATTTTAGATTTTTTTAGGGGAATGCATTTATGATGTGAACTGTTTAGAAACCAGCACATATGGGAGTTTTAACTGAATATGAATATTTTGACTGACCCATGGTGTTCCATTTCTTGACAATCCCACACCATACTTGAATATTGTGGCAGAGAACTGTTCTACATGATTTGAAGACAACTGTGATTATTGGGGAGAGAATTTACACAGCTCTGACTTGAATCTCCCTTGTAGTTCAGAACTCCGGGATTCAATCTCTATACAATACTGCTGTGATTCATTATGAATATGCATCACTTTTGAGAGAGTCCTTTTGAGTAAATGGTCTCATTAGTTTACGTTCTCTTTAAATGTTTTGGTAATCATATTGCATAAGCAAGCTGATTCAGCCTTAAATGCTTATAACAAGTGTGTGGTTAATGTTTATTTCCATATTGCTTCACCCTATAAAAAAAAAAAACTTAAATGAAAAAGTAAATTGATTCTAAAACCACTGGGATACGTGGCAGGAGATTTGAGATTGTTGACTTTATGTTGTTGATGGACTTTGTAGTATATTGGGACTATTGCACTTAATGTTTACACATACTGTATATGTTTCCTAGTGTTGAGGAAGTTGTGATGTAAATTGCCAAAAGAAACACGTTGGCCAGTTGGTGCTGAAGAAAAAGGAAAATAAAGTAGTTGTTTGATACAACATGAAGGACTGTGTGTGTAATCTCTGATTGTGCTCAAAGAGACTCTTACTTTTAGGATAATGTCCTAATGTTTGGGGAGATAAGGTTTGAGATGCTAAATGCACTCCTGCAGAAGTAAAACGTCAGTGTATTTGCTGTTTTTAATGAGGTCATTTCAAGAACGTCAGAATATGCACTCCACATTTAACAGTGGCCAGGAGTGACTTAAAGAACAAGTTACTTACCTTTGGTAACAATTTATCTGGTAGAGACATATTTTAGTTGCAGATTCCTTACCTTAGAATTTCCCCCAGGTGTCAGACTCGATACGGAGATTTTTTCCTTTGAATAGTACCCTTGCCTGCCATCAGGTGGCATCAGTCAACTCTGCATGCATTGTTGGCGTCATGTTCACTGTGATGATGTCACAGTCGTATATAGGTGCCACCCCCGGCACGCTGATGGCAGTTTCTATTCATGACATTCCACTGCAGTAGCACGGAGCCATGAAGAACACAGAGAATGGTGTGCTAGAACTAGGGCCCTGAAAAGGGAATCCCTGTCCCTAGAAATTATTTTGCAAAGCGGGAGGATGGGTGGGTCTGTAAGGAATCTGCAACTAGAATGTGTCTCTACCAGATAAATCGTTACATAAGGTAAGAAACTTGTTCATCTGATAGAGACTTCTAGTTCCAGATTCCTTACCTTAGAATAGATACCCAAGCAATGCCATTCTTGGTGGTGGGCTGCGAACAAAGCTCATACTAGAAAGTCCTGCAGGACCAAACGGACAAAGTAGCCATCTCTACAGACCTGACAGTCCAGGCAGCAATGTTTAGTGAACGTGTGCAGGAATGCCCACATTGCTGCCGGACAAATATCCAGGATAGGAACTCCACGTGCTAATGCTGTCGTGGCATCAGTTGGTCTGGTGGAGTGAGCACACAAGCCCTCAGGGGGGTTGCTTCTTTGCCAAAGCGTAGCACATTTTGATGCAGAGCATTACCCATCGGGAGATGGTACGCTTCTGCACCGCCTTCCCTTTCTTCACACCCATATATCCATCAAAGAGTTGATCTCCACCTGCCAATCACTAGTACGATTGAGGTAGATGCCAACACTCTTTTTTGGATCCAGACGGTGGAGTCTCTCCTCTTCATAAGAGAGCTGTGGGAGTGCATAACAAGTAGGCAAAGTGATGGATTTGCCTGCATTAAAAGGCGTTACAACCATAGGAAGTAAGGAGGCCCTTGTACGGAGCACCACTTTGTCAGGGTGGACAAACAAATAAGGTGGCCTCGAAGAAAGAGCTTGAAGCTCACTTACTCTGCCAGCAGAGGTGATGGCAACAAGAAAAGCAGTCTTGATTGTAGGGAGCCGCAGGAGACAATTGTGCATCGGCTCAAAAGGAGTACACATAAGTTTAGACCAGATTCAAATCCCACTGGGGCATAGTGAAGAGGAGCGGAGGAAACAGATGGGTGGAGTCCCTTAAAGAACCTTCCAATAATGAGACTTGTATAAGGAAGGTAGATATGGCAATCTAAGAAAGGCTAAATAAGCCGGTAAGTAACCCTTAAGGGTGCCCAAAGCATAGCCCTACTGGGTCAAAGAAAGAATGAACAAGAGAATCTCAGAGAGAAGTGCAGAAAGGGGATCAACAGGCTTGTTGGTACACCATGCCACAAATTTATGCCGACAGGCGTATTTTGTTTTGGTGGAGGGACGTCTGGCTGCCAGAATAACATCACAGACTTCGGGCAGAAGGTCAAAAGCTGTCAACTGCTGCCGCTCAATCTCCACACACGAAGGCGCAGACTGGACAGGTTTAGGTGGCGAACCGTCCCTGCTGCTGCGACATAAGATCCTGTTGAAGAGGCAGTCTGATCGGAGTATCTGTAGCAATTCTCTGAATACCATACTCTTCATGCCCAGTCCACAGAAACAAGGATTACTTGGGCCCGGTCGCTCTTTAACTTCTTCTGAACTCTGGACAGAAGTGGTATAGACGGGAAGGCGAAAAGCGTCACCGAGCAAGTGCTGCCTCTGGAACTCTATTGCACGAAACAGTTGACATAGTGCGCTCTCTGTAGAGGTAAACAGATCTAACCAAGGCTCTCCAGACTGCTGAAAGAAGACTTGCGCCACCTCCGGATGGTAACGGCATTCGTGATCAACTATGCATCAACGTCTGAGTTAGTCTGCTCTGGCGTTCAGAGATCCCGCCAGATGTTGAACCATCAGGATTATGCCCTGACGTTCCAGCCATATCCAGAGAAGCAGAGCCTCTTGAAAGAGTCCACTTCCCCACTCAGCCCTGCTTGTTGCTGTGCCACATAGCGTAGTGTTGTCCATGAACACTTGCACCACTTTGCCTTTTAGACAGGGAGGAATGCTTTCAATACAAGCCTGATCTCCCGGTGCTCTAAAAGATTGATGTGGAGTCCAGACTGTGGAAATGTAATCAAAACCAGCTACCGCCTCTATCTCACATTGACTTGTATGCTTGCTTTTGACCATGTACAGCACTCTACTGCCTTTTTGGCTCATTTCACGCTATACAACCACAGTATACATACATATGTATTTCTGGCATAGTAAGGATCTCCCCCTCTCCCTCCACCCCACCCACACACACACACGGAAAAGTTTGCAATAGTTTTGAAGGTACATGGAGAGGTTAATAACCTCAGAAAAGGCTTCAGATGTTTTTCCCACCTCTTACACAACTGCCAACTGTTAACTGAAAGAGGGAAGTACTGTTCTTACATTTACTCCAAAACACCAAGTCGCCATGCGTTTCATATCTCAATTTTAACTGCTTTGACAACTTCAACAACGAAATGCCACTGGACCCACTAAATGTAAAATGTTTTACCACAATGTTCCTAAAGCCAACTCTACCAAATTGTGACTTGTCCAATGGACTGGAATGAAGCCAGTAGTACTTGGTTAAAGTATGGCTAGAAAGGGTACGTGGCCAATATGGTAGAGGAAGAGGTCAAACTTTCTGTCTCAGTCTGGCCAAAAGCAGGGCAGTTACCTGTAATATTTAAACTAAAAGGCAAATGGTAGCACTAAAGCATCTTATGAGTGGAGTGTAAGTAGGGAACATAAAAAATTGAGCAATGCGGGAACTGTAGAGCAGAATACCCTTGCTACCCTCCCTAAGAAAGATCGACAACCCCACCAGTCGCGTTCCAGCATCATAAGGTGCAGGCGGAGAAGGTGGGGGGAACCTGAGCAAAAGGGGGGGGGGGGGGGGACACCTTGCACACAAAGGGGTTTACTGGATGAGGAAGAGGGTACTGGGTGAAAAAGTGGCTTAGAGAACAGGCGAAATCATTCCAGACGCTCACTCCAGTAGCCAAAGAATCCCAATCCTAAAATGACTGCTAACTAGACAGACAGACAGAAGGTGGGCCTCTGGTTCCAAAGGGGTCCAGAGGCAGTAACTTCATATTAAACTTGCACAAGAGGTCGAAGAGTCTATCCTGTGTGATTGTGAATAGCAGGGGAGGTTGAGTAAAAAGCTAATCTTGGGGGTAAAAGAGACTTATTTTCAATACCTGCCACATCAGAGAAGTGGTTGTGTGGAATAACAGCCTCACCAGTGGAAACTGCCATAAAAATAGTGCGTTCAAAAAAACATCTAAATCCAGTAATGACAGAGATCTCACATGACTTTCATTGGTAAGATAGATATGCCTTCCTGATTGTGACATAGAACCTACTCTATCTGGTGGCCTGGATCTGAAAGGCGAGACACAGGAATTGACAAATCAACTAGTGGAATTCACCAACCTTGAGAAAGCTTAATTACCATACCGGCACTGACACCTGGAAGTTTATGTGCAGTAAGGCCCATAAACAGAGACATTAACAACACTGGAAATCTGATTAACAGCAGAACTCCAACAGAGGAAAACTAAGAGAGACAGGCAAGACACACTAAGATTCAGATAGAGGACTGAAAGAACAGTTGGTAAAAAAAAACTAAAAAAAAAAACTGCTTGCGAACCCCATATTACAAACATCAAATTGCCAGAAGAAAAAGTCTTCCAATTTCACTAAGTCACGGAGAAATCCATGAATTTTAAAGCACCTAATCAAAAAAAGTTTATGAAGACCTGTTTGAAGAATGATCTGGCAAAGATGGGGAGAAATCTGAAGCAGGAAATCCAATAAGAGAATAAGAACTGCAACGACCTAGGAGAAAGGGGTTGTTTTTAAATAACTGAGCGACACAAAAGAAAAAGATTAATTTTTTATTATAAATCTTATACTCTTACGCATAATCTTGCTCTATACAGCAAGTTGGAACAATGTAAGGATCTTGAGGATTCTAAGACGTGTGTGGAACTATCTAAAGCAAATGCATTAAACAGAACACACTGAAGAACATCATCAGCACTACAATCAGGCCACAAGATATTTTGACAAATGTACACATTTTACTAAAAAGAATACATAATGGAAGCAACAAGAACATTGATTTGTCCTTTAGAGGGGAGAGAGTTCTCTTCTTTCAAGATCTATCTGTGGTGACACTCCAGAAAAATGTAGAACCCTTCAACCAATAATGGATTGCCAGAAAGTTCATAATTCAGACGACAGGTGGGACCATCCTATAGGCCTAATATACAAGTGGCAAGGCTGTCAGTATCAATCATGTTTGCTGTCAGAGGTCTCAGGACTCTGAGATGACTGACCCAACATTGTCACAAGCCACCAACGGAATTGTGGAAGAGAGCTTCCAAAAAGCATGGAATATGAATGTAGAAGGAATAGACCAATAACACAAGGCAGAGATCAAAGGATTATGTACAGCACATCGCACATGCAAGGAAACAAAATTTAAAGTGTCAGGAGTAAGGAAAATGTTACTTACTCAGTAAGCACCTGTTTGTCACATGTAGTGCTGTAGATTCAGGAGGAGGGAGGGTGCATTTGAATCTACAACACTACATGCCACGAACAGATGCTTACTGGGCAAGTAGCATTTTCTGTTCAATGGCATGTGTGGCTGTAAATACACATGCTCTGTATAGACTGTAAAGTAGTCCCTCAATTAAAGCGGTGGCTAGACTGTAGGAACTGCAGTTGATTGAAAAAGTATTTGTAGCACAGGTTGACTCACTTTTGTTTGCTGACGTGCTAATACATCCACAAAGTACTTTTTTGTAAATATATGTAGTGTAGACCATGTAGCTGCTTTACATATGTCAGCTATAGGGATGTACAGACATAGTGGCATCTTTTTTCCTAGAAGAATGTGCTCTAGGAACAACAACCAACTGTCTGTTTGCTTTAGCGTAGCAAGTTTGTATACACTTAACTATCCATCTAGCTATGCCACTTTTGGATGCTGGACTGCCTTTGTGAGGTAGTGAAAAAGCTAAAAAGAGCTGTTTAGTTTTCCTGAAGTCTTTGGTTCTGTCAATGTAAAACATAAGTGCTTGTTTAAGTGTGGAGAGCAGCCTAACCGTTGCGGAAAGGAGACTGGTAGCTCATTGGTTTGTTTTATATGGAACTGTGAAACCACTTTAGGAAGGAACTTCAGGTTTGTGCAAAGGACAACCTTGTCTCTATCAATTTGGAAGAAAGTTTCTTCCAAGGTTAGAGCCTGAAGCTCACTGACACCCCTGAGTGGTGTGACGGCAACTAAGAAAGCCACCTTCCAAGAAAGGTATTGAAGAGGACATGAAAGAAATGGATCAAAAGGAGGGCCCTGAGCCTGGTAAGCACAATATTGAGGTTCCACGATGGTGCAGGAGACACCCTGGTCGGAATAACCCTTTTAAGGCCTTCAATAAAAGATTTAATGACTGGGATTCTGAACACAGAACTATGTTGTCTGTTCTGGAGATATACAGCTATAGATGCGAGATGTAGGCGAATGGAAGTGTAAGCTAATATCTTGAACAATAGCTTTAATGGGGTTATCATGTTTGGGTTGACTTTAGCATGCAAACATTTTGCAGCATAATATGCTCCGACTGTGAGACTGCAGGCTTCTCTGAGAATGTCCATGCATTCTGCAAGCAATCCTAAGTAGCCAAACTCTATGACTTCAGGACCATATCACAAGGTGGAATGTCCTGGGGTCAGAATGTCTGATTTGTCTTTGATTTTGAGCAAAAAGGTAGGACCTGTTGGGAAGCTTCTTGTGGGGGATTACTGATAGGTCCAGAAGTGTGGTGAACCATGGCTGATGTGCCCAAGGGGGAGCTACAAGGAGTGAGATGTTTGCTGGATCCTCTGAATCAGAAATGGAATGAGAGGGAGAGGTAGAGGTAGAAAAGCATAAGCAACTATCCCTGACCAGTTCATCAATAGAGATTTGCCCTTGGATAGAGGGTGTAGATACGTGGAGGCAAAGCTTGGGCATTTTGCGTTTTCTTCTGTTGCAAAAAGGGCTATCTGAGGAATTCCCCACTTTGTAAAGCATGTTTCAAGCACTTGTAGGTGGAGTTCCCATTTATGGACTCGTTGCTGCATCCTGCTGAGGAAGTCTGAAAAGTTGTTGTCCGTCCCTGGAAGATACTATACCACCTAGTGAATATGGTGGTGGAGACCCCATTTCCATATTGTCTGAGAAAGGTGTGACAACTGGGACACTGCCTGGAGCTCGAGGTAACTGTTTTTTTTTTTTTTGAAGATCTCTTTTATTGCTTTATAATTGCATGAAAACGCATACAGAACAAAATAACTTCCCATCTTTTTGTGACCTCCCCCTCCCCCACTCCCCTCTTCCCTTTTGCACTTTCCATCAATTATATAAAGGTGTTTGTTCGGTTCACAAATGAATTACTTATTTGGTCTCTTGTACAATCTTCAACAGGAATATCTTAGTCAGCTATACATGATCTGGTTCTGATAAATTTGCCTCTGCATCAGAGTTAGAAGTGTCGGGTGTTCTAAAATTGTCCAGTATCGTGTTCCAATGCTGAGCATTATCTCTAGTTCCTAGGCCCCTGAGTGTTTCCCTTAGTAGTACTGTCCCTTCAATTTCAGCCCACTTAATTAATGCATTTCTCCAACGATTTATCTGTGGGCCCTTCGGGTCTTTCCAGTGTAGGTTATTTCTCTCCTTGCTAGTATCAGGGCCAGGTCTATGAATCGGTTTGTAATTTTATGCTTGTTAGGGCGAGGGAAATCTCCCAAAACCGCCACCATGGCTGATCGGGGTAATGTTCTGCCCGTGCAAGTGGAGAGTGCCTCAAATATCCCCGTCCAGTATTCCCCGATTAGTGGGAAACTCCAGAGCATGTGCAACAACTCTGCTGTTAGTTCTGCACATCGAGGGCAGCTGGCATTTTCTACACCATACATCTTTGATATCATATAGGGGGTTAGGTAAGCCCTATGAAAGACATAAGTTTATTAATTTAAACCTGGCATTTCTGGAAACTGTATATATGTGTGAGGTTATTCTGGTCCACTGTGCGTCATCTATTGTAACCTCTAGTTCCCCCTGCCATTTGGTCCTAAGTTTATTTAAGGGAAGACATATGCTGGTTAGTAGAGATATATATATCCTTGATATCAACCTCCCTTGGTCTCCTATAGTGCATATTTGGTCACAGGTAGTATGTCTGGGAGGTTCTTCTAGTCCTGTGCCCCATTGTCTACGAAGAGTTCTGGCAATTGCATTAAAGGTTAGGAACAGCCCTGGTGGTAGCTGGAACCTTTCCTGCAGTTCCGCATAGGAGCACAGTTTCCCATTATTATATAGAGCCCCTATGGTGTCAATCTGAAGTGCCATGAATTGGGTGATACCCCTTATCACGTGATTTCCTGCGACGGCTCCCATACAGATCAGGGGGGCCTCTGGTGAGTACGGTTTTCTGGTGTGTGTTCGTTTTAGGTATTGTTCCCAGCAGTGACACAATGCCTCCCATTCTATCGGAAGCGGTTTATTCTGTTTCCTGGGGTTTAGTAGAATGCCCAGAATTCTATCTCAGGAGCAGTGGAGAGGGGCTCTCAGTGCTTCCCCCACTGGGGGTGCTCTGATGAATCGCGCCAGCCATTGGAGTTGGCTCGCCCAATAGTACAATTCAAAGTCAGGAACAGCCAAACCACCCTCTGCTGTTGTTCTCTGGAGGGTGCGCAATGCTATCCTTTGTTTGTTGGTTCCCCATATAAATCCTGTAATCAAGGACGAAATTGTTTTAAATACCACCCTCGGTATAATGAGTGGGATGGTTGCGAAGTAATATAACACTCTAGGTAATACTATCATCTTAATCAGTGCAACTCTCCCAGTGACCGCTAGTGGAAGTGTCTGCCAGAATACCATGCTGTTTTTAATACTCCTAATCGTGCTCTGTATGTTCCCTTCTAGTAGATCCTCAGCGGAGTGATAGAGACTAACCCTTAAGTATTTGAATGTGGATGGGGACCACGGGAGACCCCGATTGTCCATTGGTTCTTCGATACCCCTAGTAACTGGAAAAATGGACGACTTCCCCCAGTTTATCCGGAGCCCAGATGCAGCCCCAAAGTTGTCTAACATTGTCATTGCTCCTGGTAGATCGGTCTCTGCGTTCCGGAGAAAGAGTAACATGTCATCCGCATATAGAGCAATATGATGTGTCCAGCATTAATTGTAATGCCTTCATAGAACCTCTGGGACCTAGCTGATTGGGCTAGAGGTTCAACTGCCAACGCAAAAAGCAAAGGTGATAGCGGGCAGCCCTGTCTTGTGCCCCTACCTATGGCAAAGGAAGGGGATATTGTACGGCCAGTGCGCACTCTCGCTGTGGGGTTTGTATAGAGAAGCCTCGTCCATTTGACAAACCCTTCCCCTAGTCCTAGCTGCAGCATCACTCGTTCTAGGTAGTCCCATCGTAGGCTATCAAAAGCCTTCGACATCTATCGAGATGATTACTGCTCTAGTTGCGTCAGAGGGCAGGGCATGAAGAAGTGTAATCAAATCGACGGATATTTTGGGCAGTGTTTCGCTGTGGGATGAATCCCGATTGGTCCTGATTTATCAATGAGGACATGTATGGTAAAAGTCGGTTAGCTAGCACCCTGCTTAGTATTTTATAATCTAAGTTCAACATTGATAGTGGGCGGTATGGTCGAACTTCTGTGGGGGATTTGGTGGGTTTCAGAAGGGGAATCATTATGGCTTCTGTAGTGGAAGGAGGCAAGCTGTTGTTATTCCAAGCCTCTGCATATAATATGCCGAGCTGGGAGGTTAATGAATCCTGATATGTAAGGTAGAACTCCAAGGGGAGACCATCTGCTTCTGGTACCTTGCCCCTTGCCATACTCTGGATTGCAGTCTTTATTTCTGTAAGCGATATGGGAGTCGCCAGGGCTATTCTATCTTCCCCTCTCAGTGCCGGGAGGTTGAGGTTCCCCAGATCTTGTAATTGAGCGTCGCGGAGTACTTCGGTGGGAGGGGCATATAGCTCTGAGTAATATTTAAGAAAGGTGGCATTGATCTCCTTCTGTCTATAGGTGGTCTCTAACTCCACCACTATAGTTTGATGTTGGGGTGGTTTGGACCACCAGGCCAGTAGGGCACCTGCTCTGTCGCCCTCTGTATGTTGCTTCTGTAAGAATTGCTTGTAATCGAAACGAGACAATCTAGTGTTAGTTTCTTATTCTAGCCCTTGTCTCTTCTAGTTGTGTTGAAAGGTCAGGTTGTGTTGGGTGCTTATGTTCGAGATCCCTAAGGGAGTTCTCGAGATCGCCTAGTTCTATCTCTAACATCTTCCGTACTCCCACAGTTGTGCTAATACAATATCCCCTGATCACTGTTTTAAAGGATTCCCATTCGACAGATCTGGACGAAGCAGTTCCAGCATTGTTCTCAAAGAATTCCGTGATCTGCGTGCCCAGTTGAGCTCTAAAAGCCTCATCTTCAAGTGACTCTGCTCTCAGACGCCAAGTGGGAATCAAAGGTCTCTCGCCGCACCAGGCCAAAGAAATCAATAAGGGATTATGATCTGAGATGGTGCGGCCAAGATACTCGGCATTCGCCACCACAGATTGCACCTCTGGAGACGCCAAAAAGGTGTCCAGTCGTACATGCAGGTCGTGAACTGCTGAACAGAAAGAGTATTCTCTATTGGGGGGATTAAGTTTGCACCAACAATCCGTTAGTTGCCAGTGTTGGAAGTGCAGTGCTGTTTTATGTGTTACGGATTGTGACAATGGTGGGTGCGATCTATCCATTGCGGTATCCATTACACAATTAAAGTCTCCTCCTATTAATGTAGTGCTAGTGAGAAGTGTGCTCATGACCAGTGATAGTCTGTCTAGGAATCTTCCCTGTTCGTGATTTGGGGCGTATAGTCCTGCAAGAGTTACCTCTCTCCCGTCCAATCTACCAGAAATCACTACGTATCTCCCCTCAGTGTCGATCAAGGTATGGAGAACCTGTAATGGGACGCCTGGTCTGATCCATATCAACACTCCCCTCGCAAACGCTGAGTGGGTAGTGGCGAATATTTGTCCCCTCCAGCGCTTTTTCAAGCCCTTGATCTCCTGTTCCAACAAGTGAGTTTCTTGTAAGATAGCTATGTGCACTCCCCTTCGTTTAAGAAAACTGTGAACCTTGTACCTCTTGGACATGTTATTTAGGCCCCTGACATTCCATGTGATTATCTTGTATTCTGTGGTCATAATTTAAGGAGGGATGTAGAGGTGGCCTACTGACGCCGCTCTATTACTACCACTGGACAAACCTATTGAGTTTCGTAATCTAAGTTGTGAACTGTTTGGGCTGCGAGATAGATGTGCCTGATAAACCTTGAAAACAACACAACTAAGATCAAACCCCCTTTGTAACTCCCTCTCCCCAGGACCGGTACCTACAACTCTCCCCGTCCAAACCATTACAACTATTGTAATCTTAATTATCAACCTATTGGAAGGAGGCGTGCCAGAGACCAAGAGGCAGAGCCCCGGACCCTTCCCCAGGTCCGATCATGTGTAATGTGCCGGTTAAGAAATGACATCCAGGTTCCTATCGCTCTATATTCACGGTTGGGACCCAGCAATGTCCCTAAACAGAGTGAGGTTCCCCCACAATCGTCAGCTCACTTGCCACCTTGTTCTTTCAACGAGGTCAAATAATCTCGTCCGCCGTTCTTGGGGTGATCAAAGGCAAGCCGATGAGTGTCCTGGGAGGATATTGAGGAGTGTTCGCAGCTTGAATCAACGTCTGATGCAGCATCCTGGGTCCGGCGTGTATGGAAGTCTCCCCCGCTTAACGCTGCTGCTGTTTCTACCGCATCACGCATCTCCTGTTGTGACTGACGTTTCGATGGAGCCGATTCTGTAGTCTTCTTCCGTGATCTACTATGTTTCTTCCCGGGGTTTCAAAATGTTCGGTCGCGGGTGGCTCTGCAGTGGATGTTTAGCGATTCGAGCCAATCCATCGCCAGTTGAGGCGTGAGAAAAAAATGGGTACTATTATCGTGTTCCACTCTGAGTTTTGCCGGAAAGAGCCTGGCATATTTTATACCATGCTCACGCATGGTACGTTTTACTGCGATGTAGGATGCCCTTTGTGCCTGTGTTTCTCTCGTAAAGTCTGGGAATATCATGACCTTTTGGCCATCCAACTGAATCTCTCCTTGCTGGCGGGATTGTGACAGTACGTAGTCTCTATCTTTGTGGTGGAGTAATCTACTGATTATTGGCCGTGGCCTGACTCCCGGTGGAGGTGGTCCGCCAGGGACCCTGTGGGCTCGTTCCACTGCAAAAAATGTTGAAAAGCCCTCTGATGCTATCGTGTCTCTAAGCCACTGTTCCAGGAATATTTCTGTATTAGCTGCGGTGGTCTCCGCCCCCTCCGGAACCCCCACCAGTCTAATGTTCCGTCGGGCTCGGTTTTCGGCATCTTCCGCCCTTGCCTCCAATGTTTTCAGCCGGGTAGTTAGGTCTTTAATTTCTGAGGATGAGTCTTTGTGTGCCGCTAATACCCCTGTCAGCGTAGTCTCGTGCAAACCCACCGTTTCCTTTAATTTACGGTGGTCGTCTCGTAAAAGAGAAAGGTCTGCGGTGAGGTTATCGATTTTACGCTCAAGCGCTTCTCTGGAATCTTTAATGGCCAGCAGCACAGTGTCCAGAGAAGTTTCTTGTTGTTCGTGCCCCGCTTGCGATTCTCTGGCGGGCGTTGGGGGTGGGTTCTCAGTGAGCGAGGAGTCCCCCGCTGGTGATTTGTCGTGTTTTTTGGGTTTTACCATTGTAATAGGTCTCAGGTTGGCGAAGGCCGTTCGTATTAGTGGAAGGTGGTATCGTTCGCCAGCATCGTCCAGCCCGTCTGTCTCAGTCCCGGTGCTCTCACGTGATGATTGCTATTAGAAGTTCACCGTTTTGAGCTGTTTGACCATGAGGGAGTTCTCTCATAATTATGCCCGCGTTGGTCGTCAGCATTGCATACTGTTCTGATAACAGGGGGAAGTTCTGTGCCGGTGTTCTCGAGCTCCCTTTCCAGCGCGAGACCGCGGTCTCAGATTCCTCTCAATGTGCCAGTATTAGTTCCTGTCTCGGGAGGTGGCCTCCGTTTTCCCTGGCCTTTCGGCAGCTGGTATTCCTACTCACCAGAGCCGTCTCTCTCTTATTCGAAGTTCCCGGGACTTCGCTCCTTATCTGCTCCTCTCCACTCCCTCCGAATTCGCTGATGTTCCGCTTCGTATTGTTGCTCTCGCCGTTGGTGAAGGTGTTTGAGTCCCTTGCGCCCCTCAATGGATGGTGTGGAGGGCCTCACCTCCACTGGACCTTCGTATCCTCTCAGCCGAGGGTCGCGGTTACAACGGGTTTACTGCACTGTCGTGGCCGCCATTTTGGGTCACGGCAGCCGCGACGTTGTCGGAGCGTTTTCTGGGTAAACTCTGCCTCAAGGTGGGACGCCGCGGTCCCTACTCATGCTGTATATTCTCTGATCACTTCTCTTCAATTTTTAAGACCTCCGGTCGTTATTATGGTAGGATTTAAGCTTCGGGCCTGGATTGTGGCCCGAGGGCGCCGCACTACGCCGCATTCGCTGATGTTCCGCTTTGTACTGTTGCTCTCGTCGCTGGTGGCGAAGGTGTCTGAGCGCCTTGCGCCCTTCAATGGATAGTGTGGGGGTCCTCACCTCCACGGGACCTTCGTATCCTCTCAGCCGAGAGCCGCGGTTGCAACGGGTTCACTGCTCTGTTGTGGCCGCCATTTTGGGTCGCGGCAGCCGCGAAGTTGTCGGGGGGAGTTTTCCGGGTAAACTCTGCCCCAAAGTGGGTCGCCGCGGTCTCTACTCGTGCTGTATATTCTTCGATCACTTCTCTTCAATTTTTAAGACCTCCGGTCGTTATTATGGCAGGATTTAAGCTTCGGGCCTGGATTGTGGTCCGAGAGCGCTGCACTACGCGTGCAGCTCCATTGACCCCAGGCCACGCCCCCCCCTCGAGGTAACTTATGTAGGGACTGGTGACTGAGATCACATGTACTGTACTGTGAGGTCCTGAAGGTGAGCGCTCCAACCAGTCAGTGATGCATCTGTGGTCAGAATGACCTGAGGCACAGGGTCCAGAAAAGGCCACCCTTTCAACAGGTTAGTGGTGTTCCATCACTGCAGGGAGCAAGGAGTATGGCAGTCTAACACCAGATCTTCCAGGTGACCCTGCGACTCAAACCATTGACGAGAAAGACTGCTGTAGGGGACGCATCTGGGGTCTGGCATGGGGAATGAGGGCAATGCAGGACGCCATCATTCCTAACAGGAGCATAATAGTCCTGACAGTGTATGTACGATTCTCCTGAAGTTGGGGAAAGAGGATCCTGAAAACTCTTAACACGGGACAGGTTGCGGTATGCTGAGCTCCAACTCTGCATTGAGAATAGCTCCTATGGCTGTGTCTGAAGGGGATGGAGGTGGTATTTTGAAAAGTTCAGTGTGAGACCCAGAGTTTGAAGGAGATCCACTGTCAACTGAGTGCAATATTTGAACTGTCGAAAAGTACGGCTTTGATGAGCCAATCGTCTAGGTAAGGGAACATGTGTATGTTGTTTCGTCTGAGGTGTGCAGCAACTACTGCTAAGCACTTTCTAAAGACTCTTGGAGCAGTTGTGACTCCAAAAGGCAGGACTTTGAACTGGTAATGTTTGCCTGCAACTACAAATCCTAGGTATTTTCGGTGTGCAGGGTGGATGGGAATATGAAAGACATCCTTAGATCTAGAGTTGTAAAAGTCGCCTTGTTGCAGAAGTGGAACAACATCTTAAAGAGTAACCATGTGAAAATGTTCTAAAAGAATGTACTGGTTTAATGGTCTGAAGTCCAGAATAGGCCTGAGAGAGCCATCTTTTTTGGGAATGAGGAAGGAAAGGGAGAATACCCCTGATCCCTGGTGTTATAAGGGAACGGGCTCGATGGCACCTTTGAGGAGAAGGGTTTGAACCTGAGGTGCATGTGGGATAGCCTGTGAGTGTGAGGGGGAAATGTTTAGCGTGGTAATGAGCTCCAGACAATAACCATGTTGGATAATGGTAAGGACCCATTTATATGTGGTAATGTTGACACATTCTGAAGGAAAATCTTTAAGCTTTGCAGTGGAGGAAGAGCCTCAGGAGGCGCTGCTCTTACCTCTGCCCTTGTTGATATTGCCTCTGTAGGATCCCCTATAGAAACTCCTAGCATAGGAGGGTGGAGGCTGTCTGGTTTTAGAAGTGGACGCCTCGGAGGATGTGGATTTGTAAGCACCTCTGAAAGTGGGGCAGCAAAAAGCACCTCTTTGTGTAGAACACCCATGGCCTTAAGCTGTGCCTGTGCCCTTTTTCAGCCATTCAAGGGTAGAACCCACTTAAGGGACAAAAAGATGCTCCTTATCAAAGGGCATGTTAAGGACCGCTTGCTGTAGATCTGGTTTGAAGCCAGAGCATTGGAGTCACATGTGCCTTCTTATTAGGAAACTTGTATTTATGCCACGTTCAGCTGTAGCTGTGGCGTCTATGGCACATCGTATAGAATTATTATTGTTTGCCCCTCTGCAACTATTTGCTGCCCTCTCTTGAAGTGCTCCTCTGGGAGAAATTGGAGGAGCTCCTCCCTTTCAACCTAATGAGCCCAGTCATATCTAGCCAGAAACGCCTGTGAATTGGCGATATGCCAATGGTTAGCTGCCTGTGCATCCACTCTGTTGCCAGCAGCATTTATTTTCTTATTCTCCTTCTCAGGAGGAGACGAGTCTCCTGTGTCAAGGCCACTGGCACATTTTTGTGCAGTGGTGGCTATTATGGAATATGGAGGGACCTGTGATCTAATGTACAATGGATCTGAGAGAGCAGGCTTATATGTCTTAGGGTACTCTAGGGTTGATAACCCGACAGCGGATGGGTTCCTCGAAAATTTCTTCAGCTTGACGAAGGATGCCAGGAAGCATCAGGAGAAATTGGATATCCCTGGGGGTGGATGTAAATGTATTGAACAGGAATTCCTGTTCGATAGGGTCCATGTGTTGCTTCACATTGTGGAAAGCGCCTGATCTTGCCACTACCTGCTGGAAGGATGTACTATCCTTTGGTGGTGAGGCGTGCGTGGTACAAGTCTTGATCATTGGACATGATAGGGTCATAAGTGTCCTTGGGATCCGGGCCATGCTGTGTGGCACCCAAATCTTCCTCAACATATAAAGGGGATCCCTGAGGAGTATAACCTCCTGAAGTAGGCTCGGCAGATGAATTAGGGGGTGGGGGAAGGAGGGGATGGAGGAGAGAGAGAGGTGGAAGAGAAGTGGGGGGAGGAGGTAGAGAAGGAGAGGGAAGAGGTGGAAAAGGCTTATGAGGTGTGCTGGTGGTCTTTTCCTTGTTAGTCTTCTTTGAAGGTGGAGAAGTATCCAAAGCTTTTAGGAAAGACAGATTCCTTTTGAACAGTACAGGGGGAGAAGCAATAATGTGTCCTGTACCCTTCTGAAATTTGGACCAATATGGAAGCAATGTCTCAGACCGGGGTACCAGAGGTCGAAGTCGAAGGCCATGTCTTTTTCTTGGCTGTTTTTGGAACCGAGTCGGAGGGCGGGGCAGCCAAAACAGATTTTCGGATCTGGCCAATGCCTGGTGGCAGTGGCGGTCCGGCAACCTCTACAAGGGCCTTTTCATAGTCTTGTGGTGGGTAGGAGAGGCCCCGGTACTCACAGGTTGTGCAGATGTTAATGTGTGGCTTTTGATGTCTGACTGCACATCTGCGTCCTGGAGTTCAGGTTTCTCCTGGGTCTGTTACTCCCCAAAGTTGTCCGGTGTGTCATCTGTAGTCTTGTGCCCCATATCCAGTCGATGAGCTCTTCGGTCCCGAAGTGTCATCTTCGACTGGAAAGATCAACAGGTGTCACAGGAAGCTTCCTGGTAAATCTCGGGAGAGGCACGGATTACACACCAGATGTTGGTCGGTGTGGGGGAATTTAGTGTGGCACCGAGGAAGGAAACAAAACAGAGTTCGCTCCATCAGCTCAGCATAATGGTCGGTGCTGCATGGTGAGGTAGGCCCGATATGGGTGAGGACGCACGGAGGGCGCACAGTCAGTGCCCAGACTGACGATTTGAGACAAACGCTTAGATAGGAATGCGCGATTGAGATACAATACCGTCTAAAAAGAGAAGACCGAAAGAAAGGTTTTGAAGCGGAGAGAGTCGAAAGACGGAGCAAAGACATACATGTCCAAACCAGAAGGTGAAGAGAAAACAATTTAACACAGGAGTCGATGCCCAGGCGCACCATCACTGAGAGGAGGAGTCACTCCATCCTATGACTTGAACCGCTTAGATGGCTGGAGTATGCAGAGCATCTGAATCTACATGCAACACATGTCATCAAACTGGGAAGACAGCAAGTGATGGCTACTACCCACTGAGAGATTGACTTTCTTGATATAAGTCAGAAACCTCAGAGTCCTGCAGAGGAGTGATGTTTGGTAGGTCACATTTATTCCTGGTATATAATTTCAGTGTTGAGGGGCAGAGAGATGGAAGTTATTAGTTGGGTGGGTAAATCATTGGAATTATTTTTTTTAGAGGACGGAAAAGCTGGCAAGCTTACATTGCCAGACAGCTGGGTGGGAGCAAGGCAATACCGAGGATGGGGCCAATCTGGCTGAAATATTGGCCATTCATGGGGAAAATCCATTAAATGCCTCTTATTTAATTTTCGGGGGTTAAATAGAACAAGTAAAAGATTGTCTTCAATGTCAGACTATAAACAGCATGGAATGTTTGCTTCTTTCAACGGAATCAACTGGTCACTGAAAGGAAATTGCACTCATGCGACTATATTTTTTGTCATCTTAAGGCAAAAACAAGGTGAATGGGCTCTTGCTACAAAAGCTGCAAATTCTAGCTGTGCCATTTGACTCCTCAAAATAAATATGCACAAATATGAAGCCTTAAGTGTTAAAACCCTGCCAATGGGCACAGTCCCGCAATAATAGCATTCAGAGTTTAGGTGAACTACTACTTCGATCAGATACCTGAGAAGCAACTGGCAGCACTGATTCCTGCAACCTAACTGGCTAAATTTCCACCATTACTGAGAGACACTGAATGAGAAGTACAACTTTGGCACATACAATCCCTATTGTGGTTAGGAAGATGAGCAACAATTAAAATTACAATACTGCTATGATTTTTTCTGTTTCAGTTGTTGGGCTTGCAAACCCAAAATTCACAAACCCAAATTCTTGAAGCGCCTGCAATACATTTATTCCAAATTTGTGGAGGGGCGGCGGCTGTGGTGAATGACTGGATCCTATTTAGGGTAGAACGTAAACTGAAGCTGGGAATACCAGCCCTAACCCTCAGTTACAAGAAGTGCATCTATGATACTTCATCAAATTGTCCAGTTCAGAGACACTGATTTTGTTTTTAGATCACTTCTTAGCTGGAATACCATTAAGCAAAGTACTATGGCAAAAAAAGAAGAATAGACCAGAAAGTATGAAAAGGTCCTTGATTGTATGCGCTACTTTGGAGGTCTGAGACTAAATTAGTACAAGATATAATTTAACCAGCTTTCGTTCACCCATATCCCAACTTTGGGAAAACCCTAAATTTAAATTCATGCCATATTTGTAACGGTTCAAAAAGACCTATGCATAAAAAGTGGAGACTTCTTTACTAAGGGAGCTAAAAAAAAAAAAAGGAATTTGACCAGGTTAAATTAGATTAAGGGCTGGGGGAATAGAATAAAATCATGAGAAGCACTGGGATTTGTTGTTTCAAATCAAACAAGCAGTGATTCACCCACCCTTCTCCATTTGAGAAGCTGCTCCGTTACATATTAGACAAATCACACCTCATACCATGAGCTACAGAAGGGGAGCTCCTGCGGAAGGGAGTATAGCAAAAGAGCCAGGCGGTAAAATTGGGCCGTTATTTCACTGACGTGCAAAAGGAAATAATCCACTCCAATATGTATGGGGAGCCACTCATGCCCAGGAGCAGGAGCCACTGGTCAATGTCCTCTTAAGATGAATATCAGGTGGTAAGAATAAAAAAGAAACTCCATTGAACCCCATGGATATGGTTTTAGGGTGCAAGGCAGTTTTGAACTGTTGCCAGGGCATGTCCTCTCTTGCAAGAAAGCATCACAGTGACGTCAGACTGTAGAGCACCTCGTTCAATGGATAGACAGTACTGATCGCTGTTGAGGAATCTAACAAACAGGGCTCTATTTCTCACATAATGTCCCTTGACACAAGGGTTTTGGACACAGGTTTTCCATGCGATAAAACGAAATACAGTGTTGTAATGCCAAACACCTTCAGTAGTATCCTGTTGGGATGAATACCTGAGAAAAATGGGGGTCAAGAGAAGAAAATTCCCTGCTTAATATGTTACTAATGATAGCCAAAATAGACCTAATTAGCTTGGTGGCAAACAGCTGGTAGCTTAGGTTATGGCATGTATCTGAGGAGGGGGAAAATTCCTACACACTCTTGGGTACAGAGGGTGTTTACTATTTTCTGGGGCTACTTTGGGACTACCTCTCAAACAACTATAACTATTTGCATGTCTGAGTACTTTACAAGTACTGCAAACTGTACAAAGAACTGCCTTCTGGGTTTTCAAGGGGAGGGAATGGAGATATTTTTGACTACAAGCGACTGTCAAATTGTATTCCCATTCAAGATTCACAATCAATATAAACTTTTTGAGTTGTAAATTATAGGCAAAAAAACAAAATAATCTAATGGACATTTATCAATTAATTACACAATTACGCTCTTTTCTCAGTTTTGCTGAGGCATCATTCATTTCCCTCATCAAGTCTGCTTTGATTACTTACAGGCATCTTTGTTAGCCAGTAGATGACCTTTCTTGATACACAGTACTGCCTACCTGCAGACGGTGCAATGAGTGACACTACCCCTCTGATACATGGCAAAAATCATGAACAAATGTTGATCAATTTAAAAACCTTTAGCTCTTTCCAAATAAAATCTCAGATTATTTTAAGGATTTAGTTTGTCAAACCTAATCTAATTATTTACAGGCGAGTAGGTGGGTAGAAAGACAGAAGATACATTTTCAGAGTAAGATAAACTGATTATGTTTCTTGAAAACTAGGTTTTATTCTCCGCAACTGTATCTGGATAAAAGATTAAATGTTTTTCATGTTGTGATGTCTTAAAGAACATGAAAGCGCAGACGCAAGTGGTGGACCCATAGAGAATGTCAATATTTAAATCTCAAGATGACACCATAAATGGTACAGAGAACAGAATTCTGGAGATCCTTTAATTACCTATCAGACCATGAGAGGATGGAACAAAGAGCACTGTCCGGATAAAAGATGAAGCTTGAACTAAAAGACAAGTATTATTTGACTGTGCCAATGTTAAAACTGTTTCAGGCAAGGGTGATGACAAATATTATGACTTAAGCAGCTCCAATTAAGTCAGTGCTATCAATGGTACACTAGTTGGCCAAGACCAATCACCAAATTGAATATCAGATGGCAGGAATCAAACACCCTCCATTGAACCCCATGCATATGTTTATAGGATGCACAGATTTGGGTGCAACGCTGTTTTGCACTGTTGGGAGAGCATGCCTTCTCCTGCTGGAAAGCTCACAGTGATATTTAGAAGATGTGTGTCCTAGGACTTCTTGCATAATTACATATAATCAAGCTAAGACATACAGTGTGCCTACTGATTTTCTGTATCACTTTTGGGGCAGAAGGTTTTTAAGAAGTGAAATCTAAAGATAATATGTCCACTCACAGCAGAGGAAAATTCATCAGCCAAAACTGGACACTTACTGTAGCTCTTATACTGTTCTGTCGTGTCCGCTGCTGGAACAGTAGGTGGGCAGTTCCATAACTAAGTTGTAGCCACACATTTTTGCTCTTATTCATTGAGCTCGTCAAATATTAGTGAGCATTTCAGTAAGCCATTATCCCTTACCAACTCATCCATAGTGCACTGCGCTTGAATTGTGGGTGCGGAAACCTGGTGGCAAAGTTTGGGCATTTTGTGTTTTCTGCTGTGGCGAAAAGGACTATTTCTGGGTGACCCCAACTCTAGAAACATGGGATGAGGACTTCCACTGGAGCTCCCATTCATGGACTTGTTGAGACCTCCTGCTGAGGAGATCTGCAAAGTCATTGTCCATTCCTGGGTGGTACTCTGCTAACAGGTGAATGTTGTATCTGTGAGCCCATCTCCAAATGGTCTGAGCTAGGTGAGGGAGTGGAGTGGGATCAGTGCCCCATCCTTTTGAAGTTAGAACATGGCACTTGTCTGTTTTGATGACTGCTACCTTGCTGATTAAGCGATGGACAATGGCTTTAATCGCTAGATGAACAGATAACAACTCCAGGTGATTGATGTGGATATGTTGCTGACTGAGTGTCCAGTGTCCCTGGATAGTGAGATCTGGTGAATGTGCTCCCCAGACCTTAAGAGGAGGGGAGGGGGGGGGTCTGTTATGATTCTCCGAAGAAATAGGTCCAGGAAAGGCCATCCCCTTAGGAGATTGTTAGTGTTACACCAATGTAGAGACTGGCAAACTTGATAGCTAACCAACACTAGAGCCACTCATTGAACCTCCGCTTGAGAATATTGGTGCACTAAGCACTCTTGCAAGAGACGCATGTATAGTCTTGCATGAGGTACTATAGTTATGCATCAAGCCATGAGACCTACGAAACACATGACTGTCCTCACTGTAATCCGCTGAAGGTTTGAAACACTGGGATAAGCATTAAGGACTGAATTCTGGCACCACTTGGGTAAGCTATACTTCGTGTTGAATCGAGGATGGCTCCTAAGTAGGGCTACACCTGTAGAGGCTTGAGATGGGATTTGACTGCACTGATGGTGCGGTCTAGTTGATGAAGTAAATTTATGGTGGCTTAAGTGTGTTTGAAACACTGGTAACGAGTAGCGCTTTTGATGAGCCAATCATCTAAGTATGGAATGATGACTATGTTTTGCCTGTGCAGGTGGGCTTCTACCACTGCGAGACATTTTGTGAAGACCCTGGGAATGGTTGTGATCCCGAAGGGCAGCACCTTGAACTGGAAATGGGTGTTTATTATAAACCTGAGGTATTGGCAATGTGCCAAGTGAATTGGAATGTGGAAATAGGCATCTTTCAGGTCGAGCACTACTATGAAGTCACCTTGTTGAATTAATGAGATGACATCTTGAAGAATAACCATCTGGAAATGCTCAGAAAGGTGTACTATTTTAGAAGTCTGGGGTCCAAAACTGGTCTTAGAGAAGCATGCTTTTTGGGACTAAGGTAACAAAGTGAATATACCCCTAAGTTGTGCCTTGCTGGCGGTATTGCCATTGGTTTTATGGCCCATTTTTTGTAAAAGTGCCTTAACTTCCCCCGGAGCAACTGCTGATGTTCCAACAAATGTTTGTGAGGTGAAATGTCTGGTGGCGTGAAAGTGTGCTCCAGACAATAACCATGTTGGACAATATCCACCACCTACCGGTTGGGGGTGATACTCTGTCAGGCAGGAAGAAACCCCTGTAATCATCCCCCGACAGGTGTTGTGTGGTCATGTGGAATGGTGAGCAAGGCAGGGTTTTGTTGTGGTGGCAGAGAGCTTTGTGAAGCCCAATTTTCCTCTCCCCTTGGAAATGTTGCCCCTGTAGGAGGCTCTATTGTATCTTCTTGCTGAGGTGGTTTGTGCCTGGTAAGATGTGGCTCTATGTGTGGAGTGGGTTTTAGCTGTCACACGGAAGCTGAACGGCGAAAGAAGCCTCCTTGGGATGTCATTTGTAACGCTCCCATGGCTTTGACCGTTTCATTGTTCTTATGTTTTCAAGCAGGGTGTCTACCTGAGGGCCAAACGCATTTTTGCCATCGAAGGGAAGTGCAAGTATGTTTTGCTCTACTTCTGACTTGAATCCAGAGGCCCTGAGCCAGGCATGATGACGAGTACCACACAAGAATTAATGCCTCTTGCTGCTTTGTCGGCTGCATCCAAGGCACAGGGGATTGAGATGTTGGAAATTAAATTGCCCTCAGAGGCAATCTCATATGCTCTTTTTTATTGCTCTGGGAGATGTAGGAGCAGCCCCTCCATCTCATCCCAATGAGGCCTATCGTAGAAGGGGTCCAAAAGAGTTCCTTATCCAGTGGTGGCGCCTCACCAGATGTTTAAAAAGTTCACGCTTTTTCTTGGTGTAAGGACCATCAGTGAGTCAGGAGGCAGTTGGCCTTTAGTATATGTGCAGTCAGATGGAGATGACTTGTATTTTTTTTACCCACTCTTGGAGTTCTGACATTCTTTGACAGGTTCTTTGAAGATGCCTGGTGTGCGTCTGAGCATCCCCTTAAACATAAGAAGATACTATGTTGAACGCTGGATAGAGAAGAGGGTTTTGAATGAGATCATTCTCTTTAGGGTTGGTGTGTAGTTCGACTTTGTGATATGCAGCTGCTCTCCCTATGACATGGTATGTTTTGGTGTAATCTGGAAGAGGGCTTGGCTGGGTATAGATCAGGACCTGTATCTATAGGTGGTTCAATCTCATATGTGACCCATGGATTGTCTTGAGGTGGGATGGAGCATTGGTCTCCCTCTTCTTTCTCCTCCCTAAAAGAATGACTGGAACCCTATGGTGAATATTGTTCTGGTGCAGGTGGTGAGAGGTGCAGCAGGTGGTGGTGTAGGGTGTACAGGACTAGAAGCCTTCTCTGTCTTTCCTATGCTTTAGTGGAATAGGAATGTCCAAAGCCTCCTCTAAAGTAATCTGCCTTTTAATTGGCTGCGCTGCAGTAGATGGAGGTCTTGTTAATATAAGACCAGTGTCCGAGTAGATAAATAGATGCCGTTGCCTAGAGTCTATCTCCCGCTAAAGCAGTCCAGAATGGGCTCCATAGATTCGGATCAGTTTAGTTAATTCGAGAAGGAGTAGGATTGCTGCTCCAAAGCAGCTTTCGGCGCAGAGGGTTTCAATGCAGTGTCCAGACTCAGACAGTCTATTTTGGCATCAAGCTGGACTGGTGCTTCGGCACCAGGGCTTTTGGCTTCCATATTCAGCACGACTCCGATGGCGTGGGAGTTGGCTCGGTAGCATGAGTCTTCTGCTGCATTCTTAGAGCAGAGCTGGTCGTTTCAGACACAGCTATTTGGTGCGGACCATGGCCTAAAGTGGGTTCTGGTTCAGTGGAAAACCTTGGTCAGGTGTTTCGCACTTGGGGATGGCTTGCTGGGGCGACGGTGGAGAGGGTTCTGTACTTAACAAGTTGTTCTGGTGTGAGGTCATGCATCTCTAGCTCAGACACCGAGTTGCCCTCATGGGAGAAGGTGCCCTCATCTGCAGCCGACCTCTGGGAGTAACCTGCCTCCTGAAGTTCCTCCAATCTGAAGTCAGCTGTGTCGCTGGCGCTGCACTGAGACATCTCAAGTCGTCGAGCCGGTCGGTCTTTCAGCATCTTCTTGGACGTGAAAGATCTGCGGGCTTTGCAGATATTTTCCTGATGGTCCCAGAGAAAGCCACACACCTGATGTTGGTCAATGCGTGGAAACTTGGCGTGACAGTGAGGGCAGAACCGAAAGAGCCTCTTCCATAACAAAAAAGTCATGGTGTGGTCGTTATCAATGTAGAAGTATTGCACCTTAGTGGGAAAGCCTAAGGAGGCCATGGTCAAACCGAGCCATCCCAACAAGACAGATGTTGGTGATCGATCCAAGAAGGACTAACTGCGATCGAAAACAGTGCAGACGTTAGGTCTAAAGTAGGAAACTATGCCAAAGGGGAGCAGAGGAGCGCACGTCTAAACCAGATGGTAGAAGAAAACAATCTAACAATGGAGTCAATGCCCATGCGCATTACTAGCAAGAGGAGGAATCCCTCTCACCTCATGGCTCAAAAGGCTTTTTTTTATTTTTTTTAAGAAAAACAACTTGCCCACTTCCAAGCCCAACACTAAATGGAGGGATTATGCCAAGCATGTGTATCTACAACCACACATGCCTCAAACAACTTAATTTCAACATACTCAGTGGGTAGAGTACCTTATGTAATAAACATTTCTCCCCTACTTAAAAGCAGACTACCTTAGTTTTTGACTCCTGGATTTACCAATACTAGAATTCAAGGTTTCTTGGGCTAGATTTCCTGAGGAAACTGCCAGAGCGGTTTTTGTTGACACAAGCTAGAAAAGTTAGATCTTATAAGTTATCCGGACTGCATTAGTATTGCAGTTAACCTTTAACAAGGACTAAGCAGGTCTATCCAATCAGTAGTGGCACTATGTTTTACAGGCAAAAGCAACAGAATCAGGAACCACATAATGAAATTTTGGTGAGAGACTACAAAAAACTAAGGAGAGCGTGTTAAAGTACCATTGTAAAGGGACCTGAGACTGTGCTATCTGCAGAGTGTTATAACTAAAATAGCAAATATGCAGTGAGTTGCAAATTTCAACTTCAGTTAACTTCAACTCTAAGTTTATCCTAATGTACTAGTTTTCCATTTGTGATACTTACCCTTTTGTATAAATTTATCATTTTTATCTGTATTTATTGTATACAATATATTTATGCTACCACTATGGATAGTGCAATAAGTAATAGTTTGAAAGTCTAAATTATTTAGCTCTTATATAGTACCTTAGTGCCATCAGAGCATCTAATGCATGCAGAAATGTTTTCGCTGGCAATGTCTAACTAGCGTAAACAATAGGAATTAAGACTGATTGAAATTAAAGTCTGATATGAAAGTCTAACGTCTTTTTACAGACAAGAGAGCTGGGTTTGCTGTATAGGACTTGTTAAAGCATTATGCCGCAGCTTGCTTACTCTATGCCTAGATATAACTACTACTAAAAAGCCTACACTCCATAGGAGGTGATGAAGAATTGATTTGACCATGGGTTCCATCAACACATATAGAACTATGCTGACTTCTGAATGGGGCAAAAAGAACCGATGATAAATGGAATGTGGCTCAAACCAAACATTCACCCCCAGTCACAGATCTGGGTATAATCCATCAGTTTTTTTGCTCACCACGCTGTTCCAGTTTGGACCCAGCTGCATGCAAAAAAGTCTTGACTCTGCTTCCCATGTGAACAGTCCAGCCAGAACTGCCAGGCCAGGTCTTCCCTGGACTCAAAACAATCTCTGAGGACCAGTTTCGGAGGATCACCCCTCATCAGCCAGGCTAGCTTGAATCTAGTGGAATACCGAGCACGGGACACACGTCTGGACATACCCTTCCCACTTAGGGTGACAAATGCAAAAAGAACAGATGATGGACGAATGCGGAACACATCAAACATTTTCCCCAGTCACAGATCTGGGTTTAATCCATCAGTTTGTTTTCCGATTGGGAGCAGGACATCTAGCCAAAGGGAATAAATACTTTAAGACACTTTTGCTTGAGATAGAGCTTTCCTGAAAGATCCGATAGCGGCTATGTGAAGCTTAAGGGAAGACAACTGCAATTCAGACTTTTCTAGGTATAATACATAGGAGGTACCATATCGTCCTGGCCCCTCAGGGGACCAACAGCCTTCTTGATGCACCATAAGACTAATCTCTTCCACATAAAGTTATATGAGGTCCTTGAGGAAGCGCTGGTTTCTTTAACAAGGTTCAAGCTTTCTGATTGAAGATCCAAAGGGCTACAATTTATGAAGTCCCAAACCCAGCCTGTCAAGTTCAGGGATGTCCGTAAATGGTGCATTTTCTTGCCCTGCAGTTGGGACAACAAATTCAGTCTAAATGCAACCTTCCCTTGACTGGTTCTTTAAGAGTTGTAATACATGAGTAAACAACCATTATAAGGGCTATATGATTCTGACCACTTGATACTAGCTTTCCCTTCTAAAGGAAGTGAAGCCGATTCTTCCTGTAGGTTACTTCAGACAAGCATCTGGATGGTTGTAAATCCCTTCTGTGTAGCCTCCCAGATGTCAAACAGACACCCCCTCGGGGCATCCTATGTGCCGTGGCATGTCTCATCCAGGGCCTGAATTTGATCCCATCACCCAGAGTCTATTGGCTCAGCTTACTAACCAGCACCTTCTTCAAAAGTTAGCTACATCATTTACAAAGCTATCACAACCGGGAACACCCACCACCTTATTTTGTAGACAAGTCCACCATCTTTGATGGATCTCAGTACACACAAAGTGAGGACACCATCAGACTGCAGACAAAGAAGTGTAAAAAAAGAAAGAACAAGACACCGGGCCTTTTATGATCTATGCACCCAGGTTATGGAATATGCCGGTATCCATCAAGACAGGCACAAGGCTAGTCCAATTTAGGAAAAGAGTTGAAGACTTACCTCTTTAAAGAACATCACAATGTATTAAACACTCAGAACACAACTCTTCCTCTCCTATTAGTTGACTTCAAGCTGGTCTTTAACAAAGTACAGTGCTCTGCTGCCTTTTGGCAAGGTTCGCACTATAGAAATACCACATACATGTATTCTGCTTCTGGACTGTCTCAGTTTGATCATCATCTTTGGCATGAAAGGGTTTGGGGAATTGATTAAAAAAAAATGCACTTACCATTGATCCCTGATGTAACGCTTTGCCGTTCTACCTTTTCTGCCATGCTTCAAATCCATAAACAGATACCACCATAGCTGGAAGATCTGATTCAATACTTTGATACTTAGAGCCCAATTTTGATTCAGTTCAAGTTCTACCAATTTGTCTGTTCACAAATGTTGTGCCCCAGGGAAGTGTACTACTTTCAGGTTGATTTTTCCCCAGCTAACAGTCAAATGCCAAGTTGCTTGAGATTTCCTTTGTGGGATACGTAAGCTAATCCTTCTTGCTTGCTCAGATAGTAAATAGTTATGTTCTCTGTTCAGATCAATAAACCGTTGCTGCACAAGGTTGGATGAAAAGACTTTAGAGTAAGATGGTGTCCTGAGTTTTAACATATTTATGTGTGATATGGTGGTTCCTTCCATATGTACACTGGACTTGCACGTCTCCAAAGTAAGCTGCCATTCTAGGACTGGTGTGACTATTGTCTTAGCTGGTAGGATCTACTGATGAGTGACAACTTACATCAGATGAAGTACTAGAATGCTGCCACACAAAATATATTGTCATTCAAGTTGCACTGGTTCTCCAGACAACTGCAGAGGTCCCATAGGCAGCTCATCATTAGTCACCATGCTGATCAAAGATGCGACTGGGCCAATAAAGGACGATACCTGATTTCACAGAAAGTTTCTTATTGAGCAGCATAGTTCACCTCCGCCAAATGGATAGGTATACTACTGTGGAACTACTGAGAAAAGTCCCTTAAAACTGATGTCAGTAAATGAAACAACAGACCCACAATATAATGCTGATCTGATCAGGTATATTCCCATAAATGTAGTGCATTCCTCAAAGAAAGTGTCTAAGAGGAAGGAGTCTTGGCTGGTGAGCATCAAATCGTGGGAGGGAAGTGGTGGTGTGGGGACAGTTAGAGAAATTGGATGGTGAGGTGTTGGAGTAGCACTCGAGGCCAGTGAGATGCTCTGGTGCTTCCTTTTTGGGAATAAACCTTGTATTAGTTTCTCTACGGCCTTTGTAAATGCTGCTTAGCTTGTTGGACTGTTTTTTTTCTTTGCCTGTGCCCTTCGGAGTTTTTTTTTTGTGGCAATAAGGTTTGAGGCCAGGGATTTTATTTTTTTGATGGTGGGTCCTAGATCCGAAGCCTTGATTACTTCTACAATTACTTCACCCTCTTTGTGTGCACATCTAGATTGTTTTAGAAAAGGGTATAATGATTTCAGCCAAGCAGGCATTCTCAGTTTTGCACTTGTTTTTTTTCCTGAGGGGGGCCATGACGTTTGTCAGATTTCACCCATTCCTTTCTTCCTACATGGGCTGCCAGTGCTCTTTTCCATGTGAACTCTTGTGGTGATAGTTTCACTACTCTATTGCTCAGCAGAGAATTGTATGTTTTTACAGTTACTTGCTATGTGTGCCTTTCTTTACTGTACTACTGGTTGTTCCAGAGGTATTCATGGTTGTTCCAACAGTACGGATGGGGGGTCAATGAGATTCCAGCAGCTACTTATGAAGAAAAAGGTGGCAATATCTTTTGGGTGGATTTTTGTCAAAGTCCAGCTTCGTTGAGGACTTTGAATACTCCAGTATTACGTTTCTACCTTGTTCATAGTCATTAAACTTAAATTTGCCTAATGGTGTGCCATTTATTTATTTTAGAGTTTCAAAAGATGGCTATTTCTTCAGGATTTGGAGAAGACTACTCTTAGCGGAATCTGTTGAGGGGGAGGAGACTGTTTCTATAAAGCTTTATTTCGGAGGTTTGTTGATCTACCATTTGTTATGAGCACAGTGATTTTTTCCTACTGATTCTTTGTTTACAAAGCTTGTCATCCTATTGTGTTTAAATGCTTTGGCTGAAAGCTATAAGAATTTGTTTTGTTTAGGTCCTCATGTAAATCCACTTTTGTTACAAGCTAATTTGCTTGCTGTGTTTGTCTAACCAGCCCTGGTACTTGTTTTTCCTCTCAGAGTTTTAGGTTAATGACATCACAAGGCTGCTCTGACAGTGCCCCACCTCTTTTCCCCCCTTCTTTCTGAGTCCTTGGATCTTTTAATTGGCTGCTATCTCTTTTTTACCTTTAATTATGTCACCCTTAGAGAGTTTTAGCCAGATTGTCATTTGTTAGTGAGGTTATCTGGTGTATGATGACTTGGTCTATAGTGTGTTCCGTATCCCTTTAAATCCTGTGTATTATTGGTGGAGCGGTTGCCCTTAATAAGCATGGGTGTCATTTAGAAGGTCATATTAATTTGATGAAGATGCTGGTTTATCTTGGTTTGGTTTGTCTGCCACAATTATACTCTGTACATCTGCGGTTTCGGATGCTACTATGGTCAATGCATTTTCCAACTGTCTAAGCAGTGGTTCCTCTCAAAATCATTCTGGTGACTATTAGCTGTTGGCTGCCTGTCGCTGTAATCGAGAGCTTTCTGTGTTCCCTCGCTGTTTTGAACCAAGATATAGAAGTATTGGGGAAAGTAAAATGCTTGGGTTGCACAACCACTGTTCCTCCCACTAATAACTCCAAGTGTTTTTTGCTATTAGCAAAGTGAGTCAACTAAACAAGTCTGGAGTTGGAATCCAGAGTATGAACTTTTGTCCCACTCACCCCTTCCCCCTTTTGTAGGTGTTAAGCCGGATATATTAATATTGCTGGGACTTAAGAGGCAGTTTGGTTGTATTCTTCTCTTTCGCCACTGCCTTCTCCAGTCCATTCAATTGGATCTTATGAGGTGACTGCCAGGCTGAGAAGGCATGGGGGTTCTGGCAGTGCTCTAGGCCACATATGGGATGAAATTAAAGGAGCCTATATTGCCTCTGGGGATGCTAATGCCCCTTTACCAACAACAAACAAAGGGTATCTGAGTATATGGCAAAGTACATGGTCTAAGCGTTGATTCATGGTTACAAGACTCCTTACTTATGACCAACGTTTAGTATGAGAGTCTTAAAGGAGGCTTGAAGGACTGGTGCCTGACCTACGTACTCTTACATAGAGTGAGAATAGTGTAGCTTAGTTTTATCAATCCCCATCTTTTTAACTCTGTGTCCTTAACTTGCCCTGCCTAGCTCACCTAGTAGAATACAATGCCAGACAAATGACATTCAATTTGGATTTTGCAGAGTTACCATGACTATATGAACAGATGAATAGAAAGTGAAATCCTGTTTTACTTACCCGCTTTCGCCTCCACCCTTGGTAACAAGAGAGTAGAAGAGTGACAAAGCAATGACTGGCCAACTATAAGCTCATGAAGGCACCTGGCTGACCTCACTGATATGATAGACCTTGTAGTGTGAAGAGTCCGAAGAGGCACCAGACCAGAAACGTGGTGTCCTCCACTATCACTGCACCAGCTTAGTCCCCTCCACAGACACACCAGCCTCAAGCATAACACATCTCAGGCATCTCCTCAGGGTTGCTACGTTTTAGCATGCAGTGTTACGGTTAGACAATGTAATTCCTGCTCTGCTCTGTGAAGCTTTGAGTCAGCATGGTCCAGCCAACCTGACGAGCACCATGCACAGGTCCAGGGGCACACATCCCTCCAAAGTTGATCCATCTGACCACGTTCCACTGCCACTGAATGGCAAGGACTTGCGCCCAAACTCAAAACCAAAACCAGATGTGAACAGCACCAAGGAGGCAACCTGTGACTGTGGATAAGCCAACCTTATCCACCCAGACTCTGGCATTGCTCTGAGGACCTGATGTCTAGTGTGCCAAGGCTGCAACTGGGGTCTGTCAGATAGTAGTTTTGCTCCTGTTAGCTTGTAATTAATGTTGGGAGAACAGCTCAAGCTGGCTATTGGTAGGCTGGCTATACAGTAGAAGACATTACGTTTCTGGAAGTGGGCGAAGGGACTTTGCCAACTGCGAAAATGTGGAGACATAGGTATCCATGGAGAAGGAGTCATTGAATAAATACACCAAAGAGGCAACCTCATGAGTTTAAGTCCAAAGCCTTGTGCAGGCTCCTTTTCACCTCCTGACCTACTACCCCTTAGAAAGCAGATACTGATGTCTTGGATAGGGAGAAGCCCTCTGATGTTGGCATCGAACAAGACCGATGTTTCAAGAGCAATCCTACCTTTAAAGATGAGAAGGTATGGCCATCCTATTAGTTGAGCAGTAAAGTCTGAAAATTGGCATTGCCCTGAAAGTTCTCCCTTTTGCTGTTTTGAAGCAACAGACGGTGAAATGGTAGAAGGAGCCCCTTCTCCATACCCTCTTGATCTTTTTTAAATTAGATATCTGGCTTCTGTTCTGCCACTCCAGCAAGCCTGGTATCTTCTACCCATTTTTCAAGGTTTATCTGAACATTTTCTGGCTGTGCTCATAGTCTGTGGGAATTTGATCCTTTGGTAAACAATTGATACAGAGGTCACGGGTTTCAGACAGGACTTTATTTTTTATTACAGGATGGCCACTTAACAAATAAGGATGGCACTTTTGTGAAGAAAAAGGAAAACGGCCTGTCAAGAATATTTTTAGAATCACTGCAAATTTCAAAAGACTACAAATGAAATGAAGACTGAATGTTTTGGGACAGTTTCCAAAGTGAAACACGCGTTTAAAAGATGAGCTCAGGGTGCGAGGATTCTGCTCCCAAGAGCTGGAAAAAACGAACCTGTCTCCTGCAGGCCATGATGGAACACAGGAGGCGAGAGAGATTCAAAGGTTTAGTGACAGTTTTGCAGTCAAAATCTGTTGCAGTCTGCCCCTTCGACTGAGCTGCTTTTCCTTTTTCAATTTAAAAAGATTGTGAAATATGTTTCTAGACACTTCACATACTAGCGACGGATTAGATATAATTGGCTCAATTTTAAAAAATGCAAATAAATAAAATTTGGCCAATTTAGTCATTGTCAGGCTGTACAATATTTGTATTCATATTTTAGAGTGAGTATATCTACTCAAAAGGTTTCTAGACACACACACACACACACACACACACGTATGTATTTTTATAAAAGTGCTCTGGGATCCTGCATGAGAACAGGACATTTTAATGCTTATGACTTTGAGGAGGATCTTCTGGTGGAGACATTATCTGATTAGATTCCATCTTCCCTTTGCTTGCAATCTGAAGGAAATTATGCCTTTACATATTAGGCAGATGCCCACCAAACCACTGAAAGGACTCTTTCCAGGGGTGCTGTTGAGGTGGATTCTAATAGTTTATGTCCCTGTACAGCTTCTTTGCCATTGTAACCATATGGCTTTACTTGTTTTGAAGAGATTTTCTTGGTCACTTCTACAAAGACCAAATGCAGCAGATGACCCCCTCCACAGACCTGGAGGATTTTTCTTTTGAAGCTGTTATTTTCTATTTTTTAAAGATATGGTTTTGCTGCATCGGAAATACCTGGAGCAGTACAGATTTAAAAGACAAGTTGTAGAAGTCCAAAGTAACCGGCATTAGTAGTTTGAATGCATTCTGTGTTGAACAGTTTTGAGTGTCACTTTAGAACTTTACTGAGGTGTCTCAAATTAGATATTTAACTCTATATCCTTCTTCATCAAAACCAGTTAGAATGCCATCATCTAGTAATATCCTAGATGGAGATCTAGGAGTGGATGTAGGGCTGTATTTACCTTCAGAAGAATCCGACTTGGGGGTCTGTGGGTGCTCTTGTCCTTTGTCAGAGGCAACACAAACTTTCAGACAACCTTGATCTGTGCTGCCTTCTTTTTTTTTATTTTGCTTTACATGTGCTGAGATGACTCCTTGTAGGAGATGTTTCAGCAACTACTAAAAGTACAACTGACGTTTCTTGATGTGTAACTAGAGGCAGTCATTTCAGACCAATAAGATAATCAGTTTACACACTTTTTTAGCTGAACTTTGAGGTGGAGAAGAGATCATTCACTTATTTTGTTTGTGTGTAGGTGAGATCTGTAACTCACACTAAATTTGTAAAACATTTCTTTGGTGGAGGAGATGGAGATGCTTTTTAGGAATAAGCATGAAAAATCTTTCACTTGATGTGTTGTTGCTTACAGCATGTGCCTCGACTTTGAGGGTATTTATAACTAAATAGTCAAAGTAATAAGCCAACTGTCCATTTCCTCAACAATGCTTGCACTGATGTTATTGATGTAGAGTACAATGGCAGTCTCTTTGACATCCACATATGTGACATAGATTCAATGTTGATCTTGATATTAAGCACAATGTCAGATCCTTCAACAACGAACACTGCCACAGTTGGGATCAGTCTTTTTGATGGTATTTGTAACATTTAATTTTTTCAAGCTTGTTATGAGGTAATTTCACAATTGATGGTGCTGAGGCAGAATCTCCCATAGGTGGCTTTTTACGCTGCAGTGTTTCAGCAGTTGATTGACAACTGTCTTTAGTACTCTTTTCTTTACAGAAGGATGCATTTGCCTTTATTTTTTGGCAGGAATGCTGTTAGGTTGACACAAGATACAGAGTGCAATGGCTCAAAAGACTTCTAGACCTTTTTCTCTTGCAGTCAGAGAACCATGCAAAAGGAGAATAATAGTTTTTTATATTCCTAATTAAAACCCCCAAATAAAAGGTTTCAGCCAACAAAGCTGAATGCTGCTTTGTTATAAGCTATACCACATAAGACAGTAAATCCAAACGGTGAAAAGGGGTAAAGCTCAGTTCTCAAGGATTGGCACACTGGAGCATAAAAAGATGGGGTCACCCTGGTTTTTGCTTCTGGGACAGTCTGATCAGCCTGCAGTTTCATTTGTCTTTCATCCAGTTTTAGATTCACAAAAAGTTCTTGTTCAGTTCTCACTAACCATATGGTAATTTAGCTGGGCAAAATTGTAATAGATTAAAACTATTCAAACAGTTATAAAAAAAAAAAACAATAACTTTTGTTCAACTAGAAAACGTTTCTGAATCCCAAACGGAGGCATAGATAATCATGAAAATCATGGAAGATCCAACTGGGGATAACTAGGCTTTCAAATTTAGAAATTAAATCGTTAGTGTAACTGTCTAAAGTTCAAAGACTAGAGAGGAGGTTCCAGAGAAGTGTCCCTGGATGCCTGGGGGCAGAGAAGTATAACTGTTTCTAAAGTAGAGAATTACCTTGACTTATTTTCTGAGAATAAGGACACCGTATTAGCCTGTTCTAACAGTGAAGAATTTCCCGAAAGATAATAGTGAAGCTGGACCCCAAAGGATCACTGGCATTGCCAAACCTAGAAATAAACTGGACCCACTTACAGTTTGCATTGAAAAATAAGATGCCAAATCCATGGAAGCCCACAGTTGCTAAAGAGTCACTTGGGAGACATTATCATCAATTATTAGTCAAGGCCCCTTGATATGCCTCCGTAAAAAAATGTTGTCCAGAGGTTTTCATTTTTGAATTGTGTTTTTTAATCATTAGAGAAGTAATTTATGTTGGGTAGACATTGCTAATCCGGGCCGATTTTTTCTTTGATGAAATGTTTTAAAATGTGGGATGTGTTGCAGTGATAACGTATTATTTTATAAATCATGAGACCTACCTACTTCATTTTGGTGTCAGAACATAGGTTTTGGGGGTCAAGTAGTCTTAGAGACAAAAAAAATCCTCAGAGAAAACCTTCAGCCATGTTTTAAAATGGTGGCTCTTTAATGGTATGCTTTAGCCATTATATTGGTAATTTATTTTATTATTGTTTTTATTTAAGGTTTTCCATTGATTCAAATTCGTAAACATGAGCGAAGCAGGTGGCAGCAGAGGATCTTTACCATCTGACAGATTATTGCTAACTACAAAATCTGAGGACTCCTCAAACAAAGAATATTGTGTCACATGCCAAACTAACCTGAAAAAAAAGCTAACAACTGCAGCTGCACAGAAGTTCGAGGTGCTGCAGAAATACGGCAAGACAAAGTTCACAAAAAATTGAAACTGATGAGTGAAGAGGATCAAATATTTTATCATTTTAACAACAAATGTTGCAAGTTGTATTCAATGGAAAAAAGCCTGAAAAAAAGTGTACAAAATAGCAGAAGCCAGTGAATTACAACAAGCATCAGATTCTTCTGAGAAAGTGACGACAACCAAACACAATGCTCATTCACTTAGAAGATCAATGGCTACCCCTCATTCACCTCCAACAACTGACCAGAGAGCGGAGGATCGTCAATGTGTTATCTGTGGTTTAGCCAGAACAAGGGCCAAAGGAACGGATGAAAGAACAAAGTCCAGCGTATGTGAATCACAAAGGGCAAACATGTTTTTATCTGAAGCTAGTTTCTTCCAAGATGAAGTTTTCAGCCAAGCAGCTGATCTAAACAGTGCAGTGAATGTATCTGCAATGGATTTGTATGCCCACCCGAACTGCATGCAAGCATACATTTGAAAGTATGAATGTACAATGAACTCCCAGCAGCAACATAACCACCAGCCTTCAGTTAAGTTTGCACTCTTTGAAAAAGCAAATGAAGTTTTAAAGCCACTCATGAGTGCGGACTACGGGTTCTCGCTCAGTGGGATCAGATAAATAATGGTCAACATTCATGAAACTGTATTGATCCATGATAATGAAATTAAGATTTTTCTGGTGAAATGTACGACAATTTATTTTTGTCAGTCTAACAAAGAGAATGAGCCGCTTATGGTGTTCTCAGCTGATTTAACTCCTGAAGTTCTTGCCGCCCAAATAAGATCACAGGCTGCAGTAAATTCAGCAGGAATAATTTTAAGAAATGTCCTGAAAGATTTAGAACTTAACGAAAAATGTTGTGACACCCCAGATCTCCACAAATCATGGGAGTCAACAAGCATGCCTGAAGTTGTCTTAACATTTTTTACATCATTGTTTAATATCAGCAAAGCAAAACTGTTACAAACTAAACTTTGAGTTCGGAACATAAGCTGACAACATTTATGAAGGCTTTGAAGATATAAGCGAAGAAGTGGAAGACAACCCCATAACCTGACAGGCTTATGCTGTGCAAATGTAGTGTATTTTCAAAATCATGTTTTATCAAAGACATCACGACAAAAAAGAATAATCTGCTACACATGATAAATGCCCACACAATCTATGACGAGCAAAAGTAGAGAGCTAATCATTTCAATGAATGGGACTGGTGTATCAACAAGTTATGATGACAAAGTACAGAGCAGGAACTTGTTAGCAGCTCATGCTGTAAAATCTTGTGAGTCCGACAGCACACTCCCTTCCAAGTCACTTTACCAGGAAAGGATTTACACTTGCTGCTCTTGAATAATTTCAATTTTGAAGACAGGTCTTCTGTCTGGAACATAAAGCACACATGATACTGACATGGTCCTTTTTCAAGACTGTACCAATGACGTAACTGCTGGAAAACAAGCTGTGTCAGTTGTAGGCATAAAAAAACGATGCTGAAAACGTATAAACCTAACTGCCTTGCCAATGTGTGCAAAATCACTACAAGCCATCAACATGTACCAGTCTACCAGAAAGTTTAAAAGTGACTGAGGACATGGATCTTCTCCTACCTGGTGCTGCTGTCAGCAAGGCTGATTTAACTGAATTTATCATATCGTTTAGTTGGTGCGGACTGAAGGATGAAGAAATGAAAATGTCACTTACCCAGTGTACATCTGTTCGTGGCATCAGTCGCAGTAGATTCGCATGTTCTGCAATAGCTCGCCATCTGGTGTTGGGCCGGAGTGTTACAAGTTGTTTTTCTTCGAAGAAGTCTTTCGAGTCATGGGACCGAGTGACTCCTCCTTTTGTCTCCATTGCGCATGGGCGTCGACTCCATCTTCGATTGTTTTTCCCCGCAGAGGGTGAGGTAGGAGTTGAATTGTAGTAATAGTGCCCATGCAATGGAGTGACTAAGTATGCACCTATTTAAGGTTGAGATGATACATATATAAATAATTGAAGGTAACTTCCAAACTGCTACAGGCTCCCGGGGAGGCGGGTGGGCACATGCGAATCTACTGCGACTGATGCCACGAACAGATGTACACTGGGTAAGTGACATTTTCAGTTCGATGGCATCTGTCGCTGTAGATACGCATGTTCTGCATAGACTAGTAAGCAGTTATTTCCCCAAAAGCGGTGGATCAGCCTGTAGGAGTGGAAGTAGTCTGAAATAATGTCCTTAATACGGCTTGACCTACTGTGGCTTGTTGTGCGGATAACACGTCTACACAGTAGTGCTTGGTGAATGTGTGAGGCGTAGACCATGTGGCTGCCTTACATATTTCTTGCATTGGGATGTTTCCTAGAAAGGCCATGGTAGCACCTTTCTTTCTGGTTGAGTGTGCCCTTGGTGTAATGGGCAGCTGTCGTTTAGCTTTAAGGTAGCAGATTTGGATGCATTTAACTATCCATCTGGCTATACCTTGTTTTGAAATTGGGTTTCCTGCATGAGGTTTTTGAAATGCAATAAAGAGTTGTTTAGTCTTTCTGATGTTTTTTGTTCTGTCAATGTAATACATTAATGCTCTTTTGACATCTAATGTATGTAGTGCCCTTTCAGCTACGGTATCTGGCTGTGGAAAGAACACTGGAAGTTCCACTGTTTGATTTAGATGGAACGGTGAAATAACCTTTGGCAAAAATTTAGGATTGGTCCTTAGGACGACTTTATTTGTGTGTAGTTGTATAAAAGGTTCCTGTATTGTAAACGCCTGAATCTCGCTTACTCTTCTTAGGGAAGTAATGGCGATGAGAAATGCTACCTTCCAGGTTAGGAACTGTATGTCGCAGGAGTGCATGGGTTCAAAAGGTGGACCCATAAGTCTAGTTAGGACAACATTTAGGTTCCATGAAGGAACAGGTAGTGTTCTTGGTGGTATAATTCTCCTAAGGCCCTCCATGAATGCTTTAATGACTGGTATCTTATATAGGGAAGTTGAATAGGTAGTCTGCAGGTATGCAGATATTGCTGCAAGGTGAATCTTAATGGAAGAGAAAGCTAGGTTAGATTTTTGTAAGTGAAGCAAGTAACCCACTACATGTTCTGGAGTTGTGTGTAATGGTTGTATTTGATTAATATGGCAGTAGCAAACAAACCTCTTCCATTTACTTGCATAGCAGTGCCTGGTGGATGGCCTTCTGGCTTGCTTTATGACTTCCATACATTCTTGGGTAAGTTGTAAGTGCCCGAATTCTAGGATTTCAGGAGCCAGATTGCTAGATTCAGCGATGCTGGATCTGGGTGTCTGATCTTTTGGTTGTGCTGTGTCAACAGATCTGGCCTGTTGGGCAATTTGATGCAGGGTACCACTGATAGGTCTAGCAGCGTTGTGTACCAGGGTTGCCTTGCCCAAGTTGGTGCTATCAATATGAGTTTGAGTTTGCTTTGACTGAGTTTGTTTACCAGGTAAGGAGGGAGAGGGAGAGGAGGAAAAGCGTAAGCAAATATCCCTGACCAGTTCATCCATAGGGCATTGCCTTGGGATTGTTTGTGTGGGTATCTGGATGCGAAGTTTTGGCATTTTGCATTCTCCCTTGTCGCAAACAAGTCTATCTGAGGTGTTCCCCAGAGTTTGAAATAAGTGTTCAGAATTTGGGGGTGAATTTCCCATTCGTGGACCTGTTGGTGATCTCGAGAGAGATTGTCTGCGAGTTGATTTTGGATCCCTGGTATAAACTGTGCAATTAGGCGAATTTGGTTGTGAATTGCCCAATGCCAAATCTTTTGTGCTAGCAGGCTTAACTGCGTGGAGTGCGTCCCCCCCTGCTTGTTTAGATAATACATTGTTGTCATGTTGTCTGTTTTGACGAGAATGTATTTGTGAACTATTATTGGTTGGAAAGCTTTTAGTGCTTGAAAAACTGCTAGAAGTTCTAGGTGATTGATATGCAGTCTTGTTTGATGTACGTTCCATTGTCCTTGTATGCTGTGTTGATCGAGGTGTGCTCCCCACCCTGTCATGGAAGCATCTGTTGTTATTACGTATTGTGGCACTTGGTCTTGGAAAGGCCGCCCCTTGTTTAAATTTATGTTGTTCCACCACAGAAGCGAGAGGTAAGTTTGGCGGTCTATTAACACCAGATCTAGAAGGTGACCCTGTGCTTGAGACCACTGTGATGCTAGGCATTGTTGTAAGGGCCTCATGTGCAGTCTTGCGTTTGGGACAATGGCTATGCATGATGACATCATGCCTAGGAGTTGTAATATTATCTTTGCCTGTATCTTTTGTGTTGGATACATGCGTTGTATGATGGTGTTGAAATTTAGAATTCTTTGTGGACTTGGAGTGGCTACTCCCTTTGATGTGTCTATTATGGCTCCTAGGTATTGTTGGACCTTGCGCGGCAGAATGTTGGATTTTGTAAAGTTGACGGTGAACCCGAGTTTGAAGAGGGTTTGTATGATCTGATTTGTGTGATTTGAGCACTGTATGAACGAATGGGCCTTGATTAGCCAGTCGTCCAAATATGGGAACACATGTATTTGCTGCCTTCTTATGTGTGCAGCGACTACCGCTAGACATTTGGTAAAGACTCTTGGTGCGGTTGTTAATCCGAAAGGCAGTACCTTGAATTGGTAATGTATTCCTTTGAATACAAACCTTAGGTATTTCCTGTGCGATGGGTGTATTGGTATATGGAAATAAGCATCCTTGAGGTCTAAAGTTGCCATGTAGTCGTGTAGTTTTAGCAATGGCAATACTTCTTGTAGTGTGACCATGTGGAAGTGGTCTGATTTGATGAAAGTGTTCACTACTCTGAGGTCTAGGATTGGTCTCAGTGTTTTGTCCTTCTTTGGTATCAGAAAGTACAGTGAGTAAACTCCTGTGTTTATTTGTGTGTTTGGCACTAATTCGATTGCATTCTTTTGCAATAGTGCCTGCACTTCTATCTCCAGGAGATTGGAATGGTGTGTTGTTAAATTTTGTGCTTTTGGTGGTATGTTTGGAGGGAATTGTAGAAATTCTATGCAATAACCATGTTGGATAATTGCTAGAACCCAAGTGTCTGTAGTGATTTCCTCCCATGCTTTGTAATAATGACCTATTCTTCCCCCCACTGGTGTTGTGTGGAGGGGGTGAGTGACCTGTGAGTCACTGTTTAGTAGTAGGGGCTTTGGGGCTTTGAAATCTTCCTCTATTTCTAGGGAATTGCCCTCCTCTATATTGTCCCCGAAAACCTCCTCTATACTGTCCCTGGTAACTGGACGGTGTGGCTTGTGAGGTGCTGGCTTGTGTGCTTTGACCTCGAAACCCCCCTCGAAAGGGCGTTTTACGGAATGTGCTGTAATTCCCTCTGCTCTGCGGGGAGTAGAGTGCGCCCATGGCTTTGGCAGTGTCCGTATCTTTTTTGAGTTTCTCAATCGCTGTGTCCACTTCTGGACCGAACAGTTCTTTTTCATTAAAAGGCATATTGAGAACTGCTTGTTGAATCTCTGGTTTAAATCCAGACGTTCGGAGCCATGCATGCCTTCTGATAGTTACAGATGTATTAATTGTCCGTGCAGCTGTATCTGCAGCGTCCATGGAGGAGCGTATCTGGTTGTTGGAGATGGTCTGTCCCTCCTCAACCGCTTGTTTTGCCCTATTTTGTAAGTCCTTGGGCAGATGTTCAATGAGATGTTGCATCTCGTCCCAGTGGGCTCTGTCATAGCGCGCAAGTAGTGCCTGGGAGTTCGCGATGCGCCACTGGTTTGCAGCTTGTGCTGCGACTCTTTTACCAGCTGCATCGAACTTGCGGCTTTCTTTATCTGGGGGTGGTGCATCTCCAGATGTGTGAGAGTTGGCCCTTTTCCTAGCTGCTCCTACAACGACAGAGTCTGGTGGCAGCTGTGTAGTGATGAAAGCCGGGTCTGTAGGAGGCGCCTTATACTTTTTTTCCACCTTTGGTGTGATTGCCCTACTTTTGACCGGCTCCTTAAAGATGTCTTTTGCGTGCCGGAGCATACCAGGGAGCATAGGCAGGCTTTGGTAGGAGCTGTGGGTGGAGGAGAGTGTGTTGAATAAGAAATCATCCTCGACCTGTTCTGAGTGGAGGCTTACGTTGTGAAATTGTGCTGCTCTAGCCACCACTTGAGAATACGCGGTGCTGTCTTCTGGTGGAGATGGCTTTGTAGGGTATGCCTCCGGACTGTTATCTGACACTGGGGCGTCGTATAGGTCCCATGCGTCCTGATCTTGGTCACCCTGGCTCATGGTGGTGTGAGCTGGGGAGTGTGATGGAGTTTGTGCTGGTGAGACGTTAATCACGGGCGGAGGAGAGGGTGGTGGGGTAACTCTTTTCACCACTTTTGGTTGTGGTGTCTGTTCCGTCTGGAACTCCAACCTTCTCTTTCTCCTAATGGGGGGAAGGGTGCTTATTTTTCCTGTCCCCTGCTGTATGAAGATACGCTTTTGCGTATGGTCCACATCAGTTGCTTGTAGCTCTTCCTCAAACCTATGCTTCTGCATTTGGGAGGTTAGCGAGTGCTCTTCTGTATAAGAGCCTGAAGCTGGGTCGCTTGCAGTTTGTTTCGGCATCGAAACCCTGTCTGCGTGTTTTTTCGGCTCCGAGGTGACTCTTTTCTTTTTCGGGGCCGAAACCTCTCGGCGTCGATCTGTTTCGGTGCCGCTGTCTCGGCGTCGAGCCGTGTCCACACCGGCATCTCGGTGTCGAGGCTTGTCTCCAGCACTTTCTCGGTCCCGAGAAGGCTGCGTGCCGGTGTCTCGACCGGAGTCGGACGATCTCGGCACTGTTTGGGCCTTTTTCGGTGCCGACGGTCGGTCACCGAATTTATGGGTTGAGCCATGGCCTGGTGGCAGTGGCGTCCCCTGGGCCTTGTAAATGTTCTTCTGAGTGGATTTCGACGTCTTACTCACGGTTTGTGTATCGTCGAATCCTTCGGAGTCTGAGTCTTGGATCGAGAAGGTACCTTCCTCTTCCTGTTCCTCGAACTCTCGTTGGGCTGTCGGTGCGGACGCCATCTGAAGTCTTCTGGCTCGACGGTCTCGGAGTGTTTTTCGGGACCGGAACGCACGACAGGCCTCGCAGGTGTCTTCGCTGTGCTCAGGTGACAGGCACAGGTTGCAGACCAAGTGTTGGTCTGTGTAGGGGTATTTATTGTGGCATTTGGGGCAGAAACGGAACGGGGTCCGTTCCATCGGCGTTCTTCAGCACGCGGTCGGGCCGACCAGGCCCCGACGGAGGATCGAAAAACTACCCCGAAGGGCACCGGAGCTCTTCGATCTTCGATGCGGTGTGGAATCTAAGTACGCCGATCCCGAACGCAACAATACCGACGAAAATCTTCCGAAATTAGCTAATTTTCCGTTCCGAAACTCGGAGCGACAGGAACACGTCCGAACCCGATGGCGGAAAAAAAAAATCGAAGATGGAGTCGACGCCCATGCGCAATGGAGACAAAAGGAGGAGTCACTCGGTCCCGTGACTCGAAAGACTTCTTCGAAGAAAAACAACTTGTAACACTCCGGCCCAACACCAGATGGCGAGCTATTGCAGAACATGCGTATCTACAGCGACAGATGCCATCGAACAGTCAGTTTCTCAGTGGGCTGGAATTCATGCTCTGATCTCCCAGAATGAGGTCCCACTAAAGAAAGTTGCATTTTTACCAGTGATACCATCTCCAGTCACAAACTACACAATAGTGTACACGGCTCTAAAACGTTTCCAACATGTGTGTGCTCAGCTTGAAGACCAGCCTATCCTGCCAACTGTCTGCTATGAAGGTGTTTTGTGTATAGTAGCTGACATTTCTATGAGCAATCCAGTACAATTTGATGATCTTTAACCAATGATGGGTGTTTTCCACATAACAAAAGTTGTGTTGCGGTGTGCAGGACGCTATCTCAGTGGATGTGGCATAGACAATGCACTTATTGAAGCTGAAATCTTTGGAAACAAAACTGCCCAGTCAGTATTGAGCGGAACTCATGTTTGTTTGTTTCAAGGTATGCAAATCATATCTGAGGCTACATAACCATTGCTCTGGAATGCTTTCTGGAACAAGCATGACAAATTAGGTTTTGTATATCTTATCTCGGAAGTAAACAAGGCAAAGAGTGCACTTCATTCAAAAGACATAATGCAAAGACAGGCAATGTTCAGTGCACTCTGTTAAAAATCAGAAAACCTGAAAATCCAGTTTGTAGCGTTTGTCTAAGAATGTGAAGAAAAATTAGAACTTGGCAACTACTGGTGAAATGTTTTACACATAACTACAGTAAAAAAACTTGGTACATGTGATTGGGAAGGTGACTGGGAGCTGCACATTAAGATTGTGGAGTCCCCGATTACTGTGTTTCGCAAATTGGATTGCATAAACTACCTGAGATATGGGTCCTGGTATTTGGAAAGAGTGAAGATGCTAGAGGTGGAGAAACAATAACTCTACAGAAAATGTATCAGAAGACATTTTGTGGGAAGAGACAATGCTGTCTACCCAGATATGAAACTGGAACAGACGATCCGGCGATCACATAAAAGCTGCATGGGGATTTGTTGGTCGGACACGTAAATGAGAATCAGTTGTTTAATTGCAGATAGTTCACCATGAAATTCTTTCTTTTTGCTATGTTTTCTGAGAGATGACAAATACAAAATTAATGGGCCATCATGAAACTATTCCTCACCATGAACTTGTGGGAAAGAGAGGAACGTTTTAATAAACATGCTGACAGCCTTCTTCATTTCAAGCAGCAGCAAGGAAACGCCTTTGAAATGACTGAGCCAGTGCGACTGCACAACTTCGTGGCCAAACAATATGTGGAGAACGATATAAAGACACATCTATTAGATGTCCTGGAACATGGACCAAAACTATATGCAGAACAGAAGCAGGAGAGATTTGTAGTGAAAGAGAAAAAGCTGTCTGACAATCATTAAAACTAAACTTCCACGCTTTAACTGCCATAGTAAGAGTTTCGTTCAACCAGCCACTACAAAACAGGTTACAAATAAACAAGTGGTGAATTTATCAAGGACATTCTATTGCATGATCTTCCAACAAACGCATTATTAGATGCAGATGCTGCAACCATACCAGTGAAGCACTAACTTGCACAAGAGCTAAAAAAAAAAAAACTAAAAAAAAACTTTCTTCTGAAGAATTTCAATTCGAAAAGGTGTCCTCATTGAAAATTGCTGTTGTGGTGAACTAAATGTCACAATTGTGAATGGTCAAGATTTCATCCGTGCAAAACTTCAGAGAGGTCATTCAGACTGTTGTACAAATTTCAAAGTCGGTGTGCACCTTGCAAGAACTGCACATTGTCTGACAGCTGTCTTGATGTAACTACAAAGAATGTAAGAAAATCTGAGGAATGTCTACAAAAGGAACAATCGACCTTTCCTACATCAAAAATTTGACACTTACACCTGTACAACTTGGTAAATTCTGGTCTTCAACATTGAACAAGATGAACATGGAGATGCTAACTTGCCAAAACATTGCTGACCCTTCAGTGAACACAGAATTTCCAATTATTGCGAGTGGGAATATTGTCAATGAGGAGTTGGTGCCTGCAGAGAAATTCAAAAGGTATGGGCCATATTGTTCAAGAACTTAACAGCAAATGGAGGGAAGGTGACCTTCATGCAGTCCCACAAGTTGAGTGAGCTGTTAGAATGGTTCCAAATCGAGTCATTGTACTGTCAAATGACACAGATGTTATTGTGCTAATTATATTTGTTGCAATGTTCATAAGTCAAAAATTGTCAGAGTTCTGGATAAGTTATGGAACAGGTGAGAAAAGACACATACTCCAGCTTCATATTCTGTACAAGAAATTTGACCCAGAGATGCCTAGTGTTCTTATCAAGGCACATATTCTTAAGGGAGATGACACTATGAGCAAAACTCTAACAAAGCTTGGAGCTTCAACTGCTAAACCTGTGAAGTTGCTAAAAGGACTTGCTTCGACCGAAAAGAATGTGACTTTAAAGATGTAGAAAAATACCTTGTGTGTGGAGAATGAGTTCTGACTGTCACACATCTGACGATCTTCTGTACAGTGAGTTCAATAGATCAGTTCCACTAACTGACCTTCAACCAATATCATATTCTGTGCATGGACACATTAAAAGAGCGTTCTACATGATCAGAAAATGTATAAATGTTTTGGATCATGCATATATATAGAGAGAAAAATACTGTTGGGGTGCTACTACCTACAGAATCTCTTAAGCCTCTACCCACAGAACTTATACATGCATGTATTTGCAAAACCTGTGGTACAAAAAGATGCCCTTGCTCTTCTCAAATAGTCAACGTTCTGCAAATGTACCACAAGCGATTGTCGAAACAAATAAAAGAAAGTGGACTATGAAAACTTGTCTAAAACAGGAGTGAAACTTTTTTAATTATATATTCAGATCATAAACATTGTTTAGTGTATACATAAAAGTATTAAACAACCATTATTATTTGTTTCATTTCTATATATGTCTTTTCTTCCTCTGGGTTGTTCTGAGGAGTTGTCTCTAGAAGACTACCTGACCCCCAAAACCTATGTTTTGACACCAAAATGAAGTATGTAGGTCTCATGGCTCCTGAAATATTGCATCATCACTGCAACGCATCCGCCATTTTAAAATATGTCGTCCAGAAAAAAATCAGCCCAGATAAGCAATGTCTACCTATGCTAAATTACTTCTCTAATGATACAAAAACACAAATCAAAAATGAACATCTCTGGACAACTATTTTTTTTTTACAGCCGTATACTGGGGGGGGGGGGGGGGGGGGGGGGGGGGAATTATATGCACCAAGATGTTCAGCATCACCTCATGGTTTCAATTTAGCAAGGTGAAATCCTTGAAGGAAAACTTGGACTAATGCCCTTTTACTAGAGCAATGTCAATAGGATACAAATGGGTGCTCAATGTGTTGTTAACTCAGATAGCAGTTCACTTTCTGCGAACGTACACTATGCTACCTTCACCCAGAGTTGGCAGGATGTAATTAGAGAAGAAAGGCCTCATTTTGAACTAGAAAGGAATTTTGCAAGGATAAAACTCTGCACCACAGAGGAAACCATGGTGTAGCATTTCCAAGCCTCTTAATAACCATTATATGTTAAAGACGTGACTAACCGAGATTTTTAATGGGGAGTCCTTGAGAGCCCTGCTTTTGAGTTGTGGGCTCACCATGATAGAGGTTACTAAATTACTGGAGACCTAATTTTCCTGAAGTTCTTTAAATTGGCAATCTCTTTACGTGGTACACTAAGCAATACTTTTCTGCACCTTCACAGTTTGGGTGTGAAATGTAATGCTAAGTGTGCAAATGTCTGGGAAAGTTATATAAAAACGACCTTGCCCCAATACAGAACACCAGAGATGTTATGTACAATCAGCGTCTTTGACACGGAAGACATGAAATCAGGGACAGACTGCAAAACTATCAACTAGTTTTCCCCTTTTGTTGGCCAGAACTAACATCAAGTGACACCACAAATTGGAAGCTTGATAAAGAGATATCAGTCTAAAAATCTAAAAGGAGTATCATGCAGGTAAGCTTTTTTTTATAGGCAGCTATTTCTGTACCTCAAATACACAAGGGCAGAGTTCGTCAAAATGGAACTCTAGAGTTTCATGTTGAATTTCTTTAATATCCTGGATCATACAAATACATAGATCTGACAGGTATCCTATTAGTATATTTGAGGCACACATTCAACAGACATTAACTGTAAAAAGTACACCTGGTCCAGTGGCCATAAGAGTGTCTTACATCTTGCCTTCATAGTAGGATCTGCTGGCACCACACATGGAACTTGGAAAGGAGTGGTGGGATAAGTGGGTGACTAATAGCAACATCAGCCTGAAAATATAGCAAGCTGACTATATCTCGAAACAGACAATGGAATAAAGCATATCTGTGAGATTTGATTGCTACTGTGAAAAGAAAGAAATCAGTGAAGTGATTCACGTTCTTCACCAAGGTAACTACTGAGCACCTCCCTAGAAGCACTGGAGAAATTAGATAAAGGATGTTCCAACATCTGCTACAGTTGAGAACTACCTGGAAACAAATCACATTTCCTGTATTCATTTGAATAAACTGTCTTATTGTTTCAAGTTTCTTGTTTCTAGTTTCAGTAGCTTTTGCTGATGAAATCCTTGAGCTGGTAGATCCAAATGTGGATCTATTCTGCCAGTGCCAGGAGAAGGGTGTTTGATGCAAGGTTTACTACAGAGATTTGAGACAAACCTAACCATTAACTGTCTCAAATCATACTGTGTTAACACAGTAAGCAGCAGTACAGAAAAATACTTGTCAAAAGAAAAATGCAGCACTTGCCACTTAATAACTGGTATGCAGTTCTGCCAAATACCACACAACAAGGGTTAAGCTACCCCATTTTGGATTAAGCCTCGCATTGCCACAGGATACCTAATTAGTTATACATAGCAGGTGCGCAGTCTCTTAATTACACGTAACATTTGTAGTAACGATTGGAACATACACCCTGGACTGGGGTGCCACCCTGGGGAGTTTCAGAGTGTGCACACAGCTGACTGTACATCGTCTGCCCGACATGCACCGTGCTATCCCGCTGTGAAGAGAAAGAGAGCAGTAGCACTTTCAAGGACCGCATTGAGCCTGAGAGCACACAGAGTACTGGTTAGCACCTGTATTCAGGGAGCCTCCCCACCTACCCGTGACCCTATGCTGTTAGTGCAGGCATTCATTTCCACAGCTGAGCTAGACTGGTGCTGTGCCACTGCAGCCTTTCATACACAGCTGCATTCCCATTATTTCAGCAAAGAGCTCAGCTTTGATATATTGTGAGCTCGCACAAATTAGAGTGATGCTCAGCTTGTTCAAGTGCACTGTTAATTTTATATCTTGCACGAGCATCTCACAATTTTAAGAACTGCTTTGTTCCCTTCACAATAAAGTGTCCCTCAAAATAGTACACCTATCATGTTGAAATGTCCCACAAAGCACACTACGAACATAAATAAATCATATAAGCAAACTGAAAACCTGGCAGCTGTGGGTAAGCTAAACCCCTGACTTTTGCTCCTTTCAATCTGTATTATTCTCTTATAGAGAAACCAACGTTGAAATCTTACAAAGAACTAAGTCAAAATGTACCTTAAAACAATTAATCTCAATTATATTTTGGTAATGTGGGGAATGGGGAGATCACACATCCCTGAGATGAAAGATGTTGGAAAAACATTACCTCAAACTGAAGTATTGTAAACTTGTTATGCATTATTTTAGTTCTGCAAGAAGTTGAGATAAGTTTTTATTTTTAGGGTTTTCGGTCGTGGAATGGAGGTCATTATCAACATAAAGTGTCAGTATTACTACCAGTGTTTAGGGCTGAACTTATTAGCAAAAGCAAACCTGCTAAAATGCTCATGCCCATCCCACATTTCAGTACAAGAGATTGAGTAAAATGAAGGCATATTTGGTAAAATCAGTTGATCTGAATTATCTGCAGAGATTCCTTCTAAAAACGTTTTTACATCTGAAAACTTGCCAGGTCTGGTTGTTCAGTGGACAAAGCATTCACTCGAGAAACCTGTTTGATCTCATGGCCGTAGGCTCAAATTCTGGTTCACTTAGCCTTTCATTCCTTCTATTGAGTTGACTAACAATAAAAATACCGGGTATTCAGCGCCAAGGTGCCTCAGATGGTGAACGTATGTTTTACAAATACAAATGTTAAGAGTGTTCACTTGTAAAGTTATGACACCTGGAGAAGCAAAAAAGCTCATTCATCCATTGTATGAAATTAATTTGTGAGCAATAAACATGTTGGAATATGAACAAAAGGAAAAATATGTATAACACCACCAAAGTTGCGGAGGCAAAGAATGCTGATGGGAAAGGTATGTATGTACCTTCTGCAGAACAGAGAAAGAGGAGTGACTGACAGACTGACTTCAAGCTTTCTAGGATGAAGTATTGTCTAATACTAAGACTTCCTAAATGTCGAGTACAATGGATAATGGGCTATCTTTCCCCTACTTGTTTCCCCTCCTCAGGATTACTGTTAATGAAACATACTTTATTTGCGTGGGCAGTTTACAGAGAATATAAATACTCAGAACATCAGCATGTGTACAGGACTATCTAAGGGATACGCTCCTGTGGCTTCTTAGTTCCCTTCAGCTACAGTCACAGACTCCTACTGCATTTATTTTCTTTCATATTTTATTTTATCTTTCTGGTTGTGTTTATACAGGTTTACAGTGTTCATTCTGAATATGGCGTAGACAACAAATACAGAAAAAAACCTACTCAAAGCAAGGGTCACCAAGGAGGTTTGAGCTTCTTTAACAAGTGTGAAATGGGGTTCAGCCCATAAGAACATCTGTATATACCAACAAAGACGAAAGTTTGCCACTTACTACTCGGCCACAGAAACAACAAAAGTCACTTGACACCATGTTCACACGCAGTTTAGTATGCAGCTACCTGTGGCAGGAAAGGCCATACAGGCCTTGCAATTACTACACTGGTTTCGGTGACAATGCACAAACTTTCAGAACAATTATGATGTTCATTTGTCACTCCACGTAGCCACAGCACCCCCCCATCCGCCCCATGCACATATTACTGCCATAGTATTGTAGATCACAAACCCAATCTAATTCTACTAAAAGCTTTTGTCTGCAATGCTGTGACACACACTGAAGAATGGCCCTGTTGCTTTTTAAAGTTGTGCTGAATGACATGAAAAAACTGGAATAGACATTAATCGCATGCACCCACCATCATGCTTTGAGACCCACTCCAAATAAAACCATCCATTAAAACAAAATACAGAAAATCACGATCACATCACCCTGATAACAAAACATCACAGATAACATTTGAAATAAAAGCAGAAAACCTATGCACGGCCTACAATAGTGTCTCACCTGTACTGTCAGTATCTGAGGTGTTTGCTGATTTGGAATTACTGGCTGTGGTGGGGCAGGGATGCTTGAGGCAGGGAGCTGCTGGGGTTGGAACGGTCCTGTCTGCTGGACAGAAGATGCTTGCTGAATATTCTGCAAAGAGAAATATATTGGGTATATTGTTCAAGAATGGGGAGACATTGATGCTTTTATATAGTTTGCAACATATGTATTTTCTCCAGTTCTTTCGGTATGCAACAACTCGAACCAAGCTCTCAAGCCCCCACATCTATACTTAACTATACACCCTGACCTATAAAGCAATCACTTCCTGCAAGCAAAGTTGAGAATATATACTTTGATGCTACTAGATATTCTGGGGGGAGAGGGGATATCTTTGCAAAGTATTTTCCGATAACTACTGCTACAGGTGTTCCTTTTAATTGCAATAAAACTATGGGATGATAAATTCTAGAAGCATGTGAATCTGGATAAGTTCCTATTTTAGAAGAGGAAGATAGGTAGTAAGTACAATAAAACAATTCAAACATTCATGCTGACAGGAAAGACTTGGAATGGGCCAGAATTTCCAATTACCGTCTCAGACAATATAGATTTATCCCATGTTTGTCTACTCAGCATAGAACATCTTCGCTTAAGTAAATTTTTCTATCACTGGCAGATTATTCAAGACAATTTGCAAATGAAACTCGTATTCTGAGCTTCCTGGCAGATGCTCAAAAATATTTTATAAGTTGCTTGGGAGCAGATTAATCAATTTTTGTAGAAAGGGTCTACCCTAAAAGGTACTCTTTTTAACATGGATGACTATTAACTGATCACACAATATGCTCTCCAGCAATGATATCATGGTTATTGTGTGCTGAGAGATTAGAGGTCCAAATTGGCAACATCCTTTATGTTTTCCACTTTGAGACCACCAAAGAAGGAAGTGCATTATTTAACTGGGGTTGCAATCCTTTTCAATTGTGAATACAGGTATTGAGCCAATCTGAAGCATGTTCCTCCATGCTAGAGGGACAACATGGATGCACAAAGCCATGACGCATTGGTGTCTCTAGAGTCAATATGCCGCAGAAGCGCTAAGCAATGTAAAAGTGAACAAGCAGTAGGTTTGAAGGAACACACTTTGCATTCTTTGTACTGGAAAGTGTAAATGTGAGAAACAAAATTTCAACTACCATACATCCCAAAATGAAAATTAACGATTTTTAATCAATGTTTACATATATGATTTTTTTTAAAAGGATAAATATGTAACAGACAATACCAACTTGAAACTAAGCATTTACTAACTTAAACATTAGTCAGTCAAAAGTTCTTCATTCAGATATTCTCAAGCCATAAAAGCACAGAATAGAACAATACAATCCTAAAACTACATTGAAAGAATAATAAAAACATGGTTAAAATCGAAGTGATTCCAATTCATAGGTTTACGAAAGTTCATATATCAGAACTGTTCATCACACAGCCCCACATAGGTTTCTAACCTTATTCCACAACGAACAACATTTAACAGTGCTACACAGAGAAGCAACGTTTCTCTAGGAGATCTTCTCTTGGATAAACAAAGAACTGATCTCAGGAAGAGCTTCTGGTTAGAGAACATAAATGGCAAAATAAAGTGTATGGTGCTTTGCTTTGCTGAATCATCACAAGGGCAGTTTGGCAAGGTTGCACACCAATGAACATCCTCGGGAATGGCCACTAATAAATGAAGATTAAAACAGAAACTGGTAAGCAAAAAACAGCTTTTTGTGTCAAACACTGAAATCAAATAAAATTCACAACGCAGTGATGATTAATGGGGTTAAAGTTGGTTCTACTACTTAGTCTCCATAACACAAAGTACAGTAGCTCAATATTGTTACATTGTCAATATGCAACCCTACAACCCAACTGGAGGTGTGCCACAATTACTGTCCTGATTTAACTGTGGGGATGATCATCCTTATGGAAGAGGAAGCCTCATACACTTAGTAGTGCCATGATCCTTGGCTACCTCTCTCCAGCCTGGTAAGACAATGTCACCAGGGCAGACACAAACCTCCAGACAGACTCTGACTGGAGGGAGTTCTTATATAAAAGGATACCGGACTTATGCAGGATCCAGACTGTTTAAAAATGCTTTGAGAAACCTCAGTATTTTATCCTTAATAATGCGGTTCTCATGTATGAATAAAACCGAATCTGGAGTGTGTTACTGAAGTCAATGACTCAATCAGTCCTTCTAAGCCAAAATGCCCGTGATTTTGGCAGTGGCATGATCCCATTGTTAAGTGGGTATGTGTTAACTTAATACCCCATAACTCTGTGACACACTGTCATGTATGATTTCCCACGTTTGAGCTACAATAATTGCTAGTATTCAGTCGCATCAATCAGTCAGTCAGAGATTTGTAGAGTGGCAAATGACCCAAAGGGTCTCAAGGTGATGTGAAGCATCTTGTCAAGCAGTAGCAGCATAGTGTTACGGATTCTACTTCTTTGGCTCATAACTCGATACTGAAGTGAATAAGTCGGCTGTGCATGAACCTTCTTTCTGGTGGCCTCAACAGTGGCACAAACCGAGAAACCGATATGTTCTCATATTTACAAACGTATGACCCTTACCGGATAGCGAGACTCTAGAATGAATATTTGCCCAAATATGAAATAATTTCTATGAAATGATCAGTGACTTAAATTAACACGTAACTGTGTCCCATAACATCATGAACATAGTGTGTGACTACAAAGGACACTGTCCCACTTCCAGACCAAGAAGTGGTATCTCCTAAAGTCTAGGGTAAGGGATATTTCATATAGGGGTGAATCTTTGAAGATGGTACCACAATTTTGTTTTTTACCAGTTATCTAAGAATGAATTAGATTTTATAGTAATGTATTCATGTGAATAGTCTGCACTGAAATTATACGGTGAGTGGTTGCGCTATACAAGCACTGATTGACTGATGTGCCTACAAATACGAGCACGTTTCACATGTGCAGCGTTGCAGCAGAAATTCACAAGCATGCCCACCACACAAACCGATATATAGGGAAGCCTTAGAATAGGTCGGTGGAGAAGGAAAGACTTATTTAAATAATTTTCTCTTATTTTCTGAAAACTGACAGGTTGATTTCCATTTCCTGCACTCAGGAAGGACTTCCCTCGGTTATTTTGTTAAATTTAGTTTTTGGACTCAGCGCTAGTATGTGAGAATAAACAAGGGATCCACAACCCTGGTGAATGCCCCAGACTCGCTAAGGTTAGATAGATGGGAAAATACAGGTTGGCTTAGGAGGACTGATTGAGTCACTGACCTCAATAACACATTTTAGATTCGGTTTTTAATCATACCCGAGAACCCCACTATTAAAGGTGACATACCAGGATTTTGCAAGGCATTTTTAAGCAATCTGGATCCAGCATATGTCCAGTATCCTTTTATATAAGAACTCCTTCCAGTCAGAGTCAGTCTGGAGGTGTGAGTCTGCCCTGGGGGCATTGTCCTACCAGTGTGGAGAGAGGTTGCCAAGGATGAAGCATGACATTAAGTGTGTGTGGCTTCCTCTTCCATAAGAATGATCCTCCCCGCAGTTAAATCTGGTCAGTAATTCCTGAATGCCTGCAGTTGGGAAGTTGTATGAAATAGAGACACAATGGTCAAGTATTAGCTTGGATTGGATAGATCCTGTGACACTAAGAAGTAGTCCATCTCACCGCACTTTTGAGTAGTGAGGGGAGGGGCACCCTGGGCGTTGATTTATTGGCAAAAACCAGGGATCTGGAGGTCAACAATGCCTCCCCAAGAGGTGTATGCTGGAAATATATATACTTCTCCCCCTTCGATGACTCCAGGCCACATGAGAAGGGACCAGCTTTCCCACAAGCCTAGCGTTAAAATGCTCCCTACTCCCCCTGCCCCCAAGCCAATCAGTACCTCTTTGTTATGACTATACAGGAAAGACACTAGGTCGCTCTCTAAATCGACTAAGGAGGTTACACAGGAGTCAGACACTACATAGGGTGATCAAAACCATGTCAAAACAGTATGGGGTTTGTTAGTCCTAAGTAAGGATTGTTCATAACGCAGTACATGCGAATTTCACAGAGCACAGAACTGCTAAGCCTACATACTGTTTGGAAACCATTAACACCAAAATCCTCAATAGCCAAGACTCCTGCAATAAGACAATGTCCACTTTGTTTATAGTAGAGAGTAAGAGTGGGTTCCTAAGTTTGGAATGGACACCAGAGAGCTTCCACGGCATACCGCTCAGCCCTTCCCATCCGGCCTCTCTTTGGATCCGTGTCACAAAGGATCGGTAAACTCTCACACCCGTCCCTATGAATGTGTTTGTGGGACTGAGCATTCAACCACTCAGGGGTGGAGAGTGAATCTAGCTCTTCCAGAGAAGCGAGTGCTTCAAAAGAGTTCCTCACCTCTATATTGTACATTGAACTCACAACCCCTAGTCATGTTCCTTTACTTTCCAGTGCCTTGCAGAAAGAACCTCCTGTAGAAGTAAAGTAAAGGTAACACCTGGATAGTGCTTAGGGACAGAGACGGCTAGCTAAAAAAAAGAAAAAAAAAAAAATCAATATAGCAGCGTGCGGTGACTTAAAATGAACTATTATGCCATCTGTGGTAAATTCCTGCGCACTCCAACCCACCCAGGGGGACCTCCTGACTCTCTGCTGAAGAAGGGATTAACCCAGAAACACGTGTCCAGAGATGCACAGCAAAGGCTGCACCTATTTAGAGGTGAAATATTTAAAAGTAACAGAGTTCGTTTTTTGAGGAAACTACATTTACCATGATGCAATGGGGCTGATTATTTGCTGGGATGTTAGGCAGGTGTGCTCCAAACTGTCTGTGACTTTAAAAAGGCTCCCTTGAGCCACTGGGCTGACGAGCTCTGGAGCAGGCACCAGCATGCCAGTGAAGAGGTATTGAAACCAGATGATTAATGGCAGCATTTCCAGCACCCCGCAAATGTGCTTTATTTGTTCTCTGCTGAAGAAGGGATTAACCCAGAAACACGTGTCCAGAGATGCACAGCAAAGGCTGCACCTATTTAGAGGTGAAATATTTAAAAGTAACAGAGTTCGTTTTTTGAGGAAACTACATTTACCATGATGCAATGGGGCTGATTATTTGCTGGGATGTTAGGCAGGTGTGCTCCAAACTGTCTGTGACTTTAAAAAGGCTCCCTTGAGCCACTGGGCTGACGAGCTCTGGAGCAGGCACCAGCATGCCAGTGAAGAGGTATTGAAACCAGATGATTAATGGCAGCATTTCCAGCACCCCGCAAATGTGCTTTATTTGTTCTCTGCTGAAGAAGGGATTAACCCAGAAACACATGTGTCCAGAGATGCACAGCAAAGGCTGCACCTATTTAGAGGTGAAATATTTAAAAGTAACAGAGTTCGTTTTTTGAGGAAACTACATTTACCATGATGCAATGGGGCTGATTATTTGCTGGGATGTTAGGCAGGTGTGCTCCAAACTGTCTGTGACTTTAAAAAGGCTCCCTTGAGCCACTGGGCTGACGAGCTCTGGAGCAGGCACCAGCATGCCAGTGAAGAGGTATTGAAACCAGATGATTAATGGCAGCATTTCCAGCACCCCGCAAATGTGCTTTATTTGTTCTCTGCTGAAGAAGGGATTAACCCAGAAACACATGTGTCCAGAGATGCACAGCAAAGGCTGCACCTATTTAGAGGTGAAATATTTAAAAGTAACAGAGTTCGTTTTTTGAGGAAACTACATTTACCATGATGCAATGGGGCTGATTATTTGCTGGGATGTTAGGCAGGTGTGCTCCAAACTGTCTGTGACTTTAAAAAGGCTCCCTTGAGCCACTGGGCTGACGAGCTCTGGAGCAGGCACCAGCATGCCAGTGAAGAGGTATTGAAACCAGATGATTAATGGCAGCATTTCCAGCACCCCGCAAATGTGCTTTATTTGTTCTCTGCTGAAGAAGGGATTAACCCAGAAACACATGTGTCCAGAGATGCACAGCAAAGGCTGCACCTATTTAGAGGTGAAATATTTAAAAGTAACAGAGTTCGTTTTTTGAGGAAACTACATTTACCATGATGCAATGGGGCTGATTATTTGCTGGGATGTTAGGCAGGTGTGCTCCAAACTGTCTGGGACCTCCTGACCCTATTAACCTGCCTTGAAAGGTCCTGGCCCAAGCTAATGGTTACTTTATTTTTCAATGCCAAATTATGTTCTCTTTGGTGGGGTTTTAGGGTCGGTACGTTCTTATCACATAAGAGGTACACTTCAGTGGAAGCTGGGGAGCAGGGGCCAGGGGGTTACTCACTTGTCCTACAAATGTCTCAGGACCTCTAACCTCCCACATTTTCCTGTTAAAATGGCACCCTTACTTCTTGGGCCCCTTATCCCTGGGCAGTATAGCACCTGCTCCTAGTTGGTATTAATGGTATTAGGGGGGGGGACTAGGGGCTCAGACTAATGCAGCAAGGAGCTTGTCAATAGAGGCCCTGGAGAAGGAGGCCTCATTGGCACAGCCTCTGGCAGCTGGGCAGACAAAACTGATACCAACTTGTTGGCTTACTCTGTCCTCCCCAAACAAGCCAAAATGGGGTCAAGTTTGTTATTAGGAGCTCCAGTAGTTTGCTTCAGATGGCATCCAAGATGTCCTTAAATTTGACCCTTTCTTCTGTACTTTCCTCCAGAGAAATGAGCAAGGATGACAAACCAGACTTCTTAGAAACCGCCTCGCCATTTGTTCTGTTTTTTGCACCTGCTTTGCCCCAGGGTTTTGCTTTGTGGTGAAGTTCATGTGATGACCCCTCCAATATTACATTAGATGAGGCTTGCGCCAGGGCCCTAAGTGAGCAAGTCATTGACAGTGGAGGAATGGTTGTAACCACAACAGTGTATAATTGGATTTTCTGAAAAGGCTGTAGTTAAAATTTCTTGGGATTGATTCAAAATCCCAGACTGTGAATACCGTCAAACAATATAAAGGTTTCCTTAGCAGTTCTCTTCAAATTGAGCATTTGTCAGTTAATCACCAGGGTAAGTTGAAATACGAACTTTCTGAAAGGTAAGATGAGCAATCACAACTGAAACCGTGGAGGGCTGGTGTTTAGAGCTAACAGCATCAGTACCAATGGTGTAATAACCTCCAGTATCAAGCCTCAAGTATTGCTTAAGTGCCTCCTTTCCATGTAAGTGGTAATAGGCATCTTGAAAAACTACAAACTGCAAGTCCGACAAGATCTGTGATAAACATTCCATGCAGAATGATTTCATAAAGGGTTCAGGTCTAAAAGACTGAAGCTCTGCATACGTCCGAGGCCTTCATGGGCACAAGAGTACTTGAAGATAAATTACTAAAGTATTCCCCCCTCCCCCGCGTGGCGAAGGTTTGAATGGTCATTAAAAGAGGTTTATGAGCTTCCTCCAGACTTTCAGTAGAGGGCGTCTGACCTTTTGGGAGGACACGGAGGTACATAGTGATAAAGTGCAGTCTTTTGGGATATCTGAGCGCTCAATTGTCTTGGCTAAGTGTTCAGTGATATTGAAAAGAGGACAACCTCCCAAAAAAGGATACCGAAACAAACTATTTGTATCCCAAACGGAAAGGCCCCTCTCTTTTGATAGTTGGGAATACTGTGTTAGAGAAGATGAGACTTCCTTGGTTTTAAAATCAACTCACCCCTGATGTAGATGTAGACTGCTACCCATAAGACTGTTCTCCATCTTTAAAAGCATTAAAGGTCCGAAAAAGTTTGTAGAAGCCTAACCTTTGGAGGACTGTAGTTATTAAATTCACTGAATTTGCAATTCAGTGAATTCAAGAGCTCCCCTCTAGATGGAACAAATGTTTTACCATCGAAAGGTTCAAGTATACAATTTGATCTAAAAGTCACTGTGCAAAGAGAAAGCATTAAAAAGCCAAGCAGGAAGTCTCATGTGCAAGGTTTATGCCTAAAGCTATTTTCTACCTTTTCTTTTGTTTATATGTATCAGTTGCAAGCTGCTTCCTTTACCTCCAAATTTCTATCCTGCTTCCATGCACTACGTTCTGGCATCTTCTGTAACTGGATGGTTTTGCACGTTGTAATATACCATTGCAGATTTTGGATTGAGCTGCCATCAGGAAAGAGATTCATTCTGCTAAGAATTTTTCCTCTTCTACCCATGCTCATGCTTTCACCTACTCATTTGAAACTAGATGAAAATGTGATAACAGCAGATTCAGGTGTCAAATTGTCCATGATATCTTTGGGTTTCTCGTTCCAAAGCACTGGAAATAGAACAAGGAATGCGACCTATTCAAACCAAAGATGGGCTGTTTTGACATAGGAATTTGTGCCAAGTAAAGGCTTCACAGGTGCAGAAGACCTAATAGACAGCCTTTAAAGAGAATACAAGTCTCTAAAGTCTACCCAGTATAGTTATGCACAGCATTTTTCTTAGTGTGGTTCCAGACTCGCCCTGTGTGTCCATAACAGGTACACAGGGAGGTTGACAGAGGTACCAGTGGCAATTTCCTCGTACTTTTCACTGAGGAGACCATTAAAACATTTCATTTCCGATTGTCATCTAACAAGAAGACACAAGACTTTGATATCCATATTCAAGACGACGCAAATTATTACTTACAAAACTAATTTAATTAATACAAGGTTACAAAGAAAGGCTACATGCTTTAAATCAACTATGGTAGAATAACATTTGCTCTAAAGTATGGTCTTCAATCTAAGAAATCAGGCTTCTGGAGCTAATGAACTCTCTTCTTGTCCAATTTTTCATGATTAAATCCCCAATGATTTGATTTAAAATAAAAACTAATGGAAATAAACGATTTAGTTGAGTCATAACCAATGTCCATATTTACTCACTTTCACAGTGTTTTGTGGGCTGGTCAATTTTAAGGGCCTGAGCATCTGGTCCTTGTAAAAGTTCAACATGTGTACAAGTCAACGTGCATACACAAACACCAGTGCTTAGTTTGAGCTGGTAGTTGCAGATGGCACCCATTGGCACTCTACTAAGCACCCACACTTATTTTAACTCATCATATTTTGATCTAGAGCAAGTGTGTGAACAACAAACAAGGTAGAAAGAATAAGAGAAGAACAGGAAAAATGTGACAAAGGCACATACAGGCAACTGCAAGAGTGACAAAGAATCAGAAAGGGTCTGGTGATGAATTAAAGAGGCATGAAGTGGAATCAAGACTAGTAGCCTTAAGTATTGGACATGCCAGCATTCAATAGCACAGACAGCAAGTCTCGGAGCAAAACTTTGGGCCCTTTCACTTATTCTTTTACAAATTAAGCAATGACACAAAATCTCTCAGACCTTGGCAATAAAATGTTATTCTTAATAAATGAAGAACTAGTTCATCAAGAGCCCGGTCTGATAAATGTTACTGCCCCAGTGCCATTTCAGTCTGTTCTTATGTTTGAAAGTAAGCACACATTTCTCCAGAAGGCACTGGTAAAGTAAAGGAGCCTTTACTGGTGAGTGGAAGTACCAGAGTCAAAGAAGGCCAGGAAGAACCTGTGCTTGTATTGTTAAAATCTAACCTCAAACCCCAGAGGACTGGGCAATACTTTGTTAGTCTAGAAGGCTGGATTGCCTGTTCGACATCTGGAGGATGAGTATAATAAAACACTCATTAAAAGTTAAGTGATGAGCCTAAATTTTCAAGAGAAAAAACAGATAAAAGCTTTCAAACATTCCTAATAAGTGTGATATGAAGAAAGCGATCAGTTGACCTAGAGAAAATAACCCACTTAATTACATTTCTCCTCTGTCAGTAATGTGTATAGGCTCTAAAAAAAAAAGTACAGCAGGTTGGATTGCAACTTAGGCAAGTGTCTGGTACCAATGTGAATCCAGGCACTAATTTGCATATTTTTTCCTGTCTTGTCCTGGTTTTTAAGTAGATGAACTAAAGAATGGACCATTAAATACAGGTTCTTACGCTGGCTTGGGTATCAGTTTAATTTCAAGAACCTTTCTATACACACTTTGTGGTGCACCTTATCTTAAAAAGCGGCAGGGTGAGCATTTTTTCCAAATGCTCAGTGCAGCCACGAGGACCAAAATCAACTATATCATCAAAGTGGTGCCAGGATAAGGGTAGGAAACAGAATCAATCTTGGAATGAATATCTTTAGATAAACACCTATGAACATTCTTAGGGAATTTGGCTCTAGTTGCCTCAATCACACGGTTCAGACATTACTCGTGACAAGTTTTTAATACCTTTTGTTATACGGTTCCTACTAAGAAAACAGGACTGCGTATTTAGGATGGCCGAACTTCAGAATGTGGGAAGCTAAGTCCGTCCACACTGTTGGAAACCGCCGGCCCAACTCCTGGATAACTCACAAAAACTCACCTACACCCACCAACCCCGCCAGGGTAAAAGATGGTTACGGCAACTTGCACATAACACTGACTCCTAAAGGAAGCAGTGGAAACAGATCTCACCCTTTTGATGAAACAAAGAAAAGTGACCAGCATAATGAGTGTGGTAAAGATAATGAACAATCCAATAATGTTAAAGGAGTTCTAGAGGTGCCTACATAACCGTAAGACTATAATGACAACACTACACAGCAGGTGTACCCCTCTGCCGGGCCCGATCTGTAGGATTAGCTTCTGCCCCATACCTGGAAATGGTGTCAGGAGTCAGCCTGCAGTGTAGATGGCAATTCTCTCTGGAAGCTGGCAGATTAGCACCAGCAGAGCTAAAGTCTCACATAGTGTTCGTTCCAGGATAGTCACGGCTGGAATGCACTGACTTCCGGATCAGTGCAACATTTATATAATAAAATCACACTGTGTTAGAAGCACAGGTCTGAGGGAATACATAAGCTGTCTCCTAACCGAGCAACACAAGCACTTGGATATCTTGTACTGTGTTCCTAGCCTTGGACAGAATGACTGATTACATGTCATGCAAAAGCTAACTAAAACAAGCAATTTGTATAATATATTACTAGAATATCATCATGCAGACGAAATGAAATGGTGTGTAAAATGTCATTGCTAAAAGCGAAGCAGCTAAAACGAGAAAAATCTGCAATATGACATGAAGCTAAGAAAACAAGGGAACCAACTCGTGTCCAAGAGGTCCTCACAACATCTTTCAACTAAATTCAGCAGTTTCAATTCCTCCATAAAATCCACAGATGCACCTTTACTACCCATACTTTTTATGACAGATAAGATACAATTTCTCAGCAACTCTAAATAACTTCCATCTTACTTCAGTGTGGTTTCTCAACATGTTACACAGGCTTTATGCGGGTCACCAAGAACAGCTTACGCTACTGAATGCATCGTCAAGAGTACTGCGTGGTAATAGAGAATGAAAAATGTTCTGTTGTTTTAAGATGTGAAGACAGTGAGAAAAACAGCATCACTCAATATGCTGAAAAGCCATTTGTTCTAGTTGCCAGCCAGAAAAAACTGGGCCTGGCTTATATGGTTGCTCCCTACATTTTGGGTGCAATGGGGCTGCTCATGTAAGTGAAAGACCGCACACACATAAATCAACAGGGCTCTTTGAGACGCTTTTTGGTCCTAACTGTGGTGGACAAGGGCTTTTAGAGTCATTTGGTAAAGAGGAAAAACGGGGATAAAATACACACAATTCCAATAATCCAAAAGGGATACAGGTTAGAATGACAAAAGAAACTTAGTTTATCTAGAAATTACAGGAAGAAAATGAGGAGATGCATGTATGATAAAGAAGAAGGCGTAGAAGACTTCAATGTAATATTCTACATTTAACTATCAAGGAAGATTGATGCATGGTCACATAGCTGCTATGAAAGATTACCTTATTAAGGGACAAATAAATTAACAATTTAGTACAAAAAATAATTTTCAATGTTAACCAATTTCCCAGAAAGGGAACACCGAAATTTCTATTGCAGCAGCCAGTCAATCTTCTGAAACAGGTGCTGGGATTATCTGCTCATCAATTTTAGTATGCCTTGCTTCTTTTCTAACTAAAGATCTAGGATGAATATACATCCTTTGTTATTTGTCTAGGGTAATAACAAAGTCTGACAAAATAAACAGACTATGATCTGCATCAAAACCATACTATCACTGCATCTGCCTTTGTGTTTGTCTTCCATCAAGGCAGACTAAAATGTTAAAAAAGCCCAAAGTGACGCCCTTAGACTTAGCAAGGATTTGAACAAGAAATAACACATTGTTTCTCTCAGAAGAGTCCTCCAATAACTGCCAGCGAGGGACAGAATTTACTTTAAGTTCACATGTGTAAGCGAAATGTAGAAACAATATAGCCCATATTACTCTGTCAACAATATTTTTCTCATTCATGCTCTCATGGGCCTTTCGCAGCTCAATACGATATGTGTCCAAAGAGTTAAGCTTAAATGCAATAGAGTGGAAAGGGGGGCAGTGGTTTAACAATTTGTGACCTATGCAATGAAGTGTATTTCTTGTCTGTACAACTGGACTGGCTCCCATCTATCCCACATTCTGGAAAGCTCTCCTTCAGGTATTAAGATGACTGTTGCAAAGAGATCCTTGTGGAGAATGCAATTAAAGACAGATAAACAAAGGAAGAAATTACTTTAGGGCCAGGCTCCCGGTCCTTATTTTCTGCATGTTTGTGTGGAGAATGGATAATTTATTTTCTATTGCGCACTGGATGCAAAATGCCACCAGACAAAACAATTTCAGCATGCTGACTGGCAAGCATGCCAAGGAAAAATATTTAACATTATACTTTATAACACAAGACCTTCTGATATTAGTAAGCGTAATGATGAGATGCAGTAACCAACAATGCTAATCTGGGAGTTGAGGGTAGATTTTCTCACTACTGCAAAATAAATTATTAAACATGGCTGATAGCCACATTGTGTTGACTTGGCTTTAAGCAGAGAGAAAATGACTGCTCTGATGAGTCAACTGTTGAGGAAGAGCTACTGGATCATAGAGGTGGTTGGTTACTACTTCTAATTACTGATAATGACTCTTACTGTGGCTCATAAGCAAAGTACACAAAATGTAATAGTAACAATGTGTCAGCATTGCAAATCTGCAGAAGCTACAGTGACATTAGAGTCCAGCATTATGGAATTAAGCACCTTACCAGTCCACAGAACAAAGCTTCTGGAGAAGAAAAAAAAAAAGACATAAACAAAACAGAGGGCACAGTAGAAAGATAACTTGTGGAAGCCCTTACAGCCACATACCTTACTGCATATCCACATTTCCTCAGCTACTGAAGTTTTTACCTCTCAAGCTACTGACTGCCTCTACACAATCTTGTCAATGGCAGGTCTTGTACTCCTTCCGCAATGTGCAACATTAGTCGTTTGGCTGTGCTCGCCCACCCCGCAGGACTGTGGTAGGGGACTTCTACAGAGCATTCAGAGTTTTCAGATTGCTTCTATCTTTTGCCCAGTAAGGTCTTGGCCTTTCACTTACCTCGCACCAAGCCCAATCCCAGAGTCAGTGGTACAACGCCACTTAGCCCGCTCTCCTTTGGTATCTGAGGGGATCGGGCACACAGCAGGAAATGAGTGCCAGCCTCATAGGGGGCGGGCTGCAAAGTGTGTTGTGGTTTTCAAGGGCGGGGGGCTAACCCATTTTTTCTGAATTCTCTGAAGGTATAGAGGGACGCCCATGCAGCCGTTTGGCAAATGTCAGGGCATGCACTACGCATGCTAAAAGCAGTAGTAGCGGCTTTGGCGCAAGCAGAATGAGCATGCAGTCCTTCTATAGGCTGCTTTTTTTACTAACGCGTAGAAGACCTGGTTCAGTGGGAGACAGACCTCTTCTGCACCTTCTCGTCTTCTTCTCGTTCCAGAGAACTCATCAAGGAGCTGATCATCCACCTGATAAATGTAAAAGCTTGGTGCTCCTTTGGGGTCCAAGCTTTGGAGTCTCTCCTCCTCAAAGTGGTACGGCAGAGCATAGAACGCTGGTAAGGTGATGTTTTGATCAATGTGCAATGGTGTTACAACTTTAGGAAAGAAAGATGCCCACTTCCACCAATCCAGCTTGTCCAAGAAGATGGTGGCGTACGGCAGTTTGGCACAGGGAGACTGAAGCTCACTCACATTCTGCACCAATGTTATGTTAGATGAACACAGTCTTTTGGGTAAGAAACTGCCAAGGGACAGCTTTGAAGCGGTTCAAAGGAAGTGTGCATCAGAAATGTGAGGACTAAGTTAAGACCCCACTGTGGCATGACAAAATGAGATGGAAGAAACAAATGTTGGAACCCTATCAAAAAGCTTCTAACTGAAATGTAAACAATGAGGGCTGATCATGCAAAAGGATGAAAGAGCTCAAAGGTACCCTTTACCTGCGACCAGAGCAAAGCCTTGCAGGGCTAAGGATAAAAACAACAAAACCACCAGCAATTTTGCCTGTAGGGAGGTCTACCTGCAGAGTAATGTGCCAAACCACAAATTTGTTCCAACAACAGGTGTCTACAGTTTTTGTGGAAGGACACCTGGCTGCAAAGATTATATCAACCACCTCCGGAGGAACGTGTTCAGCTGACTCCATTCAACCTGCAGGGTGGAGATTATGAAGGCCCTGGTGAAAAACCCTGCCCTACTGCGACAGCTGATCCTCCAGGAAAGGCAACCCGACCAGAAGACAGATGTTCAAGCCCAGGAATTAAGGACACCATACTGCCCATGGCTCCAGGTAACTCTGCCATTTGTAATCTGCTAAACGCCGACAACTGAGCTCATCCGCCCTGGCATTGAGTGATCCTGCCAGGTAGTTCACCACCAAGAAAATTCTGCCCCTTCCAGAGGTGAAGGGTGTCTTTGCAATGGTCTGTAACCCCCCCCCTCCCCTGTTTGTTACAGTACCACATGTGGTGGTGTTGCCCATGAACATGTGCATCAGCCTCCTCTCGACGACCTTCAATGCCAAGCGGATAACTCTCAGCTTCAGAAGGTTGATATGAAGCTGGAACTCCGCCACAGACAAGAGTCCTCTGATCTCACCCTCTTTTAAATGGCCACCCCAAGCCAGGAGCAATGCGTTGGTCACCACTGTCACCACCGCTGGCAATCACTGTCCAGAACCACCACTTTTGCAGTCTCCTCAGAAATATGAACGTGGTCGGAGAAATCCCTTTATGTTGGGCCCACTGAGACTTCAGATACTACTGCAACTTCAGATCCTATTCCAGGCCCACATATGCTATCTAGTGTGTTTGACCAGCAAGATGCAGGAGGACATTAGCCCCACAGCCTCAAAGTCAACCTCACTGAAAATTCCAAGCCAGAGGTTGAAAGATTGGGATCATAGCCTAAATGTCCTCTATCCCTTTCTGAGGAAAAGGTACAGAACCAAACTGTGTTCAAAATGGCTCTGATGAAGGAGAGCGTCTGAGAAGTTAATCACTGTCTGAAGGTGACTGACGAGTGCTGTGGTGAGCTCACCTTCGACAGCCAGTGAGGTAGTGGGAAGACCCGAAACCTGGCTTCCGGATTTGGACCAGTCGCATCATGGAGACTTCAGGTGCTTGGCGATATAAAGTTTCGCATTGCAGTCTTAAATGGCCTTCAGGTTCATCAATGCTAAATCACTGCAGGCCTCAGAGCCGTAACTTGACTTCAGGTACCAAAGACAACGTTGATGAGGATCTGTCATACGGATTTGTTTGCAACAGTCCTTACAGGGCTTGAAACTTGACATTTTGGGAAGTATTTCCCTTGAACACAAAAAATGGCAAGATTTTGAAGAGGTAAGGGTCTTCAAAAAACAAGTGATAGCTCTGGATCTGCTTCATGAGGTGCATAAAGAAAGGAACTGACATCAGCATGCAGGCATGGTGCCTATATAGGCTCTGCATGCCATTTTCAGAAAGGCATAAGTGCAGCCCTGCTGACAAGACATACCGCTGCCCAGAGGTACTGCTGAAAAGTTTGGTAATTCAGTCTAATGCCTGAAGAATATTCAGAAGGTAAAGAATCTGCAGCTAGAAGTCTCTATCAGAAATCATCATCAATACTCTGTAGCAGCACAGCAGCAAATGAAAGCTGGAAGTAGTGAGAGGGAGAGCATGGCACAGCACAGCAGTCTGGAAGGCAGAAACCTGAGTCAGTTTGATGAATACTAGAAAAGCTAGATAAGAAGAAATGTTGAGTCAGTCTAGGGAAAACGAAGGCCAGCTACTGCCCGATTTGGAGGTGGAGATGGACGTTTTAGGGTGGTGATAATTGTGCAGAGTGTTTTTTCTAATTACTGCTGTTAGAAATTGGGTTTCTGGTTGGCAGAGGTATGCACCCTGCCCAAGCAGGAACCACAATCCTAGTCAGGATGAGTCAGATACATACTCTAAATTAACCTGTGTTCGCCCTCTGGTAGTTTGGCATAGAGCAGGTAGGCAATCTTAATTAAAAAAGGTAATGTGTAAGGTATTGGTGCAACACTTAAAACAGTAAAACAGTGGAGACACCACACAAAAAGATACAGCATCTGGTTAGAAAAATAAAGATTCATTTAATGAACAAAACAAGACCAAAGCGACAAATATCCAATAAGTTGAAGTTGAGATATGAATTTTTGAAGAATAAATGTGACCGTAGTGCTTAGAAACAAAGGGCAAACCGGGCCTATCTGGTCGTGTTAAATCAGGTCAAATCTGAAAGCCAGGCTGGACGAGCTGGAGCATGTGGCCAGCCTTAGCCCACTGAAATCAGTATCGGGGTCGCGTCGTTGTCGAGCAAGAATTCGAGGAGTAGCTGAGTCGATGTGTAATCTTTGATCCTGGCGATGTAGGTGATGTGTCGGCTCCGAACTATGCAATCTGAGATGCAATGCTGCTGAACCCCTTAGGTGGAGGCGTTGCATCATCGTCGAGCTGTGCAGCCGGCGATGTGATGTCTCCTGAAGCAGCAATGCGACTGGCATTGAAAGAGATGTGTCAGTTCCGACCGGCGCAATGACTGCGATGAGTGGATTTTGGTAGCTGAAGTGCTTTATATCCACTTTCAAGGACCTAGGACTGGATTGGCACCACTTGGCAGAGTAAACCCTGCAGCAAGCAAAGTCCAGGTGATGTTGCAGGTTGTGTTGGAAGTGTTTTGTGTCTCTAAGACTTCAGAAGAACTGGAGGAAAGCCAGCAAGCCCTTGGAGTCACTCTGGGTTCAAGTGAGATGGTCCTTCCTCAGTAGTACAGCACAGTAGAAAAGCAGTTATTACACAGTAGCAGTCCTGAGTGGCAGTCATTGTAGCAGCCCAGCTGTCCTCCTTCCTGGTCGAGTTCTTCAAAGGTCCAGAAGTGTTCTGATTTGGTAGGGTCAGATGTCCAGTTCTCATACCTAGTTGTGCCTTTGAAGTGGGGGTGACTTCAAAGAGGGGTCTATGAAGTGGAGAGGTCTTACCTTCCTGCCCTGGCTCCGGACTCACTACAGAGGTTAAGCAGTCATTTATGTGGGAGTCAGGTCGGTCAGCTCCTCCCTCCAATTCTGCCAGGATGACTCATCAACATGCACGATGACTCTAACATGCAGATGGCCCCTCAGTCACACCTAACTTTCCTTTGTCTGAAGCTTTCTAGAGTGAATGCAGGTAACCAGCTGTCACACCTGCCGTGCCATGTATTGGAGAGAGGCTGAGGGCAAACAGGGTTAAGTTTAGGAAAATGCCAACTTTCTAAAAGTGGCATTTTCAAAATTGTAATAGCAAATCTGACTTTACCATTAAGGAGGACGTATCATTACAATTTCAGAGATACTAAACATGATGGGTCTACTCCTTCTCAATCAGGAATTACACTTTATTAAATGTAATAAGGAAACCCCAGTGTTTGCCTATGAGTGGGGTAGGCATCACAGTAGTGAAAAACTAATCTGGGAGTTTTTCCACTATCAGGACCTGGCTATGTCCTGCCTTTTGATTACATAGTACCGTGCCATGTGGGCAACTATGGATTACCTTAGGGGTGAATTACATGTAACAAAAGGGGAGTTTAAGGCTTGGCAAGGGGTCTTAAATGCTAAGTCGACATGACAGTCACGCTGCACACACAGGTTCTGCAGTGGCAGGCCTGAGACATGTTTACAGGATTACTTAGGTGGGTGGCACAATCAGTGCTGCAGGTCCGCTACTAGCATCTAATTTACTTGCCCTGAGCACATATAGTGGACTTTGCTAGGGACTTATAAGTAAATTAAATATGTGAATTGAGGAAACACAAATGTTACCATGTTTTAGGGGAGGGAGCATGTGCACTTTAGCACTGGTTAGCAGTGGTAGAGTGCCCAGAGTCCTAAGACCAACAAAAACAGATCAGCAAAATTGAGGCAAAGCAGGCAAAAGGTTTTTGGGGAGGAGCGCCCTAAGGCTGACAGGTCTAACAGTGCTTTAAAGTGGCAGGAGGGAAAAATATTTGTTCAAAATAACCGATTAACTGCCCAAATATCTAAGAAACTAAGACTGCATAGCTGTAGAGAAGTAATATCAAACGCAGGCTAGTGGGTGAAGTCAGTCCTAATAATATTAAAACTCTTATCTCCATATGATACACAAGACACTAGAAATGCTGAGAAGTAAAAGAACTGGACTCGAGAGAACAGATAAAGGATGTGGAGTATTCCCCAAAATATGTACATATCCAATCAGATTACCCAAGAGAGGCTAAGAATATACATCTTAAAAACAAAAGAAAGATGCACAGAGACAGTGGGAATGTAAGAGAGAGGCCTACATGGGGGAACAAAGCAAAAGTACAAAAAAATGACACTTTGAAACCAGAAAGAGCAGTACTGGCAGAGCCCAGAAAGTCAGATGAGGGAGAAAAAGATATAAACCTTAAAGAATAAGACTGTGCCCAGAAGCCCAACAACAGAATAAAATGCTGAAGGAGAGGCAGAACACAGAGTCAACAGAAAATTAGGAGCTGCCCCATTATCTTGAAAATAGAATGGAAGTGGAGAATCCACCAGAAGAACTGACTACAAATCTGAGTATTTTACACAAGAAGAGAGAGAATTTAATTATGATTTTGAAATATTGAAACCAGGAAACGATTTAAAAGAGGAAAACAGAGAATGTAGAAATTTTGATCAGCAGCAGTAACATCTAACAAACATATGTCTGGTCATTAAGGAAACTGCAGAAAAAGGAAATGGAAGCATATCAGGCCACGCAGTTAGAGAATATGTGCACAGTCAAATTACAGAGTGAGAATATCAGAGAAAGGAAGCTGGCACTAGATGATATGAAAAACAAAAGGGTCAAAAGCAGGGAGCAGTCTCCGTCTAATGTCTACAAATCCTGCTCCAGCACTAAAGTCACTGAATCAAAATTTGAAGGAAAAAGGCTATACACTAACACCCCATAGGGGCATCCTACAGGCCATAGCACGTCTCAACCAAAGTCTGAAGAAATAGGATCACATCACCCTCATCTTCACGAAATGCTATTGGATCCCCTTGTCGGCCTTTTCCAATTTGTGGTTAAGATCATGTTGGGGTGAGATCAGTAGGCTTTATACCTAGAAGGAAACCTGCCATCCAAACCCATTTTGTTTACTGAAGCTATCTCCTGCCTTCAGAAGGAAAATGCGCCTGGGCTTATACGATTTTTAGATGCTGAGAAAGCATTTGATCTGGTGAAATTGAATTTTCTGTAGGAAGTCTTCAGGAGAATAAAAACACCCCCTTAGTTCATTAGGCCTATCTTACAACCATATTGTGGTGCACACTTCAAATTAAAAATGAATGGTACAATGGCAAAGGCTGTATAAGTTAGTTGTAGGACGAGGCAGTTGTGCCTCCTTTACTGTTTGCTCTGTATGCGGAACCTTTTACATTAAAAACCTGCTCAGAAAAGAATATAAAGAGCTCTCTCCAAGGAGACTGTAAGATAAAAATCGCGATATGGATTAACAAACAGATTTTTCAAAGAACTAACTGGCATATTCACCAGATTTACCTGCTTAAAAAAATAAATAAAGAAACAGTAGGATAAGCTGTGCAAAGGTGTGCCAGATAAATCTTTGCAAAAGATGAGCTTCATCGTATATAGCTGCATCTTTAGAATGTCTTAAAAAGGGTGATAGCACCAAAGTGTAAACAAAGAATGCTATGGTAAGAAAAAAAATGGGATGAAAGTATATGTTTTTAAATATGGGCATCCAAAGTATTTTTAAAAAGTATGTTACAAAATGATCAAACATATCAAAATCATCAGAAAAATTGTTACATTTCTATATATTCCTAAACTTGACGACTAAGCCCAATATGGGACAATCCTGTACCAGGTCTGAATTGAGGGAGGAAGGTGAGGTGTGATCTTAAAGTGGTATTTATCAATTGAGACTTCTGATTAATGAAACTGAGTTCAAGGTTTTCTCGTACATAACAGAATACCCACAATTACAGAACTGGGAAGGTTCAAATAATCAGGCATTTGGTGACATATGCTCAACACGGGGATTGAAGAATTTAGGCAAACACTTCTCCAGGATGGAAGATTTTAAACAAGGAGAAAGATTAATTTAAATAGTTAATTGAAAAATATTCTGATGCCCAGACAGAAAAAGCGATAGGACAAGGAGGCAAGAAAATAAACAGTTTAACCAGAAGATCAAATACCAGAGTATGTCAAATTTTATTAGGGAAGAATTCAGACCTGGTTCCCAAAATTCAATACAATATGGACTGCACTACTAAGTCAGAGGGATCTGGAAGGAAACAATTACAGCAATGTTGGTAGAACGTTTAGAAGGCATTATCTAAGCTATGACCAAGTTACAGTTTGGGAATAAAACTTCATTAATAGGCCGACATCTGAATTACAAAGACAAGTGAAATAAAAATAGATGACATCAGATAGACTGAGACACTGATAAAGAGAAATCGTATTCTGAAAGAATGGATGGATAGTAAACCCCTAGAAATAGAGGAGTGAAAGGGTACAGAATTGGAATTGGTGATCCAGGAAAACTCCTACAAGCATGCGGGTATCTTGGAGAATAAACAAACTTTTGGGGTCCTATGTTGCGCTGTGTCCTTATATGGGATAAGCAGAAGGTTGTTTTGATCTAGAACGGTACACACTCAACAACACATTGTTCAGCATGTGCAGTTAATACAAGGTAATAATTGACTGTGACAAAAAAAGCTAAAGGACTTAAATATGCCAGGAAGAGAAATTTATCAAAGAAAACAAAATTGTTATTGTCTTGAAATGTGAATGTGTTTCAGAAATACATAGCATACATTTTTATTTCCAAAACTGTACTATTCCATCACACCAGTAATAAACAGAATGTGAACATGCTGGAAGAGGGAAAGAAATAAAATAAAAACATAAGATAGAACAGCCTCCTTAAGGCAAAAAGACAACTGGATCAGAGGATTAGACCTTCGGTAATAGGGTGTCAAAGCACACCTTGCCTCAGAAACAGAATAAAGTGGCATTTTGTATTTTGAGGCCAAGATAAAACTATAGAATAAATGGAGTATATTATGAATAGTCATGGGGAAGCTTTGAATCTTCTAAAAATGTTCTGTCTGCACTTTTTAACTAGTCTAAAAGTTTAAATGACATACCAACACATTACCAACACTTTAAGAAAGCATACTGTAGCATCAAATCTTTCAATTGACGTTAATGATGGTAGTAAAGCCCTTGTTTTAAATTATCAGAGTGTGGATGCCTTTCATTACTAATAACTTATTTTACTAATGTAAGAAATGTAACAGTGAGTGGCTTTTACTGTAAAGCTAGTAAAAATACATGCATAATAGTATAAATTGCAGGTCTACAACTCTGAAACAGTATTAATAGGATTTAAGTAAAGATAACGCATGCGTATGAAACAAACTAAATGAACAACAGGGTGTTGCACCCTAAAACTGAGAACTGAGTGAAATGGATTTAATGACAAAATGGAAGAACCACAGTAACTCATGTTTGTTTCAGTTGAGTCCTACCACAGTTCATGGTCCTAGTTATGAGAGAGCTAATTAAGAGTAAATTAAATCTATCCAACCATGAACCACGTCCACTGAGTTAACACTATAACCTGATTGGTTTACTACTAAATGTTACGAATTGAAATCACCTTTAATAACAAACAGAAGCAAGAATAGTAATATAGGCAAATAAGTATTAAGTAAAGAAATTGTTAAGATACATTTTAGTATACCTGTATTTTAAGGGATGGATTAAGAGAGGGTGAAAACTTACCTGCTGTGAGTGATGCGGTGGCTGCGTTAAGCCGTTGGGTGCAGGATGGCCTGGAACCTGCGTCTACCGAAAAATAAAAGACAAAAAACAGAGTAAGAACACGACAACAACTAGGGACTGTGTTGCAGAACCGACGTTTCCTAGAGTCAGCTACAGGAAGGTTTTCAGACAGGTAAACAGTTTTGAAGATTTACAAAAATTTCAATCTCATTTCCATGATAGTGCAGTTTTACAGCCAAAGTGACATAATGGTATTTTCAGATTAGGCATGACATGCTCGGAACATACCAATGCTAGAAGAAGAATTTATCAACACTTTGTTAAAATGTTTTTAGTCTTTCAATATCATTAAGGGTAGCTGTTTTGTTTAGGCCATTTGACAGTCTTGGCTTACTCAATACCTTCGCTTTTATGCTGTCTTTTGTTTTTTCTTCTCTCACTCGACCCCTTAACAAGATTTCAATTATGTTTCCTTGTGAAGAGGTAATAGGACTTTGCAGCACAATATTCCAAAATGGGAGGATGAAATGGTATCTGATTTTGAAGATTTAAACACTTGAGAATTATTGGGAGAGAAAATTTATTTTTTTGCTACAGCAATGTATTGTTTATGTTTTTCCTGGTTTAGAAAGCGAAAGCAGGTGGGCAAAAATTGAGCCTATATATATATAACATATTTTAATTAACAGATTGATAAACATATATTTACCTTATTGCAAGATGACAGTTACAATTATTAAAGAAGCTTCTTAACATATTGTCAAGTGACGGCTTTACAGATTCCAGTGAAACCAGCACTACCCAATATTGTAACAGCCACATCATTACATTCCTGAGAGGAAGCAGGAGAACAAGTTTTTATATATTGTTTTTTAATAACATAATAAATTGAAAAACTACACCAATAGCTAACTGAAATAAATAGATTTTTATTTGACTTCAGAACCAAGCACTACTATTTTTGCCTCATCTAAAAGATCATGTTTGGTATATACTTTAACATTAAACGGTGGGTGATTTTGGGTTTCTTTTTAAAAAAAAGTTTTTTTAAAGAAATGGTTAGAGACGATTTAGCTGGGTGGTGCCGACACACAAATGACAGTCATACTTAGGACAAGGCAACTTAAATCTCCTATCCACAACCTCACTAAAACAAACAAACCATTTCAGAGACTAAAGCCAATGACTGTCTCTCTGAACATAATGCAATGAAACTCAGTCAGACCCTCTCTGAAAAGGACAACTTACAAAGACCTAAATTAAACAAAAAACACTCTAACACAGAGGAAATGGAACCTCCCAATTAGGCAACAGAGAAAGAGTACCATACTCAGTTAAGGATGTCAACAAGAGTACAACTTGAACTGTATTCCCTAAATCTGATATTTTTTTAACAGTGATAAACCTGCAAAAGCAGACATGCGCAGGACCAGACATCAACAAGAATCTCCTATGCCGGAGGGCAACTAAACTCACTAATTGGAACCTCTCTGTAAAACTCAGCAGAAGAAGACCAATAATTGTAATGGACTGAGGTCAGTGTGATACTCTCAAATGCTACAACACCTGAAGCTCATAATCACATCCTCCTGGAATAGAGAAATTAAAAAGACTTACAAGAGCTGAGGCTGAAATCAATTATGCTGTCTCTAACACAAATGTAATGGAATCTCCAAATGTGATCACCTGTGAAACAGATAATACAGCGATCTATATCACAGATAAGAGGATCACAATCCCATTACACTTCGAAACACACGCATGAATGGATGAATCCCAGATTAAACCTCCACACAGCCCGGCATTTAAAAATCTATCTTAAAACTTCTGGTAAACCTCTTATTACTACAATACTTCATATACAATCTCAAAACATAGCTTACGTTATACAAATAATCAAGATAACTAAGTGTTCCCAAGAAGCTACTTTGCGCCACAAAATTCTTGTTCACAACTAGAAACTCTGCTACCTCCACAATGACCTCTATTAACTACTGGGAGTCAATAGAAATCTACAAGAATAGACTTAATAAAGTGTAGAACTACAAGAAAAGGACTACCAACTACAGTAACTTTAAACAAATATAGTCAGATCTGGTGGTTCTCAGATCTACAGCCGCCGTCAAATAAAGACGTCAAACCCCACATCTAAGCTTTAACTCATAATTAGATCAACAGCATTCAAATAAACACTCAAGCAATAGAGACAACATCATCTGTGACTAACCGGTATGCTGAACATCTGTAGATCAGCTGCAGCACACGACTGAAGCTCAGTAATTTAACCCCATTATTCCTCATGGAAAGTTACCCAACCAACCATTTTAAACCAATAATGAATATCCTATATTTTGATGGACTGAGAGAACAGAAAATGATGGGGAGTAGCAATTTTTCATCAGGACACAAACCACCACAAGCTCATTCAAGAGCAAAATATTCAACACTTCTAGTGCCTTGTTTAAGAAATTAAACCAAACACCATCATTCCAATCATTTTTTTTAATTATTTACCAAACACCAGCCAGCATAATTCTTTCCTAGAAGAATTCATGGAACCATTCTTCTTTAAGAACCAGGAAAGTGCTAACAATATTTTGTTAGGAAATTTCAATCTTTACTAGGGAGTCTACTCTGACACAACAGAAAACACCCCTGAAACTGTTCTAGAGGATGAGTTTCAATATACTTCCTTTCACACCATGGCAAAGGAGCGACTTTAAACATCTTATTTCCCAAGGTCAACTAGTTAGGAACCCAATGTGTAATGACTGGTCTGACCACTGAAATCTTTTAACTTCTCCTGCATAAAAACATCTTCAACAGGGCAATTCAACCCCACTAATCCAATCTACAAACCTGAAAACACTAATACAAAAAGGCTTTTGAGTAATTACAATAGGTAAATTGATCTCCAAATTAACCAATTAAAGTAAAGAACTCCGCTGAACAGTAGGAAGGAAATCAGTTACATCATTGACAATGAACCGAAACAAAAAACAGCAAACCGTACGAAATAAAAACACAAAGCTTCATTCTTTTGTAATGAGCTGACCAAAGCAAACCTAGGTCAAAAGCATTAACATATTCAACCATATAGGTAAATCACATCAATCAAAATCTTAGATTCACCTCAAATGTGAACAATGTGCCAACTTCTTTTATGGTAAAACACGAAACATAAGAGACTAAACCAAGCATAACTTGGGTAACAAACCTACCAAAGAAATACAGGTTACATAATCAAATGGGATGTTTTTAAACTTCAGGGCCAACTAAAAGAAACAGTTTTTATAATAAAACTTTTATTGAGTTTTAGCACAGTAGACATTGCTCTCAAGGTAAACACCTTGTGTACATTTCGTGGTATATAAATACGCTTTCCATATTAGTCAGCAAAGATGAAAAACCTGAACTTGATAAGCCTATCATTCTCTCCATATATTCTATCATATTTACGGGGACATCCATGTGCTGTATATATTGCTTCTTCCTTTTGTGCATACTAGACAATTTCTTTACTGTATTCTTCAAAGGAGGGAGCTTTGGTGAACCTCCAGTGTCTGGGGATATCCCTCTTAGCCAACAATGTACCCCCCTAACAGATTCCTAGCTCATCGGGATTCCTCCTAGGTCTTCCAGGATACCCTACAAAGTGATTCTAAGATTGGCTTCAATTTGTGTTCTCACCACCCAAGAAGTGAGGTGAGTATTCATGTGCAGCAGTGTTGTATAAGCGGACAAGTCTGTGCCATATGATAGAAATCCTCCTTTGGTTCCGGGAACCTGAAGCAGCTGGACAAAGGAAGTGCATGGGTCTGCCAGAGATGTAGAGCAGTGAGGTAGGCCTGGTGTAGGTATTTAAACTGAATAAGCCTGAGTCTTGCAGAAATTGCTAGAATGCGTGGAGACATACAAGTCGCTCACCAGTCTATCTTATAGGGGGCCTCCCTATTCCTCTCATTTCGCTCTCAGGGGTCCCATCTGCTAGGGAAAATGCATAACTGGGGTAATATATATTTGGCATATCGCCACTTTCCCTAAGGGTACCATGAGTAACTGTGGCTCCGGTGGCCCGTATTCTGGGACACTGACAGGTTTTTCTGATATTCGGAGCAGGCATGAGGCAATTACTGCGAGCAACAGACACATATGATAAAGATGGAGCAAATAAAGACGGAAAAGAGTGACAATGGGAGAAACCTGCAAGAGTGAGCTGAAGGGGCAGGGAGTGGCTGTAAACAGATTAAGGAGGCCTTTAGTATTAAACTTCCTCAGTATTTTGTGCTCGCACATTCAAATGCAACAGCAGAGTGTTTCAGGGGAGAGCTTGGCAGGATTTTATTTACTAATCACTGATGGTGTCGCTGTACCTGCTCCACTGAGTGACCATGTGTGTTTGTCTTTTGGGTTAGGATGAAGGCTTCTACAGCAGAGATCAGTGCTAAGCTGTCACACTCTGTCTCTGATGTACAAACGGGCAATACCTGGTGCTTTAAGTTTCACCTCTGCGTTGATAAGGTGATGGGGCAGTATAAGACGCAATGATTTGGGGGACGGCCTGGCTATGGGAGGACCACCACTGTTGCATGGTTTATCATTGAGGGGAAGCGTCACCTAGAGATCACCTCTGTGAACATATACAGGACAGGGGCAGGATAACTAAGCAGATTCTGCAGAAGTATTCCATCAGAAATCTGTGATTATCAGTGGGACTTGCTCAGACTGAGGTCAGAGAGTGCTTCCCCCACTTCTTCCAGTATGAGTGGTTGGTCCAAAGCGTCAAGTTATTTTGCAGTGAGTTCGGCATCGGTATGTCCACGACCAATGGGGATTCGGTCTCAACCTCCAGGCAGGTATGTTTTGCATATAGGGCCTTGTAGTACTGCGAGAAGGCAGTTGCGATCCCAGAGGACGTCTCCACCACCATCCTGGTCCTGTCCACAACATGAGTCACCATTCTGGTTTCTGTTTCCTTGGTGGGCAGCCAATACAGACGTTTGTCTGAACTGTCTCCCAATTCATAAACACGACGGGTGGAGGCCACCCAGCAGTGATGGGCCTCCTCCAGGCAAAGCTATCGTACGGAGGCTGTATCTAGTGTCTGGTGGCATTGTACATCCTCCATTTGGTGGCCATGCGCATTCAACTCTTGGATTAGGATGGAGGCTTCTATGTCGGCGATCCGTGCTAACCTGTGGCACTCCTTGACTCTAACGTACAAACTGGAAATTCCCTGCATAGTTGCTTTACAGGCTTTCTAGTGCACGAAGGGTGATCCATATATCCTTTACTAATATCTAGGAATGCCTGCGGTTCATCAGCCATGGGCGGGGGAAATTGCTTGTCTTTCAGAAACATAAGTTGAATCCCCAAATGAGTCTATCAAAGGTACGCGGGGCTTCTAAGGGTACAGTTATGGGGGCATGATCATATACCCCGCACCCCCCTAAAATGGGTCTTGGGATTCCATAATCTCCATACGTCGCTGAATCGCAAGCCGTTTGCCCAGTCTACAAGAGTCCTCCCAGAGGGTCTCCGGGAGTCCCAATCAGTAATGATCGCATTAAAGCCTCCCCCTATGATTGTCACCCCATGAGGTAAGTTAAGTATGAGGTAAGTTAAGTATGAGGTAAGGTAAGTATGAGGTCCTTAAGGGTCTTCAGTGTGGGGCGGGTAAGCGCAGCGGAGATGTAAGCACACTCACCAGGTCATAGGGTACATCCTTAAAGAATTGCATACCTACCCCCAACCCCTTCTGACATCTTGACACACCTGGGAGACCACTAGCAGCAGAGTTCTGTGAATGTGTATGGTCACCTCTCTCAAGCACTGGGAGTGTCCAGCATGGAACACACTGTCATATGCCCGGCAGGCTAGGATTGGGCAGCTGATGCCTTGAATGTGTGTTTCTTGTAGCATTAGTATCGGTAGGGTGTGCAAACTGTAGTATAGACCGCCCTTTTCATGAAGTCTAGAAATCCGTTGACGTTACATGTCATTATCGTGAAGGAGTACATTGAGGTAGAAGTGAATGATCATGGTGCAGGGTTGGAGGGAAAGTGTCCCACATTACCAGTGGAATCCTAATAATCAGGCACGTGCAATGGCTCAGCAGTTTTGTAGAGTGGGTGTATGGAATTTGAGCTTGTTGTCAAGAGAAGTTGAACATCAAGGCTGAACAAAATAGTCAACCAAAACAAACTGGGGGCGGGCCGGTATTCTGCAATCGGAGAGTTTGATTTGGTGCAACAGGATGATGTTATGTAAGCCATGTCCATGCCTGCTCTGGAGTGTCAACGAAATATGACTTGGATTCATGAAGCACTGGCAACCATGCTGAGTAAAGTGACATATATTTAATGCTCATGTACCAGATTTTGCGTTTAACTATCATAGGATTTTCACTGTGCTCGAATGTGACAGGTGTAGTCTGGGAAAATCATAATTCGTCCTGGTTGATGCAGTAGTGGACCGTTCGTTCTCACCCCTTCCACCATGGCATCCTTATCTCTATAGTTAAAGAATTTGGCTATCATAAGGCAAAGCGGGACTCCAGATAGAGGCGTCTGCGCTAGCGACATGTTGGATCCATACATTGTAAAGCAGGGGTGTAAGTTAGTTGAGTACAGTCAAGACCGGATTCATTGTCTAGGCATGTTTCTTGTGAAGAGCCATAGGCTCCCTCCTGCGACCTGATAAACCAGAGACTATTGCAGTGGGTCCCCTTTTCAGCATCTTCTGCTTGGTCATTGAGAGTTGTAGAAGTCTTGGCTAGGCAAGTTACCTCACCTCAAAACTGAGTTCTTGTACTGGGTCTTTCAGTTTGGAGATTTAGCCCTCTGCCTCCATCACGGCATTCCAGAGTGCCTGTGGCAGTAGGGCCACCTCAAAACCCACCTCTCAGATTTCATATCCAGTATTGAGTTGGAGTCCTTGATGCCCTATTACAGAGTTCTCCACCGCCCCATGGTGCCCTCCTGTTTTAGGGGGTTGGGTCTTTGTCGTGATCCATTATGCCCTTGGCTGCTGTGTGTGATGGGCCCCAGGCAATCGGTCACTTGTCGGTCCTCTTGGGAATCTTCACACTTTGACTAACAGGACAGTAAGGCAAGTTAGTGAGTTGGGGTCTGATTTATGTGCCCTGTGGAGCTGTTTTCATGAGCAGAACAAGCAGCCAGTCCCACAGTTTAGAAGGGTGGGCGCCATGGTTTAAGCATCCTCCACAACTTCATCCCCAGTCTTGCCAGTATTGTCTAGTTCCCAGGAGGCCAGGGGAACAGGAGGGTCACCCCAGAGGTGGATACCGAAGAGGGGTCGTTCCCCCCCCACCACCTGTCTCTCATGCCCACAATAGGGCTTAATTGTGCGGATTTGTGTGGCTGGGCTGTATTCGTCTGTTGAGTACAGCCCACTTCTCCTCTGGGTTGCCGCAGGTACCCAGTTGGGCAGACCATTCTCTATGGCTGTCTGGGGCCTCAACAAAGTCCTACAGGGGCTGCAGAGACAGTCCAGGGCACGACCATCAGCCCTAGCCGCCATCTTTGACAGCACGTGGCTGGTCTACTGGGCCCTAAGGGGCCACCAAATAAGCAGTCTGGTGGGGAGTTTCACAACTCCCAACCCTCTGAGGGCTAGACTGACATCCACATCACTGAATGGGCTTCACAAAGTGCAAGCCACCACCCAGGACGTCAGCCATTTGTGGGAGCCGGGAGGGAGCATATCCACCATTCTGCCCTCACTAAGCTATTTTTAAAAAATTGAAGAGATTCTTAGGAACAGCCTCTCTGACACATCCCATGTTAACATACATTTCACAATTGTGCACATCATTAAATGCTCCACTGACACAGGAAAGTCTCCAGGCTGTCCCTCAAGCCCCCGGCTTTAGCATTCCTCATATGACGAATATCAGGTAAATAGCTTCAGACCAGTAACTGCTCTCCCTTTATAAGTAAAACATTAGAAAATGTTAAAACATCTTGTAAAATATCCCTCACAAAAGATCATAGAACACCATTCTTATTTGTAGCCAAATTGCATTTAATACAAGACTACACACATAGAAATCAGCAGGAATTTACCACTGCTATACTACAGAGTTATTAGATTAAAGCGAGTTGACCGGGCTAAATTAAAAAAAATTAGCAACTGGAAAAAAGCGACAGAAACCATCAGTTGAGTAATTCAAACTAATGCCTTTGTAACTCATCTTTACTTTAAATAGCCTAAACCAGTGGTTCTAAACCTTTTGTCTGGAAACCAGGGACCCCCCAGGCCATTTCTACGATTAGTACTTAAACAATAATATATACAAAAATACACAAACATGCATAAACTATATGAACTCAACACATTCACTTTCTTCTGCAACTGCATATTTAAATATGACAGAATACACACTGGCATAAGACCAAGGGCATACTCCAAAAATCAAAAAATGACCTGAGAAACAAGTGCTTTTAGAAGTTGCAGCTCAATTGACATCACGCTTGGTCAGAGACAGGGCGGCAATCTAGCTTTGCATGGAGGAAGCTGGAGACCATTCAGTCTCTGTGTTAAATGATGCCAAAGACAGTGACTTTGTAAAAGTTAGAAGACCATGTGATAATTTTGCCTGAGTACATGCTCCTACTAGTAAGTGGTACTCATCTTGTTGAAGTATTTCAGCTCTTTTGAAAGTAAAGATATATCCCCTTTCCAACAAAACATGAAATACATGTGCTTGAAGTCTGTAAGTGCCTACATATGTAAGGCAGTGGATGAGAGAGCAAGCAAGCAGCTGGGAGAGCATGCAGCCTGGAAGCCAGTTTACCTGTGCATACAGGCACGGATCACTGAAGGCTTAGAAATCTGGAGCTCGAAGTACGATAATGCACTTGACTTTCTAGGACATCATATGAAATTCAACACTGTTTTTAGAAAGACACTGACTGCTAATTCAGGTCTGAGCGCATTCACACATGCTGTTTCCTGAACTAGCAACCAGATTCTGAATAAAAACATTTTTTAATGCTTATTTTTTTTAAATATATTTTTATTTATTTATTTATATATCAAATGCATTCAGGCAGCAATGAAACAGACTGAGTAATGAAAATGTCACTTACCCAGTGTACATCTGTTCGTGGCATCAGTCGCAGTAGATTCGCATGTTATGCAATAGCTCGCCATCTGGTGTTGGGCCGGAGTGTTACAAGTTGTTTTTCTTCGAAGAAGTCTTTCGAGTCACGGGACCGAGTGACTCCTCCTTCTGTCTCCATTGCGCATGGGCGTAGACTCCATCTTCGATTGTTTTTCCCCGCAGAGGGTGAGGTAGGAGTTGAATTGTAGTAAAAGTGCCCATGCAATGGAGTGACTAAGTATGTACCTACTTAAGGTTGAGATGATACATATACAAATAGTTGAAGGTAACTTCCAAACTGCTACAGGCTCCCGGGGAGGCGGGTGGGCACATGCAAATCTACTGCGACTGATGCCACGAACAGATGTACACTGGGTAAGTGACATTTTCAGTTCGATGGCATCTGTCGCTGTAGATACGCATGTTATGCATAGACTAGTAAGCAGTTATCTCCCCAAAAGCGGTGGATCAGCCTGTAGGAGTGGAAGTAGTTTGAAATAATGTTCTTAATACGGCTTGACCTACTGTGGCTTGTTGTGCGGATAACACGTCTACACAGTAGTGCTTGGTGAATGTGTGAGGCGTAGACCATGTGGCTGCCTTACATATTTCTTGCATTGGGATGTTTCCTAGAAAGGCCATGGTAGCACCTTTTTTCCTGGTTGAGTGTGCCCTTGGTGTAATGGGCAGCTGTCGTTTGGCTTTTAGGTAGCAGATCTGGATGCATTTAACTATCCATCTGGCTATACCTTGTTTTGATATTGGGTTTCCTGCATGAGGTTTTTGAAATGCAATAAATAGTTGTTTAGTCTTTCTGATGTTCTTTGTTCTGTCAATGTAATACATTAATGCTCTTTTGACATCTAACGTATGTAGTGCCCTTTCAGCTACGGTATCTGGCTGTGGAAAGAACACTGGAAGTTCCACTGTTTGATTTAGATGGAACGGTGAAATAACCTTTGGCAAAAATTTAGGATTGGTCCTTAGGACGACCTTATTTTTGTGAAGTTGTATAAAAGGTTCTTGCATAGTAAACGCCTGAATCTCGCTTACTCTTCTTAGGGAAGTAATGGCGATGAGAAATGCCACCTTCCAGGTTAGGAACTGTATTTCGCAGGAGTGCATGGGTTCAAAGGGTGGACCCATAAGTCTAGTTAGGACCACATTTAGGTTCCATGAAGGAACAGGTGGTGTTCTTGGTGGTATAATTCTCCTAAGTCCCTCCATGAATGCTTTAATGACTGGTATCTTATATAGGGAAGTTGAATAGGTAGTCTGCAGGTATGCAGATATTGCTGCAAGGTGTATTTTAATGGAAGAGAAAGCCAGGTTAGATTTCTGTAAGTGAAGCAAGTAACCCACTACATGTTCTGGAGTTGTGTGTAATGGTTGTATTTGATTAATATGGCAGTAGCAAACAAACCTCTTCCATTTACTTGCATAGCAGTGCCTGGTGGATGGCCTTCTGGCTTGCTTTATGACTTCCATACATTCTTGGGTAAGTTGTAAGTGCCCGAATTCTAGGATTTCAGGAGCCAGATTGCTAGATTCAGCGATGCTGGATCTGGGTGTCTGATCTTTTGGTTGTGTTGTGTCAACAGATCTGGCCTGTTGGTCAATTTGATGCAGGGTACTACTGATAGGTCTAGCAGCGTTGTGTACCAGGGTTGCCTTGCCCAAGTTGGTGCTATTAATATGAGTTTGAGTTTGTTTTGACTGAGTTTGTTTACCAGGTAAGGAAGGAGAGGGAGAGGAGGAAAAGCGTAAGCAAATATCCCTGACCAGTTCATCCATAGGGCATTGCCTTGGGACTGTTTGTGTGGGTATCTGGATGCGAAGTTTTGGCATTTTGCGTTCTCCTTTGTCGCAAACAAGTCTATCTGAGGTGTTCCCCAGAGTTTGAAATAAGTGTTCAGAATTTGGGGGTGAATTTCCCATTCGTGGACCTGTTGGTGATCTCGAGAGAGATTGTCTGCGAGTTGATTTTGGATCCCTGGTATAAATTGTGCTATTAGGCGAATTTGGTTGTGAATTGCCCAACGCCAAATTTTTTGTGCTAGCAGGCTTAACTGCGTGGAGTGCGTCCCCCCTTGTTTGTTTAAATAATACATTGTTGTCATGTTGTCTGTTTTGACGAGAATGTATTTGTGAACTATTATTGGCTGGAAAGCTTTTAATGCTTGAAAAACTGCTAGAAGTTCTAGGTGATTGATATGCAGTTTTGTTTGATGTACGTTCCATTGTCCTTGTATGCTGTGTTGATCGAGGTGTGCTCCCCACCCTGTCATGGAAGCATCTGTTGTTATTACGTATTGTGGCACTGGGTCTTGGAAAGGCCGCCCTTTGTTTAAATTTATGTTGTTCCACCACAGAAGCGAGAGGTAAGTTTGGCGGTCTATTAACACCAGATCTAGAAGGTGACCCTGTGCTTGGGACCACTGTGATGCTAGGCACTGTTGTAAGGGCCTCATGTGCAGTCTTGCGTTTGGGACAATGGCTATGCATGAAGACATCATGCCTAGGAGTTGTAACACCATCCTTGCTTGTATCCTTTGTGTTGGATACATGCGTTGTATGATGGTGTTGAAATTTAGAATTCTTTGTGGACTTGGAGTGGCTACTCCCTTTGATGTGTCTATTATGGCTCCTAGGTATTGTTGTACCTTGCGCGGCAGAATGTTGGATTTTGTGAAGTTGACGGTGAACCCGAGTTTGAAGAGGGTTTGTATGATCTGATTTGTGTGATTTGAGCACTCTATGAACGAATGGGCCTTGATTAGCCAGTCGTCCAAATATGGGAACACATGTATTTGCTGCCTTCTTATGTGTGCAGCGACTACCGCTAGACATTTGGTAAAGACTCTTGGTGCGGTTGTTAATCCGAAAGGCAGTACCTTGAATTGATAATGTATTCCTTTGAATACAAACCTTAGGTATTTCCTGTGCGATGGGTGTATTGGTATATGGAAATAAGCATCCTTGAGGTCTAAAGTTGCCATGTAGTCGTGCAGTTTTAGCAATGGTAATACTTCCTGTAGTGTGACCATGTGAAAGTGGTCTGATTTGATGAAAGTATTCACTACTCTGAGGTCTAGGATTGGTCTCAGTGTTTTGTCTTTCTTTGGTATCAGAAAGTACAGTGAGTAAACTCCTGTGTTTATTTGTGTGTTTGGCACTAGTTCGATTGCGTTCTTTTGCAATAGTGCCTGTACTTCTATCTCCAGGCAATTGGAATGATGTTTTGTCAAATTCTGTGCTTTTGGTGGTATGTTTGGAGGGAATTGTAGAAATTCTATGCAATAACCATGTTGGATAATTGCTAGAACCCAAGTGTCTGTAGTGATTTCCTCCCATGCTTTATAGTACTGACTTATTCTTCCCCCCACTGGTGTTGTGTGGAGGGGGTGAGTGACATGTGAGTCACTGTTTAGTAGTAGGGGTTTTGGGGCTCTGAAATCTTCCTCTATTTCTAGGGAATTGGCCTCCTCTATATTGTCCCCGAAAACCTCCTCTATACTGTCCCTGGTAACTGGACGGTGTTGCCTGTGAGGTGCTGGCTTGTGTGCTCTGACCCCGAAACCCCCCTCTAAAGGGTGTTTTACGAAACGTGCTGTAATTTCCTCTGCTCTGCGGGGAGTAGAGTGCGCCCATGGCTTTGGCAGTGTCTGTGTCTTTTTTGAGTTTCTCAATCGCTGTGTCCACTTCTGGGCCGAACAGTTCCTTTTCGTTAAAAGGCATATTGAGAACTGCTTGCTGAATCTCTGGTTTAAAGCCAGACGTTCTGAGCCATGCATGCCTTCTGATAGTTACAGATGTATTAATTGTCCGTGCAGCTGTATCTGCAGCGTCCATGGAGGAGCGGATCTGGTTGTTAGAAATGGTCTGTCCCTCTTCAACCACCTGTTTTGCCCTATTTTGTAGATCCTTGGGCAGATGTTCAATGAGATGTTGCATCTCATCCCAATGGGCTCTGTCATAGCGCGCAAGTAGGGCCTGGGAGTTCGCGATGCGCCACTGGTTTGCAGCTTGTGCTGCGACTCTTTTACCAGCTGCATCGAACTTGCGGCTTTCTTTATCTGGGGGTGGTGCATCTCCAGATGTGTGGGAGTTGGCTCTTTTTCTAGCTGCTCCTACAACGACAGAGTCTGGTGGCAGCTGTGTAGTGATGAAAACCGGGTCCGTAGGAGGCGCTTTATACTTTTTTTCCACCCTTGGTGTGATTGCCCTACTTTTGACCGGCTCCTTAAAGATTTCTTTTGCGTGCCGGAGCATACCAGGGAGCATAGGCAGGCTTTGGTATGAGCTGTGGGTGGAGGAGAGTGTGTTGAATAAAAAATCATCCTCGACCTGTTCTGAGTGGAGGCTTACGTTGTGAAATTGTGCTGCTCTGGCCACCACTTGAGAGTACGCAGTGCTGTCCTCTGGTGGAGATGGCTTGGTAGGGTAAGCCTCCGGACTGTTATCTGACACTGGTGCGTCGTATAGGTCCCATGCGTCCTGATCTTGGTCACCCTGGCTCATGGTGGTGTGAGCTGGGGAGTGTGATGGAGTTTGTGCTGGTGAGACGTTAATCACGGGCGGTGGAGAGGGTGGTGGAGTAACTCTTTTCACCACTTTTGGTTGTGGTGTCTGTTCAGTCTGGAACTCCAACCTTCTCTTTCTTCTAATAGGGGGAAGGGTGCTTATCTTTCCTGTCCCCTGCTGTATGAAAATACGCTTTTGCGTATGGTCCACATCCGTTGATTGTAGCTCTTCCTCAAACCTATGCTTTTGCATTTGTGAGGTTAGCGAGTGCTCTTCTGTATAAGAGCCTGAAGTTGGGTCGGTTGCGGCTTGTTTCGGTACCGAAACCCTGTCAGCGTCCTTTTTCGGCTCCGAGGCGACTTTTTTCTTTTTCGGGGCCGAAACCTCTCGGCGCCGATCTTCGTCGGGCCCGCTGTCTCGGCGTCGAGCCGTGTCAGCACCGGCATCTCGGTGTCGACGCTTGTCTCCAGCACTTTCTCGGTCCCGAGAAGGCTGTGTGCCGGTGTCTCGACCGGAGTCGGACGATCTCGGCACTGTTTGGGCCTTTTTCGGTGCCGACGGTCGGTCACCGAATTTATGGGTCGAGCCATGGCCTGGTGGCAGTGGCGTCCCCTGGGCCTTGTAAATGTTCCTCTGAGTAGGTTTCGACGTCTTACTCACGGTTTGTGTATCGTCGAATCCTTCGGAGTCCGAGTCTTGAATCGAGAAGGTACCTTCCTCTTCTTGTTCCTCGAACTCCCGTTGGGCTGTCGGCGTGGACGCCTTCTGAAGTCTTCTGGCTCGACGGTCTCGGAGTGTTTTTCGGGACCGGAACGCACGACAGGCCTCGCAGGTGTCTTCGCTGTGCTCAGGTGACAGGCACAGGTTGCAGACCAAGTGTTGGTCTGTGTAGGGGTATTTATTGTGGCATTTGGGGCAGAAACGGAACGGGGTCCGTTCCATCGGCGTTCTTCAGCACGCGGTCGGGCCGACAAGGCCCCGACGGGGGATCGAAAAAACTACCCCGAAGGGCACCGGAGCTCTTCGATCCTTCGACGCGGTGTTGAATCTAACTACGCCGAACCCGAACGCAACAATACCGACGAAAATCTTCCGAAATTTAGCTATTTTTCCGTTCCGAAACTCGGAGCGACAGAAACACGTCCGAACCCGATGGCGGAAAAAAAACAATCGAAGATGGAGTCGACGCCCATGCGCAATGGAGACAGAAGGAGGAGTCACTCGGTCCCGTGACTCGAAAGACTTCTTCGAAGAAAAACAACTTGTAACACTCCGGCCCAACACCAGATGGCGAGCTATTGCATAACATGCGTATCTACAGCGACAGATGCCATCGAACATATTATTCTTACGTGAAGAAATTATTATCCTCACAGGCTGAACAGTCTATTACTTAGCTCAAAATGCTTTTGATTAACGAAATAATGGTTAGAAGTCAAATTAGACCGCAGACCTCCTTAATAGGTGCCACTGACATCTGGGGATCCACGGACAAACCATTGCCCTAAACAAATAAGTTACTTACCTTCAGTAACTACTTTTCTGATGTGTACTGCACCTAATTGTAGGTTCCTCACATTGTGAATTTTCCCCAGGCGTCAGGCTGGATCGCGAAATATTAAAAGCAGTACTCCTGCATGGCGGCACATGGAGTGGTACCACTCCATGGCGACATCATTCCACTGTGAAAATGGTGCACAATGCCACATACAAGCAGGATCAGCTTGTTTGGATAGTTCTCTAGGCACCATTCAGTGTGGGCATACATATAAGAAACTGAGGGCTAAGTTTATGTCTCACTGAGGAATCACAAATGGTTTTGGAAGAAACAGAAGTGTCAAGTCTCAAACATCTCATCACAAAATGTCATTTAAATAACAATGGCTGATCCTGCAACTGATATAAAGCAAAAAGAGCCGATAAGTAGCCCTTAATAGTGCCAAAACAAGTCCTTCGTGGGTCACAAAGAGAACAAGCAACAAAGTTTAGACAATTTTGTCTGTTATCCACAATTGTGTTCCAACTGACGTACACTCATTTTGTAAGGGATGCCTCACTGCCAGATGACATTAACGACCTCTGGTTTAAGGACTTCAGAACTCGGGGCAGGAGAGGCAGTGGCAGGAAGGCATACAGGAATCTCGAGCTACACTTGGGAAGGAGGGCGATTCAGAGGGCGAACTGCTTTGAAAACTCCAATATGCAAAAGTGAAGACATTGCTTATTCTCAGCAGTGGTGAAAAGATCAAGAAGGGTTGTCCACATTGCTGAAGATGCTCTTTGCGACCTCTGTGTACAACTGCCATTTGTGATCTTTTAAGCACATGAAGCTAAGCTTGTTCACCCTGACATCTAAAGATCCCAGCAGGTGTTTTACCACCAAAGAAATACCTTGATGGTCCAGCCACTTCGAGGTATAGAGCCTCCTGGCACAGGAACCTGGACCCCCAACCGTCCCCTGCTTATTGCAGTACCACATGGTGGTGATGGTGTGGTTATCAGTGAACGCCTGCACCAGCCTTCCTTTGAGGGTGGAGAGGAAGCCCTCCAATGCCAAGCAAATAGTCCTCAACTCTACGGACTGAAGTGGAGGCAAGTCTCTGCCTGATACCATAGGCTTCTAATCTCCCAGATGGCCTCTCAACTCAGCAGATATACATCCATGACCACCATCAGCTCTGGGTTTGTTAAGGAGAGGGGCCTTCCACTGACCCAATTGCAGCCCAGTAGTTACCACTGCAGATCTTTAGCAGTTTCGTCCCGCACCTGGATACAATCTGACAGATTACCCTGATGTTTAGCCCACTGAAGTCGCACTGTAGATTCCACAAGTGCCACCTGGTGTGTTTGGCCAGTAGTATGCAGGTGGCCACCAACCCCAAGAACCTTAGACTCACGAGTGATGAGATCCAAGACGAAGTCATAGCCTGAATGTTATGGACTCTGCTTTTGGTGAAAGGCATAAAATAGTACTGTATCCAAGATAGCTCAGAGGAACAAGAGAACTACACCAGTGCCAAGTGTGACTTTGGCCTGTTGATTGTGAACCCCAATGATGTTAGGAGACTTGCTGTCATCCGCAGGTGGTTGACAAGTGCCTGGGGAGAGCCTGCCTTCAACAGCCAGACATGTAAGTGGGGGAAGACCGGTACCCCCGACCTCCGAAGATGTGCAGCGACTCTCACCGTCACATTTGTGAACACCCAAGGGGCGCTGGTGACATCTAACTGTAACACTGCAAACTGAAAATGCTCCTGCCCACCGTGAATTGCAAGTAGCATCTTTGGGCTCGCAGGATGAGTGGCAGGTAGGGGGGCGAGTCCCACGCCAATTTCTTGTGATTTTTCTTCTACTTACTTGACGACTTCAACTGTGACGATTTACTGCAGAACATTTTGAGAACAAGACCTACCTTCTGACTTCAATCTGTCACAGCGTGGAGTCTTCTTATGTATTTCCACATTCAATTTGGCCTCACTACCTCATATGACCTTTACCTGCATTTGGGCACAGTCTATGCAAGCCCTCCGAACCACAAGAATCAAAAACAGACTTCCTGACTTGCTGAGGATCCGAAAGCAGACATCTGTTTGCTACAGTGCCTGCACGATTTTCAGACCCTGTTTTAGGAGATGACACGCTCCCTGTCACACAGGTAGAGTTTCCTGCAATAAAATCCAGTAAAAAGACCATGGAGAAGCTCTGGATCCGTGTTTGGAGGTGCAGAAAGAAAGGAACTGTCATCTGCGTGCATGTGTGGGGCTTATATGTGGATCCACTTGCCACCTCTACAGAAGACTGACGCTGGCTCGGAGCTGCATAACACCATAGGCTGGTGTGCGGGAGTACAGCTTTTAAAGTTTCTGGATCCAGTACAGCACCTGGGGAATCTGCGTTTAGAAGAATCCATCACAAAGAGGCAATTAGCCATCTTTTCCTGTCAGAATGAGAAAAATAAAATGCTATTGTTTTCAAAGAAACAGACCCTGACTCTGTCAAATTTTCTTTTCACTTTTCCAAAGATGAGAGCCTTCAATTTAAATTTAGCATACAGATTTTGTATTTAGGGGACAGAGAGGGGGTGGCGGGGAATAGCATAATTTCGAGACGAGGATTGCAGTGCTCACTCTTAGGGTAAAATGTAGACCCCAGTTAGTTAAAAGAAAGCAATCTGTGCTGTTCCACCAAAATTCATTAATAATATTCATCAAATATTTTTAATGCTAGGGATATTTCTGCTCTGAATAAATTCAGGAAGAAGCCATGTTTTTGGGACTCCAACACTGCAGCAATGAAGGTCATCATGCAATTCTTTGAAAATACATCACTCAAGGTGTCTCAAACACTGCCCTTGCGATTTGTCCAGAGCTGAAACCAAAAAGAGTGATTTCAGTTGGGCTTGATAAATAATACTAGAAACACCTATTTTCTCATGGAAAGGTAAGTTAGTTGGTAGCATGAGAAAGCAGTCAGTAGTTTAAAATCGACAGCTCCATAAAGGAAAAAATCGAGTAATTTAGCATTATAAACCAGCAAAGCTGCTAAAATGGTACTGCCATCATACTTCCTGCTAAAAGAAAATTCAACCAGCTATTATGAAAACCAGTGGATTTTTAGCTTTTGGCCAATTGCCTGGCCAGGTTCCTGAATGCAGAGAACTGGATTCCCAGGTAATTAAAATATGAAACCTGGTAAATTGCAGTATCATTCAACGACTCTTTATTTACCTAGGTTTTTGCTTCAAGCCAACTACCAAAAGAATTGCTTTTGGGGCCTTAAAGAACAAAATTTCTAAGAATATATATTTTTTTTTAAAACAGCAACAAGTTGCACGAGGCTGTTCTAAAGGAGTGCGCAGGACATTTTCAGGCCTGGCTCTACAGTGCAGCTGTCACCATACCTTGTATGATCAACAGAAAAAAGCTTTAAGAAGCACTAATGAGAAAGGGTCTTTCGTTCCTCTCACATGTTGAACTTCCTCACCAATTGATTTGATTGGCCAGAAAGTGTGTGCTTCCTATGAACAAGTCTTAGCACTGCACAGTTTGTGCCAAATACTGCAGGTCAGAGCTGGTTACGGTGATCATACAATGATAAAGGCTATAGGACTGACTGGTTCATTCGAAACACTTGATCAGAAGCTGTAGGTCTGATCTATTTATCATTAAAAGTCATTAAAAAGGCAGCAGGCCTAAATTAATTATTGTGGAAAGCATATGCAACAATTAGTAGGCCTTTAGAGGTGGATTATTGTTGTACAGAATTGAAGCCTGTTGACAAGTGTTTTCTAACAACGGAAATCCCACAGATTACTTAGACACAGTGTTGCTGTTTTTTTGTTGTTGTAATGTTATGGGTTTTTAGGACTGTTGGAGCAGGATGATAAATGGATTCCTCCTGAAAGATCTGTACATAAATATTGCTGACTTGAAATCCTAGTTCTGCATCATAGCTATTCTCACTGAATTCATAAACTTAGAATATTCCTGCCTTTGTGTGGGGATCCTGGAACACTCAGTAATGAACAGTATGGTGACACCTATTAGTCTGTGGCAAGTCAGTTTAAATGCATTTTATCTGCAGAAAACTACAGAAATGTAATTATGATACTAAACCACATTGCAGCATTTAGAGTAGATAAGTGACAGTACAATAAAAAAAACTGGTTTACATCCCTTGTATAACTGCAGAGAAAAATGGAGGGAAACATGCCTGGCAGGTCAAAAGTGCATTATCTCCACATAATATACACTCCTACTTTAAAGCCAGCAGCTTCAATTTCCCAGAGTGCACTGTACTGGAAGTGTGCCTCACAGGGTCAGCCCTGTTTTTGGAAGGGAGAGATGACCTCCTAAATGGAAACATTATATACTTCTAGATCTGTTCCTTTGGTCGTGACTGAAATCCGTCGTGCACCAAATCGAAGGGTACATCGGACAAAGCAGAAACAGCCAATCCACACTTATACCGCAACTCCTCCTCTCAACACAGAGTCAGACGCCGACGCTATACAGAGAAAGCCTTAGAGTCTTTAAATGTGGTTAATTCAGAATTGTTACGTGCTCTCGAACCGTGATGATGGTCGCCGTCTGACTCTGCGTTGAGTGGAGTTGCAGTATATATCTATATCTCTCTCTCGCTCGAAAATGTATACTTACAGAACCATGAATCCATTTGCCAGTGCTAAATGGGCACTATGTTAAGGTGCACATTTAGCACTAGGAGTATGCTAGGTGACATCTGGGCTGCAGTCTCTTGCCATCGCTCACTTTAAGTTCTTACTGTCCACTGGACCCTAACATTAATTTTGTAAAATCCAGCTACCCTTTCATGCAAAGAGTACGTTGCGGCATTCTGTGTTCATATATGCACACTAGGAATTTAATTTCCTGTACAAGTTGCAATGAGGATTTCATCAGTGGCTCTTTGACACCCAAGTAATGTAAACGAGTTTTACTTTATCTCTAAGATCTCCTAAAACTTTGGTAGGAAGTGACCTCTTATCAACCTTTTACATATAGGAAAACAAGTTTCTCTTCTTCCACCAACAACTGGAATTTTATAAGCATTCATTGTGCGAATTTCATGCCAAAAGGCATTTACCTTGAGCTGAAAGGTTTTAGCCTAGAATAAATAACAGTTTTTGTTCTACACGTTTGTTGAATAAGGTTGAAAAGATATGCATTTTCCTATCTTCATGTAGTCCACTGTTGTTCTTCCCTAAATAACTCTGATCTGGGACATTCTTCCCTGGGGCATACATCTTTTGGATGTTCCTTAAACGGTGTCATACAATGGTCATGTGTGCCTATGTACCGAGGTCGCTTATTGCTCAGTACCAGTGTAACAGTCTACAAAGGCACTGGTGCCCGTTGCGGTTTCATGTTGCTATGGGGAACCAGATCACCAATCAATGCCAGAATGGGTAGGAAAACTTTAGGAAAACACTTTTAGGGAATGGAGATTGGAGCAGTAACCTAATTTGTCTCCAAGGCTAGGTCCTAGACATTTGGATATGACCTTCATTACGAACTGCATTAATGTCAGAATGCTGACTGACACTAGAAACAGCCACGCTAAACTCAAATGCCATCTGTTCCTCCACCCCTCATCCTCCTGCAAGACATCTCCCTCAAACTTATATAACAGCGAGAGAAACTAGAAGGCAAATGACAGGTTTTGTATTGCTCTGTCGGGATTTCTTTGAATCACAAGATGGGCATTTGTAAAAGAGCACTAGCAAGGTGGCTTGAAAAAGCCGTCAAGGACGGAGAAACCTCTACAGATTATAAGAAATAAGAAAAGACAACTGTCTTTGAGAAGCTGATGAAAAGAGCACTACATGCTCCAGACGTCCGGCAAAAGCATCAAGAAAAACATAGTTTTTAGTGGGAACAAAATCTTGTTACAAGCTAAATGTTCTTGCACAACTTAATGATTTGGTAAGTCTAAACTGTATTTTGGTTGTAGCGCATTCAATCAGATATATTTTATACCTCATTTGGTATAACTGGCTTCATTCAGGAAGAGACCAAGACAAATCTTTGCTTTTTCAAACTGAACATATATACTATAGAAATATGTTCCAGGAAGTGAAAATGCACCAAATTATTCGACAGTTTATGACTACCAGAGAGAATTCTAGGATACTTCTGGCAGCTTGGATTTTTTCACTATCAAAATGTGGCAATGGCACCTAGTGACAGACCTGGAGGTTGCCCCAGTCAGTTAAGAACGTTGCATATCGATCCGGTCCATGCCTGCATACCCGATGTGCGGAACACCACCTTTTCCTAAGTGTGGCTGTGGTATTTATGTAGCCACGTCTGCACACTTGATGTGCAGAACCCCACCTTTCCCAAGTATATGTCTATGAGGTATTTCTATAGCACAAACCAAGCCGAACAGCAGCAGAGAAATGTACATCTTCAAAGGATGGCGCTTCATAAGAAAAGGAGCCATTTAGTATGCGTTGTAGTGGAATGACGTTGATAAGGAGAAACCGCTTACCAATCAGGAGTAATGGAGCAGCCATACGGGTAACTTTGACCTAGTCGTACAACAGTTGACAGCTTAGGCCTAGGTAAACTGGTTGCACAGAACCTACTGACGTAATTTAACATTGTTTTGGGCTGGGCTCTAAACAGAAATAGCAGAGTCGTGGTACTCAGCATCCAGAGCACCTGTTTGCCCAAGAAGTGCAGGTACTCTCCCATAAAATGTATTGTTGTAGTGCTCAGAAGTGCAGGTATTCTTCCATTAGTATTAAAGAAGGGCAGGTACTCAATGCTGGACAGTATTTGCCCATTTAAAGCACTAGTTTCAGGAGAAATCATGAAGTGTAATGGCAGCATAATGCACATGGGGTAACTGTATGTCAGGAAGGTGCGTTTAGAAAACGCCACCAAATGTTCCATGGGTCTGGGTATGTGTTAGACACCAAATTGAGATGTAGCTCCAAGAGTTTAATAATGGGTAATAAAGTAGATAATCTGTTATCAGTGGTTTCAGCAGTATTCTAACGAGCACAGTTGAAAGGGAAAGCAAAAGGTGCATGTTACATCTAAACTGTAGTGTGTATACTCATCAGATAACTATCCATTAACAACATGGAGAGACCACTCTCATTCAAACTGAATTACATAAAAACCATTGAGTTAAAGGTGGGTGAGTCTTTCCGAGCATTCTGTTCCAAAGGAACACAATATAGAGTTCAAAGGCACACCTAATGCACCTGTGACGTTATAACCGCCTAGAAGCAAGGATTCATTTTACAAAAGGACACACAAGGAATTGCAGCAGTGAATACTCCCATCCACACACTGAAGAGTGAGTTATGAAAAGAAGTTGTTGACGAGCAGGCACACAAGGGGCAGCCCACACTTGGAATGAGTCCATGCCTGTAGCACTACCACATGTGTGAGAAGAGAAAGAAGGCTAAAGACAGGCTTGAACTGAACCAAAAGGTCATGGGAGATGCAGTAAACCCATGTGGAACTTGGGAGGTGGACCTTCTACTTTGCAGGATGCCTAAAAACTAGGAAGCTTCCATTGTCACCAGGTGTACCAGCTTTTCTTCAACAAATTTGATTTTGTATCGATGATGGGCCTTAATGTCTCTGGAATTAGGAAAAGTCTGCCAGGTTGGAATGTAGAATGACTGATGAATCCAGTAAGAGTACCTATGCAGAACTGGGCTAATTCCAAGAGAATTCAAGGATTCAGTGCCAGATCAGAGTGCGAACTCCCCTTGATGTTGCAATTTTGAGGCAGTGGTCCGGGTAGGGGGGGGGGAGTACAAGACCTTCCACAAATGAAGAATGTCAGCAATATGGAGAGGAACTTTACAGAGACATAGGGGACCAACTTAAGACCAAAGAGCAGAATACTAGACTGACAATGATGGTCTTCAACTGGAGCAGATATGTTAAAGTTAGTCTTCTACATTTCCACGGAGTACACTGAAGAATGGAGTTATTCTGGATGACTGCCAGGGGCCTGTCATGATTGAACGCAACCGACAACGATTGGTTGTGTAGGATCTTGTAGGTGCACGATGAGAAAGCGAGGAGCTAGATTCCCGTGGCTGCCAAGCCCTGTTTTCAGTGGAGGAAATATATATATTAATCTCCAAGTAACAACAGCACCCAGAGGGAATTGGGAATTGGGAATTGAAAATGGAGGACTGAACAAAAACATATTAAAATCAGAGTTCTCTCAGGATATCAGCTTGAGATCAGAGTGGGTAATGGAATCTTCTAAGCATCAGCTGGTCTGGGAAACAGAAAGTAGACACTGATACTCTATTCTCTCTCTTGTTAAAGGTTGTCTGAATATGTACGGAGTACCAAAACAACACTTTCACCCAAAATTCCCTCTTTCCCCCACAGGTAAACCTAGTGCACTTAAGCACTGTATAACCCAAAAGGACAAAAATTAATATAATCTTTATATTTCCCGTCCTTCCAATGATAAGTATCTTGTGAGAACCTTACAAAGCGGAATTACTTCATTCCTACAGACAAAGTAAGAAAAGACGATAAGAAATCTGATTCACAAAAGAGTCTGAGAAAACAGTAAACCGAAAAGGTTCAATGATTTGAAGAAGTTCATTTGATAGGAGTTAAAAAAAAAGTTTAATTACATACAAATATTCCCTTCTTTTCTTTGTTTTTATACACAAACAGTCTATATGATCCAAGGCTGAAGAGCAGGGAAAAACAGCAAGGAAAACGCTGACCTTTTCTAAACATGGATTCATCAAATTCTAAGCAGAAATGGGCTCCCAGTTACAGCCTTTATGCACAAAACACGGGAGCCCCTGGCATGTCCAGCACAGTTTCTTTGGGGGGAGTAGAGCTGACGCAAAGGGTGGCCTGTCTCTCCCCGGGGACCAAGTTGGCTGCTTCATGTGGCTGAAACTGGGGACGCGTGGCAGCAGCTGTGACAGGGCCTAATTCAAATCTAGGATCCTGAACGTCAAGCCAATACAAGCTGGAAAGACTTGTTTGGTGATACCCCTTTGATTGTACTCAATCATTAAGTCAATCATACTGATTTTGTACTGCTGGAAGAGCTTTCTTGGTGAAGAAATCAAACACATTCCTACCAGGAATTGGTTGATAAATTATGCCTCAGCTTTGAGTTCCGAAGACTCAAGGCAGGTTTTGGCACACAGATATAACAGAATTATCCCAGCAGGCAGTAGCAGTGCACAGAAAGACCAGAATTCATGATGTCAGCAGGCAGAATCAGTCAGGTTTATGGACACCAACATTTTTTGATCAGTTGCCTTCTTAACCAGGTTAAACGTGTTCTTTTCTTTGGGCATATTATACGTAATTCTTTGTTAAACACATCACAGGTGTGGCCTAGATCTCTCCATCATGGAGAGAACACTGGACTAACTAACCTTCTCCTACGCCTACTTGAGGGATTGAATTAGTGCTTGTGTGGGGGAGTCAAGGCTGCCTCCACTGAATTCTCCTCTGAAGTATCAATCAACCTCAGCTATGGACAGCATAGAGTGGTAGTAGCTGGAGTAAAGCAGATTCCATTTATCTCTAGTATTGGAGTCAGGAAACCCCCGCACCACCAAGAAGACCTCCTGGGGTGGAGGCAGCATGGAGGATGGCTCCACATGTGCTTAGTTTAATTTCAATTATCTTGTTGGGAAGTGTCAGCAAGACTGTCTAGAACTAATAGCTGGGATGAAAGCAGCAGTGCCGGAAGAGACAAAATAAGTGGTGGCTGGGGTTCTTCAAAGGGTTCCATCTGTCCCCACAGGCAGAGTAGTCTGAGGGTGAAAAACTGAATAACCTTCTTTATCTTCCAGAGTAAAGCTGAGAACATCCAATCACTAGTTCAAGCTAAAGATTGATGATAACATGCACAATGGATCGGTAGAGAACTAGGAGGACCGAAGCAAGCTTGGATCCAGCTTCTACAGGTCTGATCTGCCAGATAAGTCTGACTTGTTTGCCATGGAATCCATCTTCTCAAAATGTAGACATCCTAAGTGAAATCTGGCATATTTCTGTGGAAATGGGTCTCTGTGGAAGGGTTAGGAAAACATACATAGCATCAGAGAGGAAACAGGATTTCTGATACCTGGATGTGTCATTGTGTCTTGAAAAGCATAACAAGATCCTGCTCATCAAAGAGAAAGAGAATGGATCACTTACAAATTGCTTGTTTCTGGTCAACTTCAACCAAAAGGACTGCTTTGGATGCTTAACCCAAGGGGTGGGCATCGTGGGCTATTGTGTTTCTGTACAGCTTTAGTTGTTGGGGCCTGTACTGTTGGGCATAAGAGGAGAAATCTGAATGTGCCCAGGCACTAGGGAGGCAGATATCTGTAGTAGTTTGTGCTACAGAGGCTTTCTTTGTGCTGGCTGACAGGGTGACCCCTCCCTCTTAACAACCTTCTATACTATGGTGGGCTATAGCAGCCGATGGGAGCCGGGAGTCAAGAGCTGGGTCTGCCAGGACCAACACTGGAAACCCACAAGAGGAGTAAGGCATCATATCCCAGTGCAATTCATCAGGAGTCACCAGAACAAACCAAAAGGTGTTCCCCAGATCGAAGGTCAGAGATGAAGAGTTGCACAAGTTCTTGTAGCAACAAGCCTCTTCTGTGCCCTGAAGTAGGGACATGCTCAATTCCACTGTGCACAGACAGGAATCAAAGTCAAAACACCCAGGGAGTGTGGCATGGCTCTACTTTTGTTAAACGTCCCAGGGCATAATCAGATTTTTCACTGAACAGGTGTGAAACAATGAAAGGCATATCCATGAGAGGGGCATGTACATTTTCAGAAAATCCTACAGAGCACATCCATGCATGGCTGCAGAGCACAACACTGGTGTCAAACACCAATCCCAGGCAATCAGTAATATCAGAGCCAGCACAAGTCACGTATTCGGCTGCATCTTGATCATCCTGAAAGGTTCGAGCCAGTAAGGCCCTAAGGTCTTACAGGACCACCTGCAAGATCTCGCTTGCCAAGTCCCTTAGGGCCTAATAAGCAGGGACATTGACTGAACTCAGTGTCAGGCTGCCAGTGGAGAACATTGGTTTTCCAAATGTCTCAGTACTCTTAGATTTCTATCCGAGGAATTGTGGAAAATGAACTGGGGTTCACCCTGCTGGTTGACACCTTAACAACCAGGCCATCTAGTTTATGAGATGTAGCGAGAAAAAGGTGCCAGACTATGACAACTGACTATTCACCACCAGCCTAGAACAGGTTTTTGACCAGGTGCGCATTGAAGTTGTCAGTGAGGGCCTCATTGAAAGGGACCTAGAATTCAGATGTGTTGATCCAGGCTGTAAGATATCTAGAAGTACATTTATCTTAGTCCTAATAGAAGGCAGATATAGTTAGAAGACATCAGCTGCCCCTTGGATTACCACTGCAAATAATTTACTCTTGCATTTGTGGCCAAACTTGTTAACTCAAACCTGTATCAGTGGAAGTATCAATCCCACAGATGTCTTGTAAAGACATGTAAAATTGTCATCACCATTATGAGCGGGTAGATAATCCCCATCTTCATCTCTGGGTGGTGGTAATCTCTGGTCAGAATGACAGGCAAAAGGATAATGTAGCCTTTGATAGCACGTCCGCCCTACTAAGAGCACAGGATCAGAGTCTGTCTATATAGCGCGGGAGACCAGTCATGCTGTGGTAACTTAATACTGCACCATATGTTATGATAACACGACAATTGTCTAGTAGTTAATCAATTTAAAATGTTGAAAAGTATCTCACAAAAATACAATTCTTACATGATTAGACTGAGAGCATACTGGAAAAAATATACACAAAGATTGAGTCTGCCATATAGAATAGGTTCAAAGCATTCATATAATAGTTACCAAATATGTCCGTGCTGGAATTTTTTCCTAAATTTGATATTCGTTGGTGCAATGAGTACTAGATCATCTTATGTAACCTTTTATAATCAATTTATGTAAACATATACTTTCACTTGCATTAGTATTTTTCCTCACATCTTTGTCAAAGATTAAAACAATCATTGTTGCCAAGAGCCACAAATGCAGATTTATCTTATTTAATAAGTCAATTCTACACATTAGAAATATTGAACTATAAAGCTTATACATTTTAATGAGTGGGAAGGGCTTTTTGCAAGCAACAGACTATACAGACCGATCATGCAGACTATTCTGACCCTGCACAATAGATATGAATGTGCAAGCAATTGGCGGGCACCACTGTTGACGTCTACTAAGAAGGCTAAATACAGCATGTCAATAACTTTAAACATGTGAATATTCTCTACAGCACACAAAAAGATTTGGTAGCACTAGTGATCAAAGATTAGACTTGGACTGGCAGAAGACAAATGATGAACACTAATAACCTGAAAATATGCAGCTGGACCTCCCACAGGATAGGACAAGGGCAATGATTGTTGAGCATTCACACTCTGCGAGTAGCAGACAAGCTGGGGATCTTGAAACACTGCCTGAGGTAGCTGAGAATAAGGTAGACACATGTCGGCTCCAAATGATGGAGCGGAGCCTGATGGAGGTGGAGAAAGAAAATCACCAGGGTCTGAGGATGTCTGCTGTGAATAGTCACTTGAATAGTCAGAGCTGCTTTCAGCATAGACTGATGCCATTGGTTTTCTGTAAGAAAAAGATGTCTCAATTCCTGAATGGTGATATTGTTCTTCTGTCACAGGCTGCAGCCGACAATGGTGGCTAGATGTTTGTGAGGAATCATCCTGATTGAAATCAACAGAACCTCTGCGGCTTTTGTATATTCGTTGTGTTAATAAGCTGCTACCCTCTACTGTAGGAGAGCTTGAGGTATGCACATGAAATTCAAAGACACACTTGGGATGCCCCTCAGTCCCAGTAGCAAGCACAGGGGGTGCAGAATGAGGAACCAAAATCTGGTGGAGGGCTACTTGAGAGTCACTGGAGATGGGTGTGGATGCAATGGACTGACTAGGATCCAAGTGCAGGCTCTGTATAGGTTGTGCTAGGTAAGCCGATCCATAGGTTTGGCGGTTATAGGCTGATACCTGTGAAAAATGTTGATTTTCAGGGATCTGACCTAGCCCAGAAGTGCTGGAATAGGGAAAACTGTCATAATGCTCAAATTGTTCCTGGTACTGCCTGTCAATTAAATAAGATATTTCACACGAATTCCTGCAAGATTCTGTGCCTGGAAGACTGTTGCTGAAAACAGGAGGTGGCTCAAATGATGGATGTACATCACTGCTGTGTGGATTAATTTTCTGGCCACAATTTCGTAAGAGGGGTTGTTGCCGAGCATGGGCTTCCAGGAAAGAGGTGCTCTTGCGTCGCTGAGAAATGCCACCCATTTGAGGGCAGGCTGGTGGTGGTGAAAAGGACACTGGCCGGTTTTGGATTGTTGGGAAAAAGTGCAGAGAATCTGTGAATGTTGGGGCTCCCACGTACGGATGCACCATGGACTGAGGCTGCATTGACATGAACAAGACAAGGAATTTGTACATTTAGAGAAGAAAAACAGTACATTTACATAAACAGCTACATGGATAGCAATGCTTAGAATTATTAAAAATGGTCTTTCCCGAGGCCAATAAGACAGACAGACAATATTTGGGATGCAGGAAAGTTTTGTTTGGGAAAAACAGACATTTTTATATACACATTAAATAAATGCACATGTGGTTAAAGAGGCTGCATAAAGGAGGCCATGTTTGTGGCACAAGCTGCTCTTCTAGACTAGCAATTTAAACATGACATTTGCATATATGGACAACTGAGGTATACCTAGTGCTTTTAAAAAATACAATTATTGATACACAGTATGCTCTGTGTAGAGCAGAAAGCTGTACACAAAAATCCTACCTTGGCTGCACTAGACCTTCCATAGCATTTTATGTGGTTTCAGAATCTAACTATTCAGAATTCTTTAACTATTTTGCCTTAAAGGAGATGGACAAGATGCGCAACCTAGTCATACGATTAGAACTCTGCTTTTCCCATAAAGACTGAGCGTCTTTTTTATACCACAACTGAGGAACTGTGACTGCATAAAGAATTTTACCCAAAGGAAAATTTTACTTACCCAGTACGGATCTGTTTGTGGCATGTAGTGCTAAAGATTCACATGTACAGCCTAATCTTGACATTTAGTCTTGGGCTTGGATGTGTGCAAGTTGATTTTCTTTGAAGGAAGTCTTTTGAGTCACAAGGCAGTGCAGCAACTCCACTAGCTGATAATGCGCATGGTCATCAATTCCATTGTTAGATTGTTTTCCATCTTGTCTGGTGAGCATGAAAAGTGAAGCGAAGCGTTGTATAGAGAGATTGCCATGCGAAAGGAGTTTGTGAGAAACAGTGAAAATAACTGTAATGGGGACAGGCGTCAGAGCAGCAGGAGGGTAGGCACATGTGAATCTACAGCACTACATGCCATGGACAGATATTTTTCGTTCAAGGCATGAGCGGCTGTAGATACACTTGCTTAGCATAGACTGTAAAGCTGTCCTCCTTTATAAGCTGAGGCTAGCCTGTGGGAGTTACAGTTGTTTGAAATAGTGTATGTAGAACTGCTTGTCCCACATTGGTTGTTGACAGGCCAGTACATCTACACAATAATGAATTGCAAATGTATGTGGTGTAGACCATGTAGCTGTTTTACATATGTCAGCTTTAGGTATATTTCTTAGGAAGGCCATGGAAGCTTTTTACGAGTGGAGTGAGCTCTAGGAGGAATGGGTACACTTCGTGCTTTAATATAGCATGTTTGAATATATTTAACAATCCATTGTCCAATGCTGATTTAGACATAGCTCTTCCTGTGTGAAGTTTTGAGAAAGCAACAAACAGTTGCTGTGCCTTCCTAAATAATTTAGTTCTGTCAATGTAATACAGAGAGCTCGTTTTACATCTCATGTGTGCAGGCTCCTTTCTGGAACTGAGTCAAGTTGGGAGCAGGGGAAGAGCGATACACACATTTCAACAGACTGACTAAGGTGCAATTGTGAGACTATCTTTGGAAGAAATTTGGGGTTGGTGTGAAGTACAACCCTATCTTTTTGTATTTGGAAGAACAGTTCTTTTAAACTTAATGCCTGAAGCTCACCAACATGTCTAAGTTAAGAGATAGTGACCAGGAACACTACTTTCCAGGATAAAAACTGTAGGGGCTCAAATGGAAGGCCCATTAACCTTGTTAACACAATGTTGAGATTCCATGTGGAAGCTGAAGCACCCTAGCAGGAATGACTCTTAAGACCCTCCAGGAATGCTTTGATAACTGAAATTCTGAATAGGGAAGTGTGCTGCCTATTTAGAAGGTATGCAGTTACCGCCACTAGGTGTAGCCTTATAGATGTAAAGGCTAAACGAGGTGTGCAAATTAAATAACTAGCATACGTCTTGTACCTTGGCTGCTAAGAGTTAATGTGTCTGGAATGACAAGAGAACAAATCTCTTTCATTTAGCAGCATAACAGGCCTGAGTAGTTGGCCTGCATGCTTCTTTGAGAATTTCCATACATTGTTATGGGACATTCTAGGACTTAGAAGCCGAATCACAAGGTTGAGTGATCTGGGGTCCGGAAGTCTGATTTCTCAATGGTTCTGTGAGAGAAGGCCCTGTCTGTCCGGAAGTGGTTCATGCAGAACTACTGACAGAGGATTGTGGTGAACCATGGTTGTCATGCCCTTGTGAGAGACACCAGGGTGACGGATGCTTGCAGAAGTCTGTGAACCACAAACGGAAGCAGTGGGAGAGACGGAAACGCGTAAGCAAATAACCCTACCCAACTCATCCATAGTGCACTGCCTTTGGACTGTGGGTATGGAAACCTGGAGGCGAGGTCTGGGCATTTGGCATGCTCTGCTGTAGCCAAAAGGTCTAATTGCGGTAGTCCCAAGTACCAGAAGTGTTAAAGGAGGACTTCTGAGTAGAGTTCCCATTCGTGGAGTTGTTGGCACCTCCTGCTGAGGAGATCTGCAAAGTTGTTGCCCTCTCCTGGTAGGTACTCCGCTAACAGGTGAATATTGTATAGGACAACCCACTTCCAAATGGTCTGGGCTAAATGTAAACACTGTGGGGGCTTGGTATAGCCTTGCTTTAGGAGATAACACATGGTTGTCATGTTGTCCTTCTTGATGAGGACTACCTTGCCAATAAGGTGAGGAAGGAAGTTTCTCAGCGCTAAGTGAACAGCTAGATTCGGCAGGTGATTTAAGTGGTGATGTTGCTAGCTGCGTGTCCAGCAGCCCTGGGCAGTTAGATCCAGCAACTTTGCTCTCCATCCTGTAACAGAGGTGTCCATTTTTATGGTCCTCTGTGGAACAGGGTCTAAGAAAGGTCACCCTTTTAAGAGGTTGTTGGTGTTCCACCACTGCAGCGAGTGGCAAGCTTGTAGCCAACCAAACACTAGATTCTCCCATTGACCCTCAGCTTGAGGTCAATGGTGTACTAAGCAACAGACGCACGTGTAGTCTGACATGAGGTACTATGGCTATACATGAAGCATCATACCGAGGAGATGCAAGACTAATCTCAGCATCACCTGTTGACCTGGTTGAAATTGGGGAATGAGTGACTGGAATGATTGTACTCTGACAATATTTGGGTAAGTTATTCCTAGTTGAGAATTGCACCTAGATATGAATGGGTTGGAGGTGGGATTTTGAGGCACTGATTGTAAAACCTAATTGGTAAAGTAGGTTTATTGTGATCAGAGTGTGTTGGTCCACTTTTGACGAGTGGAACTCTTGATGAGCCAGTCGTATGGAAAAACATGCATTTTTTGCCTACGCAGGTGAGCAGCTACTACAGCAAGACATTTGGTAAAGTCCCTGGGTGCGGCAGTGACACCAAAGGGGAGCACTTTTAGCTGGCAATGCGGACTGTTTATTACATACCTCAGATACCAGTGATGTGCCAGGTGAATAGGAATATGAAAGTCTTTGAGGTTGAGTGCGGCCACAATGTCGCCTCATAATAATGGGATGATAACTTGAAGAGTCACCATCTGAAAGTGCTATGAGAGAATATACATGTTAGGGGTCTGAGGTGTTGAAGTGAGCTCCAGACAATAAACATGATGAACAATATCCAACACCCAATGGTCGGATGAGATGCCTCCATGGGTCATGCTGTGGTGTGATATCGGAAGTGTCCTCATTATCCCCGCTCCCAAATATTAATTAATTGAGCCTTCAGGGGAATATGATGCAGGGGCAGCTGTTGAAGCAGGGGATAAAGGTGCATGTCTAGAGGCAGTATAGTTGGTGGGCTAATGTGCACAGGACTGGTGGCCTTGTCCATATTTTTCCTGTGTTTCGGTGGAGTTGGAACAACCAAAGCCTGTTCAAACGACAGCTGCCTTTTGGAAGGTTGTGCAACAGTTTGGGGTGGGTCTAGCGATTATCCAGCAGAGTGTCAATTTCTTTTTGCAGTCTTGAAGCATGGGTTTGACAGACCCTGATTCATGGGCTGTTTTGCTGGGGGCTGAAGTTCTCGGTTCCAATGTCAAAGATTTCTGTTTGAAGGTTTCAGCTCTGAACAGGATGGTTTTGGTGTTTACCGGGGCCGGTGTTTCGATGATGAAGATTTTAGCTCCAAAGCTCAACTCAAGGCCGAAGCGGGAGCGGTTGGCTCCGAAGCAGACAACTTTGATGTTTTCAACAGTGCCAAGCTGGGGCTCGGCATATCTGAAGATGATGGTCGGTGCCAACCATAGCCCGAAGGCAGTGGTGGCCCGGCAATGCTTTTAACTCTCTCTCTCTCTCTCTCTCTCTTGTGGGGGGGTTTGCTGGGATTGATGTTGAGGTGGTGGAGACAGAGTACTCACAGCTGGTTGAGCTGAAGGCAGATCTTGCATCTTGATTTCCGAGTAAGAGATGTAATTGGGGGAGAATGTCCCTTCGTCCGCTGTTAACATCTGTCGACTCTGCATGTTGTTCTTGGATGTCCTTGGGTCCAAACAGATCTGGTGTATCACCCACGCTCCTTTGAGACACTGAGAAGCCGAGCTAGAAAGTCGCGTAGAATCTTCTTCGATCGGAAGAAGCAGCAAGCCTCACAGCTGGCGCTGTCGTGTTCCAGGCCTGGTAGAGGTCAGTGAAAGGGTGCTTAGAGTGACACGAGGACAGAAAAGAAAAAGCACCCGTTTCATCACCAAGTAGACACGATGCAAGGCGAAGGCCCATGTGACACCACGGTCAATGCGAGTTGCCATGGCTTACTAGAAATGGAACTGAACAGAAGAGTGAGAAGACCGCAAGCAAAAAAACAGTACAGATGGAACTCAGGCATTAACTGAGTTGATGACCATGCGCCTTACCAGCAAGAGGAGGAGTCACACTGCCTTGTGACTCAAAAGACATTCTTCAAAGAAAAACAACTTGCACACATCTAAGCCCAACACTATATGGCAGGATTATGCATGTGTTTCTACAATCACGTCTCAGACAATATTTACAAAATATTTCAGGGAACTACTTTATGTTCGTTGTAACCATGCATGTCAACTCATAAAACTACCTATATGTCTCACAGATGAGTCAACATGACTGATTTGTTAAAGACTATAATATGCACCATCATTCTTTTTAGGTCTGGCTTGACAGCGCAGCTCTCTACTAAAAGTATTGTTAACATTTGTTTTACAATATTCTTAAAATGGCTTTGGCTTCCCCCAGAGTGCTCTTGCCTCAAGCTACTGGGTATGTGATTTATAAATCTACCTTTTTGGAGGTGTCTACATTAGAATGTGTGGTGAAATCTGCATTTTCCATATGCCACCCTGGCTTATCACCTTCTGCTGGTACTGGAACTCTGTGCACTTTACCACTGCTAACTAATAGTAAAAATGCCTGTGATCCCCATTCAACCATAGTTAAATTGTCTTATTCCTGATTGACACATTTAACTTGACTGTAAGTTCCTGGTATATGGTGTAAAAAGAGCAATTATGGCTTGGAAGCTAACAGCCACTTGCGAGCTGTGGCACATTTTGTGCTATCCACTACAGTACCTGTGCAAATATGGCTTCAGTTCTACCCTGTCTACTCTAAATGTTGCAGTGTAAACCTGCAGTGCCACAAGTTAAAATAACCCTTTCTGACAGGTAAAAGCTTTGCTTTTAAATAGTCTCTGTTTCAAATATTAATAGGTCACCGCCATGTAGGCTTTGTACACCAGAAGGCAGACTACATGGTATTCAAAAGTGGGACATTGCAGAAAATTAATGTTTACCATGTCCCAACAGTCATAAGGCCCTAAAAGCTATTTTCACTGTGGCAGGCCTACCTGTCCTATGTAGAAAAGCAATGTACAAATTTAAATAATACTGACAGCCCAGAAAAGGGAACAGCTAGAAAAGTAATTAATAAACATCCAATTCAATAGTCAAGTCAGAATTTTAATAAGTATTAACTAAAATTAACTTTTAGAAAGAAATCCTTTACTTGTCTCAATTATCAGATGGCTAATTAACCTAAGCCTGTGCTTAGCCTTGAATAGGTGTGAAAAAGGTATGAAATGCCTTCCAGAAGCAAATAAATAGGATGGCCTGAATGGGCAGATATTCCTCCTTATCTCCACAGACTATGCAGGGTGCGGTGAGTAGGCCACCTTTTGACAGGCAGTCTCAAATACTGCTTGACAGGCCTTTTAAGCCACATGGAGCACATTTGAAAGGGAGAAAACTGGGTGCCTAAAATGCTTATGGATCTCATCTGGTTGATGAAGGACCCTGCTTTCACCCTAATAGATGTTTGTGTCTGGGGTTGTTGTGTGCAGAGGGCCTTTCTTAAAGGATTAGCATAACACCCACCACCCCCAAGTTTAGTGGGGCCAAAGAATTTTCCCATCTTAAAAATGGCCTGATCTGTGGCATTTGGGGGCAGTCTGCAGTGAAGTAAACCGGAATTAGTGGTTAAGTGGGTTTAGTTGGCCCCAGGAGGATGTACCCAAGAGTCATTCATACCAAGGAGTCATTCCAACCCACTAGTTAGTGCCAGCCATAAATGTGTCAGTTATTCCTTCCCTAATGCTTGTATTGCAAATCCATTTTAATGTTCTATTCCTCAAAGGTGTTTAAAGGACATTAAATTGCTCTTATAACAAATAGGAGACTGGGGTAGTTGTAACTATTAGCAAAAAAAACTATACCCCAGACTTTGCTAATCTCTATTCTACTGTTTATAGGGATCACTACATTTTTCAGTAACTTGAGACAGCTGTGCAAATTTGACACTGGCTGGGCAATGAGACCAGCATGTAGCACCAATATACACTAAAATACTGTTAAGTCTTTCATGTTCAGATATATCCTACAAAATATATTCTGCTCAACAAACAGCAGCAAATCCTTTATGCAGTAACACCAAGAAAGAGCAATAAAAGCAGATTTGGAGAACAGCAACGAGGAAAACAAATAACACTATATATAATGACTATATAATAGGTCAATGTGCTCTTTTGCTTTATAACAAATGTGAAACCTAGAGCAAGAGAGGGCTCTCAAACCTTGTGTATGTAGCTGCAATATTAAACAGGAAAAAGGTGCGAGTGCAGACAGCAGAGCCTCTGTTAGATTGATCAAGAAGTCAGGCAAGCAAGCAGAAAAAATTATACAAAAAAGAATATGAAGCAGTATACAAGTGAAGCAAACCGTTATGTTTTTTCAATGGGGATAGTTACATCCACCCAGAAAGTCATCTTGTTACTGAAAAAGACAGACTAAAATGAGACAAAGAAAACTAGCTTTGCAAAAGAGGAAAGGTTATAGAGCTCTCCTAAACAGCAAGTAGGTTTGTGTGGGCTTCAAGGGCAAAGGTGCATCTTTTCAGGCTTTGGCATCTAAAGAAAGCTACGGATCAGCCCCCTGAATGTTCGCACAAGTAACATTTCTCACCCAAGTCCAAAATTGAATTCGCTACATGAAGAGGTGAAAACACCATACCTCAAATACATGCATCAAGCAAGCAGCTTCAAAGAACAACAACATGACAAAACAGAGCTTCATCTGAGACTCTGGTAAAGAGAACAGAAAGCAGGCAAGACAAATGCCTCACTGATCTCCTCAGCATGTATTTGTACTCTTATTAACTACCTCTACTAGAAAAGCCATAGGTGCAATATATGTGCATGGGAGAAGCCAGCAACACATAAAAATAAGGCAGAATTAGGGAATATGTCTCACTGGTCGAGTGGCAAGTGGGCAAAAATGACCATGGCAAAAACATAGATCAGAAGTCTAGTAGTGTTCACAAAGTGGCATGACCATCTGGCACACTTTCTAGCTTCAACACGGTCTTTGGCACAGTGCCTTAGCTGATCTTCAAAGATAAATGAGGTCAAAGAGGTTTGTTCAACAGATATTGGTCTGTACTGCATGATCCACAGCTTGGGAGAAGGCGGTTATATACTGTTTAGTCACAATAGAAACTGTGGCCCTTTCTGCATGACATCTCTATAATATATTTTTTAGATTGATGTAAGGATACCAAGATAATATTTTAGACACACTTTCGAAAAAACTTTCACAAACAATGTTCAGTTAAGTTTAGATCAACGAATAAGACTAGTCTGAAAGCAGATTAAGCCTCACCAGAAGTGCAATACTGTGTTCTCATATAGAGCCTAAATCCATTAAACATAGATTTGTTTTCTGTTGAGAAGCACGTAGATTGACCTGGTAGTCAAAGATAAACACAGCTAAGTGCAGAGACTCATAATGCCACAAATGTGGAGGTAGAAAAACTTTCCTCTTGGCCCTAAGGCGCACAGAATATCAATTGTCCATGGAATTTAGGTAAGAGCTGTTGAAACTCCTGTGAAACAATCTGTTTGTAGAAGTACAAAATTCCAGAGAAAATCCAGAAAACATAGCTCTGATTAGGTTAACAAAAACTATGAATGTTACTACTACCATCACCTCAGCATTAACGCCAAGCAGTAACGTGTGCTTAAGTTTTGCTTAACATTCAACCATCCTGAATACTGTAGGATGAGACCCATCTGATAGTACTGTCAAGCTGGGGTCGAAAGTATCACAGATTTGTATTTATGTTTTTTTTGTTGTTTTTTTTTTTAAACTTACCCCCCAATATCCTTAAGTGTTGCAATACATTTTCCTTTCTGACTCAGCCTGAAAGATCCCTAAACCATGGTAGACCCTACTAGTGTACCCTATTCCTCTTCAGCGACTGGTGAGGGATGGTAAAAGGAAGAAACTCCTAATCCTAGTGAAAAAAGATAGAAGTTAACAGCTGAGGTCATAAGACCATGAGTGAAATCAAAAATGTAAGAGAGAAATGGGTAATTTACCTTACAATGTGCCAGAAAAATTTTGAATGTGTTCAGGCATCCTTACTCCAAGACCAATGAACTGTCAAACTGGTTGTATATAAAGAAACAGGGAAGGTTTGTGATGGGTAAAGTGCTCGTGCATACAAAGAGCTGAATTTCATCCTAACTAGCTTTATTTTATTTAATTTTTTATTTTATTTAAGTGGGGAGGGGGGTGGGGGGAGGCTGCGAGGAGCGTGAAGAGAATGTATCCCAGAGGTATTTTTTTTTATTGTTTCTTTTCAGGGCAGTTTCAAAATTGTATTTACGGATTTCTGGGACATGAGTTCCAGAATACAAAGAAAATTCTCATTAAGGAAACCAATTTACACTGGGTGGAGTGAAAAACTATTCTTTCATAAAATTAAGGTAGCTTCTCCTATGTTAATACGTAACATTTTGGAAAGTGGTACTCACTATCTGTGTGAAAGACCTATATAAGGATGTATTTTCCATATCAAAATGCAAATCTAAAATTCTGAAATAGAAAAGTCTTATTGACTTCTTGAAATAATAGATGCCTATAATGTTTGGGTTGAAAAAAGAAATACACAATTCCTTTTAACTCAGAAGAGTATACACATGTTTTTTAGACTCTCACTGAACTAGAAATCTTCCATTTGTCAAAAATGATAAAGATTCAAGAGCACATTCAATGTTAAAGCAATGAAATAGATTGAGAAGCCAAATAAAGACCAATAAACTTTCAGTTTTCATTAACAAAATTTACAAGAGTACAAAATCTGCTTATTGCTCTTTCTTTGTTGGGACCACAAACCAGCATTTATTTAATGATAACTTATCTGCACAGGACACACATACAGGGCTGGCAAAGAGGGTGGGCAGACTGGAGCGTCGGTGCTTGCGAGGTGATGCCGAGTGCATGGGCAGGACACTCTCCAGTGCCTTTGACAGCTTTTCAGCAAATGATTCCTCTGGGGCAGTCCAGTGGAAAGAAGGAGAAAGTGGAGAAGATGGCGTCTGTTGAGGGGAGCAAGGAGCACTGGGGTGCATACGTGAGGGGAAGGATAGGAGGCTGGGGACACAAACTGACATGCTACGGCCACGATGAGGCTACAGAGAAAACAAATGAAAAATCAAATCAGACATGATCTTTAAAATGGGATCTAAAAATATGATAGGTCAAAGAAACCTATATCAAGATTAAAAAGCAGCCACATGATTTTTGAGCTAATGTGATCGAGTTCCTTTCTGGAGTTCAAAACTCCGGCAAATGAATCAATTCATATGGCTTTCAATAGAAAATGGTTTAGCTACAAACGATACGGGAAATAGCGCCTCTCCTTTAAAAACATTCAACTAAATTAGACAGTCCATAAACGAATTATAGAAAAGTCTAATATTGCTTTACCAAGCTGAATTCTATGAAGGGGCTACTTCATCTTCCAGATTCACATAGCCAGTCATTAACTCCCATATTTATCTAAAACAAATAGCTGACTAGGGGACTGGATGTGAATAACCCAACATAGCAAACCTTCAGACGAGCAGTGCTCAACACAATATTACAATTACTGGCAGGGCAAAGAAAAAAATATTTTTCAGGCGGGTGCTGGGAAGAATGAAAAGGCAAATATTTATCTGTACCCATGTCCCAATGAGGGCTCTTTCTGACCCTGAACCATATTTATAACTCCATAGTCCTCCATATGTCACTATCCCAACAACAAAATCTACCAGCCCATCCAATGAAAGCAGCTTAACGTCTGCAGTTAAAACATTACTTGCGCAGTTACATGTTTTCTGAGACCTGGAACAGTGGAGTTTTCCAAGGCTAGACCTGCAATCAATCACCAAACTGTCTTATAGCAGGGAAAGATGCACTTAAAGCATATTAAATGAATTGCTGGTAGCAGGCAGTTCTGTTTTAAGAGTACAGTAGCATCATTCCGACATCTAGTGTTGGGCTCTGAGTGTTACAAGTTGTTTTTCTTCGAAGAAGTCTTTTCGGAGTCACAGGATCGAGTGACTCATCGTTTCAGCTCCATTGTGCATGGGCATCGACTCCACTGTTAGATTGTTTTCCCGCAGAGGGTGAAGAAAGGAGTGATAGTGTATGAAAGAAAAAGAGATGTCCATGCAAATGTAAATGTATATACATATGTGCAAATGTTAGTAACAAATGACTACGGGCTTCTGGGGAGGAGGCAGGATGCATGTGAATCTGCAGCACTACATGCCATGAACAGATGTACACCTGGTAAGTGACATTTTCCGTTCAATGACGTGTAGCTGCAGATACACATGCTATGCATAGAATACAAAGCAGTTATTTCTCCCCAAAAAGCGGTGGTTAGCCTGTAAGAGTTGAAGTTGTTTGAAATAATGTTCTTAGTACAGCTTGTCCGACAGTGGCTTGTTGTGAGAGAACATCAACACAGTAGTGTTTAGTTTATGTATGAGGGGTTGGCCATGTAGCCGCTTTACATATATCAACCATTGGTATGTTTCCTAAAAAAAAAAAAAAGCCATTGTTGCACCTTTCTTTCTTGTAGAATGTGCTTTAGGAGTGATTATAAGTTGTCTTTTTGCTTTGATATAACATGTTTGTGTACATCTAACAATCCATCTTGCTAAACCTGGTTTTGATATAGGATTGCCTGTATGTGGTTGCTGGAAAGCAACAAAAAGTTGTTTAGTTCTGTCTATATAATACATAAGAGCTCTTTTTAGATCAAGGGTATGAAGAGCTCTTTCTGCCACAGAATCTGGCTGCGGAAAGAAGAATGGCAATCTGGCTATCTTGGTGGAATATTTGGAGGGGTATTTATCAATTCTAGGCAATAGCCATTGTGGATAATTGATAATACCCAATTGTCTGTGATGATATTTTGCCAATGAAAGTGGAACTGCTGTAGTCTTCCCCCCACAGGAGATGTGTGGAGTGGAAGGGAGAGAAGGAAGTCACTGCTTTGGTTGTGTAGCTGGCTGTTTAGAGGTTTGGAATTTACCTCTATTTCTAGAGTATTGACCTCTGTATGTTCCTCTAAACCCACCTCGCTGGTACTGGTTTGATATGGTTGCTTTGTTTGTGAGGTAGAAGCCTCAGAGGATTGAGCTCTAAAACCTCCTCGAAACTGAGGCTAACAAAATGACCCCCTCTATGGTGTGGTGTACAGAACATCCATTGCTTTTGCTGTATCAGTCTTTTCATAATTTCTCCATTGTAGTGTCCACTTCTAGGCTAAAAAGGTGTTTTTTTCATCAAAAGGCATGTTTAACACAGCCTGTTGAATTTCTGGTTTAAAACCAGAGGAGCGTAGCCATGCATGTCTTCTGATTGTAATGGCTGTGTTAACACTCCTTGCAGCTGTATCAGCAGCATCAAGGGCAGATCTTATTTGATTGTTACCAATGGCTTGCCCTTCCTCTACTACTTGTTGCACCCGCTTTTGGTGTTCTTTTGGGAGATGCTGTATAATATCCTGCATCTCATCCCAATGGGCCCTATCATAGCGGGCTAGCAGTGCTTGAGCATTAGCTATTCTCCATTGATTTGCTGCTTGGGACACAACTCTTTTCCCTGCAGCGTCAAATTTACTGCTCTCTTTAACAGGAGGGGGGGCATCTCCTGAAGACTGGCTATTTGCCCTCTTTCGTGCTGCACTAACCACCACTGAATCTGGAGGCACCTGATGAATAATATAATCTGGGTTAAAGAGTGCAGTCTTATATTTATTTTCTATTCTAGGAAAGATAATTCTAGATTTCACAGGCTCACTAAAAATTTGGTCTGCGTTTTACCATGCTTGGTAACATTGGGAGGTATTGGTACCTAGAATGTGTTGAAGATAATGTATTAAATAAAAAAATCTTCTTCCAATGGTTCAGAGTTCATTGTTACCCCATGATAAGCTGCAGCCCTGGCTATGACCTGGTTGTATACTGTGGTATCTTCAGGTGGAGATGGTTTGGATGGGTAAGTATCTGGGTCATTATCTGGATCAGGATCATAAAGGTCCCATGGATCTACTATGTTTTCTTGCGAATAAAAAGTGTGTGTTGGAGAAGGCACTGGTGGAGGGCAGGTGTGGGGAGAGACAGATAGCTGTGGAGAAAGAGACGGAGAAGGGTAAGGAGGTGTCGGCTTCTCCTTTTGCACCTTTGCTGGTGGCGGTGCAGTGTCCAGTTCCTCTTGGAATGCCAGCTTTCTTTTTGTTTTTAAAGGAGGTGCTGTAATAATCCTTCCTGTCTCTTTACGGATGTGTATTCTAGATTGTCTCTCATTCATAACTTGTAGAATGGGCTCAATGTCCGACTCTTCCTCAGAGGTTTTATGGCTCTCTCAATTTCTTGGCAAGTCCTTGCTCCTCTGTATATGATGTCTTTTTCAGTTCTGAAGTCTGTTGTTTTTTCGGTACCGAAAATGTTGTGGAAGGTCACCGCTCCGAAGCTGCCTTTCAAATTTTAGACTCCGAAACTTGGTGTTTCCTGCTGGAGTCCAAAATGGAGCTCTTTATAGTTTTACTTGACTCCAAAGTGGACGGAGGAGTGGCCTTTATTGGTGCAGATCCCGAAGGTCAGTCGCCGACAGTCTTTTTTGGGCTGAACCATGGCCTTCCAGCAGTGGTGTACCCAAGGCCTTCGGATGTTTCTTGTGTGGGGGTGCAGGAGCAGACTTACTCACATGCTGGCCAGCTGTGATGGGTCTGTCGTCTTCGGATTCCTGTTCGGAGTCTGTGTCTCGGATGGAGACTGCTGTCTGCGCCTGCTCTTCTTCGGTGACGTCGAGATGTTCACTGCTTTTCAACGCCATTTCAAGTCTTCGTGCTCTTCGATTTCAGAGTCTTTTTTTTAATCGAAATTATCGACAGGCCTCACAGTTTTCCTCCTGATGGTCTGAAGAAAGGCACAAGTTGCAAACCAAATGCTGGTCTGTATAGGGGTACTTTGCATGGCACTGAAGGCAGAATCAGAGGGAGTCCGATCCATGAGGCTCTCCACGCGGTAGGCCCAAATAGGCCAGAGTTAGGCACGCACGCGCGCGCGCCGCAAAGAGTGAACAAAGTGATTTTCCGACGCTACTCCCAGTTCGATGCTAGCTGGAGAACGCAATCGAAACAATACTGCACAAAAAGGAAGATTTTTAAAAGTTTTCCAAATCAAAATCTTGGAGCGAGAGGAAACATGTCCGAAACCAGACGGCGGAAAGAAAACAATCTAACAATGGAGTCGATGCCCAAGAGCAATGGAACCGTAGGGAAAAGTCACTCGGTCCCGGGACTCCGAAAAGACTTCTTTGAAGAAAAACAACTTGTAACACTCAGAGCCCAACACTAGATGTCGGAATGGATATGCATAGCATGTGTATCTGCAGCTACACATGCCATCAAACATACATATATATATATATTTTTTTTATATACATACACACACACACATACACAAACACACCAATTTTGTCAAAGTTAACCCATAGGTACTGAGTTCTAAACTGCATATCAATGTTGACAGCAAAATGGTGACTTTGTGTTCTGATAACACTGTATGAAATTGTGAACAGTGGGCTCAATCATAATTTAAACACACAAAGCAATACCAAGCCAGAGACTCAAAGTCCTGTAATTTAATTTCAGAATAAATGCCTACCAAAAACAACCAAATGTAAAACTACATAAAGGTCTATGAGGGATTTCGAGTGATGTGACCCCAAATCCCTTCTAATTCATAAATAACAAACTAAGATAATACTTTTCACAGTGTGGTTCAGTGAGCAAAGGCTACAGAAGACGGTACAAAACCGGCTTCTTAAATCTCTAAAGATTAGTAGTATGTCTTGTGCCCCATATCCCTAACTTAAGAAAATGCATGCTATCATGTCACCGGGCACTTTGAACAATCAATTTCAAAGAAGCTTAACAGAAGAACCTCTTGAGAAAATGGGGTTCTGGAAAGGGGTACTTCATTTAAGAAAAAGGAGTCAACCATTTTAATTTCCACTGCATAATGCGTTTGGCTTGGAAACCTACAAACAAGACAGCCTTAGTTATAAAACTGACTCCAGAAGAATGTAAAAAGCATTATCTTTAATTATTTATGTTTTCAGGCCAGTCAGAATATAGGGGGCAGCTCCTTGATTATCCAACATCCGAAAATAAATAAGCTAGGGTCCAATACGAACTAAATAATGAACTTAAAACTAAAAAGGGAATAAATTGGGTAGGCAAGGTGGAAAGATTACCACAAGGCTAAACACAAAAAAGAGAAGACAAATAACTCAGAAGAGAGAAGGATGTGAGAGAACATCAGAAGCATTAAAGCATTCTACAGACGTGACATGCAACACCGCTAGCAGTTTGTATCGACCCTTTAAAAAAATATTATGCATTATTTACCTTGAAGGGCCCATTGAGGGAGATATCCCAACGTAATGAAGAGGTGATTCCCTCAAAACATTCATGCTCACTACCCCCATTCCAGAAACCTTCACAGTTTCCTTAATGCTGAGAAACAATACAATTTCCTTAAAGGTTAGAAGGACAGCAGTTTAATGTTAGAAGGTCTGCTGTCCTGCTCAACTACTACACTATCATAACTTGTACACTCAAAACTGTCCTGGAAAAATTACTCTATATGTAATATACTCCTAAATGTACACCAATGCGCTACAAGAAGCTCAAGTCTCAATGAGAATATTCATTTTACTGCACTTAAGATTAAGGTTCTGAATAAACTAATATTCACAAATTGATGTGATTGCGTCATGTCATCTACTCACCATTTGACATGTATTCCAAAATCATGACTCTTCCCTCCCAAATAATTTCAGCACTTACCACAGTGGGTGGCAGATATCCTCCAAGTGACTGCTGCTGTGACTGACTGCTTGGAGTACTGTAACCTGAGATAGCAGCAGTGGAGGCTGCTTGATCCTGCATAGAACCATATGTTGTCTGCTGGCTGCAAGCTCGAGATTCTATTTGCACGGATGATCCATGTCCACTGTCTAATGTGCCATCAGCTGGAGTAAAGTAAGATAACAAGGCAGTTAAAATTAGCAGAACAAATAAAGTCAAACATTACTGTTGTCAGTCCTCACAGTATAAGACAATTGTTAACAACGGCAACCCTCAATGTAAATCTTCCTGGATATTAATCTGAAGGCATCTGTGAATTAAGATGTGCTGACACTTGGGGACCGAGTGGGGACAGGGGGAATAATTAGCTTTAACCACTTTTGTGCTTCTCAGTGGATGTTATCTCTTACTCACTTGTCAACGTTAGAAAAAGCAACCAACAGAAGAACCTCAAAAGCAATCCTCGTAATTTTTGAAGGGAATGTGTGCAATCTGTACATAGTCTACATCACAGGCAGTTAAAACAATCACTTTATACCTAGGCATTACAACCGAAACAGCAGGTATAGGTGGTTGACTACCGAGTCAACTATATATAAGGCAAGAAATCACTGACACAGGCTGCTTTAAAGGAGCTAGCTGGAGAACGATGTCAAAAAAGATCTCAAAAGCCCAGCGTGAACCAATCAAAAAATCATTCTAGAATTCCCATTCTTGGCAATTGTTACAGATGAAATACGGGGAAAAGAGAACCGTTTCTACCTCTACACTGGAGAGCCCCTTTAAGAAATGGCACAGTAGCATACTATAGAGCAACTACCAGAGTTTCAAACCCTATGCCACAGCAGTGAGTGAAGCAGTTTGTTTGAATGTGGCAGATGGTGTACCATACAACAAAGCACAAAATTTACATGCAAAACTTGAGAGCGTAGAGGCACTACGTTATCATTGCTGCAATAATGACTTCACAAAAGCAAACAAATAGGACAAGATAGACTCCATTATTGTGTTGAAATGACACTATTCTTTAAAGATAGCTGCATAATTGCCATGGAATTCGTAGGTAGTGTATCATGCACAAAAAGGGTCTTCCAAACTGGATCTACGTACTTATGAGTGCAAGTGCCAAAAAGACACATTCAACTTATCAGATATTTAGGAAATACAAATAAAAAAATCTCGCCTCATAAAAAATAATGGGTTTGTGCCATCCGTTGTCATTCACTTACTAGTCATAATAGTGCTTTCAAAATGTCAAATGTAAGCTTACCAAAAGACAACTGACAGAATGGCAATAGACACAAATCACATCCAAAATCATATTTCTGGTATCTTCTCTGCCTATATTAGTATGACCCGCAGGGAAGAAGGTGACTATTGGACAAACATGATGAAATACTGCACACTACTATATCCAAGACAATGAGATGAAAATCAGTAGAAAAGCATGCCCATAAAATTCAACTATTTCACAAATACAAAATTGAGCTATTTATCTTCCTTTGTTTTCTCAGCTGTATTTCTATATCTTGGAACTGAACCCAGGCTTCAGCAGACAGCTGCTTATAGGCAAGACATATAATATATAGAGAGAAACACCTTATCAAGTGGTTTTCTCTTCTGGCACTCATCTGCTAAATTCAAATCACTGTTGCTAATCTGTAACTCTTGTACTTTAAAACCCCTGCTCGTTCCAAAAAATAACTTGTGCAAGCTGGTGGTCTTGTTAGACCAGTTCACTAAAACGTCTGAAAATTAACCTCACAGGAGCATGCACCTCATCCATCCATACAGTGTCAGGCACGGTCTAAAGTCCTCCTCCATCAAAAATATCAGCCAGCTTGTAATAATGTAGCTAAAACAAAAATAAGGGTGAAGAATGGCCACGGCTATTAGAAGAGCATATCTAAACAGGAGTTCCATACACTGATAGGCATACCCTTCACATTATGGCTTTTCGTATATATATTAACCTACGAACAAGCAGAGCAGACTAAAATATGGTGAATCATATTTTAACTAGATGTGACCCAAGCAGACTCCAAGAGTTGACTCAACTTGGATGGGGGACTTGTTTCTTATAACAAGGAGAAATGCAGCATACTAATGGTGCAAACCACAGAAGCGATGAAGGACAGAACCAGAACCCATATCAAAAGCATCCTATACGATTACAAATCCTGAAACCTTAGAGAAATATATTCTGGAAGAAAGAACATGCTATTTACGCCTGGTAATGTTCTTTCTGATGAATGGCAGCACATTACTTAAATGAACTACCTATCAAGGTGCCACATTAGATCAGAAATTTGTAAACAAGCAATGTGGAATCAATGGCGACCAGTGGTGATATTCAATGTGGGGTCAGAATCCTCAAGATAGGATTTATCTTCAATATTTAAGGCACAATATGCACCAGTGACGTCAGTTTTGCCTCATTGTACAAGCCTCAACAAAGGATGGACAAAACAATTAAAATAATTAAGATAATTATACCTCCACAAGAAGGGAGTATAAAGGGTCCTTAGGACTGTGGAAGATGTCCTATCCATCAGAAACATCATTAACAAAGATTACTTGCTCCTTTAATGAATATTCAGCTCCTGCTGATTATGTATATGAACCACTCACAAATCATCTGCGAAGAAGAAATTTGAGGATACCATGCGTATAAATTACAGTATTAAAGATTGCAATAGATTCCCTTGCAAACAAAATTGATTTTAAGCATCCACATCAAGGCAATAATGATATGTAAAATGAATGGGCACATAAGCAGGTAGTGGCTAAGTAGATTAATTGAATTGTGAGCACTCTTAACAAGACCTCAATAGTAGACATTTATCTTGTCTAACGACCACTGAACTCTTCTGAAAGTGACTTTCACGCCAAATGACAACAGTGCTTTAATGTCTCAGACTGCCATTTTGACACAGATGAAGTCCGAAACATAGTGATAAACGTTTATCATACAGATGGTGATAGCAGGGAAAGGAACCTCGGAACAGCAATCAGGTCCCTCAAAGGCAGCATTGATTTCTGGAGGCTGCTTAAGCTGCTGATTATGGCCAGTATTCCCCTTTCTAACAAAGGTTATTTTCCTGAGGCTAACTGTTTTTGGCTTATTTGTCAGTTTGGGTCTCAATATGCCGATTTCATTCTTTGAGGCCCAGTTTTGAGACAGTCAATGCAATGAAAGGTACTCTGACTCGTCAAGGTGGCTCGAGTGCCTGGATTTTGCGTTACATTTCTTCCCTGCTCAATTGCATTGGATAGCATTATGGCTAGACAGTGAACGTTTAGAAGAAATAGACAGCAGGGTGGAGAGCTAAATCACGGAGCACTAATATTCTTGCTGAGATGAAGGTCAGCACCTTAGTGGACACCTAGATTAATCATGTTGGCATTACTGTGCTGGTGGATGAGGGTTAATAAAACCTTGCACACCCGATTATGCTCACCAGCCATACAACTGATTGGAATCCCTCCTACAGGAGGTTTCTTTACAACAGTAACAAAGTCTGCTTGAACTGAGGTGCGGATGGTGACAGTGGAAGAAGTTTACAAGGCAGGTGAGTTTAGCGCACTAGGCAATCTAGGAACAGAATATGGCCCACCTTCCAGACAATTCTTAACAAATGGGGCACTAACATACACAGAAAGATTCAAGAACAAGAGCCACCTATACACGATTTAGAACACATTATATTCCCAATAGTGGCCAGGCGAATGTTAGAGACATGTTTATGCAAAACATTAATCTCAATGACAAAGATACACCTAGCCAAACCAAGGCAGAATGGGAGATGAGCCTGGGTAGAGACCTCGTAGACAAGGAATGGGACAGGCGCATGGGATTTGCATGCAAGGTGTCAAGTAATGCAGGTTCAAATATACTAGTTACCTAAACCAAATGTATCTCACATGACCAAGATTAAATAGGATAATGAGAACAGACTCCATAACATGACACTGGTTGCACTTCCCTACTGGAGGACTTCTTTCAAATGGTATGTGGCTGCCCACAATTCAAGGACTATTGTGGTAACATTTGTACAGACCTCGGGAGCATACTAGCTAGAACAGGATTACTGAAACTAGACATTTGCCTCCTGGGATTGTTTCTACAGCCAAAGCCAAAAAGTAGCAACAGATCCCTGGATTTGGAATATATCTTAGCCAAAAGGGCAATATCAATGGCTTAGAAGTCGACGGAAGGTGCAGCATATGCCTGATGGATGAATAAAGTTACAAAGCGGGCTAAATCTTAAAGTATTGCCCTCAGAAGAGAAAAGAGGCACTAAGACTATCTACCGTTGACTTTTGGGATGAAGTACTTACTATGTTCAAGATCTATCCCAACTCGTAGGGAAAGAAGGAGTATTTATATTAAGGAAATTAGCTTAGCGGTATACTGTGTTAATTTTTGATAAAACCCGACTTGGGGGCAGGCACAAGAAGTAAACGATGGAGTCTTGCAAGTTGCAGATTATAACACAAACCCTGCACAGGATCTATGTTAACTGAAAAGTACAAGTCATGTTTCGAGCCACTACAGTTTAAGTTTTTTTTTTTTTTTTTTTCTTTTTTTTTTTTTTTACTGTTGAGGAACATAGGACAGCATATTTACAATTTGAATTGTAATGGATATGCTACATTGAATAGGTGCACATGCTCTATGAACACTTTATGATGGATGTATACACGGTAACATGGGCGCTCCTTCACCTGAAAGAAAACAACTTTAAGAGTGGAATAAGTAATGTGTTGAATCGTCATCAACGATGGAGGAATCTCTTTACGAGTATCTTGCATGCTTAATTGAGATTTTGGTGCTAAGTTTGAAAAATTCAATACAAAATTGTTTTGAAAAAGTATGGACAAAAGGCAGACTGTTGAAGTCAAATCTCTTTGAAGCAGGTCTGAGTTTGTTGCCTTTATCAGCCAGTGATCCAGTTAAGGATAGACACTGACTTTCACCATGTATATGTTCAACCAACACTGCAATCATCTTTGTGAACACTCAAGATGGAGCCAAATTAGAGAACAGTAAACTGGAAGTGGAGAGCCCTCGTCCTGGGTTGTTGTGAAATCGGGAGGTAAAACTACATGTTTTGTTGGACCAAAGAGACCATTCAACTGCATTCTTTGATAAGCAGAGCACACAAGTTGAAAAGTAAACATTTCTAATTTCTCTCGCTTCAGAAATGTGTTGAAAAACATCAAAGCGATAAGAGGGTGCATAAGTCCTCTTTCTTGAAAACTAAAAGGCTATCTACAATAACACCCCTTCCCTATCGAGATGAAAGGACCTTTGCAACATGAATCACCAAAATGCAAGGGGAACGGGAAGTATCATCACACACCCTCTGACCTCACCAACATCACAGAATGTGGCATCTTTGAGCCTGAAACATCCCAGGAAGTTATGTCACATGACCTTTACCCTGATGACAACTGACATCACTCATGTTCCATAATCAATATAAAAATGCAGCATGGATAAATGCCTATTTTAGATATCACATTTATTTTAATTAGAATGCTTGCTTGGTATACCAAGGGAAAATTGCTAATTTCTCGGTCTCACATGAAAAAAAAATGTGTTTGAAAAGGAATAGTAAGTGCCACAAAACGCTGGGAATATAGATTATTTCCCAAAAAAACTTCACTGATTTATGGTTCCTCTAGGGTATGCCTCAAAGAGAAACGTACTGATAAATCAAAGGGAGAGCCAAACAAAAATAACTTTTGAACCAATATGGATCATGGTGCCTATTTACCAAGGTAAATCTGTTTTTAAACCTAAGTTAAAACCAGAATGCACCTCGCGCACATCTGAAAGGAATTTACAGCGATATTCCTGCCACAGATAAGCCCTTACCTGGAGGCAGAGATCTCCACCACAAGTATGGAAGTCTCTGAACCAATAAGTCGAACTGAAAAGGTGGAATTTTGGCTATTCTGGGTTTTCCAAGGAGTGGTTTGCCTTAAAAGTTTGTCAACGCACACAAACTAGCATGCTTTTGGGCAGACACAAACTCCTATCATTCCCCTTTCCAGCCTGGAAAGGCTAATTTTTATACTAAGGCAAAGAGCTGGTTTGCAGCTTTTACTATAGTAAAAATGGGAATGGATTACTGCCGAATTTAATGGGGAGAGGGTAGGGAAAATAATTTCCCTTAGGAAACAAAGGAGAGAAAAAACAAAAAGTATTTGCAGAAGAGAATCCATTTCCCTGTGTGCCACAGAGAACTGTGTACAGTAGAAATGATTCCAAACTTGAAGATCACATGATTTCCCAAGGAATCCTGCCATCAGGCATAGCTTTCCACGAGAATTGTGGATTCCAAATACTAGCAAAACTACACTCAAGCAATGATTTAAAATTTAGAGTGTGACAGGCGGGGCTAGAAAGCCAAGATGGCCGACATGTGAGTCAGTTTCGGCCGTAAAGTGTGGTGACTACGTGGGGCCTGTCTGCAGCCAGGACCTTGAGTAGAGGACAGCAGCCATGACCCTGCAGTGTGGGCCTATCATACACACAGAATAGAGACTGACCCCAGGACTAAGGTGACTTGTACCCCTTTAAGCACATTGAGGACCTCTTCCTCAATTTCTTCTGGGCCTCTTAATCAAGTGGTGCTAGTGTAGGGAAATTTATATTCTTGAAGATGAGTTCAGCTCATAATTCTGAATTCCTATGTTTGTGTTTAACATTTTTAAAGTGCATGCCACAGACTGGACATCCCACTGCTCAGAAACTGACCTCAGAATTAAGAAGATAAGAAAAGAGGGAACACTTCTAATAGCCAGATATGCAGTTGTTTTCTGAGGGCTAAAGGAGGAGGAGGAGAAGGCCTGTTGTTTTTGTGTTTCGGAGGTCGAGAGATGGTGGATATTTTAGACTTTGCTTCGGCCAAGCAAACTCTAGCTGCTCAGGTTTATCAGGTTTGTTAGCCTTTTCATAAAATCTTAGTTTAAGTCCAAGCTTTGCCCTTTCTAAAAGAAAGACAAAGTTGCCTTTTAGCTACCCAAATATAGTTGGCCTTCCCCCCCTGCTTATTGCCCTTCCCCCTTCCTAATATCCTGTTCCAGCCTTTCCCTCACAAGTTTGCAGTCCCTCATCTGATCAGTCTTAATGACAATGTATTTGCCTCTCAACCGCGCATTGAAGGCATCCCAGATGGTCTGTACTGACATTGCCCCATTCTCAAAGTAATTGAGAACATGAATGTGAAGCTCCTGTCTAAATAGCTTATACTGCACTATGACAACATCAAACCTACATGTCCCCTTTCTTCCAGGCACATCTACAATATGAAAGCTCCATGTGATCTGGATGTTGTCAGAAAATGAAACAAGCCATATTTCTATTGTCACCTGCAAATGAGATTATTACAATCAAGTAATTACGGAGTCTCTATGTCTACACGTGGCATCTAATGCTTGAATTTATCTTCAGCTCCCCACAGCAGTTGCAATACAATAATGAGATATGTTAGTAAAACGGTGACTGTTTGCAATAAAAATAACTGAATATAATTTGAAGTTGATAATTTAGATCCATGTAATAGTGTAAGAAATCACTCAATCTAAAAAGAAAAGTTCACATATTGTCATGTTTAACAAGATACAGTAACATGGCGACTGTGGATACCGAAAATAAATCAGGGACGCTGGTTCACCCGACACAGATTAAGACCTAGTCAGAGTAGTCCGTAACAAAGCCATCCAAAATTACGGCTATTCATTACACTGCTGCTTATTATGTGCTACTAATAGTAGTGCTTAAACAGGTGCACATTAAATTATACATGATTCACTTTCAAAGTAATGGAATGTTTTGTAAAACAATAAAGTGAGATATAAGATAAAGTATATTTACTAATCATGGTGATTTTAGAGAAAAGCTCATAAAAAATAATGGTGATTTTAGAGACATACACAAACATTATTTGGAAGAAGGGTTTATTATCACACAACTTGCCATGATGTTTTGACTAATGGCTCATTTCATGAGGCACTTACCACAATGCGAAGGCAAATATAAAAACAGGCAAAAGAGCAACATACTAAGCAGTTCTACAAGGCTGATTAGGGAAGAGCATTTCTGGATTGCCAACTATAAAATAGTTATAAAATGGTGCCCATTTACAATATTGTTGTTCATGTGCTATGCAACATTACACTTAGTTAAGCTGTATATCAAATGAAGCTAAAGATACAAGTCTTATCAGGATTTATTTAGGGGTTTATTAAATGAGCGTTTCATGATAACCTAAATAGATGATGCTGACTTAAATAACCGTGACATTATCTAACCATATATATATGGTCAGTATAATAACTCAGTAAACACACTGAGTATATCGAGCAATTGAGACACTCACCAGGGAATTGTGCAAGTATAGAAAGAATAAAAGGGTACGTCCATGCTTAACTTGCAATGATGAGATGGTGAACATGGATACTGAAAAACAACCATATTGTGGAGTTCAGTAACTTGAGTTAATAAATCACTGGCAAAACCAACAAGTCTGGCTCATGAAGGCAATGTCAAGCAGGACGTAAAAAAAATTTAGGTGAAGGACCACCCTCCTCCCATTTGTGCTGCTGCACAAGTAAAACACCATACATTTAGTTATTTAAGACATTTTAATAGCATGACAATTTTGTGCATGCCCCTGGAATTTCAGCATCCTGCAGCTGGATAAATAAGCAAAATGATCACAGTTGTGTGAGGGCAAACACTTTTTGTGGAAGTACACAACTTCTGCCCAATCGAAACATGTACTCCTGGCTCCCAACATGTGGGCTGAGCCAAATCCCCTCTTTAGATATGCTCACATGATTGTCTGGCAACAGCTGTGCTGTCAAACCAAACTATTAAAAACAAGTATGTTGGGTATACTGTTAAACTGTTCCAAAAGTGGCAGTCATTCAGAACGCAGTTTTGGATCATGTGCTACAGATTTAATATTAAGACAAGTTATGCATGAGTCCAAACTCAGTAAAGACACTGCATCTTGAAAGGAGGATGGATGAGCACAATAACTGTGATTTATAGTGAGTACAGTGCAAGGCAGATATGCTTTAAAAGTATAAGAAATATAAAACATTATGTGCAGTTGCTAGTTAACGTAGTCTAAGTCTAGAAGAACGATATATCTGGTTATGGTACAATCAGTTCTAGCATAGACTACTAACTGGATTTGAATCTTTGGCTTAGTTTGAAATGTATACTAGGGAGTGCAGTTTACAATCAACTTCCCCCATACATAAGAAGCTTGAACCATCTGATATATATATGGATACTGATCTTAGTTTCCAATGTGTAGCTCCCATTATAGGCTGGTAAGGTGTATGTGAAAAGTAAATTGAATGAATGACGTTTTAAAAAATATTTTATTTGTACATAATATATTGTCTTCTGTTATTATGTTTCATTATAATATTCAAATACAGTTGATGAACAAGTGAGATGTACTTCTAATCTGACTAAAGGATATGTTGAACCTTGATTGAACAATGGATGTATGCTGATCCACACCACTGGGATGTATACATAAAAACAAGTGAATTTGTGGTAGGTGTCTCATGTAACTGTAGTTGTAAGTGTATTGATATAATGTTTACAACAGTGCAGGATGTCCATTTTATTTTTTCCCCAGACCAAGGTCTCAGCTGGATATTAAAATAAAATGTACTCAAAACAGTGAGACTCTAATTGAAGGATTGTATGAACAACATGTTTCTCATTTAAGCACCATCAAAAATGCAAAATATGCACTGTACTCACATGTAACAGATATGCTGGGTTGCTGGTATTGCAGTTGTTGGTGTTGATCAGCTTCTGGCTCCTCAGGCTCTACTTGGGATGAAACTGCAGAAGAGGTAGAAGGTATTGTGCCAGTACTGGTGGATGGGATTGGCTGTGCTGGTTTTGTTACTGATTGTGGAGGACCAGAAGGCTGCTGCTCTAACAGATGTTTATTGATTTCCTCTTGTTTTCTCTTCTCTTGCTCTTCCCTCACCAGTTGTCTCTGCTCTCGCTTGCGTTTGATTAGAGACACTCTGTCCCGAATTGCTTTAGCCATAGTTTTGTGATCTCCATCACACACATACCCAGATTCCACCTGCAGAAAAGATTGATCAATAATTGTTAGGGACAACTGTAGAGATACTGCAATACTCTTCTACTTTGCCTTCTAAATTATCATATTTTACAAACTGGTACCACAATCTAAACCGTCCTTTGAAATATACGGTTGAACTGTAATCATCAGTTCACACCTTTGCGCTAGTTGACAAACATAACTTACGTAGGCTACATAATTGCACTTATACATAAAGCACGTCCTCAAGAAAAAGTACAATTATTATGACCCTGAACAGCAGCAACGCAGTCTATATTAAATTACTGAAAGTGACTGAGGTGGAGATGCTTGAGAAGTAAGAAACAGAAAGTAATGTGGCAGAAGGAAATTGGGAATAAAAATGCATACTGCATAGTAGGAAACAAGAAACTGTAATAGATATTGACAGTGCCAATGAACATGCAGTTGAGGCCAGTTAGTAAAAAGACTGTTAAGGAGTTTTAGTTAGACTATTAGTGAATGAAAAAGGAGGAAGAGCACCAGTGGTGTGGGGACAACCATGATTAATAATGAAGGAGAACATAATAAGGAGCAAGATTAAGCATTAAAAGATTATAAAAGAGTAAAGAGTCAGACGAGAAGATAGAACTCAAAAATGCACACAAAGCCAAAAAAAGATCTCAAGAAAACAGCCTACAGGGGCCAAAAAAACATGAGTTACAAGAAAATACCCCAGAAAACGATCATACCAGGAGCAACCTTAACACTGATGCGATAAGTATAAACTAACATGCAAGACAAACTATGATAAGGTACCTTTCTACATCATTACCATCATTACTTGGCCAAATTTCATAAAAACAAAAAAAATACCCCTTCACTTTAGATGTACACAAAAAAAGATTCACAAAAGTGCTATTGAAACTGTTTCATAGCAGATCTTTACAACAGTTTGAAGGCAAACCAAAAAGCAACCTTTTGTACTTAAAACTGATCTAAAACTGATCTAACGGCATGGCAGGAAATCAGTGAGGCACGCCGGGCAAAGGTCAAACAGCGATACAAGGTAGGCTTAAACTAGTAATAGCACAAAATACTCCATTCAAAAAGAACCAAGTATTAAAATATTGATGCATTTGGTACACACTGAAATGTGATATGAAAAATGGACACAAAATTACAAAGTACCAGCCTCAGGACTTCCACTTGAACAGTGGCTGATCGGCCCACATCAGACAAATGTGCAAGTTGAGACATCAATATTAATTTCCACTAGCACAGGTATCAACAATAGCCCAACATACAATTGATTACTTGTCAGGAAAGACTGTAGGAAATAAGAACATTTTCTAAGGTGAAAACATGGGCCACCTCAAGCCTAAAGTTGAGGGTAATAACCAACATAACAGCAACCATATCACATATTAAAAAACAAAATTAAAAAAAAACACACGGTATACCTCTCAGGAACAACACCCTAAAACAAAATAGCTTAAGGCTCCAACAAAACACTAATATCAGCCTGCGCAACACAGGAAATGCCCATACCAAACGTTGGGATATTAATTAAACAGATAAACATACAACGGAGGGGCCCACTCCCCCACACATTGCTGGTATTACCCAAGAGCAGATAACCTGATTTACCACAATGAATGGCACAGCAACATCAACTACTCAGTGTAGCGGCAAACACCATTGCTCAACCAATACTCTAGAGACAACGTTAATCTCCAGTACACTTTCTCCACCAATATTGCCACAGTTTAAAAACTAAAGTGAGGACATGCTCTCAAACATTTAGCAATACATTCATACTTCATCACAAAGCACATACAAACAGCGTTTGAACATGAACATTCTGACACAAGAGCAACAGCCTGTATTCAAAGTCTCGTAATCCCCACTTTCCCATGATACTACCAAGCAATACGATGTCTTAAAGGTACAAAAGACTTGGATCTAGATGTAAAGGTCATCAAGCAGTCTAATAATAAAGAACATGCTGGGCTCAATTCAGAACACTACTTGGGTCTGACCACAGCCTCCAACTGAAGATACACGTTATATAAATATAAACTGAACAACAGCTAATTAGCCACTAAAGACACTCTTACAACCTTGTGCTTACATCTTTGAAACTGTATATCTGACTCAATGAGATGTTTCCACTGGCTTACATCATGTGATAAGTTGATAACTGGGGATGTAGTGGGGATACTTTATGACTAAGAAGTTACTTGTCATTACAAATAAAGCTCGAACCTTGTCATGTTGGGGTGTGTGCTTGGCCACCTGCATGAAAGGTTTTCTGTTCCCCACTACGGACTTCATGGGCCAGAGGCATTTAATCCTTCAAAGGCATTTCATCTCAACTGCAGACTAAGCTAAGTAGTGCTGGTAGGACGCATACCAACTTATCTTATAGACACTTTAATAGCAGTTAAACATTTTTGATGTAATGGGTCCTGGTCAAAGCGCACTGAAGAGTAGAAGAAAAAAAATTAACTCCTTATGGTCACATCAGGTAATAGTGTCTACCCTCACTCACAAAGTAATCAAGGTCTGAATTGCACAGACTGTTCAGTGACTCGTGAGACAAGAAGGCTGGTGAAAGTACAATGGTCTGGACCAACTATTTGCATTCACTCTGTTCTGCAGTGATCAGATATGTGCAATTGTCTAAAACATGAAACCCAATGCTACCAGAAAGTTTTCAGAAGAGGTCTAGACAGTACACTGAAAAAGTTTAATTGTGGCATTCGCTGCACTGCTAGAACATAATGCTGGCATTTCCCAATTTTGAAATGTTCTCTAATTTGAAAGTAAATATACATATAACAGTGTGTCATCTTGCATATTTACTGCACAGAGAGAGAAGGAAGGTTATAGCCCCATACTACCTCCCAAAATCAAAAACTACATACCCAAAAGGTATTGAGGGGGATCTGGAGAACAGACCTGCTTGACCTGTTAAACCTGTGCTATGACCACTCTTTTCCGTGATTCAGTTAAAATAAAACATGATTGTGATAACCATGTATTGGAAACCTCTCAGGTGTTCCTCCTTACGGAATAGGTGGTCTCACACACATAGTGTCTTGCTTTATTATTTGGCCACCTATCCCCACACAGGTAGGATAATACCACCTGGGCGGACTCCACCTTGTGGTTAAATGAACCCTGAGGGAGTGCAGAAATAATGTTTTTCTGGATAAATATAGGGATCCAGTTATACAAATAAAATTACCTAGAAGATCGCCAGTGTGGATCACACCTTTTATTAATGGTGTATGTTGGTAAAATAAAAACAAAGTTGGGACACTATTGAGCATAATGACTCAATGTCACTCTAATCCTAAAGGACAACAAGTTTCTGCCCACACTTCTAGCCTTTACTGGTCTGGGGCATTGTTCAAGGCGTAGGATCCCTCCTAAGTATAGTGTGAGAGCCATGACAGCTCGAACGAAGCTGAAGCTCGGCCTACTTCAGCCAAGATCTTCATTTGACAGATAAGATAAATCACAATGTTGTCTCTCAGGCAAGATTGTTTGGATTGGGAGGAAAAGAACCCTGAGACAGCTTAGATGGCTGAGGACTTTGGGAGACTACACTCAGCCTCTGTGTAATGTACCCATTTATTTGATAAACTCTGATTGACAGCTGCATAGGGTACTAGTTGAGAGAGATCCTCAAAGTAGGCAAATTAGATGAACGAGGTGTGGTCAAATCAACCAATGTCACTCAGTCCAAAAAAAAAACCTGCAACTTGAAGCAAAGAGGGAGAGCTAGTACATGGTGCACTCTAGTGAGTGGCAGGTGTCACTAGTCATGCATCTGTGTTTGCCCTAAGGAATCGAGCGGAAACACTAAGCTAGACTTAAGATGGTGCCTCTCAAAATGTTACTTTCTGCAGAAGTGTAGCAGCAAAACCACTAAGACCTAGACATGTACTGTCCTTTTTCTTGATGTTTTAGTTCAGTTGAAAGAAGCTGTCTGGTATCAAGTGGGTAAGAGGAGGTGCAGCCACAGGCATGACATTCTCAATAAATGACTACGCAGGTAAAGGAGAGACCCACATCTGGGTTTGAAGGCCTGCATTCCACTACTTAAACTAGAAACAACCAGGAGTATATTTCCCAGTCCCCATATGATTAACTCACGACTCTTCTGATGCAAGATGAAATAAATATTTTCCTGAGTAGCAGGGCCACCTCTCCTATGCATTTTAGAATACTGCTTTTCAGATACTCTGCAGAAAGTATCTTACAAGGAGCAGAAATGAACCAGATGGGTATTCGCCACAATTCACCTCATACCCAGTAATTGTGCGGGCCAGCTGTTTCAAATGTCTAGCAGCAAATTCAGAACGATCTAAGAAATAAAAAGAGCACTGCAATATAGGGAGTTTAACATGGAGAAACCAGAAAGAGAAGGCAGGTGCATAACAGCAAAGAGGACTGCATTCAGTAGAAAATGGAAAATAATCTGCAAGGAAGATATTTTCAGTTCACACCAACAGAAGAGAGCACAGAACTAAAAAAAAAAAAAGTGTTCAGCTTCCCAGGAAATGAAAGCATCCCCAGGTCCCATGTACAATTATCATGCATCTAACTTTCAGTACACAGCCTTTGAAGATGTTTGCTGCATTCAGAAGTCCTCCCAACATAAGGAAACTGGAGGAGGTATGAATTTCAGGCACTTCCTCACAGTAAGGTTTATTAGCCAAGATGTTACTGTCGGTCAACACCTCTACTACAAGGGAGGCACCCTCTTTGGCAGGGGACCCCAGAAGGGAGTCTGGTTCAGTCTCTGGAAAGGAAGCAAGGTCACTTACAACTTGGAGGTGCAAATAAAGTTCATCACCTATCCAGTGAAGGAGCAGCAAATTGCTAGTTCCTTGCTCACCATCTCCATCATGGGGTGCATCCTGAAAGTCCTGTGTATGAGTCACGCCTAATAAAGCCTCAAGGCACTGAAGGTACTGCTGCAGAGGCACAGTCAGTCAGTCTTCCAATAAATAAGTAATTTCATAACAAGACATTGGGCCAGATATCATCATATCTGGGGGTATGGCAGGAGTTGGCAAGGTCAGCAACAACATGGCCTTCTGAGGGTGGGTACATGAGCCCACCTGCATAAGTCCAAGCAGAAGCCCTGGCAGATTAGTGGAGCCAGAAGGCACATCAGGGGGTGATCCAGAATCATCTGGGAGAGCTGCTGCATTTCCCCCATGAAGACATCTACCTTCTCAGAGACGTTGATGTCCTGAGAAACTTGGAGAGCAGGAGCTTCAACTCTGGAAAATTATTGGAATCTATAAAATGGCACACAGTATGACTGCACAATCTCTCCCTGGAATGGGAGCTTTTATTGGGGGGAGTTCAGGAGAAGAACTTATGTTTGCGTCAAGACTTGTCCTTGGACCTTATCTTAGACTTATCAAAGGACAAAGACCAAGATTGGGACCAGGACTTGGATAGGGAATGGGCCTGTGAACTGGATTTTGATTGGCCTTGTCTCTTGTAATCAGAGACAAACCTTTGTTTTCCATTCCCTGATGGCTTTCAGATACATGAAGGAGCATCTCAATCAATCAGCCAGATTTATATAGTGCTGATAATCACCAGATAGGGTATCCAGGCACTTGCTAATTGATTAACTGCTGGACGAAGGAAGGACAGGAACGCTTTTCCGTAGAAGAGATTTGAGACTGAGAACTTAATCAGCACACAGTATTTATTTTTAAACATTCCTATGAATTTGATTAACTAGCGGAATACACGACGTGACCCGTCTTTGGATAATAGAGAAGTAAGAAACACTCTGAACGAGGATACGATTTGATGATTATTGGTGAATTTTGATGCTTGTATGACTCATTATGGATGCAGACATGAAATTAATTTGTGTTGGGAGAATATAACATCGTCCTGAGGAAGGTGGTGAAAGAATTATGAAAGACCAACGAAATGCACTGACGCAAGCTGGACTGCTGGACCCACTGGAACTGGCCAAGAATAGATGAGAAATTGTGTGCACAAATCAACTGGCCACTGTAACTAAATTGGGACAGCAAGAGACGATACACCAAGGAGGGAGTCTTGTGTTTTGTCTCCCATTCTTGTTAGGTCAGAGATTGCACAGAGGTCCCCTGAGGGGCATGTTTGATTTTTTTTAATGACTTTTTTAAATCTTAATTGTGTTTATTTATTAAATATTATTTTTTTGATATTCCTTTATTAAGATTAATCATTAGAGCGAATAAGTGTATGAGAAGAGAATTGTGTGGCAGACAGCATGATATTTCCCCCATGGGGTTAAATTTCTTAATCACAAGCTAATTCGAACAGCCAGGTCTTGAGTGCCCTTCGGAATTACGGAAGTGAGGTGATAGTCCGGAGCTGTGTATGAAGGCTGTTCCAGGTCTTTGGTGCGATGCAGAAAAAGGAGCACCCTCTATTTCTGCTTCACTGAATGCAAGGAGTGTGGACAAGTGAAATGGAGGTGGAGCATACTCTTCTTGACGGTTGATGTTAAGTTCAGGCAGTGATTAATGTGGGCGTAGCGCCTTGTGTGTTTGGGTCAACTGCTTGAATTGACATCTCTTCTGTTGCCGTGGTCAGCCCTAAGTTGCTTCCTTCTTGTCCGTGTTCAGTTTTTGGCAGTTGTTCTTTATCCATCAGCGGCGCTTGTCTTGCATCTCTGGAAGATTGTACTGTTGGTGGTAGAGTTGTTAGTGAGGGACAGGATGAGCTGGCATTCATCTGCTTACGATATTATGTTGAGGCCATGAGCTCTGACTATGTGCGGCTGATGGCTGAGCCCTGAAGGACACTGCAGGGTGCAGAGGTGAAGGGTGTAGGCGGACCTTTGAGTTCTTCCAGTGAGGAAGGAGGTGATCCATCTGAGTGAGTTTCCTTTGATGACTATGTGGTGGAGTCTTTCTATCAGTGTATGCTGTGATAGGATGTTGAAGGCGGCCGCAAGAAGGATCAGAGCTGCTGTTTCTCCTCAGTCAAGGAGGGTTCGGATGTGGCGTGCGATCAAGGCCAAGTGTCAGGAAATGCTGCGGTGGTGATTGAGGTGTTGAGCAGGGTGGTGAGTTCCTCGCCGATGTGTACGGGTGGAGAGGTGGTCCCAGGTGGTTGTCGTGGGGGATGGGCCTGTTGAGGAAGTCCATGGGTGAAGCTAGGGGTTGAGGTTTCTGTATAGGGTTGCGATCTTGTCGTGGAAAAAGTCGGCGCAGTTGTCACACAGCTCTTGTGAGGGTGGGATCCTGTTTTCCCTGGCAGCCAGGCTGGAGAACTCCTAGCAGAGTTCCTTGTTGTTGGTTCTGATTTCGATGTGTGCAGCTATGGCTGTCTTCTTTGTTGCCCTCAGCAGGCGGTGGTAGAGGTTGAGGGAGGTTATGAAGTCTGCTCTGTCAGATGTGTCCTTACTGGTGCACCATCGCCTCTCCAGCTGTTTGCCGTCACGCTTCATTGTTCTGAGTTCTTGGGTGTACCAGCTGGCTGTTTTGGGGGATATTCTTTGATTGTTAATGGAGGCAATGCTGTCAGTGCAGTTGGTGATGTTCTTAATTCCCAGGTCCAGGTTGGTGCCTCCAGCTAGGTTGGAGGCTTTTGAGTGCGTCAGTCCAGCTGGACTCTAAACATTTTCTCTAGCTGTGGAGGGGGGTGTTGGCCATCTTGGAGGTGGAGGTGAGGGGGCTGGAAATGCTGAAGTGGATGATGGAGTGATCGACCCATGCGAGTTCTGTGATAAGGCTGTATTTGATGCGGTTGCTGGAGGTGAAAATGGAATCCAACTTGTCCTGCGATGTGTGGAGTGGCAGAAGATTTGAGTCAGTCCAAGGCTTCTCCAACTGTTGATGAGGTGGGCGGTGTTGTTGGGATTGTCCATGTGGAAATTGAGGTTGCCAAGGAAGATGTAGCCCTTGGAGTCCAGGGCCAGGGGTGAAATGAGATCTGTGATGGTGTTGCAGAAGCTGCAGCACGGACCCCAGGGTCAGTATGCAATGGTGCCTCTGATAGCGGTCGTATCCGTGTGAAGCTTGAAATTGAGATGCTCCATGGGGATGGTGGTATGGTCAGTGGTGGCGCTGCACCATTTGGCCTCTGTGGATGATGGCTATTCCTCCTCCCGGTTTGTTGGTGCCATCCTGGTGCAAGATTTTGCATCCATCGGGAATTGCTGTGGCGATGTCAGGGGCGGAGGCCGGGTTGAGCCATCTGTCATGAAAATTAATCGACTGGATCCAGACACCATGTCATGCAGGTTCTTGGCCGAAATCGGTTTCCTGGAAGTGCGGAACAACTTGAAGTCTAATCTTCACGGGAGATGTGCCTAGCACACTGTCACTAATCATTCATGGAGGTCGTTGAAGTACTGACGAATTTTGGGAGCAGAGCACCGGATCCAAGTGGAAAGACGCAGGGAAATAAAGAAAAAGGAACTAACATCTGTGCACAGGGGTGGTCCCTATTTATGGCTATGTGCTGGCACTTTCTGAGGCGAGAAGGCAGTACTGTGAAGTCAGATGGCACCACCTAGACACACTGGAGCAATTGCTGCAAAAAGTTCTGGATGCTGTTTGTGAGATTCAAAAGGTGAGGAATCTGCAGTTAGAAGTATCCATCAGAAACTGGGTTTGTTTTGTGTGTCCAGGAAATGCTTTAACCACCCTTATCAAATGAAACTTAATAGATGCAGAGATCTCACCAGTAGGTGCCTTGACTTCCTGAGTTGTCATAAAATTCAGTCTGTCTGGAACCAGTTAAGCAAGTAAGAATAGCTTTACTATCACATTGGTTCTGTGCCCAGTATCTTAGACAGTCATTCTCTTGATGCCATGCCGTAAGTGCCTGCTCCTCATGACTCCACTTCCACCATAATTTTTGGGTTCCTCAATAATGTTTTAATTTCCAGCACTACTCACACGTTTTGAGAACAGTTGAGCATGCACACTGTATTGCATATAAATTTTACAGGCCCATCATGACTGAGCGCTCCATACATTAGTTGGCAAGCTGTTTTTTCTAGAAAGGTGTGACTAGCGAGCACTGGCCTGAAGAGAATGCAGCAGCCTGTCTTTTCACTATGAGAGCACCAACAAAGGAGGCTGTGTGACACCAAGCTTGCCCAGAGTGCTGCATGCTCTGGCTCAAGAATGCTAACTTTGCAGCATGAAGAGTAGTCCATGGAAGAGGAATTCAAGCAGCACTGTCCATGAGGAGAGGTTGTATGTATAGGGCAAATATGTCTGTAATCCATGGCAAAATTAACACGATGTAAAAGTCAAGCTCACATTTTGAAACACGTCCTATAAAGCAACAAATAAGTCTACTTTATTAAAATTAAAAGCACATGAAATTCTTTGCTGTTTTAAAGGCCTCTGCAGAAGTATGACGTACTCACTGCTTTACGTGTGAAAACACAATCGTACTTGAAAAGCAAAGCATTGTTTTGTGCATAACACACTGTATAAAATGTTCAGTTCTGTTTCAGAGAGGAGAGAGTTAAGAGGTGTGTGTATTTTAGTCACATTTGTTTTTGTTTTTTTAATTGCATTACAATTTTAATTGTTTCTATTTAGTGTATAAACAGATGCTCTAACAATGTATTACACTGTATATATTGCCAGACAACCCTCTATACAGACATTTGCCTAAATAGTGGCGAATAAGCTGTAAAAGAAAACTCTTCCCCATCACTGTGCACACCACACACTTCAGTTCAATAAAATATTTATTTCAAGGACACTCACCATCTCCAGAGCTACATCCTCTGGCACATCTCTCTCTAGGTCAAAGGAGAACTCTATCGCTTCATTGTCCTTGTATTTTCCTTTAAGCTTCTTAATGTCTTCAATGCGTAACCAAAGCTTAATAGAAATTTTCTCTCCGTCATCTTCCTCTGCTAACTCAACCCGAACTCCAGTCTCCTCTTGGAAAAAGGCATGGTTTAATAGGTCCTTTATGGCATACCTGAAAGGAGGAAAAAAAATGTACTAACAAGTAATAACTTATTATAAGTTAGGAATCAGACTCCATCTGGAAACTCAGAAGCAATACTCTTGCGCACTGGTGTGTGGCTATGTGCTGACGCTGTTTTGCAAGTGACGAGCGGGGAAACATACAGACACCACTCAGGTTGTTGTTCTAAGGTCCTTTTTAAGACTTGACACAGAGCCCATAAGCAAACTGGCATGACCATTGTGTAGATCGCTAGGTTGGGACATTCTTAGATGAGGAAAACAGTTCAATCCACAGATCAGGGAGGAAGAAGGGTGGGCGATACGTTAGCAGCTACAGTATCCATCAGATCAAGTGTTACTAAAGGTAAGTAACTTGTTCTACTGATGAATAGCTCTAACGGCAGATTTTTCAAATCGTGAAGACACACCAAAGCAGCACCTCCCTCTTGAGAGGGTCTGTGGATAGGCTCAGACCAAAAAGCCCAGTAGAACCGAATGACCAAAATGCCCATACTAACAGACCGGACTGGCAACGGATGAAAAGGTATGAAAAGTGTGCATGGATGCCAATGAAGCAGCTTGACAGCTAATGAGGACAGGCACTCTGCATGCTAACACAGTAGTAGCAGCAGCATTGACTAGTGGACTGAGCTTTCAATTGGTAAGTGGGGCTAACGCATGGCAGATTCTGAAGCAGAGGAACATCCACCTAGAAGTGGCTCTTTTTAGCACTGCCTTGCTCTTCTTTGCTCCAGAGAATCCCACAAAGAGCTGATCGGCCACACAATGGTCCTTGGTACAATGAATGTAGAAACTGAGGGCCCTCCTTTGGTCCAAACAATACAGTCTCTTTTTAGGTTGAGTGCGCAAGCGCTTTTCGACCTGTTGTAAGTATTCTGCGGGCTTTTAACCACGCCCATCTCATGCCCATCACTTTCAATCATTTGTGGGCTTGCCTTTCAAAAATCCATTGATGTCATAGGTAATTGTTTTACTTTGCTCAGCCTTTGGGCAGTTATGTTACTGCCTTGCAGACTGACCCGGTTACATGGATTATTGCACGACTGCCGATATGTTTTAATGTGGGCGAACTACTTTTTAAGTTGAGCACAGCAGCGCACAAGCGCTGCTTTTCCAACGTGTTGGTATCTATGTGGGCTTTTAACAACGCCCTCCTTACGTCCACACTTTCACTAGTTTGTGGTCTCTTTCTGTGCTCTCTTCACCTGCACAGAAAGAGACCACGCTTTGTCATACGCTGACAATCTTACAGGAAATTACTATATGTCATTTTTATTCCTGTCAGATATTTCGTTCCTCATTGATGCTTCCCTCTCAAGCGCTTCTGCTGAGGTCCTTGTGATTCTTGATTTGATAGCCTTCTTTTTATTATGTAAAGGCAGAGAGCATGCAAAAATGGCTGCTGCAACGTCACTCGCTGCCTTGCGAGGTGGCTTCTCAAAGCTGACACGCTTGGTTAAGCACACCAGATAAATCATCCCACCCAGGTGCACACAACACTGAGACCCTCCTTGATAGCACCTCTCTCCTCCGCTGTAACCTTTCATGTTAACAAGACTTTATATATGTCTTTGTTAAACTAAAATATAAACCCTCAACCTAAGTATCAAAAGCAGCTACCATAAGTACTTCCTATGTGTGCTCTAAAACAATTACACACTATTGTGCAAATGACCTACATACAGTTAATAAACTGATCAATGTAATGTCTTTCAACACAACATAGCATAGCGTAACACAACACAACACAGCATAGCGTCACAGCATGGCATAACACAACATAGTATAACATAATACAACATAACAGCATAACACCACAGCACAACACCACATAGTATCACAACATAGCATACCATAGCATAACACAGCATAGCATAACATAGCATAACAGCATAACACAGCATAACAAAACAGCATAACATAAAATAGAGCAACACAACATAAGACAACATGGTGAAGTTTAACATAGCACAACATAGCATAACAACATGACAACATAGTCTAGCACGGCATAACATATCAACACAGCATAGCATAACGCAACATAGCATAACACAAAATAGCATAACACAAAATAGCATGACAATGAAGCATGGCATAACATAAAACAATACACCATAACATAAAACAACACAGCATAACATAAGACAACATAACACACCATAAGACAACATTGCATAACACAACATAAGACAACATAGCCTAACATGGCATAATATAACACAACATAGGACAACATAGCATAGCACAACACAGCATCACGCAAAACAGCCTAACATATCACAACCTAGCATAACACAGCATATGACAACATAGCATAACAAAACACAACATAGCCCAGCATACCATAACACAACATAGCATAATATAGCATAGCATAACACAACATAGCATAACACAACACAACCCACATAATTCTACACCACACCACATACATCCACTCCATTCCAAACCGAAACACAAGGGTAAAAAAAAAACAAAAAAGTCATTTACAACCCCAATAGCTCTAACTCTAGCAAGTGCAAGACCGATTGCATTGCAAATGTGTGTTTCTTTTGTCTCTCTCCTTCCCGCTCATGCAGGCCATGGTGCTTTGAAGTTTCATACAGCACGTACTCGATCGGCGGTATTGGAACACTTTGATTGACTACCAGTTACATCACTTTGTTTCTTTTGTCTCTCCTTCGTGCTCCGTGGCAGACATTCCGCTTTAAAGTTTCATAGAGCATGAAATTGTTTAGTTTAGACTTGCCTTTTAAAAGGTGTGTCTGTATCTCACTGCTAACACACCCACTGGGAAGACCTTGTTTTTAATTCTTTGGCCCGTCATGACAGAAAAACAAACCTAGGCAACTGTTCGCACATTTTGGGAGCTAGCCTGGTATGTGGGATTGTGCACAATGTCTCAGCAGACCTGCAAAGATGCCTGCCAGGAACCAAGGTAAGCAGAGAGTGCAAGTTTGCCATCTTATGTTGTGCATGTTTGGTGGATATCTCTTGATTGCAGCAAGTGTGTGTGACTGCAGCTGCTTCATAACTTCTGATGTGTGCCCGTGCAATCCTGTGGGCTATAGCACACGCTTCTGGAATGGGAGCCTGGGCGCGTCTAGTTGGGATTCCTGGGCATTGATATGCACAACGCCTGCTGCATGCTTAATTCTCACAGTTTAATGCTTTCAATTGACAAGACAAACTGTTCTGCTGCCTAAGCATGAAGCTATCGAGCTGCCTGGACTGAGTTTTATAACATGTCAACTCCCAGGACCTGGTGATGTTAATCTACTTGACATCCAAATGTACAGTGGGAGAAAGGCGTGCTGTTGTGTTTTCCTCATAGACTTGCCTGACAACTCCTCGTTGGGTCCACACACTAAAAGTTCTTTAAGTAACAGCACAGCAGCATGACATGAGGGGGGGCGTGTTTGGGTTCAAACAAGGGGCATGCTCAGTCTTAGCCCTTCTAAACGCTCTGGGCATCACAGGGTTGTTGGCAGGAAAGTGGATGTACAGTTGAATATGTTGGCTACCAGAGGTCTGGCACCCTTACGTCCTTACCTAATAGAGCAGGTAATAGGTTTGTGAAACAACTAAAAATGTTTCACGCCAATTCCTCCTGTTTTGCTCTCAATACCCATTTGTTCTCCATTCTGGTACTCATGCTTTACTTTTTCCATAATAGGAGCAGGGATACAAGTACTAGAATAAAAAGCTTAGCTATCTACAAAATAAAAGCTCCCAACTTTACTTGTTCTATGGGTGAGTAGGTTTTCCGCCCATGTTCTACTTCTTCCTTATGGGTCTTGTAGCGCCTTATGAAACTGGACTACAAATCCCATTTTTGCGTTGAATTCTGAGTATTGTAGTCTTCTTCGTCCTATTATAACATTGCACTACAAGTCCCACCATGTATAGGAATAGGTCTGGGAAACTTGAGTTCTGTAAGATCAAACAGGCTTCACACACTCTACAAAATGAGGGTTTTCTTTAGTGGGTTTTGGACTACATGCATTATGTGTTTAAGGGGGTTACTTCAAGTGGTGTTCTACTTTAATTACCATGGAAGATTTAAATTAGGATGCTAAATCGCAACATTTCCATTTTTTGCTGCAGCTAGGGGAAGATGGTAAAAGGAAGTGCTTTAGTTACATGCAGGGCTATTTGAATTATGTGGCAGGAAAGTACCAAATTATGAGGCAGGGTTGACCACTTTATGTGGGATTAAAAAGTCCAATTATGCACTTACAACGCCAATAGCTCAAACTCTTGCAAATGCAAGACCTATGGCATTGCAAATGCTTGTTCTTTTGAGGGGCGAGGCAGGGCAAAGAAAGGTGAAGAGTGACAACCTGACTGACCTGGAAAGGGTTTTACTGCTTTTCGCAAGAATGCAGTTCTCAGCAACAGCTTGTTTGGGAAGAACAGTGTATGAACACTGTGTAAGGTGGCAGTCCTGACAGGTCCTGCAGCTCATTCGTGAGATTGCGACAAGGGTCGTGGACATAGTAGATAGCAGTTCATTGGGTTAAACTGAGCGCACATTAGGAAAGTGAGAAACAAATTCAAGTCCCACTGTAGCATCACAAAGGGATTCTTGGAAACGTGCCCTTAATCTTACAGAAATCTCATTAAAGCAGTTGATTTAAACAAGGAAGACTGATCCGTCAACCTCAAACAAGACAAGAGATAAAAAAAAATTTTTTTAAAAATCCTCTAATAGTGTTCAAAGCAAGCCCTTGCTGGGCCAACGACAAAACAACACTGTAGACAACAGGGCTTGTAGCTGGTCAATCAGAGGTTTATTGGACCAAGTGACAAATATGTCCCAGCGCCTAAGCATACACAGCATTCCACTGTTTCATGGCAGAGCTTCGTCTTGCAGCCCCAAACAGCCCTTGGGCTCATCTGAGCATAGTCGTCACAAGCCTTGGAGTCGTGCTCTGACCCCAGACACACCTCATGGGAATTTGTCACAGACATTTGTTTGTGACACTTCCTACAGAAGTTAAACACAGTTGTACTGAAAGGGAATACTACACTGTCCCCTTCACACTAGAAAAGAAACTTTTTGGAGCAAAAAAAAAAAACTCACCAAAGATAAGTAAGGTCCAGATCTACGCCTGAAGGCGCGGAAAGGAACAGATGGCAGTGTACATAGGTAGTGCTTATTCGTGGGCCTGCTAGTCACTTTCGAAACAGTACGTTAGTGTGGAGCTCTATGACACTACATAACAGCACGCAGGAGTACTGCTTTTGAGTTTCCTGATCAAGTCTGATGCCTGGGGGAATATTTACAAGGTGAAGAGCTTATGGTTAGAAGTATCCATCAAAAAATGATACCTTCACTTAACGTCTTGGCAGTACAAAGGTCACCTGATTCTGCTGATAGGGTGCTACCGTCAAAACCACGAGAAAGACCCTAGCATAATTTAGCTAAAAGGGGTTCATAGATAAATCATGCCTTGGACCGATTCTCTTTACTGACACTAAAGGAGTAGTTATTAGGCATTCAAATTTCATGTGACTAGATGTTAGTAGTCAAAACATCATCCTTTCAATCCTTCACACTGTACGCCACTTCACTGTATGCCACTTGGAGCACCCTGCTTATTTTGTGTAAATACAGCTTTGCAAGAATATCATTGCAACACATTTATCAGTATGTTCATTACCCATTTGTTTCATTTCGGCTATTGTCAACATCAACAAAAACATCAAAAAAAGGCTAATAAATACACATAAAATACCAAGTACATAAAAAAAAAATAAGATGTGCCTTTTCAGATTGTCTCTCCCATCAATGACAGATGGCTATCTTCATTGGGTTTAAAAAAAAAAAAAAACCATAAAATTTGTCATAAGAATAAAATTACACAAACTGACAGTGTATAGATAAGTCATTATTAAATTGCAGTTCTCAGTCCTCGCTCATGACTAAAATATGCTGAATGGTCATGTTATAACACCTGAAGGAGAAGGTTTTCTATAAAATAGAATTCCGTGCGTGTCATGGAATTTCATTCTCGTTTACCTTGGAAAAAAGTTCAGCTCTTACAACCAACATTGCAGTATAAACCAGGGGCGGGAGAAGAATTCCACTCCGCCGGAGTTCAGAAAAACTCTGCCAAGTGACGTGGAGCAGATTTTTCTCTCACTTGCGCTCGCCAAAATTAAGTTAAGTGAGATTTCTAAACGTGAGCGGTCGCAGTAGGCTGCCACTCGAGTAGAAAATCCACTTGAGTTGCAGAAAGAAGTTAGCCCCCTCGGCGCTCTGCGTGATGTCTTTAGTGATGGTTTTACAGCATGGGAGAAACTCCTGGCACTGAAAATCAGCACGAACACTGCATCTTACCCAAACTCTGCCGCTTGCGGAACTCCGCACAGTAAGTTTTTTTGGCACTTCAGAGTTCTGCATAGCAGAACTCCGCCCAGGCCTAGTTTAAACAAAAATTTAAGTGCATTGCTAATAACAGCCCATGCTCAAAAGGCCACACACTCTCAACCCGAGCCTCTCATCAGTGACTATCACTGTATGGACACAGAGTCGACTGAGAGACTATTTTCATGCGCAGCCAATATTTAATAAATCAGAGCATTAAACAACCCTGTTCTCACCGATTTGAGCTCCTTTTTCTCGTAAGGCAACTTCTCACAATGTTGTAATTCGAATAAGAACTACTTCCCCCACCCATAGAAATCTCGTCAACTATACAAAGCAGCCACAGCTCCACCTACTGTATTGCAACATTACTAACAACTCTACGATATTAAATAAAGCAGAGAAATACAACTTTATTACAACAAATAATACCACTGCAAAGAATCAACAGCAACAGTGAATGTAAATCAATCTATTATAACCCACCTTGCTTTTTAATTAATCCAGGAAATCCTCCTGTAGAGTGGGAAGATTGGATTGAAATCTTTGAGAATTATTTACAGGCACTGGACAGAACAGATTTTCCTGCAGTGCAGAAAAAAGCACTACTACTCAGTGTACTGGGAAACGAAGGGCAACACACCTTTACGTACATGCCTTCAATATGATGAGCATGGAAGTGAATTATTAGATGTTTACAAAGATGCAAATGATTGCAGACAAAATTTGCCAAATCTGTCAACATCGCAATGTGCAGCAACACATTTTACACACAACCTCAAAAGCCTTCAGAATCGGTTGATGAGTCTGCCTCTAGATCGTGTTAGCTGGCATCAAAATGTCAATTTGGGGAGATGACAGAAGAAGTAATAAAAGGCCAAATCGTTGTGCAACACTAATGTATGAAAACGCAGGAAAGGCTATGGCTGCAAGCAATTTGTCACTTAATATTGCAAAAGTCTTTGAAGAATCTGAAACGCAATTGCGAGAAATGCAGCTTTTGGAACTCAAGAACATTATGCAATAGCACAAGTTGATGAAAGTTTTCAAGGAGTAAATGCTGTCGGGGGGAAAAAACGCACATTACGAACAAGGACCATAACAAAGTTGCAAAGGCAACAAGTGCACGACTGAACACTTCCAAATTAAGTGTTGCAATAGGTGTAGTAGCAGTATGCACTCAGCTGATTCAAGAAATTGTTTTGTTATTAGGAAATGCCGTTGTTTATGTGGCAGTAGGGATACCTGGCCAGAGTTCGTGGAGCAGGCACGCATATCTCTCAAGGAAAACACTACAAAGAACATAGAATACAAACTCCTGACTGTAGAAAATGGTTGTGCTGGAGAGGTTAATGCCACAAGTGATAATGTTGGGAGCGCACATAGCAGAGAAAAACGACCTACAGCCAAATTTAGTGAGTAAGGAAAAGCTACATCTTTAACGACAGGCTCTGGCTCTTTATACACAATCGTTTCCAAAGATATTTTTGATCTCATTTGGCCAGGAGAAGTGTTGGAACCAAAAGATGTTAACTTAAGAGGGTATCAAGGAGCAAGCATTTTCGGTGTCTGGATTCACGATTGTCAATATTAAGTTCAAGGTGCTTAAAACTGTGGACAAAGTGTACGTTGCAGACTCTGGTTTACCAATTTAAGGATGGGTGCACCACTACGATCTGCACATCATTCCAAAGCACCGAGGAAAGGATCAAGTCATTATCGTGGATGACACAGTGATGGATGCACTTCTGTAAAAATATAAGCCAATCTTTGAGAACAAACTAAGGGAAGCTAAAGGATACCAACATAAACGTATTCCAAAGAAAGCTATTAGGCATGCTGTAAGGAAAGTTCCGATGGGTTTCAGAGAAGATGCAAGGTCAATTTTACAAACAATTCAGGATGGAGTGACAGAAACAGTGGAGCCCGCAGAGTGGGTATCACCTATTATCAAGAAAAATTCTGAGGGCTCGCTCACATTAAACTGTGGGGATCTGTGCAGTCGTAATGAGAAAATTGTAGCAGATTGTTTTCCACTGCCAAATAAACAAATTCATTCTGATGCTGTCCATGGATCTTCGAAGAGAAGACTGCATCCTGCTTTAAGATCATTAACATCTTTCATCACCACGGAGGAGTGTAGTCGCTTACAAGTCTGGCATTTGCCTTAGCGTCAGAAGCTAGTGTCTTCCAGAGACGTATGTCAAATATCTTTGCTGGTGTCAACAACATCATCTTCTTTGAAGATTATATTTTAGTCTTTGGAGACACTGGTGCTGCTTATAATGCAGCTTTAGAATAAGTGTTTGGAAAGATCCTTGGTTCTGGGCTGAACCTCTACAAAGGGAAGTGTAGGTTCTTGGTAGGAGAAGTGGAATATCAAGCGTATCTTATATCTGGTGATAATGTGAAGCCAAAAATTAATCTGGTCAGTGCGACTGTGAACGCATCTATATCTGATGACAAACACAAGCTCAAATAATTCACTGGGTCAGAAGAATATTACTCCAAATTCATACAGATCTTTGCAGACAAGATCTAGGATTTAAGAATTTGGCTTAGGAAAAAATCTGAGTGGGGGCCTGCCCAACAAAAAGCATTTATATTGATAAAATCTGATACTGCCAATGCAGTGGTGTTGCTTCCATTTCAGATGGTATTGAAAATTATTCTCACGTTGAATGCCACTGGTGTGGGTGAGGGAGCTGGTAGGGTAAAGAACACTGGCTTTCACTCACCTCTCACACCTTGATGCCTGCAAAAATAAACTACTCTGGGATAGTGTGAGGCATTGGTTTCAGCATGGGCCATGAACTATTTCTAAACCGTCCTATGGGGTAACAAGGTTATCTTATGAACAGATCACAAGCCACTTGTTCGAGTGTTAGGTCCTGGATGTAACATAACTCTTCAGAAAAGTTGGTCAGGTTGGCAGTCAAGTTCCAAGAGAACGATTGTGCAGTAGAATATGTGCCCGGATGAAGTAACAAAGTAGTTGAATGATTATCTAGTTTGCGTGATAGGCTAAGTGATGACTGTGCCCTAGAGACTGAAGTTGCTGCTACTGTATGTGATGCCATCGAAGGGTTGGAAGTCTGCGTAACTTAGGAGAACTGGCTGTTTGCAATGGATAAGGCTAGTACCCAGAATGCCGATGTCAAGCTCATTAAAGGGACATTGCGCAGAAAAAGAATAGACTCCGGTAACACGTCCCTATGCTAAGGCGGTTGAGGAGTTGTCCTGGTGTGCTGTTCAGGTGATAATGAGGGACTGACTGATTTGTGTCTCTTCTTTGGGGTTAAAGTCAAGCTTACTGTACTAGCCCATGAAGGACATTTAGGCCCATGAATAGTAAGAGGTTGAAAGAAAGATTTTGATGGCCAGCTATGGATGATCAGGTGAGTCAATGGGTTATCAAGTGCAGTGTGTGCATAAAAGCAGAAAAACGGGTAAAGGTCAGTATAGAAATGTCACTGTAGGATCAAAATGTGAGTGATGCTAAATAGGTGTTGCAAAAAGTGTGTTTGGATTTCATTGGTACTTTCTTAATCTGAACAAGAAAGATACGCAGCGGTACTAATTGAAGCTAGATCAAAGTGGGTTGAAGTGGTGTTTATGTGGAACAAAACTCATTCCACCACTGCAGTACTTGGAGCAATTTTTCACAGGGAGGGAATTCCATCAGTTGCAGTCACAGACAACGGCTCTCAGCTCACTTTGAGAGAAATGTGTAACTCTTTGCAAGGCATCAGAGTAAAGCACATTTGTACCTCCCTATACAATCCACAAGACAATGGTCAAGCTGAGCGGATCAATAAGTTAGTGAAAGGGACCAAGGAACTGGCAGTCAAGTCAGGACTGAATGTACAGGGTGCAGTGAAAGACATGTTATAGGCTCACCACTCTAAAATCCTGCTACAGGCAAAACCCCTTTTGAGAAAATATGAGGCACGTCCCTTAAATAAAAGTTGTTCTCTGTTGGTTCAAGAATGATAAAGCACATGTAAATTATCATGTCCAGAAAATAGAACAGATGACTGATAAGCAAAGGATTTGGGTGAAAGTTGAACCAGGAGGAGTTGGACATGGTTTATCGAAATTTAAAGGACCTAACAAGGTGAGGGAGGTAGGAAGTAAATGGGTGAGTTGGGAGAACGGGCAAATGAGGAATATGAAGAGAGTGGCACTGTATCAGAAGGGTGGAGTCTGTCAAGAGGAGGAGGAGGAGGAAGCTGAAAATGGATGTAGTGGGCGGTTTCTCATGAAGGATTCTGACTGTCAGCCGGAGGATAGAAGAAACGATGGAGGGACTTTAAATCTTGAAACAGACATGACAATGGCAGCTGAAGTTGCATCCTTTGCTGATCAAAGTTGAAACAGAATTATACCAGAGGTCAGAGAGTTCATAAGGTTATGCATACCACCAGGCTAGTTGGAAATTTATGTTTGCCCATGATTTGGTTTATAAGTGGTTGCAATTCCGTTTATCATTGTAAACCCGGTTATTTTTGTAGCCCGATTGTTAATTGGTGTGTCTTCTTGGCGCCCCCCCCCCCCTCACCTTGCCCCTATAACAGGAGAGGAGTTATACATACATTCAGGAGAACATTTACTATGCAATAGAATTCCATGTGGGTGTCATGGAATTTCTTGTTTATCTTGTAATTGGTCTCGCCTGTTGGAGTTGTGATCCCTGGCCTAAGGGTGTCCAGGGGTTATTGCCTGAATAAACTTCCTGCGTTTCCTGAAATAAATGGTCTTCATTTACTACCACAGGTCATAATACCTCTATTGAGTATATTCTAACTGTCTGTTGTACAAAGCTGGCCACAGATGAACATAAAGCAACTGTATTTAGCTGCTGTAAGAATAAAAGTGCTGGTCTGTGCATCTAAAATACAACTTGGCAACCAGAGGTCTCAAACACAGGCCCTTAAAACCTTCCAATAATTGGGGAGAAAAAAAAAAACATAAAATTAAGAGTGCTGAATAGAGCTACTATCACATGGACAAGGAAGGAAGATTCATATTCCACTGACCAATTTTAGGTAAGGAAACCAGGGATTGCACAATCATCTGAAGCATGTCAGCACAAGCTTATGTTGTGGATTCACTTCAAGATAGAAATGCATTTCATACTTGATTAACAGCAATTTATGTGAGATGACCATGACTTTTTTTTACCTCCTTCTGAGCTCCACTGTCTTCGCAGAATTTATTATTAAATACAAGCTTAGGTGTAGAATCAAATTTATTTCGGGACTACGCCCATAAAACATCACAGAAATAATCACCACAACAAATATAGTTCATAAGTGAAGCAAATGATGGCTGCAATATATATCTACAATGTTCATAAAAACCCAATACAAACGTCTTAAAGTAAAAATTTATAAAAAGTCAAATCTTGAAACAACTTTCAACTAAGGTTGTGTTCAGTACTGAGCGCACCTTGTGAATACATTTACACAAGGTGAATAATAAGTAGTATTCAGCAATTATGTGTCACCAAAATGAAATAAACAAGCGTTAAAAGGATTCCAGAGAAAGACCTTTAGATTTCCTTAATGAACATGCCGAGTATAAATAGTTATGAATACATATGAATATAGAGATGTGGCTGCTGTCCAGAAAATTCAATATGCTATCAAAGTTTTTTCCTAAAATGATGCAAAGCACTCTTATCCAGGACCTAAGTTTGACATATGCTTGACAAAAAAATAAAAAAAAATAATAATAACTGTAGCTGTTCCTAAACATCGTGTGTACAAAAAGCGCAGTGCAATGAATTGGCCTTGTTCGCCTTCCATTTCTTCTCTTACTCGCAACTTACCCAAACTAAATTTTATATATAGCGTTTGTGCATGGGGGTTGGGGAGTATATATGCATCCATAAACAGTTCTAGGGCTGGCACTGGTTTAAAGGTTGAATATTTATCAACAAATCCACTGTTCTTAGCGGTGTGATGACACAGTTACTTTGTGTTTCCAAAATGCCTCTTTGATCATTAATCTAGTGCTGTTATTTATCAATGTCTGGTCGCACCAGAACACACTCAGCCAGCTCAACAAGTTGTATTTTAATCTGTCTAGAGTACAAGATTGCAATTTCCATAGTTTTTCTTTTTACTTCTTCCATTGCTTGTCTATAGGATGAGAGTTTGGGAATCTGTCACAATCTTACCCAAGAGAGCAATGGTTTTAATGACACTTGGCCACCAATTCTCTTAAAGCCTGTGTCAAAATGCAGGGGTACAATTGGTGTGCTGTTGGGCAAAATAAATTAGCTCAGAAAATTGTTCTCCTTTGCTGCTGCCCTGGTATTGCATCCTGCTCTCCAGATTTCTGCTCCAGAGAGGACTGCAGCTTGTGCTTTTACCTATAGAGCTGAATCTCTGGAGTGACAGATAAAGGGGTGGTTGCTTTCTAATTTTAACTTACCACAAATGCACTCTGGAGTCAAATCACTTGGCTATTTAAGAGTTAAATTATCCTACCTAACTCTCAGATAATCAAAGTTGTCTGTGGTTTGAAATCCTTCACCCTTCATCAAACAATCTCCTATAAATGTTTTGTGTGGTCTTAGAATCATTATTTTTGTTGTTGTTTAAGAGGTGTTGAACTCCTCAAGAACAAACAAAAACAAAAAAAACAGAAAATTTAACAGATTCTGTAACCCAACTGGAGTGAGGGATAATAGTAGAGTGTCATCTGTAAATAATGCGGGGTTGATACACACCCAGTTTTGCTGAGTCGTCTGTGCATAATCCGAGATGTTTAATTATATCACTCACACATAATGAAAATAACTTTGGGGCAAGCACACACCCTTGTCTGCCTCCTCGTTCTATGGGTATTTGTTCAGTGAGCACGCCACCTACCCCCCCCCACCTAACTTGGCAAAGTTATTTGCATGCAATTTTTTCAAAATGTCAAGCAATTCGATATTGATTCCCATTTGAGCAAGGGTGGACCAAAGTAGCTCTCTTGGGATCAAATCGAATGCAGCCATTAGGTCCACAAATGCCACATATAAAAAGGTCTTCTGAAAGCTTTGGGTACTTCCAATTAGATTTAGTCTGAAAATCTAGTCTGCTGTGATTACTTTCTTGCAGAACCCTGCTGTAGAGGGAATAACATTTTGAATTCATCCATCCAGTCGAAAAGTCTGATTTGTAAATTATTGATCAGACTTTTTAGACGATAATACTAGAGATGGATCTGTCACCCTTATTTACACTCCACGCCATGACTCGGGTATTCTGTCTCCCCCCAAAATCCTGTTAGGTAGAATCCCACACATTAGGTTCTGACTTGTACAGGTCTCCTGGGACCTTATTTGGTCCTGGTGCTTTTTCCTATTTTGAGGACTTAAAGGCTTTGAGTGTCTCATTTAGGGAAAACTGTATACAAACTCGGCCTTCAGAGCCTGCAAATTGGAGGTAGACTTTAATGATTCTGTTTCATGGATGAATTCTAAGTCATACTGTGTAGACATTCCCTCGTAATGACCCACTCATTGATGTGGCTGAACCAAAAATTCAAGTGGGCTACAGAATTTAGGGCTACCACGTAAAAAGTTGTGCCAAAAGGATTGAGAATCTACTTTAAGATGCCTCTCCGCTGGCGTCCACCTTGAGTCAATCCAATTTTGCTTGGAGGTAGAGTAACTGACTTATGTTGCAGGCTCTAATGAGATCTGTTTCCCTGCTTTATGGCCTTTTATAATTTTTCCTTCGCTATTCAGCACTCTATTGAAAGCCATAACGGGGCAGAAGAGGTCATTTCATTCCATCCAGGAGCTTCTTCGGTACCCAATAAGTATAGCATATTAAACAATTACTTATGTATATCTTAAAAAGGAAGCCAACTCAGAAGAGCCATTCATTCAGGGGTCCACAATATTACTGAATTGGGAATACATTTCTGATAGCATTTCCACATTTAAGTTCAGTTTGGCCATTCTACTCTTTTTCCTCTGTTTATACCCAGCGTTAGGACCATATCAGAGTGTTTGCCCTTTTCAGTACTTCTCATAACAATTTCACTTTTTAAAATCAGTTTAAGTTCAATGTGGTCATTATCTAGTCTGGCCACAATCTGGAAGCCTCTTGAGTATTTCCAAAGGTCGGGATCTAAAAATATATGGTCAATTCTGCTCTGGTGGTTGCCCCTTTTGAATGTAATACTGGGAAGACTGTCAGAATCAAATCTCCTGTTACAGGCTCTTAGGCCGTGAGTCACGGTGATAGACTAACTGGTAAGCAGAAGTCAACAACGATTGCAAATGTTTAGCTTCCAAACTTGTTTAAAGATGTACTTAAGCGCCCACGTCTCCCGCAACAAAAATGATATTGAACTGATCAGTAAAAACATCCTTTCAGGATCTATTGGTTTCGAGGAAAGTCCAGCTACGTTCCAAGACAACACGGAATAGTCAGATGGGCACTCTTCCTATATCACTTGATGACTTTGTGGGTATAAGCCCAATGAAGAGGAAGTGAGTTGTTATGCAGCAGAGTCTGGCCTTAGTTTATGGCTACATCGGAAATATGTGATAGGCGTTGTATGCCACTTTGATCCTGTGAGACAACACAGATAATGGATATGGTAGCATTTGCATTACTCTGGGTTTGTGCTTTGTTTGCGGATGTCAGTGATCTTACATAGGGGCTGTGGGGTTGTTGGACAGGTCCGATGGCACAGGGATGGATACTCGCTTTCCAGTGCGAACAGTTGTTTAAACAGCCCAACAATATCACTGGTAGCAGCTTTTCTGGCACTGGACACATTTGGATGTAGTAAATCCACTTTACTGAGCTAGGAGAGAGAGCCACCTCTGTTAGGGAGCTCCTCCTGTCTTCTTGTTGTAGGTCCGGTCTTCTCCTTGGGAGTAAAGGGAAAAGGTGACAAGCTAGATTTCAGTGGCGGGCGTGAGCCAGAGAAATTGATCACATGGGTATGATGAGTGTCTGGTTCACTTTTAAATTGAATGTTGGTTTGAGCCTCCAGAGCCAATAATCAGTCAAAGAAGGACCGGTGGACGTACAACAAAAAGGTTTACCTGCTCAGTGACTGTTTGGCTGCCTTGACGGGGTGGGACTTCATCCCCCAGCTGTCCTGAGTGCAAAGAGGGGCATGAAGTGCCAGAGATGCTCCAAAAGCGTGGGATGTGCCCGGGCCACAACCAGGCCTGTCTTTGCCGGTCATCGACCAGAGTGGGCCGGGCTCATTCACTTGGTCCTAGATCGTATGCCTCTGTTCCGGTCCAAGCAGATAATAACACCACTACGATGGATCCTAATGACATAATTAACCCTACCTCCCTGGTGCGGTCCCGACCAGTGGGCGACACCAGAGAGGGGGTTTAAAAAAAAATCCTCCGTTTTTTTTTTTTTTTTTTTGTATTACCACAGGAGACGCGGATGAACTTCCGCGTCTCCCCTCCCCCCCGCCCCTCTGACATCACATTTTTCTCCACTGTAGCAGCAGGTGGGGGGAAAAAGGCCAAAACGGCCCCTCCAGATGCCAGGAAGACATCAATGGAAGGGGGAGAGTCTCCCATTAATGCATTCCTGGAACAGTTTTCTGCCCATGGATCGCAGCACGAATACGGTCCATGGCCAGGAAACGCCCCTAGGCACCAGTGATCTTGTTTGGGGGGGCCGCGACCGCCCCGTGGGGGCATAAATAAAAAACTAAATAAGCTGGGGTTCTTCTGAAGGGGCAATCACACCCCACAGATAATGAAATAATGAAAAAAGAAAAAAATGGCAGGGTACCTCTGGGGGTAATGTTATCGCAATAGTTTTCAGGAGGATGGGGGGGGCTGAACCCTTCGCCACGATCGGCCCCAGGGAAAATCGGCCCCCCAGGGAAACCACACATATATATCCAGAAGATTTCACTAGCAAGTTGATTTAATGACGGGCAGCAATGCTCAGGCAACATAAATCAGACCCCACGACGCGTTTCAACATCTCGTCTTTTTCAAATGGTTTTTCAGTTTCTCTCCATGCTGTTGCCTTTTCAGTGCACAGGGGCATTCTGGGATTTATACTTTCATGGCCCACAACTGGGAGATATAGATATATATATATATATATAGTTGGGCTCAGAGTGTTACAAGTTGTTTTTCTTCTAAGAAGTCTTTTAGAGTCACGGGATCGAGTGACAACTCCTCTTCGGTTCCATTGCGCCTGGGCATCGACTCCATTGTTAGATTGTTTTCCCGCAGAGGGTGAAGGAAGGAGTGATAGAGTATATAGGTATAAAGTAAGAGATGTCCATGCAAATGTAAATGTATATACAAATGTGTTAAACTACAGGCTTCCAGGGAGGGTGCATGTGAATCTGCAGCATAACATGCCACAAACAGATGTACACTGGGTAAGTGACATTTTCAGTTCGATGGCATGTGTAGCTGCATAGACTACAAAGCAGTTTGTCCTCCCAAAAAATAGCGGTGGCTAGCCTGTAGGAGTGGAAGTTGTTTGAATAATGTTCTTAGAACAGCTTGACTTACTGTGGCTTGTTGTTGTGATAATACGTCTACACAGTTGTGTTTAGTGAATGTATGGGGTGTTGACCATGTAGCTGCTTTACATATTTCAGCTATTGGTATATTCCCTAAAAAAAACATTGTTGCACCTTTCTTTCGTGTAGAATGTGCTTTGGTAGCAATTAAAAGCTGTCTTTTTGCTTTGATGTAGCATGTTTGGATGCACCTTACAATCCATCTTGCTAAACCTTGTTTTGATATAGGATTGCCTGTATGTGGTTGTTGGAAAGCTACAAAGAGTTGTTTAGTCTTTCTAAATGGTTTAGTTCTGTCTACATAGTACATTAAAGCTCTTGTGATGTCCAATGTATGTAGAGCTCTTTCTGCCATGGAATCTGGCTGTGGAAAGAAGACTGGCAGTTCCACTGTTTGATTAATATAAAATGGTGATACAACTTTTGGTAGAAACTTTGGATTTGTTCTTTGTACAACTTTATGTTTGGGTACTTGAAAGAAAGGTTCCTCAAGAGTAAAGGCTTGGATTTCACTTACTCTTCTTAAAGAAGTAATTGCCACTAGGAAAGCAACTTTCAATGTTAGAAATTGAATTTGACACAAGTGCATTGGCTCAAATGGTGGACCCATAAGTCTTGTAAGCACTATATTTAGATTCCATGATGGAACTGGTGGTGTTCTGGGTGGAATGATGCCTTTTAAGGCTTCCATGAAAGCTTTAATGACAGGAACTCTAAATAAAGAGCTATGATGTATATTTTGTAAATATGCAGAAATTGCAGTAAGATGTATTTTTATTGAACAAAACGCTAAATTTGATTTGTGTAAATGAAGTAAATAGCATACAATATCTTGTATTGATGCTGTAAGAGGGTCTACATCTTTAGATTGACAGTAATATAAATTGTTTCCATTTGTTTGCATAGCACTGTCTAGAAGTGGGTTTTCTTGCTTGTTTAATAACTTCCATACATTCTGATTGGAGTTGCAAATATCCAAACTCTATGACCTCAGGAGCCAAATTGCTAGATTGAGAGCTTTGGGATTTGGATGTCTGATTTTACCTCTGTTTTGTGTCAACAGATCTGATCTGTATGGGAGTTTGGAGTGGGGTACTACTAGATCTATCTGTAATGTTGTGTACCACGGCTGACGTGCCCATGTTGGTGCTATGAGTATCATGTTGAGTGAAGTTTGACGCAACTTGTTGACTAGAAACGGAAGGAGTGGGAGAGGGGGAAAATGCGTACGCAAATATCCCTGACCAATTGATCCACAGAGCACTGCCCTGGGATAGGGGTATCTGAATGCGAAGTTTTGGCATTTTGTGTTTTTGCTTGTTGCGAATAGATCTAGGTTTGGTGTTCCCCACCTTTGAAAGTACTTTTGAAGTACTTGGAGGTGAATCTCCCATTTGTGTGTTTGTTGGTGATTTCTACTGAGGACAACTGCCAACTGATTGTCTACTCCTGGAATGTATTGTGCTATTGTGAATTGCCTATTTCCAAATTGTTTGGGCTACAAGGGACAGTTGAGATGAATGTGTCCATCCTTGTTTGTTGAGATAATACATGGTTGTCATGTTGTCTGTCTTTATGAGAACATTCTTCTGTTTGAGAAGAGGTTGAAATGTTTTTAGGGCAAGGAATACAACCAATAATTCTAATTGGTTTATGTGTAGCTGTTTCTGTTTGACATTCCATTGCCCTGGAATGGTGTGATTGTTTAGGTGAGCTCCCCAACCAATCATTGATGCATCTGTTGTAATTATGGTCTGAGGCACAGGGTCTTGAAATGACCGCCCCTTCATTAAACTGCTGCGATTCCACCATTGAAGGGACATATGTGTTCGGCGGTCCATCAACACTAGATCTTAGAGTTTACCGTGTGCCTGTGACCATTGTTGTGCACGTTTAATGTTGCGTGTGCAACAATGGCAATGCAGGATGCCATAATTCCTAGAATTTTCATAACAAATCATACAGTGTATTGTTGATTTGGTTGTATTTGTGGAATTAGATTTTGGAAAGCTTGTATCCTTTGTGTGTTTGGATACGCTAGAGCTTGTTGAGTATTTAGTACCGCACCTAAATACGGTTGTATTTGTGCTGGTTTAAGGGGTGATATTTGGTTGTTCATTGAGAATCATAGTGTGTGTAAGGTTTGTATTACAAAACGTGTATGATTTTGGCATTGTGTACAACTGCTTAATTTTATTAGCCAATCGTCTAGATATACGTTATGTTGTCTTCTTAGGTAAGCTGCCACTACTGCCAAGCACTTTGTGAATACCCTTGACGCTGTTGTTATTCCAAAGGGTAACACTTTGAACTGGTAGTGTTTTCCTTGAATGACAAACCTGAGGTATTTTCTGTGGGAAGGATGGATGGGTATGTGGAAATACGCATCCTGGAGGTCTAAAGCGGTCATAAAATCTCATTTTTGTAGTAGTGGTATAACATCCTGTAAAGTTACCATGTGAAAATGTTCTGACAGGATGTAGAGATTGAGGGGCCTGAGGTCTAATACTGGCCTGAGTGTGCCATCTTTTGGGGGAATTAGAAAGTATAGTGAATAAACTCCTGTTCCTATCTGAGACTGTGAAACTAACTCTTTTGCTTTCTGAGTAGTAGAGATTGGACCTCTTCTTGTAACAGAATTGTGTGTTCTGTGGTTAGTTTGTGAAACCTTGGTGGAATAGTTGGAGGAGGAGTGTTTATCAATTCTAGGCAATAATCACTGCGGATAATTGATAGCACCCAGGTGTCTGTGGTGATATTTTGCCAATGTGTGTGGAACTGCTGTAGAGTTCCCCCACAGGAGAGGTGTTGAGTGGAAGGAAGTGAGGGAAGTCACCATTTTGGGTGTGTTGCAGGCTGCTTAGAGGTCTGGAATTTTCTTCTATTTTTAGAGTATTGTCCTCTATATGTGCCCCTAAATCCACCTCGTTGGTACTGTGTTTGGTAGGGTGATTTGTTTGGGAGATGCCTCTGACAGCTGTGGTCTGAAACCACCTCGAAATTGAGTTTTACGAAATGACCCTCTATATGGTGTAGAATAGCGTGCACCCATTGCCTTAGCTGTGTCGAAGTCTTTTCGTAGCTTTTCTATTGCTGTGTCTACTTTTGGCCCCAAAAGATGTTTTTTTTGTTTGTTTTTAAATCGAAGGGCATGTTTAACACAGCCTGTTGTATTTCTGGCTTGAATCCAGAAGATCGGAGCCATGCATGTCTACGAACAGTGACTGCTATGTTGACACTCCTTGCAGCGATATCTGCTGCACCTAGAGAAGATCTTATTTGTTTATTTGTAACAGCTTGCCCTTCTTCCACTACCTGTTGAGCCCTTTTTTGGTGTTCTTTGGAGAGATGCTTTATTAAATCTTGCCCCAATCTGCTCCATCATAACGAGCTAGTAGTGCTTGTGAATTTGCTATTCTCCATTGGTTTGCTGGTTGGGACACAACCCTTTTCCCCGCAGCATCGAATTGTCTGCTTTCCTTATCAGGAGGGGGTGCATCTCCTGAGGACTGACCATTTGTTCTCTTCCTTGCAGCACTAACCACAATTGAATCAGGTGGTACCTGATGGGTGATCTAATCAGGGTCAGAAGGTACAGGTTTATACTTTTTTTTCTATTCTATGTGTTATAATGCATGCTTTCACCGGCTCATTAAAAATGTAATCTGCATGTTTTACCATACCTGGGAGCATCGGGAGGCATTGGTATCTAGAATGAGTTGAGGATAATGTGTTGAATAAAAAATCCTCTTCTAGTGGTTCTGTATGCATTGTAACCCCATGATAGCCTGCAGCCCTAGCTATGACCTGGTTATATACAGTAGTATTTTCAGGTGGCGATGGTTTAGAGGGGTAGCTGTCTGGATCGTTGCTTGGGATGGGATCAGGGTCGTAAAGATCCCATGGGTCAACAGTGTCCTGTTGTGAGTCAGGAATGAGTTGGAGAATGCATTGGTGTAGGCCTTGTCCAAGGAGAGGTAGGTAGGTGTGGAGAATGAGGAGGAGAACGAGGAGACGACTGAGGAGGTGCAGGCTTCTTCTGTTTTGGCTCTTTAGCTGGGGGTTGCATAGTATCCTATTCCTCCTAAAATGCCAGCTTTCTCTTTGTTTTTAAAGGAGGTGCTGTGATACTTCTGCCTGTTTCTTTATGGATGTGGATCCTGGACTGCCTCTCATCCATAATTTGAAGTATTGGTTCGACCTCTGACTCCTCCTCAGAGGTTTACTGGCTTTCTTTAAGTCTTTTAGAAAGTCTGTGTTCCTCTGTATGGTTTTTTTCGGCTCCGAAATGTGTTTTTTCAGGATAGTAAATGATGAGGAAGGTCTCGGGTCCGAAACAGGTTTTCTTATTTTCAACTCTGAAAATTGATGTTTACTGGAGTCCGAAATGGAGATTTTTGTCGACTCCGAGGTTTTCGGAGTGGTGGCCTTTTTCGGTGCCGAACTGGAGGGTCAGTCACTAACAGTCTTTTTTCGGGCTGAGCCATGGCCTTCCGGCAGTGGCGTACCCAAGGCCTTCTGTTTTTTCTTATGTGAGGGTGTTGGGGCAGACGTACTCACATGCTGGCCGGCTGTGACGGGTCTGTCTTCCTCAGATTCTTGTTCTGACTCCCAATCTCGGACTGAGACCGCTGTCTGCAGTAATTGTTGTTCTTCTACATCGAAATGTTCCACTCCTCGACACCATTTCCAGCCTTCTTGCTCTTCTGTGTCTTAAGAGTCTTTTTCGATCTGAAGGATTGACAGGCCTCGCAGTTTTCCTACCGATGGTCTGGAGAAAGGCAGAGATTACAAACCAGATGCTGGTCTGTGTATGGGTACTTCGCGTGGCACCGAGGGCAGAATCGGAATGGAGTACGATCCATGAGGCTCTCCCGCGGTTGGCCCAAATAGGCCCGAGTTGGGCGCACGTGCCCCGAAGGGCGAACAAAGTTGTTTCCCGACGGTACTGCTGTGTCGATGGAAGATTATTAACGCCATCGATACAATACCGACGAAAAAAAAGTTTTGCTAAGTTTTCCGAATCGAAATCTCAGAGCGAGAGGAAACACGCCCGAACCCGACGGCGAAAAGAAAACAATCTAACAATGGAGTCGATGCCCATGCGCAATGGAACCGAAGAGAAGGAGTTACTCGATCCTATGACTCTAAAAGACTTTGAAGAAAAACAACATGCAACACTCCAAGCCCAACACTAGATGTCGGAATCCATATACACACACACACACAGGTCCTGCCATCTAGAATTGGGCTCGGAGTGTTACAAGTTGTTTTTCTTCAAAGAAGTCTTTTCGAGTCACGGGACCAATTGACGACTCCTTTTGGCTCCATTGCGCATGGGCATGGACTCCATCTTAGATTGTTTTCCCGCAGAGGGTAAGGTAGGAGTGATAGAATGTAAAGAAAGAGATGTCTATGCAATGAAATAAAGATATATATATACATATGTACACATTTCAAATGTAACTTCAACGGCTACAGGCTCCCGGGGAGGAGGGAGGGTGCATGTGAATCTGCAGCGGAACATGCCACAAACAGATGTACACTGGGTAAGTGACATTTTCTGTTCGATGGCATGTGTAGCTGCAGATACACATGCTATGCATAGACTACAAAGAAGTTCTCTTCCCATAAGTGGTGGTCAGCCTGTAGGAGCTGAAGTTTGAAATAGTGTTATTAGTACAGCCTGTCCTACTGTGGCTTGTTGTGTTGCTAACACATCTAAACAGTAATGCTTGGTAAATGTATGGGGTGTTGACCAAGTGGTTGCTTTACAGATTTCTGTCATTGGTATATTTCCTAGAAATGCCATTGTTGCTCCTTTCTCCTGGTGGAATGTGCTTTTGGTGTTACTAATAGCTGTCTTTTAGCCTTTCCAGTAACAGGTTTGGATGCACTTTACTATCCATCTGGCTATGCCTTGTTTTGAGATAGGATTACAAGTATGGGGTTTTTGGAATGCGACAAACAGCTGTTTAGTCTTTCAAAATGATTTTGTTCTGTCAATGTAATACATTAAAGCTCTTTTAATGTCTAATGTATGGAGCGCTCTTTCTGCTACTGAGTCTAGCTGTGGGAAGAAGACTGGAAGTTCCACTGTTTGATTTAAATGAAACGGGAAGATGACTTTAGGGAGAAATTTTGGGTTTGTGCGAAGTACAACCTTATGTTTGTGTACTTGTATGAAGGGTTGTTCAATAGTGAATGCCTGTATTTCATTAACTCTTTTCGTAATGAAGTGATTGCAACGAGGAATGCTACTTTCCACGTTAGAAACTGAATTTGACACGAATGCATGGGTTCAAACGGTGGACCCATGAGCCGTGTGAGAACAATATTGAGATTCCATGAAGGTACTGGTGGTGTTCTTGGAGGTATGATACGTTTTAGACCTTCCATGAAGGCTTTGATGACAGGCACTCTAAATAGAGACTTGTTTTGTATATTTTGTAAATAAGCTGAAATAGCTGTGAGATGTATTTTAAGGAATGAAAAAGCTAATTTTGCTTTTTGTAGATGAAGTAAATAACATAGTGTCTTGTATGGATGCGGCAAGAGGTGTTATCTGTTTGGATTGGCAGTAAAAGACAAACCTTTTCCATTTGTTTGCATAGCACTGCCTGGTAGTGGGTTTTCTTGCTTGTTTGATTACTTTCATACATTCTGGTGGAAGATGTCGATATCCAAACTTTAAGACTTCAGGAGCCAGATTGGGTATTGCTGGATTGGGGTGCCTGATCAGTTGTTTGTTTTTTGTCAACAGATCCGGCCTGTTTGGTAGTTTGATGTGTGGTACTAGTGACAGGTCTAACAATGTTGTGTACCACGGTTGACGTGCCCACGTTGGCACTGTAAGTATGAGTTTGTTTTGACGCAGTTTGTTGACCAGAAATGGAATGAGCGGGAGAGGGGGAAAAGCGTAAGCAAATATCCCTGACCAGTTGATCCATAGAAAATTGCCCTTGGATAGAGGGTGTGGGTACCTGGATGCAAAGTTTTGGCATTTTGCGTTCCGGCTGGTGGCAAATAGATCTAGGTCTGTTGTTCCCCATTGGCGCAAGTATTTGTGAAGTACTTGGGGTGAATTTCCCACTTGTGTGTTTGCTGATGATCCCGGCTGAGACCGTCTGCTAACTGATTGTGAATCCCTGGAATATACTGTGCTACAGGGTGAATGTTGTTGTGAATTGCCCAATGCCAAATGTTTTGTGCTAGAAGACAAAGTTGTAATGAGTGGGTTCCTCCTTGTTTGTTCAGGTAGTATATTGTTGTCATATCCCTGACCAGTTGATCCATAGAAAATTGCCCTTGGATAGAGGGTGTGGGTACCTGGATGCAAAGTTTTGGCATTTTGCGTTCCGGCTGGTGGCAAATAGATCTAGGTCTGTTGTTCCCCATTGGCGCAAGTATTTGTGAAGTACTTGGGGTGAATTTCCCACTTGTGTGTTTGCTGATGATCCCGGCTGAGACCGTCTGCTAACTGATTGTGAATCCCTGGAATATACTGTGCTACAGGGTGAATGTTGTTGTGAATTGCCCAATGCCAAATGTTTTGTGCTAGAAGACAAAGTTGTAATGAGTGGGTTCCTCCTTGTTTGTTCAGGTAGTACATTGTTGTCATATTGTCTGTTTTGATGAGAATGTGTTTGTGAACAAGAAGAGGTTGAAAAGCGTTTAGTGCTAGGAATACCGCTGGAAGTTCTAAGTGATTTATGTGAATTTGTTTTTGTTTTGTATCCCATTGTCCCTGAATGTTGTGATTGTTGAGATGTGCTCCCCATCCAATCACTGATGCATCTGTTGTAAGAATGGCATGAGGCACAGGGTCCTGAAATGGCCGCCCTTTGTTTAAATTTGTGGAATTCCACCACTGAAGCGAGATGTGTGTTTGGCGGTCTATCAACACTATATCTTGAAGATGACCATGTGCCTGTGACCATTTTTTTGCAAGGCACTGTTGTAAGGGCCGCATGTTTAATCTTGCGTTTGGGACAATGGCGATGCATGATGCCATCATGCCCAACAGTTTCATGACAAATTTGACTGTGTACTGTTGGTTTGGCTGGATTTTTGGTAATATGTTGTGGAATGATTGCACCTTTGTGGACTTGGGCCTGCAAGTGCTTTTTGGGTGTTTAATGTGGCTCCTAAATACTGTTGAACTTGCACTGGTTGTAGGTGCGATTTTTGGTAGTTTATTAAGAACCCTAGTGTGTGCAGGGTGTTTATTACATAACATGTATGATATTGGCACTGTGTTTGACTGTTGGCTTTTATTAGCCATTACCCTGGGAGCTGTTGTTATCCCAAAAGGTAACACTTTGAACTGGTAATGTTTTCCTTGTATTACAAATCTGAGATATTTTCTGTGCGCTGGATGGATGAGTATGTGAAAATACGCATCTTTTAGATCCAGTGTTGCCATAAAATATTGTTGTTGTAACAGTGGGACTACATCCTGTAGTGTTCCCATGTGAAAGTGTTCTGATAGGATGTAAAGATTGAGAGTTCTGAGATCTAGTATTGGTCTCAATGTTTTGTCTTTTTTGGGAAAGAGGAAATCCTCTTTGATGATGTGGCACAAGCTCTGTGGCTTGTTTGAGTAATAGTGCCTGTACCTCTGTTTCCAACATTGAAATGTGCTGAGAGGAGAGTTTGTGTGGTTTTGGGGGTTTATCTGGAAGAGTTTGTGCGAACTCTATGCAGTAACCAAGTTGGATAATGGATAAAACCCAATTGTCTGTTGTGATGGGTAACCAGTGGGTGTGTAACTTTTGCAGTCTTCCTCCCACAGGGGAAGTGTGGTGAGTGAAGATGTGGATGAAGTCACTGTATGGTATGCGTGGGTTGCTTTGAGGGCTGATATTTTCCTCTAGATCTGGGAAATTGTCCTCTGTAGGTTCCCTGAAACCCCCCCTCTCTGGTATTGTGTCTGGTAAGAGGGTTTGGATTGGGAGGTAGATGGCTCAGATGTTTGGGGTCTAAAGCCTCCCCTATATTCAGGCTTTCAAAATGAGCCTCTGTATTGAGTTGAGTAAAGCGCCCCCATAGCTTTGGCAGTGTCGGCGTCTTTTTTCATTTTCTCAATGGCTGTATCAACCTGTGTGCCAAATAGTTGGAGTTCGTTAAAAGGCATGTTAAGAACAGCCTGCTGGATTTCAGGTTTAAAGCCTGACGACCTAAGCTATGCATGTCGCCTAATGGTGACAGCCGTATTAATAGTTCTTGCGGCTGTGTCTGCCGAGTCTAACTCTGACCTGATCTGATTGTTGGTAACTGCCTGTCCCTCCTCTACTACTTGCTGGGCTCTCCTGTTGATCTTTGGGGAGATGCTGGATAATGTCTCATCTCGTCTCAGTGGGCCCTGTTGTATCTGGCCATTAGCGCTTGGGAATTGGCTATACGCCATTGATTAGCTGCCTGTGATGCCACCCTTTTACCCGCAGCATCTAATTTTTTACTTTCTTTATCTGGTGGGGGTGCGTCCCCAGACGACTGGGAGTTAGCCCTCTTCCTTGCTGCGCTGGCCACTACGGAATTTGGGGGTAGCTGTTGGGTAATAAAAGCTGGGTCTGAAGGAGGCAGCTTATATTATTTTTTTCTACCCTTGGGAGTGATTGCTCTTGCTTTAACTGGTTCCTGGAAGATTTGATGCGCATGTTTTAACATGCCAGGAATCATGGGTAGACTCCGGTAGGTGGCTTGAGTTGAGGAAAACGTGTTAAGTAAAAAATCATTCTCAAGAGGTTCTGTGTGCATGGCTACGTTATGATATGCCGCTGTCCTAGCTAGAACCTGTGTATATGAGGTGCTATCCTCTTGAGGTGATGGCTTTGACGGATAGCACTCTGGACTATTGTCTGAAATGGGCTCATCATAAAGGTCCCATGGGTCAGTGTCATCCTGGTGTGATTGTGCAGAGTGCGCTGGAGACTGTGCAGTGGGGGTAACAGGCGGGGAGACAGTTAGGTGAGGAGAGTGAGGAGGAGACTGGTGAGGTGAGAACTGAGGAGGCAGAGATTTTTGTCTCTGTTTTGGCACTTTAGCCGGTGGCTGGTCAGTGTCCAAATGTCCTTGAAAGGCCAGCTTTCTCTTTGTTTTTAGAGGAGGTGCAGTGAGGATTTTGCCAGTGTCTTTATGAATTTGGATTCTGGCCTGTTTTTCGTCAAATTCCTCCATTTGCGCAAGTTCTTCCGCAAATCTATGGCTTTCTTTCAATTGCTTGGAAAGTCCATGCTCCTCTGTATATGTGTGTTTTTTCGTCTCCGAAGCCAGTTTCTTCTGGATCGAAAGGCCTGGAGTAGTTGTTGGCCTCGGCTCCGAGAGGGATTTTCGGGGTTTCGACTCGATGGGTCGGTGCTTGAGGATTTTGGAGCCTGCACTTCAGCTCGAGTCCGAAGGCTTCGGGGGTGTGGCCTTTGTCGGTGCCTAAGATGTTGCTAGGTCACCGGTAATTTTCTTACGGGTGGAGCCATGGCCTACTAGCAGTGGCATCTCCGAGGCCTTGTGTTTGGGCTTGGATTGGGTTGGGGCAAGCGTACTCACGTGCTGGCCTCCTGTTATTGGTCTGTCATTGTCTGACTCTTGCTCGGAGTCGGACCCCCGGATGGAGACTGCGGTGTGGATCATCTCCTCCTCTTCTGCGTCGAGGCGTTCGGTGCTTCTTGACGCCATCTCTAACCTTCGCGCTCTTCGGTCTCTCAGAGACTTTTTCGAGCGGAAGGATCTGCAGGCCTCGCAAGTATCCTTTTGGTGGTCTGTAGATAGACACAGGTTACAGAGTAGATGTTGGTCAGTGTAAGGGTACTTGGCGTGGCACCGAGGGCAGAATCTGAACAGGGTCCGGTCCAAGAGGCTTCGACAAGACTTTTGGTTAGGCCGACCAGGCCCGAGTTGGGCACGGGTGCCCCGAAGGGCAAGTAGAGATCTGTGTCCGCCGGTACAGAGGTGTCGATGATCGACGGTACTTGATCGAAAACAATACCGATGAATTTAGATAGTTTGTAGTACTTTTACGACTCGAACAACCGGAGTGAAAAGAAACGCGTCTGAAGCCGATGGCGGAAAGAAAACAATCTAAGATGGAGTCGATGCCCATGCACAATGGAGCCGAAAAGGAGAAGTCACTCGGTCCTGTGACTCGAAAAGACTTCTTCAAAGAAAAACAACTTGTAACACTCCGAGCCCAACACTAGATGGCAGGACCTGTGCATAGCATGTGTATCTGCAGCTACACATGCCATTGTGTATGTATGTGTGTGTGTGTGTGTGTATACACATAATATATATATATATATATATATATATATATACACGGAGCGAAAAGGAACACGTTCGAACCCGATGGCGGAAAAAAAAAAAATCTAAGATGGCGTCGACGCCCATGCGCAATGGAGTCGAAATGGGAGGAGTCCCTCGGTCTCGTGACTCGAAAAGACTTCTTCGAAGAAAAACAACTTGTAACACTCCGAGCCCAACACCAGATGGCGGGATGTGCACAGCATGTGTATCTGCAGGTACACATGCCATCGAACATATATATATATATATATATATATATATATATATATATATATATATATATATAGAGAGAGAGAGAGAGAGAGAGAGAGAGAGAGAGAGAGAGAGAGAGAGATATTTTGACACCATAAAGATGGTTTATTTGCCTACCGCAAAGGATATACATGTAGATGTATTCAGCTGAGTGGATTAGTAATGGCGAGCGTTACCTGATAATTACCTGCGCTTTAAAACAAATTAAGTGTATATGCGAGGGGGGGCCATGGAGATATGAGGGGCACTTTTGCTGGGTGGTACTGAGGGAATTAGAAGGAGGTCATGGGAGGCAGAGCACCAAAAATGACTGTTGCACTGGGTGTCACCACAGCTAAAGGCTGTGATGATGGGTATTTGGTAAGATGAAGTAATACTGTGCCTTTTTTGTTTTTTTCACTGTCTTCAGAGAATCTGCCAAATCATAGAAGAAGCGAAGGTAAGGTGATGGCATTTACTACTTGACACATCACACACACCCACAAGCAATTTTGTGACTATCTGCCTTCTACGTAGGCTAGTACTTTAGAGGGACAGTTTAGCCAGCAGCAGAGATGACGTCTCGTTGGATGACTGCTGCTCAAGCCCTAACTCAGATTGTGGAGGATAGCTCTGAGGCAGGATCAGAGACTGAGACAGCATCTGAGGAAGAGGACAATGGGGCAGAATCTGGGAGTGATTTTTGAGTCGGCAGAGTCCCATTCGACGATACCCCTTCCAGTGATTCTGAAGGAGGCAATGATGACAGCCGTGCTGTCCCTTCGCAAGCACAGTCTGTCCAGCGGGACAACATCGGGTTAGCCGAACCCAGAGAAATAGGTGCATGCGGCCACAAGCACAGAGAGAGTGCTCTCTTGGCAGCCTCCCTGTTTAGTTCAGCCCCAAATTCCACCTTTTACTGGTGACGCTGGATGTAAAGTCGATATGGCCAACTTTTTGCCAGTCGACTACATCCATTTTTGGATGGTGACATCTTTCAGGAAATTGTGCAGACCAATTTCTGAGGGAGCATGGGGGCACTCTAGGGCTCCGTTCTAAGCCACGCCAGAGGACTCCCACATCGCTGGCGGAGTTGAAAATATTTTTTGGGGCCTTATGCTCAAAATGGGGTTAGTGCAAGAACCCATCTTGCAGTCCTACTGGACGACTCGCTCGGTTTGGGTAACCCACATCGTTGCACCACACATGAGCAGAGATCTTTTTTTGCTACTGCAGCGCATGCTGCATTTCAATGACAATTCTGCTGCATTGCCCCGGGACCATCCAGACCATGACAGGTTGTTCAAAATTCTGCCTGTCATGGAACATTTGTCTGCAAGGTGTCCAGAGATCTATACTACTGGAAAGAATATAGCAGTCGATGAGTCATTGATCCTGTACAAAGGACGGCTGCTGTTCAGACAGTACATTGCGAACAAAAGAGCTTGCTATGGCATAAAGCTGTACATGTTGTGAGAGAGCTCTTCTGGCTATGTGTACAGCTTGAGAGTGTATACAGGGAAGGACTCTACCCTAAACCCTATAGGTTGCCCTCCCGTGTTAGGGGTCACAGGTAGGATCGTAAGGGAACTTGTCCAGCCACTCCTTCACAAAGGTTATAACCTTTATGTGGACAATTTCTATACAGGAGTAGAGCTGTTAAGTGAGCCCTACAAAGCTGACAATGTGGCCTGCGGTACAGTTTGTTGTAACTGCAAAGGATTCCAGCAGGAGCTTGTTTGCAAGAAGCTACAGAAATCCCAGAGTACTGCAATGCGTTCCAATGAACTGCTCGCAGTTAAGTTCTTGGTTAGGCGTGATGTACACATGCTCACTACAATTCATGATGAGAGCACTTTCCCCATCACGGTTTGGGGTCAGATGGACGAAGTCCACAAGCCCATCTGTATACTTGATTACAAAAAGTACACCAGCGGAGTGGACAAGAACGATCAGGTTCTTCAAACATACAATGCATGTCGTAAAACTCGCACTTGCTTCAAGAAACTGTTTACCCACCTGATCCAGATGGCAACATACAATGCGTATGTTGTTTACTGTCAGACAACCACAGGAAGATGTGCCAAGGCTGCAGGAGCTACACTTTGTTGATCGCATTCCTAAAACACCCAAAAAGGATCATCCATGTCGTCTCTGTAAAGTGAGCTCAAAGCATGGAAAGCGGCAGGAGAGTTGGTATTAGTGTCCCCAGTGCCCATCTCAACCAGGCCTCTATATCCCTACTTGCTTAAGTTGTATCATACTAAAGCAAAGGTCTGGGAAATCGACTGAGGTGGCGCTGCCCTTGGGTAATCCCTTCAGTGGCTGTGTATGAATACTGACGTATATGGGCCACTGCTTCGTTAGGCAAGCAGCCGCAGCATTTTACTTCATCTACTTCAGGAAATCATAGATTTCCCTAAGGCCTGCTTGAGACCTATATCTACAGTCCGAACGGGGTAGGTGTTCTGTTCAATTAACGTGTGTAATACTCCCCATACTGCACATGCTAGTGGACAGAATATATGCCACATTGTCACAGGGTACCCTGTGTGGCAGAATGTTAAAAGCATGACTGAATTTTGAAGTGTGTGTTAGGGAACATATGTATGCTTCACAAGGACCACCATGATTGTCAACGAGAACCAAGTGTAATAAGTCAAACAAATGTCCGGTCGGACATATTCACCAACATTTCTACTTGTTTGAAAGTGTGCAAACTCAATTTGTAGCTTCACTTTCAAAGCATAAGTAGAAGTGTTGGTGAATGAGTCCCACGGGATATTTGCTTGAATTTTTACTTTAGAGACCTTAGAATTTCTTCACCAGTATCCCCGCCTTACTTTCTTAGGTAGATATGCTTGCTCATTTCGAGGAAAAGGCCTGCCAAGGCATACTCGGACACCACCAACTTGCATCCACAAACTAGCATAGGTTCATTTGGCAATTATACAGGATTAGTCAGGACTCTAATGGTAACAGAGATATGAATGGATTAGGAAAGCTTATGGTAGGTATGCCTTCACAGGGATATTGCACAGGTAGAAGACAGATAGTAAAGGTAGTACAGATGTACATCATCTACACCTATGGATTCAAACCCATGGGTGCCATCCCAGCACTGAAGGACAATGACACGTATTGGTCAGTGTCTGACCTGCTTATTATGTTCATCCTCCATCAGAACTTAGTAGATCTTCAGTTTGCTGTATGATAAGTGCATTACAGTCACAGCACTGCACATAATGCTGGCTGGGACATATGCTGCGTTATCACGGTCTCCCCTGTGTGCTAAACACTACCCTTTTTCACAGCCTATGACCTTCTCTTTAGGGAACATCGCAAGAATTCCCCAGCACGTTTCCCTTAGTTTCAAAGGTACATATGCTCACTCAGTTCAAGGAATCGCTTTGTACGGCATACTCGGACACCCCCAACTTGCATCCACAAACTGGAAGGAGTTGGATTTAGCACAGTGAGTGTGCTAAAGGCGCATGAAAAACAGGTCTTCCTGAGCCTCGGGTGTCATGGGAGTCATTGGTAAAGGTTTGTTATGCATGCCTTCCGTAATGTTAAGGACGAAGGAGGCGGTTACTTGACAGGTGGTAAAATGTAGTCAAACTTATTCCGTCGTGGCGTAGGAGTGTGATGCGCCCTTGCCTGGCAGCAGTAAGTTAATGTGAGTGCAGTGATAGGTTGGATTGGGCCCGTGGCCAGCGGTATGAAAGGATTGTTTGTTGTGGGTGAATGGCATGTGAATGAACCATAATGAGGTTGGTGCTTGGACGTGGCTTTATGGCCCACCTTAAGAAGGCTTGCTTTCAATATTCAGATACTTTGATAAGTATTCATGCTTTGAACCCATAATTTCTGGAGGTGCTAAAACCAACCAGTGTGAGTGGTGGATTAACTTTAACATACTAGTACCACGAGAGTCCAAGGGTGCAGGACTTGCATGGCTCTCACCAGTTTTCCTTCTCCCAGAATCCCCTTGAAATCACAAAATTTGCTTAAAAAACACTTTTGCCTTGCATTTCAGTGAGCGGAAGTCCTGGAATCTGCAGGCAGCCACAAATTTTCCACTATTCTCCAGAGAAAAACTGTCTCACTTTAATGAGTGGGCAAGTGACCACAACAGGGAAGTACCCAAAACTGATTGGGGAGACATCAAAATTACCTACCAAAAAACAGCCTTGTTTTGTAAGACAGTAGCCTGAGCATTTGGTCCTGGGCTCGGCAGCCATATAGGCAAACCTACCAAACCCAGACATTTGTGAAAGCTAGACACCCAAGGCAGTCCACGGAAGTGTGGTGTGTTTGGATTTCACAAAGTTTTCTTACTCAGAATACCCTGCAAAAGTGAAACATTGATTAAAAACACTATTCTTCCTTGCTTTTTCATCACAAAGTACAGGAATGTGCAGGGATCGACAAAATTCCTACCACCCAGTGTTTCTCCAATTGTCCTGATCAAAACACAACCCCACTTGTGTGCATGTGCCTAGTGCCTGCATCAGGAATGGATCACTCTAGGGTTAACAGTAGCCCTCGTGCAAGGACTACCATTGACCCTTGTGTGATCCATTCCTGTCGCGGGCACTAGCCTACCCACACAAGTGAGGTACCAGTTTTTATCGGGAGACTTGGGGAAATGCTGGGTGGAAGGAAGTTTGTGGTTCCCCTCAGATTCCAGAACTTTTCAGCACCAAAATGTGAGGAAAATGTTTTTTTGTGCCATATTTTCAGGTTGGCAAAGGATTCTGATTAACAGATCCTGGTTAGAGCCCCATAAGTCAACCCATTCTGAATGGGATGTCTAGTTTTCAGATTTGTCTAGTTTTCAGATTTGTCCAGGTTTGCTAGGTTTTCCTAGGGGCCGGCTGAGCTAGAAGCCAAAATCCACAGCTAGGCACTTTGCATAAAAAACAGGTCAGTTTTCTTTCAGAAAATGTGATGTTTCCATGTTGCATTTTGGGCCATTTCCTGTGGCGGGAACTAGGCCTACCCACAAAAGTGAGGTGCTATTTTTTATCGGGAGACCTGGGGCAATGCTGGGTAGAAGGAAGTTTGTGGCTCCCCTCAGATTCCAGAACTTTCCATCACCAAAATATGAGGAAAAAGTGTTTTTTTTGCCAAATTTTGAGTTTGCAAAGGATTCTGGGAAACAGAACCTGGTGAGAGCCCCACAAGCTACCCCATTATGAATACCCCTAGGTGTTTAGTTTAAAAAAATGTATAGGTTTGGCAGGTTTCCCTAGGTGCCAGCTGAGCTAGAGGCCAAAATCCACAGCTAGGCACTTTTCAAAAAACAAGTCAGTTTTCTTTCGGAAAATGTGATGTGTCCACGTTGTGTTTTGGGGCATTTCCTGTTATAGGCACTAGGCCTACCCACACAAGTGAGGTACCATTTTTATCGGAGACTTGGGGGGGGGGGGGGGGGAGATGTTGGGTGGAGGGAACTTCGTGGCTCCTCTTAGATTCCAGAACTTTCCATTACCGAAATGTGAGGAAAAAGTGTTTTTTGACAAATTGAGGTTTGCAAAGGATTCTGGGTAATAGAACCTGGTGAGAGCCCCACAAGTCACCCCATTGTGGATTCCCCTAGGTGTCTACTTTCCATAAATGTATAGGTTTGCTATGTTTCCCTAGGAGCAGGCTGAGCAGCTAAGGGGTTAAATCTTTCTGGCTCATTTCTCAGCTCAAACTGAACAGCTCATTGAAGCCAGTATGCCCCCTCCCCCAAAAGCCAAACTGTGTTCTCTGGAGATAATGGTCTTAGACATAATCACACTGCATGAATCAGCACCCAGACACACTGATACAATGGCCAGTACATCTTCTAGCGACGCATGTGGGCATACAGTTATTGGCCCAAAGGGGGGGAACTAGTCATTGTCTCCTAAGTATACTGCGGTGATAGCCGGGTCACCCTCTGAATCCTGTACAGACAGCCACCCAATTTCACCTTTGGAACACGCTGGAAGAACCGCAGTAACTGTGCAAGATACCCACCCCACACCAACAGAAATAAGTCCTGGTGTGAGGAAGGGGAGTTGCACTCATTTAAACCTCCCCCACCCCCCCCCCCACCCCCAACTGCTGTCCATATACTGCTGTACTCACCAACGTACTGCCTTTGAAACTTCCAGTTTAGGAGTCCACAGTCCAACTTAAGAATAAGGTCTGCTTCTGGCTAAATCAGAACTCTGATTTCCATTCAAGAGAATACAATGATATTCTATTTGTCGGGAGTATTGGCTGGGATGGTCCCATGGCTAAAGAATAGGCGGCTGAAATGGGGATTGTGTGATTATCAACTACTGTTTCCCAAGGTTAGCTTGACGCTTGATTTCCTCCTTTAATTGTGATACTCAGCTGACGAAGGGTATCAATTTGGTCCCACTGTTTTTTTTTTTACATAAACATCTACAATCTAGGGCGCAGTCGGGTTTGATGCATTTCCCAGCCCTGACTAGAGCAGAGGCTGGGCAGCTTAGGGGTGAGTAATATAATTGAAAATGTTGGGGATTCATCAATGCAGAAACCCACTTTTGTAGGCTGGGGACAAGGCTCAGTGATTGATTATATCCGTCACTAAGGACCTGAGCCAATTCGTCACGGCTGAGGGTGTTGAGAAAAAAAAGAGTATAGTTACCTCAACCCCATAGTGATGGGTTTGGATGTACCAGCTCACAAACACCCATGTGAGCTTGTAGGGCTGAATGGTTTCGCTATCAAGGACAAGGGACTCAGGGTCAGTTGGAGTAGGGCACATATCCCATCTTTACTGGTTTCCTTGGTGTGATCCAATTGTAGCCTAACCCTGTATATATTACTTGTGGGTAGTCTCCCACACGTCTGAAATTCTTTCTGCTCTTGGAAAACTGAATAGTTCAGTAAGGGATCTGAATAATAACAGCTAGAAACCGATGAAGAATCCATACTGCGGTTGGTTTGAAAGATGTGTAGTACCACAGATAGGAAGCTGCACCTGGCCCTCAGCCATGAACCCAGAGATAAGACGCTAGTGGCAGCTGTCAAGCATGCTTACAAGCAAGCCATCAAAGATGGGAAACAGGAAGTTAAGAGGGAAACATGGGAGACTTTTGTGCAGGCCAGTAAACTGAAGGATGGTATGAGCTTTTGAAGTATTGTGTATAAAGGGAGTCTGTCTCTGTGCGGCATCTTCGGAGGGTCTAGGATCCAAGATCCCCCTCCCCCCAACTGTTGGCATGATCACTTTTAGTCAAATTTATTCCCATGGGGATCACTCAGGGATGAAGGGGAGCAATTAGGTCTCTTGCTTTCCAATGGATATTAGATTTGGTCTAGAGGAAGTGGCTATTGAGGAGAGTCCATCAAGAAAGGCACCAGGTCCTCACAGGGTGCTGATGGACCTTTACAAGAATAATATCATACTGTGGGCCCACATCATTACTAACGTCCTGAACACTGCCGCCCTCAAGGGAATACCAGCTTATTAGGAATCTCCTGTATAGTTCCTGTGTTTAAAAAAGGAAATAAAAAGGACCCAAAGTGCTACAGACCAATATCTTTATCGGATTCGGTCGTTAAGATATTGAGGTATGTCACCCTTCATAGAACCAAGAGTTGGGCCCAAGAAAATGACATCCTTTGCTTTGCACAGTATGGGTTTCGGAGGGAATCTACTTCTGATTATTGGGAAATATATACGAATATTATACAAGGAACCCTATACCTAGCTTTGATGGACCTTAGTAGCCTTTTCGTTTAGGTGAATTGTTCCAAACTTTGGGAAATACTGTCTTGAGTTGGGTCTGTCTCACCGGATCGTCGATTTCCCAGCGGCCTTGCATGAGCAGGTCAACACGTCAGTTAGGTATGGAATGGAGGGTGAGTGCACTGACTCTCTCTCTAGGGGTGTGCGACAGGGCTTTGTCCTGGCCCCAATTTTATTCCTTTTATACAAAAATGGTTTGCACCCCTTTTTAGTTTCCAAGGGTCTAGATCTCCCAGAAGTAAATGGTAAACAGGTGTCGTGCCTTCTATATGCTGATGACATTGTTTTGCACTCTCAGACCTCCAATGGTTTAAGGTATCTTATTAATGCTTTTATTAAATTTATGTATGACCTAGATCTGGAAGTCAATATACCGAAAAACACTATATGCTCTGTGGCAAGCCCACACAGAAAATTGGGCCAAAGGTGATAAAGGGGCAGCCCAGGATCAAGGGGCAGCCCAGCCCAGGTCAAGGAGTTTTCATATTTGGTGGTAACGTTGGACTCCAGAAGTAGTTGGTTACCCTGTCTCTCCAAATGGTGCTCCTGCTTTAATGCATCGGTGGGGGTTGTTTTCGAATTGGCTTCAAGAGTGGGTAACAAACCAATTTTACTGTTACTAGAGGACTTTTAGGCTTAAATGTCGTTTCCTGAACAAAACTTCCCTGCTTACCCACATGATACTCTATTAAGTGGGATAGAGAGCTGATGTATCAGATGACTGATGCAGAGATTGATGTCAACAAGCTTGTGAGAAATTGAAGTTGTCCGTGTCTTTGTCAATCTCTCTTTTACTCAGTCAAGGGATGAAAATCTATTTAATGAATCCACATTAAATGATTGAGCCATAGCCCCAGGAATCCTGGCAATGAATAAGTTACTTACCTTAAGTAAAATTCCTTCTGGTAGAGACTCCAACTGCAGATTCCTCACCTTTTGAATATTCCCACAGGAGGCAGATCGGATTGAGGGAATTTTTAGCGGTACCTCTGCACGAAGGCATTATTCTATGACAAATGCGATGTGCACAGGCCTACATGGATGCCACCTATGCACATTTACATTCAGTTGCTTTCACGACTTCTGCAGATGTAAGTCAAACAAATCGATCATGACCAGTTGGGATCTTTCTATATTAAGAGGCCAGTTCGTGGAACGGGAGGGATGGTTGGTGAGATTCTGCAGTTAGAGTCTCTATCAGAAAGAGCATAACCAAAGGGAAGTATCTTATTCTTCTGATAGAGACTTATAACAACAGATTCCTCACTTTTTGAATAAATACCCAAGCAATAAGACACAGGGGGTGGGTCAATAAACTGGTTCAAACCAGAAAGTAATTAAGGACCAAGTGGGCAAATTGCCTTTCTCAGCGGATCTGGCTGTCTAGGTAATAGTGCCTCTGGAACATATGAAACAATGCCCATGTAGCAGCTTGGCAAATGTCTAGAACAGGCACCCTATGGCCTAACACATTGATAGCAGCTTTGGCTCTGACAGAATGAGCATGCAAGCCTTCAGGAGATGGCTATTTGGCTAGAAGTTAGCAGGTTCCAATGCAGAACACAATCCAGGTCAAGACTGTACTTTTCTGTACAGCTTTGCTTTTCTTTGCTCAGTGAACCTGGTAAAGAGGTGATCATCCACCCAGTGGTCTCTAGTATGATCACTATAGGTGCGGAGTGTTCTTCTTGCATCCAAGGGGTAAAGGCTTTCTCCTTAGAGTTTAGTTTTATGAGTTTATAGAGCACATAGCTACCCTAGGGCATCCCAGCGCTAAAGCACACAACGAATCACGGAAGACCAAAGGGGGCAGATTAACTGCGAAAAAGGATAGTTTTCAGCTTCTTCCTAAAAAGAAGTTCTGAGGATTCGTGGTGAAGTTCAGAAGCCAGAGTGTTCCAGAACAGGGCAGCCCTGATGGTGAACGAATTACCACCCCATGATCTCTTGACACAAGGTATATAAACCTGTCGAGAAGATAGAGATCTCAGGTGTCTAGAGGGAACATAGAAGGAGATCTGCTTTCTAAGAAAAAGAGGACCCCTGTTATGTAAGGCTCTATGAACAAAACACATGGATTTAAAGTGAATGCGCTGTTTGATCGGGAGCCAGTGAAGAGTTACCAGCGCCGGTTTGGCAGAGAGGTGCCTGGGGGAGTTCATAAGAAGTCTAGTTGCTGCGTTCTGCACAATCTGCAGCCTCTTTATTACATACTCTGGGAACTGAGATATAGAGAGTTCCTATAGTCTAGGCGAGAGAGAACTAAAGCCTGGACAAGAATTCTTCTGGCAGTAAAAGGTAGAAGATTAAGAATCTTCCTAAGAGCTCTAATAAAGCCGAAACAGACCGAGGAGATTCTTTTTACTTGCAGCTCAATTGTCAAACGAGGGTCAAGCAAAAAGCCTAGGCTTTTTACCTGTGTCTTTGGAGAAGGCAAGCTGTTAAAAGCCTCCGAATGCACTGCCAAAGGGGCGGCAGGGGTGCCATTGCCTACGATCAGTACCTCCGATTTGCCATCATTGAATTTAATTTTAGATAAGGTCATCCAATCCCCAATATTTTTCATACAGCAGGCCAGATTAGCGGAAGAGGAGTCCCCAATGCTAGAAAGGGATACCACTAATTGAGTGTCATCAGCATAGGTGACCATTGAAAGATTATAGGGAGTGACTACTGTTGCCAAAGATGATAAATAGATATTAAACAGAGTTGGGCTCAAAGAAGAGCCCGGCGGGACTCCACAAGTCAGAGGCACAATGTCAGACAGAAAAGAACGATCCAAAACTTGAAAGAATCTTCCTGTAAGGAAAGAAGAAAGCCAAGAAAGGGCTAAGCGTCCTAGCCCTGTCTTGGAGAGTCTGTCATAGA